>NC_043751.1:19664085-21021585 GCF_902148845.1 Salarias fasciatus
ATTGTATTTACTTCTTAAGCGGATTTACTATTGTTAAAATGCTAAATTAAAAGTAAAAAACATTCAGGTATTATCTTTAGGTATAACTGCATCATCTATTGCAAGTATTTCATCCAATTTAACTGTACAAACTATCAAAATTCAAAAGCCATATCTCTAAGTATACAAACATTACCCAGTGGTAGCAAATATAGATTTCCTATATGGAATAAAGAAGTTATTGACTACAAAACCAATTAAAAAGGATTAAATATTAAACTTTTGAGCGTACTCAGGATCAACTGAATTTAAAAGTTAAAAAGTAGATTACATTATGATTACATGGTCTATATTGTATTTGAGTATGAGCAAAAGAGCAAACTTGCAAAAAGAAATCCTAAATAATACTTCATTACAGTAATGTGAGTATTTGTAATTTGGTATTTTGAGTCTTGGTTGCTGTTTGCTAACAGACAGAGTAAATTGCTTTTATCCAATATAAACAGACTTGTTAAAAAATGACAGTGGGAAACCTCTTCTCTTTCCACTCCACATCACGTCAGTCACAATACACATCCTTATCTCGAGTAACAACCATCCCATCGCTGAACCTTCCTTTATGACACCTACTTCCATTAGAGAGCCTGAAGAATTTTCCCGTGTTCAGCTGAGGGCTTGACTGAAAACACAATTCCTCAGAATATATATATTCGCCCTGCTTTTGTGGCGAGACGACAAGTGAGACGGAGAGCTTTGAATTTACTGGGTTAAAAAAAAAAAAAAAGTTTCACAGTTTATAAAACAGAATCTATGGCCTGCTATAACTTCCGTGCAGCCGCTGTCTGCTGCAGCTCGGTGGAATTTCACCGCTGCCACCCGCTGATATAATTTGTTTCACAGTCACCACCCGGCAGCATGAATCAGATGTTGACACTCTAATTTCATGCACACATGGGTGTTTGGCTGAGCCAGCCTTGGATGTTGCTGCATTCCCCCCCCCCACCTCTTCCTCGTCTCTCCCCTCCAGCTGCCCACTATACCTGCCCTTTGCCCTCTGACACGGCCATGTAATGTATTTAGCCTGGCGGTCACCCACATGATTTAACCACATACTGTTATAATGATGACAGCCGTAGAAGTTGAAACCTGTGGAGTTTAATTCCCTTCCTGGATCACATTTGCGGTTGAAGTCACGTGACTTGTGTGTTTTTAGGTGTAAATGACATGTTATTACTTTTTCTTCATAGCTGGGAGTAGATTTCAGACAGGCTGCAAGCTCACATGTCTCACGAAAGTATAAGAACTTATTGATCTGTGTCTGAAAGTGTCTCTTCTGCCTGTCAAGACAGCCCCGTGTTGCAGTGTTTGCCACCAAATGAAATCTGTTTACCATGTCCACAGCTCCATCGAAAAATATTTGTTTTGCTTTGTTGTTTTTATTTAAAAAAAAAAAACTGCTTGTACTTACAGGAAAAAATAAAATATAGCCACTAGCCATGTCAGAGGCTTGTCAAGGATTGACACATTTGGAGAGTATAATTATGCGAGTGTTGTCCATCGGTGGTTGTTCTGCCTCTCGTTGGAGTCGGCGCTGACAGGCTGCAGCGGGATGAGCTGCTTTGTTTGTCTACATCCTCATTCTGTCAGCAGCACAAACCACCTTCAACAACAGTGACCAGCAGAACACTAAAAAAGGGGGAAAAAAGGAGACAATTCCCAATATCTTTCCCCCTCCTTCACACATACACCCACATCCACACACACACACACACACACACACACACACACACACACACACACAATCTGACAGCATCTCTCATGAGTGAGCATAAATCTGCAAGATAAACACATAAAAGATAAAGTTGTTTGTGTACAGTGTACAGCCAGGGCTTTGCGAAACACTTGCTTCCTCTTGACAAATATCCAAACAGTAAACACACAGTAAATAACGGCACCCTGTCCATATCAGTTCCCTACTTGAGGTTAAGTTGAGTTTATTGCAGAGGCCACTGCCTGCATGCATTAAGCAAATCATAAATTATACATGCTAATTACCTTGGGCCTGCACTTTAATGAATTATTTTAATTAAACTACAACATTGAGGTTTTGCATGTGGGTCTATATTTCATCCCCTGCCTGAGATGACCTTCTTCTTTGTCTAAGTGGAACATAGTTGAGAGAACAAGGACGATGCAGTCTCGGGTTCAAACGGATGCTCCTGAAGTGATTGGTAAAAACCAGATGGATTTGTCTTGTGGTGAAAATGGATAAAATTTTGACTTGTTTTTTTTTTTTTCTTTTTACAACATAAAATAAAAAAAGCATATTGACAAAAATACTTGGTATTTAACATATTTTTTTATTAAAAACAATGCAATCCAGACAATTTATTACAAGTTCATGGACTCAGTCTCCCACCTGTAACAATATTAGAACACAGGTGGTTTCGCATGTTTCTAAAGGTTAAACCAATCTTATCCATTTCTTTCCCCTCCGGAGAAGCTCAATGTGTTTCTGAAAAGAAACAAAATGAATATCAGGAAAATTTTGTAAATATCTAAGCGGCCTTTTTACCCCTCAAACAGTCTTGTGCACTGTATGTGAAATGACCGCTTTATGGCAGCACTTAGCCTTTTTGGATCCTTGGTGAATATATTTTACTTTTAGAATATTTTCTTTCTGAGAAAAGAAAAAACTTTGGGAGGATTTTAAATTCAACATTTAGGAGTGACTCCCCAGTGAAAGCTTGTTTATTCATGGTTATTTTCAGAGATGGATTTCCATGTTAAACAGGGCAAATATTGAAATAAACATGAATATAAAATAAATACTTAAAAAATAATTAAATACTCTTTATATCGTTGGAGATGTGTGTGACAGGTGTTACATGATTTAATTTCCATATCAGGCAATTCTCACACCCAACCAGAGAAATTTGATTTTCAACTGTAATCTGTCTTTTTTTTTTTCTTTAACTTTCAATACATATAACCATCCACATGGAGAATTATTGTTACACACACAAATGCACAAAATGTGTGTGTGGGGGGGAAGAGAGAAAGAGAGAGAGAGAGAGAGAGAGAGAGAGAGAGAGAGAAAAGGAGAGAACTAACACTGTTGTACAAACCGTCCGTGGGGGGAGGGGTGGATTTAAATTCCAAAAGGGTCTTGCAGCTCGTTTCCTAGTTCCCCAGTCAGCAATGTGTTTGTGAAAAATCACTCTTTTTGTCTTGCTGAAAAAAGGCTAAATCTACATTGGTGGCCCAGTCTAAGTTTACCATTCTTTGCCTTTTCAATACAAGTGAATGAGGGAGAATGAAGTGGCCCGAGACCCTTTTATTTGATCTACTGGATTGCATAAAGTGACGGAATTCTAATGTATTTGTTTAATGCCCCGAAAAGGGCCGATTCTTTATGTACACATATATTTGCTTATTTTACATTTTAAACTTTAAACGTGTTCCAGTGCGCATTTACGCGCAAACACATTTTGTATTTATAAACCTGTTGAATGAACTTCCCTCAAATTAAAAAAAAAAAAAACCCCACACACACTCACACATACACACACACACTCACACAATGTACTCAATTCACAAATATAAGGGAGCAAAAAGAACATGGCGCTGATTTAATTCGATCTTGAAAATGTCTATTAAATTGGGCACAGTGTACAGCTTTTTCTAAATGTTTATTGTTGGGCCTGATTGATGAATGAGGCCGGTTGTCTGGCTGTGGATGAGGAGTCTCAGCTCCCTGCATCCTAATGCTGCAGCTCGATTCAGGTCTGTCCCCACAGCCTGTCTGCTCCCCTACACCATCATCCGAAAGCCCTACATTATTATTATTATTATTATTATTATTACAATATTATTATTATTGAATAAAGAGCTTATTATATCTATTAAAAATTCCGCCAATCTCGAACAGGAACACACATGCAAGTAATATAATAATAATAATAATAATAATAATAATAATAATAATAATAATAATAATAATAATAATAATAATTGGATTAAATATTCAGAAGCTTTTTGATTGTTTACGTCACTTTTAATGAGAAAATAATTCGATGACCATATTTTTTTCCCAGTTGAATGCAGACTGTTGGCACACTTCTCCAAAGCACGCATGCTCGCAAAAGAATAAAACAAAAACAACAACGACAACAACAACAACAGCAACAACACATTTTTTTTTTCCAAATGCATGCTTTACCTAAAAAAAAAAGGGGGGACAAATTTACAGCATCTGATACACATGGTCACCACAGCCTTTTAAATTAAATGTTTCACAGAACATTTTTTTTCTGGAAAATAGATATCTAAAACATAAAACTAAAAAGTGCATTTTACAACATTTCAGTATCAGTTATTTGCAATATTCACATCTTGCATTTTTGAGGACGTCTCACAATACTACTTTTCAGTTTTAGAAAAGGTTTGCTCTCTATTTTACAGTGATGGTAAGAACGAATCTAAATCCTATTCCTATTTGGTATACCCTTACCCATCATTCCAGTATTCAAAGCAAACAAAAACATTGCCTCGCAATTTCATGGACATTACAGTGGTCACACAGAAACGGTGCAAAAGTTTTGCTGTTGGGACAAAACTGAGGGGAAATTAAAAAAAAAAAAACCACCACAGGATTTGCAAGCACTTAAAAAGAAGAGTGGATGGTGCCAAAAAAAAAAAAACAAACCCTCCCTCCGTCAACACGTACATCTTACAACAAAAATGAAAAATAGAACTATCAAATAATTTATCTTTTCAAGAGCAAATACTTCGCTGTGCGATCGATTCTGTGCTGGACTTAACACAATTTAAAGCGACACATTCAACACTTACACAAATAAATCGTTATGCAACTGCAACTGCGACTCGCCTTGATAGTTTCCCGACGGCAGAAAATATAAACTTTGGGTTTTTTGTTTTTTTGTTTTTTCGTTGGAGGAGGAGGAGGAGGGCCGGGGGTCAGTGCACGGCCACGGACTGTAGCGTGGACGGGCTGGTCAGAGTCTCGCTCGGGGTGGCGGGGCTGCTTTGGCTCGTCGCTGTCTGTGGGGACGTCGGGCTCAGGGACTGCGGAGAGTTTGATAGAAACGCGGGGATGTGGGGAGGGAGCGCCGAGAAGCCGGGCATGGAGGTCGGGGTGGGCTTGATCGGCACCGGGATGGCCGGTAGGGACTGTCCGCCGTGGCACAGGGACTTGATGGGCACGCCGTAGGCACTGTAGTCGCTGCTCGCCATGGAGATGGGGGCCGCCGTGTCGATCACGCTGCTGTTGTACATGTGCGGCCAGGCGGTCGTCAGCTGGTTGTGCAGCGGGTACCCGGCGGACATGGACTGCATGGTGGAGAACGCCAGGCTCCCCGGGACCTTGTACTCTCTGGCGATGATGTTCTCGATGGCGAAGGGGTGCTTGAAAGTGGACGACTGGGACACTCCGAGGTTGTAGGTTGACATCTGGGGGAGGTGCGTGCCGGTGGCCGCCAGCGCGCTCAGCCGGAGTTTGGCTTGCTGCTGGAGGTAATGCGCAGCGTCCGACTGCTTGCTGGGAGCCAGGTGATCGGACGCGCCCAGCACCTTGAACCTTTTGCGGCGCCTCAGAAAACTTCCGTTCTCAAACATGTCCCCGCAGTTGGGGTGCAGAGCCCAGAAGCTGCCCTTACCTGGCTGGTCGGGACGCCGGGGGATTTTGATGAAGCAGTCGTTAAAGGACAGGTTGTGGCGCAGGGAGTTCTGCCACCGCTGAGTGTTTTCCCTGTAGTAGGGGAATCTATCCATGATGAACTTGTAAATTTCACTGAGAGGCAGCATCTTCTCGGGACAGCTCTGGATCGCCATGGCAGTGAGGGAGATGTAGGAGTAAGGTGGCTTCTGGTCGCTGTACGTGTTTCTCCCCGGACGAGGCATCCTCGACGTCTTCAGCAAATCAAAAAAAAAAAAAAAAAAAAGTATTCTCCTTTAAGTCCTCGTCGAAAGCCCGCTTCTCTTCATGAAAACAACCGCCCGGGAAAGTTTCAGAGCGGACGGACGTCAGGGTGCGGTGTGCGTAAAAGCGGCCGGTCGGAGCGCCTCTGCGGTGTGCGGGCGAGCGACGCAGGAGCCGCTGCACATTTATGGGCTGACGGCTGCTGTAAGTCTTTCTGGCAAAGTAAGTCAGCTTGTCCCGCTAGCAGAGTTGAATAGACTTCATTTGGCGTCCTTGATAAGACTCGCTAAGCGTATGCCTTCATGGCCTTCCTCTAACCATCTGATAGTTTTATGTAGTGACATGAGCAGAAAAGACCCCTGTAGAGGCGCTCCATTAATGTGCCACCTCTTTGCTATCACATGACAATTGCCAGGGGAGGAGGGGGCTGGGAGGAAGGCATAATCTGGTTTCATTTACACCTATTTACATGGACACCTTGGGCCAATGGAAATCATTTCCATCTGAAGACAGAAAAAGGGGCGAAAAGACTCGGTAACCGGAATTGAACTGCGATGGCACTCAGAGTGTGAAGGTATGCGTTAATACTTCTACCGCAGACTTTATGGTCACGCTTAGCGCGCAGCTCAGACTCTGTCATTTGGCATGTTTCTAGTTTGAAATTATATTTATTTGTTGATCTATTTTTAACTATTTTAAAATGTATTTTATTTTTATGTCAGTGCCATTTTGCCCATATGTTCATTCAGTGCTTGATCAACCTTTTTGTAAAATATTGATTTGAATGAATGAGGAGGGGAAAAAAATCTTTTTTTCTTTTTTTGCTTTTCTTTTAATTCAACTCGTAGATTTGTTTACGAAATGCACACGCCATGGAAAACAATTCGCCAGGAGCAAGTTTGTTGATGAGCCCGCTATTTGGCCAAAAGCTGAGCAGAGGAAGCAGACAATATGAAAACATCAACACAATGCAAACAATGCTGTTCAAACTGAAACTTCATGAGGCAATCAGGTCCATTGTGTTTATGTAAAGAAGATTCAAAAGTACTTCAGAAATGCAAATAGACCCTTGAGGTCGGTGTGGCGAAAACTGTATAAAATATCCATAAGTCAATTATATGAATGTGAAAACCAAATGGGAAGCCTATTTTGAGCTATTGCTATTCAAGCTTTTGGCCAGGACCACCTTTCCGCTTGGAGGGTTTGCAATGCCAGGGACCACACACACGCACACGCAGATTTACTCATAATTTATGCTAACTTCCCCCCATAAACCCACAGTGCACCCCATCACCAGTCTGATGGATTAGGAAAAGAATCGCATTGCGGGGGACTCGGAGCTGCTTTCGCCCAGAAACCAGGAGCAGGGTGGAGAGAGAGAGGACTCCTGGATGTTTACTGAACTAAAAGCCACAGGCACTGCAAATAAATAAGAACTCGGTTATTTCCGAACGGAAATGAAGAGGGTAGATTAAATAAAAGGAAATGTTTTTTTTTTTTAAATTTATATGTAATTAGTAATTATGTCAAATGGAACGAATTAAAAAAAAAATCTGAAGTTCATATTTTTAGATTCTGTTACCATCAACTTAGATTATCCGTACTTTTCCCCGCGGAGTGGCTTTTTAACAGCTGTCATTCCACATTAACGCTGACCTGAAAGGGTTTTATCCAAAAGGAAATGGCCCTGCCGACCTACCTTTAACACCGCGGATAATGACAACACGCTGCCAAGTGTGAGGCAAAAAAAAAAAAACAGAGGAATTATCGGATCTCACACAGATTAATATGTCCGTGCTCAAAGCGGACAGATCGCTCCGCCGTTAACTGATTTTTTTCTTGCAAATTAGATTTAATTAGGAAATTACAAATGAGTGAAATCGCCCTGCAAACACTGCGGCGTGCTCCACCTCCGGTGGATTTCACGCCTTTCTCTTTTACGCACGATTTTACATTTTCTATTTGAAAAGAACAGCCCGTTTTTTTTCTGTTTTTTTTCAATATAAATTATTTGCACCGGGAACTCGTGCAAATTTGCCCCCTGCAAGTTAACCTGCTCCAGTCGGTATTAACCAACCGATCCACACATGCAGTGTGAGTTTATTCTTCTCTTTTTGACTCCTCTCCCTCGCAGGCGCGGTGGCTTTTTCAGCTCCAGGGTTATGGGATATCGGTGGGCCTTTTGTCCCCTGTCGAATGCACACACTGAAAATACCACCATGACTCTGAATAGTTTTTTTTTTTTTAACTGCTCCCAAACTCCTGAGTTCAAGCAGCAGTAGATCAAGTCTGCACTATGTTTGGTCATTTGTAGAAAACCGAACAAAGGTTGGGATAAGCCAAATTGCATTGCACTTGTGAACCGTGCCTCAGCCTGAAGTATCCTTTATAGCATGAGGGGGGACCAAGAACAATTTTGTGTGAGCTTTAAAAAAAAAAAAAGAGAGAGAGAGAGAGAAAGAGAGAGAGAGAGGAGCCAAAACAAAGGCCACTTTCTGAAACATCTTAAAGTAGAGTAGTGAGGCGTGACATTCCCAGGGTGACGAGACACAAAAGCTGAGGTCATGGGGATGAAAAAGAGAATCAAACAGCCACTTTCACACGTCTGCCCTCCTCTGCTGCGCCCCCGCAACACAATAGGAAACAAATGTTGTTAAAAGAGGATCGATGCCATTCATCCTAAAGCAGCGAATGATAGCCAAACAATATTGTCACAGTGAATCGAGTTGAGATATGCTGCCACCCAGACCTGCGAGAGGGGAGGCAGAGGAAATCTCAAGTCAGAAAAATGACATTTAAAAAAATTCATGTCAAATAAAATTATTTTCATATGGGGAAAAAAATAACCTTGAACGTGTCTAAAAAAATATATTGATTTTTTTTATTTAAATATTGTGATTGAAATGGTGTTTAAAGCGCATTTCTCTCTCTCTCTCGTGTGTTTCCAGGTGGTGCTCTGCTCCCTGGTTGCAGCCTGCGTGCACGAAGCTCCATGGCACAGACTCCAGGCAATGTAGATTTAGGCCAATAACCAACCGATAAATAAACAAATCGTCGCTAGAGGTGCACGAATTTGCTTTTTAAAGACAAACATTTGTAATCCCGATGAATGCGTGTAAATTGCCCGCAATTTTCCATGTGAGCTGTTTCAATTTCCTTGGAGCAGATTATCATGAGCCCGGCCTGTAGATTTAGAGGGATTTGCCGCGCGCTGGCCAGTGCGTTAAACACACGCTCGGTGAGAGGAAAAGAAAAAAAAAAAAAAAAAAAAAAAGAAAGAAAGAGAGAGAGAGAGGGAAAGGTAGAGACTCATCCAATTGGCCTGCGCTTCTAATTAAGTCCGCGGTGTTTTCTGCCCCCCAGAGATGCTTTACGGTGCAATTAAGGACGCGCTGATGATCAGGTATGAATATTCAGCAGAATGACAATTAATTAGCAGACGGAGGGCTCTCACAAGAACCCGCTCGACGGCAAATTTAGCCTATATGGCGGGACGCTCGCACTACTTAAAGGCCATCTTCACACACTGCCCTCTTGAGTATGTATCGCCGCCAAAAAAAAAAAAAAAAGAGGACAAGAATCGAGACGATCCCAGCCAAAAATAAGGCCTGTCACAGAGGCGGTTCTGTGTTACTGGAGCCCCTGACGGCCGCCCGGGCCATTAGCTGTTTGTTGGGAGACATCAGAGAGGGAGTACCTGGAAGAAGACCTCGGGGCATTCACAGCATATGCTCGGATTATGCTTAATGGTCTAATTACATAAATTAGGCATTCATTATACGGCACATCATCTGTAACAGATATCTCAATTGTACAGAGGCGGGGGACATCTAATTCAATTTGTTTGATACTAGATTCGTCCAATTAAACACAGACAGACGAGCAAAGAAAGAAAAAAAAGAGAGGAAATATTGATGCAGAGGCCTGATGTGGTTAATCACAATTTTTTTTCTTCAAAACAATATGAGGGGTTTTTTTTAGATTTATTTTTAAGCAGCAGTTTCACTCACCTACCATCAGATGGGGACAGTGTAATTGATAAGAGTTTAAACAGGATGCAATGTATGAAAACATTCACTTTAATTCTATCAGTCCATCTATCACCCACTGAATTATTGCATGCAAATTAGAATATTTTTTAACTACCAGTTTTTTTTTCCCTTGGTGTCCTATAAACCATTTTCTTAAAATGTGTTTGTCTGTCTCTTATTTTATCTTTAATGTTTATTGTCCTATATCAACCACTTTTAAAGTCCATTCTCTATTTTAGACACGATGATAGATATGGCAAATAATTAGATGGCACTATTGTAAACGGGGCCATATGTAGCTTATTCTGCCCCATGCCTCAATAACACACAGTATGTTACGCAGTTTTGATTCTTTTGGCTCGATATCAGTGAAAGACCTCAGTTCACTGTGTGAGGACACGATGTCCTACTTTTTCAATCAACCTGCAATTATTTGCACTGAATTGGTTTTCAGTATGAATCTATCTATCTATGTACGTACAATAGCATGCATTACAGATCAAATTATTACTGTTTGTACTATTACTTGTTTGATGTCCTAATATTTCCATCCATCCTGAAATGCTCACTGTTAATTTCAAGGTTGGATTATGCAATATGATAACATTGAACACTATAAATATTTGTCCATCCATCTTTGGTATCACTGTGAAATTGACTTTAGGCATCAGAGTGTGTGCATAATAAGCCTCGGTGTGCGTGCGTGTGTGTGCGTGTGCGTGTGTGTGTGTTAACACAGGCAGACTGTCCCAGTTCATTGACTCCATATGGTGGTAAACAGCAGGACTGATGAGTGTACTACCTGAGGTCCGTGTTTGTGCCGTGGAGTATAACTACAACAGAGGCCCCTGACCCCCCTACATAATTCATGACAGACAAGACAGTACCGATCCCCATCTCATTTCATCATTTCAGCTCTTTGGTGACAGATGACTCCGTAACAACAAATCATCCCATTAAAGAACACGTGGTACTTATCCAGATGACAGTTGTGAGAGGAAGAAAAGGAAGGCGCAAAGAGCAAGGAAGAGAAGACCGTGAGACAAAAAATGTAAATTGGTGAAAGATGAGAGGGACAAAGCTGAATAACAATATGATCGAGCCCATATCAATATTGAAAAGAAAATGCAGAATCCCTCCTATACTATGTATTACGTTACTATTTTCCTATGTACAATAATCAAGGTCTCGCTGTATATATTGTTGAAAATGAAAGAACAATGCAATATTAAACCGTGTGAGATCATGATATATTAACAACAAACTCAACAGAAGAGTGAACTTTCATCACGGAGGGGAAGATAAAAGGGCTTTTATGCAAAAAAAAGGTACGAATTAACATAGGTCAATCACATACAAAGAGTTATCCTTCACAGAGGATAAAAATGAGGTGGGAGGCTTTGAGATGGATAACCATGCATTCATGCACAATGAGGAAGAGATCATAGGATGAAGTAATATTAATGAAGGTGCACAAAGTTTAAAGGGGAGGAGACGAGCGCTGGAAAAACTTGGGCTGATTCTCCACTGAACTGATGGAGCTCGACTGCCGACATTAACGGGAGGAGTCAGACACGGATCAATATACAAGGTCACATTAAGTGAAATTACAACCCCCAGAGGTCAGAGCTGTAAGTTTAACCTCTCACCTTCAACCCTCCCGCTGGCGCTTACTCTTCTATTACCTTCCCACTGAGGGTGGAAACGGGGGAGAACTTGTTTGAGTCGACTCGCTGGCTTTAATTAAAGTTTGTGAGGAACGAAAAGTAAAGGACGCAACAAAACAAACGCTTTGAATTCTGAGAAAAGTTGACGCATCCTCTGCAACGCCACCAACACGGCTGTCCTCTGGGGGTTGACTGCGCGAGACGTCTAATAACGGAGGCAAATCCCTCTTTATTGTGAGCCGGTGTGGTTGGAAGGCACGCTCCTTTGTGCGGCTCATGTTCATCCAGACCTTGGCAGTGATCAGAACACACTTAACCAACTGGGACCAAACGAGGGGCATTTTGTTCCGTCTTTCATCTCATACATCGGGGAAATGCTCGGTCTCCACGGACGGTTAATGCAGCCAAAGACCAGAGCAGCACAATACACAACAACAATACAGGAGTGCTCACAACACGGGTAAACACAAACATGTGGCAGATGCCGAGGACGCCCCCCTTGGGGAAGGTAAGGCAGAGAAACAGAAGATTTGACAGAAATTTTATTTGAAAAGTTTGCAAACACAATTAACTTGTAGATTAAAAAAATAACAAAAATACAGATAAAAAATAAATAAATAAGAGCACCTGAAATGTTCTTTACTTATTCTAACTAAAAAATGAGTCTTTTCTGTGTTTTAATGGGGTGATTTTTTTTCTTTTTTTAGTTTAGAGAAAACACAAAGTCCATTGTACAGAGTTAATAAAATGACTCCTACTGCTGATCTCAACATTATGATTATATTATCAATAATATCAATATTATTATTGATGTTGGGGGAAAAAAGTTCCTGTTTTCACAAGTTCACCCTCACATTACAGGTTTGGACTTAAAGTTACTCTACAAACAACAACAACTTTCACTTCTGAATCACGGATCTCACGGTTGTGTTAAGTGTGCAAACAATTAAATAAAGCAGTTTTTTTTGTTTAAATTAAGTTAATATCTTTTCCATGATGTTTACACTTTGCAGGTCTTCCTGCAAACTGTGTTCGGCTGGCGTTCAGTCCGCTGGCCTCATGTTGAGCACCCCAGTTTTAATGCCTATGTCTATGTTTGCATTTTACGAGGTTGGACTTTGCTCATGAGTGACTAACACAATGACCAATCACCGAGAGGCACTTCTATTGATATGTTTTAATTGGTGCATGATATACGCTGCTGGAAGACACAGATTTGCATTGCTAAGCATAAACAAGCATCCCAGTAAATCAGGTGAAGCTTTAAAGAGCAGCACAAATGAGAATTGCTGCACGGTACGCCTTGAACTGCTCTTTATTGTTGACCAGCTCAATGTGCCTCCTGCTGAAAGGTAATATGCATGACACATTTCCAGGCACTAATTCATTTGTTTAGTAATAGGGGAGCTAACCTGCGCCGAAAACATGGGTGCAGTGAGGAAAACATAAAGGTCCTGTTAATCCACGGCTAATCAAAGGGGGCACGGGAAGCAACCCCGCAAAAGGATTTTGTCACGTTAATTAAAGCGACAAGAATATTTGTGCGTCTGTACAAGCTTGCTCGCAGGGAGGGCACAGTACAGACTCCGCATCATTATTCCAGCACCGTGGAGGCGAGGACGCAGCCGCCCAACTCATGGCCAAGCACCTTGCCGGGCATAGCCAGTATGCAGATGAAAATATGTATTTATGTGTCTGAAATCCTGTTGATTAAGTGTTCTTGAAGCGCCACTGTAGGTGATATTTGAGATGATTTATGTGTGAAGGATAGTCGTGATAGAACTGATGAACTGTGATGTTGATTACTAAACCCTGAAGGGTCCACACTTGAAAATAATGTTGTTGACTCTGACCTGCTCGGGAGAAAGTGCTTCAGCTGTGACAAGGCATTTTGAATTATAAATGGGGGAATGCACACACAGATTTGCCCGCACACAAAAGAATGCAATCACATTTCTATCAAACAAATTTAATCTGGAGTTGAGGTTTGGGTGCTATTATAATGCACTAATGCACAAGCACAGGATGAATCCAATGAAATGTCAAGTACTGCTGCATATCAGGAAAAATCTGTATTGGTCACAGCTACTGTAGGCACAGACGGAGTGTTAACAGGCTTATCAGCTGGGGAGATGTTCAGTTCCCCTGCCTAAACCAAAGCTATTACAATCCCAAATAATTAACTTTCAGCCGGGCAGCCAGTTGTCGTGACAACTAGGATCAGAAGATGTACATGTGGATTAATTTTGATCAAAACATCTCCTTTCTTGCGGCGAAAAGGGAAAATGTTTTTGGGAAGTTCCCTTTCCGCCTCCTTCACAAGTGCTTTTTAAAAACAGACCGAGAAGGAGTATTATCCCAGGTTTATCTTGCCGTCGTGTCAACAACGGCTTGATGGTTTTAATGATAAAAAGCATGGCTGGTGAATCAAAAAACATGACAGCTTGTGTCTTCAATCTCTTTTTTTTCATTAATTTGATTTCTTTTTTTTAATGCTGAAATTGTCATTTAAAGTAATGTAGGCTCGACACCGCTGAAAGTTAACAGCCATGGCTGAGAGGAACACGCAGGAACAGATATATCTGTTTCCTCTGGCTCGATACAAGAGGTGAAATTCAGCAGCAGCACCGAGCCAAGTCCAAAAACACCTCCGCAACACTGTTATTCAATCATTACTCTATTTATGTGTGCATCTCACTGACGGACTTCAACAGGCCTTAAACCAACTCAGGTAATACGGCCCAATAAATCTGCGCCAATAAAAAGCATTTAATCGTGAGTGTCAACATGATTAATTGTGCACTAAAATCCGTGTTGAGACCTCGCAGTCATGGGGGCAGTGAAAAAGGCATTTTGCATTTCAGCAGAGCTGGCACCGGGACAGGCCGTTATGTGTGTCTATCCATGGAATGGTGTGAATATCAAATTAATAATTAGTCATGTAATTTCTCCTCAGGAATTACTATGCCTCAAACTGGCTGGTGAATTTAATTATTAGCAGCCTTTTTGTTTCCATGTCCCTCTCATTACTGTCAGGATTGATGTAACGTAAACTTCATTAAAAATTAAAGCAAGAGTCTTAATTATGAGGCTACACTGACTGAAGTTAGAATTAGCCAACTCAGTGATGTGCAAATGAGAGCATTATTTAAGAAACATGCTGGAAGTAGTTATGCTAATTTCAAGAGTTCACAGTAGCAGACCTTTTCACTTGCAGTTGCATATTCATTAAACACACTATGCAAATTTAATGTAGCAGTCTTAGTAATGCCTTGTTAATTTATTCAGATTTATTGAGAACGACTTGTAAAAAGTACCAATTTAATTACCCTATCTCCTTGGAAGGTAAGGGATATGGCCAAGGTTTTAAACTGTGTAAATCAGGATTAGTGTGGTTTGATGGAGAAAAGGGAATGAAAGGACACCACTGTTAATAGCCATGCTTGAAAGACATATTGATTTACTTAAGATATGATCTAACTAAAGTGCACTTAACAAGCTAAAAAAGTAAAGAGGAGTTTGTTGTTTTTGTGTATGAGGGAACATTCGGAGCATTTATACACATGCACTTTGGCATGCGTACAGAAATGTGCAAAATCATAAGGGTGGGTTATACTTTTGATTTCATATCTTTAGCGTAAGCTTTATTTATAAATCACATTTATAAAACTTTAAGAGTCACTGAAGGCCAAACTTTTCGAACACACCTTCCAGAGAAATGCTTTCCGTTTCCATAAAAACTGTTAAAATGTAACTTTTCTGAAATGCCGTAAAATATTCTGCACATGGGATCAACAGTGATGAATGAATCCAGGTGCACTTTGTGCTGTTCATTAATTGAAATGTAGCACTGTTTCTCCAGTAACGAGTACTTGTACTACACCATCATCTGGAAACACATTTCTTTCATACACCATGAGAAAAAGAGAGTTACAGGAGCTTAAATGTTTACAAAGCACTGTTCTCTGCATAAATAGCTGTATTACAAAAAAAAAACCCAGCATTTTCAGCATTTCTGGCACATTTTTTCTGAAATGAAAACACAAAAACGATGTTGCTTTCAGCTGAATTTCGTTGTGTAAATAGAATCCGAATGTGCAAAATTAGTAGCAGCTTAAAGTGATATGAGGTCCTCAGTTAAGTTCTCTTTGGCAGCACCTGTGGTGTTTAGCTGTAATTACAACTAACTGCTAAATGGGTGATTTAGGTAAATGAGCTAGTCTGTTGGGTTAACTCAATCCCTGCCTGCGGACCATGATTTATGAATTCTTGACTGCAAAACGGTGAACACTTACCATTTCTGTGTCTGGCAAATTGCCCAGGACACTGAGCTGGTTCACTCTGTAAAGCACGAGCTCTGATATCGAGCTCTTCAGCCTGAACATACAACACTTTAAGCGCGGACTCAAGATACGTTGATTTGAATTATAATATTTAAAGGTGCACCATGTGAAACTTAAGTAAAGCCCCTTCATCACTTCAATAATAATGTGACCATTTCTTTGTTTAGCCTTTTTTGAAATGTATTCAGTAAACAAACTTTCCATAGTGTATTTTAGATAACTTTAGATGATAGTTTGATAGTTTAGCTTAATTCGAGTTTGATGGCTGCAGGAATGCTATAGCCTGTGGAATACTGGTCCACTCCTCATCAATGGCTCTGGCCGGTTGCTGGACATTGGCAGGAAGTAGAACGCTTTGTCATCTACGTCTATCCAGAGAATCCCAGACATGCTCAGTGGGTGACATGTCCGGCGAGTCTGCTGGCCTTGCAAGAACTGTGGATGCTTCCAGCTTCCAGGAATTGTGTTCAGATCCCTCCAACATGAGGTGAAGCTTCTCACAAACACACATTCAGAGTAATTTGTGAGCAATATTTGAGAAAAATAGACCTATTTTCTACATAGAAAAAGTCCTCTATCCTTGAGTCCAGCTCATGAAAAATGAGCACTGATATTTTTTGTTCAGTGTTTGTGTTGCAGATGGTGAGATAGTGAGAATTTACATAGTGGTCAGTTAGCAGGGGTTTTTTTTTTTGTGTGTTCTTACCATCAATACATGCTGATGGTATTTATGAAAAGCTATAATGTCTCGTCATAACATGTAACATCTTCATTCTGCATCAAATACCTGATAATATTATATAACATTACACTACAGTGAATTGTGTCCAGGAAGTCTGAACCCCTCCAAAAATGTTGTCATTTGCCAACATCTTTATCTCAATCTATTTCACTCTCCCTGCCAAGTCCCATTTCACTCTTTTATATTCAGTCCACCTCAGGCGGACCTCTGCTGTACAGATCATTTTCTAAACGCATTCATTTGAAAACATTGTTCAAAGCGTTTCATTGAAATGGAGTTGTTTATAAGCTGTTTCAAACTTGTGTTTTATTGGCCTCTTTGGGTTGCTGACTGTAAAGCTGTCTCGGCACTGGGTGTCTGTCTAGGCAGTATACAGTAGAAGACACTAGGGCATTCCTGCACAGCGGGAACACACTTCAACACACCTGATACTAAAGATTAGCTCATTATCATTCTTTCTGTTGAGCTTTATTATGATACATTCTTCGACATCATGTATTTTTTTTAATCTGTATTTATGTCCAGCACTTTGTTTCAGGTTGTCTTTAAAGTGTGTGATAAAACCTGCACAGGCACAGGGAGAATATGCAAAGTCAAGAGAGAACTTTTAAGAAAAGGTAGACTAATGTCAAGTACAAAGGGATTATGTACTTTAAAATATCCAGTATTAAATCTGAAACAAATAAACATTCACAAACCTGTTTGTTTAAAGCAAATCTTATTCCGTCACGTTTTCTCCAGACTTCGACCATACCCTTCATGTCCAACTCTGAGGCAAATAAAGTCAGTTATTGTAATAAATAAAAATGGTTCATTACTTCGAAACTTATGCTTTGCACACCAAGTTAACATATCACATTGTGATCTTTAGGTGATGTGTCACAGCATATAAAATGCAAGTTCAATTAAAGGTGGCTATTAGAGACAAGACAGCTATAAACATTTGTGTCTGAGAGCATATTTACTGAGCTGGATCGCATCCAAATATGAGGAATTACTGCACAAAGAGAGGGGTTTTAATTGACATACACTATTATTCCAATACATAAACCCTCAAAGATGAAAATAAACATGACTGCACACATCTGGCCATGGCCCGTTTATTAGAATAAATCTCGATTTAGAGTCACGTATACGTGTGGAATAGTTTTTGATCTGTATAATAACAACAAAGCTATATCTTTGCAACCTATCGGCAACTTTGAAAGAAAACAAAAAAAGAGAATAAGGCCAGTGTACGACAATCAAATAATCTTGTTAGATTCAAGTGGTATGGTCAGTTATCTGTTACTAGGTTTTAGTCCTCGGGGAGGGAGTTGAAAGGCTGAGCTGCAGAAAAACATCCTTGGGGCTTAAGATGGGAGAAGCCAAATCACTGTGGTGATAAAAAACAACCTGCAGACAAGCAGCGAGGGCCGCAGAGCCCTGACCGCGGCGGGGCAGAGCTCGCTGCCTGCACACACCACTTCAGGAGATAATTACACAGAGCGGGTGTCTGTTACTTGTGCCTGTTCATCACTCCACGTCCCGAAGGAATCCCCTGGGGTGTGAGTGTGTGTGTGTGTGTGCGTGTGTGTGTGTGTCAGGTGATGGGAAGATTTGCTAATACAGGCATCCGCAGCCATCCAAACAAAACTAAAACAAAGACCCCAAAACCCATTAAAATGCATTCTGAACAATTAGGCTGCCCAGGGTTATATTTATTTTGAACTCAAGAAACAGCCTAACTTGTTATTTCTTTCATCACACACTAAATACTTTTTTTTTAAATCATTAAAATGAATCCCCAAAATATACACAATATGAGTTCATGACATGTGTAGGCGTTAATGCTGCAGCACAAACACTTTTGGGTTGATTACATAAATATTACATTACTTAATTATTTATGTGTTTAATTAAAAAAAAAATACTTGAAAAGGAAAATATTTGTAAGTAGAGCCACAAGATTTCTGTTTAATATATTGAAGTTTTCTTTACCAACACAAACACAGACGATATCACTCTGCAGGCTTGGGGTGAAAATTTCCCCTCAAAATAAGTCTAATGTTACACTGAGTAAAGGTTTTAAATCATGATTGTTTATCTTATAAGTAACAGGTTATTTCAAACATCGAGGCTTCATTTCGAATATGTTGAAGGTAGGATTTCTCAGGCGTTTCATGTTTACATGCTCCTCAGGTTCAATTTTATCTTTGTAACGGCCGCTATGCCACTGTCTCCCTTGAAAAACAGTTCCTGATCTCAATACAACTTCCTGGTAAAATAAATCAGAAATAAAACAAAACAAAACATGAACAAACAAAAAACTAACATACATTAAGAGCATTTCAATACATTTGCAGTGTTTCATCACACAGAAGATCGGATGTAGACACTGTCTGTCGTCAGCTGTTATCTGTGTAAACTTTACATTTGGAGATGGAGTTGTGATTTTTTGGGGGGATAATATCTATCAACACTGATGATGTTATATGATTATTCTGACACTTGTGCTGATGGAAGTATTAAAATGCTGATTGTATTCATCCCTATTGAGCATCCTACTAGAGGATGACTCAATATACATCCTTTATCATCTTGAGTCCCATAATTTCCATTTTTTTTCCTCACAAAGAGTGACAGATGTGAACCATCCCATTGACCATAATTAATCTGTGTTTAAAATGAACAGGCTGTATTGTCGCGGAAGCATAGCCAAGGGTCTGGGGGCCCGTGCCATTGTACTGTCTGTCTGGTCCCCGTGCTTCTAAATGTAATTATCCCATTGCCATGAATAATGGGACAAGGGGGGGGGGGGGGGGGGGTCCGAGTGATGCTTTGATAGAGATGAGATTAGTTTAATCAAGTTCATTGCTTGGGCTAGGCCACCGAATCCCATCATCGTTGCTCTCAAATCACGAGACCCTCACCCCACCCGCCAAAGCCCCATTTACGCCTGCCACATTAGCCAGAAAAATTTATGACATCGTTAGTTTAAAGTGCTACCTCTGTTAGGACAATGCATACTTAAAACAGAAGGCTTTCTGACAAAAGGCTTCATATCAAGTCTGGAAAAAGCAAGACTTCTGCCTCTGTGGGCAGTAACGACATCGTACGATCAGCAGGCACATTCACACAGGAAATAAATATACATGCACATACTGGAGTGATTGTGTAATACAACAGCTGTAGTGGGAATCAGCCTATAAAAACATTCAATAAAAAAAAAAAATGTATGATGTATTTCAGGCAAATCATGTACGCAGGAACAACCTTAGTGAAGTAAAAGAACAATTTAGATTCAACATGAAGAGAATAGTTGGTTTTTCAATTGCTTAGGCATCTCCCATTAGAAAGTCAAACATGGGATTTATCATTGTCCCCCTGAGGCAGAGATTCATGTAAAGCAGAAAGAACATCACAGGCCATACTGAGTTATTTACAGACAACAAATCACATTTGGAAAAAGTGACAAAGCCGGTGGACTCCTATAGCGATCCTGGAGAGGAGAAATCCATAAACACACGCTCCCTACAGCGAGCCATCACTCTCCTCAGCGGCCTGACGTCAGAGGACGGGGCTCGCGCTGTCGACAGAGGACAACAACTTCGCAAACAAAGCCCGAAGTCAAGCCGATCGGAAGTCCCGACTTTGACTTTCTCCTAGCTTCGTGTCAACACGCCGCTCTGCAGCCCCCTCCACGAAAAAAAATACCACTATTACAGCACAATTTGGGAGCCATTCATCAAATAAGACACAGGATTAATTAAGCCCGAGGACTGAATTAGCCTCCCTCTTCACTCATCAAGGTGTACCCTTGGCCTGGGGTTGGAGATGGGGGTGGTGGTGGGGGGGGGGGGGGGGGGGGGGGGGGGGGGGGGGCTCCACACTGGTGATGAGGGGGGTGGGGATAGTGATTTTACAATATGAGCATGTGCTTGGAACATCATAGACTCATGCTGGGATGAAAAAAAAAAAGAGAGAGAAGAAAATCCCCAATTTGTGTATGATGTACGACAATTAAAAAAAAAAAAAAAAACTCCAGAGGGGTGCTGTTCATTACATATTAGCTTTATGACAATATATTTACCAGAGAAAGAGGCCTGTAGGAGAAAGCTGGCAAAAGATTGAGTGACTAAACTTCTTCTTTCCCTGCAGGTGCTTTACTGAAAGCACCCATCTGTTTTCCATGTACACTGGTAGATGGGCAACTCAATATTATACCCAGTAGATTTCAGAGACATATTAGCTTTTCATTATTGTTTATAATTGTAAAATTCTATTTATGTGCCAATATTGATAAGGCAACGTGTTCTGTGCGTGTTATGTGTTATAGTGGCCTACGACGGGTAAAGGTTCCCTCCCCTGTGTACAAAGATATGACAAACATGCACTGAGTTCATTAGTCCATAGCATGTTGTCCCACACTGGAGAGGGTCACGCTTTTGATGAATGGATGGTGTGACGTGTAGCTGCAGGCTAAGATTCAGCACCTCAAGAGGCTGAGAGGACCCAACTCTGGATAGAGCGAAGATAGACAAGAAAGGAAAGGAGGAAATGGGGGAGAGAGGGAGAGAGAGAGATGAATTTGGATTACCCAGGAGTTCTGTCTCCCCCGAGTCCTGCATCCAAGATACATTAGGAATCTAATGTGCTATTATTCTCTATCACCCCCCTAAGCCGAAAACATCTGTCCTTGGGGTGTCTCCAGTAATAGACAAGGGCTTTCGGACCCTTCGCTAAGACAAGACAGCAGCTTCGACGAGGGCCCTTGACGTTCTGCCGACTTAATCTGCAAGTACTTCCACAAAATTGACATTGCCTAGAGAGTATAGCAATCAGCAGCTCGGGTGGTACTGAGCATTTATATTTCAGCAGTGCTTCCGCAGACAGTGAAACATGACCTTTAGGTGAGATTTAAAAAAAAAAACTAATTTCTTTTCTCTGTTTTTTCTTACTTTGACTTACAGACATTGTTTTATTATGAGTTTCTTCAAGGTTAGCAGTAGGTGAGTGAATTATTTCTGAATATTTGAGCTAGTCTTGAAACTGAATAGGTTGTATGTCTGCTACAATGACAGGCAGTCCACTTTATCTTCATCTCATTGCAGCAGCTCTTGGAAAAACCGAATATGCAGCAATTGAAAAAATGCATTTGATTCATTGGGACTTATTCTGGCTTTAATATTATCTTAGACGCATACAAATATATCCTTTTAATTCAATTGAATCGTGGCACCCCCGATCACTTCTGAAATAAACCAGATCATCAAGTCAGTTTTTACAGTGTTTTACAGAGAAAATTGCCACAAGCACTGACACTCTTACTGTCTCACTTCCTCCCATGTGACTTTTCATTTTAATCCTTTCTGTGTTTATTCCTAACAGTATTGTCAATCCAAATGTTTACTGAAACTCTTAATGCCTGCTTCAATTTGTGTGTTTAAAGGACAAATCTGGCTTCATTCTGTTCTGTTGTTCTTATTCTTATCACAAACTCTGAACAGGCTAAAAGCAACTGTGATTTTCATCCTAACAAGTACTGTTTGTGATTCTAAAGCCTAATATATCAATGATACTAAACTCTTTACGACAAGGATAACTTTTGCATTGTTTTACACATATATATATATACATGTGTTGTGTAAAGATGTGGCACAATCAAGTCATTTATTTCTCATTTTAAAGTTACCATTTCCAAAAAAAAGGAAATTATTTATCCTTTTCCCAACTTCACAGCATCACAGAATAGCCGTTTTCATATGACGGCAGATGCAATATTCATGATACTCATTTTAAACATGAAAGATCTGTTAATGGAGGCATAGTATTTGATGTTGTATTTCTACTAATTGAATTAAATCTAGTCAAAGAGCAGAAATATTTGTCTTAAAGGCTTTTAGGCCCCTAAGCTGTGATTATAAATGCATCCCTGTTAAATAAAAAGAATATATCTTGATTCATTAATTATTAAACAGAGGGGGGAAATACTATGAGTACTCATTAATTTAAGAGAAATAATATCTCATTGTTACACAGGACAGCATAGCAACAACACTCCTGTTAGGAAATATCAAGGGCCCATCGTGCAGCGCGTAGGAAAACAGGCAACCTGTTTAAACAGGAAGTTTCTTTGCTAAAGAGATGGTGCAGACGGAACAGATGGCCAAACCTGTGCCTTTAACTAGTGTTTCTTATTGAGCAATTAAAAGTTTTTGGCTGTTTTTCCTCTCATCCCCCCGATGTGCAGATTGCAAACATGACAAGAGGTCAAATATCTGCGAGGGAAAAAGGAGTGGAACAACTGTTCCGCCAAGCTGCCTCGGCCACAGCTGGCGTGTGCGCGGACGAGCGTTCACCTGAACGAGGACTGGTAATCACCCCACACCGAAGTGAATAATTAGCGCAATAATTACCAGGCTTAAAATGAATCTGCGAGCTGCCCTCTCTCACAATGCCACCAAGAATAACAGGTGCTGGAAGTGCCTTGAAGGGACAGAGATTAAAGATTATTTCGTTATCCCGGGTCTCCTTCAGGCACAGCCGTCTTGTGTTTTATCCTGTCATCCACGGCGAGGGTCGTGTGGGGGCTCATTTTCCTCTGGCTTGGCAGTTTTGGGAGCCGGGCGTTTGACAGAGAGTGAATGTTGTTTAATCTGGGAGTGTGGAGCCGTCCTTGAGCTTCCTGGACACTCCATGTCCACATAACCTCCAGCTACACCGGCTTGGGTTCTACTAATGGCTGTTATTAGGTGCCACAATGCCTTTTTTTTTTTTTTTTTTTTTCCTGGAATACAAAAAAAATCTGACAAATGGGAAACTAACATGATCTCAGTGTGACCAAATTTAAATCGTGTTTATCAACAAATTAAAAGCTATTCCCTCCAGTGACGGCCACAAAATACACTCAGATGTGTAATTTAAATAGTGGTCACTATTCTGTGATTTCTGTGGCAGCCTACTGGCTGGATGTACTCTCTGTTTTGACTTGCAATGAAGCAAGTAAGCCTAAGGGTGTTTGTTCTTGTAAGAATTACTTAAAGACTTGTCAAGATGCCACAACTTGTGCTTCAGTTCCCAGGCTCGTTCTGTGTTGGTTATTCAGACTTCCTGTGTGTTTTTCAAATTGCTACAGCAGCTGTAACACAAATTAGACCTGAAATAAATATTTGGTTGTAACGCAAGCTTATTTTCTTTTGTTTTATTCATCATAAAATATCCCGAACTGTAACATCCAGACAGCCGTGTGACGCCCATGAGGATCCAGCAGTATGGATAACAGTTTGTATGGGATTCCTCTCTTTTTCCATTCAGACCTGAATATATGAATGTCTATGCAAAATCAAGATGAATGTGCGGATGAAACAGACATTGGTTGATTATAGTATCAATATGACATCCCACACTTTATCTTTTACCGTGGCCTGTTGTCTTATAATGTTGTATCATTAGTTTTCCTGACAATGATTTAGCATTCAGCCACCTACCCCATTGACCTGTGCTGTGTTTAAATGTAACCTTCTTTTAGCCCCAGCCGTCATTTGTCACTTCTGGGCTGTCGAATACACACAAATTGGACACAAGCTGCCGCGGCGGCCGGTGACAGCAAGACGCAGAGGGGCCGCACAACAGAAGCTGGGCAATCAGCTGCATCTATTACATTTACATGGTCTGGGAAGGTTAGCAAGTCGCTCCTGAAAGATTACCACCTCTAATTTCTTTGGGGAGGATGGGACCTTGGTTCTGCTGCCAAGCCTGCTTTTCAGGTCAGGGCTCCCTGAATGTTAACTAAGACCCAGGAGCAGGTCGGCGCGCAGGCCAAGGGACCGGAGGAGAGCCCGCACCTCACTCCTCCACCGGTGGCCGGGCAAGTCGAGCAGAAATCCGCCATCCATCTTTAGCACGATCCTAATGATCCATCGTGGGTTGGAAAGGGCGATCCTGGTTGTTCTTCACTGACTGCCTCCCCGCCGTTAGGTGTAGCACCAATTTGGAAATCTCTGCCAGCAAAAGGCAGACTCCCTTCACCAAAAAAAAAAAAAAAAAAAAAAAATCTCTTGTATTTTTTCAGTTGCATGCAGAAGTGTTTGATGTGCTTGTCAACCCTTTAGTTATCTTCTTTAAGCTATGCTGTGAGAAATGTTCACGCGGTGCCACAAAAGTGCCTTTTTTGCTTTCAGTTCTTTTTCCCCAAGTTTTACTTTGATGTGAATTATTAAACAGTTCCGACTCCATCTCACAGCTGTGCTTCTGCAGCTTCTGCTTCTGCCCAGCATCATCTTCAAAACCATCACCCAAGCCAGATCATATACAGTATACATAGGTAGAATCTCAATGCTAAAGTGATCTCTCAAATAGCTAAAATAACGCCATTTCAAACAAAAAATAAGCTGTGAATCTGTGAATGACTGAAAAGGTGCAATGGAATTGATCATATTGAAAAGTATTGTTCTGTGAAGGTTTTTCTTTTTCCTACAATCACAGCAAATAAAACAAAAGCCTTCTTGGGTTTTTATTGTGATCATAAAGGTCCTTGTGGGAAAAAAATTTTAAACATGTGATCTCATGAAATACTGAATTTTGTGATGTTTTTCTGAGCTAAAATGAGGCAGATTAAAAGGAAAAAAAGTTTGAAATATTTCAGTTTGGATTAATTTCAAACTATATAAAAACTTTAACTGTTTGAAATAGATCATGGAGACGTGAACTTGTATTTAAATAAATCTGATTAAAAAAATATTCCCATGATAACAAGACACGATAAAAAATATGAAGGCGAAGCTGACTACTTCTGCAACATTGCTCATGTCCTTTTATATAAATTTGTTTACAATAAAATGGCCAATTAAAAATAACTTAATTACTCTGTTAATAAAGCAGAGTGCTGACTCAAGGGAACAGTTCATTGGAAGTTAATTATGCAGTCTGGTATTCTCAAATGTTCTCAGCAAATGTACGACGGGACCATAAATCTGTTCTGTGCTTTGACTCTAATTCATATTTGCATAACAGAAAACACACCGTGTGTTTTACAGCTCCCACCCCATGCAATGCCAGAGCTTTGTTTGGAAAACACTATAAAAGCGGCGCGTCGTCACCTCATTGGATGCAATTCCTGTGACATAAGGTAGTAATCCCTCATGTTTGATTTTCAAAACGTGAGTATAATCATATATTTATGTTGTTGATGTGCTTTAATCCACAAGTACACATACATACCACACTGATGAATGGATTTCCACTAAATATGGGAGTTACTTTAAACGCTTAAATGGCCCATGTAGGAAGAAATAAAAATAAAAACAAGCCACGGCTCATCTAAATCTGTACAGCCAGTGAACTGAACAGAATCCCTCAGTGCCTCCACTCGCCTTCAGAGCTGCGGAGCTTTCTATTTTCGTGCCTTTCCGAGGTAAATGACGCTTGAACAGCAGGGAGATCGCTCATTGTTAACCATATGGTTATGGCAAAAGGTCATCCGTGGATCTGAGGGTTAATATCAGATGCCCAAACAGACAAGAGGGACCCCTGCATATTAATGACGCTGCTTATTCCCTTGTGCAAAGAGGATCAGAGAGATGGCAAACCTGTGTTTTTCTTCTTCAGACAACTGTGAAGCTCTTATTGAATGAGAATCACCTGAAAAACACGCTAAACATTTTTTAATCAGTCGTGTTAGACTGAGAGGCGCCGAGCTCCTTCAGGAGGTTTAAACATATAAATATCACAGATGCTTACGAAGGAACATGTATATTTTTCCCGCACTCTCTTTTGCCGTCGTTTCTCTTTACATTGACAGTGAGTGGAATCCGTCTCCCCGCAGCTACAACAAGCAATATTGGGTTTTTAACAGTGAAATTAAAACATATGGATGCTCAAGGCCAATTGAAACGCTGCATAAATTCCTGAAGGCTTTTTATTCCGGGGTGCAGCTTCCCGACAAATGTGCAAAACGCAACCAAAACAACTATCGCTTTGTGTGAGAATTAGCAAACAGTTATCATTTCCATGACATAAAAGAGTCCGTGCCAACATGCGCTGAAATAATAAAATATTGAAACGTCTATGAAACATAAATGTGAATTCTTGCTACATCTGTCTCTTGCTAATTGAGTTGCTACCAAGAATGTTAGTACTCTGGAGAATAATTTGTCAGTGCAAAACATCGAATGGACCAATTTATTGGTTGCTGCAGGCTGTGGAGTTCCAACAGTCTTTGATCAACCTTTTTAGGTCAGTATCTCTCGAAATACAGAGACGAGAATTACACAGCAGAGAAAATATTTCATCTTTTTAAAAGACAAGGAAAAGTACTTTTGTAGTTACACTGTTTGGCTGTAATGGTGAATAAATTCTTCAGAGGGCTTGAAGCCAGAGAGAGAAAATAGAAGCTTTTGTGCACAGTATTTATTGTTTTGTGTGGATGGTAACTTAAACATTTATTGTGAAAAAAAAAAAGTGACAGATAGAGTAATTATAAGTTTTGTTTTTTTCTCATCACTCAGTGGATGTGAGGTGTGTGTACTGACAGTTACCGAACGGCTGTTCTGAAACGCTAAATTAAAAGTGTGCTTCAAAGACTTCTGCACTGGTTGAGGACAGGTTCAATCTTTGGTTTTGAGAGATTCTTGGCACCTTGACAACAGCTGTACGAGAACTTCTCTAATAACTTAGTCAAGAGTGAAAATTATGCTCCGCATCAAGAAGAAAAGAATTCTTTACTGAGTTGTAAGTGGAGTGTGAATCTTAAGGACGAGTATCCTCGGTGAACTTCATCGGCTCACTGGCATGTGATGTGAAACATGCAAACTCACTTAATCAACTATTCCAACAAACAACACAAAGGAAACACTGCTATGACCTTTAACAATGTATATGGAAGTTAAACAGAAAAACAAGATCACACTTATCCTGATCCGATTCGTGTTTTATTGATCTACGAGCTATTAGATTATATTAGATACCAGAGATAATCCAAGATGCATTCTTAAAATGATCATAAAAAAATAACTATGCTTAATTGTGTATCTCTTTATAGATAGCCACATGTTGCTCTTAAAACATGTCAGATACGCTGGCCTCAACACCACAATAAACAATCTGAAAGGTAACATATTATATCTGCTATATCTGGGAGCGCAGCAGCGTTTTTCCTTTTCAAGCAGTTTCGGTCATGGAAAATGGCCAAGAGTTGAAATGCTGATTCCCGGCTTATCTCATTCATTATATCAATGAATGCTCCCTTGGTCACATGGCTCTGAAACTCCACATTTGCAGGCGATAAAAGAAAAAAAAAAAATTGAGTGGTACATTTAAAAACGCTGAGTTGCTGTAATTAGTTTGGAAATAGTAGAGTGTAGTAGTGGAGGTGTGCTCTCCTGTGTCCCCTCAGAAAACGCTGTCTCAACACGGTGCCGTTGCACAGTTCGTGGTCGGTGAACAAACCAATCTAATTGTAGGTTTGTCCTACTAGAATTCAAATGGAGGTAAAGATATATTCTCCCAGCTGAAGCACGGTATAAGTACTAGCTCGCAGATTTGGTTCAAATAATCCAACAGGGTCAAATGCAATTTGCAAGCAAATACATCAGTGGCAAGAGAAACGCGTGTCTGATTATTTTCAACGGCAGACCGTAAATAAGAGATTCACTGGGTAATTAAGCTGAAAATGTCACAAGTGTGACTTGTTTTAGACACAATAAACTAACACATATTTGCTTGAAATGTATCCACACTGTGTGTAAGCCGAGGTCAGGCTATTCATTTTTACTCAAAACATTCCAACAAGGCCCTTAAGATAAGAAATCAGGTTGCGCGGTGCGCTACATCATTAGCTCACACATGTACGGCGTCTCAGAGGACCTTTAATTTGAGTGGGAAAAGTCTGTTCATGCGCTGTGAGGTTAAAGAGTGGGTGACAAGTGAAGAAAATCACAGCAGAATGCATTAATTAGGTAGACCTAAAAGCATATTTATCAAAGGCTAAGCCATATGGGAATTATCTTAGAAAGGATCTAGTGAAGACGGCGTAGGTTAATAGAATAAAAGGCCTTGACTGGATGGTGTGCGTATACATAAAATATCAAGCGGATCTCACATGTAAACGACTCATTAGGACATAGGAATTAAACGTTATGGCGAGCGGATTCTGAACTGCTACAGTGACCTTCATGTGGTTTGACAGTGACAACAGGCCACTTATGTTCTGTCAGATTAAAATGTCAGAGCCCCTGACTTAATTCATTTCGGTAAAGATTCCACACGAAATGGCCCAATATTTGTTCAGACTGTGAAAGGACCGATTACACAAACGTGAATATGCTGATATTCAAAAAATAAATATTTAATGAAGAGCCTCAATCAGAAAACAGGAACGGCCGGCCCACAGAGAGAACAAACAGCCCGGCGATTTGGGCTGATTCATCTAAATGGCTGTCAATCACGAGCGGGCGAGCGGGGCCGCGCTCCTGGATGGCGATGACGGATGGCCCCTCGGCGGTGATTGAGACAGACGGAGCTGATTGAGAGAGCTTATCTTTATGGTGGAGCCATGGTATTGTTAACAGGATGTGATGGTTCGCGTTCGCGGAGCTGAGCTGGGAAATAAAGCTGTTGGGCCCCGGCTGCCTCGCCATCATTCACAGAGGTAATGATCTCTGTCTGGCTCACAAGTAAGTAATAGTCTGCCCACAGGTTAGTAAGGGCACGGCGGCGAGTCAGGCCTGGACAGACGAGCACAGGGCGGGGATGTTGCTACATCTGTAATAAATTTAATAGGCAATTTGATAAAGATTAGAAGATGCTGTAAAACCAAAGGGACATGAAGTGTAAATTGGACAGTCCTTTATTTCTATTCATAGATTTTTTTTTTTTATATATATATATATATATATGTGATTCAGGAATAGTTAGTAGAAACAGAAAAGTTAACTTTCCTCTAGTCATGTTCAATAGGTTTTAACCATTTTTTTTTAATATTGGTTTTCATGATTATGGCTTGTGATATCAAAAATATAGAAAAAGATAAAGATCAAAACAAAAAAGGAATGGAAATATAGATTTATGTGTAATAAATCTGGAATTTAAGGAAATTTCACTAAATTTTACCACTAGGCTCATCCGCCAATGAACCTGCGGTGACCTACATGTCCGCTCTGAGAGCTCACACTGATCACATCTCCGTAAACGGCGCTGGCGTTAATATTGTTCATGACTACAATGGAGCCAGGAGTATGTTGAGAGGAGGCAGTCAAAGATCTGGCTCCACTCAATTATCTTCGGCATGATAATTAATCAATTCAGTATGCATGTCCAAGTCTCAGAGGCGTCTTTGAGATAATTGTTCTCATTGACTTGAATAATTATTTGTTTGCTGATTTAATTATTTTCACATTTGGAAAACAAATGAACCTGTGCAGCAGCCTACTCCGGATTTGTTTCCTTTCCCATGTATCCAGGTAGAAATGCACACTGTCAGACTCCGTGTTGTTGAAGGTCTCCTGAGAAATTTATTGCAACCAAATACAGAATTTATGTCATTATGTGTGGGTTTTTTTTTTCCTTCCTGAACTTTAACCTCAGCAGCCAATAAAACATGAATGGCTTCTGCCTTGTGGCATCAATACAAACTACACTGAATCAAAGGCTAATATTTCTCAGATGGGAGGTCAGCTCCGGGTTACAGACTCCACGTCCTCGTATTGTGACTGGCGTGGTGAAAACAATCGTCGGAGTCCTCAGTTCACACCATTACAAGTATGTGCGTGAGACCTCGCGGCTACTGCGGCAAATAGCACAAATTATGAGGGCCATTTTTAATGGCACTCACTACTATTTATCATGCTGTTTTAAATGTTTTGCTCATTTGTTTCCATTAAATATTTCATCTTCCCTTAAATATTCATTTAACTTCCTCTTTAAATTTTTTACCAGTCTCTTTGCGGTTGCTATCTTCTTGCCTCCCTTTTAGGCTTTCCAATCATAAATAATTATTCATCTACACCCAAAAAGAGATCGCATAAAACATGCACAAGAATCCTTTTTGTCTTTTCTCATTAGTGATATACTTCGAGTAGCCTAAATACTTCCCGCTACCCCACTTATGGAAATTGGTAGGAGAACCTTCCTAATGATTCTGCTTCACAAATAGGATACAGCCTCCATCTCTGATCCTAACCTTCATTCCTCCTCTGTGATAAAAAGAAGAGTCTGCTCCACATGAGGAATTTCTGTATTACTTTTAGAAGAATTAATCATCCTGAATCAAAACCAGCGCTTTAGTTTTTATTGTTTTAACCAACCACTGAGCTATGGTTGGTCCACTGTACAGACAACAATAGCAGCTTGATACCACTTAGTTAATCACAGCAGGTTTACAAGACGAAAGAATATAATGCCAAAGTCACTTCTTAAGAACTGATTCCAGTGGTATTTCTTTCTTTAAAACATCCTTTTCTCTATTTATATTTGTACATTTAATTACAGTCAGTATTAACGTAAAATAATATAGAGAGAAAAACACAAAAATAATAAAATTGCAGGCAAAATTGTAGTCTTTTAGAAAGTGAGTAAAAATTGAGGATAAATTGGTGTGGATACGGTGTTTCATACATGAACTTTTCAATCATCTGAAATCCCTTTTTATTTTGGTTAAACAGTCAACATTTGTCCCAATTCATTAGATTGATTTCCACACGACTCATTAGCATACAGCTACATGGTGGAAAGTGGAAGGGGCGCATAAACCCTCAATTTGCCTGGATTATCCTTTTGTGATTAGGCCTAATGATCCAACAGAGTAAATAGCAATGTGTTAATTAGAAATTACACTGAATGATCCACTGCACACAGAAGGAGCCTCAATAAGCCATAATCATCACATCAGAGAGGTGCCGCCTTTCTTTTTTTTATGCCAAAGCTGATGGACAAGCTCAAAAAAGACAAATTCTTTGCAGAAATCCACAGAAGGGGGATTCAAACAACCATTACACAGACACTTACAGACTCCATGAATATGTCTCTGTACTGAAAATTGGAAAAATATTAAAATTATTGTAAGGTTCTGGATAATCTTGTCATGTTTTTGAAGCTTTTTTTTTTCTTCAATCAATTCCAATTTGGATCTTACAATATTGTTTCGATCAAGAATTCATTTCACACAAGGTTTTACTTTTCTTCACACTGAGCTTTAGTTGGTATGTGGCTCCACCTAGTGGCAAGGCCTGGTCACTGACGGCAAAATCAGATCTATCAGTCTCCAGGGTTAGGATTAGGTAAACCCTAACCCTGAACCCATTCATTTTATCTATTCAAATATAGAAGGCAAGTGTTTTATAATCATACCTGAATTTAATTCCACAAATAAAAGAAGGTGCTAAATTCCATTAAGCTGGTCGAACCATCAAAGTTTTGACATTGATCTCTGAAAAGATTTCTCCATATAAATTAATTCCAGTGAACATTGGTTGACAGTTGGAAGAAAGAACAAAAACATCACCATGATTAAATAGCATTTACGCTATTTTTTAGTTTGCAATCATTAACATACGTTAGTTAAGTTTACATCATACAATATACTGTACTTCATACTGGAGCCTACCCCCACCCGCCCTCCCAACCCCCAGTTGGAGGGCAGATATAAAGTTTGACTACAAACATCAAAAATGTAACAAAAGTATCTCTTAACAGTGTAAAAATATAGAGATGTTGTTATCACATTAAACCATCTGACACAATATGTAAGCCATTCAAACATGCTGGAAACTTAACTTCAACACCACCAAGTTACAAAATACACAAATGTATGTAGTCACATTATATTGATCCTCATTTTCCATAGTCTCAAAAAAAAATCAAACTTTCCCTTTATTTTGACACCAAAATGGGCGATACTCTTTTCATTTTGGTATACAGTATATATCATGGTGGAACTGAAATCTTGGGGAATTTGAGATTACTTTGTAATTGTTTTAACAACAGTACTTGTGATTGAGTCCATGTTAAACAATGTGACGTAGTTATACTTGATGAATACACATTTATTGTACACTTTACACCCTTTGTATTTCAACCATAACATTTCATTGCTTTTGTTTGTCTTCGCTCAGATCAAATTTGATCACCAGTTTAGATAGGAAAATAAAATCATTTCAAAGAGTTCACTTTGAGCTACCACTGAACGAACTTCATCACAACAGTACCCTTCCTTTCTGGATATTTAAAGTGTGCACTGTGAGAGATACCTGCTCATCTGATGGCAATGGTGACTCCTGGAGACTTGTGATGCTCCAAAACGTTTGTTCAAAGGGCTGAATTCACATCTACAGTCAGTTCTGGACAAAGAAGCAACTCTTAAGGAAACATCACAAATGTCAGTAAATCAGGAACATGTTGGTGTGAAGCTGAGAAATTAATCCAAGTCTTTCTCTCTCTCTCTCTCTCTCTCTCTCTCTCTCTCTCTCTCTCTCTCTCTCTCTCACACACACACACACACACACACACACACACACACACACAATGAACGTTCATACAAACTTATGATTTTATATTCTCATTGTTGCTACTGTTTTACATGCTTATTCATTGTTAATATTCTCTCTTACTGCTTACTGTAACATATATATCTATATATTTAAATATCTATCTACATGTTAAAGAAATAGCATTTGTAAGAAACGATAAAGACCCTACTCACAATAATTAAAATTCATACTTATTTCTCAGCAAAATACAATTGACAAAAAATAACACCGAGGCACTTTAAAAGATTGCAAATAAACATTCTTATCCCTATTATAACTGGATATGTTCAGACTATATACATATCAAAATTAGATTGATATTTGTTTTGTCAACACCTGTAGATATGAAACAATTTTCTCTGATCAATTAACGCTATTATTTAAATGAAAATGAAGGTTTGGATACTGAATTAACTTGTGGGTATGCTCGACGGAGTATATGGTGAAACAATGTACTAAATAGAATTTAATTGATATTTAAGTTGGTGAATATTAAAGAATGCACCGCTGTTTCGTGTGTTTTCACCTGTTTTGGTCCAAATGTGTCAAAAATTGCCGTTGTTCTTGGGATGTACTTACTCCAGCTTGCACGCAAGAAGCGGGATTTATGTCCTGTCACGTGAGGCAGTTTCTCATCAGAAGTTTTCACTACCTGTTACCGTAATGCTCGGTGTATAGCCGTACCGTAAAGCCCGGTGCGGGCTGCTGTGAGCGCATTGCAGAAGTTCGGGTCCCGCTAGCCGGCTACACAGTCGGTCACCGTCTCACTTTTAGCAAGTATCCCACCCTCCTTCCGCTGCGCTAACCTGCTGAGATTTATGTCGGGAAAACTCTGCAGACTCTGTTGTTGCATAGTGACTTTTTCTGCGTAACATGGCTCCGTAAAAGCCGTATTTTGTTCCGTAGTAGACCACCGGCTGTTGTGGAGCTCATAGCTTGTGTTGTACGGAGGCTGCTGTAGGCTAAAAGCTGGTTAGCGGTAGCCCGGAGCTAGCGTGACTAACGTCCGTGTCCGGTCCGTAGCAGAGCGCTGTGGTCCGGAGGGAGGGAGGAAGGAAGGAAGGAAGCCGATAAAGTGGGATTTCTGTGCAAGGCTAGCACACTTTGGCACTCCGGAGTTCACACCGTGGCGCATTTAGAGAAGGTGACTATCCGCGCATCCCGTGTGACATTTGACACTATTCACTTAATGAGTTATGCTACATGTCGGCGTGGCTAGTTGTTGTTAACGCGTCTGTCGATTAGCAGACCGAAGCTAGCCTGCTAGCCACGAACTTCCGAAGAAGTTGTGTACGCCGGGTTTGGATTAGGATAACTAGTTCCCCGGTGTTTTGAAAGTTACACAGCCAGACTCTTTGACTCTCTTGTACTGGAGCTACCGCAGGAACTCATGGCATCGGATGTGATTGAGGGCGAAGCCGCACTGAAGGGTGTAAATGAAATGAGTTTGAACAATAGCAGCCCAGATTTTGTCACACCCCAGAGGACTCATGAGGATCTGGGAAACAGACGCACTTCCAGTCCCTCATCTTCCGGGGTGTCGGGAGAAGACGAGGACTCAAACGAACTGCAGGATAGCACAGCTTCTACTGTTGAAAATGGCGAAGAGGCACTCCAAGACAGCCCAACCAAAACAAGAGGCACGCCACCGGAAAGGACAACAACGCCAGACAATGTGCAGAAACCACCCGGAGAAAAGAGCTCTACCCCGGTGACCCTCCCGCAGCCACGATCCCCACCTGGCCCCATTTCAAGGTCTGTATATGTGTTCTTTTTAATGTGGAAAAGGGTTGTGTTTCATCTCCCACGCCACTGAGTGCATTCACCGCCTTCATTCAAGTGTTTCACTGTGTTTCAGTGCACTTTGCCAGACCTGTGATCCTCTGGTCTTTGCCAGGGAAAGGAGCCAGCTTGGCATTTTCAGCCCCTCAAGCCATGGCCTTCTTCTTTCTCTGGCCAAACCTAACTGTGTCACGTCAAGAAATATGATTACTGGATCCCATGCTTGCTTTAAAACATGCATGCCAGACCCCGAGAACCAGGGGTTGACACATTTCTGAATCAGCTGCAAACAGGTGCTGCTGGAAAGAAAATGAGGAAGTGTACTTTCTCAAACTGAACAGATTATACCATCTGTATCCTCAACAGAAAACTGAATTTGCTGGTATTACAGGGTATTATTTCCTGTAGCAAAAAAGACAACAGGATCACAATGCAGTGTAATGTGCAACCAGATCATCCAATAGCTTATTTAAAAAAATACACATAGTTTAAGCATGTGTATTGAAACAACAGACATGGCTTTAAGAATGGGGGTAATTCACTATAAGATTACTGTTTATGGACAGCGTAATATTCCATGTGTGTTTGTGTCATCGTCTCCAAAGCTTGTGTGTACAGCAGCACAACAACATAACACACAGCATCACACTCACCTGCCTCCTAAAAACTAACCTGTTTTTTGAGTCTCAACAGGGAACATAGAAATAAGCTAGTCAATCATTTTTGCATTTGTGTAAACTAAAGAGGTTTTTAGCACACCCCCAGTTAAAAAGATGGAAGCATCTAATTTTCTTAGATGTTAAAACTTGAATACTGTATGTTTTATATTCGATAACTTATAAACTTAAGCTGTTATCAAAACAAAAAACTCACTTGAAGTGTAAAAAGTTTCACCCTTCAATGTTAGATATAATATTTTAAAAAAGGGCACTTTTTGTCCCAGCAACAGATTACCTCACATACAGTACGATGTTTAGGGAATTCAAACTATTTCCCTCCCTCTCTTGGAGCAGGTTCAACCAGATCACACCTAACTGCTATAAATAAACTCACTTCAAATGAAGCGTGGTACGGGATCACAACAATGTTACTCCACAGCAAAACACTTCAGTTGGTGAAACAATCAGTGTTATTAACACAGAGGAGCTGTGTGGGAACCGAATCTCTTCTTGTGAACATCTTTATGTAGATTTTCCTTTTTCTTGATCTTCTTTTAAACAGGTAAGCATAACATCTGTTATATAAAGTGAGATTTAGCCAAGAGTTGTCATAAAAATACCCAACCATATGTGATTAAAAGCTGTAATATTCTTGTTTATGGTTTTAAATTGTATCCAGCCTTTCCTGTTTGACTTCCTACCGTAACTAATTTCGTCCACGTGCGTTCTTGTAGCAGTTGAATGTAGCGTGGGGATTAGCGCCATGCATTACTGGACAGCTAAACTGATACGTTCTGAAATGTTGCGCGCCGAATGCTCAGAATGTTTTTATGTCTGAGAGCACATGCAGTCATGTATACGATTAGTGCATCAAAGGGAGCTCTGTACAGCAAAGATACAGATGCCGTGGTCAGCATTAGTGAGTAGTAGCCTTATGAACTAAGCCCTTAACACTAGCTCATAAGCTTTCCAATGAGCCAGTGATCTGATTATGCTGCCAGTTGCAAGTTGAAACTCTTAAGATGATTCCCAAACATGAGACCTGAGTATTTTTGTTTATTGGAAGTGGTGCACAACGTGTTTAGTTGCAGGACTCGCTGAAACAAACCAGTAGGGGTTTCAGGGTTGCTGTGATGGTACGGTGTCGAAACATAATTGTGACTTGATGCAATGCTTTGGTAGTAAGTGGCAGGCGGCATACAGCACATGAAAGCGTGGCACCACTTACTCCACACTTGATATTACATATAGAGAGGTAGGAGTTCATAATTAATGCCTTGCATAAATGCTTTGTCATGTGCTTTGAGGTTGTCATGGTGAGCAATTCAAACATGGGCGTAGCCTGTGTTTGGACCTCGTTGGTAGTAAGTGGAAAAACATCACCGAACTCATCAGCTACATTATATTGACATTTCAACCATGCATGAATTGAATCCCCATAGCTAAGTACTTCTTTGCTAAAGCCTTTGTTTGCGTGTGTTTGCCTGCAGCTGCAGGTGTTGTTGTTGCCTGTTCCTGGTGCTCGTAGGTGTGGCAGCAGAAATCTTGAGGACCCAGATTTCATCAGTCAGTTGAAGTGTGATACTGTGAGGCATCATACTTTTAAACAACACGTTGACAGTTCTGCACAAAGTGCTTATTTAAAAAAAAATGTTGTCAAACCAGTTGCCAATTAAATATAATTTTCACAATGATTACTGCTATGTTTTGTTCGCAGAGTTAGTTTAATGCGTTGCCTGTCAGAAACACCCTCCCCTCCATCCAGCAGATTAACTAGTTGTTGATCCTGGTTGCTCATTTCCAACAGATGTGTTTCGAGTATTGACTTCATTTGCATATGACAACAAAGTTTTCCATTTGATTCGAATCCACAACTTTGCGTTAGATTTCAAATGTTTATCTGAGATCCAGTGGAACTAAATTGAATACCTTATGAAGGCTGCTGTCGGCCGACCAGAAGGAAATAATTATGCATTACTGCAAGAATAAAATCTGTCCCCCTCTCACTGCCATCCCAATGTGCTGACAAAACACATCAAAAGTATTTTTAATTCCATCTGCAGACTGTCACTCATCGAGAATGAAAGTCTAGCAGTCTGCTCACACGCTGCTTATTTTGTCTCATGTGAAGAAGGAGCTTTTCCTGGTGTTTAAATCTTCAGGAATCTCACATTAAAGGATTTTTGTTGACAGGCAAAAACAGTTACCTGCAGTTTTCACACAGTTGTTCACTACAGCTTGTTTTCTTTTTTCATTTTGTCTTCATTATAGTCAGTTCTAAAGACATGTTTTATAGAATATATGAATTTTTAAACTTTTCCTTTCTAGAGAGCATGATGGATTTAGTTAAATAACAAAGAAATCCTCACTGTTGAACAAGGTTTTTTTTCTCTTTAATTGATGCAAATTTTTCTCAATAAAATGTTCACTGTGCTCTACAGAGTTTGATGAAGTGCTTTGTGTGGTCAAGACAAATTATTGTTGCCTCAAACTTTGTGAAGTTTTTATTCGCTGTGGTATTAACTCAAAAACAAAAACAAGCTTTGACTCCTGGCAGATCAGTATAATTTTCAACATTTCCAGCATAATCCTGTGGGGATTTTACAAGTCACTGTTATAGATGACAAGTGCTGTGTTTTGATTTCACACATAATCTCTGCTCTTTCTGCTCCTAATTCGAATAAATCACCAGCGCATGAAGACTGTTGAACAATCGGAGACCATTAACCGCTCCAGATTGCATAACCTTTCGGTGTTTACTTTTGCAGCCTCGAGCGCCAGGAGTCAGTCGCCACAACAGAAGCTCGCCTCAGAATGGAGGGAGTCGAGCTCAAGGAAGAGTGGCAGGACGAGGACTTTCCGCGGTACGGCGTCGGCCACTCAAACGTTCCAGCTTTATGTTACGCGTTTGTGTTTTGAAAGCCGCACATAGCAGAGACATTCATAACAGCATTACCTTGTGATTGAATTATAGACCCCTCCCAGAGGAAGAGGAGCTTGAAGAAGAGCTGTTTGCAGGAACCTCTGAAGAAGGAGACCCTGGTAATGATATTTTATTAATACAGTGATCGAGGATATTAAAATTGTTTTAAGTTACTGGTAAAAAATCTTTTGCCTTTAGACAAGTTAAAAGTTGTTGTTTCCTGTAGTCTTTCCTGTTCATTCTTCAGTGAACATCCTGAGGATTAAATAAAGCTGGAAGAAATCCAAAGTGTTTCTCTCTCCAAACCCTTTGAGGGAGTTTTCTCTTGGATGGATGGTGTTCATGGAAAAAGAGAATTGTATAGCAGGCTGTAATGTTGATTAAATTGTTTGCTTGTGTATAACTGAGCACACTTGACACACACACTGCACTAGAGGTGTACTAAGATCTAATCATTGCATGCTGTTCATGCATTTTCACTGAAATTTTGCCATCTTGTTTTTTAGGCTTTGCAGTGAACCATGGCAAAAAGACCAAGAAAAAACTGGCAGCTCCAGACATCAGCCTCACACTGGATCGCAGCGACGGTTCGATTCTGTCTGATGAGCTGGACGAAAGCACCGAGCTGGACTTGGATGACATCGAGACGCCGTCTGACAACAGCAACGAGTTTGAATGGGAAGGTAGGAGTTCCCCACTGAAGCTTAGATGGAGACGTTAAAGCAGTGCTGGGCAAATGAACAGTCGAGAAACGGGCTTACTCCTCCTCTGGTCTCTGATTCACCGTAAGATGTGTAAAGACCCCCTAATGTAGTAAAACACGATCTACTCTCAGTACGAAATGCTTCCCTGTGCGTTTTTGTGTGGGAACTTCCTATCCTATATGTCCTCTGTGCAGCTTGACACAGCTTCCTTCAAAACATAGACTTATCCCGTAAGGCCTCTGGGGTGTGACTGTGTTTCTAGTGGAAACACAGACATGGTCTTAAAAACGGCCAGTGTGTGTCACAGGTGCTGGAAATGAGAGATATAGTGGATTTGGTGAGGAGGCTATTGGCAAATACAAATGACGATGGCAGCGAGCATCCATCCACCTTCCTCGAAAGTGTTGGCTTTCCAGGGTCAGAGCAAGCAATTCCCCGTAAAGCCTGTTTTATGCTTGACGCTTGGGAACAAATGACGTCACTTAAGCAGCCATGCGTCCTCGTACGGCCCTCCTCAAGCAAAACATTTCAGCTTTGTGCGCCTCCAAATTTTTCTAATTATGCAAACAGATATGCAAAAAAAATCTCTTCAAAGGAGGAGGAGGACTGAAGATTTGGTTTTAAAGACACTAGGAGACATAGACGAGGAGAAAGCCACCCACAGGAGCAGTGAAGACACAAGATTTGGCCGTCTTGTTGCTGACGTGCTGGAAAATATCCCAGACCAAAATCAGGAAGCAGGCAAATTTACAATTTACCAACTGCTTTGAAGCTGCTCAGCCAGCTGGATTGTAGCTGATGTCTCATTTATAAATCAAAGACAGATGCAAGTTATTTTAGAATCCTTTTCATGATATTTCATTTTCTCTGCCGTGCTGTTTGACAAACAAAAACATGTTACTTGTGGAAGAATGTTCACTTTCATAAAAAAAAAAAAAACTGTTTACAATTTAATGCAGTTTTGTATTTTCTTACAAAAGCCTGAGCAGCAGCCAATGTCCGACAAGTTGTGGTCGCCTGTCGAAGAGTAGAATAAGTCAAGTTAAGTACTTTATGTATTTGCGATACACTGCCCCCTGCAGTTTGGGAGCAGAAACCGTGCAGATTATTAAAGCCTCATGCATTCTCTTTCGGATTCCACATGTCACGTTCATGCGGAAAGCATAATCCAGCCGTAACATGCAAGGAGCGCAGAATCACCTGGACCCACTGCGGCATTTATTAATAACCATGAAAGACCAGTTCATCTTCAGACTGTAGTCAGGCAGAATACAAAAGTGGGATAATTATTGATCAATATGGAAAATTACTTGATCAATACTTTTCCATTTTGCCCAGCCCTTCGATACAAGATGTTAAGTCCATGTTGCTTTTCTAGAACAAGACTTGCCTCCAGGTGTAACGGCAGGTATGTGGAGCAGACGCAGGATTTGTTTTGTTCTTGTACGCTTTCCAGGTTCTACAGGCGTCCGACAGTCTGAAGTGTGGTTAAATTGTGTTTTGTTGTTCTTGTGTTTCCACACTGCTGCCTTCCTCTTTTTCTCTTGGAAGAATTGTTTCCAACCTCTGCCTGGAAACAGGCTGCAGGCCAACAGCAGGTTTCTCTCTTCCTTGTGGTAAGGTGTCAAAGACAGTCCTCACATTTTTATTATTATTTTTTTTTTTAACCATGAATCAATCACTCCCTGTCAGATCATGTCTTCAGCTGTTCAAACAAATCATGTTATTTTATTTTATTTTTTTATCACACCCTTTCCCTTTTCACTGAATGTTTTTTATTTCTTGGAATTTCCTTTTCATTGGAGGAAATTAATTCCAGCAGCTTGTCACGCAGGAAATTCTACAACATGCTCGTGACCTCGGCATCATTAAAGCACAACCCAGTCTGACTTCTACACGTCGCATTTTGCTGATTTGAATTCTGTCTCCACCATCTTAAAAAGCTGGTGTATTTCAGAGACAGTTTACTCCGTGTGATTTGGTTACACACTTATTTCGATCCTGCTTGCTGCACGCTTGGCATCCGTGATCCTTTGCACACTTTCCCCTCATGTCTCCATCACATGCTGATCTTGACATTCTGCACAACGTGCAGCCATGCATTCTTTACAGGAGACCTCAGGTGCACCAGCAGTAGTGTTTTGCTGCAAACGTTTCCTTTTATTATGGTGATATGACAAGCAAATGCAGAGCTCTGCGTTACTGGAGGTGTTCCAAGAAAATTTTATATATTTATCACACGAAAACAAAATAAAAAATGTTGACAGGGAATCGACAATGTGACTGTTGGTGTTGATTCGGAAGCATGCCATCGGGAGAAACCCGACGATTAAACCCAAAAAAAATGTGCAGTGCATGTGACCCAAAAGTTCAAACATGAATAATGAAGTGATCTGAAAATTTCATGACATATTTGATCAAAATAAATCACATTTGAATCACATCCCAGTTTCAGTGCTCAAGCCGTCACTTCAAAGCGCACCGCTCCCTTTTTTTCCAGATGATCTTCCGAAGCCAAAAACCACAGACCTCCTGCAGAAAGGCGTGGAGACGGTGCAGGAGCTCTCGGCGCTGGAGGAGCGGGAGGAGGGCCGGCGCTGGAGGGTGTTTCGCATCGGAGACCAGGAGCACAGAGTGGACATGAAAGCTATCGATCCTTACAAGAGAGTCATCAGTCATGGAGGTCGGTCGCTGGCTTGACACACACACTCAAACACACACTCAGGAGCTCCTCGTGAAATTCACAGAACAAGCATGGCAAACGGAATCTTTTTTTTTTTTAATGCTAAAATCAATGAATATGAATGAAAATTGTGAGCTAATACAGAAATACTCATCTCAATAACGTTTTAACTTGTCCCTGCAGGTTACTATGGAGACGGCTTGAACGCCATAATTGTGTTTGCCGTGTGCTTTATGCCTGAGAGCAATCAGCCAAATTACAGATACATCATGGACAATTTATTCAAGTGAGTGTTCTCTGAAGTCCTCTGTTCCTCGGAGCTCACGCCGTCGAGCCGTTACTGACGCACTCTTGCGTTGCAGGTATGTTATCGGCACTTTGGAGCTTTTGGTGGCTGAAAACTATATGATTGTGTATTTAAACGGGGCGACCTCCCGGAAGAAGATGCCGACCGTCGGCTGGCTCCGAAAATGTTACCAGCAGATCGATAGGAGGTGAGTCTCGGCACAGCAAACGCCCGTTCATCGTCCTGAGGAGGCATACAGCCGTCAGCCATAACATTATGACCATTAATGCTGCTTCTGATAGAAAGGTGTGTGAAGTAGACGTCATAGATGTGGAATTGTTTCCCCTCACCTCTCCGTTTCCACACAGGTTACGGAAGAACCTAAAGTCTTTGATAATTGTCCACCCGTCCTGGTTTATACGCACACTGCTGGCTCTCACAAAGCCGTTCATAAGGTAACCGTGCCACATTCACATCATCAGAACAAACAAACAAGGTGGTGACATTTCTGCTTCTTTCTCCTTCCAGCTCCAAATTTACTCAGAAAATCCAGTACGTGTACAGCTTGGCTGACCTTTCTGAGCTGGTTCCCATGGAGTACGTGTCGATACCAGACTGTATCAAACAGTAAGTATGGGACCAAAACGGAAGTCTGCAAACTGAAATGAAGATACTTTATGGATGTAGACGAGATGTCAGGGTTGTTCAACTTACCTAAAAATGGTGGTTTCGCATATTTTTTTTTAGAAAAGCGCAAACATTTCCTGGAAACTTTCCTGACTCCTCGATTCTGTCTCCTCACCTCCCATAGATAATATTTAATGTTTTTAAATGTATGTAAGAATAATGGACTGATGATTCCGAGTGCCGTCTACGCAGCAGAGTCTTTTTTCACTTTAATTATCAGCAGTACATCACAGCTGAAAATATTTTAATTCGGATTTATGTGTCTTTTTAAACGGCCATGAAACAGTTTGCAGTGTCAGCCTCGGCCGATACGCAGAACTGCTGAGCTCCTTTCACTCTGTGGCTCAACATCTGTGGGATCTTTAGGATTTACAAAAAAAAAAAAAAAAACTTCTTTAAAAGACAGCTCAAATGCTTAACTCTACCTGGGAAATGATGTTCTGCTCTTTTAGAAGTGTGGTTGCTGTTGGCTGTGTATTTTCTTCTCCTTTAACCACGTCTCCCTGCCCCTCCTTAAGGTTTGACGACGAAAAAAATAAGAAAAGCCGTAAAAGGTATTCGCTCTTTCACCGAGGGTCAGTCCCCGCATCCTTTGCATTCCTTGAAACTAACAAAGAAATGATCAGTTGGCTTTCAGAAATGCACCAAGGCACCTCATCTTCTTGCAGTTTGGTAGTTGAATGATTTTTTTATTACACTTATAGCAAATAAAATCACGTGGGTTTTTTTTTTTTTTTTTTTTTTTTGATAATCAGTGATCATGTTATTTTCAGAGAAAGGTGTCTTGGTGACTGTTTAACCAACTAAATTTCTTTTCTGAGCCAGCCCTGCGAGGTCCGTCACAAAGCCAGGACCTGCAAATAGCTTTCTGCTTCACGGTCACATCAGTCATGTAGACTTTACTGCAAGACAGAGAAAGGCGTCATGTTAGGAACCAATCAGAACAGTGTTGAAAGAGCGATTGTAGTTCTGCTTTATGAAACGACAGTTGTAGTACTGAGCTGCACGGAGCCGCACGTCTGATGAAGGAAGAAAAAAAAAACAGGTTTGATGTGAAGCTCGTGTTTGTGCGACTGAACTTGAACTACAGGGAAGTAGCTCGTCTTAGTCACTGTGGTGAGTGTGTGTATGAGTGTGTGTGTGGTGGCACAGTAACCATGTCCTAACATGGTTCCCCCTCTGGCTCTCACTGAACACCCGGTTTGTTCACTCTAACAGCTCTTTGCATGATTCACTGCATACCCACTCCCCACTCGTGTTCAGTAATGGAGCCCTGTCAGCGTTGGTCATGCACACACACACACACACACACACACACACACACACACCCTGAGGAGGAATAAAGAGCTGCGTTCAGTTTCTGAGGCGATGAGTGTGTAGACGCGCAGCTGAGCGTCAATAGCTTTGTTAAAGCAGAACAATCCTGACGTTTTCCAGTAATGAGCGTTATTCTCTGTAATAAAACTGTGACTTCTGCTGTCTGACCGGCGCGTGAGGTTAAGCAGCGACTGACAAACCGATGCTGCAAATCTGCTTCAGGCTTCACCCACTGACGATATGGAAAGAAGCATCAGGGATTTTTTATTTTTTTTTAAATACTCGTAAATTTACTAGCTATTGTTTTAAAAATGCACATTTCGTCGACCAGCTTAATGTTTTTCTCCCTCACAATCAGTTTTCCATCCCCAGCGTCCGTGTCGTGACGTCTTTGTAAAATGCACCTCTGGGTTTGTTGAGTGTAAAATTTCACTGAAATTTTCTTCCCTCAAACCTGGTCGATGGTGTAAAGTGTGCTTGCAGGCAGTGTTATAAACCGGTGCTCCCGCCACCGTTTAAACATGCCGCCGACGCTCGCGCTCGAGTCTGACGGCCTCCGGATCTGTTCCGCAGAATCGACCAGGACGTGCACGGGAAGGTGGAGATGGCGGCCGCCGCCGTCCCGGAGTGACGGCGTCCCACTGGAATGGCGCCGTTTGCAGGAGAGCGAAGACGAATGTTGGGAGCCGCAGCCACTCGTATGTTTGCGTCGGGGTGTAAAACGTGACCGGAGACTTGTGCGCATCAGTAAAGTGCCTTTCTGAAACCGTGCTGCCTGTTTCGGTCACATCGCTGAGCTGAATGTTTGTGCCAAGCAGCTTGACGCTCAGCAGTTAATCCATATGCTGTCTGAAATGTTTTTAATCCTTTTTAAGTACTCCTGTATATTTTATGTCAGACTTAGCTATTATATCAAACTCTTGATGTTTCCTGGTTACTGTTGTATCTACAGTTTATTTAAGGCACTCTGTTACAAGTGGTCGATGCATGTTCTGCTTTATCACATTTGAATATATATATTTATATTAAAGAGGTGTCAATGGAGATAAATTAATATATTTTTATGTTTTGATCTGATTTTAAACTGCATTTTTCGGTCTTTGACCCATCGTGTGGCATTTCATAGAGCGAGTTTTGACGGCACCTTTTTTTCCTCTGTTCACTGCTGATGTCCTTTACAAATCCTGCCTGGGGAGAATAAAGTTTTATTTTTTGCCCCTCAACTTGAATGTACCACCTGACCTATGGAGGGTGAGCTTTTTGTTCAAGCCACAGTCCGAATCAAGTATGCATTGTAGTTCCTCTCATTGTTTCCTTCAAGTAAAGCCATGAAAACACACCGACGAGCCCTTCATGGTTTTCATTGCATTCAATGCTAAAATGTCTAGAATGGCTGGGAAGTTATAAGATTATGTAACACTAAATAAAGTTAGATATTTCCTGCTCTGTCCAGCAGTCCTGTAGTAAGAGACAAACAGCTGGTTGACAAGAGGAAACTCATCCTCTTAAAAGTGGAAGTCACTGTATAGAGAGATCAGAGTTCATTATATACTCGGGTGTGTGTTGTGCATCGAATGCATGACAGACGTCACGATCTGACAAATGGAAAATACACTGATGAGCTTGATGACTATTACAGTACTGATACAACCACTGTCTTCTGCTCCTGAAGAGAAGACTTTGCCAAAACGCTGATGCGACATTCTACACTGCCGACGATAGAAGATTTCTTAGCTCTTGTAAGTTCTGCTACTTTGCGTCCACTTGATGGCGCCATAAACACTTTATTGAAATCACATGCGTAACACGACCTGTTTCAAAGTAAGAAAGTTATTCTCACACCTGTTAATTACTCTATTCAGGTGTTTCCATCAGACTCTGCGCCACTTTAGGATAAAAGACAAGCACATACTAAGATATTTCAGACAATGAGTCTAATTGTGTTTATGGAAGTGTCATTTTCCACTCCAGTGTGGCTGCACCGGAGCACAAGCACCTTTAGGATGAACGAGCCTTCTCTGCCCACATCAGTGTCTGAGTGAAAAAATCTAGCTATTTCTGTCACCCAACTCTGAAATCTCAAAAATAGAAATACAAGCCCAGTTTACCTGAAACAGAGAAACTATAATTCAGTATTAATGTGGCCTAATGGTGGTGGAGGGAATATTAATTATGGATTTAGATGAGCAAAAAGGTGACTTGCATATCTTTAAACAAAATCATTGATTTATACAATTCATCACCGCTGATCTGGTGACATGAAAGCACAAGTCCATAAATGTCCACAAGATCTCATCCATGTTTATGCAACTCTGATTTCAGCAACGTGTGTGAGATTTTTTCATGAAAACAATCCATCGCTGCACTTTAACACTATTAATTCCAGACCTCAAGGGCAAACTGAATGATGTCTCCCAGTGATGATAAACCCTTTGTTTAACCCTACATTCTGTTCCTGGTGTTGTTTTGAAGTCTTCTTCATATTGAAAGCACGTGCAGCTTGACATCAGAGGGCCTCACACCAACATCCAACTAAAAAACAGATTACATCTGTTATATCAATGAAACAGTAGACACAATTTAATTACCCTCTATCATCAGTTTTGATTATTGTTGATAGAAATATGTACCTTTATATATATTTTGGTAATACTAAACTACATTACAAAAAAGAATGCAAAAAAAAAAAAATTGTTACTTATGGTGTTAAAAAAAGCAATACCTCCGCGCACCACCAGGGGCCGCAGTCCACACTTTGGGAATCACGATGGTGAGTTCCACATCTCTGGCAGTGGGAGGAAAATATCAATGTCTCAATGACTTCTCATGTTGCCTTCTATTTTAATTGAACCAGGAAATTTAATACTCAATCATGAATCAAGCACGTGGTGATTTTTGTCGTTACGCTCCTTGAGTTGTGCATAAAGTACTCAAATATTGAATAGTTGACTTGAAACGATCACATGAAGTTCACCTGTAAAATACATTTGTAGTGCATTTTAGATTAATCCCATAATTTCATCCCAGACGTTTTATGAATAGTGCATAATACTCACCAGGAAATGGGAAGTTAGTGAAGACATTTAACAGTCATCTGCACATTTTCGTGAAGAGGTGAAGTGGCACTGACCACAGCTCCCTCCTGCATGTGGTCATAATAACCTGAGAAAAATATATTTATTTTGTATGATTTATTTGGCTCATAACTGTATTTATTGACCCATTTTTATTTATTTTTAATTATGGCAGTTTCGGTCCTCCATAGTCCTGTTGTCTGAATACATTTTCCAGTGATGAAAGTAGTCTCATCACCAGGAGAGGCTGAGTCACTGCACCACTGCTTTCCACTGGATTCACTGCTTTATTCATACCTGGGTGATTGTGTAGTGACTCTTGTTAATATGGCATTACAACAATATACCTTCAAAGAATGGGGCAGTAAATATAGAAAAAGCACTACAATTCCATGCATAAACTGCATAAAACAATATGAGTGAGTGGGATGTATGTCAAAGGAGCCTAGATTTTGTCGCACAAACGCCTGGATTACAGCTGAAAGGTAGGAAGAACAGCTCTCATCCAAATTGTGAATGCATTCCCTTGTTATTGGTTTAGCTCTGACAATAAGATGAATTGCCCTTCAGGCAGTCACGCTGTGTTTTTATCTCATTTATTGCATCAGCTATTTTACTGTTACTAGAATTAAGAAGTTCAACCTACTTGTACTTTCAACAAGTCTTTAGTCAATGTCACAATATACTCATGTACTCTTCAATTCAGCTTTATTCATATAGTGTCAAATATAACACAGTCGTTTCAACACACTTTTCCAGAGAAAACCCATCTCTTGAAAACAGTTTCACAGCTGGGGCTGCTGTGCGTGGCTCCTCCTGGCCTGGCTGGCTCGGGGGGTTCCCCACCTAGATGTAAGGGTTCCCCAGTCTGGCCGGTCGGCAGTCTTGGCCTACAACCTCTCCCGCTGTGGATGACCACAGCTACAAAACTCCACAATTTCCAGAAAGACCGTCAGAACAAATGAAATCGATCAAGGCATCACTGCTTGTACCCAGAACTCTGGCATAGTCCCATAATTCACAGAAAGGTAGATGTTACGTTTTGGTGTGCACAATGGCAATTCTCAATTGAATAAGGCCAGTGACCTGTTCAACGCGGAGTTTGAGTTGTCCAGAAGAGGGCGCCACAAACAGATTTTACTGAATCATATTGACTTAATATTAGAGATAGCTAAGATAAAATAGATAAGTCCCAACAACATGCACCATAGGTCTCTGAGCAAGACAATTCATTATCTCCACAGCAACTTTGAAGAGAACAAAATGTCATAAACATCACCACCCCCCCCCCCCCCCCCCAAGAAAAAAAACCTTCAGCAAATGTATCATTTTAGACATTTATTCAAAGCCAATTATCAAGTAACATATATATATCAGGTCTCAGATATTACTATTAATATTACATTTTTCATTAAAATTTTGATCGTCTGTTAAAGCTTTGAAACGCAGCACTGACTCTAAACACCTGATGGCAATGTCATCAACCTCAGGATCAAACTTATTGGCAAAGAGCTGCTGTTGTTCCAGCAGCCACTGCAGGTCACCAGCTCCATACACACAAACAGATCTTCTGTAGACGCCGGTGCAGGGTCTGTAGGGGGCTCCCTGTTTCACATCGCCTGCTGAATAGCTCCACTTCACCACGCGAGCAAAGGCATTCATGTCTGACACATCATACTTGCTGTTGCTCGGCACTGATCCAGGAACGGAGGGCATTCTCTGAAGAGTGGCCCACAGGTGCTCATCAGGGCTGTAGGTGTCCTTCTCCCACTCCAGAAACTTCTGGATCTCTTTGTCCTCGATCACATGCTTCACAAAGGCTCTGGTCACCACAAAGTATGCATTTCCTGCGAACATGGGGACACTGATAGGTGGAGGACTCTTCTTCACGTCCGTCTTCACGATAGTGTCGGTGACATTGTGATGATACTGCCAGCGGCCTTTCTTGAAGTTACTGGGGACTTCAGACTCCATGCTGTTTCTCCCATTGAGGAATTTCAGCGTCCTCACCATCTCCCCGTTGGTTTTGATGGGGAAATCTGTCCCACAGGTGTTCAGCAGGTATCTCCACTGGACGTCGGAGCGCAGCAGGTCCCTCATGCAGTTCAGGTCTGCCTGTACTCGAGACCATGAGGCATACACCACGCTTTCTAATGCTGTGGCCACAAACACGTTGGGGAAGCAAGAAGCAATTGCCTTCACAGCCTTTTTGAACTGTGCAGAGGATTTCTGATCCACATGCACACAGTAGATGTTCTGAGGAGCATAAACAGCTCGTAGGAGACGCTCAAACATCTCAATCTTCTCGTGGATCACCATGGAGTACGCAATGGGAAAATCATTCTCCTCCATACTTAGAGGCACTGTAATAAAACCTCTGTCTTCAATGTACGCTGAGCAGTCCTCTGTTGCATTCAGGTAGAAATCCTCAGACAAAAACTGGTGTCTTTTCTTAGAAGAAAGAAGTGCCGCTAATTCACCTTTCTTCCCCTCAGTGTCTCCACTGATGACAGCTGAGCAGCCCGGCAGGTCAATGGAGTACTGCTCCAGTATTCTGAGACCAGAAGATGACTGTCTCTTAGAGACGGTGTCCCAAAGAGCAAAATAAAAAAGCATACTCATGAGGATGAGAGAAAACGTCCCCAGCGTCGTCAGGCACTTGATAAACCTCTTAAAAGCCATTTTCTTTCTAACAGCACAGATTGCCATGTCTTGACTTCAGCTTTGAAGTTTGAGCAAATACGAGAGACTGGAGCACTTCACCTGATAAAAGCACACAAAATCCATCAAGTCATGAAGGGGTGTGTCCAAACAAGGCGTGGAAGGACATTTCTCAGGATGAGTATTGATTCCAGTAGCGTGTTGAACTGCAGTCCTGGAGGATCCACTGCCCTGAATGTTTGACATGTCTTCCTGCTTCAGCACACCTGAACCGAATGAGGATGTTGAGCATGGGAGGGAAAACAAAAACAGTCATTATAATCAGGTGTGTTGCAACCAGGAGGGCTCTAATACACACACTCTGCAGGACTCAATCCAAATATTGGAGAGTGTTTAAGTAAATGGGGAAGACTGAACCGTTTCACCTTATAAAAGCACACAAAGTCAATCAAGTCATGAAGGGGTGTGGAAGGACATTTCTCAGACAGAAAACCAGTGTATCCTCAATAGGAACTGACTCAGTCCACGTCCTTAAGAGTGTTGTAAGAGCTCTGCTGTGCTTGCTGTGATGATTTTCTTTGCATGAAATGTGAAACTAGACAAACGTGTGAAGAAAATCTCTAGTAAGACCTCAAGGGGAGACAAGAACACAGGAATCAGACCAAAAAATTTTGAGAAGTTTCAGAGAATTTGATTCAGAATCTGTCAAGATGAGTCAAGACACAGAATACCACCTCGTCGGCTACTCCAGGAGTTGTCTGATTCTTTCTTAAACAGCTCAGTTTTTATAGACTGAAGTGAGAAGAGATTGATTTTCAAAACAGTGCAGGAGCAGACGGTGATAAGATGGGGAGCCTCAGTTTCTTCTCCCCCAGAAGAAGGTCAGACCTTGAGACTAAACAATCTCCTGTGAAGCAAACAGCCTTCAACATATCCTCAAAAACAACAAATGAGAGAAACGGGTCACAGTTCGAATGATACAACTTATAACAATTACTTCTCTGACACAATGCCTGTCGTCATGTTTTAGGTTCAACAAAGAGTCACTGAAAAAGATTTGAATGTGTTCGTTTACATTTACAAACAAATCATGCAGATTTTCATTCAATGTCCATTACAGAAGCCCTATCATGAATAATCGACTTTTATGAGCTTTTGACCTGAGGCCAGCCTCCACTGCGTGTAATGTGATACCATGTCCAGAGGTGTGGCATCCAGTCGGATTTTCTTTTATCATTACACAGACAAATCTGTCCCGTCCTAGCACCACAAACAGACTTAAAAAAAAACAACAAAAAAACAAACCCTGAACTGAAATGTACAGACCTGCTTCAGAATAAGAAAGTAACTGGTTCAAATTTGCTTACTTGATCATGAATGAAAACTAATCAAAAGTGGATTCAATAACTAAATCATGATAATAGTTTTGAAAAGCAAGTAAAAACTGGTTTTGATCGACTGGTGTTACGACCATTGCGGACGCAACATGAAAACCAAACGATTTATCAGGTTCGAAAGACTGATGTCATGCTGCAGTGCCCCATGGGACTGGCAGACCGCGGCCACGTTGTTTACATCGGAGCTAACTGAGGCTCGCAGAATGGCCTGGACAACAGCAGGCCGAAGCTCAAACATCATATTTAAGACACAAGTTGGTGTGTTCCCAGCACTTTCAAAACGGTAAGTTCAAATTCATGTTATCTCCTAATTTAAATATGAGTCAAAGCCTGTGTTTGTTGTCATGTGGAGGGCTGCTAGCATTAGCCAAATTAGCTGAAGGCTGTAAGCGAAGATTAAACAAATTAGTTTTTCCTGTGTTTTTTTAAGGAGAGAGGTAGCTGCGGAGAGTGGAGGCATGTCATTTAAATCCGTGGGCCACTGAAGGTATTCATCCAAATGTATTCCACCCATCTCACATATTTTTTCCAGGTACCAAGCTAAGAGCATCCAGCTTTTCTCAGGATAGTCCATTCTCTTGTATTTATCCAATGTAGTGTCTCTTGTGGCATGGTGAACAGAAGCTCGAGATATAAACAGCTACTGCAAGTCACTTAATGGCTGCCATGGCCCACAATGCATTACGGTGTGACATCGCCTTTCGCGCCTCTCTCTTGTCAACACTGAACACACCAACTTTTTCAAATGTGATGTAAAATTGTGGCGAAAAACTGTTTTGACAGGTGACTTCCAATCAACACGAAAACCAAACAACTGAACAAACAGAGACTTGCAGAAAACAGCTGTGTGCAGTAATACAACCACACAGTCAAGATGCTGATCAGACCACCATGGACGCACCTATCAGCTGGTCTGATCAGAACGTCCCTCACCATCCGATAAGGAAACAACAACAACAGCCTTAATGGGTGAATGTCTCTCACATTAACGAAAAATGACACAAAATTTAAGTAAGCTCCATTGTCATTTTCGTATTATTTTAGCTCAATATATCTACCTGTCTACCTGGAATCTGGATCCTTTCGCTCTTGCCCTTACTTTACATAATTACCCCATTGATTAACTTTATTACTCTGATTTGTCTGTATTTGTTTTTGTCTCATCTGCTTTGTATTTTATGTGGCCTTTGCCCTTTGCATAGTCCATTCTAACACTCGAAACAATGTTTTTAGCCGATATCTTGGCCTGGCTTCCCTTGAAACAGAGATCAGCGTGTCTCAATGGGATTGGCCCAGCTAAAAATAAAAATAAAAAAACCTGTTTGTATGTTGCAGTAATGCCAAATGAAATTACAAAACTGTATACACTGCTTTTTTGTGTATACTCTTACTGTAAAAAAAAAAAAAAAGATCCAGACCCACCTGCAACACCTCCACGAACCACCAGGGGCCGCAGTCCACACTTTGGGAATCAGGACTCTGTAGAATAAATGAGTAAAAATTCCCACAGAAACACCCCAGATCTCGTGAAAAGCTTTCCAGGAAGTGTGGAAGCTGTTAAGCTGTGAAAGGGGGATTTAAAGTGTATTCAAGTGTATATACTTTAATTCAAAATCAGTACAGATTAAGAAGATTTCCTTTTGCCCTGAGTGGAATATTAAAAAAAGAAATGATGGCAGAGAGATGGCAAATACTCAGCAGTAAATGGGAGGTCATCCAAGGCACAGGTGATGACAGGGAAGGGGAGGGCGGTCACGCTTGGGACAGATGGGACTCAGAGAAAATCGATAACCAGTAGATTATCAAATATTTGAGGAACAAATATGTGAGCAGACACTTCGATAAGTGATGATGTGACCTGCTCAACATCTAGCTTCTCAGTTCTTCTGAACCAGATGACACCACAAACACAAGATGTCATAAATATATCAATGTCCCCACCCAAAAAAAAAAAAATTAGTTAAACCAAAAAATAACTTACAACATGCATTCAAAATACAATTATCAGATAATAGTAATATCACATGTTTTAGAGAAACTTTAATTTGAATTTTGTGTCAACGCCAAAGCTTTGAAACGCAGCACTGACTCTAAACACCTGATGGCAATGTCATCAACCTCAGGATCAAACTTATTGGCAAAGAGCTGCTGTTGTTCCAGCAGCCACTGCAGGTCACCAGCTCCATACACACAAACAGCTCTTCTGTAGACGCCGGTGCAGGGTCTGTAGGGGGCTCCCTGTTTCACATCTCCTGCTGAATAGCTCCACTTCACCACGCGAGCAAAGGCATTCATGTCTGACACATCATACTTGCGGTTGCTCGGCACTGATCCAGGAACGGAGGGCATTCTCTGAAGAGTGGCCCACAGGTGCTCATCGGGGCTGTAGGTGTCCTTCTCCCACTCCAGAAACTTCTGGATCTCTTTGTCCTCGATCACATGCTTCACAAAGGCTCTGGTCACCACAAAGTATGCATTTCCTGCGAACATGGGGACACTGATGGGTGGAGGACTCTTCTTCACGTCCGTCTTGACGACAGTGTCGGTGACATTGTAATGATACTGCCAGCGGCCTTTCTTGAAGTTACCGGTGACTTCAGACTCCATGCTGTTTCTCCCATTGAGGAATTTCAGCGTCCTCACCATCTCCCTGTTGGTTTTGATGGGGAAATCTGTCCCACAGGTGTTCAGCAGGTATCTCCACTGGACGTCGGAGTGCAGCAGGTCCCTCATGCAGTTCAGGTCTGCCTGTACTCGAGACCATGAGGCATACACCACGCTTTCTAATGCTGTGGCCACAAACACGTTGGGGAAGCAAGAAGCAATTGCCTTCACAGCCTTTTTGAACTGTGCAGAGGATTTCTGGTCCACATGCACACAGTAGATGTTCTGAGGAGCATAAACAGCTCGTAGGAGACGCTCAAACATCTCAATCTTCTCATGGATCACCATGGAGTACGCAATGGGAAAATCATTCTCCTCCATACTAAGAGGCACTGTAATAAAACCTCTGTCTGCAATGTACGCTGAGCAGTCCTCTGTTGCATTCAGGTAGAAATCCTCAGACAAAAAGTGGTGTCTTTTCTTAGAAGAAAGAAGTGCCGCTAATTCACCTCTCTTCCCCTCAGTGTCTCCACTGATGACAGCTGAGCAGCCCGGCAGGTCAATGGAGTACTGCTCCAGTATTCTGAGACCAGAAGATGACTGTCTCTTAGAGACGGTGTCCCAAAGAGCAAAATAAAAAAGCATACTCATGAGGATGAAAGAAAACGTCCCCAGCATCATCAGGCACTTCTTGAACCCCATAAAAGTCCTTTTCCTTCTTGACGTGAAAAACGCACAGATTGCCATGTCTTGACTTCAGCTTACAGTTTGAGCAAATAGGAGAGAATGAAGCATTTCACCTGATAAAAGCACACAAAATCCATCAAGTCAAGAAGAAGGGGTGTGTCCGAACAAGGCGTGGAAGGACATTTCTCAGGAAGAAATCCTGCGTTTCCTCAATAAGATCCGACTCAGTCCACATCCTTCAGAGTGACATAAGATCTCTGCTGTTTGTTATCATTGATTTCCTTTTCATGCATAGTGGAGCTGGATAAACAACACCTGTCGCCAGGTTCATGGCTCAACTAAGAGTCACTGAAAATGATGTAAGTGTGCTCCTTCGCATTTACAACAAATTGTGCAGATTTTCATTTACTATACAAGAAAAATAAGCCTTTTCACAATTAAATCTTTAATAGTAAGTCCAAACTGAATTTTCATACAATTTTACACAAACACTCATGTATTGTTTCCGGCTTTTCCTGCTGAGTTACCTAAGAATGTGCATTATGGAGATACAGGCACTTTTTAGAATAAAAATATACACCCATCCCAACAAACAAATCAAAACAAAAAAAACTAAGATATCATTTTCTAAACACTCACTGACCTATTTAAAAATCACTTGTTGCTCTTTACAATCAGCCGCCACAATACATTCCTCAGTGACTATATGCTGTTTCCTGGATGCACCTAAGAGTGACTGAGACAAGTTTTCTCATCCGCATCCTGGTCTGGGTCCGTGTCCTGCTCGTGGATGAAGCTGTACCGTCGGTACACCGAGCCGCCTCTGCTGGTGTACACCACGTCCACTTCGTCCCCGCTGTCGGGCTCAGGCACGCCGTGAGGCATGCTGACGCCGGCGCTGCCGCTCAGCCTCTCGTAGCTCTGCTTCCAGCAGAGTCTCTTCCTGGCGTGGGCCTTGACCAGCGTGAACACAGCCAGAGCCAGACCGACCGCCAGCAGCAAGGCGATGGGCAGGGCGGCCGAGGCGTGCTTCACGGCTCTGGAGGACATGTTCACGTCCGTTTCCTGACCGTCTCTTGGCTTCGGGTGCGGCGCCTCCACACACAACGCTGGAACAGACGAAATGCTTTGAGGAGATTGTTGTGCGTAAAGAAATGAGTGCTGATCGAGAACAGGCAGGTAGAAAATGTACCCGAGTGGCTGTCGCAAACGCAGCAGTTGGTGTAATTCCCTCCCGACTGACAGCAACGGGCACAACGGTTCTCCACGGCGTGAAGGGCAAAACCGCCGTGACAAGTCAGGCACTGGTCAGGTCGAGGGCCGATGCAGTGCCTGCACGAGCTGTCGCAAGGCTCGCAGCTTTCCTGTAATTAAACAGCGGCAGAAATAATTATCCCAACAATTATTCTGACAGGCCCGCTGCAGACTTCTGGAACAGGGAGGCATCCAGCTAATTCAAAGCTCTGGTGAGGGTAACTTTTTTTTTTAACTTGCTATTTTCTTTTGTGAGTACTTTGAATAAAATACCTTAAATCAACGATTTCTAATCTTTTTTCCAAAATTCCCCCCACTGGAAAATGAACATCTGTTTGAACCTTTGTGTTTTGTTGTGATGTTTTTTTTTTTTTTTTTTAATGATAGTGTGCAGGCTTTCTTTATGCCAATAGGCTGCTATTATGATTTTATATTTAATATGCAACAATATAATTTTGGAAACCTCACAACCTCAAAGAAAACAAGCTCCCCCGAGACATCTGGTGTCCCCCTGAGGGGGGTGCTCAGACCCTAAGTACCTCCTCAGAAAAGTATCGTCCCTCCTCACACCGTGGATAGCAGACTTTGTCCTTTAAAGTGCTGCCCCAGTCACATGTCACACAGCCCTGAGGTGAGGCATCTACAAGGAAATAAACACACACAAACACGCAGCCAAGTGAAGAAATACAATCCTACTGAGGAAACGTCTAATGCAAACACGGAGTGGCAAATGATTAGCTGTAAGCAGATCTTGTATTTGTACCTGAGCAGGTCTGGCAGCTGGTGTGACATTGCTTGCAAAGGTTGTTGAGTTGATAAAAGCGACGTGGGCAGTGCTCGACGCATAGCTTGGTGCCTTGCAGCTCCAGGAGAGGAGGCAGACACGCCCTGCAGGACTCCGGTCCTGGTCCAGTGCACAGCTCACAGGATTGGTCGCATCTCTGACAGTGAGAGCCCTCTCCGTAATACCTGGAGAAAGTAGGAAAAAGATCAAAATCAACAATTCACACATTAAAGCAGTGGACTGACGCAGGCACCAGCTAAAATTCATTAAAAAGTCTAGCATGCTCTGCATGCTTTGGATCAACCGAGCCCAGGAAGTCAACACATCATAAAAATGCAAGGCAAAATAAATATTTCCAAGCATAATATGCAGCCCTCACCCTGTGGGACAGTGGGTGACGCAGAGCTGGAGGAGACGCGAATGTCCTGGAGAACAAGTCAGGCAGTCTCTGGGTGACGCTCCGGTGCAGGTGGAACAAACACGGTCGCAGGGCAAACAAAACCCCAGCTCCTTTCCATCCGCTTCCTGCTTCGTGCCGTACGTACCGGCTGGACACTCACTCACGCAGGTGCCGTCTGAAAAATAACAACACAGCTTCCAGATGGGCCCTTCTTCAGTTTCTTCAGAGTTTTACTTTAAAAAGCACTTTGAGTGGTAGTAGTTTTTGACTAGTGGGTATGTGACACCACTGATCTCTCTATTCTATGAATATTATTCTATTGAATATTCAATGAAAAGGGCATTCATTGTCATTCTTCATCTCAGCTTCATTCCTGTAAGTGGTCAGCCTTCATCTGAACACACACGCTACACATGCTGATGTTTCGTGCATTCATGAAGCACCAACAGTCACACAGAAAAAGAAGTAGACATGCAAACCTGTAGCAAATAGAACGGTGAGCATAAATAGGACTCATTTGATATGAATCGATTAAAAACAAACATATGTGGTGATATGGGACATATTGACACTTTGGTACGGGTCTCCACACAAATTTAAGTCATTTATTTATTGAAAATAGAACACATGCAACGCATCAAAATGTAAAAATAAAATCCCATTTACTGCCAGCGATTACATGTTTTTTACACTCATACTAAACTTTCAAAAATACTTGGTTTAAAGTGGAAGAGTTGATTCAACTCATTTGCTCAAGTAAAAAACAAAAAATTACATTTTTACCCACAATTATAGTCTTTATTTGAAAGCATATTTTTAATCAGTTTAATGATTAATGATTGACTTAGATCACAACTGAAGGTATGACTCTGAGTAAAGGTATATTTTACTACAAAAAAAACCCCACTGTATTTGAACTGAAAGTTTAAATAAAGACTAGTGAGAGAGTTATTAACTTTTTGCAAAAGATGAATTTATGAAATCTGCAGACTAAACCTCAACATTAATATGTGCCGTCAAACATGAGTGGAAAATGCTCACTGTGAAGGTATTTGGGGACTTGGCAGGTCTGGCACTCGTGGCTGCCGGGCCCCTCGCAGGAGTAGCAGTGCCGGTGGCAGCCCACGCAGGTGAACTGGTCGTCGTGCAGGTAGGTCCTCGGCGGACAGTCCGTGTCTCCCGTCACGCCGCACAGCAGCGTGTTGGGATCCAGCACGAGCCCTCGCTCACAGTGGGTGCACTGGTTTGCTTCTGGCCCGCTGCAGCTCATGCAGGTTTGGTGACACTCTGCACATAATCAAACAAATAATAACAGTTAAAAAAAAATAAATAAAAACATTCTTATCAAATTTACTCATATTCAAAAACTATTGCGTTCACTAGCAGAATCAAGTCTGAATCAATGAACTTGTGAAATCAAATTTCTCGGGGTAATACAGAAGGAAAAAACAAACCGGAAATCTCAAGTTAAACACATAAAAAGCCGTCACAAAGCATTTCAATACTCGGTAATACTTTCTGGGCAACTGCCAGAAAGGGCTATAAGGAGCGCTCACAAAACCGGGCACACGGATCACACAAATCCACTGCTTTAATAGTCACAAAACATTACAACTCTGATCTGGTTCATTTTCAAAGGGCACCATGTACAAAGAATCGGGGAACCATAAACTGTTGAAAGAGAGGGGGGATTTTAATTAAGGGGAGAACAAACACATTCATGAATACACATATGATTGAAAACGTTTATAATGTGGAGAGAAACTAGAAGAGACTGTCAGGGAAACTCGGGCACTGTTTAACCATGAAGCACTTCAAACACTGGTACACACTGTGATCAGCAGGTACAAGGAAGAAGAAGGGTGGAACATGCACTGTTTTTTTTTCATTCTGTTTTAGTTACCTGATAACTGACTTGCTTTCTGTTTTTTTTTTTTTTTTGCCTTTTTGTTTTCTTTGCATTGTTTGATGAACGTTTAGGTATGTCTATGTTTAAGTATGAAACAGAGTGCCTGGTGAGGAGGAAGGAATTAACAAGCTGCTTCTTCCTTCTCTTTTTAAAAACAAGTTTTTAATTTGAATTTTTTGGGGGTATTTATATTTTTATTTCTATTTACCGTGTTTGAATTAAAATAACATGAACAAACCAAGAAGATAGGACCTCTGATCGTTAATTAACTTCCATGACCTCTCAATGGTTCAAGGCAAATACTGAAAACATGTTTTCTAGATATTTCGGAATCTCTTCAAATTCCTTTCACAATTCTATGTAACTCAGTGAGATGGGGGCTTAAGTCGTATTAAAATATCTCACCAAGTCAACTGCATAAACCCAGGAGCTCACCTTGACACTCCATGGCTGCAGTCTCGTAATAGGTTCCTGTGGGGCAGTCCTTGGAGCATGCTCCTTTGTAGAGCTTTGGGCTGAAGGCTGAGCAGGACTCGCAGTCGTTTGATAAAGGTCCCGAACAGCTGCCACAGGTGGGATGGCACTGACCACAACGGCCCTCATCCATGTCCTCATAATAACCCGAGGGACAGCTGGCCTTACACACACCGTTCAGCATCAAGTAGAGGAAGCTGCATTCTGAAAGAGAGGTGCAGAAGTTCACACATCATGTGGCGATGCCAGGCTTTGGCCGAGTGCCTTTCATTTCATCTCTTGTCATTAGCGCTGGTGGATTGTCCTCTAAAGAGCTGCGTGCCAAACTAATAACTCACTGAAACAGGTCCTGTCATCTGAGCAAATGTCACAGTGGGGAGGGCAGCGTCTGCAGGTGCCGTCGTCGGCAGGGTACGTCTGCAGGGAGCAGTTGAGACTGCACATGCCGCTCTCCAAATAGTAGCCGTCAGCACAGGACAGACACTGGGCCTTGATCTCGCATGTCAGACAGGAGCTATCGCAGGCTTCGCACGCTCCTTCTGCCGTCTCATAGAAACCTCTGCAGGAGAAATCAGCAGACCGCAGTTCAGGGAGAGAGGCAAGGCACATCTAATCGTATCGAAGGTTTTCGCGCGTATGTTTTGTCATCTCACTCTGGGCAGTTGGACCAACATCGACCCTGATGGAGAAAGAGTTTGTAGCTGCCTTTGGAGCAGCTGATGCAGTTATCGCTCGTGTCCACGCAGTCGTCGCAGTTTGGCGAGCAGTCCTCACACAGCTGAGTGTCCGGGTTTGCGTAGGAGCCGGAAGGACACCTCACCACACAAGAGCCGTCCTGGTCAAGGAAATACCCTGTGATGTACGAACGCAGATGAGAAGCGCACATTAATGACTGGAATTGTGATTAAGCAGTAGATTTTATGACAATAACACCAATTCATACCTTTGAAACATGAAGAACAATCCAGCGCCTGTGGGCCAAAGCAGGTCTTGCAGGATGCATCGCATGAGCGGCACTGGCTGTTTTTCCCTGAAAATAAAAACTCTTTTGTTTATGAAAAGTGACCTTTTTTGAGTTAGTCTACATCCATTTTGAAGCATAGTTCAAGAACATCTGATTGACACCGTTAGCCTTGATACACCGGAGGCACAGTGATATAATCCTAAAATATATCAAGGGGTGGCCTGGAGCTTTGTATAATCTGTCTGTGCCTTTCCTTGTAAACACCTCTGCACAAGTGTGAAACCAGCAGCAGATTGGCCAGCTGCTGCATGATTCTAACATGTTTTCAACCACTGTGACGAACTGAGCTGGGTAAAACATGTAAACTGTCTGACTGCACTTCCACCAAAATGCTATTTTAAAAGGGGTTAGTGAAGCTCGGAAAATTGGAGATGAGACAGAACAGCTATCATGCCATGCAAAACAATCCTCCCAGAAAAACAGATAACAAATTTCCTCATAACTATCACCAGGAAATACGACGAGAAGATGAAATGACAAGGAGTACGAGACGGATGAAAACGTGTAAATATGTCGATAACAAAAGCAGTGAGCTAGAACTGTAAATCATGAGCCCGATAACCATGTGTCGTTGATAACAATGGAGCTCATTATCTCAGTGCTGTTGACACAGGAACTGGAGCGAAACTAGAAACAGAGACACTGATTGAGGCAGAAAACTTTGGCTCCGTTGAAGTGACTGTCCTTCAACAGAATTCAGATGCATCACAGAGCAAACGCCGACAACCCCACAGTGATTTATTAACAGTTTAAATAGCTAACATTATATTTTCACACATACCATCAAAGTACTGCCCCAGTGGGCAGTTGATCTGCGGGCACTGCCCGTGTAGGGGAGGATTTCCACCCACACAGAGGTCACAGTCTGCAGAGCGAGGCCCGTGGCAGGTCTGGCACGAGCTGTGGCAAGGCTGACAGCGCCACCCACTGGTGTCACTGAAGGTCTGCTGAGGACACTGCTTCATGCATTCACCTCCTGATGGTGCAGAGAAGTGCAGGAATAGCACCAGCTCATCATCACAAACATTACAAAACTGGAATCTCTGAAAAGAGATGATCTTTTCTTGTTTTTTTTACTAGTAAAGAAGTAAAAAAGTTTAAAGTAAAAAAGTTGAATTGGGTCTGCTTCGTATTGCGACAGAATTGTTACTTTTAATTGCTTTTTTTTTTAAACATATCTGCTCTCCTGCTTAAGTAAAGAATGTTGACTACTTTTGGCTATTACAGACCAAATATGCCTCATCAGCACTAACTTACTCAACTTTTAAGGAGCTGCATTATGCACATGTTAAATGAGGCGGTCTTTAATCAAGAAAGGGCTCAGAGCTGCGTCCGTGAAGCTTCGCCCTTGTTTCTGCTTGTATTTAATAGGAATCTCTTGTTTAACTCACAACAGTTAAATCCGTCTCCTCAGCCGACCCATCCGCGATCAATTCTCTCCAAATACCATCTGACAGCGGCGGCATAACTCAATAACCTCAATCTTTTGAAAGTGCAACTGGTTGTCAGACAGGGAAAGGCTGAGTAGTAATGATCGATCCACCCTGACACAACGTATACTCACATATGAAAAATGACTCACCTGTGCATGTTAGCGTTTTAGACCTATCTTTAAGGTCAAGCATTATTTACTGTAGTTTAAAGCTCCTTTTTAGATTCCTATAAAGAGTCAAAGGCCTAATTCCTTCTTTGCATAAACCCACCATTTGCATATCCTATTCTACAGATCTGCTGACACAAACATGATTTGCAATACAAATGAAGACTTGCGAGTGCCGTCGATTGTCTACTGCAAGCTGGACTGACTGTAACTCTCATAAACACACTGATTTGAGAGTCTGTGACAAATCCATGTAGTGCAGTACATTACAAAATGCTCATCTTAATCTACCAATGTGATAAAAAAAGAAAACAATGCATAGCAAGTGTATTTTTCTGCTGTGATACCATTGAGGAAGTAACCAGGCTGACAGGTGAGGCAGTGTGTGTTACTCTTGCAGTCTTCACATGGTGCTGAACAGTACAGGCAGACGCCCCTGCTCCAGTCCTCATAGGTGCCCTGGGGGCAATGTCTGCGACACTGGTGTCTGAAACTACAACGAAAAAAAAAAAAGAACATTCAAACAATGAATGCAATTTCTAATTTTCAGCAATAATCACAATGATTTACAGTATGGCATCCAGCAAGTTGTGTGTATAAATTAAACTTCACTGTATGTCTGAAAGATTGAAGACCTAAATAGACTGTCACAGCAGAAAATACTTCATCTCAGTTTTTATATGTTCCAGATATCGAAAATAGTCAAGAAGTTAAGTTTTGAGAATACATGCCAAACCCAGCAATCAGGACCATTTTGGGAATATAAGGTGAGTTTTGTTCCACAAAGAAAAACAAGCATGCTGAACAAAAGGCAACACATCAGAAAGTACAGTTTTTTTAATTTAATGTTCAAAGCTTCAAAGTGAAAGACGGTGGATTTTGTTGCAGGCAGCTTCTGGCCACATGTAAGAGTCTGAGGACAGATGCCTTGAAACCAAGGAAAACACAAACCGTACCACATGTAAGAGGCGATCCCAACATGCTGTCAGTCCACAGCGCACCTGCAGCCGTATTGTTGTCTTCAATACAACGCTCCGCCAAATGCTCATTCAATCCAACAACAGCGAGGATGGCAAATAATAGGTAACTACAACAAAGCCCACCGTTCTAATATTTTTCTCATCGTTCTACTCTATTTCTAAAGCCTAAAATTAATTGGTATTTATTTGCAGCCTTGAGGTACGGGGTGATTTCTATCATTAACCTGCTCCGTCACCCCCTCGGGGCTTAATTTAGTCATCAAATATGAGATGACTGGCCTAAAAAAAAATGCTTGATTTACCAAGATGTCACACATAAAACATGACTTCCACTTCGAAGACTTCCACACTCTCAGTTGAATCGGCTAACCAGCAATAGGCCTTTGAATTAAACAACACTGTGCTGTCTCTTCAGCCACATTCCTCCACGAGAGGACAGACCCACTGACAGTCAAAGCTGCACGTCCCACTGTGTTGCCGTGGATTTGGTGCTAAGACGTGCCGGTTGTTTGAAGAGGAACAGCTGGAGGCGCCACACCACATCCATCAAGTCACCCACAATAGCGGCGGAGCGGCGGAGGCCAGGGTCCAGCTCTTGCCGGGAAACAGTATATGAGTGAAGAATCTGCTGGATGTTTAAGGATCCCCTCTGTGTAAATACGGAACTCCCAGTCCCAGAAAGACGCATTTTGAAATTTCCAACACAACTTTAGCTCGAGGTGTTTTACAATGAGCATTCAACACACACACACACACACACACACACACACACAAAAACAACAAAAACAAACAAACAAAAAGGATAAAGCTCTGAAAGTCTGAAAACAAATGAGTGGCTGAATTATATTGAGGATGAATCACAGCAAATTTTGGGTTTAGTTGCGTATCCTCAGTGCCTTGGACAGAGCGGTAAATGCCAATAAATACCAAGCATCAATCATTTTGTAATTCCGTGTTTTGTTGGCCCTGCTGATTCATTGTTATGCCAAAGCTGCCCAACTTTTTAATTTTTCATGACTCCAAGCAAAACTCCAGAATAGTGAAAGCTGTTTAGGTGCTTAGACACTGGCATATCTGATCGCAGTGTGGCTCTACATCATCTTTACGATATGTCCTATTCTGTATTGGTTTTCCTTCACTGGTGTTTGATGCAACATGGTGAATGCAAAAAGAAATATGGCTACAAGGATTAGTGCTACAAGGATTGTCATTTCAAACGTGAAAAAGCAAACGCCGTTAAGACTATATGAGCAGTGGCACATAAAAGACTGCAGTGAAATGTTGGATTTTCCTTTAGCTCTTCTCTGCAGTGATTCACACGAGCAGTCATTCAAGTCATAACGATGGACCCTATATAGACACGACTGCTACTGGCTCTGCCTTCCACTTATATTCTCACTCTTTTCCCCTCCACTTCACTCGCTCTCTCTCTCACACACACACGGCATAAAAAACACACTCTGTTAAGTCTCCTCTGTGCTCAGCCCAAAGCTCAGGTAACAGTGTAAGACTCAGAATGGAAGGTAACCTGACTCACACAATACCTGGAGGCCTAAACTCGGGGGAGAAGCGCACAATCGGTGGTCTGTTCGAGCTCCGTAACCTGCGCTGCACACTGGGTCGCAGTGATAAGCCGGTGTAAACAGAAATTCAGGTGAAATTTCTCGTAGCGTGAAGAATAACTGAGCAAATTCTACAGAACAATGCAAGGAGCGGCGTGGCAGATTGTCCCTCATCCCGCATGTTGATTCAGCCAAATCTTTTCTGGGGGAAATGCCAAAGAAAATAAAAAAAAACAATTACAAAGGTCGTTTTGAGGTTAATTATTTCTTGGCCGCATGTTTAATGACTTTAATTTTAAAAATGAAAAAATTGCGTGAAGAAATCACAACATTATGCAAAACCATGTCTACTTTATGCCAAAAGAAAGAAAGAAAACAAAATGATAACGAGACATTTTTCTGCATTAAACAGAGCTTGAAACTTAATTATCTGTGTGAAACAAATTCCAAAAATTCTTTGATTCCTACATCTCGTATGTGGATCATATTAATTAGGAAATTTAAATATGTCAACCTGGGCTTTGCCCAAACTGGAAATGTTTTCTCACTATTTTGAAATATTTTCAGCACTGGACTGTTCATTTAAAAAAGCGATGATAAAATGATTTAATTAGTTGAGGACTGAATCTAAATCTATTGCATTTTAATTTTCCCAGCGGCATGGAATGAGGCAAATAACAATAGCAAAAAAAAAAGGATGAAAAAAGATAATGATGCAGCAAGAAAAGAACTCACAGAAAGTAACCTTCAACACAGCTGTTGCAGATATCTGAGTCGCCTGGGTACAAAGGAGAAAAGGTGATTAATTAGAATTCATGGGGAGAGGCAAACTGCATTGTGCACCATTATCATCAGGGTTTTAATATACAGCACTGATTCTCATTGATGTACAGTTGGGGAGACGACAGTGTGGTGCTGAGGACTTGACACCGAGAGCAGGTTTACCTGTGGAACATGTTTTGCAGCCCACTTCACAGTCAATGCACTCTCCTGTATCAAGGTCCTGCACCTGCCCTGAAACACAAAGACCCAGAGAAATGGGTGTCTTTCTCTGAAGTTATAGTCGACGCAGAGGCCCAGTTTGACATTTACCTATGTCGCACGACGCGGTTTGGCAGAGCCCGCTCTGCAGTTTGTAGCGCTCCCGACATTTGGCACATATGTTGCCATCTGTGCAGAGTTCACAGTTGGCGATGCAGGGCAGGCAGGCATAGTGACCCCTGTCGGGATAGTGTCCCCGGGGGCAGTGCGTCCGACAGCGACCTTCGTGAAAGAAACGTTCCTGTCCGTCTTCATCTGAAGAAGAGGAAGAGGAGGAGAAGGTGAACAGTTGTTATCATAGAACCAATTCTATTTGCTCCCATGATGATGAAGATCAGCTGTTTGAAAGTTCAGAGCCGGAGGTGTCATATGAATTACAAAATGAATCACTGGCAATTACTGGACAGCTTGGAATTCATGCTTTTCATTACAGGTACAAAATAAACCTTGAAATCATTGACAGCAAATGAAAGCCATAAAAATCTCCATGAACTTGATGGCTGCAGCTCGGCAAATTGACTGAAGATAACACATCGCCGTGAGAGATCGCTTCCTGACAGATGATGCTCCAGGTAATGTAAACAAGGGCATCCAGAGAGAAAGGACAGGTCAGGACTATAGGCAGCCAGAGTCTTGTGGTGATTTATGCCGTGCCACCTGCTACAGGCTCAGTCCAACCGTGGCACCGAAGGCATCTCTGGGAGCAGTCGAGTTACAGCATTGTCTCTTCTGCTCGACACTGCACAGAAGATGTGTGAGACAGGGAGGAGAGGGTTCAGCAAAATGCTGCTGCTACTGCTGCTGCTGCCTTTTTTTTTTTTTTTTTTTTTACCCTTAGACTTCCCAGAGACTCAGCCACAAATCACACATAGAATGAACCACCTGATAACAAACCACAGGTCCAAGGCACAATACAATCCATAGCAATGTACAGTAGAAAGGAGTCCAATAATACAGAGTCACGATTGTGGCAAGAATGCAAATAAAGGTGTGTGTGTGTGTGTGTCTGTGTGTGAGAGACAGAGAGAGAAAGAAAAAATACAGAGACTCCCACGTTAAGCCCAGTGAACTGCAACACTTCTTGCCCAAGGGGATATTTTTTTCCCTCTTGTGATTAACAAAGAGTCCATTCTGACATGATCAAATTACAGGAGGAAAACAGGGAAGGAAAAATGATCACGCCTTCATTTGTAGCCTATTTCAAAGGTATTCTTAACAGAAAAAATCAACAAGTCCTGCAGCCAGTCTCACTCTGTTTAACAAGAGTAAATGGTAAACCAGAGCTGAATACTTCTAAGCCTTTAAACAGCTTTGCTTTGGTAACCATTAAATAATTCTGTTTTGAGGGAAAAGGCTGCCCTGTAAGTTGGATTAATCAATCTGTGACATGGATTTCTTATTATGTGAGGACAAACACAATGGAAATAGATGCTTCGTTCACAAGTCACAAGCATTTGAGAACATTACATTATCCCAGATTACAATCAAACTTTCTATCGTTACAAAAACTACATAGATTACATTACATTTGAGGCATATCAGGCATTTCATCAATCTGACAGGTATTTCTGCTGAGTGGCATGGGCGTGTGAAGTGGATAGTACTCACCAACTCCACAGGTAGTGCATTCAAACAGCTCGTGTCCGTGGCACTCGAAGCAGGTGGGATGACACAGGACGCACTGACTATTGAGCAGAAACTGTCCGCTGGGGCAGCGCGACGAGGGCTTGCTGGCAGTCAACCCGACGCAGAAGACGACGAGAGGGGCGAACAGCGCGGCGACGGACCTCATGGCTGCGCCCGAGGACTTTCGGCGAAAGTGAGGAAGACGGCAGGCGTCCAGCAGGCTCTCCAAAGACGCAGTGTCCGTGCGGCGGCGCGCGCGCACCGGCGGATCGATGTGGGGCTCTGAGACACAAACCAGCCCAGAAATAACTTGTCGGACCAGTTCGCTCAAGTGAAACACTGGACAATGAGAGCGGAGCGCAGGGAGCATCTATTAAATGATCCCAATACAGCGGGAGAACACCAGGCTGCAAAACACACTGAGAGAGAGGGATAGATAGATAGATAGATAGATAGATAGATGGGTGATGGCTGGATGGATGATTTATTTTATATTATTTTAGTTTTTTGCACATTGATTATAGCACTCTGTAAAATTCATGCTAAAAACTAATCAATTAGATTACTCGTTCCTAATAATAGTAACGCCTTATTTTAAAGCGGTTACTCCCATCACTGGTCTTGATTGCTAAAGCTCAATTTGACCCCGTTATGCAAATTAGATGATTAAGTAATTTAGAACTTTGCTGACTGAGTTGGTAACGATGTATCTTTTTTGAATGACGTCACAATCAAAATTGGCTGATGATGTCATTTAGAACGTTCCTGAGTTGGCAACAATGTATCAGTTTTAAAGCAACAGTTTTGTTTTTTTTTTTACAAAACACAATAAAATGCATCATATTTATTTGAATTATTAAAAATTCTATGTAAATATCACTATATCACATTATGCATTTTCATTTTAATTATCATGACATTGTATTATGTATAGCAAAACTCACCATTCAATTTAATTCAACTTTATTTATATAGTACCAGCACAGTCATTTCTAGACACTATTACAGATAAAAATCCAATAAATCCACATGAGCAAGCAATAATGGCTGTGGAAAGGAAAATGGAGAAATATTTTTAAAGCAATCAGGTGGGGTACTAAGGGGGGGGTAGAGGAGAGAGAGAGAGAGAGAGAGAGAGAGAGAGAGAGAGAGAGAGAGAGAGAGAGAAAACAAAATAGAAGAGAGACAGAGGTTAGAAGAAAAGCAAAGCTCCAAGTATGACTTATGTACTTAAATGTCTGTACTGAACTTCATATTGTCTTTTTTTATTGATGTACATGATGCTCAACTATCTCTTTTTAACTCTGACAGCAGCATCGTGGTCTCAAAGCTGGAATGTGAAGCAAATCCCTTAAAGCTGGATATGGAGAGAGCAGCTGTGTGTTGCTCCTCTGCTATTGTCATGTGAATGTTAACTAATCATATCAAGCACCAGCAACATCAGACGTGACAAATTGTCACTGAACTGTACACTTTACTTGGTTATGATCAGAATATATTGAATTTTGAAAGTACCGATAGTTTTAATAAAATACTGACAGTTTTTGTGTTAATCACATGCTGTCAATATCCAGTATTGATTAAAGTTTAATAGTACCCCTGATATTTCAGTTTTATGTAAAAAATTGCAGATCAAATATAATTATTGTTTTTTCATTCAATGATTGAAAGGTGAAAAAAGAAAAAAATTGCAATATTGCATTATTTGTTAAAGAATTAAACAGAAAATTTTAACTGCCTATTAGTGAAATTCTTGCATTTCTTTCCTTTTTTCCTGATTTGTGGTTCTAATCCCTCAAAGCAGTTGCTGTTGTATTATATTTTGATTCAGATTTTGTCATTGTTCACCCACTAATAGGGAACATTTGCTAGGATTAGACCGTCTTGAGAGGTTAGTTTTACCCTACTGATGATGTGTTGTTGCAATAGTAACAGCCAGTAAAGGACAGCCAAAGGGCCTCCTGTGGCCTATGCCCCCAGGTCTACAGTATGGGTAATGATGAAGATAGCAAGGTCACCAGTCTGTCCAGTCTTGAGAAACCAGCGTGTTGTCCAGGGGTGGGCAGGTATATTTTTCATAGGAGCAACATAAGTTTTATATGGATCTGCTCAATATTCATTTTCTACTCTTATAGAGAATATATAACATGGTTTTAAGCTACGGTCACTGAACATGGAAATCTTCCCTCCACAAACTCCGCACAATCTCGTCTTTTTGTTCAGTAAATAAATATAATATTTTGTATTATGTCCATCGTATAAACTTTTGCATACTGAATCCTACTTTCTTTAATTAAGCTCAGATTTCATTTGGAAATTAGTGCTACTTTGTTTGCATAAATTTACAAAAAAAGAGCCTTACAGTATGATTCATGTACAGAGAAAAAAAAACAGCCTTTTTTTTCCGTGGTTTATTTAAACCAGATTGCATGCAGTCAACCTGCAGTGCTCAAAGGCATGTGGATGGAAATGTTGAGCATCAGAAGTTTTCTTGAAGGTTTGAAAGTGCTGGCACATTACTGTTCCTGGAAGTATATTGCAATACCAGGTCCATGATGTGTGACGAGACATGTAACATTTGTAATTATTTGTTATTGCAGTCATCACGAAGGTTTAATTCCTTCATGACAGATGGATAAAATGAAACTAGTCTGATTTAATCTGAAAGGTTTAAGAATGAGACAAAGACAAATAACATCAGCAGAGTTCATCTCATTTATGTCTGTGTTGTGTTGTATTTTATTGTGTTGTGTTTTGTTTTGAAGAATCCTACAACCCAGTGGGAAACATGCACCTGAACAGACTGTCATCAGTACCATTTTCAATAGTTACAGTAATGTGGGTTTTTGTAATTCTTTGCCTCTGCCTTTGACTCAAATATATATATATATATATATATATATATATATATATATATATATATATATATATATATATATATATATATATATATATATATATATATATATATATATATACACACACACACACACACACACTCGTATTACTGCAGGCATCAGTGGGACCTACCATAGTTATTGTGACAGACAGACAGGTATTATACTTAAAGGTGCAGAATACATTATTTTGCTGATGTGAAACTTTTAAAAACAAGTTACTGCTTAAATAACAATAAGGAGATTAAGTAATTATCGACGTTCATGTATTGTGCTGTAATGATGCCTTCATGTGGTGTGAAAAGTCCCATCTTCCAAATTTAAAACATGCATCTTAACAAACTGGAGTTTCCTACTGTGAATGATGAAGTTGAGAACTCCCAGACAGGTTCAACATTGTTGTGGTTATTACTACTACGTTACAGTCACGTGCGAGCATTTTTAACCTAATGTTTCTACCTCTGATTAACAACATTCGTGATTACTGGATTGACAATGCAGAATTTAATAGATGAACATTATGGTCTTTTATATAGCCTACTTATGTTTTGGTCCAGGGTTATTCCGAGTTTTTGTTCATACACAGCGGCCTCTGGCGGCGGCTCGCGGGACGTGCAGGTGGACGCTCGTCACCGCGCGACGTGACGCGGCTGGCGGAGGGGGCGTGGCCTGGTTCTGCTGCAGCGGAGAAACATGACATGGGGATGAGCGAGGGAGAGGGAGAGAGTGAGGCAGCCTGAGAGGAATACACGGCTCGTCTGAGGTCTGGACCGACAACGTTACGATGGGGAGCAATGACTGAAAACAGCACGGTAAGACACAGACACCTGATTTTATTTACTTTATTTATTTATTTACTTGTTTGTTTGCCCCCCCCCCCCCCCCTCGTCCCTTCACCCCCCTCCCTCTCTCCCTCCCCACCACCACCACCACCACCACCAACACACACACGGCGCGACAGGGCGATTCATGGCTCATCTGGTAGTGAACACAAAAGGCTGCCTCTGCAGACAGGTGCACCTGCCTTTATCCGAGTACGTGCCTCGATGCCTCCAACTTCAGGCTCCTTTCTTTTCGGTCGCAGACAGACGCACCGACGGCACAGACCCCATCGACGGATTGGGGCTGAAACAGCAGCCGGGTTGTCTTGGAGTAAAAAAAAAAAGAAAGAAAGAAAGACAAAAAAAACCTGTGAAACATGGATGTGTGTGCTTAGTCACAAACCTTTGTGATGTGAGGACGTACAATAGCAGTGTAGCCCACATTTGATACAGCCGGACGTCTTATGTGATGATAGCATCCTCAAAAATAGCACACTAGCTTTTCAGTGCTATGATTTGAAATAAACAGTCACCAGATTGTGTTTGAGGGGCTTTACATGCAGATAAGGACCACATACATAACAGCTACATGTCTTATTTACTAAATCACAACAGGATCACTTGTGGCCATGCATCCCGGACCCCAGGAAGCCTCACATTAACTGCAGACAAGGCTGTCTGGTTTCATTCAGCTGCCAGTGGGTTTCTTGAATTGTTGGCCTGGTTCACAGTTTCCAGCCTGCCGGTACAGATAGTGAGGCCACTGATTGGTTGCTATGGTATTTTTAAACCACATTCATGTCCCCTGACAAAGACCTACATAATAAAACCTCTAATCTATCATTAATACCAGCTTATATCCCTGTACAAGTACGGCATCAGTGTGATAAACTCCACCATGGTTTGCCTCTCCTCACTTGTAACATGATTCACATCAGATCAACTTTGCCTTTTAATCTTCACAACTTATCCAGGCACCTATCTGCCTCGCGACTGATGGTACGTGAGTGCGACTTGGAGGAAGACGGAATAGTCGGGCCAGAGCTACAAAGCAGGGCCTGTGGCTGCCAGGCCAAGCCAGGCCAAGCCAGGCCATGCCAGCTCCACAGAGGGCTTCAGTGCAGCAGGGCACCGGGGAGAGGGCGCTTGGCACCTGATCAGTTACCACAGTGAATTCTGTTCCTGTCACTGGCATTTAGCTACAGAGAGGCAGAGCAGAGATGACGGTTGTTGTTGAACTCAGTTGGGCTTTCATGTCACCCAGGCAGTGCTGCTTTATCAAACTGCTCCTCCACTGATTCGCAATGACAACCCTCTGCAAACATCTGCTCCAGTTGTGCACTACCTACTTCAAAAACCCAAAGCAGGGAAAGTCCCGTCAGAGGAGATCTGTTGTGTTTATTAATATAACATTTCAGATTTGGGGGGGATGCACCTTTTTTTTTTTGTGGCGGCGAGTTTCCTTCCACAGGCAAAGTAAATTATTATAAAAAAAAAAATCAGAGGGGTTTTGAATCCCCTGTTAGCATGTCTTGGTGAATGATTCCTCCAAAGTTTAGTCCTCAGAGGGGATCAAATGAGTCAAGTGCCCGTGGTAATTATGGCCCAATCACTGCCTGGCTTTGAAGTGGACCCTGTTCTTCAGACATCTCTACAGGTGGGGGAGCAATGTGAAGTGTTCTGTCTGCAGGCAGACGGGAGGTCAGCTGGAGGCCACGGCTGGCCGAGGGGCTCCTCATACATCAAAATATAGGGAGGTGTGGAGGGGGCTGTGGTCACCTTCTTGTAGCCACTACACTGTCATACAGTCTGTATTCACAAGCCTTTGAAGCTGGATATAGCTACATTTTGGGTCATTTTTCTCATTGAGTAAACTGCTAAATCTGCGCGGACAGGAATATGAAACGTACCTGGTAAACAGACGTATAAAGATCTAAGCCCTGTGCCATAAAGGAGCAGTAAATCCTCAGAGCAGTGTTCTCTTTTTTGTGCTTAACTAAAGGTTTTAAATGCAGAAGTGCTGTAACAAGCTGACTGCACGAACCGTTAAAACTGTGATTTATGAATTTATTTGGAGCAAAGCTAGATTTGCTAGTGTTTACTTGCAGAGAGGAAGCTTGTGTTTCATATCAGTTTGCTTTTAATGGCCGAATCACTGAGGAGGTACACACGTCCTGTGACCATAGTCTGAATGCACCAACAGAAGCTTCAGGGCCTCGTTAAAAGAGTTTGAAAGCCCCAAGTCAGGCCGTGTTGAGTTTGTAAATTATTAAAGAGAGAAAATTTTAATTTGAGGAAATGTGGTCAGAGCCAGATGGTAACATGAGATAATACCACTCATTGTTATCGTGAATCAGATATATTAATCGTAAATATGAAGTTGTGTCTTTATTATCAAATACAGACATTTCTCCTCAAGTTAACCTCTCATCCACTCATCCATCTTCTTTACTTGCTTATTCCACCTACAGTATGAGGAGTCACCAGACTAGTTACCAAAATAGCTAACTAAAAATAACACAATCCAAGTTTTATTCCTGCTTCACTCTTGAATCAGTGATGGACAAACATGTTTCAGTCTAGCTCAGTGCTCAGGATAGAACTGGATTGAAAGAGAGGCATTTCTCCTTGTCTTCATCCAGATGTGACAGGCAGCAACAGGAGTTGGACGTCTTGTGTTTTGGCAGGAGGATAATCTGGATGACAGCCTGGTGCGTCCTGCACCTGACTGCATCGTGTTGCCTCGCTCCGTCTGGAGCGCCGTCTGAGAGCGGGGTGGCTCCTGGAGACGTCTGCCATTGTCACGTTGCCCCGGCGAGGCCCGGCGGGCACGGCCCCGTCCCCTGTCCTGCTTCCAATCGGCCAGGGAGCCGTTTGGAAATCAAACGGAACCGTGTTGCACAGGATACCCTCGCCGACTCAATTTAGATTCACGCAGGCCTCGCCAGTGTAGGTCATTTTCATTCATTCAGAAAAATAGGTCAGGCCTCTTTTTCTCTGCAAAACCCAGGTGCATTTGTCGGAAAGTCGGTGCTTCTCCATTTTGTCACCCTGTTTATTTTCGTTGATGGCGATATTAAAAGGGAAGCGCGGGTTAGACGCAGCCTTGAGACGAGCCGTGCTGTTTTACAGCTCGCTTCCTTCGACATTCATTTTGTTAAGTGGGAGAAAACAAATGCCTTTCTGTCTGTCACTGCCGCTGCCCCGGCTCTCATCTTCATTCCAAGAGATGCAGCATGTGATATCAAATGTTTACAAAAAAAAACCCATTTAGGAAACATTGCAGAGCTAATTTGCTCTTTATTCTGTCTGTTTTGATATCACCCCTGCCTTTGTTGTGTCCTTTTTGACTAAACGAAGAAGCGGAGAGCTGGAATGACTCAACAGGGTGAAGGAATACAGTAGCTTTTAAGGCTTTCTTATTCTGATGGATCCTTGTGTTCGTATACGGCTGCTGCCAATGAGACATCAGTTCTACAGGAACATGCGGCGGTGGTCTGCGTTGGTCATTCACCCTGAAGCCCTTCTCCACCCACCGCCTTTTGATTCTTGTTTTTCTTTACACAGTCACTCACCTGTGCGGTCTAAACCCAATGTGAGGTTTTGTTTTGTGTGGATGGGTTCACTTAACATTTATAGGATTGTTTGATTATTTTCCGTATAAGAAAATTACGTTTCGTTGTGAAAGATGCAGTGTGTTCAGCACGTACATCGACCTTTATTGAAAAGACAGAAAGATAAAGCCTATCGACATGTACAGGAAATCTACAGTGAAATCTGAAAAGCATTTCGGAATTTGGAGGATTTTGTTGTGGCGTAGTGGCGATGCCAACCCAGAACACCGCCAAGGAGAGTTGGGTTCGTGTTGGAAGTTGTTTCTGGAAATAGCACGTGCCGGTACTGATCTGTGACCGCTGACATTTCAGTATCTTGAAGTTGTAATCCAAAACATGCTTATCGGAAGACAACAAACAGAGCTGCTGTTGAGTGATGAACTTAATGTTAATATCATTAAAAAAAAGGAATTAGATGCAAGTAAGACAGGCTGAAAGCTGCCGACCTGAAAGCCTGTTGATTAGTGTGATTTCACAAAGATGATAAAACGAAAATGAAGAGTGAACAAGGCGCAGAGCTTTTACCATATTTAAGGAATTACAGCCTATTTTAAAACATAACACTTTTAAAAAGAATTACACTGACCTGTAGCCATTTAACCTAAAAGATTATGACATACTTCTATAGTTAATCTTTACATTGGCCAATGCTTGATTATATTTTAGTGATTTTTCTTTTTTTTGTTGCTCCTGTCTCAACTTTTTTGAGATACGTCATTTTAATCCAGGTGACAAATAAGCATATTTTTTATATAGTTGTAAAATAATCTGTTTGTGTTCTGTCAGTCTTGATTTTGCCTCTGAATGAAACATGGTTTTGTGAAAATTGCAAACGATTGCATTGTGATTCGATTCAAGTTCTGCACATCATCCTAACCTTTTTTGGAAATGAGGTTAGAAAGTTAAAAATCATTTTGAGAATACTGATAATTCTTCAGTTTTAGGTATTTCAGAGATACTGTTGATTAAGACAGTTTCATTGCTGTTTTGCTTGGTTTAATGCGGCTTGTAAAAATCTACTTTGAAATAAATCATTAATTATTGGAACCTCAAGTTTCTCCCAGCAGGCGGGCATGAGCTTTGCACAGTTTCCTCCGTGTGTGTGTGTGTGTGTGTGAGTGTGTGCATGTGTGTATGAGAGGCTAAAATTAAAACGATAAAGTTAAAAAAGCAGCATATTTACTTTCCATTTCCCATCAGATAGGTTGAATTACCTCAACCAACCGTCTCTGTCAGTGCTAAAATGCTAAAATGCATTTGACACCTAAAACTTAGATGATGAAAGTGGAACGTTATTTCCTTGGCATCATCCTTCACATTGCAATATAATTAATCAAATAGCAGTTACTGATGTATGACACATCTTTCCTCTGCAGCACACCCCCACCCACTGACGGTCCTCTCTGTGGGTGTCAGTTTGAGAACACGCATCAGAGCAAGTTTTTTCAGTCTGAGATCTCTTGTTCCATTCCAACGCGACGCTTTACCTGAGTAGGTATCGTTATTGTTTCCTGCTCATTCACCGTCTTCTGACTCTTGGGGGTAAATGATGCTTACAGCTGTTTCATATCGAAACTTGTTACACAGCTTCTGTTGATTGTTGATTCTGATCAAGTGGCAAGAGCAGCTGCATTTTGGGAGTCTTTTAAATTGCCTGCTACAGTAAAACCACGAGCTCCTTCTTGATAAGTAATTGTTGTTAGTTTAACTGTACTGGACTGTACTTCTTGCACTTGCTATTTTCGAATTGTGACCAGCTCGTAGCGTGTTTACAAATGTTAAAACCAGACGAGTGAGCTCTGGGCTTTGTCCCGCTCTTGACATGATGTTATTACAACACGTCATCATTTGGATTCCAGTATGACTGACTGTTGAGTCCAGAGTATTTTTCATCAATCTATTATCCCTGATGAGGATACACTGGCTGGGGCAGCAGTATACGTCTGCCATCCGTCGATCTTTCAGCATCATTTTTCCCATTTTTTTTGTCGTGGAGGCTACACTCTAAACACAAAGACAAACATGGACGTGGACAGAACATTCAACTTAAAAATCGTGTATTTTGGTTAGCAGTGTCTGGCACAGTGCTGAAGTGGATAGCACTGTTGCCTCACATATTTCCCACGGTGCAAAGACATGCAGGTTAAATCAGGACACTAAATTGCCCCTCGGTGTGAACGTGCCCAGGTGATCTGCTGCTCTTTGGTCACCGTCAGCCCCCATGACCCTGGTGGATAATACAGATATCGTAGAGGGATGGATGAAAGCTGGACCTACACAAGCACAAGACACAGGAATAAGCAAAAATCAATTAGAAAGGCTCTGGACTTGAAATAACAGGTCTTCTATCTATGAGGCGAGAGTTGTCACTATTATTCGGCATGTATCGATTTATACTAAACCTTTTCAATGTGATTGAAGTGAAAAGGTTCAAAAAGTTCTTTCTCTTTAACGCGTTTTACAAGTAAAATGTGCATTTCTCCCAATAGCAGCTTCAATAAAACACTGACAATAATGAAGTTACTATTCCAGCCTGCAGAATCATCACATATCATCATTTGTGGGCCCTGCAAGTGGAACCTGTGGGTCTCTGGGTTGTAGAGCCTTTTTTTTTTTTCTTCGATACTAAATTAAGAATAAGGTTATGTGATATTGCTCTCTCCACCTACTTGAGCGTTCACGCAGTCGTGCACACACCCACCCACACAGTCATCCCTAAACTGGTGATACGCAGTACAATACTGGTATTGTGAGATACAGACTGGAATATAACAGGTGTCAAAACATTTTCCGCTGGCGTTTCTTCTCTTATTGTAGCTGCAGTGAAGATATCGTAACTCTGCGTCGTGGGACAATGGCGACTGCCTGCCAGCCGAAGCACACTGTCAGATGAATTTCCTTTAATATTTTCACAACAACCCTTCAGATTATTGTGGTGTATTGCCAACATACACTGAAACAATCATGCTGAAAATCTGGTGAGCACTGAATCATATGTACAGTGCATCCAGAAACACGCATTTTTTGTTAAAAAACAATGCAAACATTTAGAAAAATAACTTTTTTTGGGTGAAAAAAAATGAAGCGCTAAAGAAGATGGATGGATGAAGCATGAATACTTTCCAGATGTAATTTGTTATCACAAATTACTGGCGTAAAGTCTGAGCTGGAAAACGGCGACAACAAGCTCAAACATCTGTGCGTTGTTCAGTGAGGATGCTCTCTCTCAGCACAAACTCAAATAGGACACACCAGCTGGCTTCTGCTCGTGCGTCCCCTTCTCTTACGCAGGATCAGAAGAAAGGCTCAAGATCCCTCATAATCAGCTGGCATTTCGTTTTGCCTCCTCTGTACATTTCCAACATTGACTTCTACGCCAGTCAGTCATTTATGAACCGTTTCATATTCCCCAGACATTTCTCGATGTATCTTTTCTGTCAGCAGGATATTGAGTGCTCTTTTTCTTTTCTTTTTTTTTTTTTTCTTCTCCAAATCGAGAACCTTCTGCTTCAGTTTCTAGCCGCGGCTGTCTGCTTGTGGCAGTCTGTGGAAGAGGGGGACGAGTCTGGGAAGGAGCTGACATTTTAAGGGGTGATGATCTGCTCCGCGGCCCTCAGCATCCAGCTCTTTGTTTGGTGGCTCGGCTTGAAACCACACATCTGGCTCCACTGTAAGGTCGGACGCCGCCGTTATCGGCTGCTTTGTTAAATTGAGTTACTGCCTGTAGTGTGACTGCCGGTCTGGGTGCGCAGTCTGCTCGCTGTCTTTAAGCGATCAGAACCACAGATAATGCAGGAAAACGCACAGTTTTGACAGAAAATTGAAATTCAGTTGTTTGTTGTTTTTTTTTTTTTTTTGCTGCATCATAGATCCTTAACTCCTTTTGAGAGCAGCCCAACCTGCCGAGGTGGTGGAGTCATTAAGAGCTGCAAAATTGTTCAACCACACAAAAAAAGACATTAATACAAATAAGAAATGTTTGAGGAGAGAATACATCTCCTTATTTTTAACATCAGAGCAGAGTGGGATTTATAAAAAAAAAGTCACTTAAGAACAGTTTTACCTCTACATAATCCAAACTGTAAACAAGGAAGCAAATCATATCCTTAAAACAATGAGCCTGCAAACACTGATGTTGCTAAACCTGTTCGAAAGCAAGTCAGTCTCAACCGAGATTCAACTGAGTCTCCTGGGATGCTGCCGATGGTCACCAGCACAAGGTGGCTTCTCCTCCTCACACTCCTGGAAGTGTTAGTTTGTGTTTATACCGTACGGAGAAAAGGACTCGTGCCGCCCTCTGCAGCATTAACCAGAACTGACCTCAAATATTAATGTGATGATACATTTTAGTGCAATTTTTACAACAACTCTCCGGGTTGGGGAATGTGCTGCGCTTAGCAGTGTGCAGCGCGGCAACGAGATGCAACGTGACATTCCTGCTTCCAGCAGCATCTTATCCTCACTGCATGCGAAGGGCAGGTGCGCGGACGTCTTCCTCCGAAAGAGTTCGGTTCTTGGCAGAAAACGAAAATACAGTAGCGCGCGCGTTCGTTCGTGGTCTCATTACGAGTTCTGACAAAAGGGATCGAGTCGTCGGGAGCCTCACGCTTGATTTGTTGCCTGCTTTTCGTGTCCGTCATCGGTTCCCCCTCCTCGTCTTTGAAAATGGGCGTCAGCGCTTGATTTCCCATGGAGTCGCTCAAAGAACCGCCTCATGCAAGACTTGGAGAGAGTGAATAGAGCCTAATGGAAGGATGGAGCAGGAAGAATTGGAGCCCTCAAAATTGAAAGTGATTCAATGTGATGTGCTCACGGCGGGTCAGGACCCCTCGCCAGAAACATATCATGCCATGCACTGATTGAGGCGGCCTTCAGGTTACTAACAGCATGGTTTGGAAGCGCTGGCTCCATCGTCATGCTAATGGGGTCAAAAATGTGCACTAAAAACTTTCCTTTTCAACTCAGCAAGAGCAACAGTAGCATGCGTAGCATAAAAGAAATAATAGTCCACATATGTTATGTTGATTCTTCCTGGTTGTGATTGGTTAGCAGATGGAGGGGGAAGAGCACTGGATGCTGATCAGGTGCTTTTGGACCCACCAGCTTGATCTTAGATGACTTGAAACACTGAAACCCTCGTCAAGTTATGTACAGATCTGAACTCCGTAACTGACATGAGGTCAATCTGAGATGATGGATTACAACAAAGTCATCATGGTAAATAAGAGTTTTGACAGGACTTTGGCGTGTAATTATATAATTAATGAAGTCTAAGGTGAAAGTGTTCGCTGTGCTCAATGATTTGAACCACCAGGGGGGAAAAAAAATTCAAAGAAAAAAAATACTTGAAGGATTCAAAGCAGAAACAGGAGCCCATTTAAACCATGTAGCACTACATGGAGATTTAATATGTAACAGCATTGAGTTCAGCTGATTGCTCGGCTTTCTGCAGTAATCTTAATTTTTTTTTTTCATGTGGCCCCTCTGGAAAATGAATTGGCCACCCCTGCTGTAGAAAGATGGCAGATATGCCTGCACACTTTGCTGCCCCTACACACTGACCACTGGTGACTCACATGCGGTCATTACAAGTGTAAGTTCGCCGCCGCGGCTGCAGTCAGAGGCGGAACGGCTGATATGACGGCTGAATAGCAAGTGGCGCTTCCACTCTGCATTGAAATTGGCAGATTGAATCTTGCGCTCACGGGCTGGAACTTTGAAACAGTGAAAGTGCTTGGTTTGTAGTTTGATGAGACATTACAGTATCCAGTTAAACGGATTTCCCACGCCACAAACGTTAACCATGTTTTCGAGCGGGCCGGTGGATTGTTCAGTATTGATCCTGTGTGGAAATAATGTGTTTCCTGGAAGTGTGCTCATTTGTTGCTGGTACAAATGATTTTTTCTCTTAGCTTTTTTTCCTTCATTCATCCTTTATAGTCACGCTGCTTTGTAACAATCGTCTGCGGTCTGGCAGTGTATTAAATTATCCTAACTGTATCCGTTATTGCATAAAGTAATGGCCATGTTTTCTTCCTCTGACCATAACTGAGAGGGTGTCTTGACATTTTGCTGCGCTGCGCACAGGCATGCGAGCTAGTACTGGGTAAGAAAAAAAAAAAAATGAATGCCATCTTTTATTAGCTGTCTTCTGTATTTTGGCAACCCTTCGTGGAAGCAGTTGCTCTGTTAGCTCTGAGACGGGTAAACACACCGAGGGCAGGCCGAGCGGCGGAACACGCTATAGTTGGCGCTTTTTGGACGCACAGGCATGCGTGTTTGTGCTCTCTGACCCTCCAGAGACGGGGATCATGGGGTGCTTATCGCTTAGCTGTTGAACGCAGCAGCTTCAGCATGTTGGTGCTTTGCCCCGCTCTCAGCGGCTCGGCTCACCCGCTGATGATGAAGCCACGGCTGGCACGGCCGACCCGTTTGTCCGAGCCAGGATGAGAGATTTTATTCTCCGGCCGCCTTGAGGAACCTTAAAACATCGCCCCCGGCCGAGGGCGGACTCTTTGAGGGCCGCGAGGCTTTTTTCTTTTTTGTGTTTAACCTGCAAAGCCCGCATCTTATGTCCGGGCCTTGCTAAACAGGTCCCTCGCCACTGTTTTGCCAACCCGGCTGTGGTTTTAGGTTTCTGCTGTCCTGTTGACTCTTTGGAGTCGTGTTCATGTTACTCTGGGAATCTGTGGAAAGAGCTGGATGAGTTTACAGCAATGCACTGAGCCACTTGCTTATACATTTATCATGAAAAATATCTGTACGCTGTGAGTATTATGTTTGATCAACTACTTCATTATTAATCATGAATTACGGGCATTTGTGAATTGTGTGTTTTTCAGACTATTGAGTTCCAATAACCATTTTGTGTTTTTATTTTTGACCATTACCAAGATTTTCAACCTGTGTTTGCATTTATTAATTAATCTGCTTGCTTGTTAGAGTGCACATAGCTACAACACAGAGCACTGACACCAATGGAGACAACCCACGACTGTTGTTTTCTTTTCTTAGCTTGTTTATTAAAGTTTTAAAGATAGTTCCATACATTGTACCTTTTAATAAACCATGTGGTCTTTATGCTTTCAGCAACGAAGACATACATATATATTTATTTGTGTATATATATATATATATATATATATATATATATATATATATATATATATACATATATATATTTCTTTTCTTTTTTTCCTGTATGGAACCTTTATTGGAGAAGCTGCACCATCAGTGAGTTCAGATCATGATTTAATCTAAAACTTTATAGTATTTTAGGCAGATTTTTTAAAATTAGTGACAAATAATCTGAAATCTTTTTTGCTTCAGTGTTTCTCTTCAGAATATCTTTTGGCAAATTCCCACTAAGCAGAATATCTGCAGCTTTGAGCTTTTTGAGGCTTTGATTGTAAGCCTATTTTTCTGAAGTGATAACGTATTTCAGTGCTGCATCTCGGCTTCGAGCTGCCATCTGCTGTGGCATTCTCTGTGGTGGGCAGGTTAGGAACGGATGTTACTTTTATGGAAAAGGAGAAAAAAAATAGGCTTTTTTGATATCTTAAGTCTTTGCAAAGTCACCCCTCGGGCCGGATTGAAAACCTCTTGTGGACCCAGTTTTGGACCGTAGGCCACATGTTTGGCAACACATGACATTTTTAGGAAAACCTCTCCTCTCCTCTCCTCTCCTCTCCTCTCCTCTCCTGGCTGACTTCAGGTTTGAGGCTGACACCAGATGTTGTGCCACTGGCAAGTGCAGCAGCAGCTTGTCACCATGTGACGTCCCGTCTTTATAAAAAGGTTTCCTCCTCCATCACCAGACTAAACAATTTTACACTTCGTCGAGGGGAGGTGGTGCTGCAGCAGGAGCAGGGTGCGACCAGCCACATTCAACACTGTGGCACCCGTGCACTTCATTCAGTATCTGTTAAGGAAACACAAAATGAAGATTACTCTATCAAGCTAGTGTTAAAACTATTTTATAACATTTCCATCAATATTTCTAATTTTTATTAAAAAAAAAAAACAGTGTTTTATCTTACATACAATGCTTTTGCTGCATTCAGTTGTTTTCTGACATCTAACCTACACAAACTCACATTTGAAAACATAATAAATCAAATTCCTGCAGTGGTTTGACCTCGGTTTGCATGTCTCAGATTTGCTGCCGGACCGTTTCTGAAGCCATGATGGAGATTTCAGTGCAGAGTGTAGAGTGTAAGTGTTTGTACAGTATGTTCACCTCCCACCTGCTGTGTATTAGCCATGCGTGTGGGCGATGAGCGCTCACTATGGAGACAATTATCTCAGCAATAACTCATCCTGTTACTGTAAGATGGATACATACATCCACATATACATCATGCACAGTGTGGCGAAGCAGCCGGGATCACATTTGCTCGTCATGATGGAAAAAGAGAAGGTGCATCGTGTCAAAATCTTATTTTAAGCTGTGATTCCCACTTTGAATAGTCCACAAAAAAGTTACACTTTTTTTTTTTTTTTAATCTTTTTTTCCCTGCTTTGTAAATTCACACTTGCTAATAAGCCAGCCGGCGGTTTTACAGTAGTGAGGCTTTACGCAGTGTTGAACAAAGCAAAGGAAGTGGTGGGCGGGGACCTGCTCTACAAAATTAGCATGCATAATGCTGAGAGCTATGCATTATTTTTCAATGCTTAAAATGACAGAAAGCGGTGCAGTATTTTATTATTATTTTTTTTTAATTGTTAGAAATGGGTCCTCGGAAGCTATTAAGGCCATCGACCCAAATCATCACACGAGTGGGTTTATTGTCTTGTGGTGTAAAGTGCATCATTTTAAATGCCACTTAATAAAAAAAAAAAAAAAGGTAGGTACTTGAATTATAGACATCAGCAACATACTGCTCTCAGCAGGGAGGCTCCAGCATCGCCACGTGTGGTTTATTGATAATAGTCTGTTCTCGCAGCGTTTACCCGCTTTCATAATATGGCTGTTATTTATGTAAAACCATAGCCCAGCTTCTATATGTCAGCAGGGTGCCTTGTTTATACCGCGCCTGATGTCTAATTGGATTCATTTTGTTTAATGGGTTGAGACTGTTGGATTAGTGTATAATCCAGGGGTGTCAAACATGGGCCGGGCCAGAAGTGGCCAATCTGATTGAATTCTTTCCAACTGAGAAATACGATTTGAACCAAGAATGCCTCACAGTTTAATCAACCCCCATCATTCTTTGCACTGTGGCACTGGCCTTTTGTTACATGAACAACTGTATCTGGGAGTTCATCGGTGAAAAAAATGGATTAGTTGGTTTGACCGATCAACCTTGTGATGTTGTGTTTTTGTGAGTATGTGACTCCTGCGTATCTTTAAGCTGACATGTGGTTCATATGGATTCTGATCAGATCATGAACAAGGTCCCGTCTCCTCCTCCAATCTCATCATATTTGCCATTTCAGCCTGACAGGGCCAGTCCAATCAGATGACGGGTTTACATGACGGGACTGTAATCAGACTGGTGTTAAATTGGTTTATTTATGGATTCTGTAGCCACAGCTATACATTGTGCAATGTCAGCTAGCTGCCACTTCATTGCTAATAAAACCAAAACAAGATGTTAACCTAGAGGCTAGTGAAGTGAATGAATGCAGTTCTGCTTTAGTTTCACTGATCCGGCCCCAATCAGAACAAGCTGAACAGTAAGTGACCCCTGACCTAAAAGCTGATCACGTTTGTATACTTGCTGCATGTTTGTGTCCTGTGATGCATTTCTGCTGCCAAATGATTAAAATCAAGTCCTCTGTCTCTGGATTTGACTGTTCTCAGCGGGACCTCCTAGATATGAAAAGATTGCAGGCACAATGCTCACGGGTCAGCGGGCCTTTGGCAGTAAACAAAGCAGTGTGTGTCTTTGTAGGAGTGCAGTAGGTCTGCACAGTGTGTCACTGTTGTGTCAATAGTAGGTCTACTCCTCGGCAGTGGAGTTAGAAGGTTATAAGGAAAGATCTTGATGAATGTGAGATTGTAGCTGCTGGCAGACCCCAAGTTTTCACCCCACAAGCGTTGAGAGCGTGAGATGACTCTCCCACTAATCAGCAGGTGTGGAAAATTTTAGCATGAAGCTGAAAACTTCTGCTTTTTTTTTCTATTCTACTTTCACATATGAATGTTTCCAGTGATCGATGTATTTACTGTGGTAACCGTAGCAACAACATTCCGCCGTCCCTTATCTGGGCCCGTTTCATCGACGTGAGGGTCACGAAAGGTCATCACAGAGGTAACACTGAGCGCCACGCCCACCAAAAACCTCCAGGCCTCACAGTGTGAAAATACTCCACTTATGTTAAAAGTCTCGGCAACTTTAAGCTTCAATAACAAACTGATGGAAGTCGAACTGTCAGAAATTAAACTGAATTTTTAAATTTCATATCAACAGAAACATTTTGCTTTGAAAAGTGGTGGATTCAAAGTGTCAGGTTGCATTTTGAGACTTTTCAGAGGATTAAGAAGAACATACTGGGGTGATTTTGATTTATCCACCACTTAATGAAAAATGAAAACTTCATCCCAGTCAACCTAACTCTCACGCCACGCCTGCTTAGTGTCTGGAGATTTTCAGTTATGTTTTACAAGAACCCCAGCAATTCAGTTTTAAGCCTCTGTTCACCTTAAAACATATTCTGTTGAAAAATCTTGTTTTATTGATAAAATTAAGCCTCAGGTTTTTCATTTAGTTTTGAAAAAAAGTTGCTTTAAGTTTACGAGTTTCGTGTGATACAGTTTGTCATTTTTGTATCGAACCAAACATCAAGAACAATAATCCAAAATACCAATTTTGTTGTTATATTTTTTTCAGTGATTCTCTACTTCTTTATTTTTTCTTTTGACAAAAGATTAAGAACAGCCTGAAATATACAGTATAGTGTGAAATTTTGAAATAACGGTTACTTTCATTAATAAAAAAATCCTTCCCTGGGCCGGATTGTACCCCCTGACTGGCTGGTTTTGGCCCACGGACCATATGTTTGACACCTGCTGTCACGAAACAGTGAAACTTCAGATATCTAATGTAATGTTCTTTTGGCAATAAAGTTTTAATATTAAAAGAAAATGGTTTAGTTGAGGGATTCTATTAAACTTTCTGGAGTACTAACCCGGAGAGGTGGTTTGGTCAGTAGAGCATACTCGTACTGAAATATTAGTCAGGATCCTCCACCAGCCTTTTAGGAGGAGTGTTCCCCAGACAAGCTGAATATTTCAGAACCTGTCGTTTATAATTTTTTCAGCACAAAGTGGTCTCACTTTTACATGAAGGCACTGTTAGTCAAGTAACTTTTGCTTCATAGGGATGTTCTCTTAACCTTTTAACCGCTGTCAGTTACAGGATGCTTCCGAATATTGTCTGATTGGTAGAAACATCAGTTTTTCTGGAAATGTTTTGAGTTTTTAGGCCAAACTTCACTTGATATTAAACTGTTGTCACTTCACAAGTCCCGCCTTCAAACACAACACGTCGTCCTGAAGTTACTGGGAGTTTGTTTAATAAACAGGACACATCCAGGATCTAACCTTTCCTCTGTTGACGTGAATTATGCATGACACTGAGGGGGCATTTCAGTCCCGCTCAGGAGAGCTTCGACGCCAACTCCTCAGCAGTTTGACAGGGTTCTGCTGAAAGGGTGGAGGGAGGCGTCGTCTGGCGAGATCCGTCCGAGGATGGCAAAATAACAGCGGTGGCATTTCTTTCCACTGCGGCTCGCACCTTTGTCGCTCGTCTCCGTCACAGTTTCCACTGCTCATAATCACACCTCCGCCCGCTCCGCCGCGCACAGAGATCATCTGAGGCTCCAGCATCGGCCTGATACTTTTATCGTGTCTCATGTGAAGGCCCAGGTCATCGTCTGCATTTTCTTTGCCACATTGGTGGATTTTTTTGCAGACAAGTGTTTGAAAAGTCAGAGTCCTGCTGCAGGGAGGGTTTAGTGGCATCCAGTGGTGAAGTTCCAGATTGCAATCAACTACAGTACATAGCTTGTTTTGAGTGCTCTGGAAAAAAACTGAGATTTCCTTGAAATTTTTAGTTTTGTTTGTGTTTGGTGCTATTTGTCAAATAAGGCAGAGCGATGGAATAGAACAAAATAGAGTTTGTTGAGAAAATATTTTTCAGGTTTGGCTGACAGTGTAGATCATATCAGTGTGAATAAACAGTGTGAATCAGAGCAAGAGAATTAGACGTTGTTGTCCAGGCTGGGTGTGGTGCTTCCTCCTTACTGGGATATTAATTTCAGGGAATTCTTAACTCGTGTTTTTCACCCTTCTCATTTTAAATCACCCTGAATTCATAACATTGTACTTTTTGTGTGTCTAGTTTCACACATCCTTGAGTGTAATTAACACCATTTGATCTACTTTATTACTTTGAAAATTATAAGTGACAATTTGTTGAATTGATATTATTAAGCAATAAATGTATTATTTTCATTGAGAACATTTGAGGGAATCGGCATCCAGCCGTTGTTCACAGATCTTCAACATGTTTTTGCCTCGTAATTCAGTTGCAGTTTATCTATTATTGAGTTTAATACGTGGAAACACAATCTCAGTACAATTTAAAAAGTTCAAACCCCTTCTCTCAATACTGTTGGCTTATGTGTGTGTGATGTTATTGGCTCCTTTGGGGCGATGCAGCTCTCAGTCATCACTTTATTTAGTGGGTCAAACTCTGTGTGCCCAGATGCTCTGTCATGGTTGGTGGTGACGAGGAAATAGGCCTGGCTATCTTGTTTATTTCTGCATCCACAGTTAAATTCAAATTTGCAGATCTATCCATGAATCCCCACAGCAGGTGTGGAGACTCTGGCAGGGCCGGTCGTCCGCCGTCCGCCCCTCCCTGAGACGAGACCCGTTCCTGGACGCCGTCCGTCACGACGATGACCGAATCCCTCTCTGTGTGTTTCAGGGTTTTCTGCATCCCCGGTGTCTTCCTCTCCTCTGCTGCCTCTGAAGCCATGGACTAGAGCTGCGCCTGGTTCTGACAGTCCCGCGGTCATCAGATGGCTTCTCAACATCCCTCAGCAAAAATAGAGAACGTGAGTCTCATGATATCAGTGGAAAAGTGTTTTTAAACACTGTAACTTGCAGTAGAGCAAAATATTTGCTGCTGTCACCCAAATCTTTAAACGATGATTTGACAAAAATGGAATATTTTTAAGTTCTATAGTTAATTTGATAATTTATGTCTGTTTAAAAAGTCTGTATCATTTGATGAGTCCAGGACTGGATTAAATAACCCCAGCTTTATTTTTTTTATTTTAAATATAATAGGTCTGTTTGTCATGCTTTAAAGCGAGGTGACAATTTAAAACTCTAAGTTCGCTATGTTTTGTAGAGTTCTGGTGTGTCTTCATGTATCTTTAACAGTCTGTTCTTTAGAGAGTCTGGGTCTCATTTGGAAAAAGCAACATTTTAAAAAGCTCTTGTTTCAGAAACTAAAGATTTCCGTTGCTTTTATCTTTTTCCTTGAGAGGACATGAACTGGTTAAGATTTCCGGGACATTTTTAGTCAATTGTGCCATCTGTCATTGTGTTTTATAATGTCTTTCCTCACATTTTGTCGAGGCATTTGTGCCACAGTTATGCTAATAGTGATTATGACTAACAGGAAGCTGGACAGTCCGTGGTTCCTCCAGCCCACATGCTTTCACATCTGATATATAAACACGCATTTTGGTGTTTGTGAGTCATAATTGCCTCCCACGGGGAAAATGATGTGATTAGGTCTGTTATTAGGTGAATAGAGTAGGTCGTGGCCTGTAATATTCAGCTATTCCTGTGTCTTGTTCCGCTCCTCTGGTCTGAAGGCTTTTCGCTCTGCAATGCAATACTGGCATTCTTGCTGGATGAGTGTAATTACACACCCATGAATTGTATCTTAGCTCTTCCTGAACAGAGGAGAATATAATTGACATAATGTAAAAAAAAACAAAACAATACATAAGAATGAATTAATCGTAATAAATAATTTTCCCTTTGTCATTGAACTGCAAGTACAGCCGGTATTTACATGTGCTGAAGAAAAGAAAAAAAAAAAACATACATTGGTTCGTTTTTGACCTGATAACTTGTTACATGACTCTTAATTTCCAGTCATTTGAGCTTCCTGCGCCTCCAGTCTCTCCACTCGATAATGCACATTCGACACAATGCAAATGGTTGACAGTAACTAGGTCAGCTAAACTACAGCTTAAGTGCGGCTTTGGCTCATTAATAATTGATATGATAAAGGCTGAAGTTGCTGGTTCTTGAACAAAAGGTAATTTCTTCTGTGAGGCCAACAGTTGAACGGCGCTCAGTTTTGTTTTGTTTTTTCATGACGTGGACCTTTAAATTGAATCTGGTGACGGTCGTGACTGAAAGGAATTTTTAAATCTGGGATGGTTCTGTTGTGGTCGGTTGAAAAGACGCTATAATTTCCTGGCTGGCCCCGTCAGGGCGATGCTCCGAGGACACTTGGCTCCGGGAGCGGTAAACAATAACATTCGCTTTGTGTCAGCTCCATTTCCAGAGCGGAGGAACACTGACGGACATTCACGGCATGTGACACACACGGCCGGAGACTTTCTGGAGCTCGCTGCTCACAGGCACGTGGGCAGAGTATATATCTGCGTGCGTCCGGCAGGTCAAAGCAACAGACCTGAACAGGCTCACAAAAAAACCTCTGGCCTGCAAAACAAGAGGCCCAGTGTGAGAATCTGAAACCTGGAGGTGTTTGTTTCTTCACTGACAGCGTTCAGGGCTCAGTTATTCCGTCTCCCACACAGCCTCCAGTGGAATGAAAGCTATGCATGGACTCATTCATCCCACAGTCCAAGGGAGTGAAGACGTGCAATTTAGGAGCCTTGTTTATCACCTAAACAAAGCGGCGCTTGTCGGCGTTCGGCGTCCCGGTGCTGCGTAGCCACGGCGTGGACCTCCAGCTGGGATCATATTAAATAACATCACACTAAGTCTCCAGACTCTATGGACTGGGCATCCATCCTCTTTAGTCTGGCTCCGGTGCAGTTTACATGCTGGATCGTACCCAGAGACCTCTGGTTGACGCTCAGTGGCAGGAAGAATTTCAATGTTGTTATGATCGTGGGCAGCGGGCCAGAGGCTTTGGAGATAGGCAGGTGTGTCCTGGACATAACCGCTGGCTGCGTGTTGTTGATATTACATCTATGATGCTGAACATTGTGTTATGACTGTTAGCGAGGGCTGGGGAGGAGTGCTGGGAGTGGAGTGCTACTCTCACCGCTAAAAAACTATCGGCTCTATGAAGCATTACACACCAGTGCGGGCCGAGGCTGCTGGCTGGGATTAAAACCAGGAGGGAGAGGCGGCTCAGTAAGTGTCAGATGAGGTTCTATAGGCGTGTCTGGACTTCTCTGCAGCTTGTTGACGAATGTATTTATTCATGTATGTATTTATTCATTTCACCCCAGATGAGAACGTGAAGGCTGGCGTCCACCAAGGCCACCGCTGCACCTTGGGCAGCACACACACATGATCACATGACTCTGGACATGGACGCGGTCCTGTCAGACTTTGTTCGGTCCACAGGGGCAGAACCAGGTCTGGCAAGAGACCTGCTGGAAGGTAAGCCACCCGCCGGAGGCTTTACTGGCTTTATCATTCATTTTCTTTCTTATTTTTGTAAAGAAGGTTCTATGGCGGTGAATTTCCATTTTGATCAGCTGCTCTCCGCTGCACTGTGGGTGCACTGGAGTGAGCAGAGAAGAAGGAGGAGCAGAGGAGGAGAGGAAATGAGAAGGAAGGAAAATAATGGAAACAAAGGATGGGGAGGAACAGAGAGAGGCCTGCAACTCAAAGCCAGCTCGCTGATTTAGAGGCCAGTGTGACAGCTTTACGAGTGGACTCTGCAGGGAGAGCATTGTGCCCATTCATTGGAACGATATATTTATATATATAAATATATATATATCCACTTTATAGGAGTGGAAACATGTAATCACACCTCCATTAACGGATGAAATTCTCATACAGTTTCTGCAGTTCGTGTGTGTCCTGGAAAACTTTTTGTCTGAGTGTATAAAATGCCGCCAGTGTCAAGTCTGAGAAAGGTATTAAAAGTGTATTAAAGTGTTAGAGTCTCTCTCTCTCTCTCTCTCTCTCTCTCTCTCTCTCTCTCTCTCTCTCTCTCTCTCTCTCTCTCTCTCTCTCTCTCTCTCTCTCTCTCTCTCTCTCTCTCTCTGCTTTGGCACAAAGCCACAGCGGAATATGTGACAGACGGCGAACAAGACAGTGCACTCAGACGGGGCAGACATGAGCCCGGACGTCCTGTCTGTTATTCTGCCTGCTGTTGAGCTCTGATGTTGGCGTTGTTCTCCAGACCTGCTGCATCAAAAAGCCGCTCAGTGACCCCAGGCTGGGTGCAGGATGTGATGCTTCCCCCTAGAGGCCGCTTTCTGTACTGAATGCACGGCGTTGGCTGGGATTTGACCTCAGTTGCTACTTTTTACATCAGGGTTTTTTTCTAGAGGATGAAACTTTATTGGATTTATCCAATCAAATGATTTATAGTGTGTGTCTGTTTCTGTGTATTAATGAATTCCCAACATCAATTAACATATACACAGACGTGTCAGCTCCCACATGTAATTTATTCAAACCCTCCTTGTTAAACACGAGTCCCCTGTAAACCTGGTCTACTTACAATATGAGAGGAAGTCTTCGGTGAAGTTGCCCAGCTTGTAATGGAGGGCGGGAATGTTTGTGCATAGTGCAGATCATATGTTTTTTTTTGCTGATGACAGCGATTGCAAATGAGGCTTCCCCCACACTGAAGCATTTAAAGACAGTGCATTAGGAGCTGAGTGGCTGCACCTTAAGTTGCATTCATGGATCTGTGTAGCTCAAGCCGCTGAGATCCATATAATGGATCAGTTTTGCATTGATTGTCTTGAGAGGAAGACTGCGATTAGTGGTGCTCGGTTTCATGTTTGTCCTGTTGACGAGTATCATGTCTTGAAGTTTGTGGAAGAAAATAACATCCTCTCCATATTTCTCCAGTCTCACAAACGTGCTCGAATTACAAGTGCGTGATGTGTGCATTAATGTGAGTGCAGTAAGAAACTGTTTCACAGATAATTCCTGTGGCACACTGAGAAATCACACCGAGATATAATAAGACTGAGGATTGACTTGTGCCTCAGAAACCTCAAGGGGGTTCCTGCTGGATACCCATCACCCAGAGGAGACAGCGCTTTCTCTGCATGTTTGCCACTATGTGTGTGTATGTGCGTGCATGCGCGTGTGTGTGTCCTGCACATGAGGATGGTGTTGCCGGTCTGTCAAAGCATCTGTCCCCCATCACTATCTATTTTTGTTGCTGTGCCATCTAACCTTAACGTCCAGCGCCGTTTCTGACAGTGACTCAGCATGTCGACCGAGCGGCTTTGCCCCGTCTGAGATCAACACTCCGCGTCTGCTTGTTGCTTTAAACGTTTTCTCCAAGCAGAAGTCTCTCGTCTGCAGCAGACTCAGCTCTTTTGGTGCATTGTATCCCTGTTTTTCTTCCCACATTCTTTCTTTGAACAGCATATTTATGAGGCAGTCCTGCTAACTTTCAGCTGCAGTCAGTGCACAGTGTGCTGTTGCACATGAAACATGCAAAATTTTGGATAAATCCTTTTAAAACATTAAAAACCAGCGCAGTATTAGAAATTCTTTATCATCTCGCGAGTCACTTTTCTTGTGTTTATTCAAAATCCAGCTTCCCTCGGGGGACACCAGGGAACTTGAGAGCCACAGAAACATGAGACGGTCTTGGAAATGACCGGACTGTCGTTGGACGGACGTGCACTCAAGTCCAGTTTTTTTCGTTTGCGACCCGCAGGTAAAAACTGGGACCTCAGTGCTGCTCTGAATGACTATGAGGAGCTCAGGCAGGTCCACACTGCCAACCTGCCGCAGGTCTTTAACGAGGGCCGCTACTACAAGCAGCCAGAGGCACGTGACACGCCCACCCATGTCAGCAAGATCGACAGGCCGTGTGCACAGAAGCAGGAGGACAATGCACAAGGTAGCCGCCGCAACGCCATCGACGCCGGAAGTCTTCCCGCTTCGGGCCAACTAAAGTCAATCCTCGCCTCTCCTTTCAGAGAAGCGTCTGTCCCGCGGTATCTCCCATGCCAGCTCTGCCATCGTCTCCCTGGCACGGCTGCAGGTGGCCAGCGAGTGTACCAGCGAGCAGTTCCCTCTCGAGATGCCAATTTACACATTCCAGCTACCAGACCTCAGCGTCTACAGCGAGGACTTCAGGAGCTTCATAGAAAGAGATCTGATAGAGCAGTCCACCATGATGGCTCTGGAGCAGGCCGGTGAGTACGATCCAACACCGCATGTCAGATGGATTGATAGTGCTTCTCATACTACGGATATGAGATAGGTAACACAATCCTGCATTTCCCTTCATTTGTATTATGCTGAAATGCTGAAACCACGCGAAGCAGCAGTACTGGGAAACGCGAGGGGAAGTCAGTGATCCAGACAGATGTAGAGGATGAGACTGAGCAGATCAGTTACAGCATCATCTGGAATGAAAATTACAGCAACTAATTCAAAGCAACTGTGATCCCAGAGGAGTCAGATCCCAGCTGATCCTTTGAACTGAACTAATGGAGAGAAACTAGTTAGTGAAGTTTGAAATCCTCTCGGAAACTTTCCCACGGCGACACCACAGAAATTGTAAAACCTGTCCCACCTAAATGTGTTCAAGACCTGGGAACAGAAAACCAAGAGGAATGCTGGCTCAATTAGCCATTAAGACACAAATGAGGTTAGAATGTTTCCATAGTCCTGTAGGTTTTTTGATTTTATATCACTTAGACAATCGCATGATGGTGTATGAGCTCTCTTAATAGATCAAGTCTAAATATAAGTCAATTCTTCAATTCAACATGAACTGTATGCATCCTAAAGTATGGGTTTCACATCTCAGATACTCCTATAAAATGTTTATTCCTGCAATTAGGAGTAAAAGTACAGCGAGCTCTGTATTAACCTTGTTTTATGGGAGGTTGAACTGCAGCCATTATAGTCCATGTGCACCACATATGGATCCCTCATTGATGTAAAACCATAAAAACTTCCAGAGAAATAGTCCTGGATGCATTTAAATTAAAAAATTAAACAAAATCAAGAAGTGCAGACTGAGGAAACCAGTCTACCCTTGAGGGTGAATCTTTGAGCGACTCCTCTGTGTTTACTCTTGTTGAATAAATGATGCAGACTCAGAGTAGTGAGGCCGCCTGCAGTAAAGCGGTGTGCGGCGCCCACGGCGGTGAAACAGTCGCCTCTCCCTCTGGGATGCAAGCAGGGTGGCGATGGAGGCCGAACCGAAGACACTGTAGCGGATAAACGGCTGGTGTGAGGCTGATGCACATTTAAGGGAGAGAAGCACAGTCGTATTGAATACAACCATTTATTTAGACTAATAAAATTCAATCATTAGGAAGCATTTGTGTTATTGTTTTACTATTAAACTGTTCACCTGTTCTGATCATCTTTTTTCCTAATTACTCTTTGTTTATAAAGATGTCTCTTACTTCTCTTAGTGTGTCGTCTAGCCCGTCAGACTGAATGAGACTCTTCCTTCCCTGCCTGTTTCCAGGTCGTCTGAACTGGTGGTCCACCATGTGCACCAGCTGTAAGAAGCTGCTCCCTCTGGCCACCACAGGAGATGGAAATTGCCTTCTGCATGCTGCTTCTCTGGGTGAGTCGTCCAGACGCCCGACGCCTCATTCACGTAATACACACCCGAACAGAAACGTTCGTGTTTTCTTCCCCTCTTCACACCTGTGTGAGTTGGTGCCACCGAAGCGAGTGAGTCTGTGCTGCGTCACTGCAGCTGAATCCAGAAAATGGAGTAAGAAAAGGAGCAGGCAGAAAGAGCGAAGGAGGGAAGGAGGGATGGGAGGGGAGGCGTTTGACCTATACATCACAGGGAACCGTCAGCTGCAGGGCTTAGGCATTGGCAGCACATTCAGGTATGTGCTGAAGAAGATTCCCTTGTGTGGGGAGTGCTGGGTTAGCAGAGTGTTAATGTAATCTGCTCTGACAGCCATCTGATGAGCGGCCCGAGACGAGTTTAAGTATAGAACCGGGGTCATCTCTAAACCGGAGGCAAATATGTGCGATGTTGTTAATTTCTCTTGTATAATGTGTTATCTGTGTGTATGTGTGTGTGTGTGTGTGTGTGTGTATGTGTGTATGTGTGTGCATCAGGGATGTGGGGCTTCCATGACAGAGACCTGATGCTGAGGAAATCCCTGTACACCATGATGAAGAGCGGAGCGGAGAGAGACGCCCTGAAGCGGAGGTGGAGGTGGCAGCAAACCCAACAGAACAAGGAGGTCGGGAGAGCGTCCGTCCTCAACGCATCGCATCTCCTTTCGCTTATGACACGTTAATAAATCCATACGAGCAACCGAGAGGAGGACTTTATAGTTAATAGAGCGCTGATGTTATTCTGCGCTCAGCCCAACATTTGGGTTTTTGCTACAAGGAAAATTGTCTTTGCATGATAGCTTGTGTGCGTTAGCAGCAGTGCTTAATGCTGTTAAATCCTCTGCACTTCCTCTCCGTTCTCTTGATGTTGGAGGATTAAAGCGTTTTGAAATCTATTAGAAAAAAAAAATGGTGTCACCAAAGATAGCTCAGACTAAGAAGTAGTCCAGATGCTCGTGTTTTAAAAACGCCCAAGGCGTCCTGGTTGGCCTCCCGATCGAAGACGCCTCTCATCTAACACAGAGTCCTGGTTCGAGTCTGGTCAGGGCCCACCACTGTCTTGCACCCGTCGCCATCAGAAAACATGTCAATGTGTGAAAAAAATAGAATGCTCGAGGACTTGTGTTTGCAATCCAAATAGCAAAATTAAATATTAATAGGAGTTGTGCACCACTAATGTTAATCTGGGTTTATTTTCCGGGGTGTGTTTTTGTGCAGTCGGGCCTGGTGTACACGGAGGAGGAGTGGGAGAGGGAGTGGAACGAGCTGCTCAAGTTGGCGTCCAGTGAGCCTCGAACTCACCTCAGCAAGAACGGGAACACCAGCGGAGGGTAAGGGCCTTCTCTCATATTAATGCATCCAGCCTGGAACATGGCCACATACACACACACACACACACACACACACACACACACACACACACACACACACAACAAACTTCAAACGCAAGGAGAGTTTATCTATAGAACGTATTTCATATGGAAGGTATTTCGGAAAAGAAAACCGTGTGTCACAGCTCCTCCTTGAAAGTATGATCGCATGTTTGATTTGGCACAACTTTCACGTCAGATTCTCTCCCTGATGCAACATCAGCAGTGGGATTCAAGCCAACACACTCCGAGTTACAATCTCACTCTCCCCATCCTCTCTAGGCCATCGCTGACGCCCTGAATAAAATACAAACTTTGATCTGGAAAGTTTTAAAAAGTGTGAGTCAGGAGCAAAGTGAAGTGTTCAAAGAGTCCTGCCTAATCTTTGGCTCGGGGCTGCAAGAAGAAGCTGATCGACATTGACGAAGTGGATAATAACTATCAGAGAATGAGCAGAGGGCTGCACTGTTGGAAGCGCTCACCTCATCGTGATAATAATGTCGCTGGTTTGAGTCCGTGTTGGGCTTTAGGGTGATTATGTGTCATATTTGCATGTTTGCTTGCAAAATCATCTCTATTTGGTGAATCAGCTTTTTTAAATTACCTGTGTGAATGTGCATATTTTATCAAGTTTACTGATAGAAACAGCAGCATACTATTGTTTGCGGCCCGTGTTTGCGTCTGGCTGCTGCCAGGTGTAATTCTAGTGATCTAAGCGTCTTGTCTGAACGTTATCTGTTAAGTATAGAGCAGTTGTATCATCGGGATGCGGCTCCCCTCACATCTGTGAGCGGGTTTCAAAGAACAGCTGCCCTGTAATCATTGTGTAGGATGAGCAGGATGAAGTGGATCAGCCATAGGGAGCTGTGCAGTGTTCATCCCACGTCGCACATTACACGTCTCCCTGCTGCGTTTCATTTCCTGGTACGCCGAGGCTCCGCATGAAGCTCGTCATTAAAACCGAGCTGACCTTCTCTTCCAAGATCAATTTGTCAGGGAAACTCGCCGAACCCATTTGTACTGTTGTTGTTGTTGTTGTTGCTGCGGCGGTTGACTCTGCCATCTACTGGCTGCTGTCCGTATGAACCCCTCCTGCTGAAGCGGCCTCCCCAGAGCTGTGGTTTACTTTCTAGCTGCAGCAAGTTGCATAAATAAGCGTAAGTGTGGGTTTATCTCAGACTACAGAGGTAGATGGGAACTGTAACTCTGGATTCCTCCACCGCCCACGCAGAGAAAGCTTGCGGTCCGTCTTTGTTTCCACGTCTACTGAAATAAACGCGCACGGCTTCCCGTGCGCTTTAGGTGTTAAGCGTAGCTGCTGGTCTAATGGAAAAACAACAAACTGTGAACAGGAAGTCTCGCTGAGGCGTTTCCTTGGGTTGAAATGCTTGTCGGTGAAGCAAAATGTCTGAACTCTCAGTCTGAATGACAAATACATGTAAAAACACTGATAACAGGTGCTGGAAATGCCAGAAAGCAGCTCGACGTCTCTGCATTATTCCAAGTGCAGACTCATCTGAGCGCACCGCAGCCTTCCATCACTGAAAAATATCCCTTTAAAGAGAATAATTTACTCATTTAGCCCGGTGCTTTAACCTCTCATTGAGTTTGACTGGAATACAGTAATCAGGTTAGGGTTGTTTGATGGTCCTGGTGTGAGATGAGACCCTAAATAGGATGAGTGGGACTCACATATTAAGAGGCTCTTTATTAGAGTGAATTTGGCAGTGTGGCTGTTTGTGCGGCTGACAACTTAATTGTTGCACATCCTCGGGTTCCCTGGTGGTTGCATGCTTGAGAGCTTCTCTCCCTCTCTCTCTCTCTCTCTCTCTGTTTATTCTGCATTCTTTCATTCACGGAGATCATTGTGAATGAATTGTGAACAGACCTAAAGGATTTGAAGGATTTCACTGTTGAGGAAGACGATTTGCATCGAAAGAGCGACAAAAGCATATCTTTTTTTTGTTTGTTTTGCCTTTTTAATCATTTAATTCCATCACCTCGCCTTCTGTCTTTGGGGCCCACTGTCATCCAAATCACAAAAAAAAAAAAAATAGAACTTAAAAAGTTCACTCATTTCCAATAGGGTTCAGTTTGAACCTGATAAATTTAAATGAAGCATTACAGCATCCCGACATAAAAAAGACTCAAGCAAACGAAGATTTAAATAGGGAAGTATTCCTTTTTGTGCTCAATTGGCTGCATTTTAATAATAAAAAGAAGCCTTCATTTCACTGAATTCAGTCCTTATTTTGTAACAGAGTCTATGGCGTTTTTGTGCACAAATTTAAAACAAATGTATGTCCACTGACGTGTAGATTAAATGTAGATCCTCGCGCCGCTTAACTCTAGATGGCTTCAACTATTAATGGGCCAAAGCCGGGTCGACAGTGAAACATGAAATGTTTTTGCGTCTGTGTGTTTCAGGGTGGACAACTCGGAGGATCCGGTCTATGAGAGTCTGGAGGAGTTCCATGTGTTTGTGCTGGCCCACGTGCTGCGCAGGCCGATCGTCGTGGTGGCGGACACGATGCTCAGAGACTCAGGGGGAGAAGGTAGGCTCGCTCTCCGGCAGAGCGCCGGACGGTAAGACGAACAGGCCGAGTCGAGCTGAAGCTGCGGTTGTGACTGGCTTTCAGCGTTCGCCCCCATCCCGTTTGGCGGACTCTACCTGCCGCTGGAGGTTCCCCCGAGCCGCTGCCACTGCTCCCCGCTGGTCCTGGCCTACGATCAAGCCCACTTCTCTGCCCTGGTGTCCATGGAGCAGAGAGACCAGCAGCGAGAGCAAGGTGAGCAAGCCTCCAGCGTCACGTGACGCCGTTACATAACCCAGCAGAACGTAAAAAAGCTGACGGCATCCTTATTTTGAATCTGTGCAGAAAAACAAACCCCGCTCTTCTCGACCTCCTATTCATTGAAAACCAAATTTCCAGATGCTGATATAAGCAGTAAAGTGGCAGTGTTTGCTTTTAACTTGATTTTTTAGATTGTGGAATGAAAGCGAGTGGTCGGCCTGTCCTGCTGGGGGTGAATAATGTATGAGACAGCCGTCTAATTACCTGTGATCCATTATTAAAACAGGCCGGTTGGAAGCAGGAGCCGGGGAGTGGCCGCGCTCCTTCCTCTGATGCGGAGTTGACCAGATACTTCTCGCCTGTCCCTGTGCAGCCCTCCTATGAAATCACTGCTGCGAAATTACCCGGTCATAAAAGGAGTCTCCCCTCATGCGTCTGGCTCTCGCACAGGAATGTGTGATGTGGTTCTGCACAGAGCATATTGATTGCATTATGTCGTTGGCGTGCCTGCCTGCGCAGACTTTTCCGCTTATGCCGGGCAACTCTTTTTGTTTTTCGTCGTCGCTCGGCGCGTTCAGACGTCGGCCGTTCCCACTCCGGATGCATTGCTTACTCTTGAGGTCGGAGTGCCCGTCACACGGAGTTCCTTTAATTGACAAATAGAGTGGATCTCCTTGACGACTAGTCTTGGTAGTTGCTGCGCTGTTCTGGATTTGGCCCGGTGGGTGGAACTCGCTTGTCATTTGCGTAGGCAGTGAGCCAGCCCCGTGTCTGTTTCCCGCTCTGATGTACAGAAACATTCACGCAAACGGCTTCTTTCTTCCTTTTTTCGGTCGTCCTCTCTTTCTTCTACTCTTATGAATATGTAAGAGCCTATTCTCAGTCTATTATTCGGTGTACGGCCATGTCAGAGGAGCAGACAGACGCGATTTCTCCCCTTCTGTCTGCACTCTGAAGCCTTGTCCTCAAATGCCCCTGCAGCACAGAGAAGACACAGCCCGTACCCATCGTGTGTTTGTTTTAGTGTAGCAGAGGCCGTTCTCTTTATGTCCACCAGATGGTGCTTATGTCCACAGAACAGCCTTCCTCCAGCACCACTGCATGGCTGTACTGTTTCATCCTGGTACACTGTGTCCTGTGATAGGATCAGAATGAGTTTTGTCTGCAGTCTCTTTCTCCCCGAGATGTTATGAAAACACAAGTATGCCTAACTTGGCGTGTTCGTGCGTCTTGTGATAGCTCGTGTTGCAAAGCACTGATACAAATCTGTGCTGCTCTGGTTGCGATTTTCTGCATCTGCACACATATGATGTATAATTCAGTGCCTCTGTTTGATATCATTCGAACTGGGTGTCTGGGCGCATTTTCATCTGCTTTGTGGATTTCACGGCGCGGTGCTGCGCTGCTCTGCTGCCTCATATCTCTGAACAGATGCCAGACGTACACGCAGAGAGTCAGACTGACAGACCTAATCTTCCACTGCCAATTAGGGCAGAGTAGCCCCAGCCGGCCCCTAAGCCCTCACCACATCGCCACATATGGGCCGCGTCCCGCTCGGCCCGGGCCCCCCGACCAGCCGGCCCCTCTCTCTGGGCTGACAGTCGGGCCACTGTGTGGACGTCTCAGGTGGACGCTTCCTCTCGGTTTCCTCCAGCGCAGCGAAGAGCATCTGAGGGACTGTCAGCCTGGTGTGTGTGTTCAGGTGTCAGTGGCCGAGTCAGAATACTGGCTCTTTCTTCAGGCCTCCGCATGGAAGATTATCGTAGAGTCCCTCCTTGTAACCGGACTCTAAATCACCCTGACAGATCGGGCTGCTACTACTTTCATGCTACTTTTCTGGGGCTGCATTGATGGTTGTACTCAGGAGGGGTGACTTAAGCCAGAGGTTAGATTAAAAAGTTTTTAATTTCAACTTTTTTTCAAGTTCATCCCTCAAAAAGACTGAATACAACAGTCAGGTGAAGCCAGCTCACCTGCTGCAGCAGCTCCTCGGTAGAAGCAGCTGACCGTCTCTCATCAACTTCTTTCTGCTTGCGGTTGGGCGACGTCTGGGAGAGGGACTGACCCTTTGGAAAACGCTGGAGCTATTTCAAGCTCTGGCACTAATACCAAAAACACTTCCAGGTTTTCTTTGGCATCCCATCGTCGGGTTTCTAGCACCCGTCTGAATGGAGTAAATGGGCCCCTTTTTCCTAAAAAGACCACCTACATGACAGTGTGGCGGAACCATCCAGGCGTCTCTATCTTTTAAACGCAGCCCATGTATGACTCGTCGGCGTAATTGAACCAATATGGCAGTCCGCGTCGGGATTATATTTGTTGTGGTTACTTTAGATGTGATATACTTGTAATTGAAGTCTTGATTTGCTGTTAAAATGTGAAGCAAAAAGAAGAAGAAGAAGAAGAAGAAGCAGCAGCTCAGGCTTGTTTATATGCATGACTGCTGTTTACTCTGGTGAACTGGCTCCTTTAAATCTGCAGCTGTGCACAGTGACCAAAGTCAAGAATTCAAATTTGCGTCTTTTCCAGACAGTACAAATTGTTCTTGAGTGTCGAGGCAGAGTTCACGTTGGCTTTGTTCTTCTTCGCTGAGAACCGAACCTTGGGGGAAGTGTCTCTGTCCTTTTGAGAGGAGTGGGAGAAGAAGAGAAGCCAGTTTTTCATTCTGCTCTCATGACACAAACCCTCATTCAGAACCCAGAGAGCAGAGATGTTTATTTTAGCCCCGGTCAGAATGTAATGAACGCTCAGAAAAATCTATCTCCCCCCACTTCCAGCAGCTGTTTCCTCACAGGTCACACCCAAGCTCTCCCCTCTTCTCTCCATCTGCGAGGCGAGCGGAGACCCGGTCGCCGCTGTGTTGCTGAGCTTGCGTAGCGCGGCGGGCCGTGACGTCATCCGCGCGCACGCCGTGAGGATTCGGTCATTCAAGGACAGCAAAACAAGGCTGCCAAACAGGGATTGTAAATACGCTACAGCACACTTTAGTCCCCCAGAGCTCATTTGGCAGTGTTGGAACTCTGAATCTGGACCGGTCCCAAGCAGGAACAACAGCAACACACAGGACTCTGGAATGGAGAGAAAAGGGGGACAGCTGCATCGTGGGAGCCAGGACGGCACCTCAAAGACCCCCGCTGCCTGCTGCATGACCCCAGTGAGAACTGAGTGGGAGCCGGAGCGCCGTCTTTTCACTGTCTGAAGCGTGTGTGTGTGTGTGTGCGTGTGTGTACACAAGTGTGTTTGTGATTATGACTGATTTTTTCTGGGCAGCGCTGTTCTAGGAAAGACCCTCTTTGAGAAAGGCCGTTTTTTTTTGTTGTTTTTTTTCCCCCTCCCAGTTTGCAGTGCTGCCATGCCATGTGCTCTCATTACCGCTCCACTGTCGGGCTGCAGGCGCGTTAGTCATGCGCTTTATTTTGGTAGCCGGTGGAACATGCGTTGTAATTTGCAGCACAGGGAAATCTTAACTTGGCGTGAGGGAACACATCTCTTGACAAGCTGAATTTACACCCGTCCATCTTACATACAGTCCCAGCTTCCAATCTGAATGCCCTCAGACTCTGGGATACGACAAGGACGCCCAGAGAAAACTCATGCACCAGAGGAAAGCTTCATTTACTGGAGATTGAACAAGTTTGATCAGATTTCAAAGGGAATATTTATCTTCATCATATCTTGATGTTGATGCTGTCTGTATTTTGACCAGTAAAAATATCCTCAAATGACCTGTTACGTTATCGTCAGTACGTTTGACAGGTAAATGATGATTCTCAGTCCTAAATAAGTTACCTGTTTGTCGTGTTTCTACTGTTTCGATGCCGCTACACGTCCTCAACCCTTCTTTGAAAACAGATGTTCCTTTCGGGCTGAGCCTCACGGCAGATAAATTTCATCCCGTTTGCAATAGCAGCAGATGAAAATCCTGGATTTTGTTCGTTCAGATCGACCAAAGCAACATGTTTTGCGCCACAGCTTGGCTGCCAGATGACTGATGCAACTACAGCTGAACTTAATGAGTGAATCAGTTTTTTCGGCTGACCCACACGGTGCTGACGGCTCGGCTAATGTGTCACAGCAGGACTTTTTTTTTTTTAACTTTTCCAAGCAACTCTTCCATAGAAACGACCGCATTCGAGTACACACTGAGTGACTCGTCCAAACTGTGATTTCTGACGGCGGACGTGTGAAGAGGATGAACTAAAAAAAGAGCCCTGAGAGGGACAGAATGGGGGATTTGAGCCGCGGCGTCATCAGGGGGCACAGGAGGGGTCGAGGTCCGCTAGTATCCGTGTCCGCGAGGCCGGCGGGGCGGAGCGGCCCGTTGGCAGCGGAAGAAGCGACGAGGCACGGAGGGGACTGCGTCTTCCATCTGGGTCTGACGGCGAAGGCTGGAATGTTCCTCGGCCCGAACAGCCTGCCTCGCTCCTCCGTCATGTGGATAACAGCTCCCACACGAGGCGGCCTGAGGAGAGCTGCGGCGTGGGCCGGCGAGGTCTAGCGAGTCCTCCGTTTTAAACGACACCCACGCACTCCACACAGGAACACACACACACACACACACGCCCTCGCCGTGCGCACCCACACACACACACGCACACACACAGACCGCAAGAGGAAGCCTCGGTAGGTGTCTGTTTTACGTTCCGCGCTCCGTGATTAGTGCTGAGAACCTCTTCCTGCTCGTACGCAGCAGATCATATCAGAGGGGCATGAATGAAATTATTTCAGCGCTCCTGCTCTCATCCTGCGCCGCTCCGTTTGATCGTCGTCTATTACCGAACCGAATTGTAGCGTGCAGGCCCGATCAGCTTCAGATCTGCTCGCTTCCTTGTGAGGTTTTTCTTTTTTTTGTTTTTTTTTTTTTTTTGCAGCGCTCTCTCCTCACTCATCGGTTCAAATGAGGATAATTCCAGTTTGTCTCAGTGTTGGTGCTGTTTAGCTGGTTTTGGCTGTTATTCCATTTGGTATTATCAACGCTTTGCTCAAAGCCAAAAGCAAAAAAAAAAAAAAGAAAAAAAAAATTAAAATTGCCAGTTATATTTGTGTGGTTTTCAGTCAAAATGTTTGTCCTCAATATATGAGTAGTAAAAACACACTCACACATCAAGAGAAACACACAATGTCATACACTTTCACACCAAGAGGTTACATTGGAGTTATAGGATAACCTAAATTGGATGTTTTTTTGGCTTTGTGAGAAAGACAGACAGGAAGAACGTGAAAAAAACCACAGAGAAAGACTGATCAAAGTGGGTCTTTTTCCTGTGCAACTGAAGATTTTCAGTCCTCCATTTTCAGACATTTTCACTCTTTTGACTGAATTTTTTTATGCCGAGTCTTGATTTTAGGATTTCAAGTCTAAAAATGTTCTTATAGCTCCTGAAATCAGACCTGTGAGATGATTGTGTCTTATATCATATTTGACCTGGAACTAGTTGAATACACTACTAAATGAGACATGAATGGATAATTCATACATTTGTCAATATTCAAAGGAGTTATCAAACACCAGTCAAATTCTCCAGAACAGTTTTCAAACCCCAAGTTGTAAAAAAGTCAGATTATACAAAGTTAGAAGAGATATTTGCACCAGACGGCCCAGATGAGTTCGACTGAGGCCCGTCTTTGTCTGGATGAGTCAGTCCGAGCGACACTGACTGGTCACGGTCACTTCTCCGCCTGAGATATGAATGACAGATCAAACACAGTCCTCTTATACTTTCCCCTGCACTGACGGACACCCCGAATAATTAACATGGCGTCGTATCATTCCGGCGCGTCCCTGCGGTCTCTCTCATCACGATGCCCTTGGAGAAGCGGCGGCACGCAATTTTGTCTTCGGTGGTAAAGCTGGACCAAACTAATGTTCTGATAATCTCATCTCCTCCAGCTGTTATCCCCCTGACCGACTCGGAGCACAAGCTGCTGGCGCTCCATTTTGCCGTGGATCCTGGCAGGGACTGGGAGTGGGGGAGGGACGACAACGATAATACCAAGCTCGCCAAGTAAGTCCCGCACAGCGTATCGCCGGATGATGCTTATCGGCAAAGCCCACAGAGGCACCGACTGCGAAAGCAGCCACGCCGAGGGCAGGGTGGGGGGGGGTTAAAATGTGCAAGCCAGGGCAGTTCTGCTGGTCCACCCACAAAGCTACATGTGGGGGATTTAACTCTGATTATGGGCTCCGGGTTCAGGTCACTTCAAAGGGCGAGGAGTGAGGGAACAAATTGTGAGCCACGTCAGTCATCGGTAGGGTTTCCCGGGAACGGCTCCGCTAAAGCAGCAGCTCCCTCTCGGAGTTTAGCGAAGAGTTTATGTAAGGGTTTCTGTTTCACATTCCTGCTGGTCAGGGGCTTCGTTTATCCTTGAACAAGCTGCAGTATGAACGGTGCAAATGTGCACCGAAAAGATGCTCGCCGACACCCCCGCTGCGCTCTGCCAATCAATCAACACAATGCAGGAAGTTTTCATGTAGCGGCTTGGACAGGTTCGATAACAATAACGCAAAAAGTGTGTTCTACCTGCTTGTCGTTGACTCCGCTCTCTCCTTCCTTCAGTCTCATCTTGTCTCTGGAGGCCAAACTCAACCTGCTGCACAACTACATGAATGTAACATGGATCCGAATTCCATCTGAAACAAGGGTAACTCCTTCTCGCACATGTGCGTCTTGTTTGTCATGGTTAATTTACCACTAGAGAGACTCCCATTTCCAGATGCACTGGAAACTCCACAGCCCCAATCAATCAGATTTATTCACTGTCAGAGCGCAGTAATGCCAGGAATTTATATTTGTCCTGGTTGTGAATCATCAGAAACATGTGATTTGGTTGTTTTTCCAATACATTTTTTTTTTTTTGCTTATTCGTCTGGAATAAATAGAGATCCTTTAAATCTCTTGACATCTAAACCAAATACATAGAAAGCTACAAAGCACGAATGCTTTCAAGAATAGTATTGAACTTATTTGATCAAACGATAAAATCCAAAGTGAATAAAGAAGGAGATCAGTATGTGACCCTTTGCTTTTCAGACTTTTTTGTTTCTCAGTACACTTAACATCTTCTGGAGCAAATGGTAGACTGTGGATTAAAGCTTGATGAAATCTGTCCATGCATAGACTCATCTGATGAGTCTATCTCATCCCAATCTGTGTGTGTTTATGTGTGTGTGTTTACAGGCTCCCCTGGCTCAGCCAGAGTCTCCCACCGCCTCTGCTGGAGAGGACGTCCAGTCTCTGGCCGAGTCCATGGACTCTGACCGCGAGTCTGTCGGCAGCAACTCCAACGTGAACACCGGCAAGACCAGCAAGGAGAAAGACAAAGACAAGCAGCGCAAAGACAAGGACAAGAGCAGGGCTGATTCTGTAGCCAACAAACTGGGTAGCTTCAGCAAAACCCTGGGAATCAAGCTGAAGAAGAACATGGGAGGGCTGGGCGGCCTCGTGCACGGTAAAATGAACAAATCTAACTCTGGCTCAGGTCGAAACGGGGAGAACGGAGGGGAGAAAACCAAGAAGAAGGAGTCCAAGACCACCAAGGGAGGGAAAGAGGAGTCGGGACAGTCCACCAGCTCCACTTCATCCGAGAAGGCCACGAGTCCGTCCCCGACGGACCGACCCTCCAGCTCCTCCCCCACCGAGAGACTGGACAGCGCAGGGAGGGTCTCAGGGGACAAGAGTCTGGAGAACTGGAAGTACAGCACTGATGTCAAGCTCAGCCTCAACATCCTGCGGGCCGCCATGCAGGGCGAGCGCAAGTTCATCTTCGCGGGGCTCCTGCTCACCAGCCACCGGCACCAGTTCCACGAGGAGATGATCAGCTACTACCTGACCAACGCCCAGGAGCGCTTCAGCCAGGAGCAGGAGCAGAAGAGGAAGGAGGCGGAGAAGAAGCCGCCCGCCCCCGCCGAGGCGGCGGCGGCGGCAGCGCCCAAGAAGCCCGAGCACGAGAGTGTCTTCCAGAGGGAGCGGTCCGACAGCTCGCCCCCGGAGAGCTGCTCCCCCGTCCTGCCCCACCACGCCCACTCCTTCAGCGGCCCGCAGCCGCCGCTGGCTCTCAAGATGCAGGGCAGGAACAGCCCCACCCCCGCCGCCGCCGCCGCCGCCCTCGCCCCCGCCCCCGCCGCCCCGCTCACGCCGCCGACGGCCCCCCACCACGCCTCGCACCCGGCCCCGCCCCCCGCGCCTTACTCCTCCCCCAGCATCGGTGCTAAGAGACCCGGGCCCGTCCCCGTGTCGGCCCACTACAGCCATACTCCGCCCATCCAGCGGCACAGCGTGATCCACCTACAAGATGTCAACATGCAATCCTCCATCTTCCAGGACGACCCCTACAAGCCCGTGGTGGGCACGCTCAAGACGTGCGCCACCTACCCCCAGCAGAACCGCACGCTCTCGTCCCAGAGCTACAGCCCCGCCCGCCTGTCGGGGGTCCGCACCGTCAACACCATAGAGGCCCTGTCCTACAACATGCCCGGGGAACACAAGTCCCACACCTACACCAACGGCTTCGACGCGGGAGACATTCAGGACTGCCTGGAGTTCGCCGACGAGGACAACTCGTCCCACACCTGGCTCAACCAAGACAAAACCAAAGGGCGGAGCTCTGGAAGCCCTTTGTACTGCTTTCAGCAGCGCCGCTGCAAGAGGGAGAACTGCTCCTTCTACGGCCGGCCGGAGACCGACAACTACTGCTCCTACTGCTACCGGGAGGAGCTGAAGCGCAGGGAGAGGGAGAGCAAGCTGCAGAGGCCGGTATAGCCATCGCCGCCGCTTCAGCCGCCAGTCGGCCAGTCGGGCAGCAGGAGGCCGGAGGGAACGACACCATCTGCACTCTGCGTTCAGAATGACATGACGGCAAACATTTTTCCTATTTTTTGAAGAATGCTCGTGTGTTCCTGTCGCCCCCCCCTCCCTCGTTAGTGAAGATGATTCCTTTATGACGGGGAAAGCAGAACTTGAAACAGTGAGCAGCTTTGGCCAGATATTGTTATTATTATTTTGTTTTGTTTGACTTCTGTCTCATTGAATTTTAGTCTTTTACTTGTTTTAGAGTAAAAGTCATCTCTCCGTGATGTAACTTTCTGTATGTGAAGGAAAGTTGTTTATTTTTCAAAGTACAAAAGACTCGCGTCTCGTCAGGAAGGAACATTTTAGCTCTTTTAATCCATCTGAATGCAATACCTCTGCTCGGTTCTTCAAAATCTCTGTTGAAAATTTGTAGTTGTTTTGCAATCAAAAGAAATTGAACGGGGGATTAATATTAGACTTTAAAGCAATAAATTGGTGATTTTTTGCTACACCCTCTCCCAATTTTGTCTATGCACCAATAATATAGTTACTGTAGGTTAACAGTGTCTTGTAAATTGTAAGCGATTGTCACAGTGTGCTTTTGTAAACAAATTTGAACTACAGGAATTTAAATGTGCGAACATCATAGATTGTAACCTTGGATTAGGATGAAATGTAAAACTCTCGTTTGTTTCAGTGCACCTTTGTTCTTACAAGGGTCTGCTGTGTCAGAATCGGACTTTAAATATTGTGTACGATTCACGTTTTTTGCCCGTAGTCGACCTTCTAAAAGTCCACAAGCACTGCCAAACTGGCTTCTTGAGAAAGAACGAAAGAACGAAAAATATCAAAAATTTGCAAAACGTTTTCTGTGCCAAACACCAAACGATGTGCAGAGGACGAACCGCTTCTCAAATATGCAGTGTTCATGGTGTGTCTCTCTGAGCTGCCTGTTAAACTCCTCTAACCCGGCAAACGCGTCAGAATGAGAGGAACTGTGGGTAGAGAGAACAGGCCGGTGTGTGTATTCGTCTGAAGTGTTATTATGTGTCTCTTCCCCCTTATGCGTCACGCACACACACACACCCACACACACACACACTCATATAGCCTACACACACATGCATACACAAACAAAATGTGCAATCATGCTATTAGCACTATGTGGTGACCTGCAGTATAGACGCGTCGCCGGTCCAGTGTGAGATTGTTCTTCTTCCATATCTAGAGGCCGTCAAAAAGAAGCACCTGCTGCTACGAGCACCTCAAGCCTTTGTGATCATCAGTGCTTTAAAACCAATCAGTGGGTTTTTCTTTTATTTTTTTATGTTTTTTTTTTTTTTTTTCCTCCACGACCCCCGGGGGCCTCCAAGTGCTTTCTGCTCATTCGACATGACTACTGTAAAAGACGCAGTGTTTGTGTTGCTGTTTGTTCTGGTGATGCTTGGATAATGTACCATGCTGTCCTTAACTAAGTGTGTCCTGGCCAAGGATGTCCACTGCTCCCTGGGTTTGCTTCTGTCTCTCTCCTCCTCCTGTACACACTGCAGTGTTGCTCCTCCTCTTCGTTTCTATGTGACTAGTTCATGGACTCTCACCATGTTAGGACTGTAAGATATGATTTTGTATTCCTTTAAGAGTTTTACACTACTTTAAATTATTAATTTGCACATTAGGTACAGATGTAAATATGGAGAAAAAAAATAGTTTATTGTTACAAACATGGTGTGTGTGTGTGTGTTTTTTGTTTTTTTTGTCAAGTTTTTCCTGTCAAGAAGAATCGGGAGAAAAAAAATATATTTTTAGGTGAAGAAATACTTTTGATGAAGCTATTTTACAAGAATCTGCTCAACATGCACAACAAAACAGGCAACGGATGACATGTAAAGCATACGATAACGGGTTGGAAGGACTTTTTTTAAATTAGCGTCCAATATGGCGGTAATGTCAGACGCCGTAAACGCTGATGGCCGTCCTTCAAACTGTTCCAGGTTTATTTGGCAAAATAGCATCTTCGTAGTGTGTTTTACAAAACGCTATAGAACAGCCATCGTGATACACGGGAAGTGACAAGACTGACGCGAAAATTAAGATTTACAAGTTTTAAAGAAAATACTGAAAAGTCCAGTCACAAGAATCGAGATGTTTTCCTTCTGAAGGCTCCTCTTCCATCCATTTTGACTTCACTGTCATGCAAGAGTGTATCGGGGGTCCACAGCCTGGTAGAGGCAACACATGAGAAAGGTAAGTAAAGTAACTAGTTTTATCAGACTAGGTTTTTTAACAAAAATATCCATTAGCTCCACTCAGCATGCAGGAACTGTTTTTATAATGAATATTTTGATACACTTTTAGTATTTATTCATGTCAAGAAATTAGGAATTAGATGAATAAAAATAGAGGAACTCTAATAGATAATTATATGAAACTAAAAATCCATTAACTCTGTTTTTTTGAAAACTGATGTGCCGATTTGTTGAGTTTCAATCTGGGTCAAACTGAAATCCTACATCTCCCACAATGCATCTTACCCGGCTTCTCTCTCCAAATTTTAAACTAGGACACTTTTTTTTTCTCTCTCTCGAAAGAAAAAGGTAATTAATTTTGGATCAGCTTTCTGAATTAGTCAAATGAAACAGAATGAGGGGAGAAATTGCCGCCAAAATGAGTCCGGGGTTACAGAGTTGAGATTCTTGGACTGAACTGCCAAGTGGGGCAGCATTCCAGGCTGGGAGCTGCGACTCGGCCTTATTCCTCCAGAGACTCTCCTCTATTGGCAGGAGATACAGGCGCCAAGCTGCGAAACAGGCGTGTAAAACACAGGAGACAAAACCAAAAAAACCTGCACATGCATCCATGAGGAGCGTCTCCTCCTGCCTGCAGTGGTGGAATGAGGTGAGGAATATTGAGAAGTGATAGCAGAAAAGCAGGCAGGGATGACTCACGGGGTATTCAGAGATTTATTTGTCATCACATCAGTGTAATTGCTGTAATTATGGCTTAATTTAATCTTTAAAAGCAGGGGATGTGAGCTGCTTGGGAGAATAACTTCAGCGAGGTGTCTGGGGGCATTAAAAACTGTTACACATTGTATTTACAGATTTGAGTCTGCAGGTTGAACACTTTTAAAACATGCTTTTGAAATCTGCATTTTTTTTTTAGATGCTGACATGCATCCAGCTCACAGGAAACAATGATTGCTGATTATTTTGTTTGTTTTTTTCCATGTGGTGGCACACTGGACATGTACATATCAATGCAAAGGAGCAGACATACAGCAAAGTAGAAATACAATACTGAAGAAGAATACAGAAAATCTGGCATGATCTGTATTAGCAGAAACAAAACAAAGAAATAAATCACATTTTTAGCTGTCATCCAATAAATAGTGCAACTGCTGTATCAACATTTAGCAATTTCAGGTCAACATTGGTTGTAAGGATTGTAATTATGTTCAAATTGGTACCAAAATATTGATACTTTTGATATCCTCTTCTCTTTTTGGATCATTCTCATCACTAATAATTGATCATTTTAGTAAAGTGCCTATTTTTAGAGAGCAAAGTTCCAAGTTATTACACTATTGAAGTCTGTTTCCACGCCGATCGGCAAAACTAGTGATCGGTGAAACTGCACATCGGAAACAATTGTGATTTTTTTTCCAGCTTGTCTAAAATAGATTTTTAAGAATGAACACATGAAAAAAGCTTTTCAACAACATGACAATCAACTTCTCCATATTTAATGTTTCATTCACATGCTAAAAGCTTTTACCCGGCTGAATTATGCTAATGCTCCCACCCATCAATCCACCTTCATTCCCGCGCTGGCGGTTCGGAGGCGGCTGATGCTGTTTATCTGCTGCAACGCCACAAATCGTGACGTTCATATTTCCACCGCCGGTCACTGAGACACTCTTATTGTTGACAGCTGAGGGGGAAATGGGAGGAGACTGATCGACGACGCTGCTTCCAGTAAAGCAGAAAACACCTAAAACACCTTCAGGGCGTTATGAAGTCATGTGCACGGGCCTCCCGGCGGCGGCAGACCGGAGCCGGTGGAGTGAGAGTGAGGAGGAGTGCTCTGCTCTGTGGGCAGCAGCCTGCAGCGTGTAGGACGGACTGCATAACTTGTGAGCACGCCGTCTCGTGACTTGAGGCGGCGACGCGGGTTCCACTCGCTCCTCTAACTCCTTGCCCTGCCGCTCCCGACTGCTCCCGCTTCATAATGCGGACGGACTCGTCCAGTTCCAGAGATGAATTACAACTCCACGTGATGTCCGGTGTTCGTCGCACAATGGCACACGAGGGGCCTCTTTCTTCACCCCTGGCTCATGTATTATGCTCTCTCCATAACAAGTGCCGCTGCATTGTCTCCTTTCTTGGATCTCCTTTTCTGAGAATTGCTTTTGAATTTGCATCAGGGACCTCCCTTTTTTGCTTTTCAAAGCAACAAAGAGCTCTCGCCGGCATGCGGCAGCAGTTTTGGCAGGCCTCTACACCCTGCGTGTCGTCAAATCCACTCCACTCATTTGATGTGGTATTCCATTTGTAGATGCATCTGTCTCTGTCCTCATACAATTAGAAGCCCATTAGAGGCCTTAACAGAACACAATAGTTCATAAATATTGATTCTTATGGTAAGCAGTTTGTCTCATTACCCTGGCGAAATTAAAATGTGGGAGAAATACGCATATCCGCGCGCATATAAATGGAATATTTAAATTCAATTCTCCCCAAACAAGATTGGAAGCCGCTCTACCTGACAGTATTTACAGTTCTGTTTTGAGTCGGGCTGCTGCCTTTGATGCCTCTGCTGCAGCGAGCGGTATGCCAAACCCCCCTACCTCCCACTCACCCACCTCCCAGAGCTAAGCCTTGTTCTCAGCCAGTGCCAGCCTCCAATATCTGAGCTCATCCCACCCGCTCCGCAAGATCGAGCGCCAGCCCCGCCGTGCACTGCACTTGAGAGTGGGTGGCATCACATGGCCCTTCAGCCTGCCTTCTGGGGGTTGGCATGGAGGAGCACACACACACACACATGGACTCTGTGTGTGATCGCCGCCGCCGCTGACCACATCTCCTCCTCATATGTTGCAGGTATTATAAAAACAAAAACACATTCTCACACTCCTCAGTCTGGGTCGGGTGCACCAATCGGCCGCCGCCCAACCATTTTCACCAAAACGGTACCTGAAGTTTTTGCGCCGCGACACAGATTTTCACCTGGAAGCTACGTGCTCAGACACCGATCCCACATAGCAAAATTAGTCTGGCCCAGTAGTGGCCCACACTTCTCACTTACACTTGGCCCACATACCGCAATGAATTACGGCACTTGGGAGGGCCACCTCTGGTTGCCACATATTGCCCATGATTGTGCCATGTCTCAGCCACCTATTTAGCCATATGTGGCCCTGTCCTGGCCCAGTGTTGGGCGAGGTAAGTTTTAGTTTTTCTCCCAGACGTCAACCACCTGTATGACCACAGCCGGCCCGAAGGAGGACCAGACAAGTTTCAGAACTGGTTCCAGATGTCAGCCTCAACTAAACCGTAACCGGGCCACTTCTTTAATACACTCACTTGCCGTATTTGGCCCAGAAAACAAAATGCTCCAACAATGACAGTTTCAAATATTTATTTATTGATACAATTACAATATCATCTTAAAACAGTATATAAAATTAACAAGTTTAATACTATACATTTTAAAAGCAAAGCAAAAGTTTTATACAACATACATCCCACACTGAATACAAATGCCCCCCAAAAGTGAGATATGTAGTTGAAAACAGTAATGAAGCAGCAGAAATAAAGTTTGGGGTAAGTGGAAAACTTGTGAAGGACTGGACAAAGCAGAAGTTACTCTTACTGAAATGAATACAACGGAACAATTCGATGTAGTATAGTGTATAGTGGTAGTATAGAGTAAAGTGGATGTTGAGCACATACAGAAGTCCAAACAGCAGAGCAGTGTGAGTAGTCCTTGATGCCATGCAGGATGATCTGATCCTCCAGCACCACAGCCAGCTCCGTCAGATCCTCCCCTTCTGGTATTCTGAGGATTCCCACGTTCAGTCCCCTCGTCATGTTGTTCTCCATATCTGTGGGCTCCTCAAAGATAAAAAGAAAAACAAAAAAAGCACTGTTAGAGTTTTTACTTGTCTGCAAGTTCCAAAAAAGACATTTAACTCTAAAGTCCACTGGTTTGCTCCTGCTAAATCCATGTTGTCTCACATGGGCTTGGAGAGACTCTTGAGACTTGAAAAAACACACAATCACTGTAAATGCAAAGGAGAGCTAAACTTCTTCCATCATGACCATGGCTGGTTCTGTAGTGTTCAAGTGTTCTTCTGGGTTTCCCATGACAGAAGTGCAAAACTTACCTGTCCATCTTATCCAAGACGCAGCCAGGTGGAGCAAATACGATGACCTACAACAGAAAATCTCATATTAGTACAGTGACAATGGTTACAGTACACTCAACAATCATAACTGTTTTGATTTTCTAGAGGCATGCACATAAACTTGCCTACTAGTGCACTGATAATATAGTTTTTGTGTCAAATTCAACAATTTGCAGGACTTAAAAGCTGAAAAATATTTTAGGTGGGCTGAGGGCAGCAGCATTGTACTGTATATTCCTCAACTAAATTGAAGACTTGGACCTTTAATTTAATAAAAATAGTGAACACCATTTCCACTTAAAACTGAAAAATGCTTGTTTTTGAATTAGCCTTTTAATGTCAGAAACATGCATGGAATCTGTTCTGACAGATTTACCAGATTGACAGATTTAATCCTCCCGCTGCTGCACGCACTCTGCTCCTGCACCCCCACCCGCGTGCCCCACGTGACCCCCCATCCGCGCACTCCTCTCCGTGCACCCCAAGCACACAAACCGACCGTCTGCCACGCCATCTCCCCCCCCCCCCCCCCCCCCCCCCCCCCCCCCCCCCCCCCCCGCACCCACAAACGTCGTCAAACGTTGTCTGCTTTAATTCAACTGGCGTTTTCATGGTGCAGTCTGCACAGAGCAGGCTGGATTCATGTCATTCACTGGGACAAGTTGTGAATTAACATGTTTAAAAACACAAAGAGTGTCCGCTCGTTGTCTTGAGAAGCTCCAGTTAGCATAGCTAAAAGTTAGCTAAAAGTCTCACGTTTAGCCTTCGAATAACTTAACAATTTAAAGGCAAGAAAAAACATCTGGGTAGTATTCATATCACTCGGTGACTTACCTTTTCTGAATATGTGAGCGTGACTGAAGCCAGACTGAAGAAACACGTCGCGTGCAGCTGCAGAAACTGGCGGACAGCAGAACCGCCGGGCTGTTTGAATGCACGTTCAACGTGCTGACGTCATCAGAAATGTCCAATGAGGAAAAGTATCATCGGTTCAAATTCCTAATTCCACTGGAATCGTTTTAATAAGTTTGGAAAGTTTTCTTTAGTGAACACAACATAAACATAACATCTTGAGTTATCACAACTGTTTCAATAATTTGAAGTCCTGCCGACTAAAATTCTTAATTTATCATGACTAATTGGTAGAATTATTTTTAACAGAGTACAATTTTAAAAGAAGAAATTTATATAAGGACCAAGCAAGTAAAACTTGTTTATGGAAGTTTGAAAGATGAACAGGATTTTTTTCAATGTTATAGTAACACTCTAGAGGAAATTTTAGGCCTCCAACCAGATAGCACGGCTAGACATAAAAATCCACATTTTTTCACAACACTTTGACACATTTAATCTTAAATTTTTTGTTTAGAGTATCGAAGTCTATGAAGTTGAGTCCTTCATCCTCATATGTATCCATCCTCCAAAAAATATTTAAAAAGCATCTTATCCATGCACTAGATGGTTTTATGATCAACATATAAAAAAGGGCTGCGTAGGTGAGTCTAGAGACTCCCTCTGCTTTTGATTGAAGTATTCTTGATTTTCAATGATGCTGTGGCTAATGCTTCATTTTATAAAATAGTCATGAATTTTGTACTTTTTTCAGATTTAAGTTTGAATAGCAAAAAATATATTATAAGCAAATAGTAGGCTACAGCAGTAACAAATCTGTAATTTTGAAGTTATATGTATTATGTATGCTATATGCTAGAATGAAAATAAGTGGTTTTAATGATAGTAAATGGGCCCAAAATCTTCTCCAGGAAAAAGTGTGATTTTTATTTGTCTATGATGTTATTGAAATGTCAACATACATTAAAACAATTAAAACCTTTGTCAGATTTCACAGAATGAACGACATGAATGAGAGCACAAATAAATTGATCAGCCTCTAGAAGTAGGCCAAAAATATTGTGCATTAAAAGAGGCCAATTAAAGTTAATGGTATTTCACACCTGAAATTTAAGTTTTATTGCATTTGGTACAAACAATATCGGTCATTGTGAGCTTATCTTTACATGAAGAACAGACCCGGGCCGCATGTGGCCCACAGTTCAAATTTGATATGTGGGCCACATACTGAACTTAACATCGGGCCCACATCTTTTTTTCCACCTTAAAGTGATACCAACTGAATGCCACCTGTGGCCCACCGCTCTTTTTTGACACGTGGGCCACATATTAAACTCAACATCTGGCCCACATTCGGTTTGCCACCTTAAAGACGGCACCACCTCCGCCACATCTGGGCCATGTTTGGTTCACATGCTGCATGCCAGTGCCGACCGAATGCCACCTGTGCCAGCTTCCAGCCAGATGTGGCCCAAGTGTCTCTGCTATGTGGGATCACTTAGAGAAGAAGAAGGCGTGACTGTAGAGATAAATCAGTCAAACTGAAACCACCTCCTCCGCCTCCACATCCTGTCTGCAGGGTGAAATCGGCAGAGATGTGTTCCTGCTGCTCAAATAACTACTTTGCATCGGTGGCAATAAACTCCAGTCAAAAAAAAAAAAAAAAAAAAAACGAAAAAACGAAGTGTAACTGTGTCACACTGGAAATGAGGAGTGCGAGTGATCCAGCATTTCATACACACAACCATGAAAACCCTGAGATCTCTCAGTCGGTGGTCCGACAGGGAGTCTGCTCGGACCCTGCTGCTGCACGGCCAGAGGATCCACGACTCTTCCGGTATTTAGGAGATCAGTGTTCCTCAGCCGTGCCCTGCCGACGCTGCACACATAAGACAATTAAAAAGAAACGATGCTATATATAAACACAAGAAATCTAACTATGCAAAAGTCTGTCGCGTTGCCACACAAATAGGCTGTGAACAACAATCCCCGGGAACATGCCGGCTGCGATGGCACACTGGTGTGTGTGGTGGCGCTGCCAGGGGCGGCAGCTTGCTCGTGTGTGTGTGTGTGTGTGTGTGTGTGTGTGTGTGTGTGTGTGTGTGTGTGTGTGTGCTGGTAGCTCCAACCTGCCTGGAGACAGGAGGTGTGCTACAGCTTGAGCCGGGAGAACACCAGGCTTCAAAAATGCCCATGCCGGTCGTCTTCCTTCCTGTTTCGCTCCACATCGAGTGATTCACCCGGAGCCAGAAAGGCCACGCCTGTGATCTCCGCCGGAGTTTGTGGGCAACTTTAGCTGAGAGAGAGGGATTAGGAGACACTGGCGGTGGTGTTGCAGATGGAGCGAGGAGGGACTCTGCCTTTTGTAGGAGTTGAAAGTGCACTTTACACATGAGGGGGTTACATTTTTGCAGTGAATCATCCATTCTTCTGAAGCTGAGAGCGCTCTCAACGTACAGGAAGCTCGGTACAGCGTGGTATCAGTCTGTTTGGCCTCAAGTACAGTCAGGAAGGAAGGAGTCCCCAGCATTGTTGATACCCCAGCAGTTACTGTAAATATTTGCATGGCTGCAATGAAGGAACAAGGTGTACTTCCTGTTGCAAGAATAATACTGAAGCGCATTTCATGCTGACAAGAAAAGACGGTTAAAAAAAGAAGAATCTACATCTGACTCGTGTTTACAGCACTCAGCAATAACACATGAGTAATAACCTCGCTGAAAGCAGGTGAAAAATCCCCCACAGAAGACCAACATGTTGTATTAATTGTAGTTACTGAGTTTGATTCATAAACAATAAGATCCTTTGTGCTCGTTGTAAAACATCCAGGGCCTCTGCAGATTACTGTTAGCTTACAGTGGCAGTTGTTTGCTCGTGTTGGCCCCCCTGACTTAACTTAACGGTAGCTTATAATATTACACAGTGCTGCCCGGTGTGGTGACATTCTGCACACACGCATACACACACACACCTGTCACTTGACTGGGTACACGAGAACTCGATCACATGACGAACGGCAGCAGCGCGGCGTGTTTAGGCATGTAGAAGTGATCGAGACGAGCCGGTGGAGCTCAAACCGAGACCAAGATGGAGAAGAGAGGTGATTTTGAGTGAGTTTGAAAGTTACATGCTTGTTAGTGCAAGACGGGCTAGTCTGAGTACTCGAAAGACCGCTGACCCTCCGAGTGTGTGTTTTGATTTTCACGCACAACTACTTCGGGGATTACAGAGAATGGTTAGAAAAATAGAAAATACTGAGTTTTCAGCCTTTCTCTGGGAGAAAACGTCTTGTTCCAGAGGTCGCAGGAGCATGACCAGACCGGTTCAAGGGGATGGAAAATCAACAAAAACTTAAATAAAAACAAGATAGAACCAAGGAACGCAGACCATCTCTGAGCACACAGCACATATAACCGTGAAGTCAGTGTGTTGCAGCACTCCTGGTAGTTTGTACAGAGACTCGCCAATTTCACTGGTCTGATTTCTGCTGCAACTATCAGATTGAGAAGTCAGAATTTGGTATAAATAACATGAAATCATGGATCCGTTGTACCTTGTATCAGCTGTCGAGGCTCCTCGTGGTGTGATAATGAGGGGGGTGTTTTATTGGCGCCCTCTTGACCTTTGAGTATGAACTGAGGTTTACACCTACCAGAGTGTTGTTGCTGACCACGTCCATCCCTTTATGGCTTACAGCCATTCTAAAGGTAAAAAACGTTCATGATTAACAGACTATAAAATTTCACGAGGAAGTTACTGTTTTAACCTCTGACCTTTCAGACTGACAAAAATGTAACATCACAATCACTTTCCTCTATTTGATCCCTTTCCAATATAATTAGTAGTTACTTAAAGGTGTAATACAGGATTTTCTCGAAAAGACGAAGCCAAATGTCTGTTACTCACTTTTTGAAAAACGCGCATGCGCCAGACCATCCGCCCGACTCTCCTGCTTCTCCCAGGAAATGCCTATCAATGGCGGAAGCGTGCGAGCGCGACCTCATCTTCTCCGGGCGTGCACGGCTCTGTTTACAGTTTCTGCGATCGGCCTCGCTCATAAAGCTTATTTTCCGAAACAGTTACAGTTTCATTATGTCAGATTCGCCATGGATAAGTACTAGCTGAAACCGAAGCTCACCGGCTACATAAACACTCTGAATGCGCATGTGCAATACGTACAACGTGATTGTGAGCAAGCACACAATGGCTCGACAAAAGCAGCTCGTCAGAATGATTGACAAACAGACCCACCAGTTATTTTGATGATCCACCCGGAACTCAAAGCAAATAGAAAATCCTGCATTACACCTTTAACGTAACTCCAGTTCTACGAGTGTATGCGTGCCCACCTACGGGCTTCACTATTGGTACTCCTCTTGGCGCCAGCCAATCCACTGAGACAAAACTGAAACCTGCGCGCCAATCCTAGTCGCGCGTTGGCACATCACCACGCCCCTCCCGGAGGGTGTATTACCAATGAACCCGGCGGCGATCTCCCTTCTTCTGAATCAGCCAAGAAGGAAGCAGACAGCTGGGCCAGCGGGTAGGTGGGCACGCATACACTCGTAGAACTGGAGTTACGTTAAGTAACTAAAAATTCTACTTCGTAATATGCTAAGCGAAACCTACGGGCTTCGCTATTGGTACTCACCAAGGTGAAGGCCGTTGGGATGAATGTACTCCCAGCTGGCATGCTGACAGGACTGATGCGGAAAGACGGAAGTAAACAAACCGTACGTCTGGAACGGCCGAAATAACTTCCCAGAAAATTAGGGAAAGCAACCTCGCCACGAGGCGCCGCCCGCAATGTGCTCAAGCATTGCCGCAACGACGCACACACACACGCCGGCCGGGGTAAAGCCACAGCGGCAGGCAGCGAAAAACCCTGGTCCGCGACCCCACCCGGGAGGAAGCAGCCGGGCTAGAAGGACCAACACGGCAAGCGGCAGAACTCCTGTTCCCGCTAGCACCGACACGGTCACAACATCCGCCAGCCGCGGCAAAGCCAGAACGGCTGGCGGATGTTGGCGGGAAAGCCCTGGCTGTCGGGGATCGGCCATAGGTCTCCGACCGCCAACTGGACCAGGTCCGGGAACCACCGGGCGCTCGGGGTGTCCGGAGCCACCACAATCACGTGGAGGTTCTGTGTCCTAACCCTGCGCAGCAACGGGGTCAAGAGGTAGGTTGGAGGGAACGCATACAGGAGGCCTGGAGGCCAGTCCCTGTGTGCGAAGGCGTCTATCCCGAGAGGGGGTGCGTCTGACGACCTGAGCGAGAACCAGAGTGGGCACTGTGCGTTCTCTGCACTGGCGAAAAGGTCTGCCACTGGGAGGCCGAACCTGTGCCAGAGTCGGGCTGCCACCCACGGGGACAGGCCCCACTCATTGCGGAGGAGGCCTCCCCGGGACATTCTGTCTGCGCCAATTTTGAGAACCCCGGGCACGTGTCACACTCTGAGAGAGGCGAGGTGCCGGTCCACCCACAGCAGGATCTCCGCCGCTTTGCGATGAAGAGGGGGAGACCGAGTCCCCCCTGCCAGTTCAGGTACGTGACCACCGTGGTGTTGTCTGGCCTAATGAGCACATGGCTGTCCTTCAGCCTGCCTTGGAAATGGAGCAGGACTTTCTGAACCGCTGTCATTTCCAGCACATTGATGTGAATAGGCGTGGAACCCCAGGCCCTGCCCACCGCGAGATGGCCGAGGGTTCCTCCCCATCCTGCGAGAGACGCATCCGTGAACACCTCGACGTGATGTGATACGTAGTCCAAGGGGACTCCCTGCATAAGGAGAGCAGGATCCATCCAGAAGAGGAGATCCTGGCGTGCTTGGGGAGGGATTGAGACCTTTCTGAATCCGTCCCGCTTCCCCAAGCAGCGGAGTCGTGCAAACCACCACTGCAGCCTGCGCATGTGCAGAAGGCCCAACCGTACCACCGGGTGGGCCGCGGCCATTAAACCCAGGATGGTCCTGATCAAACGGACCCTGATCAGAGGTGTCGTCATCGCAGACCTCAGGGCCAAGAGGAGGGAGGTTCGCCTGTCCTCGGAGAGGCGGGCCGTCATAGAGAGTGTGTCCAGCTCCAAACCCAGGTAAGCTGTGTGCTGGGCTGGAGTGAGCGCGCTCTTGTCTGGGTTCACCATGAACCCCAGGAGCTCGATGTGGTGCAGGACTTGGGCCGGGTGCTCCACTGCCTCCTGATAAGAGGGCGCCAGTATGAACCAGTCGTCGATGTAGGTAAAGATCCTCAGAGCACAACGACGGAGGGGCTCCAGCGCCGCCTTGACGCACTTGGTAAAGGTGCGAGGAGCGAGAGAGTAGCCCAAGGGGAGCCGGTTGTATTGAAAATACCTGGTCCCCACGGCGAAGCGGAGGAAGGTCCTGTGCCTCCTCAGAATGGGGATGTGGAAGTAGGCGTCCGTGAGGTCGACTGACGTCATCCAGTGCCCAGGGTGAACGCTCTCCAGGAGGTGCTTGACTGTCAGCATGTGGAACCTCCTGGTGGTTATGTGAGCATTCAGGACCCGCAGGTCCAGAATGGGTCCCATACCTCTGCTCTTCTTGGGAACCAAGAAGTAGGGGGAATAAAAACCCAAGTGCGCCTCCTCCGTGCTCAGCTCCGTTACCGCACCCTGGTGGAGGAGTGAGGACATTTCTGCTTCGAGAGCGGCCGCCCCCGCAGGGAATGCAAGCCGCATACGAAACATCCCATTGAAGAGAGGCAGGCGACAGGCAAACTGTAGGGCATAGCCGCTTCTCACGTTCGCTTGAAAGGAAGGCATGGCGGGACACAGAACCGCAGTCCGGGACCGAGTCCGTGACTGGGTTGCTAGCCCGAGTGCAAAGTCGCCCTGTACCGGCTCCAGAGGCTGCGGCGGCAGCGTGGGGCTGGTGTGCTCGGCGGCGGATGTGAAGAGCCCCGCGAGGTGTTCCACAGGCTCGCGGGGGGCGCCCTGGCAGGTGGCTTGGGAGAAGGTGGAGAGAGAATTACGCTGCGTCAATCTCTCCGACGCCAACTCGCTCCTGCTGCTGCTGCTGCTGATGCTTCCGCCGGCTTCGGCCCAGTCATACGGGGTGGGGGCGGGAACATCTTCGGCGTCGTCGTCATGCTCGGAGACCGGTGACACGGCGGCCATGAAGTCCGCTCGCCGCTGAGATTCTTCTAGCGGCATGGTGAGGCAAGCAGAGCAGGAAGACCGCTGGCTGTGATGCTGCCAGCCGAGGAAGACCAAGTAGCGCTCATGGTGATCCTGCTCCATGAGAGCGGTGCCACAGGAGCGGCAGGTGAAAGGCCTGACGCCCGATGGCAACTCGTCGCGGGCCGGCTTGTCCATCTTGATCTTGATCTTGATTGCGAAGGTCTTGATTTGGCTTTTTGTAAGTCTCAAGGTCTGAGGAAGAAGAAGGGAGATCGCCGCCGGGATCGTTGTTAATATACCCTCAGGGAGGGGCGTGGTGATGTGCCAGCGCGCGGCTGGGATTGGTGTGCAGGTTTCAGTTTTGTGTCAGTGGATTGGCTGGCGCCAAGAGGAGTACCAATAGCGAAGCCCGTAGGTGGGCTAAGCATATCACGATATAGAATATCCTCACACAACCAGAGAATGAAGAACGACCAAATTATGGCTGCTTATTTTATGAATTTATTTCCAAATGTAAACTTCACTATTTCATGCATACAAGTTATGACAACATACATTATTCAACAATCTGTTATTTTTCATATTTGCATAGGACATGGTCACAATATATTGTCTAACATGTAAAAAATAATGCCATAAAAAGGTACAGCAGAGCAGCTAAGACCAGCACATTGAATGTGTGTAGAATCCAGAGATCTGTACAACTGTAATACTTGAATGTAGTGATTTTGGTTTGCTGAGAGATAAAACAAAAAAAAGACACCTGAAGGTTAGAGTGAGGTCATTGGAGAATGTACTGGCCGTAGCTGAGTCGAGAGTTATTTACAGAATAGATTATACTGGTGCCGAGAGGGGGGGGGGGAGCAGCACCAATGGAGTCACTACAACAGGCAACTGATGGTGAGGGGCGGAGGAGAGACACGGAGGTATCAAGAGAGCAACGTTACACTGAGGAGGTACACTGAAGACGTACAGGAAACAGAACCCAAAGGCTGGTGTGAGGCTCTCTCTGCGTAAGGAAATGAGGTCAACGACAGCTGCGTGTGCCGATTTACCTGTAACACACTAATTCTTCAAGGGCAAAAAAAAAAAGAAACATCAATGAAAATAAAATCTTTCTTTAAAGAAAGAAAGATGTAGATAAAAAGGTCCATGTCGAGCTCAACATCCACCGATCAACAACTTAACAACACAGAAGATCGAACCCGGCAGCACAAACAGCGTCAGGCTCAAAATTACTGCAACATTCATCTTTCCCTTCAAAGCCTTTGGTAACAACAATCAAGAACCACTTTATAGTTTTATGGCTGCCTCTTCTAAAAAAAAAAGAAAAAAAAAAAAAAATCACCCCCTCCCTTTGAAAGGCCCGGGGCCTTCGTCACGAGGGAAGACGCGCTGCGTACGTCCTTGACTCTGCACAATATCAGTAGGCGCTCGTTCAGAATGACTCGGCCTACGCTAAAGAGCCCAAAGAGAAGAGAGGGGAGGTCAAATCTGGGACAATGAGAAAAGTACCTTGTGCACAACTCACAACTTGTAAAAACCTCACAGTCGAGACAGACTCCTATTCAAAACCTACTGAAAAAAACGCGTTGGGTCCATGAAAGCAGCACATTTATAGCAAATGCAGTTTTCAATCCTTTGGAATGGTTGGGCATCTATTGTCATTAAGACTGTTCATTTCATTAAAAAGAAGAAAAAAAAAACTGTAACAAGCCATTTTACACTGCTTGAGTACTGAACAGCACAAAAAGAAATTAAATACATCGAACCAAATGAAAAAAAAAAAGCTACACAATCCCAAAAAATACAACAAAAAAACAGTTTACGTAAAGCAGAAAAGAAAAATATTTAACTTAGACCATTTGCATATCAAATATGCAGAGTTGCTTCATTAAATCCTGTACATAACATAAACACTTGTCACACTTTATAAAAACTGTACAAGTCTGTTTAATGTCTGATAGTAGCTCGGTGTTTTTACCCTCGACATTTGTGTCCTATTGATGAAGCCACCGTTCTAGTTTTGGCACACGTTTGCATCGTTCATGCTTCTACGCTCAGAAGAAACAGTCTAATCCTCAATGATACATCCATAGAATTTATAGCAACAAAACTGTTAGTCGTTTACATACTAGGCAACAATCAATTCACCTTTATATATAGCATTTTTTTCTCTTTTTTTTTACATTTAGAAGAAAATATGAACTGGTACGCTTGTTAGTATTTCATCAAAACCTTTTGTTTCTGTTTTGCCATTGTTCAAAGTCCTTTCTCTTTAAGATTTATCATCTCACTGGAATTACAATCGTGGAGTTGGAGCTGATAAATGCTGACATGAAGATTTTTTTTTTTTTTTTTGATAATTTACAGGCGGCGTCCGTTTCTCACATACAAAAATGTTTCAACTAAGACAACGAGGGGCGCAGCAGGGAAAGGATGGTTTTTTTTTTTTTTCCTTCTAACATAAAGTCATACAAAAGTACTTTTTTTTTCTGGAAAGATTTTTTTTTTCTACAGGACGTGCAGGACTTGGCAAAATGGGATGACTGTTAAAAAAAATGTAGCCCAGTGTTTTGTTTTTGTTTTTTTTTTGTTTTTTTGTTGTTTTTTACAGAAAAAAAAACTCTCTTTCGTTTCTTCTTCATTCAAGTAGGGACAAATGAAACCACTGAAGATTTGTGCTACTCATCAAGCAAACGTAAGCTACATGATGGATGTTTCAAAAAGATATGAAGATACAACCAAAGTCAAATATATTCAGAGGTATGATTTTTGTTGTTGTTGTTGTTGTTGTTGTTGTTGAAAAATATACACCTTTAAACATTTCATATGAGACACAAAAAAACAAAGCAATAACAAAAAATAATAATAATAAATGACTACACTGCTAACTCACAATGCTGTGGTCTCTATTATGAAAAAACTTTAAAATTAATCTAAATAATGAAAAAAAAAAGTCACTCAAAGAGAAACTGACATACGTAGAGGTCAGGATGTTTCCTTATTTATCATCGCCCCAGCCGCCCCTCCAGCTCTGCTTTTTGTTTTCAACATTGAGGAGTTTTGGATGACAGGCCAAGTGCAAAAACCTGCATCCTGACATCAACAGAGTAAGAAGTGTTTTCCTGATGAAGGAGTGAACCCCCGGTCACGGGGATAAAAATCTGAGTTTGACAAAAAAAAAAAAAAAAAAAAAAAAAGAAGAAACTGATTCTCTGTTTTTGAAAACGAACTCGATGGAAACAGTCAACCTTTTATGCTGTGATAGATTCAAGAGTCGCTGAAATGACCTGAAGACGACGGAAAATGTTGGATAAACAAAAACCAAAGAAAAAAAACAACCTTTCTTGACAGAAAAGGTTAATAATTATTTGACAACACGTACAGTAAAAATGGTCATGTACAAAAACTGTGTTCAATGGCCTTTTGTGTCGAGCTATTCAAGTACATTTGGTACAGTGAGGAGAAAAGTTGGAGACACTCTGCCTTACACGTGGACGCTGTGTGTCACCGGTGCAGTCTGGATGGAGGGATCCGCTGGGATCTGTCACGGTCGCTGGACCCTCGGGTGGCGGCACCCTCGGGTTCAAAGGTGTTTTAAGGGGCGTTTTATTTATTTATTTATTAAAAAAAAACAAACAAGAAATAAGAAAAATTCAAAAATTCTCCAGAGACAGGAGGGTGTGATGTGGAGGTAATGGGCAGGAGCGCGGCCTGTGCCGAGGCCGTCCTGTGTTTCCAGTGTGGTCGGACACTGACCAGCAGTGAGCACTGAGCACCCAGGAACACCGGGGGGCGGGGGCGGGGGGGGCAGCAACCGATGTTACAATAAAATCCACAAACTGTCCCATATCTGCTCGGCAGATGTCAACCCTGAGGAAAATGTGCAGATTATGGATTAAGAACTGATTAATGGAACCTGCTTGAGGGTGAGATACTCCCATTTTTTTTTGTGTGTTTGTTGTTCTTTTTTTTTAATCAAGTGAAAGTTAGACTATAAACCAGGTCAAAAACTGACTGTAACAAATAAAGTTATGGATACAAAAAAAGGCTGTTCAACAGCAACTTCAAGATTTACTTTGTGAAAAATCAAACATTTTTAGTTGTTTTTCTCTTTTTTTAATGTAAATCCCTCACTGAGAGTGGCTCACCAGTGTCGCCTTGCTTCCTGGAGATCAGTTTAACAACTTGCAACTTTTATTTCTTCTTCTTATTATTATTATTTTTTAATATATACATTTTCAGTAAACTACTGCATTGGATCTAAATAAGGGATGTTCTCTTTCTGGAGAAAGCGACAGAGCGGATTCACTTTGAGGAGAAAATGGCTTAGGCTGCAGAGAACGGAGGACAAGGCCCGCCATTCATCGGCGTACACCTGCCAGAGACCATCCACGCTTTCAGCGCCGAGTTAACATGCACACGGCGTCGGCCAAGGGACCGCAGGGCAGGGCAGGACCAGGCCGAGCCGCCGCCGCCGCCGCTGCTGGGGCGAAGCAGAAACAGTCCAGAGACAGAATCAAACTCCACGGATGACCCTTTTTTTTTTTTTTTTCCCCTAACTCCAGTCCCGAAGCGTCAGAAAGAAAGTGTAGGCATAACGCAGACTGGCGGAGCTGCAGCAGTTTGGATAGCGGTGCCTGACTCCCTGGAAGCTTTGCTGTGCCTTTTTGCCTGACTTATCGAGGCATGTCTGTGTAGAAACACAAGTCGGTTTTTCTCACGGGACATCTGAGCGTCACAGGCAGGACGGCGTGAGGCCTGATATGTCCGTTTCTTCTTCTTTTTTTTTTTTGGTTCACGTGTTTTCACAACAGTTAAAGAGCCGCCGTGGGGTGAAAGAGAGAGAGAGAGAGAAGTTTGAAAGCAGCTGTTTTGGGAGCTCGGCTTTATCTGTGTGTGAATTTACACTGACGCTTTCCCCCTTTAGCGCCGTGAAATCCGACCCTTCGGCGGCGGCGGACGACCTCTGCCTGTGCTCAGGATGGAGTTGTTGGGTACGCCCCACCCACACTGCTCCACGCTCACACACACTTCTGTCTTTCTTGTTCTTTTTCCTCTTATCCTACAGTTTGGATCAAGCCACTAATTACAGCCATTTTTCTGCTGGCTGCTGGCGGGAGGAGGGGAGTGTGGGAAGGAGGAGGAAATGGGGTGCCTGCGCCTGGGTGTCTCCTCCTTTGTGCTGTTCGGCTCGTGATAAACCTCTCCTCTTTTATCAGGACCTGCCCTCTCTTGCCTGTTTATTGCAGATAGCTGCTTTGTTCGCCCTGTGCTCCGCGGACGCTCAACGCCGGCGAACACCCCGGCCTACAACAACCCCGTGCGCTTGAACGGCCTCGGCGTTCCCGCCGCTCTCTTGACAGCGCAGGTAGAGCCAGATGAGGAAGGACTCCCCCGGGGGGAATGGCGTGCTCGCACTCCTCCTCCGGCAGCCTGTGAATGGCGTCTTTCGGGTGCAGCTGTTTCCTTCGGGGAAGCCACAAAAGGCAGAGCCGGGAGGAGGGAGGCGAGGCGAGGCGAGGCGAGCGGACGTCTGGCTCTACCTGCGACACTGCCAGCCTCTCGCCTCTGGCCTCAGTGAAGGGCGCCTCACAGGCCCGAACAGAAAGCTTTCATTCACTCTCGTCTTTGGTACTTTTTTTTCTTTTTTTTTTTTTCTGTGCTTGAAAGATGGACAAACCTTGTTTCTAGTTACATCCCTTTGTGTCCGCTTTGCGCGAGATGCTTTTTTCTTTTTGTTAGCACGAACAGCTGCTTTGAAACTTAACGATCTCTATTTAAAGGTTCCAAAGTGTCGTCGTAGGTGTGTTTTATAAAAACTGCTAGCCCATGACAATCCCGATGCTCCCGCAGTGCAGCTTCATAGAGTTTACACTGCAAACGATCGAGCGCGGTATATATTAAACCCAGTGTCGCGTCAATGATTATTCACAATGCAGTGAAGGAAGGGATGGGTTTTTTTCTTCCAGGGTGGGAGTTTGCTGATGGTTTTCTCAACATACAGCATTTATATTTCATGGGAACGCCCCCCCGAAAAAAAAACACAAAAAAAAAAAACTCAATGGCGGACAGAGCTTTGAAAGTTTTTTGCCGTTGGACTGACCGTGTGACTGTAGGGCAGGTTTCACTGAATGTAAAAGCCAACAAAAAAAAAAAATAATAATAATAACAAAGAGTGCAAATTATGTTGAGTGTAAGGCTGCAATATATGTACTGTGTGTTTCTCTTCACCGTGTTCATTCTTTCAAGCTAACAAGGCCATCCCTGAGCAGGGCGTAAAATTCAACCCCGGTTGAATTTCAGAGTAAAGTGATGAGTATATTGTGCAGTCAATGTGAGTACTGTGAAGTACTGTGGTATTACAGAAAGAGCAACTGTCTTCAATCCTGAGGTGTGGGTGTGTGTATGTGTGTGTGTATGTGTGTGTGTGGGTGTGTGTGCGCGCGCGTATGTGTACCCCTTTTCCTAACCCGTTCGTTAAAAAAAAAAAAAAGAAGAAAATAATCAACAAAAGTAAAACAAAAAAACAAAAGAACATTTTGATAAGACTTGTCAGGGTGTCTGTCCATATTTTTTTTTTCTTCTTCTAAACCTTGTTTAGTTGAGTGTGAACGTACATTAAACAACTAGCCATGATCAGAAGCTAAAAGAAAATACAGACACGCGGTACAGACTGGAGATATTGCCATCTGGGAAAGGCATTACCTTCTTTTAGGATCACACAAGTAAATTGCACTACAATAAGCAGTTATGTACAGTATGGTACACCACAGCAAGCGCGGGGACAGCGAAAGGGGGCGGGGCTGCTGACGACTGTGCAACAAAAGTGTTATGATGAAAACACGGGCCTCACAGTCCGGAGGCGGAAAAGTGCGGCCAGGTTTCAGTTTAAGGCGAGTTGGCTGGGCTGAGGGTGGGGCTGAGGGTGGGGCTGGAGGCGTCCGAGCGGCTGTAGTCGCTGAGGGAGCCGGGACGTGTGCTGCCGCCGCCGCCGCCGCCACCGCCGCCGTGGGGCCTCTTCAGCATGCCGGGCTGGAAATCCGAGTGGCGGCGGGCGTGCTTCATCAGGTGGTCGCTGCGCATGAAGCGCTTGTCGCAGAGGGGGCAGCCGAACTTCTTCTCCCCCGTGTGGGTGCGGTAGTGGCGGGCCAGCTCGTCTGAGCGGGCGAACTTCTTACTGCAGTCGGGCCAGGTGCACGGGAAAGGTCGCTCTCCTGCAAAACAACCGGAGGAAAACAACGTCAGGGATGATCACACAATTAAGATACTGTTCCTGTTTTTAATGTTCAAACCTGATAGATCCATATTAAAATAAAAGCACAATGCATTCAGTCCTTTGATGGTCCAATGCGAGCGTTTCTCAGTGAATCTGAGAAAGTCCCTTTCAGTTCCCCGTATAACCATCACAGTGAAGCAACCCTATAATGTTCAAATGGTTTAGTGTTATATCCTGTTATTAACTGAAACGGAATGTTGAATGTTGTTTACATTGCTTGTTCTGGGCCGGGGTCTGAGGCGGGGGGTGTTTGAGGGGGTGTGGAGGAGAGTGGAGAGAAAGAGCGACAGTCGGGCGTCAGCAGTTTGAATCCAATGTGGAAACCCATTTGTTAGAAATTCAACCCTGCGATCCTGACGTTTTTTTCTGCTTTGCCTCTCCCGAAGTTCTCTTGCGCCCCCCAGAGGAATCCTGAACCACATTTCGAAAGCTTCAGCGAATTTAGTCACTTATCGCCAGATGTGAACACTTTAAGTAGCACGAATTTCAATCTGATACAAAGATTTGCTTAGCAGAGGCGGCTCATTATCACCCGTTAAGCATCTTGTTTTGGATTTATTTTGCCCAAAGCTGAGTGACGGTTACATTATACAGCAGTGGAGACGTTTCAGTCCCACTGGTTTGGCCTGCAGTGACAACATGCAACAACAACTTGTTCACTCGGGCTAAAACAAGCTGGCAGGATTCTTTCTTTATGACCAATCTATTCTGAACATGCTTCAAGTCTGCACATGCTGATTGTGACAGTGCTGTGAAATAAAAGGGAGCGAACTGCTGCCCGAAAGTTTAAACAACACAAACAAAATGCAAAGATGGTGGAAAGGAATTTAAAGTGCGTGTGATTTGTGGTAAATGGACCGAAACATGCTAAAGTCACCCTAAATGCTTGAGTTTTTAGAACCACCTAATGACGTATACGCAATAAACCTTCTCAGAAGGTCAGAGTTGATAAGTGTATCAGTAAATCAAACTAAACATAGTATATTTCTGCCATCTGATAACAAAACAGATGAGTAGTGACTTATAATAAATGTGTAACAAATCAGTTTCATATTAAAAACTGCCATGATATGTTCAAAATATTAAAGAGAAACGTGACACAAATGAGGCTTAAGCTGTGGATCTGGGGTAAATCATCTCAAAATTGGTGCAGCACAGAAGAAGCAGGCACGCTTTAATTATCTAAACTCCAGATGCTAATCACACTCACAATGGTTACCCAGCCCATTTTCCAACATGCAACTATCTGTGACGCGGTACATGGGAAATTACACCCTCCCCCTTCCATCGGGCCATAAAACATGGGCTTTGACACAAATCTACCCAAAGCCAGATGGTCCTATACATCACGACATGTCCGGTGGTTTCTTTCTGTTCAGAACCGATAGACATGAAATCTACATGCGACGCTCTGCACACTGGCTAATATAGCTGATCCCTTATTCCGTTTAGTTCCGTTTCATTGAGTTTCTGCCTGACAATAGCAACATCCAGGAGTCTAATTTTACCCGCACGGCATTACAGGAGCACAGCTAAGTACAGTATGATGTATTCTAATGTTCGGGTTGGTTCCCATTAATAAAAACAGCCCGTCATTATGTGCAGATCAGAAGTATGAAAAGGAACGAGATGATGAGTTGGTTGAATGTTTATAGGTAGCGCATAAGAACAGGCCTGCCAAATGCTTTCTTTGTTCTGTGGTTTCCCTCCGGGCCACAATGGAAACAGTGCTGCTCAGCATCAAACACTCATATGCTACCTGATGCCAGAGAGTCTCAAAAACAAGAACTCGGCACACTACTGGCCTCGGTCCCTCCCCCCCCCCCTATACTGCATGGTTACAAAACATGTAGACAGACAGAGCAAGTCTAGACAGTCCGGCCTGTGTTCTTGCCTCTGACGCCTCACCTCAGCTCCAGACAAACTCAGTCAGCCCTGCCCACTACAGTTCCTGCGGGCGCAACACAAGGATCGGTGTATTTAAACGCTTTAACTGACACCGTAGATTTGCATGTGCATGTTGAACACGGCCCAGCCTCCTTTCATGTAAACTCCCCGTGCTTATTTTGCTATTCTTAGCAGAGCCGAAAACATAAAGAACCGTCTGTCTGCCCTGTATTAACTTGCAATTCATAAAGATGAAAGCGCTGCGGTTGTTTGACCCAGCAGACGCACCTTCCTTGACACGTAGCTTTTGAAGACGGAAGAAGAAGGAACCCGGTAAAATTTGAAGCCGCTCATTCAATGGAGGTGACTCATGATGGACTGAATTCATTCCATATCAGCGCGTGAATGAGCCTGAGCCGCCACACGGCAGCGCAAAATGAGTAATTGGCTAAAAGAGTAAAGCTAAGCTCTGCAGGCTCAATAGCCAGCGTAACGGATCCAGAAACATAAATATTTAACCAGACACAGGAGAGCCGGGCTGAGATATCCCGTCTAACCGCCCTGATACAGTAACATAGTCATAGTGAATGCATCAGGTATCCAACACCAACTCAACCAAATTATCTGGAGCTTCATGACTTCTTATATAAACTGAAAATGACCTTTAAAACGGAACCACATTTGGTATTTAGGTCAACAACGTGAACGTGAATACAAATCTCTCTGCATTAATGTCGGTCTTTGAAGATTCACTTGCATGAAGGGGGGGGGGGGAAGCACGTGATGTCCTTATTAACACTTCTGCTCGTTTCATAACCGGAGGATTTCAGGGAGGGCGGCGACGGTGTTTCCTTATAACAATGAGAAGGTTCAAGAAACAACGGCGTTGATCCTGAGCAGAAACTATGATCGGGGCTATTACCCTGCGTGGCAGGAGGGTGTCACTCTGCATGAAATCTCAAGAGACTGCAGCGATTACTCAGCAGCTCTTCTGAAAAGGAGAATGCGCAGAGCGGCTCCTTCCACCCGGCTTCTCTTTCCATCCAATCCCAGCGTCGTCACAGCAGGGTGCCGCGGCGACTGTGACGCCAGGCCCCCGCCCGATTGGTTATCCCGTCTCTGGCAGCGTGCTGGATCCAGGATGTGGCTTGTCTTTCTCAGAATGTGTCAGTTACAGAGGACGAGGGGAGGGAGGGCGGCGGTGGCGGCGGGGCAGTAGTGAGGGAAGCTTTTCCCTAACGAACACAGTGACCCAGTTACCCATAAAGTGAGTTACATCATGCACGCAAACTGTACCTCCACTAAGCACTAGTGTCCCCCCTCCAAGGCAATGTGATTATGTCACAGGTACTCCTGTTATATAACTGTTCTGCGTGAGTCCACTGGGTCAGTAAATAAACACCTCGTCTCTGCTCCTCACCTTTTATCATCGCCCCCCCCCCCCCCAATTCATATCTAAGAAGCGTCGCTCCTCAGGTTCTGCAGGAACGGTTAGGAGGAACGGGTGAAGGATGCCGACTGCGGAGCCGAGATCAAATCTACTTTTTTGATGTGAGCACCGGCGCAGGAGCTCAAGTCGATCATCTCTTCCAGCAACAGCTACCAGCATTTCTGCTAAGAGTAGATAACATTCCTGGTGTGTCCTCGGGCATGGACAGAACTCACAGAGTGTACACCTGAAACCTGCCTGAGGAGAACCAGAGCAAACAGCTCTGCAGAGATCACCTTCAAGTCAACTTTTCTCTTCCTGTGCAGTGAGAACTAGAGCAGGAAATATCTTCAACAGCACCCAGAACAAAAACAAGGCGCACCTTCAACCCTGCATTGACTTTTGGAAGAAAACAAGCCAAGAAAAGAAAGTAGAGTCAGACTGTAAAATCATAGCTCATTAGATGAGGAGCTACCTCACTTCAGCGTCGGCTTAGCGGCGCTGCCAGCTTGGCAACATGAAATGAGAGGGGCACCGCTAACTCCAATGACACAGTCCTGTAATTTAGTTGCATGTTTACAACAGAGTATGACCTGTAACCAACCAGGAGCCAAGCTCGCTGCGAGTAGACAACTCTTCATGGGATTTCTGGTAATACTAAAATGACTGTCGGGCCCCTCATCAGCATAAACCACTGGAGTAGACGGGGTTAACCCAGCCGTACCCTGCCTCTACATCCACATGCATCATCACATGACAAAATGACTCACATCTGTGTGTAGAAGAATAAATACACATTATCTAGGCAGCGCCTCCTTTCATTGTTCACGAAGCAGTTTGAGCAGCAAAAATAACAACACAGACTGACAAAGTTCTGCAGTTGATATGAAACTGATCTGCAATCAGAGCACCTGCACACATGTCTCTTTGTCTGAAATATTAAATGAGAAGAGAGGAGAAATGAAACTCACTCAGTCAAAACATGTTTTCAGAGAAACAGTATTCAGACTTTGTTGCAATCAAGAATGAAGTTGTTGTGATCAGACTCACAAAGGGCCTTTGGGCGGGTCAGGAGCTCATGTTGCGAATCAGTTCAGGCTCGTCCTGAGAAAGCTTTAACAACAGAGTGCATTTACTGCATTATCATCTTTTTTTTTTTTTTTTTTGAGTGGGACCTGGCTTGCGGTTGAATAGGCCGCCTCCCCCTTGTGTGCCTGTACTGTAGCTGTCAGGTTGTGAACAATAGGAGCAGCCTTGCTCCCAGCAGGAGAGGCACTCCTGTAATGCATTTCAATCAGACAGGCTGCACGCACTAACCGTAACTCACTCCCCTCGGTCTCCACCGTGCAGGGCTATTGACATTCACACGGAGACGTGCAGCGGGGTCGAGTGCGACCATCTGATTCCTGCACACACTTAGCTATGCATTACTTCATCCGCTTAACTGTTTAAGGGAAATGCAGGGGTAGCCTGTCCGCATTGACCAGCTCATCACATTTGCCTCAGTTAGCTAGAATGGGCGCTCTCTCAGACCCTGAGTGCAGTGCACGCTACAAAAGGCTGCAGCCTTCAGGCGCTCCGCTTATCATTTAATATCCTGGTCAACTGAAGACATGCAACCAGCCCCAGTCATTAAAGGGTGTTTACAGTTGGTTCCACAAGAGAAGGTAGGAGAGGGACCCCCGCTTCAGCCACGATGTCGGCTCATTTCACTGAGAAGGTCTGACAGCACGGCTAATTTCAGATACACATCCACACCCAGTTTCCAGCAAAAGACCATAAGATCCTGAGAGGCCTCCCCGCACCGCGATAGGAGGAGATCCAGGCTCCAGATAATGCCAGCTGTCCCCAATGTAATACTCAGCAAGCGGGAGAAGAATATTTTCATATCTTAGAAAGAAAATGATCAGACCCTCCTTATCCCAAGGCGCTGTAAGATATTCCTGTTTGCCCCGAGGGCCACACCCAGAGTGTTGTGGTCTGCCACAGTCTGATTTATCACACAGAGAAAGGGGACACACCTTACATACCGTGGGGAGCACAGACAGCACAGCGAGACGCAAAGCCCTCTCTCTGACATTAACTCCACGGCAATTTTAGTCATTCATCTCTTATTCAAGCTGTGCTGAACAGAGTGCAGTGGACAGAGTCAGAGACCAACTCTCAGACGGGACCCTGTGAGCGCCGGGCTCTCAGGAGTGCGTTTTGCCGCTAAGGTCACAGTCCTTCAAACGTTAATCAGATTAGCTGCAGATGCAGCTGAATAAATGACCTACATCAATGGAGGGCATTGACAGTGAATATCCTGGTATCTAACCCCACCCCCACCCTGCCGCACTATACGTTCCATCTTTGTACTGCGGATCCCTCGCTCACATGCGAGATGCGGTTGTGGCTTTTCTGAACAGCGGAGGTGAAAAAAAAAAAAAAAAAAAAGCACAGTGTTCCACAGGTCTATATCCCTCTCTTCCTGCCGCTGGTAATCAACACCACACCAGAAGACGTGGCTGCATGGGGCTCGGGCTACCAGCACACGCTACTCAGCACCTATTTCGCTCCGCAGACTGGAAAAAGGTGGGAGGGACAGAGCAGATTTAATAGAGCTTCTCTAGAGCTAACTAAAGAATACATGAGCCCTCTGGGCCATTAAAAGCAGCACTGCCTGACAGAGTTCTTTCAGGATGACAACTGGCCGCTATGCATTGCTTGGCTGATTAATCACAGTTGAAACAGGTTTATACTGGAGCATTAGGGAGGACCGACCCTACTATCAGCTTTACACGAGCACATGTAGGACAACATATGGACAGCATGTGCACCGGCACACGCCTTGAAGATGTCGTCTATGGAGCAACGCTCCAATGGATTAACGGGCAAGATGGTGGCTTCACTGCGGTTTTATTTACATCCCAAGGATCAAGTAGATTTAACTAATGCCTTGTTTCCACTGGACACATACTGTACTCTTACATGTGGTCTTCACAAGCCGACCAGACTTCATTCATGAGTGGTGTCTTTCGTCTCCCAGCAGTAAAAACCACCTCCTGTACCACTGCTGTCTGCATGACCCCCCATATCCACAGATTATCATACCAACCAGAAAAGCAATGCAAGCTTGTTAATGCACCATCCTGTTAATTCAGAGCTAGGAGATAAGAAGAAGAAGATCAAAGTCATAAAACAATTATTGCAATTAAGTAAAGGAAAGGTCAAGACATTTCTAATATGACAACTAAGTTTAAAAAAATAATAATAAAAGCAAACAGTTGTTTCCAAAGCACTACCCTTCCACCGACATCTTTTTGGGAGTCAAAAATAATCCCAGAGCTAAATGCAGAGCCTGGTTCTACTGGTCACTCCACTCAAAGTTCCTGTGACGGTACCTACAGCACGGCGACAGTTCCTGTGGCTTCTGGCAGCTTTGAAGTGTTTCTTCGTCTGACGGTGAAAATCTAAATCCAATTCTTTTCTTTGAGTTTATCTGGAATGACTCCATCTTAGTCTCTCTGTAGACAAAGAAAAAGCAACTTTTCCTAAAATATAGAGCACCACGGCAGATCAGCAGTAATGTGCAGAGTTTTTCTGTACACCTGTGAGTAGCTTGCCAGCAAAAAGAATGGCAGATTACAGAGCAGTGTTTGTGCTGCTCAAGTTCGAATTTAACACTTCAACAAAGTGCTCGTTTGCTACAACCTCTACAACAACTGCTACTACTTCCAAATGCGCCTATATAAAAAAGAAGGCACTTATATGTTTACAGGGTTTGTAGTGTTGTCTGGGAACATGTTTGTCTACTGGAATTACAAAAACACACCACCAACTAGAGGCCTGGCATGCAAACTACAGCATGCCAAACTATTCTGTCAGCACAGGTAACATTTCTGACAGGACAGAGAATAAAATACGTTTCCAGCAGATTTTTCTCACCAAGCAACAGGAGCAAGTGTGGAACAGATAAAAAAAAAGCAGATTTTGGTTCACTTCCAGACAAACTCTGGGGTGATTCAGCCCAAGTTTTAATTGGTCTAAATGCAGCATGGACCAATAACTTCCAAACAGACCAAACTCAGCATGTTTAATCAGGTATATTTGGATAAGCACTTAATGGGAGAACTCCTGTTGAAGTTCCAACAACTTTTTTTGGTGTAATTCATTTGCTATTGGTGAGATATTAGCTGGTGAGAATACTGCAACAGCACATTCACTGTGATCCATTTGGCCGAGCACACATCATAAATTTGGATATGATTATCAACAGCTTTTAATTTTCTTTTTGTGTTACTATGGTAAGATTATGGTGTGAGTGCACGACTAACCAAACAAGACTACCGACATTTTGTCTTTTTTTTCCCCTGAACTTTTTTTTTATTGCACCACAGGAATGAAATGAACACTGCTAGAGTTTAGCAAGTTAGCAGTTGGTACTTTCTATATGGAAACGCCAAGAATGGAAGTTAATCAAGCACTGGCTTATACGCACATAACCTAAACTTAATGCTATATGAAAAGCGGTTCCTTAAAGTTAATGAAATCATGTTAATTGAAAACCACGATCCATCACTCTGATGGAATAATGATGCAGATGATCCATCATCTGAGAACCATGACTGTCTTTATAAAACTCGACAGGAATCCATCCAGTAGTTTCGGCTAGGGTAATGTGAAGCATGACCGCTCCGCTAGGGCGGCAATAAACACGTAACTTGGAAACCGTTCGGTTAATTAAAGCATCATCGTTTTTACAACATGTGAAGAATAATATGGCTGGACTGGGAGCAGCGCTGGAAATCCTGCTGTGTGGCAGGTAGACACATTGACCCCTTTCTGCGTCTTTTTTCTTTTCAGCCATTGCTTTGCCAAGGCTGGGCTAAAGCAAGAGCAGGAAAACCCCATCTCCACCCTGCTACCTCATCATAGCCACCAGCCACACAGGAACACAGTGCACTCTGTGTAGTAATGCAGCCAAATATAAAACCACTGGCAGAGATGCTGTGTATATAACCAGAGACCGCCGCTGCCTTTTCCATGTGGAATTTGGGCTAATTTCACTTTGAAAAAAAAAAAAAAAGTGTCATTAACCACAGTTATTTGAGCAAATATAGATGGCATGCATGCATAACTGGGCCTTCATGGCAGTGGGATTGTGCTGCCAGGTGGTGCCACTTATTTTTTAGGACAGACAGTAAAGAGCTTTACAGCCATCTCGCTGCATTAGAGGAACCCCAGAGCAACACAAAGGAGGCGCAGACAAAACACCAACCCAACTGTAAAATATGTCATTACAGTCTTTGTCTTTGAGGAATATTGACCCTGTTCCTCCCTGCGATTCCAATAGTTCTCAAATAGGTCTTTTTACTCTGACAAGATGGCCTTTTGTAAGACCCGGCTATGGGGGGGTGGGAGGGGAACAGAACGTCTAGGTTGTATTTTCTCCAGCGGAGTCGGGGGCCACCTCAGCTGTGGAGATGGCAGTCTGCATGTTCTGACTATAGTAATGAGGCTTCAGAACACCGTGTACTCGATGACCTTGAGACACTTCTTGGGAAAGAAGGACTTTTTTGAGAGACTTTAGGTCAAAGAGACGAAACAAACAGAAAAGAATTGTGACTACGAACAAAACTGAAAGAGCCCAAAGCTGTTTTCATGCGTCCTTCAAATGCAGCTACTTTAAAACTAGGTTTATCCGTACAACATTGTCACATGGCTGCTTCTTTCACAGTATATCAGTCAGAGAGAATCCCCACCTCCCACACCAGGAGAGCGGACAAAAGCCGTCTGGTAACCTTAGACCCCCAAACTGCTGTGAACTCCTCACCATTAAACTCAGCGCAGTATAATGACTGATTTAAATTCAGTGTGTACTCTAGCGTCTGCAGAATCCTGGTAGCTCTCCAGTGTTTGAGAAGATACCACTGTAAGACAAATGTAGTCTGTTCTGCAGGGACATTGGGCTGTTTTTTTTTTTTTTTTTTAACATTAAAATCCACATTGATCTTTATTTTTATCATATTGATAATGAAAACCAGTAATTATGAAGTTTGCATTAAAGAACACTATAAAATGCTCTTATTTTTTACATATTAGTATGCAAAAATGCAAGGTTCACTATTCTTTAACTGTGATGGCCTTCACATATTCAAATGTCAAAATGTGTCATTGCGGTTTGCAAAATGATCTTACAAGACATGATTATTCACTTTTAGAGTAACTCAGTACCCAAAAATATAAATTATGCCCAATATACACACATAGCTTCTGAGTGCGAATGTGTTTAAAATAGGTGTACATTAAAATTACGATGCTTCAGCTCAGTCATTGCTGTGAGATAATACTAATTATAAGAGGAAAAAATGGTTTTGATTATGTAATAGACACTGCATAACTGATAAAGGGTAGAATTTTGACAAATCATAGAGCCAGGAATAGCAGAAGCAGAGCTGATGGAGCTGTGGGCGTCACTGGAGTCAAGTAAGGACATCGTGTCCCTGGCTCTTTGTTTGGTGTGTGTGTAGCAGTGTGTTTCCCTCCTCAATTAGATAGTGGTGTTTGGCTGGAATTGACAATGCTGGATCCATGCTCTCTTGTCTCTGCTAGTAGAGGCTGAAGGGAAGCACACTGCCATAGTCTGGCTCTGTGAAAGCACTGCAAGGCTGGCTGAGGCAGCCCGGCTGAACTCAGATGACCCACATTTTTTGGGACCGGCCAATCAAAAACACAGAAAGAGTCATTATTGTCAGAATTTATGGGACAGAAACCAATCGTGGAGTCAGAAGCCCGAGCGTATCCAAACAGAAAAGCAAGGCGAAAGGAAACGCTTAATAGGCACAGAGACAAGGGCAGGGCGAATACGGTGCAATAAAACTGCACTGTGCTCACACGGCCGGGGCTGAAGGGAAGCACACGGCGTACTGGAGGCTGCTGCAAATTTGGCTGAGGCAAGGCAGCTGAAGTGAGATGACTCATGCTCTGTGACTATCCAGTAAAATGAGCAGAAAGCCACATTATCAGAAATTCTAGGACACAAACCGCCACAAAGAAATGAAAAGACAGAAGCATGAATAACCTGACAAAACTACACTGAGAACCTGGTGTACAGCAGAGAAATCTATACCACTGTCACTCATATGTACACATATAGGTCAGATTCAGTGCTTCATTTAAATCAAATTCATAGCAAAGCAGTCAGCAACCAGCTGCACATGATGAATAACATCTATGCAAATGTGCTTCTCACTGAAAATAAAATGCATGAATGCAGTCCAATAATACCAAATTGATGGTGCAAATAAAAGAAAAAAAAAGAGGAAAAATCATGAGTGGTGTCTTGCATTGTTTCATTGTTGGGATTTGCTTGAACAGCTCTAGTGATGTAAGTGTGGCTGCACAAGCCCAGACTGAGGAGAGCACAGAGCGACCCAGGAACCGAGTCATCTGAGGACAAGACAATAATGGAGCCAGCTCTGCAATGGACCGCTCAATCTCAGCGAGGCTTTCTGCACCCATTTTTATTTTCTTGTGCAGATTTTCACATCCTTGTATTTGGTGCCAGGTTCATGCAAAAGCTTTTTTTTTTTTTTCCTTTTGTGATTCACCGTGCTGTGTTTTGTTTGTGTTCCCACTGCCTCAGTAAAAGGCATACAGTGGTGGGAAAAACCAAGTGTGAGCTGCAGCACACAGAGCACAGGCAGGCTGCTCAGTCGAGGCTCAACTAGCTGAGTCTGTTGCTGGCCAGATCAGCTGGCAGTCTGTCTAGCGGGGGTGTGGCACATCACAACAAAGGGCTGTGGGCAGACAGGCGACTGCACAGCTCTTATCAACCCCCCAATTTGACTCGATCTACATCTTTTTCCCCCCCGCCGCCGCCACCACCACCTCTCTTGTCTTTCTCGGTAGACTATCTCGGAATGCAAAACGCAGATATGGAGGTACTCCTGCAGGAAGGTCACAGGCTGCTTTTCTCTCGGTACACTTGATCCTGCAAACTTTCCGCGCGCCCCCGACACCAGTGCGCACTCCGGTTATCTCGGATGGACACTTTTACGCGTCGAGTAGGATTGATTCTATATATATTTTTTAAAAGGGCGTTGTTTTAAAAGTTTGCTCTCATCGATGCAGAGTGGAAATGCGATCGGCTGTGTGAACACCGCCTCCAGTGTGCGATGTGTGTGTGTTTAGATGGGGGGCGCAAAAGGAAAGCTGTGACAAAGCTCCGGGACTTGAGTGGGAGTGGCACTCTTTTCGACTCCCCCACCCCCCCGAAATTAAAAAGACAGTTCACCTAAGTTCAGACAACTTATTATTATTTCTAAAACAATGAAACAATCCGGGCTGCACCGTCCTGGACGAGGCCATTATTCCCATTTAAAGTTGGATCGGTGAATATTTAGGACTCAAACACGCCGCAGTTGGACCCATCCACACAAACATCCGCGTTATTTATTATAAGATCTTCCACACTTTGTATCATTCTCAGTGTCAATCATCTCATATGCAGGAGGGGGGGGGGAACACAGCGAGTCACAACAAACATTTCCATCCAATGAGACTGACCTGTGTGTGTCCTTAGGTGGGCTTTGAGGTGGGATGATTTGCCATAAACTTTTTCACAACCTGAATAGTGGCATTTGTGCTTTTTCAGAGGTGATTCTTGCTCAGCTCGACCTCTCGATCTTTTGCCTCTTTGTTTGAGCGAAGGATCGGAGATGGTGGTAGGTGTGGCAGAGTTTCCATCATCTCTGAGGTTCGGCATGCTCTCATCCTTTATTTTTGCCTGCTCGGCACCACTGTTGGGAGTCTGCTGGTTAAAATCCGCCAGAATCCGCGCCACCACAAAAAGAGAGGAGTTATCCTTCACCAGAGGCTCTTTCATTTCCTCCCCGATCTTGGAGGAGGACGGGATTTCTGGTTTAATCTCCCTATTCCCTTTAGGAGCGTGAACAATTGCACGACTGGACATAGAAACAAGGCACTCTGCTGCAAAGTGATCCATTTTGTCTTTGAAACAGCCCCCTCTGCTTCTTAGTGACATTCAGAAAAAAGGAAAAATGAAATGATGGCGTTTCGGAGAGAAAAAAAAAAGAAGAAAATACTTGTTCCGTGGTTCCCTTTGTGAGGTGGTGAAAGAGGAGGACGTTCTCATCAGAGAGAACTGACTTTATGATCTTACCCGGCTTCCCAATATCATCAACATCCTGTGCGAGAAACGCCTCGATCAAAAAAAAAAAAAAAAGAAAAAAAAAAGAAAAACAAGCGCTGACAAACCCCGTCAGAAGTGAGACGGAGAAAAAAAATGACGAGAAACACAAAGTCTTTTGTTTAATGCAACAGCAGTGGTCAGAGGAACTCTAGAAACTTGGATGCGGTCACTCCCATCGCGGCTTCCGACACTCTCCGGCGCGGCGCGTGAGTCTCCGGAGCGCCTGTTCCTGCTCGGTGTATCCATGCTGGGGGCGTGTCGGCCGGCCGCGCGCCGCCGCCGCGTCACCGCAGCCGCGCCGTCATTGGGCGCCGCGTGCCCCGAAATGCACCGAGCTGCACGAGTTACTTGAAAGTTTCACCACAGGTTGCTTCCATGCATTCAAATGATGCATCTCTCTGGGCTGCACGCTTATGTATTGCAGGGATCTTTTTTTTTTTTTTTTTTTTTTTTTGCAGGGTAACTTAGAAAAAAAAAACAGATCTCCTTGCAGCATTCATCATGCAGCATCGTCCGCATTTGCTCTGCGGCGCGTGCAACATCCCTCATGCAATAAGAATGAGGACCCCCAGCAACAGATGGTACGACCCTAACTCAGGTCTGATCCCAGCATGATTATCCTCACCTCACCTTCCTGCAACAAGGGTACAGCCTCTTCTGTTCTGTTCTATTCTGTTTCTCATGCACGCTGCACTCCTTTCTGTAAACATTCATAATATTTCTAAATAGCTCTCTTTGGGTTATTAATACACTGGTGTCAAACTCATTTCAGTTCATGAACCACAACCCAAGATCACCTTGAGGGGGCTGGACTGCTAGCATACTGACATAATAGTTGTTATAAATAACCTTTAAAGTTTAGCTTTCATTTTTCTCTTTTTTAGGGTATTCATTTTGAGAAGTTGTTTGTATTTGCAAAATGTTTCACAATTAGTACTAAAAATTACATGAAGTCAATTTTGCTGGTGCAAAATACAGTAAAATGTACAAAAATGTTCTATATTTGTTGCATTTTGCAGCATTTTACCAGCTCATAATCACAGCATGGCTTTGAGGCTAATGCTGCTCTGCTAGTGAAGATGTAGGAAGCTGTCATGCAGCCTCTCTCATATCCCAGCTTGAGTCTCAGTGTTGTGTTGTGTCCGCTGCTCATTAAATAAAACTATTAAAAAGTAAAAAGCTGATAGTTTCTTTGGAATTTTTTTCTATCTTTTCCTGGGTTCAGTGGTGGTCTTATATTTGAAGGCCAAAAGTTTTTATCCTACTACAGACTTGCACTTGTAGTTTAGCTATTTTGTGAATAAAATCTCAGTGCACTTTTCTTTTTAAGTCTCGTCACTTTGTTAATACAACAACAGCACCCATGATCCAAGGCTTTCCAACCCTACTGAGCAGTGTGCCTTCCTAATAACCACCTAAACCGAAATTCTCTGATTTGGCAAAAGATTAAACGTGATGCCGAAGTCTGGTGGACGCTCCCACTCTCAGATACAGAAGCAGGAGCCTTCCAAGTAATGGAAACCATAGTTTCCCAGGTCTGCGCTTCTTTCTGAAAAGTATCTAATTATGGTTTTCTTTGACATATAATTTGTGGCGTCCCCTCAAAGAGACTCCTGGACCTCAGACTGGAAGAGCTTCAGCATATAAGCAAAAAATATACTGTAGAAACGCTTTTTTTTTTTTTTCCACTGATCATTTTTCAAACAAAAAGACTATTTTAAGTACCAATCAGAAAAAAAAATCTCTTAATGTTGTTTATTTTACAGAAATAAAATCCCTTTACAGTAATACAGACACGAAGAAAAGCAACAAATGACTAAAATTAATCCGCAGTTAGCGATTTTGCTTTGAGAATTAAAAAATTGATTATTTGATACGTCTTTGTGATTCATGCATGCTTTTTTAATCCTCCTGTAGTTCAGTTCTTCTATGGCTTAAGATGTAAGCAGCTTGGCTTATTGGGGATGTGAGAAATCACTGCTGAAGTCTTACGTTCGCTCTGATTCCACCTCCCAGCACTGAACATGCAGTTTTGGTCATTAAGTAACCCGGTGAGGTGAGTCTGTGTGACCACAGGCCAACAGCTTCCTTAGCGACACATTCCTCAGTAACAAACAAAGAAAACAATCATAAAAAAAAAAACAAGCCACAGCCAGCATTTTGCCACTGAGGTCAATAGTTTTGAGGGGTATAAAAAAAGGGAAATAAAATGTGTTTGAGTATCGTATGAAAAGCATATTATTGTGGCACCCGCAGGGCGTTGCACCAGCAGAGCTGAATTTGTTCAAGCTGCAGAGACATCAAACGCTCTCTCGAAAAAAAAAAATCAGTTTTAACTTCATTTTAGTCGAACAAAATAATTTTTTTAATGTAAATTTCATCATCACAGGCAGTTCTTTGAACTGCATTTAAAACTAATTTGCCATTTTCACTTGTATTACATTGAACAAACAAATGTTAACTCATTTTTATAAGAGTTACTCAAGGGAGTCGACGAGCGTCATGATTATATCTATCTTCAAGAGTGATATATTGTTCAAGCCCACAGCTTGTGTAGTTTTTGGAGGCTGCTAACTACCAGTGTACCTCCAAACTCTCCTCTGCCAGCTGAGCAGCAGCCAACCGCCACAGGCAGTGTCTTCTTTGGTTTATCCTCCAGCAAGAGACAAGTGACACCACAAAAAAAAAAAAAAAGTAGGTGATATTAAAGTGTTATGAATACCAGACAATAAGTGATTTATTGGTGCTACATTACTAACACATTTCTAACTTTATTCAGTCTGATCATGTTCGCCTGTACCTGCAAAGGCACGTTTTTTTCTCTTCTGTCAGTTTTCACTTCCTTCAACAGTGAAATTCTGAAAGGTAGCAAGTCACGAGGTACAGAGTCCCAGCAGAAGGCCAACCGGCTGATGGTATTGATCATGGCTGCAAGGACACCCTTGTCCGCGTTGACCTCTCGTGCACCCAGATGAACCCAACTGTTAAATCCAGTGAGTTTTAAAGACCCGTTCGTATCAGCGTGGGAACATGAAGAAAGCTTGTTTTGATGTAGCATTATCAGTGATCAGTGTCTTCTGCATTTCAGCTTCTTCAGCTCCCATTTTTTTCAAACATAAAAAGACTTTTTTTTTTTTTTTTTTTAAGAAGACTGAACCTGAGCTTCACCAATACAGACTCAGACCTGCTTTCCTGCAGCAGCTGATGCTCTCCTGTGAGAATGAATGCACACTTTCAGCATTGTGCACAAAAGCCCACACTAGAAAGTTCCCAGTGTTCGGCGCGAGCAAGGCGATGTGGCATTCAGAAGGCCATCTGGCTGTATTATTTTACATATTCTTTCACCACAAAAACGTGGCGTTCTTGTGTTTCATGCGGCGCTTCAGCGATCTTTTCTGACGAGAACACAGCAAGAGGGTTTAGTTCCTCTTTCACTCGTTGTGCAGAAACTGCAAGTGTTTGTCCGCTCCCATTGGGTGTCGAGAACAACAGAAGCCATACGAGACAGCGAGGGAACCTGCGGCAGCCGCCATTTCTATGAGCGAACTTCTGTGAAGATATATCAAGCAGCTGTAGAAGCCATCAGCGCTTTGAAAATCTCACTCTGAAGTGTCTCTCTGTGGCTGCAGCAATGTACGTTCCCGAATCCCAAACACCAACCCCCGGTGCACGGCGTCCAGACAGCACCCTGTCTGGCAGCGACATGATGTTCTCAGGCAGGAACAGCCATTTGATTGGCCCTCTTCACTTGTGTTTGTGATGGAAGAGGTGCTCTTTAAACGCGGGACAGCCTGACCGCGGTAACAAAGCAGCCGGGGTTGTTGTGTCAGGGCTCTCGAGACAGACAGGAAAACAAGTTCCCTTCCCCCCCGCAACTTACAGGACTGTCAAGGCATCACGGCTCAAGAGGGTTTAGTTTTATCTTCTGTGGGCCGGGAGGGAAAGATTGGAGGAGGATGACGGCCACTTTTGAATGGCATGAACCCACAGCCAAAAAAAGAGAAAACAAATATCAAATGCATGAGTTTTTGGATAAAGGAGGACAAGAAGAACGGCAGCACATGCAGGGGGAACACGCAAAACACACACTCCTCTCTAGCTTTCAATCAAAATAAAATGATCATAAAACCGATCACTGATTAACTGAGACCTTTAAGGCCTGCTCAGGGAAGAGTTATGTTCCAGTGCAGAGAAGCCAAGCCACTTTTACGATCTCTTATCAATTCCTAAGAAAAATGACAACTGTGCGTGCAGTCTTCAAGCAAATGAGGCACCGAGTCAAAGGAATAAAAGCCAAGGTGTTGAAGTGGTAATGACTGCAACAGAACACGAGGTGCTCCAGTGTGGGTGCCACAGCACTCTGGCTTCTTTTTTTTTTTCGTTGTTGTTCTCCAGAGCTTACTCATCCTTACTCACGCACCGGCAGTTGGGACCCATGACTAATGATGACAAAAGGAGTTTTCACCTGTATAGAAGAAAAGGGGATTAGTCATGCAATAGGTGCACAGGTGTGGAAAAGTAAGCATGTGAGTGAAACGTGTTTGCCCTCCCGCCCACCCGCCCCAAGCTGCGTGCGACATCCAAGTTTCAGAACGGGTCGAGTGAAACATTGTTTGGCGTTCCTCCGACGGAGGAATGACAGATGATATATAGTTATCCCATAAACTCTAATGAGTCAGCCGGGCTCAGCTCAGATGAGCAAACATGTTCAAACTACACGTTATCGTCACAAAGTGCAGCTCGCTGCCAAGCAGGATATACTGGTTACAGTCTTATTGGAAGCTTATCAGGATTCTCCTGTCATAACATTAGCACAAGTCACGCAGGGCAGCGCGAACAAAGGAGGCAGGATTTTCATTTTTTTATGACTCATGTCGTCACAGAAACTTCATAAAACGGTTTCTGCATAGTTGTAGCATTCGCCAAGTTTTTGATGCCAATTTATTTGACAACCTTGAGAATAAAAGGCTTGAGAGGTTGAGTGCAGGGGCAGTTTCAAATGGTGAATTGTTGTAAAATAAATGAATGCTATTGAACTGCGTTAAATGAGAAGCTCCAGCTGTCATATGTTGCCTTTACATGACCCACATTGAGGCGCATCTCAGATGTTTTGATCTTTGCGAGGTTAAAACAACACATGAAATGCTGCCAAACAAGCTCCTTCCTGCCAGCGACCCCGAGCAGAGGCATCCAAATCACTGTTGTCAGCAACACAACTGGAAACTTCCTCAGACGAGAGCAACAGGTTGGTGAATCTCCCTGATAAAGGCCTCAGGCTAGCAACTTACTGCTGCTGCTGTGAATCATTACAGAACGAAGCCTGGCTAGCCATCATGCTAAAAGGACACGTCTCTTAATCTGAACTCTCCACAAACACTTGCGAAGAAAGTGTAAAAACAAAAAGAACGTTAAACTAGTTCAACATGGCCGTCCATATGTTGTCTCCGCATCTCGACTATCAAGATACGTGCATGCCGGTGCAGCCGCTCATGTGGAAACACTTGGACCAGTGTGTTTTAAAAGGCAGCAGCAGCAGGTGCACCACAGTCTGGGCAGACGCGATTCCGTGCAGACGCCCAAGAAAGTTTACATGATGGTGTCATGTAGTTGCACTTTTTCAGCGACAGCTCGTAAGGTGAGATGAACAAAAGGAAAACTGATGTCTGATGGCAGGGAGGGGCACTCGGAGGAACGTTGGGCTCAGAGGGGTGAGGGGAGGTCGCTGCACAAGAGTTCAAGGAAAGGGTGGGAGGTGTTGTTAGTGATGAAGTTGGGTTTGGTTGTCATCCACCCTCTGCCTCGGCCTCGGCCTCGGGCTGTCAGTGTCCAGCCACACAACAGAGGCACCCTTCTTCAGCGCTATGTTAATCCTGCCCGCCTCCCCCGCCGTAGTCCCAGCTCTCCTCCACAAAGGACAGAGCGCTGCCCAACATCACAGTCAAAACATGTTGGATTTTCCGTTGCATAATTTGAGGGAAGGAGACAATTCCCCGTCCCGTGACGCGAGAGTGACGCCTGTCACGCGTGCAGGGTTGAGTCGGTGAGCGCAGGCTGAAAAATCTACGTCACTCTCTTGACCTTAGGCTGATGCTGAGCCATGACTATGTACTGCCATCATTGTTCCTTCACATCACAGTATGGCGGCTTTGTCCGCTCAACACAATGCAGCTCAAAAGAGCAAAGTGAAGCGGACCCAGTTTTGTTTTTGCACCCGCTTGTTGGTCAGTAGTGTCCCTATTCAGAGAGCATTGATCACTGCAGCGGTTGCAGCGGGACGTGCCTCCCGGGCACCGGCGAGGGGACCTGACTCTGAAATACACTATTCAGCCGGGCGGTGAGTCTGCAGGCACTGCATTAACTCGCCGTGCTGATGCTATAGACATGACCGTCTCCTTTCTAAAGCCATTCAACAGAAGCACTTAAATGCCATCATTCAAGGGGAATATCCGGGCTCAGGCTCCAGTCTATGGAAGAGTGGACAGATCTCTACAGAGCACTGGGAAAAAAAAACTGCAAGAAAATCCACATCTACATCTACATTGACTTGCTGATGAGTAAAGAAATAACAGTGACATTGTGAAACACGCAGATAAATGTCCTGGCATGATTGTTTAGTAAGTATAATGTCCAAATTAGCAAGTGATTATAATTACAGAGTCTAAGGGCCCTCACTGTCTGCAAATTATTCATCTGGTATATAGAAGTATGTCACAAAGCAAAGCCACACAACTTGAAATGAAACAGGCTTTTTTGATGTGTGGGAGGATGAGTCCCCCACCCACCAGCAGAGCGTGAACCGCATTGTGCCTCCCACCCTCACTGCACACACTTTGTCTCACACCAAGTAGCAATGTGTTTGGGCGGATGCCAGATTTTTCTAATGCTTTTTCACAAAACTGGAGATTTGTTGTTGTGATCCACAAAGTTAAACTCTCCTCTTGCATGTTCAGTGCTTTTATTTGGAAATATGTGGAGGGGTCTTTGTTGATAGTCGGCAAGTGTCGTACCCACAGCTTCACCTAAAAGCTGTTATAATTCACATCATGTTTTGTATAATTCAATTAATTATTTTTTCACCAAATACTAGACTTTTCTTAATGCTTTCTTGATATCAAAAACAACAGTGGATTAAATCTAGACTGATCAACCTCATTAACCGCGCAGTGAAGGCTTGTCCTTTGGAAATCGCTTGTGATCGTTTTTTAAAAAGATCTAATGTGGCGCAGAGGGAGAGAGAGAGAGAGAGGGAGAGAGAGGGAGAGAGAGGCAGGGTTCAAAGGGGAAACGAGGCTGCATTTCAAAACATACGATTTGCAAAGAGCTCCTGTTACATCACATGTCTGTTTTCGCAGCCTCGGCCGGAGTGCGCTCTGAAGTCACCGGGTTCACATGTGGGCGAGGCTCCACGCGGGCTGCACGCCGTGCACGTTTACCCCCAGCTCGGTGCGTGAACCAGCCTGACCGCAGGGATGCTCCCCGGTGCAGGCGGAGGGAGGAGGGGGGGGATCCCGCTGGGAAACGGTTAAAGTTGCAGCGTCCCCCTTAAAACTCGGCGTGCGTCGCCGCGCCGTTGCGCGCACCGTCCTCCTGGAAGAAGGTGGGGGGGGGGGGGGGGACGACGCACGCCGGTTTATCCTGAAATGACCCCAATGCTGAAGCGAGAACATCCCGTTCCTGAGATATTAATAGTTCCCCTTGCGTCACCTTACTGTGGCGGACCGCGCTCTGCTAGACACGCAACTGAGGCGCAAACTGTGCCAGCAACACATTCTCCTCCGGAGCAAACACGGTTATAAAACAGGTAGTCGTCCTCCTGCAGCTGTCTGCGGCGCGGCGCGCGCACAACGCGTGATTACCACTTTTTAAAGTGTTACACACGTTGTTATTCAGCTGGCGTGATTGCAAAAACGGGACGTGTGCACGTTGTGGAGTTTGACTTCATGCATGTACACTAGAAGCTGCTTCAGAAGTATTTGGCGCAAAAAATAAAAAATTAAACAAAATGTTGCAGCGCAGTTTTTGCACCACCAAGGAGAGCCAGTGAAGATGAGCTGAAAGCTGAAAGCTATAGCCCACAATGCACAATAAGCCATATGTTAGCTCAGTCCCTTCCCCCAATCCTGAAGCCAAGTGAGGCTACAGCAGCTCCAGAGCCTGGCCCGCATCGCTCCGGAGGGAGGGGGAGAGGTGGGAGGGAGGACACTTTCTGTTGCTATGTTCGCTGGGAGTCTCCTGTCTGGAGGATCTATGCATGCAGGCTGACTCTGGGCCTGACACGGTAAGTTGTATGTAGGTCAACAACAGTGAAACTCCAGAATGAGCTGGAATCAGAGTGTTTTCCTGCAGCACCGTGACGCTATAGGAGAGAGAAGGAATGAATGAAAGGCAGATACAGTATATCTCAGCCAGTGCTCTCACAAGGTCTAACATTTTTTCCTGATATGCCATCTCCAGATTGAAGCTGAGTAGCATTTCCACATCTCCATGCCTGCTGCAGCCTGCACCTCCAGATCACACCAAAAAGAAACCAAAAGGGTAATCCCCACAGGGTGTCCCCCCTGTCCCCCATGTCCCTGAGACTTTTCCTGTTGCTTCAGCCCCCCCAGGCTCTCTAGTGCCCCCAACTGAGGCCTGCCCCACATTATGAGATCCACCACATTGCAGACAGCTGTACTGGTTCTTCTACCACAGTTTGAGTCGATGAACTAGAACTCTGCACACTTCAAGGCCAAATGAACCGTCTGTCACTTTTCGTCAAGTGAAATCATTCCGAGCCACCACATAAACTTATTGTATGACACTACTATTAAACTTAAACGCAAAGCTTTGTTTTATTCTTTCAAAATGTAGGTCAAAGTTGTTGTTGATGTTTTTTTTCAAGGCTATTTTATCTGTCGTTTCAGCTGCTTTAGCTGTTCTGAATGCACAGTTTCTTTCCACATATCCACAAACGTAAACCAGCGTTATTGACAGTGACAGCAAATTACTTTGTCCACTTTGAATGAAACTTTCTACTTTTCCTGAAACCTTTTCTTAATGTGGATTCATCTGTGGTTAGCTGACTGAAAGGATCGCCTTTGGAGACATTATTTATCTCCTGTTAGGATCATCATGTTAGGATGGAAAACATTCTAATGGCCGAACTATTCAGCTTTCCCACATTCGCTGCCTTATGTTGTGATGCCTGAGCCCCTTTTCAAAATGAAATAGAAAACAATTTAAATGTTAAGGAGCCACTAAAGAGATAGTTTTCTCTTTTCTTTTCTTTTTTTTTTTTTTATTTCACAGTTGCATCAACGTTCCCCATGGATTTATTCAAAAAGTCTGCTGCCAGAAACCAGGAGAGAAGCCCAAGTGTTGATTATTTTTGTCATTCTTGCAGTTTCAAGGTCAAGAATGAACTTCAGCTTTTAAATGTCAAACATAAATCCGTTCCACAGTTTCAGCAGCTCAGCGAAGAATGGCCTGGGCGCATGCTGCGTGTGCCTTTGCAGGATGTTTTTCTGTTATGTAAGAATTTTCACCTTTAGCACCGTTGAGCATCGCGAGTTAGTGATTGCAAAAGGAGACATATTCAGGCTACATCGCTCAGGGATAACTTACTGAATGAGAGTAGATGTATGGATGCAGAGTGACATTGAGAAAGATGTTAATGTACAGCACATGGACACGACCGCATGTAACCCGGGAGCCAGTGCTCTTATTTGATTTTCTCTTCAGGCTTGTCACACTGCATCAACAACCACAGAACAGCTGCAACCTTGGAGGAAGTTTTCCCGATAAAAACCCCCTTAAAATGACGACACTGCAGTAAATATTTTCGGAGTGGTCTGTCTGGACTTGATTCAGCGAGTATTTAGACTGTCAGCTCAGGTCTTTAAAGATTTGTCTGCTCCTACAGCACAGACCGATTACCTTAGTATTTGCTTAGTCCCCCACCACCATCTGTGTTTCAGATCATCCAAGGCAATTCTAATTAGAGTCGCAGGCTAGAGCTCATAGATAATGACGATTCTGCTATGATCAGCAGGATAAGACAGGTGCTTGTCAACTTGCTTTGACTTGGGCTTTTATGTTCTGGAACACAAGCTGAACAGTGAGCGGGGAGAGTTCAGAACCTCGTTAACCTTTTTTCCGCTGTTCAGACATATTAGCAGTGATTTCCTCTTATAATCACAGTGAAGTGTAGGGCCGTGTGTCTCTTAGTGCAAGTACAAACTCCAATATCAATGTGAAAATGTAATATTTTTTCAGTTAAACCATTTATTGCATAATTCATTGATACATTATACAGATTTTCCAGGAGAAGAAAGTAGAATGCTCTCAGAGTGACTGCCTGGTTATTTTATATTGTTGATTGTAAAAAGGAATTCTGACCTGATGCTCAAGAAAATAACTAACGTCTTATTACCAACAGAAACAGCTTTTCTAAAATGCTTTTTAACATTAATCGTCCCATTTTTCTTTGATTCTTCCATTCAGGTGAACATATAAGGGACTGCTCAGTCCACTGACATCAGTTATGCTGGGGATTGAACATCCAACCCCTGTAACCTCTTTGTTAAGCCGCTGCCACTTAATATGAGGTCCTCAGTGGTTGCCGGTGGCGTTGGCTCTCGAGTCTCTCCAGATATGCTGATCCTGAATCAGTCTCATGAGCAGCTCACAGGACCCGTTTCATCCCAGCTGGTCTAAAAGAAGGAAAAAGCCAGAGCAACAGGATGTGTCAGGCCAATCAAGAAGTTCTTTTATCACAAACTGTTCTCAAAAATAAATTCTTTCAATAAGTTATTTGAATGAATAATGCGTATCGACCGTTGACTGGAGCTCATTCCACCTGATGATGGGTGAAGAGGTTACACCCCTCACAGGAGACTTAGAGAAATATGCAAATTTAATGGCAAAAGGCACAAAACTGGATTTGATCTCTGAATGTCTTTACCAAGAGGTGAGTGTTGTAACCCCCATACAACTGTGTTTTGTGCTATTTTATCTTTTTCATTCTAATTTAGCACTCTAAACCTCATTCCTACACGATGCGTAGGCCCTACGCTGCTGTTGATTCTGTTGCTTAGTCAGTTGATGGTGGGACAGAATCAGAGCTCGCGGCTTGTGCCAAACATTGGCGTTTCTGTACAATCCAATAATAGAAACGTTAATGTGGATGATCGAGATCTACAGTGGCATTAACAGTAGACCGTGGCTGAGATGAAGCACTGAAAATATTGACTGTTTTTCACACGTAATGCTTGGTAATCCCACTCACAGCAGAACTTGGCCGAGGTTTGCAATCAAACAAGTACAGCAACATTTATTGACCGTGCTGGTTTACTTTCAGCTCTGACGTTCATTAACATGTACTGAAGCGTCGTCTTGGTCAGTTGCGGCGACAGCTGAGTCATGCGGCTTCAGTTCCTGGTGTCAAAGTGTTGATCAGCATTTCTTTTTGCCTGCCTGTTCCCACCGTGCACCATGCAGTGCTATTGCAGGGCTGCTGGGATCTCTCTTTGATCGCGTCGTGCCCGTCCCTCAGAAAGGTCAGGGAAAGTGTGGAGGAAATAAGGCTTTAAAGAACGAATCCCACATCTGGTTGTTTGGATGGTGGCCGATAAGCTGATTTTGGACGTTGACGCAGCTGAGCAGCAGGACACAACACCGCTTCTCTCAGTGAGAAAAATCTGTTTCTCGGCTCTCAGGGAAAGTACAGACTCTGCAGCCACAAGTATTAAAGTTTATAAAAGCCTGCTGATCAAAGAAGGGAGGCTCAGTCCAGGTCACGATGACAGATTCTGAGAAGAATTCAGTTGTTGGAAGTAACTTCCTGGCAAGTTGAGAGAGTTGTTGTTTTACAGCCTCTCTGCAGCATATGGATTCCCGGTTAACCTTCGCGTGGGCCCCAGGTCAGTCTCTGACATTCCTCTTTGCCAGCATAATATAGATATGCACACCGGTTCGGGGATTCATGAAATGCAGCCCTCCCAGGGGACGGATTTCTAGGAACAGTTTTGCTTTTCCGCTGCGCAGCGAGCCAAGCCTGCCAGGAGGAGCAGAGCGCCGGGCCTTCACAGCCCCCTGCCCCGGCGCTCAGCAGTGAAGATGTCAGCCACAAGCGGAGCTACAGTCTGCCACGCCTCCTTCCTGTCCACTTCCCCAAAATCCATTTTGTGCTGACTGCAGAGTCGAGAGAGACCACTCACAACAGGATCGGATGATGAGATTAGTTTTTATTGTCATTGCAACATTTCACTAGGGAACAGAAAAAACCCTCCTGAAACTGGTATTCTTTATCTTTTATTTTGTTTTTAACATAGTTTTGGTGATCAGCAACAAGTAAGAAAGATGTGGATGAGCTGCAAAAGCGGGAGTATCACAAAGCTGAATCTGCTTGCAGTTAGCAACTATGAACTGGTCTGACTGCACCAAGGAAAGGATTTCTTGTTCGCAGATTCAATGAGGAAACTTCCTTTAAAGAGAAGTTACATGCTCGTTCCCTGTATGGTAAATTAGCAATTGTCTGGAGCTTCAAATTAAAAGTGAGGCTATTTTCATTCAGAACATTGGTCCACGCCCATCAACTGTACCCTTTTGTCAATTGAGGAAGTACAGATCGGGTTTTTACTGTGTTATGCTTAATAAGAGGGTATTATGCCAGGAGCTCACAACACGTCTTGACATGATCTACTTGTAACCAACCTCTAAAGACCATTTCCTGTCGTGAAACTCACACAGAGTGCCCAATCTGGCGAAGGAGACGAAATGTCTGCACTCGTGCATCATTCCCGCGTTGTGTTATCTGCCTCTGCACATATAATCTCCTTTTATTACGCGTGTCTCTCCAACTGTGCACATGTTATCAGCTGAGTATTTATTCTCCTCTGCAGCACTGAGGGAGCGCACGCACCTGAAGCACCAAGGTCTCAGGTGAGGGTGTAGTCTGTTTCCATAGCAACCAGGTCAAACACTGGGTTGTTCAGTGACTAAAAACACACACAAATTGTCTTTCTTTTGTGATTGTAGGTCACTGCAGATCGCTCAGATAAAAGCCGGTGTGCTTCATGCCCACAGGTTCCTGCGGTTATTCTGTTCCCTGCATTTAAATATTTGGGTTTCTTTGCCAGAGGCTGTGCCTGTAAGCGCTTCAACAGGAACAAAGGACTCCCATACCACAGCCGAACCAAACAGAGGAACACGATTTCTCCCTAGAACAACATCTCCTTCCAGAAAATCACATGTGGAAGTAGTTTCGCCCTAACCTGCTTTCCAGCTGTTGGCATTAATCCATCTGTCTTAAATGATGAGATTAGTCACACAAGACATTTACAAATTAACAAGTAAAACAACTCAAGGTAAATTGAACTTGATGCAAAACAGGAAACTGGAACATAAAAAAAAGTGGAGTGGCCCAGTGTACTTTTTCTGTTTGTGCTTGCAGCATTTTCTTGTGGTTCTGGCAGTAGGGACGGGTCTAAAATACAAATAACCTCTGAGACAACCTGACAGAATTAAAGCACAAAGGTTTTCCTACAAGCACTCTGCGACCCCCTGGTTTGAGTTATGCATGGTGTCCCTGACCGTTCTGAATGCTGGAGCGCCATCTTGTGGCTGAAACGAAGCACTCTGTGTTCTGCTTGTTCTTTGGCTGTGGAGGAGCTTGAAGCAGACAGAGCTCTACAGAACACAGTGTACTCCAAGGTGATGCACAGCTGTGTTACATGAAACCCAGGAGTCTGTCTATAATGTGCCCCAGGCCGTGACACTGGATCTTATGAAACACACACACACACAACATACAGGCTGACTGAACTGATATGAGATTATAAAAGTGGCCTGAGTTCCATTTCATTCATTAAAAGTTCGGTTTATTTTAAGCCTGCAGTGCAGGTCTTTTGTCTGAAAGTGAGTGTAATGACAAAAACACTGTCAGGTGCGTACGTCAGCAGCTCTAATGGAACACCCACTGCTGCTGCCTTCGCAGCCGTGAAACAAAAGATGTCATTTGAATTCAAAATTCACTCTGTTACTGCTGGTAAAATCCAGAGATAACAAAAGAGTTGTGTATTGCATGCAAGATATATTCGGTTTGGCTATATTTAAGCTTTTGTAGTATTAAATGATCTGGACAGTGTACAAGTACTTCATCTGAACCTGTAAAACTGAACTTAAAATCATTGAAAGATGTAAAGATTCAGCATTGTGTTGTAGTGGTCAGCACTGTCACACTCTGTGTGTGTGTGTGTGTGTGTGTGTGTGTGTGTGTGTGTGTGTGTGTGTGTGTGTGTGTGTGTGTGTGTGTGTGTGTGTGTGTTCTTGTCGATACTCAGTTGTGACGACCACAGGACCAAAATGAGTTTTAAACCAACATGTCTGCTGGTCCTCACTTTTCAACTGACCTTTTTGAGGGTTAAGACATGATTTTTGCGTCAGGGTTTAAATTTGGTTTAGGTTAGTTTTAGGATACGGGTTCAGGTTCAGCATTATTGTTTTTATGGTTAGGGTAAGGGTAAGGGGCCAGGAAATGCATTATTTCAATGAATGTCCTCACAACGACAGAATTACAAATGTGTGTGAATGTTTGTAAGTTCTGCTAGCAGTAAATTGTCCATAGGTGCAAATGTTTGTGAATTTCTCTCTCTCTCTTAAATTAGTTTAAAAGACTGCTGACCTGTTCTGTGTGCCTCTCCTTTGGCCCTGTTTGGGCTGGGATTTGCTCAAAGCCTTCGAAGCCTTTACATGTTGTCCAAGTTTTTGGAAATTCAAGTGTATGTTAAAAGATGGATGGATTGTAATCATTGCCATATAAAGTCATTTTAAAAATATGGTGAAAAGTAATTATATTCACTAAAGCGTGAAACTAATTCAGATTTTTTTTGTTTGTTTTGTTTTGGGAAAACAGGTTACGTCAGCATCATGGAGTCATTTTTCAAGACTCCATAACCTTTGATTAGATGCGACAGATTACAAAAGTGTGTCAGTAATACCACACAGTTCAACCTTAGCAGTCCAGCACACTAAAATCAGAAACTAATAACAATCAGCAGTGTTGGGCAAGTTACTTTTGAAAATTAATTTATTTCTTCCAAACACTGAGTTAGAAACTGATTTATAATATTTTAAACATAACTAGTTATTAGGCAAAGTAACTATTACAGTACTTAAAAAAAGTATTTAAATATGTCAACGAATTTGGATCCTCTCTTAGTGGGATGTTAAGATGCATGTTCAATTATTTATTAGAAAACTGAACATATGATTAATGAAATAAACATAAATGGACACTTGACAGAATAAATTACAAACAGGAAACGCAAATCTAAGTGATTCCAATGTTGCTGCTTATTATGAGACAAGACAACGATCTAGTTTGATTAGGTAATCTTTCTACATTTGTTAAAGAACAATAGAAGACATTAGATGTATTTTAGTAGATCTCTGTGCTTCCATCACGGCTCTATGGCTGTATCTCTGTCGTATCACTTGACACATTTTGTACCAATATGGTTCCTTCTTTCTGTGTGATGACGTCATTTAGAACGTTCCCGACAGAGGAGTTGGCAACAATGTATCGGTTTTAAATGTCATCATGGAATTTGACCTAGATATGCAAATGAGCAGCTATGCAAATTAGGTGATGACGTCATTTAGAACAGTTATGATTGAGGAGTTAACAAGAATGGTTTTAAAGCAACATTGCTTGTTTTTTTTTGCAAAACACTATAAAGTGCATAATATTTAATTTAATTATGAAGCATTTCATGTAAACATCATTTTTTTAACATTATAAACTTTCATTTAAATAATTATGACATTGTAATCTGAATAACACAACTCACCATTTATTCAATTATACAGTGTCAGGTACAACAGTCATTTCTTGGCACTTTTACAGACAAGACCCCAATAGTTCCACATGAGCAAATATAAGTGACTGTGAAAAGGGGAAAAAAAATCCCTTTTTAGAAGTAGCATCTACTTTTATCTGCTCTATGTATTTTCATTGAGACTTTGAGTCACTTTGTGACTTTGTTGTTTATCTCATGGAAAAGTTTGTCAAGTCAACTGAGCGTGAACCTGAACAATCACTTTAAATTAATTGAACTTTTAGAAAAATTAAAGCGCAGTTCTACTTGGTTCAGGCTCTTGAGAAGTAAATAATCATTTCATCTCACTGACAACTTTTCCTGAGAATATTTCCAATTTCCTTGGCTGATCTGTATCCTCCCAGAGACTAATAATCCCCCTCACTGACCAATGCAAAGCCACCAACAGATGATAAAGCTTATTTGTGTCTGCTTACGAGGAGAAATTACGTATAATCCATTCTTAGAGGCAGACAACACAGAGGGCCATGTCTTCAGTGCAGGATGGAAAGGAGTCATTTCATGGTCCTTGTTCAGTCTTTCAGACTTTATCCAGATGAAATCTTGAAAACATCACCACTGATCACCGCAGGTACAGTTATTTTCTAAAGCTCAAATAGTAACGACAATAGTAAATGGAACAATTCGTCGATGCATGTGCCACATTTTAGTTCCATGTGTGTTTCTGTAAAATTATATGTCACTAAAAGATCATTTGATTGTTCAGCTTTTAATGTTTTACGGAAGGTTTTAGGTGGGGATATTTTTCAAAACAAACGTTGATATAACTGCTTCAAATCCAACAGTAAGGTTAAATGTATTCTTAAAGTATCCAGCAGGGGGAGTTACTGGATTTCCTGAATTCTCACACAAAAACCACCAATTCTCAGTCTTCACTTCTGCCAGGCCTTTCCCTGACCCTTCCATTGGATTGGGTGTGTTGGTAAAGGGGAGCCGTACAGATGCAGGGATGTAGAGCACTCATCTAACCTGGTAAGAGTTGAGTTGTTGCTTAAATGTTTGAACTCGATTCTAAGTATTCCATAAGAATGTGGATTTTTGCTGCATGAAACCTGCTGAAACAATCCTACTTTATTCCATCCATCCATTCATGCATGCATTCCATGCCAAGACTCAAACTGTGGCCTTGTTTCTCTGCAGCTATTCGCCACACACTGCGTGACACTGTCCCAATATAATAAATCCATTCAGTGAAAACAACAGCCCATCTCAAGGTGAACGGACAAGCCGCTTTAACACCGAATATTGAATCTGATCTAATGTGAATGACGTCTGACAAGTAAACCCTCCACAGAGCTCCCCAAGTGTTCCTGCACCTAAATATCATTTCCTCCTACTGAATATGAAGTTGATGTAACAAGTCTTAATGGCATTGCATAAAACAGTGGCCCAAACCAGGAAGTGAGACAGTCAGGACCAACATTACACAGTTTCCTCCCCCTAATGGCTTCACGTCTGGTTTTTCAGATTCCAGAGCTTTGCTAATGAACAGCTAAATATTTTCTCTTAATTGTTTGTGGTGACTATGTGTGTGTGTGTGGTATTTAAAGTCTTAAATAAGCAAGAAGCAGTTTTGTTTTCCATTAATTTTGCCCACATTATGCAACAGGTCAAATTCGACTTAGTAACAAGCTGCTTTGCATCTTTGTTGCACAACTGTGAGAAAAAAGTACAGAACTAAGTAAACTGGGAATTGAAGCATTAGATTGATTTCAACATATTTTATAATGTACTTAATCACACAGAATACTCAGAAGACGCTACCTATAACAAACCTTTGATCATTTTAAAAGACTGAGAGAAAATTTGTGGCTTGTTGGATCAAGAAACCGGCTCCACTGTGTATTCATTTTGTTTCGTGCATTTCCATCAAACTGTGTGTGTGCTCGGTTATGTTTGCCCCCCGTTGGGACTCCCGTGTCTCCCCTGTCAGAGTCGCTGAGTCTCATCTGGTGGGGCAACCTTTGGCTTTCTGCCGGCTAACTTTAGCCTCACAGCTTGCATGGTCTCTCTAAGCCTTTTTTGGGGTTGTGGTGTGCCAAAGTAGATTTACCTTCAATAACCATTTATTAAATCTCTATCCATTAGACTCCGAGGCTTCATAAGAGCCGGCTGCATTAAGCCTGATTATGGGATGCTCTGCAGAGGAAAGGGGTCTATGTGTCAAGTATGTCATCGAGTGATTTATATCCCCGGCTTGGATCTCTGTCTTGTCAGTTGGGACTGAGCCACGGAAGCGAGGAGAGGGAAGCGGCGGACCCTCCGCTGACCACGAAGCCAAATGGTTTGGAAAGCGTGAGTCCAGACGGCGGCTGTGATGCCTTGGTTCTGTCGTGGCTCCCCGAGGTTCTCTGTCTGCTTCTGTAGATGTGCCAGCTGAACCCTGACCTGCCGCCGCTCTCCAAGGATTCCTCTCGCCACTTAAGTCCTCAACATGGACCCAAAGGGCCCGGGGGCCACCTTCAAGAGGTCCTCCCTCAAACGCAGCACGTCCGGCTCTCAGAAGGTAAGATTACATTCAACAGGTGACACCGTCTGGTTTTGTTCTTTTGCCTGTCATAGTTGTGTTAAGTATTTTCAAAGTTTCTTGTTGGTCTCGATGGTAATGAATGACTGTGCATGCATGCACGATTATTGAGATTACTTGTGCCACACAGCGTCTCACATGAAACGTTCACTGTGAGCTGGTCTGAGATCACGTCAACCAATCGTTTTAGAGCTTCTGACTTCGACATAAAGGCACGCACAACTCAGGACTGCCGGCTGCTTACCGCCAAGCACATGTTCTCTACTTGCAGCCCTTCAAAGTTGCAGCTAAGTGGTGTTTAAAGCTGAGCAGCTACTCGCTCCAGTACAGCAGTTTAATCCTTGGTAATGGCCCAGTGTGGACAACCACGTCCATGGCAGATTAGAGAGTTTTATATCTTTCTAAAGTCTGCTTTCATGTGATTAACACACTCCTGCTGACGTGTCCTTGAAAGCTAGAAAGATGTCAGTTTTTTTGTATATGCACGTATTTTTACATTTCCAGTCCAACCAGCAATTCATACTGTCATTAAAGCACATTTATGATAAACTGAAAGAACTTATCAATACAAAAAATAAATCTTTCACATTAGTGGATTTATGTGATTGAGAAATATAGAAGCAATCTTAAAAGTCACATCTAATAAAACACACACAGTAATTTCATGCTTTTTAGGCGATAATGTCTCCAATAATATAGAATTTATACAAGAAATGACACACAACGATTCACTCAGTCGTCCGTAATTTGTATTCAGACAATATATCGAACACCATTAAATGATTCTGGTGTGACAGTTTTAAATACGTCGCATTACTGCATAGGTCTGTGAGATTAATATTCTATGTCTAATCCGCAGCCTTTTTTATGCGAGCTTTTACACATTAAATCAATCAACAGAGCCACGATTATCAAGTGAATAGTGCTGCACTTTTAATGAGATTCGATATGTTGCTAAATATAAAGTCTTTGGCCGCATCGGCCAGACAGCTGAGAAATAACATCTAATTCTACATGATCGTTCACATTTGCTGCGTCGGTATGGTGGCCTTTAATCATAGATTTATCATCTTTCTGTAAATGGTAGGCACACATGTCATTTACTGTGGTTGATTGCATGGATTAATTCATTCATCTGAAGTGTATTAATTGAAACTGTGATGGAAATAAGTACAACTGTGAATAACTTTACAAAGGTTTTCCAGAAAATTCATTCAAATAAAGTCTATTTTAAAGCCCTTTTCAAAATAAAAGACAAATAAGAAAAAAAAAAAAAACACTTTAAATGGCAATAAATAGAAAAAAATAAGTTCCTGCTGGGAAATTTTGGCTCAATCAAAACTGTTAGGAAATAATTTCTTTGACGCCTCCTGATATGCGTGAATGATTTTGGGTGAGTTTTGTGCTCGGGCACATAAACCGAATTAACTTCATTATAAATGCATGAAGCGTCTAAAACAGCACAAATGCGGCGTAGAAGGCCCGCAGTTGTGGAGCTCATATGACTTGTGTGACGTAGACGTCAGGCTGAGGTCAGGTGAGGCCTGAGAAGCCTTTAAAAGCTTTACGGCTCAGCGGCGTGGAACTGAGCGCTCAGGCTGGGGACCCAGTCACACCGCAGCACTTTGAATGAAGAAAGCCTGAGAAAAAGAAGAAAAAAAAAAAAAATAGCTGAAGTTGTCCCGTCAGATATCGCAACAGTCTGTGGTTGGGTGGTTTTCACATTACTCCAGTGCACAAGATTATTGTATTCAAAAGGATGAATGAAAAGATGTGGTCAAACCAAATGAAAAATGGAGTTTTATTCAGCTGTGCTGGCAAAAAAAAAAAAGTTCATTACATGGGAAAACAAGTTGATATATATCATATTTTGAAATGGAACTATTAGAGCACAACTAAGCAAAATGTGTGCAATGTGGAAACTAGAGCAAGATCCAGAACACTCAGAAAATATTCCCATCAAACTGCTCGTAAGGCAAAGGCAAAGACCCTGCGGTCAGCAGTGGCGGCGGATCCTGCCGTCACGCAGAGATGAGGCACGAACAGACTCTCAGGAGTGGAGTGTTCACCTGCAGCTGCTGAGCTACTGTCAACATTCGACTTGATCAGTCACAACTGAGACTATGATGCAATCTAATACAATAAAAATCCAATTTCATTTGCCAACCTAATAAAAAAGAAACTATAGAGCGACAAGGTTCCTCGTCGCTCGACATGCCTGAGTCCTTTTGGAAAATGTTATCGTTTCATGATGTGTCAAATACTATTCTCTCATTAAAAGCTTGTCGTGCAGACGGACCAGTCAACCGCTGGGACTTTCCTCATGTTAAGTCATGCTGTTTGAGTTGAATCATCATGCTGAAATATCCTGGAAGATAATGTGATTTTTCACATTGACGGTGCCTTTCCAGAGCAGTGAGTTGCAGCCTGTTACGATGAGAGCCGCAAACTAAGAAGCTCCCTCCCTTCTTTATTCTACTGGGTGTTTTACTCATAAATCACACAAAAAAAGAGAGCAGACGGTGCCCACATGAATGATACAGTGTTAACGTGAGTTTCTGGGTTTAACAGTGAAGGTTTCTGTTAATGCTGCAGTATCACCTGAAGGCCCGAAGACTGCTTCCAGCACGGAACTCTCAGCTTTTAAAAGGCATCCAGGGATTTCCACTGACTCTAAAGTCATTTTTGGTTCACTATTAGAGAATGATGTTAGGTTAAAAGTCTTTGCAATATTCATTTTGAGAACATTTTTCTGAATTTTTTTCAGTCTTTTCCGGTTTGGTGAACTTTCACCCATATTCACTTATCAGTGACTTATCCGTTGAACATATTATTATTATACATAAATCAACTTTGTTGCATTATGCATACCGTAATATGCCTGCATACAATTTGGGCATCTTTTTTTTTAATTTTTTTTATTTTTTAATCATTTGAAGTTTTACATCCTTGCTTTAACTCCCCATCTCAGGCAGTTTGAAAAACTTTTGCATCCAAATTCAGCTCCGTCTATGCGTGCGCTACATAAACTTCACAGTTTGTTAATAGACATTTTAAATCTGAAGTTTCATTTCTAGATGAATTTCTTCCGAGGGTTATCTGGTGTCTTTTTTCATTCCGTCTTTGGGGAAAACAGGAGTGAAAAAAAAAAAAAACCCAGCAGCCTTAAAAATGTCTTATGACTCCCTCAACTCTTGGGGATAATCAGTGACATGTCGGACTCGTGATGGCTAACTGGATTTTCAAACTCAGGAGGACAATGAGTGCATTTACAAACAGGGCTGAATGAAAACACTCAGCTTCCCAGTTAATTCATAGTTGCCTGTCCAGAGTCTGGGACTTGAGCGTGCGGCTTTGTCGAAATATCTTTTTCCCCCTCAAGTGAAAACATGTAAAAGCGGCTTTATTTGTGTCCGTGCGGGCCGGCTACGAGGTGGGAATACTTTTTAAACGGTAAAACGAGTCTGCACGGGCTTCCTTTCTGTCACAGCGCATCAGGATCTCACTGCACCGCTATTCAGCAGCAAAGCCCAGCAATTAGTAGCTTTTATCTTCAACCCTGGTAACATCACATTCCTCGTAGGACCCCCAAATCCTCCCTGATCCACTTTCCCTCGTGCTGACGAAGCTTTTGTTGCACAGATTCCATTGTTGCTACAATACTCAGAAAAAAAAAAAAATCCTTCCGATCTTTCCGATACTTATATATTTACTCGAATACAGTTTTGTTTGCACTGAAAACGGCCATGTTAAGAGGTCAGCGTACAGAAATACAGGCCTGGTTGTGACTGTCGGGCCGAACAGTCTGTGTAATTGTAGCTTCACTGGAACAAATTAGCTGTGATCGAGTTGTTGCGAAGCTGTGGGTCAGGAGACCAGGACCATGTGATTCTAGTCCAAAAAAAAAAGGAATAAATATAAGGCATGGTGAGCATGTGGCCTGTGTGCGCCAGTACTTTATCTCCTCCAACACAAAACCAGCAGGAGGACAGAATACACAGACAGCTACATTTTGAATGACAAACATAAGTACAACTAACGAAAACTCTATTTTTCCTACTTCCTCCTTAATAACCCAGCAATCATAATTCCCATCTTACAAAGGTGTCTTTTGTTTCGTTTTCTCAGAAAATTCAGCATTTTGGTCTGAATGTTGTTTATTGTTCGCAGGCTTGTCTTAAATCTGGTTAATTTGCTTGGTGTGACACAATCTGATCCCCTCAGTTTCCAGATCTTTAGGGTTTTTTTTTTTTTGTTGTTGTTAAGTGCTCAAAGGCAGCTCTTAACGAGCCAGCTGGTTGCCGACTGGATTTTGGTTTTAATTGCTGTGGTTAATGAGTTTAAGTAAGCTGAAATAACTGCGTCATACTGGCCGAGCCCTTGTGGAAACCGGCTTTTGTTTTGTGCGGCTATAATTAACAGTGGCCCACGCGCATTTTTGTTGTTCCCTTTTACTGGAAGAGGACAAAAAAGTGGGAAAAAGTGGGGTGATGTTAGGCTTCTCTCCCTCTCTCTCTCTCTCTCTCTCTCTCTGTCTTTCTGTCTCATCAACCTCCAGCCTGGCTCGTCTTTTTCAGCAGGAGTTACAGTCGGGCTCGAACTTCTCACTTCAACCATAAAAGGAGTGCTTATGAAATCATTCACATGAGAACAGCCTGGAGCAGACGTCTACCGAGCTCCTTCTGTGCTTCGCTCCATCTCATGTCTTCCTCCGGTCACTTAAGCATGCGCCTCGAAGCTCCTGATGCCTTAAAACAATAAGTGAACCCGTGTCTGCATCTCGAGATGAGATAGCGGGAGAGGAGACGACCATGTGAGGAGCAACAGGTCAATCTAAAGCAGCGCGAGCGCAACTCTGAAAGTGGCGAACCAGTTGGAAACTCAGAAATATGCAAACATCTAAGAGACTGAAGGTTTCTGTGCAGCTACATCTGTCTAAAATCGAATTTCATTGTGATTTTTTTGTTTTATCCGATCTAAAACTGGCTCGAATCAGTCTGACTTAACTTTACTGTAACAAATCAAAAGTCTACTGGTATATATTTTCTTGCTTCACTCCATACAGGGTTCAGCTGAATAAATGCGATCTGGAAACTGCCCCACAATATGTTTATAAATGCAAAATTCCACTTTACATCAGCAACATTAAAAATGGGGATCAAGCGAGCTCAGAGTAGCTGGTCTGCTGAATTTTCTTTTCCTCAGTGAAAACATGGTGGGTGAAAATAGAGATTAACTGCAATTAGCATTGACTGACCTTGCCCCCAACCGGGGACCAGTCATGTCTTAACAACGCGCCTTGCAAGAAGAATGCCTGCATCCAATTCTCTCAATTATGCAAATGGAGTTGAAATCAAAGTAGTTGGAAGGGGGTGAAAATTATCAGATGAAATGTCGGGGAGCCTCCGGACCGGACCGCAGTGCTTTTAGGTTAACCGCTCGGCTCCGTCTTCTTCCACTAAGATCTTCCACACTGTGAAGTGAACACAAAGAAAAGGAGTTTCAACAAATTGGGAGATTAGGGGCCAGTTATCAAAGTAGATTTATTGTGCCTTGTTCAAGCGAAGGATGAAAATACCCTGTGGGCATGGAGAAGGGGTCATGGGACTCCCTAAAGGATTACCTTGAACTGGAGTCATGAGACTCGGGCGAACAAAGACCCTGCTCACATGCTCATCATATTAGCTGGCCCTCATAAAGTGAAGAAGTTTCATGTCCTGTGGGATTCAGTGGGACCGTTGGCTGGGAGTGCAGCACCGGAGGAGAGCTCCGCCGGACGCCTTCACTTCTGCTCTCACGCCTTGATCTCCAGCAGCAACTGAGACAAAACAAAAAACACCGCAGCTCCATTAGACGCTTGTGTGTAAGTGTGCTCAACAACTGCAACTATTTTACAACTTGATTTCTCCTCTTCTTGACTGAACTGTTTGGATCCGAGGGTAACTGGTGGTATTGATTGTAGAAAATGGGATGTAGATGTGAGTAGATGGCTTTGGAGGAGGAGTATTTGGTGAAAGAAAGAAGACTCTTGAATTGAGGTAGAAAGATAGATAAAGTAGTGAGTGCTTTGAATGAAAAAGAAAACTGTTAGAAAAAGAGGAAATGCAATATGGTGACTCAATTTGGGAAAAAAATGATTTGCTGTAAAAAAAAATTGTATTGTAAATGTAGCAGTTTTTGTTATTATTAACAATGAAGTTTCGCCAATTGTTTCTTCATTTTCTGAGAAATTCTGTATTTTGGTTGCTTCTGAGATTTATAAAGTTGATATTTATGCATATCTTTGTATAATTTATACAGTAACTCTGTAACCATTCAGTTCCTTCACAAATAACAAGCGAGAGATTTTACTTTGTGGCTTTCAGCTTATGCATAGAAATACCTTCTTTATTATATTTTTCTTCTTGCAGTGGTCATTCGGTGGGGCAGTTTTGTAGTTTTGCAGTGTGTTTGCCCCGCTGGCTGAGACTGAGGGCATTTCAGCTGAGTGAGAGAGAGAACAGTGACTGTTCTGTGTTTTGGATACTTGTGATGGTCACAAGACTTCAGCTGTGTTTATTTATGGTCATTAGTTCTTCTCATGCGTCCCTCAGGCCCAGAGAGTTCGATTCTACATTTTTGATATACTTTAATAAGAATATTGATAATTACATTTCTTTCTTTTTTCCCAGCGTTTTCTTGAAAAGCGTTGCTTCCAGTGACTCCAGATTAATTGGGCTTCATCTGTCAACAATAGCCTTCAGAGAGACATGGCTTTGAACTGGGGTTATTTTGGTTCCTCACTGGAAAAAGACCAGACAGCAATCAGAGCAGGACCTGACAAAGCGTGTGGGCGTAGTACAGTTGTGTGGTTCTTTCTCCGGCCTGCCTGGCAAAACCGAACACACAATAATTAGTCAGGATCAAGAGCGGTTTGATTACCGAATGAACGGGAAAAGATACTCGACTTCAAGTCTCCATGAATGCTCTTTTGCAAATTCGTATCTCTCAAACATGTTACAGAAATTGTATCATGTTTTCTCTGTTACATTTTACTTCCTTTGTTGGATACTGGCGCTTCTCACATTTCAGCAAGGATCAGAAAAAAAAACTGATGATAGTGAAAGTTACATTTACATAGTAGCAAGAGTGGCTGTCTTGTGACTGTAGTGTGACCGCACTTAATGCGAGCTGACCCTCTTATTGTTCTTCTTTTCTCTTTACAGGCGCAGAGAGCTTGGATTGAAAGGACTTTTCTTAAAAGAGAATGTATTCATATATTTCCCAGCAAGGATCCAACCAGGTAGGCGAGCTTCTTTAAGACGATTTAAATATTATTGTGGTGCTTAATTTGTTTTTCGGTTGGTTTAACAGATACGGCGCATGTGTTCTGTTACAAAGTCTCTGTTCATCGCTTCATAAAATTCCTATATTGGGAATTTTGCTTAAAAGATGTTGAACTGAAAAGACTTCAGCAAAATATTTTAAACATGCTGACATTTCATTAATGGAATGATTTGTAAAACAAGTTGAATTTAGAAAAAAACAACTGAAATCGACTATATATTTACCATGACATCAACCTGTTGTATGTTGTATGACAAAAGATCAACAATCATTTTGACTCATTTAACAGATATTCTCTCATTTTCACTTCATTAATAAATTATGACCGATATGAATGCAGGATATCTTACAGTTTTCAAAACTAAAACAAACATGGTTATTATTTAGCAGACCAAGCGGCTCTTTGTTCATCGAAGCATTAACATTCCAGAAATTCGAAGATGTTCCAGGGAAAAGCTACCGCCCCCATATGCAGACCTAAGACTGCAGCTGATCTTGTCTCTTGTCCGCCTAGATGTGCCTGTGGTCAGCTGACAACGCAGCACGTGGCCATCCCTCCCGGTGCCAACTCGCTAGAAGAAGCACATCAGCTGGTGCAGATTGACACCCCGAAAGACAAATGGAGCGTGATCAAACACACCAGGACGTATCCAACAGATTCCTTTGGGATCATCGAGTTCCAGGGAGGAGGATTCATCAACAAGGCCATGGTAAGCCTCGGCTGCGGTCTCCTTGGCCCAAAGATTTGTCTTTTATAAAAGAGTTACATTAGTATTTGAGGAGTTAGTAGATCTGACCTTGAATAAAAACAGTGACATCCTCTTCTGTTCTCTTAGTACATCCGGGTATCGTACGACACCAAACCCGACAACCTCTTACATTTGATGGTGAAGGACTGGCAGCTGGAGCTTCCCACCTTGCTCATATCGGTTCACGGAGGTCTGCAAAACTTCGACCTCCAGCCCAAACTGAAGCAGGTGTTCGGTAAAGGCCTGATCAAAGCCGCCGTCACCACCGGAGCTTGGATCTTCACGGGCGGAGTCAACACCGGTAGGCTGCTGGCAGCTCGGGATAATGCTTTTAATGTTCACTTAACAAATATCAGCCTGTGACATTAGATGATTACCTCTGCTCTTAATTGTCGTTGCGTAATAACCATTCAGCAATTTCCTGGGAGAGATTTGACGAGCCCATTGTCACGGGTTTAAGCTTCACGATTAGAGCTTTTGTGGGGAAATTCATCACAAATGAAAACCTGTGTGGGTTTTGTGTGCAGTTTAGAGTGTGTCCCATGATGCAGGTGTCTGACAGAGATGCTGTTTACCCCGTTTGCAGGTGTGATCCGTCACGTAGGAGATGCCTTAAAGGACCATTCCTCCAAATCACGAGGAAAGGTTTGTGCAATAGGAATTGCACCGTGGGGCATCTTGGAAAATAAGGAGGATCTAATCGGAAAAGATGTAAGAATATTAAGCATATTTATGAAAAAGGACATTTTCATGCTAATATGACTTCATGAAATAACTTTCCTTTTTTTTGTCTCTTTTTCCAGGTGACCAGACCTTATCAAACCATGGCGAATCCCCTCAGCAAGCTGGCCGTGCTCAACAACAGCCACTCCCACTTCATCCTCACCGACAACGGCACGTGTGGGAAGTACGGCTCTGAGGTCAAACTCCGCCGGCTGCTGGAGAAGCACATCTCCTTGCAGAAGATCAACACTCGTAAGTCATCCAGTCCATGGCGAACACCATTAAACGTGCTCCATCAACCCGCGGCGTGTGAATTTAAACCAGAATCCTGCTCGGACACGTGGACGGAGAGCTCCTTCTGTGACCTGTGGGCTTCCCTTTGTCATCCTATGCCTGGAGCTCGGATAAGGCAGGGACAGCAAAGGGATGCTCAGCTGTCACCACTGACTTCACTCCCTCCTGCCTTTGGCTTGTTTGTTCCTGCATCACGTTGAAGCGCGGCGTCGCACACTTCATCATTTTATTCTCAATCCAGAGAAGACGGCAGTAAGAGGAAGTGACCATTCGCTTCCCTTGTCTCCAGGTTTGGGTCAGGGCGTCCCACTGGTGTGTCTGATAGTGGAGGGAGGTCCAAACGTGATCTCCATCGCCCTGGAGAGCCTGCGGGACGAGCCCCCCATCCCCGTGGTGGTGTGCGACGGCAGCGGCCGTGCGTCCGACATCATTTCCTTTGCACACAAGTTCTCTGAGGACGGAGGGTAAGGTTTCAGGGGAAGTGTCCTTGATTTTCACATCAGGAAGAACACTAAAATATAAGTACAACGTCCTCTTCTCCAGGCTCGTCAATGATGATGTTAGGGACCAACTTTTGGTAACTATTCAGAAGACGTTCAATTATAGCAAAAGCCAGTCGCAGCAGATCCTCCTCATGGTGATGGAGTGCATGAAGAAACGGGAGCTGGTGAGTAGAAAAGCATTCCAAGTCTGTTACCATCGTCATAAAACTCTGTATGTGAAACGAGGAGATGTGTCGATCAATAAATATTTTTGAGTTGTGAAACATCTGGTCTCCATCGTCATTCATCCATTCCACTCGTCTGTGTTTCTCCATTAACATATTGAATAAAACCTAATCCCCGCGTCCCGCCTGCCATTTCTCTCCTTCGTTTTGTGGTCATGTGTGGTATGTCATGTAATCCAGGGCATTCGCAGCTTTACCCAAGGGCCTCATTAACCTCCATGTATATATGTGAGTGCACATGTGAGCACACAGCTGGAAAATGGTGATGAAAGTCTAATTCTGCAGTGTTAAACCTCCTCACTTCGGTGTAAACAATACTGTTCATCACCGCCGCACAACCTGCTGAGAGTCCTGACGGACAGCAGCTTAATCCCAGAGTTCCGAGCTTCACCAGAGTGTGTGCTCCAGACTCTGGACCATAAATAGCAGAATCGTTTGAGCATCTCCAGCAGATTTCCGCTGATATAAGTGATGTGATAAGTACTTTTTTAATACCCAGTGCATATAATCTCGGCACTCCGTACATGCGGGTGGGAAAGATCAGCGCCCACTACCACCTGCTTAGCAGGGGCCCTTGCTTCATCTATTCACAGTAAGCGTGCACTACACAGATGGAGGAGAGGCTCCATCTCCCTAATCCTCGGCCAGGGTTCTGTCTGCACTCCCCAGCCGAGGCTTTCAGTCCTCAGAGTGCTCTCGCTCCAAGACCAACCCTGCTTTTTCTAACCCCAGTGAATTAGACTGCCTAATGCGCATCACACTCAGAAAAGCAACTCAAACTGCTTGAAAAAAAATAAAAATGAAAAGATAAAGATCGCAGCACTTTGGCCTTCTTTTTTGGGTCATTTAGTTCTGACTGAGTCTGAAAAAAGACCGTAGTGGAACTTCCAAGTCACTTGGGATCATTAAACACCTTTCAGAGCCCCCACTTAAACTAAAGCACCCTGACTAACCAACAGGTGAATCTGTGTCACCGTCTCCTCAAATAAATCTTTTTATTCTGAGTGCATGGCCATGTGAGCAGCTGGGTCAGATGGATAAAAGACTCAAAACACATTTAAAGTCCAGGACCTTTCTGTTATGTAACACTCATTTACTTCATTTCACCAAATTGGAAACCTTTATTCATTACAGCAGGAAGAAAAACTCAAGATTTCAATATTCACATTAATGCTGATCATTGAAATCTCTGACTCCAGGTCACTCATTAATGCCAGTCTTTTCATACTCACTGTGCTGCATGAGAAAATCTGTTCATTACAATTCTGATTCCATATAGCTGAGCCTATAAAGAGACGAGCGTCTACATTTTACTCACATACTGCTGCACCCTGTACCAATTCATTCATTCATTCATTCATTCATTCATTCATTCATTCATTCATTCATTCATGATCCAGTAGTGTGTTATCATGACTTCCCCATTACGCTACACAGTTTAATCATCTCACATGTGCAACACATCAGTTCCCTTCTGTAATATTTCTTCATATACAGATCACAGTTTTTCGGATGGGTTCAGAGGGACAGCAGGATATTGAAATGGCCATCCTCACTGCCTTGCTTAAAGGTACCAAGCACACAGGCTCAATCCATCAGCGTTGTCTTATTTTAATGCTTCCTCCCACTTGCAGCGACATGAACAGGCTTTCTTCTACTTTCCCCTCTTCCTCCATCTCTCTGTTTTTTTGTGTTTTGTTTTACCGTCAGGCACAAATGCCTCTGCAGCGGACCAGCTGAGCTTGGCTCTGGCCTGGAACAGAGTCGATATCGCTCGCAATCACATCTTTGTTTATGGACACAATTTACCAGTGAGTGGTCCTCACATTCAAGCAAAGCAAATTAATCATGCCACAACAATAGTCGATACTTGCAGTGTTTCCCTCAATGTTATTTAAGACTGAAAGACAGAATGTAGATTAAAGAATGATCAAAGGTGAGGAGATTAGACGGAATATTCAACAATCTGTTTTCTTCACATAAACAAGCATGAATGTTTGACCATAAACGTGCACTTGTGCATGAGGACTTTGGCAAAAGCAGACTGTTGTCGAATTGATCTGTGAAAATTGGAAAATTTCAACAAGTGTGATGTGGAATACAAATATTTTAGATCAATTAAATCTATTTCTCTTTTGTATTGACAAAAAACATTGCAGATTTTTAGTTTTCAAAATGCTACAAAAATGCCTGAACCGCATTGCGCCTCTCAGCTCCCATGCTGCACACACTTTGTCTCACATCACTGATGTTTTTGGTGAAATGCCAGACTTCCTTTTCTACACCACAAGATGTTGTTAAGAGTTGCTGGGATCCATAACGAATAGAAACTGCAACTTTTTGGAAGTCTATATGTGAAATCTGCAATCATCATCACTACCATACTGTTTTTTTTAATTATTATTTTGTCATTTTAAATCATCTCCGTGATAAGACAAATTCAGTTCAAAGAATATGTTTCATGAAACTAACAATAATTTCACCCTCCATATTTTAAAATCAAAAAAAAAAAAAATGTTGGGGGAGGGAATCCCCTCAATCTCTCAGTTACTACACACCTTGAACATCAATGTTACAAATCACCTGACATTATTGGGTTGAACTACATAAACAAAAGCCCTAAAAATGATTTTCTGAAAACAAAAAAAAAGGTTGATGTGATTATTTTTACTCAAAGGAAGGATTTTGTACCTATTGCATCCTTGCTTTCCTCAGCCTGCCGGTGCCATCGCCAACACTACAACCCATGCAGCTCCATCGCAGGAGAAACAGAAGAGTCCTGCCAGTGCTCCTCGCAACAAAACTGGACGAGGCAAAAAGGGGAAGGGAAAAGGAAAAGCAAAACCTGAGCCTCCCGAGGAGACAGATCCCAGGAAACTGGAGCTGATTCGCTGGGTAAGAGGAGTTCCTGGAAAAGAGAACTGATGAAGTAATAATAATGACTTTATTCCATATACTTTCCCCAAGGTGAACTCTCTGGAGCAGGCTATGATGGATGCTCTGGTACTGGACAGAGTGGACTTTGTTAAACTGCTCCTGGAGAATGGAGTCAACATCCACCACTTCCTCACCATTCCCAGGCTGGAGGAGCTGTACAACACGGTGAGTTCCAGTCATCCCGCGAAACCGAAATGAGACCAAGTTCCCTGATTTGCACAACATGATGGATCAGCAGGTGCTCTTATGATGAAAACACATTTATCAGAACTGATTCTCCTCTTTCTCTTCTCCCTTTCTTCCTCAGAAACTTGGCCCGGCAAACACACTGCATGCTGTAGTGAGGGACGTCAAAAAGGTGAAACAGTCCCTCCAACAATAACAAACCTGCAGCAATAAGCTCCTTGCATTAACAGATATGACTCTTTCTTCAGGGAAACCTTCCTCCAGACTATCAGATCACTTTGATTGACATCGGTCTGGTGCTGGAGTACCTCATGGGTGGAGCTTACAGGAGCAATTACACCAGGAAGGCTTTTCGAAACCTCTACAATAATTTGTATGGACTAAAACGGGTATGCATGGTTGGAAGGGAATGAATGATAATGCCTTGTTCATCACATTAAGTAACATCTGACACTGAATGCAATGCTGTGTTGTGTTGCAGCCAAAAGCACTGAAGCTTCTAGGAATGGAGGTAGGATGCCATTCCTTTCAACTTGTTAAACCAGCAAACAACTTCTGCAAAAAAGTCGATTCATTTCCTCTTTTTTTTTTTTTTTTTTTTTGCCAGGACGACGAGCCGAGGACTAAGGGGAAGAAAAAGGCAAAAAAGAAGAAAGAGGAAGAGGTGGAGATCGACGTGGATGACCCTGAGGTGTGTCGGTTCAAGTATCCCTTCCACGAGCTGATGCTGTGGGCGGTGCTGATGAAACGCCAGAAGATGTCGTTGTTCCTCTGGCAGCGCGGCGAGGAGGCCATGGCCAAGGCTTTGGTGGCGTGCAAACTGTATAAGGCCATGGCTCACGAGTGCTCCGAGAGCGAACTGGTGGACGACATCTCCCAGGATCTGGAGAACAACTCCAAGTCAGTATTTTACTGTCCACATCTGTTGATAACTTTTTGATTTCGTATTTTTCTGAAGTGAAACATAACGGTTATGTTCCTTTTACAGAGAATTTGGTCAGTTGGCCTATGAGCTGTTAGACCAGTCCTACAAACACGACGAGCAGGTGGCCATGAAACTCTTAACGTACGAGCTGATTAACTGGAGTAACTCCACCTGTCTGAAACTGGCCGTGGCGGCGAAACAGCGCGACTTCATTGCTCACACTTGCAGTCAGATGCTGCTCACAGACATGTGGATGGGCTGCTTGAGGATTGGGAAAAACCCAGGACTCAAGGTCAGCGAGAATATCTTGAATATGAAGCCACGCAAAGTAACCGACTGACTGGAAGTATGTGATAAATACTGTGATATCTCACACAGGTCATTCTGGGGATCATCTTTCCTCTCCTGATTCTCCTGCTGGATTTCCGTATTGGAGATGACGCTTCATATCAGGCACCGGGAGGCAAAGAGGAGGGCAAAGACAAAGACGATGACAACAAATCCAGCAAGGTCCTGCTGCGTGCTGACACTGCCGCATGAAGTTTGTTCTCCCATGTTATTGTAAAGCTGAGTCAAAGACAGGTCTGCTGAACGCTTTGCTGTGTTGCCACAGGAGGCACACGATGCCACGTCCCACAAAGGAGATGAAGAAGAGGGCAGCGCGAATGTCCGAAAAATCCCAATCGGCAAAAGGTTCTTTGAGTTTTACGACGCGCCCTTCACCAAATTCTGGTTCAACACAGTACGTTTTTTTGGGTTTGATTCCATTAGTTGGTATGTCGATTCATGGTCGATTAGTTAAATTTAAATTTATGGCTTTTGCCTCATCACAGATTTGCTATCTGGGATATTTGATGTTGTACAACTACATCATCCTGGTGAAAATGGAGCGGTGGCCGTCTATACAGGAGTGGACTGTCATTGCATACATCCTCACACTGGGCACTGAAAAAGTCAGACAGGTAAAGTTCAGACTCCTCCTCAGCTCGGTAGACTCAGAATATGTGAAGTACTAAAAGCGGCTGACTGTGTGCAGATTCTCATGTCTGAGCCGGGGAAGCTGAAGCAGAAGATCAGCGTGTGGCTGGAGGAGTACTGGAACATCACGGACCTGGTTGCCATCTGCACTTTCCTGCTGGGTTTGATGCTGCGGCTGCAGCACGAGCCCTACATGGGCTACGGCAGAGTCATATACTGCATAGACATCATCTTCTGGTACATCCGTGTGTTGGACATCTTTGGAGTCAACAAATACCTGGGACCCTACGTGATGATGATCGGGAAGATGGTAAGGACGGTTTGCCAAATCATCTGAAGCTCGTGTGACATGTATATAAATGAAATGAAAAATCACACTGTTTTTACCGTTTCCTTTCTTTCAGATGATTGACATGATGTACTTTGTGGTGATCATGCTGGTGGTGCTCATGAGCTTCGGCGTGGCCCGCCAAGCCATCCTTCACCCAGATGAGGAGCCCACATGGCGCCTGGCCAGAAATATCTTCTACATGCCCTACTGGATGATCTATGGAGAGGTTTTTGCGGACTCGATAGACCGTAAGACTAGAATTCATAGTAAGATTCTGTTTCCTGATTCTGGGCAGATGATCAGTGTTATGTTAATCTGTATGACTATCAAGCTCATATCTAATAACAATGCATTGAGCCCCCGTCAATACTTTGTCTCCCTCTGCTGGCACCATTGTAGTACGTGTTACTAAACACTGCTCCATTAGTAGAAGATGTCTGACTACCTCTTCTCCTCAGTCATGATCATCTGCCTTTAAGTTTTCTTTTTCTGTGAATGTTTCTTCTGTCAGGGTGAAGGCGACAAGCAGGCATTAAACAGCATCTTCTGTATATGTTTCACTAACTTCCACTAAATGGTGTTAAAACATTTGTTTACTTGTATTAAAAGTGGTAAAACTTCATCCCTTTTTTTCATTTGAACAAAGTTATACTGAAGATTTTAACATCGTCAGTGACTGTTGAGAGACGGATGAACATTTGTTGACAGTCATCCACCCTCTCTTGAACATCAGCTTGACCTTGACAGAAAAATTGCATGAAAAATCTTGTATTTATTGATTTGTAACGCTTTCTTGGTGTTTATCTGTGCTTTTCTGGGACCTTCCCTCAGTCTATGCGATGGAAATCAACCGTGAGTTCCCTTCAAGTCAAGAATGCAAATCCAATGGATCGAAGTTCTGAGAACAAGCCTACAGCTCTGATTTCCTCCCACAGCTCCATGTGGCGAACATCTATATGACGAAGATGGGAAGAAGCTCCCTCCGTGTATCCCTGGAGCCTGGCTCACGCCTGCTATCATGGCCTGTTACCTCCTCGTGGCAAACATTCTTCTGGTCAACCTGCTCATTGCAGTATTCAAGTAAACGCATGCTCTGAAAAGCCTGGCCAGCTTTTTATTTTCATGGAAACATCCGCTCTGTACTCACCAGTTTGCTGTTTCTCCCTCACGCAGCAACACGTTCTTTGAAGTCAAGTCCATTTCCAACCAGGTGTGGAAGTTTCAGCGGTACCAGCTGATCATGACCTTCCACGACCGTCCCATCCTGCCGCCGCCGCTCATCATCTTCAGCCACCTCTACATCCTCTTCAACAGGCTCTTTCGACGCTGCGCCAGGAAGAAGCAGGAGGGAGAGCTGGATGAAAAGGACCGAGGCCTCAGTTAGTCTTCTGTGTTTATTCTCTGTTTTATGTGACTTGTTGCTTTCATCCATAAACAACTTTATTAATGACTGGTATCTATTTTTTTCTCTAGAGCTCAGGTTGAATCCAGAGGAGCTTAAAAATCTTTATGAGTTTGAGGAACAATGTGTGGAGGAATATTTCCGTGAAAAAGAGGATGAGCAGCAGTCCTCCAGTGACGAGCGCATTAAGGTCACATCAGAAAGGTAAATATATCTTTCAAGTTTCGGTTTCAAATGGAATTCACTAATAAATCATCCATAAACTTCTCGTGTTCCCTGCAGAGTTGAGAATATGTCAATGCGTCTGGAGGAGGTGAATGAGAGGGAGAACACGATGAAGGCCTCCCTGCAGACCGTGGATCTCCGTCTTGCTCAGCTGGAAGAGATCCACGGGAGAATGGCGGTGGCGCTGGAAAAGCTTGCGGGAGTGGACAAGCTGGAGCTGACCAGGACCTACTCTCGAAATTCTTCCGTGTGCGACCCTTCGTCTCTGCTCCGCCAGGGCAGCATCAACAGCGCCGACGGCTACAGCCTGTACCGCTTCCACATGGACATGGAGGAGTTCGCGTCCAAGACGAAAGACGCAGACGAGACGGCGAAAAGTGGGCTGGAGAGACAGCGGAGTCTGCGCCAAGCCTCCAGCGTCAGCAACCTTAGCGGCAAGGAAGCTGGTCAGACCTTGGAGGTGGGCGGTTTGGACAGATCCAGGCCCAGCTCATGCGTGGACATTCTCATCTCCCCGTGCGAACAGAAGCCTGCTTCTGCGGCATCAAGTCAAGAGACCCTAACTAACAAGGGCAGCACGATGCTGCTGGACAGGCTCATGGACAAAAACAGACTGAAGCCCTCATCCCCTCCGAAAAGGACGAAATCCTTGAAGCACTATCCGGCTGAGGACCAGGCCGCCTCTCCTCTGACCAAGAGGAGGACGATGAGCACCATCATAGTGAGTCCTCCCGACGAGCCGGAGGAAGTGGTCGAGCCCATAGAAAGGGCCGAAATGCTAATAGGATCATCTTCCTCCCCAAAGAGGACAAAATCTCTGAGATATGTCCCGAGTGAAAGTCAAGCATCTCCCATCACGAAGAAGAGGGCGATGAGCAGCATCGTCTACAACCCGGCCGACGCCGGGGACGAAGAGCTGCAGACCGCAGACTACAGGTCACTGCTGGAACAAGTCACCAAGAGTCCAAACCAGTGGCCGGCAGATCTGGAGTATCAGGTGCATCCCAGCACCCTGGGCCACATGCCGAAAATCTCGACAGTCAGAAACCTGACTCAGCAGTTCCAAGCAAACACAGAACTCAAAAAACAAAGCGAGACTGAAGAGTCGCACTCAGAGAGGAAAGAAACTCCTCCGGCCGCAAAACCCGAACAGAATCTAAGAAAGCCAATGGCCAAAAGGAACCTTTCAGACGGTACGGAGTATCTGACCGTGGCCGATGCAAAGTATATGCCATCGCACAGGTCGCAGAGCTGGAACGCCACCGAGAGGAAGGCCAAGTCGTTCACAGTCAGCAGAGAGCGGAGAGCCTCCTGCAGCGACAGAGACCTTGATGGTGATCGTGGCAGAGTGTCGGCGGCGGAAGGAGAGGACGAGACCGCCAAGAAGACGGAGCTGCAAGACGAGGCACAGGACAAGAAATGAGTAAAGCAGGAAAGAGGAACATTAAACAAAAAGAGACGAGAACTGAGCAGAAGCAGTGTAGTAAAAAAAAAAAAAAACTTTTGTAAAGATTCACTTTCTTTATTGTCTTTACTTTTCATTGGTGTAACATACAGTAGTTCACAATCATTCACATCACAGTTCCCCCCCCCCATCACTGCGTTCTGCTGTGGGTTATGTGAAGGGAGCCTGTTGGACGGCGACGGATTCAGGAGAAAATAAAGCACAAACACAACTGCGAGCTGTGCCGACGTCTGAAACAGCGAACACATGACCTTCTGACACACGGTTAACATCTTCAAAATACTGCCTGTAAACGCTTTCTTTTTAATACTGTGTGCTTAATAGTGACCCCCCTCGGAGGTCTTCCTACAAACTCTCATGCAAATACTGTCAATCGGATATCGATATGTACAAATAACATCCACCATGAAACAAACAATCCTTTCACAGTTTCATTTTGACACAGAAGCCTGTATAAATAAAATAAAAGCTTGGCTAAAATAAAATAATAAAAAAAAAAGATAATACAGTAAGTTGTATCAATACATGTTTTTGTCATTTCTATCACATTGCTGTGATTTCTTCTAGGCACACAAAGAGAACAAATAGAAATTATGTTAAGTGCAACTTGGAGACCGTAAGCGTATTAATGCACATGATTTCACACAGACAAATACAATCAATGCTGAGCCTTGATATGTTTATATTACAGCATCATAGTAAATATGATAGTAGGTAGTGTGTAGAAAAAGATGCTACAAAATATGAAAGGATCTTAAAGTGGTTTCTTTATTGCAGGTGCATTTCAATAAATTTGAAAATGTAATTCAAACAGTGACATATATTTTAGATTATGTCAAGATATTGTTTTTTTCTTTTTTAAACTGGAGGCCGTGATTATCATAAGTGAGATTTTTTTTTAAATCCTTTTTGTGTTGGGAGTGTTTGGAATGAGTGTCAAAGCAATTCACTTTTTGCTGTCGTTCAAACTTTTTGAGATGCACCTGTGTAAGACGGCTGTGTTTAACCAGATGGAGGCCCACGGCGAGCAGGCACTGCACGGCGAGCTACAAACCACCGCTGATGGTCACGCAGAAGTCTTTTGCATGAGTGGATTTAAAAAGAAAAAAAAAAAAAGGTTATCAGGCCTCATTCCTCATTGATCCTCTGCTGGTAGGCAGATCAGGGCGGCGTCTCAGCCGCCCGTAAAGCTGTCAGCTCAGCTGGCAGAAAAAGCCCCCCGACTCAGACCAGTGCTGCTGCCGCCGCTGCCAGGAGGCCCGAGAGCGCTCCGGGACAGCAAGGTCACGCTGGAAAGGTGAACGCTGCGGACCAGCAGCCTAGAGGAGCGAACACTTGAAGATCTTGATCCGCTTCGACTTCTTCTCTGTGATCTTCACTGGTTTTCCCGATCCTCCAGCGGTGCTGTCAGTCTGTCAACAACATCACAATTTAAAAAAAAAATAAAAATACAGTGACTAAAAGCTTCACTACAAAGCGTGGCCATCTATTTTAGGAGTCTCTTCACAACTTACGTTCTTTAAGCTGAGATTATGCAATATGTCTCTTCCCATTGTATAAAAAGCCTGATTTGATAAAAAAAATACAAAGAGAAAAGTTATGAATATGTTGCATGCATGTCATGTCACGTGGGTTACAAATTCTGCTTACCTCTTCTACGTTTAAGCTAGACTTTGCACTGGTTTCCAAGAACTTCACTCCATAATCAATAGCCAGCTGAGGAAGAGAAGAGCACAATGTGACTGTCACTGAATGCAAATTCTAAACTGCATTAGCATTTGTGTGGGTTGACTTCCTCTTTTAAGAAATGACTGTGCACGCTGCGGGGACTCACTTTTTCACCTCGGTCTTTAGACACCTGCCTCCTGTCAGTCATGTCACATTTGTTACCCAGGATCATCTTCTCCACATCCGACGAGGCATGCTGAGGACATTGAAAACACCCATTATGCAACCTTATGTAACTAAATGACTTTATTATGGGCACAGAAATGGGCTCATTGAATGAAAAAATACAAAACAATAACAAAACATACTGAAATACAGATATTTCAACCCCCTTTTTCTGCACTTAGTTTTAGTGCAAAGAAATGTAAAAGTGCTTTCTCTTATAATCTTAAGAGAACAAAATAATTAAGACAATTTTCTGAAAACAGGAAGAACATTAAAGTATGGAAGCATCAAGCATACACTATACTAAAGATATATCATAGATATTACTGTTAATTTCCCCACAGATAAATAAGTAGAAGTAAAATATAACATAGGAAACCACTGACTGTTATCGTAATCTTTTCAAGTACTATTAGAATCATTTATGTTCCAATTAAATATATTTTTCTTGGTAAGATGAAATGTTTATGAACATGAAAACACTTGTAATCCCTTATTTTTATACAGTATTACAAAATAAATAACTGAAGCTGTGGCCATTCATTCGAATGTGTTTCAATGAAAGGAAGTATAATTTTACACTGGTGCCATTTGTAAAATCCCCTGATTGCTAAATACATTCAAATGTGTTGACATGTATGTCCTCCGTTTCAACCACTTCCTCTGCTGCACTGACTGAATATATGACTTGATTTTGTGTTTCTGCCTCTGCATCTGAAATCTTCTCTTCAAGTCAATGTTCACAAAAATGCATGTTTTCAAGATGAACCTTAAGCAATAATAATATTAATGAAGACGCTTCATTCATTCCAAATTGTTTTTCAGCCATCCAAAGGATTCAACCCATTATGATCGTGATCAACCAGAACTCCACAACACTCAGTGGCAGTGTTTTGGCAGTGGGAATTGAACCTCTACACCACCACTGTCCAACACACTCCATCACTGCTGCATCAGAAAATGTTTCTTTCTGAGTCTCACATTATGCAAAGTAAGTTTGCAGGCCAGAACAAATCTTTTAATGCACCTGTTTTGGCCCACGATACTTTAGTGGGTCTTTCGTCATATCTGTAGTCAAATGGGCCAATGGAGTTTAAGAGCAGTGGGCCTCAAACCTCATTAAAACCTTATTATAACTTCAAGTAACTCCATAATATAAAAATACAGTATAATGTGTCCAGTGATGATTTTAAACTGCATTTTAAAGCCAGGGATGGGCTAAATAAATACATGACTTGAACTATCAGAAGTTCAGAACTTACCTCTTCGATATTTCTAATCCAGTTTTTGATATTTTCAAAAGACTTCTCATTGCAGATGTCGTAGACCAACATAATGCCCTGTTAGAGAAGAAATAAACAAATTCGTGACAATCTGCAAGGGAAGCTTTCACATCTGGGTGACAGTGAGAAGATGAGCACCCACCATTGCTCCTCTATAGTAAGCTGTCGTGATGGTGCGAAACCTCTCCTGTCCTGCGGTGTCCCTGAACACATCACATGAAAAAAGATCACATCTAGGAGGAAGTGCGCTGCATCAAAGTGCAGATTCATCAGTTTCGCATCTAAAAACAGGAACAGGAAGCTCGGAACACACTTACCAGATCTGAAGTTTGACTCTCTTTCCATCCAGCTCTATTGTTCGGATTTTGAAGTCTATTCCTGCATTTTGACAGGAGAGAGAGCATTCAGAGCAGCATCAGCTCAAGCATGCTGCATCAATTAGTTACATGACATCATTGAGTTTGTGTCATGCCTCAGATGCCACACCAAAACCATTGTTTTTTTATGGTTTAAGCACAATAACTTTCACTGTTAGATATTATCACAGAAATAATAAGAATTTGGGGACTATGTGAAGTGGCATATAATAAAAGTTAACATGATTATAACAGTATTTTGGACACACTGACTTCAACACAAACCCTAGTGGGATGAAGTCTGGAAAGATCAGAAATATTCAGAAGAATTCATCTCAAACTGATGGCAAATGAGCTTTCAAGGACAGAATATCACAATTTGGATCTCAGTGCCATTGTCTTGCTCTTATGCAGTACCAGCCCCTTTAGACAGCGTGGATCTGAGCGATCAAACTACCAAAAAAATATCAACATCAAAGGTATTATCAGCAGTAAAAGCGATCTACGTGCTCACCTGGGAGTAAAATGTGAAGTAGAGACGACGTGAGCTTTGTGTTTGATTCTGAGGGGCGTCTGCGGGGTACTCACCTATTGTGGAAATGAAGGTGGTGTTGAAGGAGTCCTCGCTGAATCTGAACAGCAGACATGTCTTTCCCACCCCGCTGTCTCCGATCAGCAACAGTTTGAACAGATAGTCGTACGTCTTCGCCATTTAAACCAGCGTTCGGTTCTCTCAAGGCCGCGCCGAGCCGGGAACTGCCCCAGTCTGAAGCCCTCAGCTGTCTGTGTAGCAGAAGCGAAAGACCACCAGCGTCCCGGTGCCCCGCCAATGACGGCACGCGCCGCTTTGCATCATGGGAAGTGGAGTTTTATAGGATAGCGGCCTTTTAAATTTTTATTTATTTTACCCATCCCTTTATCATGAAGAAACATAACTTTAATTTCAGAACTATGAGGATTATGAGGACAAAAATACTATACTTTATTTTTAAATAACATATTGTCGTATCAGACTCGTCTGAGCATTTCAGAAACTGCTATTCTACTTCCTTTTTTCAAGAACTTTATTGATTTATTTTTATGACGCCATGAACTAATTAAAACCCACTCACCCAAAGGCCAAAAAAAAAAAAAAAAAAAAAAAAAAAAAGATACTGCTGCGTTTGTAGAATTTGTAGAATTTGAAAAGATTGTGACTTTTCATTTTGAGGGTACTTGTCTGGTCATAGCATGTTATATAACAGTCATACACATTTTTCAGAAATCTGTTGAGAAATATGTGTAAAGTGATATGAAAGTATAGAAATGTGTGTGGTTTTGATCTGCTAGGGTTTTCTGCACTTTTACAACCTGTGCCATTCATTATAACAGTGTTCAACTCTAAGCAGGATGATTCTAAAGTGTGATTACTGAATATTGGAGAAGGGGTAGGATTAATTTTTTAATTTTTTTTAACCAACTTGGCATATGTTTACTTCAGGTTTATAATATAAGTATGTAAGTCTATCTGTCTGTGCATGTGTGTAGCAATAATTTTAGAAAGAGTTCAAGGACATAAGGCCAGTAATTTCAATTTTCCAGTATTTCAGTGAGCACCTTATAATATGACCAATCAAACTAAGTTTTATTAACACAGTTTGTGTTTTTAAGAATGAAGGAGAGCTCTAGCGTAATTTTTATGAACATACTTGGTTCATACATTATAAATTTGAAAAAAGGACTCCAGAAAAAAAAAGTCCAATGTACATTTTGTGTTGTGAGTAAACAGTTGATGAAATTATGAAACAATACCTTGCAGTTTGTAGATTTCAGGCAGGAAGACATCCTGTGCTCTGTTTACTGCAGTCAGCACGCGCATGCGCACTGTGAGACCAGCGCGGTGAAAATGCCTGTAAGTTACAAAGTTGTGGCATAAAACGTTTTCCTTGATGAGTTTATGTGCATTACTGTCACCTGTCTGTGCGGGTTTTTAGTCTCCGAATCCCTTGCGTGCGTTTAGTGTTGACACGGTGAAGCCTCGGAGTTGTGTTGTTGTTTCTGAGCACATGGAGATTGGTAGTTAGCTAGCTTAGCTGTCCGGGTGACGACTATTTGCTGAAACGCAACCGATATTCATGTGGAGGGATGTCGATCCGGGAAACAGTCTATAACAAGGCCTGTTTCGATAGTGTCTTTCACCACTAACTGGACACAGATTATATTTTATCCGTTCATAGTCATGGGTTATAACTGAGTCATCAGGATGCTTTTATTCACTACTGTCATACCACAGATTGATACTCAAATGCAAATTCAGTAAGATGGTTTCGTTTGTAGCTGGCCAAAGACCTCCTCCACCCTACGATCGACCAGGAGAGACGACAACACAAGAAGAAGAGACTGGTTCAGAGTCCTAATTCCTATTTTATGGATGTGAAGTGCCCAGGTAACTTTATAACGGTCATCCTCTCTCATTTTACACTATTTCAATCATTTAATGTGAAACAGTATTCACAGTTGAGAATATAAATCATAAGGGGGATTTAATACTAATAACCTCAAAAGTATCAATTGTTTATAGGTTTGGATAAAACTTCTGGCTGACTTTTTCACAATACAAGTCCAGCTTTGTTCCTCCCATGATTTTAAAGCTAGTATGATGCTACTCATGCATTGGGCATGTAAGTTGACCATGAGAAGAATGGAACATTTTTGTACACTATATTTCTGTACACATCCTCATTGGTGTGTCATGGATAAAAAGCTGAGAGAAAGGATCAATTCTGATTTGTAGTCACAGCAGATGAAACATTTGCTTACCCATATGACCCATAGATGCCCTCTGACACAGATCCCAAATCTGCCTAAGTGAATCAGCTGTTTGGCTGTTTGTTTGCAGGCTGCTACAAGATCACCACTGTGTTCAGTCATGCACAGACAGTGGTGCTGTGTGTGGGATGCTCCACAGTGCTGTGTCAGCCCAAAGGAGGAAAGGCTCGCCTGACAGAGGGTAACCCCACCTATCCAACCCCAAAAAAAGAGGACCAACTTCCCAAATACAAAGATTAATTTGTTTTTTTTCCTTTACCCTTCCACAGGTTGCTCTTTCAGGAGGAAGCAGCATTAAACATTTCTTCAACACACTTTCATACATTTCACAATTTTCTGTTGATTCCAGTGTCTTGTTTTTGCCAATAACAAGCTGTTGTACAAATGAGTTCAAGTTTTATAATGGAAGGTCTTAAAGGTGAAATGGTAAGAAATCGTAAGAAATCAATAAACACTTTTAAATGAAGTATCTTTTGGATTTTTTTTTATTGACGAATCATTAGAAATCTTTGAGACTTTAAATAACCTTCACAGAAAGCATAAAAGTCATTGTTTCCGCTTCTGGATGGAAAAAAAAAAAACCATTGTGCCACAAACGTTTGAAGAAACATACATACAGAAAGACACTGATCTTAGACAATACACCAACACCAAATACAGAAATTTTAGGAGCACATTGCTCCAATTACATTCATCTTGCTGACAAAAAGATCACAAAAATGAACTCTGTGTGCTCGGTTCCAAAGACACAAGTGAAATTTTGCTTTGACTGGACAAAGAAAGGAAATCTCGGAACATTACCCAAAATCCTGACATTGTTTCAAATTGACAAATCACTTCACAAATCACTGTGTCTGACACTGCACTCCACTTCTTGGACTCTCATCATCTTCCTCGTAGGCTTCCCTGCTGTAGTGTCTCTGCTGGTTCTCATCCTCTACCTCCATGAGATCAACCTCCTCCATATCATCTGTAATCATCACGTCTTCTCTGGGGGGAAGTAATCTCTCCAGCTGGAACATGAGATGCTCCGGGAGCCAGTGTTTTTCTGGGAACTCCACCTGCAGGACAAGTTAAAAGTGGTCAAAATTGACTTTTCTTTTAAACAATCGTGGCGTCGCAGAGAGGCTGGTAAACCATATCATATTTTTTTTATCTCTCACCTCAAACTGAATGATGAGCTGCCCCTTCTCATAGGGATCCTTGTAAATTGGCATACCCTCTTTCTGAACACATTTCACATCATTGTGCTTAATGATTTCACCTGTTGTGAGCAAAAACAAGTTGTTAAAAATAAAATATTTCGAACATAAAAAGAAGAAGTGGAAGACTAGCCGACGGCAAACACTGACCTGGCTCTGAGTTAATGATGAGCGTTCTGTTGTCCAGGGTTTGAATGGTCTTCTTGAAGCCACACAAGGCTTCCACCAGTTTGAGCTTCTGCTTCATTATTAAATCATCGCCTTGTCTCTGGAAAACGGGGTGGTCCTTTTGATCCAGTACAATCACAACGTCTCCAGGCTCCAGGCCAGGCTCCTGGTCACCTTCTCCATGGAATGTAATTTTCTGACTGTCTTTCATCCCTGAAAAAGAAATTCAAATAAGTTTATTTTTCTTCCTGAAGGATTTACACCAGTGTACGTTGATGATTTTTTTTCCTTTCTTCAAATTGTTACCTTTGTCGATGTGAACTTCGAGAATTTTCCTTTTGCGTTCTACTTTGTGTCCGTTGCAGTTTTTGCAGCGGTCCTTGGAGCTGAATTTCTCGCCCTGCCCCTGGCAGTCTGAGCACATGCTTTGGATCTGCTGAATCATGCCCGGTCCAATCTGCTGCACTCTGACCTGGACTCCTCTTCCTTTGCAGGTTGAGCACTTCTCTAAGGTACCTTTCTTGCCACCATATCCTGTATAAGGAACAAGATGGGAGTCAAATATCAATGTTGACTTTTATAAATTAGCCGCAATTATAACTTAGAATTGCAGTTTTGCCTAAAACTTCATTAAAACTCAGGTCTTAAAATTGCATATTAAGTTTTTGTATTATTTCTACTTGTGTATTATATGACTTGTGCTTTAAAATAAACATTTTTCCAACTGCCGTGCTCCCACCAGACAGTCCTTAAACCAGCAATACTGACCGTCACATTTTTCACAAATTACATTCTTCTGGAGTCCAAGTTTCCTTGTGGCGCCATTATACATCTCCTCCAGCGTAACAGACAGTTGGTGGACAACATTTTTCCCTACAGAAACATAAATTTCCCATTATAGATGCATAAACAGAAAAAAAAAGTAAACATTTCACTTTGTCCTACATCACAAGCTATATCTTACCTCTCCTCTCTCTGTGCATCTGCCCGCCACCTCCAAAGAACATGTTGAAGATGTCCATGGGGGAGCTTCCTCCACCGATGCCTCCCTCTTTGATGGCTTGCTCTCCTCCTTGGTCATACAGGTCTCGCTTCTTCGCATCTGACAGCACCTCATAGGCTTGTGATATAGTTTTGAACTATGGAAATAAAAAGAACGAAGCTGAATTTAAAACTTTTGGAAATCATATTATGGATCATCTGATCCTTTTATTAAGAATGCATCCGCTATTATGCTGAGACTTTGGGTGGAGTGACAGGAAAGGAAAATGCACATTGTTAGCTTCCAGATAATGAGAAATGGGCCGTTTGAGAGGGACACCAACATTTTTCTACTGCGACGTGTTTTGTCCGAGCGACACAGTTTGACTGATGTGCTTACTAATTAAAGGTCACAGAGCTACTTCTCATACTTCACTGAATGAAGTAGTTGACATTTATTTATTTTGAGGAAAATTCCTTCAATCTAACTCCAACTGAAAGGCTAAACATTAGTTTTCACACTCGGTAAAAGATCCCTGACACCACCTAGTGACTACTGCGGGATGTGTGCCAACAGTGATGTCCAAGTTTAGGAGATTTTTTTTAAGACAGAGTGACAAATGTGAGGCAGACTGTAAATTATGTTCTCACAAAATATCAAGAGGTGAAAGCCAGTTCATACAACACCAGCAACTTAATCGCCAGTGACATTTGGACAAAGAGATTTCCCAATGCTGATCATTAGTTTAGCTCATTAGCTCTGCACATAACTTGAGTCACGCTTTAAGAGTTTTTGGGCTAACAGGCCAGTCTAGAGCAGCAAGCACAGCACAGAGCAGTGTGCAGATAGGCTCAAGGTACAACTCTCTGCATGCTGTAGGCTGTAAAGTGATCAGGTGAGCAGAGCATTTATGAAGAGGCTTTGCAGAGAGGATTCATGGCATTGCAGAGCCTCCGCACATGGAGTATGAATTAGGCTTCATGGCACTAGCATCAGTATTCAGTATCTGCAAGTAGCTAAAGGTTAGTACTCAATTGTACTAATCTTTCATAAAAAGTGGTATCGGTGTATCCCTACACTTGAAAGTTATCCAGCATTCAGACAATAAATTCTTGAAAAACTGAGTGTCTTGAAAACATCATGTAGTGATGTAAAATAAAACATGTTCAGTACCAGCAAAAATCTAAATAACTGTATATTTTTGTTCAACATGAGGATTCTTTAATATCAGTTGTCAGTAAAGTGTTAGTGTACCTGGGCTTCCAGTTATAATGCAGTTTCTCTCTCATAAAGCAAACAAGCACTTACGTTTAACTCCAAAAGTAGGAGTATATTTCTGAGTCTACAGCTACTGAAATGAACAAATGAGTGAAGTGTAACTTTACTTGAAGCCAAGTTTAAAGTGGTGTTGTATTTTATGACCCAGCTATTGCACAACAGAATGTCTGTGCACAGCCCCAGCTGCAGGGTTTTCTAGAAACAGGATGAACAGTGAAGATTTTACATAAAATATGCCCTAATAAAACAGCCAGTTTAAGGGTTAAATCATATACTATTTATTCAAGTTTATTCCAGTTTTGTAGTTCATTTCAGAAATTCAATTCAAAACATTTTTAAAAATTGTTTATTTAATAAAGAATTTAAATGAATTTGGGAAGTCGCCGGTTGGGAGTCGATCTGGATCTTTTCAGAGGGTCGATCCATGGGATCGGTTCATCTTCCTGTTCCTGAAAAGCGCAGCTGCGACCAGACGCTTCCAGAAAGTTCCAGGCGTCCGTCCGTCAGCGTGCAGTTTAAAATTAGAAAGGCCGCTTCCAGCAGCCCATAAACGGATGCGGAGGCACCGCGGAGCCCCTTCAAACGTCTCTTACCCTCTCTCCTTCGCTGGGGTTTTTGTCGGGGTGATATTTCAGAGCGAGTTTTCTGTACGCCTTCTTGATTTCTTCCGGTGAGGCCGTGGGGCTCACGCCCAGGAGGTCGTAGTAACCGGTTTCTCGAACCATCGTGACGAGTCTTAAAACAAAACAAAACACACGGAGATAAGAACAAAATGTCACGTTACGTCAATTCGCTCGTTTTCAATGTCGCCGTTAGTCAAGCCGATATTACACAACCGCCGCTCACAGCGGCTGGAATGTCTTACTAATCTGAATGCTGCACATTAAAAAGAGAGTCGAAGCCTCGTGCCGATTAGAAGCGAGGAGGACGTGTGGTCGTGGTTGCACGTGAAGCTCGCGCTGACTGAATTAAAAAAGATGAATTTCTTCCTCCTCGTGACAGTCCGGGATACTTACTGCTCAGGAGTCCGCTCGCGGAGCCTTCGACTGGTGTCTGCGGGTTTGTGAGGGAGACGCGAGTCCTTTATAACCGCGGTGAACGGCGGAGAACTTTCTGGAGAGCTCTGGGGCCGGATGTGTGGAACGAAACCTGAGGGAGGGGGAGCTCTCAGCCAGTCCCTGCGCCCTGCAAAACTCCCATTCTCGAACATAGACATACCTGAAGCATATAAATGCTTCCAACTAAAAATACTGTGTTGTTTAAAGTGATTCTAATGCCACAAATAGAAAATATGATTAATGCATGAGTTAATTTAAGTTTTGATTGCTTTCTCCTTTGCTTTATATAAAATATCCACCTTGAAAACACATTTCTTGGAGAAATAATTTAAAAACACTAACCAAAGCTGCATTTTCTGAAAAGATTAAATTAAGTTAGTATGTACGGTAGTTAAAGCAGTCTGCAACAATGCAGTTTCAGCATTATGTGAAATTGTGGTCGGTCAATGTTGGGCAGGGACATTGAAATTATTATAAGAAAAGAGGAACAAAGCTCAACCAAACTGCATGTTTTTGCATGCATGCATTGTTATTAAAACACAAAAATATAAAGTGCTCTTACATTGTAGTCACATTTAATTGTACTGTTATCTGACGCATCCATATATCTTTTACACTGCTTTATTCTGTTCAGGGTGCTGGAGCTAATCCCAGCTGTGGTCTCTACACCCTGAAGAGACCACCACAACATCAGGACAAATAGAGACAAAGTGGCTTGAAACATATCCTGGATCAGTATATGTCAGTTCATTGTTTCCATTTTCTGCAAAGACAAAAAGCAGCTTCAATAAATGTAGCAATGATTTGGATGTATTATGTAAGGTGGTTGTAAATATGAGGGCTGCACATTGTAGTTACAACCACACTCACCTCACAGTGGGGGGTCTGGGGATCCTTTGTGTGTGTGTGTGTGTGTGTGTGTGTGTGTGTGTGTGTGTGTGTGTGTGTGTGTGTGTGTGTGTGTGAGTGAGTGAGTTATTTGTAACTATATGACAATAGTACTATTCATTGTAAATGTGTCACAAATTTTTGAAAAAGGCTTGAACTAGAAAAAGGTTTGTAATAAAAAAAAAATAGTTGGAACCGAAGTCCATTGTTGTGTTTTCTTTGTTTTGATAGTCAAGTGAAAAAGCCTTGATGTATAAATAAGTAAATATATAGTTAAAAATGAATTGCGCTTTACCCCCTTCTGAGTCCATCTATCGACACTTTGGGCAAACTGAAATGACACAGTACATCTTGACATTTTCTGAATTGAATCAAAAATGTTAACTTCATTCATATGCTGTTCAATGGATAAAGGGTTTGCAGAAGATGAAGATAAAAAGATCGACTCCTGAGCTGTGGTAACCAGTAACACTCATCAGACACGGAACACCAATGACTTTTATGCTCTGAAATATTAGAAAATATTAATTCAATTTGGGTTTTTTTTTTTGTTCTAGAGATGTCACAGTTATCTAAACACTCAATCATTATAAGTGAAAAAATATGCTGGTTTTATTTATCTAAAAAAAGACATTTATTTGCATTAAGTGAGCTGGGATATAATCCAGATTCCTGACTCTCAGCTGAATAAAGAAGCAGGTGTAGAAACAGGATTGACGGAAGATAAGAACTATTTATGAAGATTTTTCATTTACTCATCTTTACAAACATGATGTGCTGCCAGCAAACATACTAGCATAATATCCATACTAGACAGAAAAAAACCCAATCACACAAACATTTACACTTGTTACTTCTTTCAGTGATTGTATAAGTATCTTCTGATCAATGAAACGTGCTTTCACGGTGTAATTTAAACTGATTTTAAACAATAGATAAGGATACAAGGTGAAATAATAAGTTTTATTGTTCTGTCTGTCTGTGTGGGACTCGGTTGTTTGTAAGGAGACTGTTTTACATATTAAAGGGCTGAACTGATTTAAATTCTGGACCCGGCATGAAACAAGGGGTCCGGTGCAGTGTGTGGTCAGTTTCACAACTTCATGAGGAACTGGGTATCTCTTCAGGCTTCTGATCTCTGAGTCAATCTATAAGATTGATTTTGAAAGGTGCTTGTCTGACTTCTGAGGCTCGACTGTATGTAAACTAACAGGGGACCTGAAACCAATACCATGGTACATCCTGGAGAAGGGAAAGTTGTTGAGGTCAGGTAAGAAAGTTTAACTGTTTTTTTATACTTTGATCAAAACTCTTCAGCTTTAATACTCTCTTTAACAACTTCTCAGTAAAAGAGTTAAAGTTAATGTACAGTATGTAATAATGTACACAAACATATTCCTTTTTTAATGAGCTGGAGTGACCCATCTTTTGCTCTTACAGAATATACCCCGTCAAACAAAGGGGGCTTTAGCTGACCCAAAAGCTCGACATTGTGTTGGGTCAACAATTAGAGCCATGTGATGAAATGAAAGCTGCCGCATAAACTACTGCCAGAACCGGAGCTGGAGTGTGTGTGCGCCGGTTAAAGTACATGTTGCTCCTGTGTGTTTCAGGGTGGCGGCATCAGCTCAGGAGTCTATGGCACATGAGCAGGCAGACAGTGAAGACACTTTAGGTGAGTTAGTTTCTCAGAAGAGCTCTGCAGGGCAGCCAGCAGCTGACCTCCGCAGTTTTCCTTCTCTTTAGGAATGACAAGATTTATGTCCTGCTTCATCTTGACATCCAAATTTGATTTTCTTTCGTTTTAGAAGAGATAAATATAGCAGAAGACTCGGCAGGCACATCCCTCGCTCCAGCTCATTCCCTTTGGACGACTGACGCTGGAGGCTCCGTGCTGTTGAGGATGGATGATGGATGTCCAGAGAAACCTGTCACAGTCCACCAGATGTTCAAAACCGCAGTGGAGAGATATGGAAACATGCATGCACTCGCCAGCAAGATCAACGACAAGTGGGAGAAGATAACTTTCTTTGAGTATTATCAGCTCTGCCGGAAAGCTGCCAAGAGCTTCATCAAGGTATATGATCTAAAAATAGAATTCTTTTTTTTCTGTTTAGCATTTAAATAACTTGATTTAGAATCATAGTTTCAAAAAAATGTTAAGAGAAACCATTTGTTGTTGTGGTGCAGCTTGGTTTAGAGCGGTTTCATGGGGTGGCAATACTGGGATTCAATTCTGCTGAATGGTTCATTTCTGCTATCGGAGCCATCATGGCAGGGTAAGAAACGTCTCACCACAGTGGTTTTCAAAGTGTGGAGTGGGCTGGGTGTCAGAAAGCTGCACACATTGTAACAAAGATCGATTAAAATGCTAAAGTTTAATACAAATCCATAAGTGTGACAGTTTCAGACTAAATATATAAACACTTAATAGATATTTCAAATTAAAATTAATCCCAACAACCATGAACAATATCTTTAAATGTGAAAAACGTTCAAGTATCTGTAATATTACTAAATATATCCACTTGGCACTGAGCTTTGTTTTTTTTAATTCCTTACACCTATCTGTTGCAGTGGCACATTTCATGACTTCTTCTTTTCTCTGCTGTCTATAACATCTGGTGTTGTCTGTTGCAGAGGAATAATGACAGGAATTTATGCCACAAACTCACCAGAGGCTTGCCAGTATGTGGCCAGTGACTCCAAAGCCAACGTTGTAGTGGTTGAAAATCAAAAGCAACTGGATAAGATATTGCAGGTACTGATACTGATCGGGAATTGCATGTTAAATAGTACAGGTCTGCATTTTTTGGGGTGAAAATGTTCACTCTTGCTGCCGCAGATAAGAGACAGCTTACCCCACCTGAGGGCCATTGTGCAGTACAGCGGACAGGCTGACGAGAACATCTCAAATCTCTATTCTGTAAGTCCTCCAGACGTCACACCATACTGACTGAAACGTCTGCTGGTTTAAAGTGACATGCTGCTGTTTTTTGGATAGTGGGAGCACTTCATGGAGCTGGGTGTGGATGTTTCTGATCAAAATCTGGACGACATTATCGACAGCCAGCGAGCCAACCAGTGCTGTGTCCTGATCTACACGTCCGGGACCACAGGCAAACCCAAAGGAGTCATGCTCAGTCATGACAACGTAAGCTTTATGTGACTGCTGCTGTTATTGTCCAACTCTCCTCAGCTATGTCACAGGTTTATTATTTCACTTTAAACTTTTTAATTTAAACGTTAATTTTAAACCTTTCAGAATTTATCTTGCTGGTTCATAAAGAAAGAATTAAAAATCATAGCTTTGAACTGAGAAACCGTTAAAGACAGCAAGAAACAAAGACTATTTGAATTATTGCAGATCACATGGACTGCCAAGAATGCCAGTCGGGCTGGAGACGTGCAGCCAGCCGACACTAAACAGGAGTCACTGGTGAGTTACCTGCCTCTCAGCCACGTCGCCGCTCAGATGTATGATCTCTGGACGGGAATCCAGTTTGGTGAACTGGTCTACTTTGCACAGCCGGATGCCCTGAAGGTAAATGATGATCAAATATGTGTTGAGTCTATAGGGTTAGACACTTCCTCAAAGACACAAAGCATTCCTTTGACACACAAAAAGTTTCCTGTCTACATGTTTTCTTCCTTTTATTTTTCATAATCCCTCATTACATGAAGGGAAGCCTGGTCACTACGTTGCGTGAGGTTTGTCCAACATCTCACATGGGTGTCCCGCGAGTGTGGGAGAAAATGATGGAGAAGATAAAATATGCCATCAGTCAGTGCGGATACGTGAAGAAGAAGCTGGCCACATGGGCAATGTCAGTGAGTCTGGAAGTCAATCAACGGTTTCTGCTAAAGTAAGTGCCGGAAATTATACTGAATGACTAAAATCTGTTATAGAATTTAACTTCTCTTATAGAAATATGCTTGTGTTTATTGGCTACATTGATTCTTGTTCAATAAGTGCAAAGACTTACTGTTTATTGTATTGATTTCCCTACTCGCAGGGATGAGGGGAAACCGTTCCTCTTCTTCCTGGCTGACAGCCTCGTGCTGCAGAAGCTCCGGGCTGAGTTGGGCTTTTCCTGCTGTCAGAAGTTCTTCTCCGGAGCTGCACCCATCAGCACCGAGACAATGCAGTTCTTCCTGGGCCTCAACATCCGTTTGTACGAGGTCTACGGCATGAGTGAGAGCACCGGACCTCACTTCATGTCAGGGGCCAACGCTTACAAACTACCCAGGTGAAAAACTACAGGATGGTTAAAAAAAGAAAAGAGAAAGTTCATTTTAATCTTCTGTAAGATGTTTTTTTGGTTGTTTCTTTGTTTTCCAGTTGTGGAAAGGTGGTACCTGGCTGTCGTTATAAAATGGCTGATGTAGACTCAGAGGGCACGGGGGAAATCTGCTTCTGGGGACGCAACATTTTTATGGGATTCCTCAACATGGAAGACAAAACCAGGGAAATCCTGGATGAAGATGGGTGGCTGCATTCAGGAGACTTGGGAAAGATTGATGAAGAGGGGTTCTTGTACATCACGGGGAGGATAAAAGGTATGGACGTCTTTTGGGGCCAGTAAGGCATTTGTTAAACTAAAAAGGTAAATTTATAAAAAGGTAAATGTGTCCACTCTTCTCATCTAGAGCTGATCATCACAGCTGGAGGGGAGAACGTTCCACCCGTTCCCATAGAAGAAGCAGTGAAGGCGGAGCTACCGATCATTAGCAACGCCATGCTGATCGGAGACAAGAGGAAGTTCTTGTCCATGCTTTTAACCCTGAAGGTAAATTGATATTTCCTTTCATTGCACCAACAAGAAAGCATAAAATCCTTCTGTTGTGAAGGTGAAATCTAGAATCGAGTATTTGATTTCAGTGTTGCAGCAACACAGAAACCATGGAGCCGACAGAGGCGCTGAGCCTGGAGGCCGTGGAGTTCTGCAAACAGTTGGGCAGCCACGCAACCACGGTGTCGGACATCGTCGAAGGACAAGACAAGGAAGTGTACCAGGCAATCAAAGAGGGGATCGAAAGGGTGAATGCAGGCGCCACCTCGAATGCCCAACGCATCCAGAAGTGGACCGTTTTGAGGAAGGACTTCTCCGTTTCTGGAGGAGAGCTTGGTGAGTGGAGCAGACCTGATCAGTCAACAGTTCGAGTTTATATGGAGGGTGTATCATTAGAAAACAGCCCCTCCCACCATGAAAGAAATGATCTGGAGCAATGGTTCAATCAGATGTTTGTCTTTGTTTTCCAGGTCCCACAATGAAGCTTCGCCGCCCCGTCGTCTTGGAGATGTACCACAGCGTCATAGAGAGTCTTTATCGAAACTAGTCTTAATAAATTACTGTTTTGTGCAAACAATGTAAAAAAAAAAAAAAAAAAAAAAAAAAAAAAAAAAAAAAAATCAAAAATACCAGCAACACAATACTTCATACATTTTCAGAGGCTTTATTTAATATTTTAAATTGTGACTAATACTTTCTTAGGCATTCAGTACATCCTCTCACATGCTTATATATTTCCTCATGAAATTGCTGTATCTAGACAACACTTCATTTTAACGCCTTTAAAATGATTCCAGCTAAATTGCATCATGGAATTTGAATGTTGTGTATCGTTTTCTTTGGGATATTTACCCAAAAACTCTCCCGTAACCGTCAGCAGCATTCACAGCTGCGGCTGAAAGCTGCCTTCATGATGACACCCACAACAGTCACTTCGAAAAATTCTGAAGTAAATGCCAGTTATGACAATGTGATATCCATTTTTCTTTTTTTAAACATCTATCATATTTGCAGGAGGAATGATATTGTCATGTAAAGAGCAGCAGATATGTGAAGCAAAAAAGAAAAAAAGATTAAGAGTTTGATTTGCTGATTATTTGCCGTTTTCTCGGGTTAGTTTTAAAATAAAATAAGGTCCAGTACACTAAAATTCGGGTTTAGCCAATAAATACATAATATTCACCACAAACACCTCACAATCGTCACAATGAGTATGCATACCGCATGTTGAGAAACTGTTGGTCAAAGGTTTTAAGACAGTGCTTTAGAGTGTGCGTAGAGAATAAAATAAACATTCAGGCTCTGTAGTTCCTGAGCTCTTTTTCAACACGTTTTGATGTGCGCGTACAGGATGGCGTTAAGTAACTCAAACCCGAACAAATAAACCGCTGACCCAACCAGAATCTTCTTAGTCCATGTCTCGCACTCTTTGACATATTGCCTCTGTGAAATCGGAGCACTTCGACTCTCCTCCCAGGTCTTTGGTGAGAACCTTGCAAGATACACAGCAAAAGTATTAGAAATCAGAAACAAGTATAAATTACATTTGTAAATGAAGGATTACCTTTTTGTCTCGAATGGTGTCAAAGCAGGCTTTTTCGATGTTCTTGGCGTAGTTGTGCAGCCCCATGTGCCGCAGCATCATCACTGCACTGAGCAGCAAGGCGGTGGGATTCGCCATGTCTTTGCCTGCAATATCTGGAGCAGTTCCATGAACCTGAGGGGGGAAATTACAATCCATCAATATGCCCCGAGGACTCCATAAAACACTGCACTGACAAGACTGAAAAACATACCGATTCAAATATGGCCACTCCATTAGCACCGATGTTTCCACTAGGGGTCACCCCAAGACCCCCAATCAGTCCAGCACAAAGATCACTGCAGAGACAAACACATGAGGTTGATTGGAGAGAATTAAAACAAAAACAAAAAAAAGCAGCAAACTCCACAGGTTCCATGGACAGACACACACAGAGATGAACTGGAAAGATTAGTCTCACTTATGACAAATATTTGCACAACTGAAGCCAATTAATTTAGAGATACTCTTGGTCATGACTTTTCTTATTTTTAACTAGGGTGAAAAGTCTTTGGAAGAGCTAAATTGTAAGAAAAAAAATAATAAAAAATTTGTAGCCCACACTGCTTTCCTCAGTTTCTACAGAAGGTGCGACAACGACCCCATGTGGACCAACCAGGGAAAACACGTTGGACACATGACTGGATTTCTGTTTTGATTCCAACATGCTTTCATTTTTCTTTATTTAAATGACAGACACATTTTCACTTACCTCAAAATGTCACCATACAAATTTGGCATCACGAGCACGTCGAACTGTGTGGGGTCCTGCACCATCTGCGAGTGTGTACAAACACAGTCCCTCTTCATCACGACTGCCGAGTGTTTCATCAATGTCACACATTAAACAATGAACTATTACGGGACTTACGTTAAGGCACACAGTATCCAAGTACATCTCAGTGAATTTCACATCTCTGTGCTTCTCAGCGGCTTCTCTGCACTTTCGCAGGAAAAGTCCATCCGACATTCGCCTGAGTGGAAAATCGCTTCATGTCAGCAAATACACTTGAAATAACAGCTCGTTATTTACATACTGAACACAACTTACATGATGTTAGCCTTGTGAACAGCGGTGACACTGGCCCTCTGATTGTTTCTGGCATATTCGAAAGCATATTCAGCAATGCGTTGGCTGGCCTGCTCTGTAATGAGCTTAATACTCTGGACAACGCCATCAACGATCTGAAATCAGAGGTGTCATTAGTTCAAGTACTTCAACTACTGAACGATGGAAACTGTGTGTTGTTTTTGAAGAATCTCACCACATGCTCGATCCCACTGTACTCTCCCTCAGTGTTCTCTCTGATGGTCACCAGGTTCACGTCAGTGTAGGGGGTTTTGTAGCCCTCGATGGACACACAGGGGCGCACATTCGCGTACAGGTCAAACGTTTTCCTCAGCAGCAGGTTCATGGAGGGATGGCCAGCAGCTATCGGTGTCTTCAACGGACCTGTAAGATTATCAATTTATTACCTCTCAAATACATTTTTTGGAAGGACTCAACTATAAAGTCAGTCAGTCATGCTCATGAAGGCCTTCAGGCACATCGCAGAGCAACAAAGGATCGCCACTCCAGTCTGTTCGAAACCAAGAGGCCCGTCGTACCCAGTAGTGTTGGTTTCCTCTTGTTGCTATTTCTGTGACAGGAGTTCCAACCCCCAACCTAGAGGGCCAGTGGATCGTGCTTCGTCAGACCTCTACCCTTTTGACTTCTCTGGCATGGGCGACCCTACCAGAAGACAAACCTCCCTACGGCATAACTCTAGGGGTCAGTGAGACACAAGTCCACCAACCACTGCTAGGCAGTGATCCTTTGTCGAGTTCAGCTAAAAAGTGGTTTGTGCTTCACTTTGATGCAGTTTTTTCAGACCATTTTATGACTTGGTAGTTTTGAACCTGTAAGTCACTGCTGCATGCATTGTAGGGGGGAAAAAATACCATCTCAGCACACTTTGATCGCCCTATTATAATTCTAACAAATGATAGTCAGTCTGTTACCTTTCAGGCCAATTTTGTTCCTGTCCATTGATTCTTTGGCATCTGGAGGAATCATCCATCTCCCACCAGGTCCTTTGATGGCTGTAACATTTCTCTCCTCCCACTGAATTGGTGCCTAAAAACATGTGTTTAGATATAAATAGAAACAGTGAATTAGTTTCAATGAAGCCTGAATCAATATGAAAACAAAGCACTTTTCTTGTTACCATTAATTCCAAAATTGAAATCCTGATTTAATTTGAATTGTCAATTACGGTCTTGTGACTAGTATACGTTCTTGGTAAGAAACTGCGGTTTCTTATATATTTTATTTTTTTAGTTGATCTTTCAATACTAACTTTAGCTGCCTCAAATATCTTCATGACAGCAGAGGAGATCTCAGGACCAATTCCATCACCAGGAATTAGAGTAACAGTTTGCATCTGAAAGGCATAACAAAGACAAAAATGAAAATAATTGCATACTCAAAACATTATCTTAATGCAACAGAAGCACAAAGTGGCAAGAAGTGATACTTCAGAATTAGACAAAAACATACCCCACGGACGAATGTCCGAGACTGAGGAGCCTCATTTTTAAAAGCACCGACGACCCGTGACACCTGTCAATCAAAAATGCCCAAAACAAACATCACAAAACTGCTTAAGTACAAACTTACGATACTTTATAACAATTAAAAAAATCTTAAACATTAATCTGGTGTTGACAATCAATAATATTATAAACAGCTAGAATGTGATGGATACTTAGCATAGTTAACTGAGGTTTGAGAAAATATCAACACAACTGAATATGTCTTTGTAGCTGTAAAGCATGTATTTGATTGAATAAATGATGTGGTAATCACTGTGACCCAAACTGCTCACAGTTCCTTAAGCCTGTCTGACATGCAACAAACTTGAGACACTCAAAATACAAATCATCACTATCATGACAGAGAAAGAGACAATTAAATAGCTCAGATAGATCTGTGAATGACGAGTTGTTAGTAAGTTACGGACATGTTACATCTTGAAGCAGTTTCCAGCCATGTCATAACAAAATTATATTTTGTAAGTAAAAAGGAGAGTGTAAACATGTGTGTCTGATTTGATCTGAAAAATATCATTGAAGTATTGCCAACTTAATATTGTGATCTGAATAAAACCAAGGGAAAATGAGGCAGTTTTCTTTTTTAAAAAAAGTGACTGAGATATGACACCCTAATGTTCTTTTAACTGTGGCTCTGGAGGTCCCGCCCTGCATGTTTTAGATGTCTCCTTGCTTTGACTCCCTGGATTTAAGAGGTCAAACTCTACCAAAAGTGTGATCAACATCATTTTAGTTAGGTGTCAGAGCAGGGAGACATCTGAAATCATGCAATGCTCGTCTTGCTAGTTTACAATACAGAAATGGCAGCGGCGCAAAAGCAGAGAAGCTCGAATGAAGAAAAAAAAAAAAACACTGCAAAAGACGAGGTTTTTTTTCCCCACAGTGGAACATCAGCACTACGGGAGGATGTTGCCGACTAACTTTTACTAACGCAGCAAGAACAGTCAGCATTAAAAGGGCTTTACATAGGCTCAACTTACTTCCTGTGGTTTGATTTTATCCTTGTCATTGATCGAAAAACCCAACTGTCTTAGCAGATTTAGTATCTGTAGATGACAGACACGTGTTTCCATAATGTAGCTTTTACAGACAAATAATCAGGGTAAGAATACAGGTGAAATGTGTTACTAAAGTGCAACAAAGTAGTAATACTTGAAGAAACATGTAGTTAGCGTAGCAGCTAGCTTACATAGCGGACAGGGATGAGGTTGCTATAGTAACTACAAGCAAGTAAACCGCGTTAGCCATGAGCTAACTGATAGCATTGTGCTGGTACTGCGGCATGCCTGAGGTTATGTGGCCAACAGTCTCCAACAGTTTCAGCCGTAAAGACATAATCGGAACACGGTAACATGCAATTGATCATCCAGGCTATCGTTTACGTTGTTTCCGTGTACATACCGCTGACCTCCACGCTCTGCCGGCCATCGTGAGTTAGCCAAGGTCGACACTGCTAAAACGAGCAGGTGTCCTTTATAAATGAGCTCCACAGAGGATATCCGGTCTGGAGGGTTTGTTTTTTTCGACGTAAAACCAAATTGTAACATTTGCACCGCGCTGGTATCATCGCGATTAATTGTCCACTTTAATTATTTCATTTCATAAATATCTAAGTATAAAATGTTTCATTTAATTGAATTTGTTCTTTCTTTTTAGCGATTAAATTGACTAATTTTGCTCTTATTTTGAAACTATCTATTTCGGAAGTTGCATCAACATTCAGACTGGTTACATTGTAATAACTATAATTTTGAACTATTCTACACATAGATGTACATAAAAGTAACCCCAAATCCTACTTGAGAAAAAAGACACTTTATGACAATAGACTCTCTCTGATATTGTAAATTATGGGTTTAAATTTCCCAACATTGGCTTTTTAAGACCACTATCTACCAGCAGGTGGCGCCATTAAGCAACACGGTGCTACACAGTCTGTGTAGGCTGTCGAGAAGCAAATGGTGCATGGCAGTTGTATAAAAATAATCTTATTTATTCATTTTTTTGCCCCAATAATCAATAAAATACAGAATGTAGGATTATTTTATCATCTTGCAAAGCTCTGCTGCCACAAAACTCTGAGTTAAACACAGATGTCCAAAATATGAGCCTGGACTACTGCAGCCTGTTCTTACTATACCCTTTGTAGTTATAATTCGTCATATTATTTTATTATTTACAAATTTTACTGAAAAACTGAAATACATTGTTAATGTATTGGGCGAACCTACTCCATGAAGTTTACCATCTTTTTGTCAAGACTACATGTTTTTTTCACTTTTCTTTTGTAACAAAGCTGAATAAGTATTTTTATCAAAAGGACAGGTTTCTTTTTAATGTGTTTGCACCTGTGTTTATGACTTAATCAACTTAAAAATATGTAAAAAGATAAGACGACACAGTTTTGAAGCTTGGTTAGCGTTATATTTCCCACAAGTTGAATTTGCACATAATAAACTCTATGGTATAAAACAAGTAGAAACGGCTGATTTAATCATTCAAATCACTTTTTGCAAAAAATTCAACATACCAAGAAAGCACACAGCATGTTCCACATGAACTCTCCGAACTATCCAGCAATGCAAAATGGAAAAAAAGCTCTTAAATCACTGAAAACGTATAGAAACTCTTAAGCAGCATAGCTCTGAGCATAAATGCAAGCTACATGGTACAAAATGCACACTGTGCAAGTAAAGACATCGTTGGACCAAACTGAGGGCTGTCAGTATGGGTAAAGGTTTCTTTAAACCACCTACATGTTTGCGCCAGGACTGAATGCATAGAATGTGTACAGTTTCAACAAACACCACACCCTGCAACACACAGCACACGTCTGGCAATGACAGTTACCAAGCATTTGGATACAATGTGGTCCTTTAGAAAGCCTACAGTACATTAGTCATGGTATATAACACAACAGAAAAGTTGCTAAATATTGCACATAAAGGTGGAAAATAGCCGCGATCAGATGGCGTATTGCTTTGGCTGCTTCTTCAGGCTCATGGATCTCTCCGTCTGCGAAATCACATGGGTGGCTCTGTTGTTGAGGAGGCGGCATTCATGAAGAACATCTGCACAGAGGAACAGCGGGAACAATGAATGTCACCGAAAACCACACGATAAATAATCAATATGTTGAATTATAAATAACTCCAACTTTTCAGAGAACTTCTTACCATTAAATTGTTTGTAGGCTTCTTCAACAATGGCATTGTTTGACCTTTTAATCTCCCAGTAGTTGTCCTCCACCCATGGTTTGCAGTCTGGATGCTCAACAAGTTGTCCATTCTTGTACACACCAGCTAAGCATGCATCACAATTAAAGATGGTAGAAAAATAACACATTACTGAGTTAGATTCTTCTAAATGGGTATATATAGTGGGTATATTTCCTTTTAAATAAAAACAGTAATCACAAATCTGATAGAAATTATGGTGTGTGATGAGGTACAGAACACATTCTACTGTCATACAGTTGATTATAAGAAAAAGAAAATTATACCTTTGATCGTGTCGTCTATGTCTTTGCACAACTGGTACAACTCACTCCCACGTCCGACAACTCTCTCACCTTCAATTAAAACACAATCCAAATAATAAAGACTTTATTTTAATGATTCTGACACTTCTTTGGCAGTGGTGTCAAACTTATTTTACTTCAGGAGCCACATACAGCCTGAAATTTAAAAAAAGAACTCAAATTTCAACAATAACATGCCTCAAATCACCATGGGCTTTACATCTTTAATAGAAAAAACATTTGGTCACATGTAGCTGGAATTAAAAAATATAATAGTCTAGTTCATATTATGATCAGGCTAAGTTGTTATATAAAAATATTTTTACATCTGTGTTGTAATTCTAATCACCTAAACTGAATTGAGAATAAGAATCTGTTAGACATCTGAGCGCCCCTGGTGGTGAAATGAATTAAATGCATTTATTGTCATAATTTCTCACAGCAGGCAATTTTCATCTTGCTGCCAGATCAGACTCTCTGGTGGACCAGTTCTGGTCCACGGGTCGCACATTTGACACCCTTGGTCTATAGCTTTGTCCGTGAATATTAATTATTGTCATTTTCTAAACTGTTCAGGTTCAAAAACCACTTGTGCTATGTGGCATTATTGTAATAACTATGCTATCCCCTGCAGGAAATAAAAGTCTTATCTTAAATACTAAAATCTTTCCTCAGATGTTGGATGTCAATTTGATGAATAAATCTTACCATCCAGCACCTTGATGTTGGGAAACATTTCGAGAAGTACGGTTCTGTACGAAGCGTTCCTGCAAACTGACAGAGAGATTTTGTGTTTGCTGGCAGATTTAAAAAAAAAACAAATATTATTCAAATCAACCTGAAAGGTTTCAGATACAATCATAAAAAGGTACCTGGGTTGGAGTAATTGTACGTGTTGTCTTTAAACCGGATGTTTTCTAGCTTTCTCAATGAAGCAAGGCAGCGGAGGTTTTCAATGCTGTTGGAAAAAATAGGTATATTGGTTAAAAACAAAACATTGTTGAACAATTGACATAAGAATTAGAGATATATTCACATTCTTAGTCTTAAAAATCAGAGGTTTTCAAACAGTGGGAGTTTGAGCTTCCACCAGTTCTCATGTTGCTCAGGCTTCATCTCAAACCAGGCACTGATTTTTGGTTGAATACTGAACAATGTGTGTTGATGAGTAGTTGTGTTGAAGGGGTGTACCTAAAAAGGTGGCGATGAATGTAGTCTGCAGCTGTTTTGCCCTAACATGTAATTCAAAAACAAATCATCTCTATTCTGCTTGCAAAAATAGTGTCTTCATTTAAAAAAAAAAGTCATTGTTTACTCTCATTATCAACTCCCACCCACTGTTTTCAGGACACAACGGATCATTCCTACCAGGATATGATATTGCCAGCCACATTTAGGTTCTGTAAATTGTCACAGCTGCGCAGAGGCTCTGAAAAACACAAAGAAAATCAACCAATGCACAGTAACAATTTGTCCACTCACGATGACTCTTAAATAAGACCTTCATGCAACAAAAAGAAAACCTACCTATATTGGAGATCCTGTTGGCTGACAGATTGAGAACAGAAAGAAGCCACAGCGATGACAGAGGAGCTAAATTTGTGATATTATTCCCAGAGAGGTCCAGTCTCTCTATATTTATACATTCTCCAATACATCCAAGGTCACGTATACCTGTAAGATTGAAAACAATCAAAAAAAAACTGTAGACAGTAAAGCATTTTTAAACCTAAAGCAGATACAGATATATCAATTTTATCTTACCAAGACCTCTCAATTTGAGAAACAGGATGGACTCCAGATCAAACTCCCCTGTCCGAGACTTGAGCAGCACAGCTGTTATCTTCTCGCAGTCAGCATCTGAAAGGATGGCAGACTGCAGCATTAACACAGGATATTTATTTCTCCATTCTCACAGTAAACAAGCTCCGCTGCATATTTCTGAGTCAGCAACGGCCAGAGGAAACTGCTGGACGTCTCTTCCATTTTACACTGGAGCAGAGCAAACAGCCCATGCAATCATCTCCAAATAGGGAACAACAAATCATGCATCCCATAAATTTGCTATCTGGCAGCTTCTCCTGTGCCAGCTCAGAGGCACAGGGTCACAGACGGCCAGCTGCAGCCCTGTGCTGCTGCTCAGAGGCTTTATCACGCCAGTTGCATGCATGAATAGGGACTGAGGAGTTATATTTGGTTGACTGTCCTGAGGCAATGTCAGTGTGCTGCACATGGATTCTCCTCTAATGAAACAACCCCCTTAAGAGAGGAGGAACAATCACAGTCTGCAAAAATAACGAGGCTCTGGAGTCTGTTTTTAACCCAATTACATGCTGTTATGTCATATTCACAGCTCAGGTTCACTGTTTTTTCCCCACTTGTGACTGCTGCTCCGCAGAGACGCAGACGGGTGCCTTGCTTTGCGGCTGCTCATGTTAAAAGTGTTTAGTTTCGCCTCGCAGGAGCGTAAAAAAAAAAAAAAAAACTGTTGTTAGCATGTGTCTGTCGCTAGCTGTGAGCGAATTCATGAGGATGATTCAGCCGGATGAGAGTGGGTGGGTTATTTAATGAAATGATAATTGTCCTCCTCTGTTTTTCCCCCCTCCTGTGATGACACACGCACACATACACGGTATTATATAAACGACTCGGTTGCTCCCCCAGCTTTGACAGCAGCTAGCTAGCATCGGCGGCTAGCGGCTAGCGTAGCAACAAGCTACCGCCGTCCGAACTTACCTTGATCCTTCTCGCGCTTGGAGTCCATCCTCAGCAGCCGCGCCGCTCACAGCCGCGGAACCGACACGGAATGTGGAGGGAGGCAGGTGGCAGGCAGTGCGGCGGCGATCTGGGGAGAGGGGGGGAGGTGTGAAACTGTCATCTGTCCCGGGGTGTAGTCAGGACACGCTCGCTGTTAACTGGCAGGTGGAGGAGAGACGACGAGACGGACCTCGGTCTCCGCAGCCCGGCGGGGGGGAAGAGAGGCGGCGCGCCCCGGCCGCAGGGCGCCCAGGGCCCGCAGAAGGGGAGCGCAGAGCCCCGGACTTCTCCACATCCAGGGTTTCTGACAGGATGCTGCAGCGCAACAGGTCCTCTGGGTCCATTAAAAGTTTGACTCTTTGTCACAAGACTGATAAAACTCAGTTTTCGGTGGAACGATGTAGTAATAAAATATTAAAGTGAGTGAAATAATGGGAATTATTCGCACAAATGTTGATGCCGAGTTCAAGTGTATTCCTTTCTGGCTGACAATCAACAAAAATATATCTGAAAATGTTCAATGTGTATTTGTAAAGCACTTTTGAGCGATTATATGCTCAAATAATGGATCCGTTATTTGCGCAAAGATCCAGGGTTGCACTGTGCTTAATACAAATTACCATGCAATAGATCTGGCATGTTTCTACTTGCGCAATCTATCGATGTTGCGCATTTTGTCAATTTTATACGGCTAGAATGTCCCTTAAGGCTGGATTATTTGGTAGAACACGCCCATCATCCAATACTGGACACCCACCTATCTAGACACGCACACTTACAGTATTTACAGGCACTTAGAAATACACAAATAACACATATATCTATTTTATCATGAATAAAAATGGGAAGAAGTAATGAAACGATTATAATATTTAATAATAGGATCATGACATTCTTATAGTGTTGAAGGTCTGTATTTATTGGTAGCCCCGTCATCTTTACCAGCAGGCTGTGGTTGCTTTTATTTATTTATCTAGCAGAGCTCTCATTGGTGTGTGTGTGTGTGTGTGTGTGTGTGTGTGTGTGTGTATGTGTGTGGATGATCAGGGAGAAGCAGATCAGTTTGCACTGCTCGGACTCCGCAGACTGCAGCCTCCTCACACACACACACACACACACACACACACACACACACACACACACACACACGCCCACACGGCTCCCGGAGGGCTGCAGGCTGCTCCTCCACTCTTCCTCCTCTTCCTCCTCCTGCTTGGAGGCATGCAGCATCCAGCCACGTTTGGCGGCCATGGCGGGAATGTGCTGGAAGGACAGCAGTGACCCTTTTTAACATTTTGCAGGACCGATCGAGTCATCCTGTGCGGAGACTTGGACTAAATGCCTCCCGTTGAGAAAAGGCTCCGGACGTCCAGTGCTGTGAATGTGTTCAAGCAGCCGAGAGCCTGGTTAAGATGGGTAATAAACAAACGATCTTTACCGACGAGCAGCTGGATGCCTACCAGGTGAGCCTGCATGTCACACCTGCACTGAAAAACATCACATTTACTGTAAGACTCAGCTCTGTCATGACATGTGAACTGCAAAGTCTGGCGATTTTTGAAACCAGTTATGGTATTTACATCCCCATCTGATCACACGATGCTCAGTTTTTGATTTTCATGACTAATTCTGTCAATATGAGGAACTAGGAAGAGGGAAAAGGGGGCGATGTCTGAATCACCATGACTGGGAATTTCCCACAGTGAAAATGGGAATTTTTTTAAAGCTTGCAGAGTCTAATATAAGATTATTCTATACAATCACATTTGTGCATCTATTGTATAAATACATTCTAATATTGTTATTAATATTCTAATCACATTTCAAGTGAAAATAACCAAACTGCTGAAAACAACAGTATTTAGTTGTAGAAGTGATGCTGAATGAAAATACTGATGTTACGGGTGCCATTTAATCTCTCTGCTGGTTTATATGCTAATTGAGAATGTAATTTGCCACTAATCAGATGATTTTAGTGAGCAAACTGGACAGTCTTTGTTATCATGTGTATGTGCCCAACTGGGAAATGGGATTTCCCAACTGGTAACTTTACCAGGTAACTTTTGTATCTCATTCATGTGCAGCTCGAACTCCGCCTTCAGGAAAGACTGAAAATCTTACGCTGTAATTCATTCAGATTTTCAGACCTTGTGTAACTAGAGAAATTTTAAAAAGAATCGTGAAGATAAAGTAAATTCAGAGAAATAAACCAATGGTCATAGTGAATATTAGGTTTTGTCATGATGTATGCCTTAACAGGCATATGATGCATAGCTTAATAGAATAAAATATTAATTTCCTATCGAAGTGTCATCACTTATGAGTCAACCCTTTAAATATTGACATAGTCTTGAAAGGAGAGAATAGCCTAAAGGTTTAATTTCACTGCGAACTGTAGGATCCCGTATACGTCGAGTTACCATCCAAGAAGATCTGACCTTTTGTTTCCCTGTAACGACAATCCAGGGACGCATCTTCATGTGCACAGGTTTATCTTGTGATTAGGTGTGGGCTTAATAATTGATGCCGAGCCAGCGTGATATGCTGTGAAACTCTACTCTCAGGGCACAGTTTAGATCTCAAGAGCCTCTCTGGTTACTCCAGCTATACCCTGAGAATACTGCTGCGTTCTGTAACTCTCAGTGTTTGTGTAGACTTTGTACTTCAAGTTTAGCTCAAATATTTAAAGGGATCAAGCTGCAAGAATGGGATCAACACCATCTGACTGAAATTGGGTGGTTTGTTCAGAAAGAAATATAAAGGGATTGTATTAAATATACTCATAAACAGTATGATCAATCAGTAGGCCTCTTCATCCCTGGATGAATGCAGCAGTTAGAGCAGAGCAGGACTCAGGAAGGCGTGTTTTTGTCTCCAGAGCTCGGCAGACTGCGCCCTGCTTCTTTACACCCAGCAGCACAGCACAGACAGCATGGACACAATAGACGGACGTAAACTGAGGTGCCTCCGCCGGGGCCGTTGGATAATGTGTGTGCCAGCACATGCATGTCAGACAACGGCCGATCATGTTTCCTGGTGTACTCACACACACATCATCGTTTAAGAGAAACCAGACACCTCTCTCGGCGTTTTCCTGTAACGGTCCTTCACATGACTTCAGAAAAAAAAAAACAGTGATGAGACGATGAGTCATCAAGACTGCATTTCACCAGGTATTATTGTGCTTTACAGTATATTGTTGATTAAATTGATAGGATTTATCTTCTTTCTGTTTTTCTTTCAATACAGGACTGTACATTTTTTACCCGGAAGGAAATTCTGCGGTAAGCGTTTCATCAATTTTTATTACTTTGGATCCGACTCAAGCGCTCAGTTGTAAAGCACTCATTAGTGTTGGCCAGATGCACTCTCCCTTGTTGATGTGGATTTGTTGTGGAACTTTTTTTTGTGGATTCACTGATCCCTCTGGCATTATTAGAGAGGAGAAAAATCACTTCACAATGTCTGACCGCACCATTTCCTAACTATTGGTCAAAGGAGTGTCTCATCCTTGTCATCCATGTAACCACATTTGTGCACGTGGATTTCTACCTGATTCAAACGTGACTTAAATGTGATGCTTCTATTTTCTGTGAATCCCATATTACTGTTAACTTTATGTTGTCATCAGACTCCATCATGGACCAGTACATGATGATAGAGCGCATGTTGTTTACACTGTTTTCTTCTGATTTTGATGCACAACAGTGAATTTACTATTAGATTCAAACCATTCATTGTGGGACTTCACAGAGTCATTCAGTGTTTCCAGACCTACAATAAATTACCTACAGTGTTCCCTCTGTAGTTTGGCCAAAATACATTTTCTTACTTTCTGTCTTCATACTTTTAGCTGGAACACTTTACAACTGGATCTGAAGTTATCCTGTTTGATTTCATGGAGAGATTTTAATCGATCGGTATTTGTTTTGGGTATTTTAACCTCGTTCACTTGGCATTTATCATTGTTATCTGACTGTGCTCAACAGAATCATTGTATGGGATTTTTGTTGATGATTAGACATTATGTCTAAAATGTATAAATGATTATACGTGGAATAATTCTTAAAAGACCAAATTTTGTAGATGTACTCGTGGAGATGTTTTATGCTGCGCAAGTCTGTGGAAGGGTAAGCTGCTAAAATGCTCTTATGTTTTTTTGTAACACTCAATGCATGTTAGGAAGTGACTTAGCAGTAGAGAAGTCAGTTTTTGGTGTGTCCGCTGTTGAACTTCTCTCAAACATCATTTCTTCTCAGTGCATTTGAACACCAGGTTTTGAGGAAGGAGCAAAGTACAGATCTCCCACACATGCTGTCTTCTTCTTTAAAACCCACGCAGACCTGACTGTGTTACAATCAGGCCACTCTAGAGGCCACGCCATCACTTCACATCGGTTTTTAATGACTAAATGCTGTTTATTAAAGGCAAAAAAGAAAGAAAAAGAAAAGTTCCATGATGCCTTTTACAGTGTGTCAGCTGCACAGTGTTGTTATACAGACTGGCGCCTTGAACTGTTTAATTTCCTAACTCAATCATCTGATTATTCCAGCAAATTCAAAGAGAATGCAGCAATGCAGACACACATAATGACATTTACACATAGCACAGGAAGTGCTCTTATCATTGTGGAGGCTGCTGCTTTGAGCTTGTGGGTGGTTATCTCAGCATGTTACTCAAACATTTGAAAGTCATGCTGATATTATGACATTTCAACCCCTCTCTCAACATTTGCAACTTCCCTATTAAGAAAGTTAATTATATCTATTGGCCTCAAGATGACATGCGGTAGCATGACTTTTATGGTTCACAACCAACAATGTTCTTGTGAAACATTCAGTGAGAACCATACATGGAGAAGCAGATGATGATATTCTCATATCTGTATCTTTTGTTTTGGTGTTGGAAAATAAATAGCTATTTTAATACCTTCTGAAATTTTGTGAATCATTTATTGGATTTGAATACAAAACACCAAATAGTGACAATATAGTCATGATTTCTTTTATTCACACGTCATATGCAAACGTATATAAATACTTATTCAAAAAAGAGAGAGAGCAAGTTAAATATCTAATTTACCCCCTTCATTATTGAGCATAACCAGATTCTTATAGCATTCCTATTAAATTCTTACAGGGATGGAAGTAGTCAATTATAAATACTCATGTTTCTGTAATTAGCTAGTGTTGTTTGAATTAAAAAAAAAATAAACAAACTATGTCCTAAAGCTTATTGTACTCATATTTGAGTACAAATTATACCTTAGTATGTCAACTATTGTGGCGCCCACAGTCTGAATTCATATCCACCGTTTTTTGAATATAATCTTCCGGAGTGAATTTCTTTTTGTACTTTATGGTTTATCTGCAAAATATGCTTTATATTATCTACACTTTACTATGAATTGAATCAAACACTTGCTATTTGCATTGCAAATAAATGGGTTAAAAATCTCCTCTTGGAACAGTTGCTGTGAAGGTTCGTGGATGAACAGGTTCTTATGAAAACGTAACAGATCAGAAAACAGTTTTCTTGGTTTTGCAATATTCATTTGTTGAATAAACTACAATATTTGCTGTTGAACTGCAGCAGAAGAGGAAATACGTATATCTTTCTTTGCCACACGTGCACAGTGAGGCTCCGTGCGCTGCTTTTAGCCCGTCCTGTGTTCAGAGCAGCTGCAGCCGCCGTTGTGCTTGTGGTTTTACTCAGCGGCCCACAGCCGTGGTGATCATGGAGGATAAAAGTGTTTTCTCTGTGCTTCAAACCAGTGACCTTCTGATTACCATCTCCACCCTGAAACCTGTAGGCCGGCCGTTCTTAACGTCACATTTGCACTGTCCCCCTTTTTTTTTCCCCTCTCGTGAAAATGTCGAGTCTTTTTCTTCTCTTTTTGCCTCGATAACACACCCCGTGCGTGCACGTGCTCCTGCCCAGTGATATTGGACTGACTTTGATTCCACGGCTAGCAGCGGATCGGAAACAAATTTGACAATCGGCAGAGGGCGTAATAGGGTCCTTCACTTTACGACCTGCATAAAGCATCCGTCCTCCCATCCACAGCTGCCAGCGTTACGTAACACCTGAGAAAGAGGTCATCTTGGATTTAAACCCCTTCCGTCGATCTAAACCTGCGCTGACGCAAGATCATCACGTTTCTGAATTCAATAACTCCCAATGTCTGGTAGCTTGAAAAAAATGGAGGCAAAATTTAATTTGCTGACTGAACATAATCAAGGGGGCAATTAAAGTTGTCCTCATGAGTTGCTCGGGAATCGCAGGCGCTGTAGGGCGCAGAGGGGTCATCGCACAGTAAAACTGCCGGTTTACTTGCTCATTTCCAGGAACGTACCAATGAAACTCCATCATTTTGACAGGCTTATCTAATTTAATTGCAGCGAGCTTGTCCTCAAAGACCGGTGTCCCTGCTGATAAATGGCAAATGAAGGCACGCCCTGACAGGATTAGTCAAAGGACGGGATGAATCGGAGGCGGGAGATAAGCGCCCACGTTCCAGACACTGTGCCTTTAATCTTTCATACAGTCCATAGACATTATTCTGTGTAATAAATAATTTCAAATCAAGGGTTTAGAGTTAACCTGAAAGAGAATGATGGAGACAGGGACGTTAAAATGAGGAATAATCATCTGGCATTTCTACATATTTGTATTTATTCGGGTTTGTGTTTTATGCTTTCACTGTAGAGTAAATATATTTCTTTTTTTCCTCAGTAAAAGCTTTCTGGAAGCCTGCAAAGTCCTGAGCTTACGATTAAATGCTGAGGGACACACATTTCCTCTACTGAACGGCAGTAAATCAGAAGCAGTAAAACAGAGCTTTGTTCGCCTCTCCTCCAGGCTGCACGGCAGATATCATGAGCTGGCTCCACACCTGGTGCCGATGGACTACACCAACGAGCCCGACTGTAAATTACCGTTAGCCTTGATAGTCAACATGCCAGAATTAAAGGTAAGAAACCGCGTCTGTAATGTGGTTCCTGCATTTTGAATGAATCTGCGTCTCTTGCATGCTCTCTGTTTTTCAGCAGCGGTCTGAACCACATTGTGTTTTCTTATCCTGTTGGTTTTTCTGTTTTTCTGCCACACAGACACAAATGTAGCACTCACTGCTCATGCCGACCAGCACCTAATCGATTCCCTCCCTCTCTCTCTCTCTCTCTCTCTCTCTCTCTCTCTCTCTCTCTCTCTCTCTCTCTCTCTCTCTCTCTCTCTGTTTCCCGGGGACAGAATTGATTTTGAACCATCATCCCTGATCTGATTGTATGACTCTGCACTTTGTGAGAGCATGAAAGTTAATGTGCCGTGAAATGCTTCTGCCTTTCGGTCCCCACACATTCACCCCACCAACCCCTCCTATTTTTAAGTGTCTGACATTTCAAACGAACGTCTGGATTTTTAAAAAAATGATTTTGTTTATTTTACAGATGTCTTGTTGCGCAACATCACAGCCACATTTACCGTCGTCACACAGGAGCACGCTGTTTATTATTGGCTCCTTATCCGCAAAGGGCTTTTAAGCGCACGAACTCGTAATGTGTCTTTCCCCTCGGCATAATTGGCCCTTTCCTGTAAAACTGTCACATGGTCGCCAAGTTCTTAAGGCGGCACAAGAAAGATGGAGAGCACTCGAGGCTGAATATAGGAGGCCCAGACGATACACAGCCAACAAGAATTCTCCACAACTTCATAACTATAAATACATCATCCGCTCACTCAGGACTAATGAGCTGTGTAGTTGAGCGCCGTGATTCAAGCTCCAATGAGACGCCTCAGGATACTATAATAACAAACAGCATCGATCAGATTTATTATTTCTGCTCATCTGGTATTGACGTCAAACAGAGCCCGTCACAGCAGCCGTTGTCACAGGTTCAGAATGACTGAAAATACAACTCTCCTTTTATGGCGTCCACTTAAATGTGAAATTTATTACCATTTGCGTCAAACCTGCTAATTATCCGGGATATTAACCGCCTGGTAGCAGCTTATGGTTGATCAGTGGAGGAGAAAATGATGGCTTTGCCACACCAGCAAAAGCACAGAGTCAGCTTTCTTCATGTGAACCACATGATCAGCACAGCACGACGAGCGATTTCCCTCTATGAAGCTCCCATGTGAAAACCCATCACAACTCTAGCCACCCCATAATGATCAGGGTTGCCCATCCATGCTCTAACATACTGTTGACCACCACTGTCCAGCTATATGTTGGGATATTTACGTAAATGCATGTCATTCTATTGCAATGCAATTAGATTCAGAGATTCAAGATCTCCCGATTTCATTTGCAGGAAAATCCATTTCGCAACAGGATTGTGGAGTCCTTCTCGGAGGATGGGCAGGGAAACCTCAGCTTCAATGAATTTGTAGACATGTTTTCAGTCCTCAGTGAAATGGCTCCCAGAGAACTCAAGGCCATATATGCCTTCAAAATCTATGGTAATCACACATCTCCGTCACACTCTCTTGGCTTTTCTGAATTCTGTGAACTCCATTAAACGAAAGGAATCATGAATCTTTTATCTTTCCCACCCACAGATTTCAATGTGGATAATTACCTGTGCAAAGAGGACCTGGAAAAGACTCTGAACAAGCTGACAAAGGAGGAGCTGACTCCGGAAGAGGTGGAGCTGGTGTGTGAGAAAGCCATCGAGGAGGCGGATTTGGATGGAGACAATAAACTCTCCTTTGCTGATTTTGAAAATATGATCTCAAGGGCTCCAGACTTTTTAAGGTACACACAGTAAAAACGCAGTTGGCTTCTTGTTTCTTGCGCCGCTGCCTCCTCATGATGTTGTTTTGATTGTTTCAGTACCTTCCACATCCGGATCTGAGAGGGCTGAGAGGACAGCCTCTCATGTTGACGTCGTGCTGACATTAAGGACTCAGTATGACTCATTCCGCGGCCGCAGCACCGTCCCCGACTCCCACTCGCATCTTCAAGTCACCCATCAGTCCTGTCTGGCCTCCGCTTCAGCTGTCCGTTCGTCCCTGAATTCCCGGCACCCTGGATTTCACCAATGAGGATTTAAACTGTTTTTCTTTCACTACCTATGAAAGGGCTTGACCTGCGATGGAAAAATGGCGACTCTTTCCACATTTTAAGGGTGAAAAATGGTTAATGACACAGGTTGGTCGAACCAGACTGGATCATTGCCTACTGAGCACATTTAACAATGCATAAAAAAGCTTATCTACCTATATTGCACATGAGATAACTCCCAGTGAAGTCTTCCTACACTATTCAGTATTTATAAGACTGTGGAAAAAAAAAAAAAAAAGTCTGAAATGAATGAGAGTGCAGCACTGGCATCAAGGGCATACAAATATCCTTCGCAGTATTTGTACATGCAGTGTTTCGGTGGTGACTTTTTCATTATGGAGCTGGAAGTTGATGACAATCATATCTTACTGTTCTCCAGTTGGATCAAGGGCTTTGTCATCCGAACTCATTTTGGTAGCTTTCATCCTCTGCCTCAGCCATTACAATGCGATGTTAGTTACAGCCATGTTTGTATATTTTATAGTATTCACGTGAATTCAGATATTTGTCTTTCTTCAAATAAATGTTTTTATTTCCGCGTGTTCCGATTGCGTCACGTGTTTGCGAGCCTTCGTCAAAAAGACACACTCGCTCGGAGTGACCTGCAGGTTTATCGGGTTCTTCATGTGAAGCCGGTCGACCTCAGCCCACCCGCCCATGATGATCATGCGGCGTTAAAGATCGAGGAATGGCCGGCGCCTCTGCATAGCCCATCATATGAGCTGCAATAACTTGTTCTGCGGGACGTGATCATTAGGAGTGAGCTGCCTCAGCATTCAGGAGCCTGATTACATCCTGCACACACAGTCAATCTCAGCTGAGAGCCGGAGGGAGACGGTCTTGATGATTAACGGGTCTTTGTTGCTGTGCTGTAGGTACAGATTTACATCAAGGAACCGAGCTCCGGCGTTCTCTCTTGGCCGTTCAGCTCAGGTTGCACCTAAAAACTGGTTGTATTCCACGGTGGGCGGCGGAACGTGTTGACCGTGTCTTATCGTCTTTGTTGCAGCGCAGCACTTTCAAAATGGATGTGGCCTGGTTAGATGGTGCTGAGTCGGACAAACAGCAAACGGCAATAGAGTAGAAATGAGGCCACAAGCCACAGAACAAGAACAGCAACATGACTGTCTCCCTTTGGTTCAGTATAAATAGACACAGTTTACTTTATAAATGAAAAAAAAAATCAACATTACTCAATTGTCTTTGTTTTTACCTAACCAAAACACAAATTGGAAAAATCAGATCCAGAAATTATGTTTTTTGACTCATAGTTACATATTAGTGTACAAAATGCATTTAATTTACACACTTTGTGCTTTAACCATCTTTGTGATTTCATTGATTTTTATTATGTAGCTCCATTTGTGTTGAAATCAATGATAAACCCATGGGTGTCATTTTTTGGGGATCAAACTCAATTTGACAATTTGAATTGATATTATGAAACAAAAAATAGTTGAATAATAACTTGATCAATGTTGAGCAGGACCAGTACCTGTAAAATCAAAATTCATATACCAGAAACAGTCCTAAATGTGAAAAGCATTAAAAAAAAAAAAAAAAAAAAATTGAGATTAAGTTCTTAATTTCAGCTGGTGAAGAAGGAGAGGAAGGATTTGTTCCTTAAGCAGTGTGCAGCCATCAGAGCGGCTCGTTAATTCCTTCTCCTACTATCTCAGGTTTCCTTTATGAGGGCGGTATCAAATATTGGGGGCAACAGAGAGCTGATTGTGTGGCTTCATTAATTACTGGTCTCACTGGGAACATCTGTTAATTATGATTCCTGCAGAGAAGCTTCTGGCGCAACACGATACTGCGGCTGTAAAGCAGCCATTACTGTAAGCAAGCGATTCTGAGGCTGAAGGGGGCAAACTGAGTGTGTGTGACTGAGAGTGTGTGTGTGTGTGTGTGTGTGTGTGTGTGTGTGTGTGTGTGTGTGTGTGTGTGTGTGTGTGTGTGTGTGTGTGTGACACACACTGGTTTCACTTCAGAAGGCCGTCTGCTCCTGAAGAGATCTGAAGTAAGATGGCGAATTCAGCTCTCAGTTGAGGATTTTCGATCTTTCACAAGAATGAGATTAATATTAAGTTGATCTGTAAATGAAACAATTTCAGAAGCTTTTGTTGATTTCCAACAGATGTAACACAATAATTTTTATAACTAAATAAGGAAGTATTTACTAGCGTATTTCACACTTGTGCAATGCAGGAAAGTTGGACAGACTTCAACATAACGAAATACATTTAAATCACGTGAGCTGCTTGTATCCAATAAATGAAATGTAAGGATTGAAGCTTTTAAGCATTAATGCCCTTTGAGTGGAAAAGTATTTTGATCAATGACAAAGCTGTTGAAATGTTTCTTCCTCAGATATTTATGATAATATATATTAACTGAAAAAAACAAATCACATTTAAGGTTTACAATCAGTGTTTTGTGTTGAGCAGTGGGACTGTCCCTGCAGAAGACGACGGGGACGGTCCCCGGTTCGATTTCAGGCTTGGAGGCCTTTCTTTGTCAAGCTGTTAGGTCTCTCTGTGGATCTATGGGTTTAAAATATAGCAACGTCACACCACCAGACCTATGTATTCTGTGAACCCATGTTTTAATCTTTTATATGTGCATATGTACATAATTATTTTTTGTTTGTTTTATGGGAAGGATTGCATAAACGTAGCACATGCGCCGTGTTTTAATATTCACCACCATGTTTCAGTGACTTTTCATCACGTGGATCTCATTCACATGTCCTCACTCACATTATACCGCTTACAGTATAGTGAAAATTCAGCTAAAATCTAAAAATACTTCTCAGAACTTCATTTACCAGTGTTAGTATTGTTGCTCCAGAGATTGGCTTCTTCTGTGACATTAAAATTATTCAAGAGGTACAAATATAACTCTTTTACCGGACTTAATATAAAGAAATTTGAACATTTTAAAATGAATAAAGAACTGCAATTATAAGCAGTTCCTCACTTTTTAGGTAGGTGTGGTTAGATTGGACTTATGGACAAGGCAGGAGCTTCAAGTAAAAATAAATACAGAATTACCCTCTTGATTAATTTACCTTGAACACCTCGAGACGTCATACACTTTATATCAATATATATTATTTTAATGTTGCTGCTGATGTGGTTACTATATGTATCAGGTCATCGTCTGTGGAGGGTAAAACCATTTACTGATACATTTTAAAGAATTTACGGAAAAGAAAACACACACAGTTGTATTCATATGTGTGAGTAAAATTAAAAAGATATCAGAAATACAGGCACTCAAATGCAGATGCCAAAAAGAGGGTAGAGTACAGTAAGAAAAGTTTTTCTTCTTTCTTACTTCCCATGTCTGTGTTGTTGTATAAAGAGACTCTAAAACTATTTTCATAAAGAAAAACAGGTGTTCATAAATAACAATACACTTCTCCACATCTGTCGCTTCCATTTTAGAAATCTGGATGCAAATATGTGTGAATGAAGTAATAATCAATTTCCACAAACAACATCCTCCTATCACCTCACTTAAAAAAAATGCTCTGGTTATTTTTTTCCTCTCATAAAGAGCATTTACTGTGAGTTACATGCTGCAGATTAAACTACACTACATTTTCCCCAAAATTTTTATATGTGCTGCTGATTAAAGCCTCTGTGTTGAAAGTAGTGGTCTTTATTAATAAATATTTTACAAAATTCATCTTTTTGAAATAATTATAAATAATTTAATGACAGATAAAATTGGAAATAAAAAAAAATGATGCATCAACATTTAACAGAGAAATAAAAACACAGATAGACAAAAAAAAAAAGATATAATTAGTCTTCAAAAATGCATCTGAACACAGTAGTGTCAAGTCGTGCCTCTTCACTATTTCCTCTTCATTTCCGGAAAGAGCCATTTCCATTTGTCATTCTGTGGGGCGTAAATGTATAAATTTAAGTAAAACAATGATTGCAACTTAAGAGGTGAACTTATGTAACAATATAAAAGCATTTCTCATGAAGTGACTGACCTTGAGTCCCCAGGACGAGTGGCTGTGTTTGCGTTTGGCCTCCTCCGCAGGCTTGTGATGGTGGCTGTTCGGCCTGACGCTCACTGGTTCCTTGGCGCCAGGAATCATCTCGTACGTCCTGTCAGCGGGGAAGCGGTCGGCGGGGACTTCGCAGAGGATCTCGGCGTACACGGAGTCGCCGTCCTGCTCCGGCGCTGCTGATCGAGTGTCTCCGGACGCGCCGTGCGGGCCGGCGGGGCCGCTGGCCAGGTGATAAATGGCGCTGTCGTCCGTGTGGTTCAGGCTGTGGCTGCTGCTCGCTCTGCTGCTCAGACCTGTCCTCTCTAACAGTGAGACACAGCCCGAGAGCGGCCGCACCGGCTTGGGGGAAAGTTTTGGTGGCGTGCTGGGAGGCGTGCTCAGCCTGTGTGGCTGTTCTCCGTCGCGGCTGCTGTCCAGGAGCGGCAGAGACCGGCTCCTGCTTTCCGGCAGGTCAACCTCAGAATAAACAGAGTGTGGCTCCAGTACTAGACTACATCTGCCCACGGTCCCGCTCCCGTCCGTGGCGTTCGACGGCTCGGCCCTCGCAGCTCCGTGTAAAGCGTCCTGAGAGGCGGCAGCTCTGTGTTTCTGTCTGGGCGATTGCTTCTTGAGCTGAGCGTACAAAACGTGGTCCAGGAGGCCGGGTTCAAGGTGCCTGCTCCTCCGAGGCAGAGGCGGTACCTCCTGCTGTACAAAATATGTCCATTTTGGTTAAAAAGTCAGATAAAAGTCAACTTATCATCGTAAATTTCAGTGAGATGTGGTAACGTCCTGTTTACCTCTTGTGTTCTGTTGCTCTTCAGGGGTCGTGCAGGCTGCTGCTCAGAGGTCAAGGGTACCTGGTGCTGTTGTTTCATGTTCTTCAAAGCTCGTTCAGCAGCAGGGGGTCTCAGTTTGGGGCTGACCTGGATGGTATCATATATTTCCGGATTCATTGTCTGCAAAAACAAATTATCAGTTAGATCGTCTCCGTTTTTTTGGGGGGTTTTTTCAAACTGAATAAAACACACACTATTTTCTCTCACCTCGAAGCATGAAGAGGTCAGATACTCTCCGAAAGGCTGGATGGGGTTTTTCTTGTAGTAATCCACCAGATTGGGCACTGTGTTGTGTGTGGTGGTGTCCCCACAGATGACAATCTGTCCGCTTTCATTTTGATTTACGACAAAATGGCGGCACCGATCTCTGCCTCTGTAACGAATACATAAAAATATTTGTTCACAAGCAGAAAACACACACTGGTAATTGTTAGAGGTGTAGATTGAAACTTTAAAGTGTGTGAAATTACTTTTGATTTTTTTTTACACGTAACATCATATGATCTTAAAAGCAATTTTAGAAATACAAACAATAAGAAGATTGCTTCAAAAACCAAACCAATACTCACCTATATGAGAGAATGTACCCGATGGCCTTGTCACTGAGGCGGATCAGGAAACAGCCCAGCTCTTTTTCCCTGAGAATTTCTTCAGCCTCCCTGTTGATAGATCCATAACAACACTTAAAATCTATAAATCTTACATTTGTATTATTTTCTTTAATTTGAAACTTATTTATCAAGATATTACAGGAACAATTAGGCATATCTTTAAGGTTTGCAAAGTAGAAAATATAATTGTCCTTGGAACTGTAACTTTACTCGTAGCTCTTTTCCCATGAAGTTTTCGTTACCAACTGTGCCGACTGACATGATTGTTCCTCGTATTGTTTTTGTGGGTGTTTTTGAGGAAACAGCAGTGGAGAGACGGTGAGAGCGGGACATATCCGAATGAACACTTCTCATCACATTTACGAGCAAATTTTCTGTCATAAAGTCTGTTATGTTTTTCTAAACAGTCACGTTTATATTAGAAAACCATCACCGCTTATATGAAAAGAAAACACTGAAGGTACGATTGATTGTGTTATATTCCAAACATATGATTAAATCGCTGTCTTTTCTCATCGACTACTTACTTTCTGCTGATAAAACCAAGGAACCAGGTGGGGAGGAGGCCGCTGGTGACCATCAGAGGTAGCTGGGTCTCTAAAAACCACTGAGATGCCAGTTCCCTGACTTTCCTTTCGGTCCTCTCAGCTTTGGAATCATCCTTCGGCTCCTGCTGCTCCATCCTTGCTCGATCCTGAGCAAATCCACACAGACATCCAATAAGGAAAACCAGCCTTCACATCACAGTGTTTGCTGTGAGGCAGTACATTAACCGTCTAATTTGCTTATTTTCCAGGAGACATCATCCACAGCTAAAAACAGCCCAGTGCTTTCACAGTTATTGTAAAAAGCTGGCTCAGGAGGAAAAAAAGGTATTTGTTTATTGTGTTTTAAAATTTGTTGATGGTGTATTTACATTATAGTGAGGAAAAATACTATATTGGAATGATTTACAACACATATTCCCAAACAGACAAAGTCTCATCTCGGTATTAAATTTGCATGCAGGCCTTCAGTTAATAAATTACTCACAGAAGTTGTAACTTCACCTGAAGTAGGTCTTACCTTGACGCAAACCTTGAGACAAGTCCTAACTATGGGTGATTTTTCTTGCTTATGATTCTTCAGCCTGCTTTCAGAAAAGTAGCAGGTCGTTTCAGATCTATATTTCAGTGGTCGACACAAGCAGCAGCAGTTCCTGTCAATCTCTGAAAAATAGGAAAAAAAAAAAGGGGGGTTTAAAATATGTTCTAAAGCAGCTATTGTTTCCTGAAGGTATAAGAGAGAGTACTACATACCTTCCCTTGAGATTACCAGTGAGAAGTTTGAGCCTGGTGTCATTTCAGCAGACATTAAGATGTAACTCTCGACTTCTGAACAGCCTGTGATCTCCTACTGAAAGTGTTTTGAGGGACCCCTGCATGGGAGATATAGACTGATGACATTTACAATTACACACACACACGTTTCCACTGGCTTGGAAAGCAGATGCAATCGTCAGTGGCACAGCCAGCAGAGTTCACGTAGCTCATTTGCATGAAAGACCAAGAGACTGAGTCTGCCGAACGAAGCAAGAGCTTCCTGAAGAGAAACGGAAAGCAGGCTGTACGAAGACTCACTGTGGTTTTTGTGCACAGAAGTGCAAGAGGTTGTTTTGTTCCCCATGGAGCATCTCATAACAGTAACATGGTTGATAAGTTGCGTCAGCAGTTGAGTGTGTGTGTGTGTTTTCTGACCAGCTTGCATCATAAATTCAGATTACAGTTGCGAAGGCAGGGCATACGAGGGCGGAAATAACCTGGAAGATTTAATATGTTTGTTGATTTGTTTTTCAGGGGGGGCATAAACAAGGTTTTCACCTCTAAAAGTCCAAGTCATTCTCCCCGTTGCCGAGACGTTCGCTATAAATCCCCCTCCATAATTCCTGTTGTGTGAAGATGAGTAGGAATTCCCAGTGGGGAACCACAGTAACAGTAAAAAGTGTGTATCATCCTGAATGGGGAAAAGTGTCAGCACTGCCCACATTAAACAGTGATCTCAGGTGACATACAGTCATAATTACATCTGTAGTTTTCCCCTGGGGGGGGGCTGCCTGGGGTTACTCACGACGTGAATGTTAATTATCTTACTTAAATACATTTTACAGTCAATAGAGATAAATTGAATTCACAGATAAGGTTGAATACAAAACCAGATGTACAGAAGTTACAGATTATATCTCTAATATGACTTAAAGGTTTTAACTATAGCACAAGAAGAGTTTATGATCCCAACAAGTATAAATAAAAACATTTGACATTAATGTTTCCACTCTTTGAACAGAGCTGGTCTAAATTAAATTGAGAAAACACCCTGAAGCTGTAGTCTGTGACTGAATGATGGCAAAGTTTAATTTACTCCAGATAAATTACAGTTAAGGTCGTTAAAAGCAGCGGAATGTTCCTCACATGAGTAAGTATTGCTAACATATGGAGCAGAATTTCAATGTTAATTCAAGTATGGTCGCCGACTCTTTAAATGTCTTTGTGAGTCATTCTGTGCTCCTCTGTGGGAGGATTTAGGTTTGAGGTCAGGTTTTGTCACTGTATCTGTGTCTGGAAAAATTTAATTAAACTTCAGTGACAAGTGCTATTTGAATAGGTGTGTATTTATTCCAGAGATTTTTGTGTGAGGCGCATGAATTTAAAGAATTTGCAGTTATCAGTCAATTTCCAAATAAATGTCGCTCTTGTCTCTTGATTTTCTGAACCAGTCTTTTGCGGGGGTGTAATGCTATAAACGGTCAAAAGTCAGTTGACACAAAATGTCATTACAACACAACTGCACTGCTTTGACCTACAAACGCCTTTTTACTTGGAGTAACACACACATCCTACCAAAAGACCTAATACTCGTATGTTCAAATGTGAGAAGGTATACTGCTCATGTGTACATATCATGTTATTGCACGCTCAGATTTGCAGCCATAAATCAACATGATGTGTTTGACACATCCACCCTCAACGGCAGAACAAACCCTTTGTTCCTGTGGAAATTTTTCAGGATACTTTTTAGAGAAGTACCTTAGTTTTGGATGAGTCAGACTGTGAATAACATAGTTAAACATGTGTCAGAGGGACTGATCATACGTGGAGAAAAGAACCCCATCTGTTTGTACTGACTCACTCATCATATAGCCTGGGTTATACACAAAGCATTTACAATAAAAGTAACATTTCATTTCATTTATTTGTTTTTTGGAGGGACACTGCGCATTAATAAACATTTTATATAAAAAATAAATGTAAATGCACCCGAGTTAGCCAAAAGGCTGGTTTACATCGGCTGTCCCAACATCTGTACCTGTAAATGAAAAGACATTCAACAAATGAGAAGTTGACTAATATTACTGATCATATTTATTGAAGACAATTCAACTCAGTGTATATAAACTATATGGAGGCCCCAGTCTGATGCATTTTCACATTAGATGACTTTCAGAATAATGTTGTCCAGGAGAAGATGTCAGATATATTTGAATACAGAAAGTAAAGAGATACATTGATACTGGTGGACCGAATGAGTGACAGAGTTAAGTTCACCTCAGTTATTTTCCATTATCACCACATCAAAGCTGGAATATGGCTGCAACAGAGTCAATTAGTGGTTTTGTATTATATTCAAATAATCCTGAATTATAAACTATAAATCATAAAACAATGTTATCTGGCATAAACAGAAAAATAAGTTTTTATTTTTAGTAGTAACCTGAGGACTACTGTTTTCTTCTCTGCTGCTGTGTCATGTCATGTCGCTCATGTGGTCAAACAGCGCCCCCCAGCGGCCCCTGTCCGCTCTGTCGCTGAGAGGAACTCCAGCTCCCGGCATGCCCCGCGGGGGAGGCGGGCAGTCATGTGGATGGAAACGGCGGAGTGGGCATCCGCCGCGCTGCACGTAGAAGAAACTTCGAGGGAAGATGCACGAAGAGGAGGATGGCGGTGAGGAGAGCCCCGGCAGCGCCTCGCGCATGGCGCCCTCCAAGTCCGTGGACGTGTCGGAGCTGGAGAGCGCGAGGGAGCAGACCTCCAGGCTGTGCGGCTACTTGAACAAACTGTCCGGCAAGGGGCCCCTGAGGGGGTACAAGCCGCGCTGGTTCGTCTACGATCCCAGGAAATGTTACTTGTATTACTTCAAGACTCCCCAGGACGCCCTGCCTCTCGGACACATCGAGATCGGCGATGCGAGCTTCGTGTACGACGTGGAGGGAGAGGAGGGCCAGTTCGAGATCCGCACGGCCGAGAAGGAGTTCCTCCTCAAGGTACGAACTTTTCTCTGTGTGTGTTTCAGTGTGAGCTGCTGTCATTTGGGCAGACACACCCTTCACGGCTACACTGATTTATTCCCAAATTTGGGAAAAGATTGTAAATATTCCTGCTGACAGCAGGAAAAAAGTAAGAAGTGTTTTTGCTTGTGTGAGATAAAAGCTCTATCAGCGGGTTATCCAGCTGAGTTTTCCAGAAAGACACTCTCAGCTTTTATAAACATGATGGCTCACTGCATCTCATGTGATGGTTTTCTCTGCTGTCATGTGACAGGGTGAGGGGTCAGGGATCAGGGGTCAGGCCTGCAGACACACAGGTGTCCCCGGGTTTCTGCCTCTCTCTCAGCAGATGGTGGGAATGCTTGATTTTGAGCAGCTTGTGTGGCCTCGGGCTCAAAATGACACTGAAACTCACGCCTGTGCTCATTTCACACAACAGATCCTCACAGCAACGCGCCGTTTGCAGAGCTCCTTCATATCAGATCCACATCTTTTCAAGTGTTCATCTGGATTGCTTTGAAACTTGTGTGAGTGTGTGATTTTGAAGGAAGATCTGGTGAGCTGAAGAGCCGTGTGTGTGCTTGTGTGTGTGTCTGTGTGTGTGTGTTTGCAGGCCCCCACCAAGCAGGTGATGCATTACTGGCTCCAGCAGTTGCAGCAGAAGCGCTGGGAGTACAGTAACACGCGCGGCACCGGACACAGAGACAGCTGGAGCTCTCCTACGCTGGCCTACCCTCCCTCTGGCCTCGTCGGCAAAGATAACGGTCAGTATTTACACACACACACACACTCACACACACACACTCATAAGTTTTTTTCTTTCTTTGCCTAATGGGAACATTGAGGTACATTAACTTCCTGCAAAGTTGCACTGTCTGTTGTCACAGTGACAGAATAATGCTGTACATGGGTGCATCTGCTTTATTCAAATAGCTGAGATGTCTCTTGAACCAGCGGGAAACGGCCATCTGCTGTGGTTTAATATTTACACTCGTGTTGCAAACACAAGCGGCATCATTTATTTTGTTGCCAGGTTCCCAAGTTCCTGCAGAAAGTGTGTGCGAGCGGGGCAAACTCAGATTAAAGATTAAGTGTTGGGGTGAATACAAGAATTCATATCCATGGTAGCTGCCGGGTTTTCATGTATAAAACACATCAAAGCCCAAATGCTGCTGTCTAAATCATGTTTTGATTTTATAAATTAATGATTGTAGCTCAGCTGTGATGCAACTGAAGTTTTGTTGGTTAGAAAACAAGCTGTGAAGCGAATGAGCTGGCGTCGAACCTGGTAGTGTATGTAGTAATGTTGATTCAAATAATATTCACACTGAAGCTTTTCTTTCATCATCTCATGGTGTTTAAAAAAAACCCATTCTTTCCCCATGACAAGCTTAACTTTCAGTTTTAGAGGATTAAAGTAATGAATGAATGCAACACTGGATTTCACCCCTCTCTTTCAGTATGTTGTAAGTTTTATTTTCAGTATGACTGTAGGAGTTATCAAATCTGAAGCGATCTGCTCTCCGACTTTCCTCAGAATAATTAAAATATATCAGAAATGCCACGTAGAATAAAACTGGTTAGAAGTCTGTTGATGAATCCACCCTGCCAGAAATAGACGACTGGGGCAGTGACTTAATTTCCGTTGAGGACTATAGATTCAGACGAGGTGTTGCACAACAGCAGCTCTGGCAGAAGGAGTGTATTTCATTCGGTGGAATTTCATTCTCGGGGGGGGTTCTCCGTCAAATTTCAGACACTTTCGTCTTTGAGAAGCTGAGCGAAAGCATGGAGAAGGTGCGCAGTGACTTTGCCATGGAGACGGAGAGGGACGGCGGGGGGACGGCGGGCGTCCAGGCCGCCAGGGGGACGTCCGCGGCGTCCACAAACCCGCTCAACTTCTCCCTGAAAAACTTTGATACAGTGCTCAGGTGAGGCGGCACGGTTCAGGGAAGTGATGTTTTTTTGTTTTTTTTTCCTCAGGATGACTTTTGGACCCTCGGTGTATTTTTTTGTTGAATTTTTTTTTTTAAGGAACTCTTCATGTCAAGTCTTTGTTGTGAGTCCCCACGAAACAGGTAGATCTAGTTTGTCTACCATTTGCCTCGACGGTACCGTATCTATGGCAGAAAACACCTATTCAGGTGTTTGTGTTCAGGGATAAAGGTCAGTATGGAAGTAGATGGAGAATGTGGACATGGTCCAACATTTTACCTCCTTAATCTATTCTAAACTGAAAAGAAGAGGCAAAATAACGAAGATAATAACAAAGATTAAGATTATTTGATGACAATATTAAAAACTAATTATAGGAAAATAATAATACTTTCTGATGCATTTCTATTAGATGCTCGTAGCGTCGGAGGAAAGTCCAAAATTGCAGTGTGGAGCTACAAACTGTGTAATTTTGGACTTTCCCAGATTGCTTGGATCTGACTCCAACACAGTGGTTTCACACATCGTTTAGATGAATTGAATTAGATCTGATTGGATGAGTGGAACTTGTGGTCATGTAGAAATTGAGCAACAAAAACTTTGTGCATTAGTGGCAGCAGTAGTTGTGACAGTTAAATAAATGATTGTTTTTTTTTTTATTATTCTGACTATTGGATGAAAACAACATTTCAGTCGAGGCGATCATCTGGAACCAAACTCCAGATGTTGACAGTCAGTCGGTAACACAGCTCTCCAGTGGAGCTACAGGTAAACAGAACCGTTAGCTTAGCAAGCTTCACAGAGGATCATTTTGCCAGATCTTTTCTGCCAATATCAAATAGCTTTTGTGTTGTTTGTGTCCCTGAACCAGTGTAATATTCACGTTGAAATCAGTCGAGGAGACGGCTGTAGCGACTTGAAGTTTGTCCGGTTGCATAATGTTCATAAAGCAGAACAAACTGCAATTTTTCAGGAAGGCTTTACAGTATGGTTGTGCTAATAAAGTCCTACTCAGCTGCCATCTGTTACCGGCAGCTGTATGTATGCAATGATACACGTCCCTTTTTATCCCCCCAGAGGGTTTTGTCGTTTTCAAAACGGGCTGGTTCAGCGTGAAGATGAGGTGAGACCGGTTATGTTGTCTTTTACAGGAACTCCATGTCTTATCTGCGGCCGGGCCGAGCAGGGGAGAACCGCCGGAGCGTCTTCTACACCGCCAACAGTAGCGCGGAGGAGTGGGAGCTGGTGGACGCTCCACCCAAGGACTTCCCCGAGCACAAACCTCACCAAGACACACACAGGCGTACGTGTTCTTCTTCACCTTACTCCTGCCTGCGTCCCTCTGCAGGATCACAGATAAAAGCCAGTGAACTCACCTTCCATTTTCCACCTCCCTCTCAGATTCCTTCGGATCGGCGTTCACCTTCGATTTCGTGCGGAACCCCTCGCGACCCAAGAGGCCTCTGCTTCGAGACATGATGGGCACCGGGAGGTTCGGCCGCAGCCCCGACTCGACGCGCGGCGGCGCCGAAGGCTCGGCGGCAGAGTGCAACGGCAGCAAGCCTTCGGAGATGCAGCTACGCCTGCAGAGCCAGCAGGAAGCACTGAGCCAGATGAAGCAGGAGCAGATCGAGCTCAGGGAGGAGTTAGCCAGCCATAAGGTACCGTTATTCTCCTTGTTCTAGCATTTAAAGAAGACTTAACCCTTCCCAGTCTTTCTTTTTCATTTATTTGCACCTTTTTCTAAATCAGCCCAACTGCCTGGAGTGCATTTACTATCGTTTGAGTTAGTTCAGCAGAATCCTTAGGATGTGGCGTCTGACTGTCATTCTGATGCTTTTAGTAATACAGGAAGCTCGCTGATGATTAGTCATTCTTAAGCAAGAAGTAAGGAAACGGCAGCTCTCTTCATAACAATCACAGCTGTGGCGCCGCTTCCCCAAACTCTCGGTTCTTGTTTTTTGGTGCTGTCAGACTGGTTGCAGCTGAGCGCATGAATAAATAACGCGCGCGCGTGTGTGTGTGTGTGTGTGTGTGTGTCTGTGTGTCTGTGTGTCTGTGTGTCTGTGTGTCTGTGTGTCTGTGTGTCTGTGTGTGTGTGCGCTCCCAATCTGAAATGTGGTTTGCTTCCAGGTCAAACTTTAACAATAGAGAATGAAGTCAGCTGGGGTAAACAGTTCAGCTGGATGTTGGCGTAAAACAGCTGATTTGTGAACAATGTTCACATTGTGATGTAAAAGCCATTAATTTATGTCTTCCAGGTTTCAGATTGTGACATTTTAAGGATACCAATGGTGGATATGTTAGCCGAATTTATTCAGTCTTAATGATACGGCGTGTGATAAACTGTAGCTGAATGGAGTCTTCTGGCTCTCCTCCAGAGGTTTTTCAGCTCTCGTAAATAGGATTGGAAAAGAACGGCTTTATTTTTGAAGTTGGCCTCTGATATTTTACATTTCCTATTTTCACATGTCATAATCGAATGAGGAAGTCTGCATGACTAATTTAATATTGGTGAAATCTGCTTAACTGGAGAAAATCAGACATACAGACTGTTTTTCCAATAGTTTTCTTCTTCATTTGAAGTCTTCATGTAATATATTTTGCGACAAGTATTTAGCAGTATATGAAATGTTATTAATGAAAGGTATGACATTTTGAAAATCTGTTGTTTTTTTTTTAAACAGAGGTTTTTAATGAATAATATCTTATATGTCTGTGTGGTGTTTGCATGTTCCCCCCATGCACAGCCCCCTCCAGTAGTATTGGACTACAAGGCCAGTTTCTTTGTTTTTGTTGTTCAGAAAAGGCTTTTCGTACTTTTCAGTGTGAGCCACGAGTTCAGCATTTCAGCTTTTATTTCCTGGTATTTACATCTAGATGTGTGTTCCACTTTTTCGGACATATCACTATTTGGATTAGACCACAGTATTTTAAATTGAGCAGAAGTATTGGATCATGGGACTGACAGGCGTGTCGCGTTGCCCCGGCGTTTCCTTTTTGCTTATTTTTCCAAACATTAAATGCACTTTGCATGACTACTCTTAAGTTTCTGTCCCGGTCGTGTCTTACCCTCGCTGATAGTTAACTGTTATTGTTCTCTTCATCTTTCAGGAGCTGGTCAGACTTTTACAGCAGATCCTCAGAACTTCGCAGGGCGACAGGCCGCCGGTGCGCCGCCCGGCCGCGGCTCCAGACTCGTCCGCGGAGCTGATCCAGATATCGCCGGGGCCCCAGGAGGAGATCAGCCGGCTGGAGGCGCTGCTGCAGGAGCGAGACGGACAGATTCAGTCCCTGTCGGGCTACATGGAGCATCTGAGAATGGAGAAGGACAGCCTGCAGCAGGAGCTGAAGGGGCTGAAAATCAAGGTGGGGGAGATCAACGACCAGCTGGGGATGATGATGGAGACCATCCAGGCCAAGGATGAGGTGATCATGAAGCTGTCGCAGCAGAGCGAGGAGCAGGGTGGGAATCCAAACGAGTCCGGCTCGCCGCCTCTTCTCAAAGAGCAGCAGGAGTTAGACATCCTGAGGGTAAAGAAGTGAAGTTAAACAAACTTATTTTATGACGCAACGCACCTTACGCGCTGTTGATTCTTTTTTCCTTTTTCTTTTAGGACAGTCTGCAGGGCTACAAATCCCAGAACAGATTTCTAAACAAAGAGATCCTGGAGCTTACAGTGTTACGCAGAAACTCGGAGAGCAGAGAAAAGGCCTTCGAAGCAAAGGTACCGTCCTGCGGTCGGTGGTTAATGATACAATATTCATAGAAACAGGAAGTCTGAGGAGCTTTAGGGGAAGTCCAGCGTTGATCTCGGCCGCCGCTCACCAGATCCGTCCTGGAAAAAATACCAAGTGGGAAAGAAAACAAAAACAAAGCCGGCTGGAACTGTGTTCTTTGCCCTCTTTTGCTGCAGTGCACGGCCCTGGAGGCCAAGCTGTGTCAAGTGGAGAGCAAGTACCTGGTGCTGCTTCAAGAGGTTAAGACTCCAGTGTGCTCGACTTCCGAGCAGAGCCCGGCCAACGAGGTCATCTCAAGATTAGTGGAGGACGCGCTGCAGACGGAGAGCCCCGACCAGCACGAGCAGCAGATCTTCAAGCCCAACACAGTCAGGTACCTGCAGAAAACACATCAGTGTGTCGTATGAAGCTCATGTAATACCAGCAGCGATACCATGAGGAGAAAACTCTCATCCAGTGTTTATTAAGACGTCTCTTCAGTTTAAAGGAGAATGAAGCATCCTGGATGTGACCTTGCGTTCTCACACAAGCTTGATCTTAACATCACCCAGTTCTGCTCGGCCGCACCGTTCTTCTCTTTTTCTGACATGTGACGCATTCTCATGTCCTCATCTCCTCAAAATGTATTTTTAGACAGTCTCCCGGCTGGTGTGGAAGTGACGACAGATGCTGTGGTTCCCATGCGGGCGCTAACCAGCTCCGGAACACGTGTGTGAATAATGATTTCCCTCCCGCAGCGAGTACGACGCGTACGGCTTCAAGACGGTCCCCGAGGAGGAGGAGGAGGAGGAGAAGCTGGTCGCCAAGGTGCGGGCGCTGGAGCTGAAGTCCCTGTCCATGACCAACCAGGAGGTGTCCGTCGGCGTCAAGTGGGAAAACTACCTGACCAGCACCATGAACCGAGACCTGGTTCGATCCCCGGAGCTGAAGGCGCTGATCCGCTGCGGCGTGCCGCACGAGCACCGCTCGCAGGTGTGGCGCTGGTGCGTGTCCGTCCACGTCAAGAAGCTGCGCGAGCAGCTGGCGCCGGACTATTACGAGACTTTGTTGAACGTGGCGCGGGACAAACCCAACCCGGCCTCCAAGCAGATCGAGCTGGACCTGCTGCGCACTTTACCCAACAACAAGCACTACGCTTCCCCGAGCGCCGCCGGCATCCAGAAACTCCGCAACGTCCTGATTGCTTTTTCCTGGAGGAATCCAGACATCGGCTACTGCCAGGGCCTCAACAGGTACACCGGTTCTCGTCCTCTCCTTCCCTTTTTTTTTTTTAATATTCATGTATTTTATAACCACTTATTTTGACTGAATGTGATTTCTGTAGGCTGGCAGCCATCGCGTTGCTCTATTTAGATCAAGAAGACGCCTTTTGGAGCCTCATCGCCATCGTGGAGGTCTTTATGCCAAGAGACTATTACACTAAGACTCTGCTTGGCTCTCAGGTGAATAAAGTATCTTTCGTTGTAACGCAATGGTAGAATTAGTGACGTTCAAAAACCTGAGTCAAATCAAACACAGGCGGCCATGTTGGCCCCGGGACGGAGCCGTCTGGTCACCACCAGGACTCGTCCTGCTCGGTTTTTTTGCGCAGGTTGACCAGCGCGTGTTCAGGGACCTGATGAGCGAGAAGCTGCCGCGGCTTCACGCCCACTTCGAGCTGCACAAGGTCGACTTCTCCCTCATCACCTTCAACTGGTTCCTGGTGGTGTTCGTGGACAGCGTGGTGAGCGACATCCTCTTCAAGATCTGGGACGCCTTTCTGTTCGAAGGACCAAAGGTGAGAGGAGAAGCCTGCGCCCGTGAGCCGCGGCGCCGTTTCACATCTGTGTCTGAACACGCTCACAGAGCCGTGAAGGAAAAAAACAAATCTGAAATAGACGTGCGATAAAATCAGTCTGCAAGCTGAAGTTCGCTGCTCGTTCTTCCTTCCTGTTGATTTCCACTTTGATATAGACCGTGTTTAAGTCGAGCTTAATTAACCATTGGAGGCAAACCCGGATGACCTCTTGTCTTCTCTCTCCTGAGTGTAAAATAATGAGTTTTTTTTTTTTTGTGTGCATGCTATATGATCCGTCTCCACATCAATACAGTCTGATCACACTTCTCTACTGGAGCAGAGGAAATGCGTCCCAGGCAGCGTTCCTCTGAACACGGGTCCATGAAAGTTTGCAGTCAGACGGAAAGTCATGAGCTGGATTTCACAGCTTTTGATCGTTATTCTCCACAGATCATCTTTCGCTTCGCCCTCGCTCTCTTCAAGTACAAAGAAGAGGAGTTTCTGAAGTTGCAGGACTCCACGGCCATCTTCAAATATCTGCGATACTTCACACGCACAATCTTGGACTCAAGGTACAGAGCGTTCTTTGTTTTATGTGTTGTCACGTATCGGCTAAAAATAACCGAGGAAAGAAAGATAACCCTGGAAAAATGGATCAGATCTCCTTCCTGTGCTGCGACCATACTCAGTGTGTGACTATAAAGATTTCACATGGCAGCACAGCCGGCTGTTCCAGCATTCCACAAATGACACAAAGTCCGGCTGTATAGTGTATAAAAAGAAGTTAGAGGCTAATAAAACACGACGGTGTCGTAATAATTGAAGCCACCGGGCGTCGTCCATAAAGACAATACAAGTGACAGTAACTTTCAGAAACACTTTTAACACATCGGTGTCGACTGTCTGTGTGAGTGCATCTAAATGAAGAGTGTGATCTGTCATGGTCCGACCACAACAAAGCAGAACGTGTGAACAAACTTCATGAACTAAATGGAGTGGAGCTCCTGTTTGATTCACTCAGTGAACAGAAAATATAGAAATGAGTGAGAGCAGCTAAACTATATTGATATTCACAGTTCTCTATCATGTCAGAAGAGTCGTGAGCCTCCAGCGGACTGACAGGTCGATCCGAAGTGGAGATCAAGACAAACATTTACCGGTCCTCGTAGGTACACAGAACTAATTCCACACACTGGAGAGTCGCACGTACAAATCTGTGTGCACATAATTCAAAGTGCGCGTTCACAAATCTCTGTAAGAATGTTCAAACATGATCACACTGAAACAAAAATCTGAAATAACTCAAAGCAAATCAATCAGTAACAGGTCTGTTTCTGTAGTGGGTCCATTGAGATGAATTGTAACTTAGAGATAAAGTGTATCAGCTGAGCCACAGCTAGAAACATGAAATAGTTAAGAGCAATAACAGGCTGACATGATGTTTCTTTTTTTTTTCTTCCAGGAAGCTGATGAACATTGCCTTCGGGGACATGAACCCGTTCCCCATGAGGCAAATCCAGAACCGGCGCTCCTTCCACCTGGAGAAGGTTCGCCTGGAGCTGACGGAGCTGGAGGCCATCAGGCAGACCTTCCTCAGGGAGAGGGAGACGAGTCAGGACCGACGCAGCTTCGGCAGCGACGACGAGGACGACGGCTGAGCGGCCTCGCGTCGGCGCGAAGACAAAGAGATCAGCCAGCCCCGCACTGCAGCCGTCTGCTCCAAGAGATTTCCTCTCCGCCGTCGGAGTTGGTCTCTGCATCAGAGCTGAACAATCAAACGAGAGTTTTTGTGAGGGAGTGAAATTGTGTCCAAGGACCAAAATACTCCAGGCTGAACAGGCTTTCCATCAGTATTCCTGCCATTTTTTAATAGTTATGATTTTTTTTTTGAATGCCTTGTTTGTTCATTTAACGCCAAACTCAACACTCGCTGTCCGAATCAGTATTTTCAAAAGCATTAATGTGATCTTAAAACTTTTTTTTTCTTCTTTGCAACAGCTGAAGGATTTTTTTTCATTTCATTATATTTCATTCGTATTTTCCAAAATAACTTACTTCTTTTCAAAGCCAAATCCTTTCTGACCTTCCAAATCACATTGCACTCGTATTTTGCATAAATCTGTTTTTCTTCTGATGAACTCAAATCCCTCATGCTGAAAGTGAAGCTGTGCTGAATATTCAGTCTTAAGGCCCTCAGTAATATTTCTGTCATTCCCATTTGAACAGGTTTGAAAATGCAGGCACTTAACAATGAAAAACACACAATTTCAAGGAGACTATTTTTTTTTTTTTTTTTTTTTTTTTTTTTTTTTTTTTTTTTATGTCAACTAAAGCATTATATTCCTGCAACATTATTTTTTAAAATCATATGTTGAGTCCACTTTATTTGCTGTAATTCTTCAGTTTCACCTGCCTTGGGTCTTTTGTATAGTTTTTTTTTTTTTTTTTATCTTTGTCTCGAGGCGTGCTCTCCTGTTCCTTTGACTTCTGATGCTGCTGCGGTTCTCTGTTTTCTGAGTCCGCCTCGAAATGCTGGCGATGTGTTTGCATCCGCTGTCCACAGGGGGGCAGTGGAGGTTCTGCCTCTGTCATGCTGGCTCTGGTTCACAGGTACTCTCACTGTGGGGGCAAACTGAGTGTCTGACACGGCTGCAAAGTCGGTCTGTCAGCGCGATTGTTGTGTGCAAATGTAAAAGACGATTTACGATTCATGAGGGAAGCGTTTGAAGAAATTTCCCGACGCGTGTTTCAGAAACTGTCCCTTGCCTTCAGGTACTTTCGACCGCTCCTCGCGCTGTGTCTTTGATTTCAACATCATTGAAAAGTTACTGATTCAGTTACATTTACACTGATACCTACAAATTTAAAAGCCCAGTTGTATGAACTGTTAAATTATGCAAGTATAAACTTTTCTATTTTTTGAGACGTAGCAGGTTTCATCGATTGTTCCACAGAACCATCATGAAACACCAGAACCCATTTGGAAGCATTTTATTTTTAGTCATTGATCCATTTACAGTGTTAGAATGGTGGAGTTGGAAGTTCTATGCTGTGAGTGTTTTTACTCCTCTTCTGTGTGCCGATGTATCGTTTACGCTTTAATTTTTTGTCTTTAGGACGTTACATGTTTACAAGATACATTTAAAAACCTTTTTTTTTATTTTGGAAATCATGCATATAAACTGAAACATTTAAGCCAAATGAATAACTTCGATCGAGACAGTTGTGGCATCTGGTTTAAACGCATCTGATCAGTTGTTTCAAATTTTCTCAACTTCTGAGTAGTTTGATGATTGGATGAATGAACTTTTCCATTATCAAGATACACCTCTCCCTATAGTTCAAATGTGATTGAGATTTGTCTTGGTTTTTGTTTTTGGGTAGTGAGAGCAGGTCTCTCTTGTGACCAAAGTATCAAAACTTAACATTTTTTATGATTCAGTATTTGTTGGATTCACTGATGTTGCTGAAAAGCGCCAACAGGTCTCAAACTTGAGTTCCTCTGCTCAGGCTTGTTTGCATGGCATTTTTTTCCTATCACAATTAATAAGCTACTCTTAAAACTCTTCTTTTTCTAATTTCAATTTCTCTTGCTTGCTTTTTACTTTTCTCAGCATCATATTGCACAGTTTTAAAAGAAAGATCAGCTCAATGTTTCACGTACTGCACTTCACTTTTTGTATGTAAATTTGCCTTCTCTTGTCCATCGTCAGTCTGTGTTACTCAAAGATGAAAAACTGCAACATTTGTTACAGAAATGAGAATATTGCCACTGCGTGTTGTTACCATGCCAACTTTCAATGAATAAATTCAATAAACAGCTGCTGCCTGAATGTGTTTTTTCTTTTCCCTTTCTTTCCGTGACAAGCAGGTAAAAAAAAAAAAGATCGGTTTAGTCAATCTCAGTTCCTCAAATGTTTGTCCGGGTGGCAGACGTGACGGTCATCTCCCCTGACAGTCATTTCTCCCTCCTGCTGCAGTTTCATAATGGAGCCGTGAGGGGGAGGGACCTCTGCTGACACAAAAGCCCGATGGTGCGGCCGCAAGTGACAGAAAACAAGCCAGACGCTGAAGGAGCCCTGTTCTCGCTCGGCTGCAGCCATGAGGGGAGCACAGCAGCTGTAGAGGGACTGGATGCAAGTTCAACAGAAGGTAAGAGGCGACGTGTGAAACTGACCCAGTAGGAAGTTTCACAGAGGTGTTTCAGGTGTGAGCATGTTTACTTTGTGTTTACATCACATGTGTGTGTTTTCCTCCCTTACTGTGCAGGTCATGATTCTGTTGTTCCTGCCTTGTTATTCACAGCTCTAATAATGGCCATGGTTTTATGATTACAAAGTCTACGTTTCAGTCAAAGCCAGCTCTCTCTCTACCAGATGGGCCGTTTCACAAAGCATGCCCTGCCCCAATTACTCAGAAAGGCACTTTTCTTTTTTATTTCTAATCCCGTAAAACGCGGCTGCAACCGCCTGCTTGACACAATTGCAAGTCTTGAACTTCTCAGCCGGCGATCAGCAGTTAGTGAAAGGCGGACTAACGGTGAGAACAGGTACAGGTCTGAATGCTTCACAGCAAGCTGGGACACGTCGCGGACGCTCTCCCTTCACTGCAGTAAAGATCAACCTCTTTGTGTCGGCAGGGTTGGACCTCCAGTGAAAGACAGAGAGGCTGATCGGCAGGGCAGCACATCAAGGACCGACCGACATCAATGAAGACACCTGGCATGGCCATTTTCAAGCAACAGAATGTGGATGATTTCTATGAAATCGGTCAAGAGCTGGGAAGGTGAGAATCATTCTTGAATATCGCTTAATTTCGCTTAATATTGTTTAATTTCAGATGTTGTGAAATCCTCCTCAAGTGCTGCATGAGTTTTCGCCGCTTGACGCAGGGGATCCTTCTGTGTACCTAAGTATGCAAACAGCTGGCTTGTTGAAGCTTGAACTTGGGAGTGTCCACGCACAAAGTAGGTGGAAGTTTAAAGCGGGAGAAACTCTTAAAGGTAAACGCAGGCTGAGAAAACAAAACCTGGTGACGACTTCGTGAGGCGAGGTGCGAAAATGAAATGCTGACCGGCTGCTTCAGCAGCAGCTGGTGGTTCAGGGTGGAGGATCAAGGTGTTGAGTGTGTAATCAGCCCTGTGCAGAGCAGACATCAAGGAAGCGGTGACCTCTTGGGGGAAATCGGTTAAAGGAAGCTGGCCGGGTGCAGCGCGGTTTTGAGGAAGCTGCTCATCCATTTTGCAAGGAAAGACGGCTCGGGCATATGAGGCGTCTGTTAACAGATGGAGTGGGTGTTAAAGGAAAGCCCTGCGACCGTTAACCTCTCATTATTAATCCAAGCCTTTAATGGCCACTTTCTGCAGAGCGTCTTTGATACACCTAGACCTGAAAGCTGAAGCTGAAACGGCTGCTCTAGAGGAGGAAGAGTTTCCAGCAACCGTGTTTATTTCACTATGAGAGCCTTCATGGAGTATTCAGACTCGTGTATGGTTTATCGATCATTTCATCAATGCAAACAATGAGTACGACTTTCAATTTTGGTTCCATTGACAAGAAATCTGAAGATAACTGTGAACATTTTTAATGTTTAATACATTAGTACTAAAGTAAAAAAAAAAAAAAAAATTAATGTTTGATTTCAGTGTACATCAATATATGATGATATAGCATGACAGATCAGACAAAATCATCCAGCGGTCATCTAAAAGACGGTTTTATGATGTGTTCCCACCTGAGTCAGCGACGTTATTCAGCTTTACAAATCTGTTTAGTCGGTCAATACAAGTTCGCACCACAAGGTGGTGTAGTGAGTCTCTCAAAGAAGCAGTATGATTGAGTACTTAACTAAACAATGGTGAAAACCATGTGATGAGCAGGTTTACAGAAAGTGCTCAGTGGACCTGATCACCAACCAAAAACACCCCAGAAACCCAAAGAAGAGCCAAAGCTGTGAAAAGCCATGCGGAGGACGGAGGAATTAACAATCAACGCTCTGCAAAGGCTAAGCTATAATCAATAAATAAACCACTGTGATCATTATATTTGATAATTGTGAGTAGTTAGCTACACACTTACTGAGGGTTAATAAGTCAGTTATAAGTTGCTCATGGGGAGGATTTGAGGATAATGCTCAGTCATATATGGGGTGTGTTCTGATTGCTGAGCTAAGTTATCATCATCAAAATACTACTAATTCAACCATTTGGCTTTAATAGATACTAATGACGATAAAGACCACTTTGTAGATGATTTTCTAACATTTGTAATGGCATAAAATGCTCTTTACTTTTTTATACTGTTTTGGCAGCTTGTCACCTCCAAAGCTTGGCTCTTATGCACTGCATTAGTTAATAATCCGTTTAATTTTTCAACGTGTCACTGATAATCTTTGACCCTTTTACAAAGATTTAGAAAAAAATTAAGAAGCATTACCTGAATGAAATAACTGTTTGCTGTTCAAAAAGGTTTGAAAATGCTTTTGAATGTTGTTTGATGTTTAATTGTTGTCTACAGTCTAAACGCCGAAAATCACCGAGTTGTTTTTCAGCCTTTAAAGAGCAGTTTTCTCTCTGAACTTCACCTTCGTGAGATTCAGGAACTGCGAGCTGCTGTGGTTTAAAGCCGCAGCTGCCTGTGACTGAAAAAAAACCTTTGCTGCCTCATAGTGTGGCGTTATTTCCTCATCGTTTGTATGTTTTTTTTTTCTTCAGCTGTTTTGCGTTGTTGTGACTGCTTTCTAGTGCGCATAGGAAGATCCATCTTCACAGTTCCGTTCAGAGCTCCCTCCCACACACCGCACTACTACAGCTATTACTCAATTGTCCTTTCAAGCGGGTGTGGAAATTCAATAAAAGGGGGCTGTAAGCTGATCTGTGTGTGTAGGGGGGACAGTGTAAGATGTCCTGGAGGAAAGTTAATTCATCATTCGGTCCTCCTGATGACAGATTTTAATGTCACACCGGAGTACCCAGAGTTATTTCCACTAATGACGCACAGTTTTGAGTAAACCAATCTTGCCGCCGACCGTACCTGTCTCCCCGTCCACCCGAGGCGACACACAGTAGGAAGTGTGGCAGCGTGACACGGCTGACAGGCGATCGTCACACCTGAGAGATACATACGTTTACTGGAATAAACAGTGAGAACTTTGTGAGTCACTGTCAAACGGTGTTGGTTAGGGTGTGCCGCCGTCTCTGCAAGCCAGAACAGAGTTCAGGACTCCACAGACTTTTGGAAAAGTTCGGTTGAATCTCGGACTTCCTGATGTTTTTCACGTTGTTAAACCATTGTCAGTTGTTTTGGGCGTGAAAAGGTCGCATCTCATCACACGGATATGCCGAGTAATTTCACTATTACTGCTTATAATCCAGCACTGATACCGATCATATGTGTTCAGAAAGGTTGCGGACGGGACACTGATGTACATTTCACACGTTTGATGTGTTGAAGTGAAAAGAGCCGACGGTCGTCCGGCAGACAGGTGCTGCCAATGAACACCGCGGTAAAAACGTCCTCGAACTTTTCCAAGGAGATGTTCTTTCCACGGTGTGCGTGTGGCGCAGGCGAGCAGACCTGCAGCAGCACAAGACGGCGCGCTGTCAGCTCAGACAAACAAAATTCCTGCTGTTAAATAAGGAGAGAAAAATGTGTTGTTTTCCAGTGTGGCCTGACAAGAGGGAAGCCCCACTGTGACCTTTGGGACATTCCCAGAGTTCCCATTTGACAGAGGTCATCTTATTACTATCGCCGAGCAGCCCGGCGGATCCTCACACACACACTGCTGACAGGGAGGCACTTAAAAACCCAGAGGAATCCAAAGAATCCCGAACACTCTGGAAGCGGAAATGTTGACAGATATGACATAAGTAGCAAATGAAGTTCCTTAAAAATTGTTTGTATTCTTGCACAAGGTAACACATAATACAAGAGGAATTGTGTTTTGTGAAGCGGTGAGTCATCTGGTCTGGGCTGCTCCCTCCTCAGCTCTTGACATGAAGATTAAGGGGATGTTTGGGGACAGGGTTTGGTTAATTATGAATCTGGCGGTCTCAGCCGGGCCGCCCCAGAGGTTACTCGCTTGAGAAATGTGTTTAAATATTGGGCCGGCGCCGCTTGTCCAAGCATTCCCCGCAACCTTGGCTGTGGATAATGACCTTCAGCTGTTGGAAGTGGAAACTCTGCGGAGAGATGGTCCTTTCAGCCCCAGCGGCCGGCTTAGGGCTAAGACTGACGGCACGCCAGGCCCGTTTGTGGAATACCACTCCCTGCATCTCCTCTTGTCGCCCCGCGCTGCAGAAACAACACGGCGCTGACATTCGTGTGGAGCACGTTTCTGATCACGTTCCTGATCCTCCAGATGCATCTCAGACAATTGCATTATCTGTGAAACACACTTTTCGTCCCTCTCGAGCTGACTGCTTCCCACTGTGTTCTGATTTTTAAAGTATCCGTCGTCGGCGTTGCTTCGTAGGCGTATCGTGCTCTGCCGTTGGCCCCCCTGCCCCGTGACAGCTCCTCCCCTCGACGTCTGTTTTTACAACTGGAGTCCATTGAGTGATTTACCCTCCTCTTCATTTCTCACATTATCATCGTCACGTCGAACGGGGTCAGCTCTTCAGGGGAGGGACTCAGGGGTGGAGATATCCTGTGAATAGAACAGACAGAGGGAGCGTTTGGGATTCCACGCTGCTGGCGCTTCGTCGCCCCAGACGCTGCGTTTTTTTTATTTTTCCTCAGCAGCAGCAGCAGCATGTGAACGTGACTCTGCGGACCATTGTAGCAGTGTACAGTCTTCTGCAGCACTCTCTCTTGGGACATGTTCATGCATGGATCAAATGATAAAGCTACCTGAGGCTTTGTGGTTGAGCAGCGAGCTTTCCATGAGCCTGAAAGCGGCGCGGAGGACTAATATCCATTCATCAAATTCCTTTTCTTTTTTATTAGACACACTCGTGACATAACTGAGTAATCTAATGTGATTCAGAACACGAGGCTCACAAGTGTGAATTGTGAGTTTTCAGTGGTTTAATACCCAAAAGTATTACATTCATTCCATTTTTTTTTTTCTTTTTTCATTTTGAATTTATCGTCTGTTGTTTTGAAGCCAGGCTTTTACTGGATGTGGTTGCAGAGCTGGAAAAGCACAGTGCAGGGTGTGCCTCAGACAGAGCAAGCTGACTCCACCATCCCATATTATCAAGCTTGGGGAGGAAAATGCAGGTTGAACCTCTTTCCCTCATACGTTATCTTGTTTGCGTGAGGTCTTTCCACCGAAGCGACAGCACGGTCGCATCCAGCAGCTCGTCTTCCCGCTGCCGGCCTCGGCAGGCTGCTTCCTCCCCGGCAGTGGCAGCAGGTGGAGAGTCGGCCTGTGCTCGGCTATTCTTAGCTCAGTATTGACACAGTCTGGGGAGCCCGTCGCAGCCACATCAGACTCTCTGTGTGGGCAGTCACTCCAGAAATGTACAAAATGTCAGCCTGATATTGTGGGTTTTGCCTCGCTGGGAGATCTCGGAGTGTCACGGCACGTCAGAACTTGCAAACATTCAGTCGGTTTGGAAAGTTTGCACATTCCTTTCACCTTCTCCACATCTGTTAAGTGTTATTCTACAACTGGTTGAATTCATTATCCGTCACAAGGTTCCACAGAAATGTCAAAATGACAAGGCGAAAGTGTGCTTATGCTTTGAAGTGACACATAGAGAGCTGGATGAAATTTGTATAATTGACTTTAACTTAATTGAATTCCAACAGTGATAAACTGAAATAATTGACTACAGGTGGTTCACAATAGTCTGGATGTCAAAGGTCACAGTAAGGGTTGCATTTCAGGGCAACCTCTGAGCCATAATAATGTTTGAAGGTACGGATTTGGAGAAGCTTACAGGAGAAACTGCTGCTGTTCTACAGCACAGCGCCCGCCATCATCTGGGACCACTACGTATCATTTCCTGAGTTAATGGTTAACAGAGAAATTTACTCTCTTTCACAAGACTCCTTAAAAGAAATGAGACCAGTCATCCTGGCAGGACTATTGTTGGATCAGTCAGAAATCTGAAGTTGGTGAGATTAATGTCCGAGAGCGAATGGACCACAGAATAACTCCAGTGTTTCCTTCTGGAGCTGAAGAAGCTCTCAGAAGATCATATCAGACAACACTCCAATGACTATCCGACAGCAGACTGCATGTTTGTCAAAAGGCAGCTGGAGGACACTTAAGATTTTCCTGTCTGATACAACCAAAATTTCACTTTTTGGCCTGAAGTCAATCATCACATCTGGAGGAAAACCAGATGCTTCACATCCAGCAGGACAGAGTTTGTACAGAGAAGCTCAGAGAAAGTGAATAAATTGTCCACAATCTCATGCAGCAAAAGCAGCTTCATTCTTAACACATCTAGTGGTGGAATGAAATGTAAAATAATGTTTTTTAATAGGAAGTGACCGCAAAGGAATATATTCCACTCTGTTAACTGGCGGTCTGTTTAGCACACAACCATTGGTTGTAACATGTAAAACAAGAAAGCACTGATCCAGCGAGCGTCTCCCAGCCACACCTCTGTTGGGAAATATTCAGTTTGGGGATTTTTTTTTTTTTTCAGAGGGCTGAACGCTGGAGGATGGCTAGAAGTTTTGGCAGGAAGCTCGATGCGGTGGGAGGACTGAGCCTCTGTCTGATTGTTCTCTGTGTTGCCAGGAAACAGGAAGAGATGGACTGTAGCACAGTATTTTAGCCGTGTTTGTCACTCAGCTTCCTCTCTGTTGTCTGTAAAGTCACATCCTGTTGTTAAGTGTGACGGATCTAAAAAAAACAAGATGCTAAATCATCATTAGATTGGCATACTTCTTGAGGACAACAGTTAAATGTCACATGTATTGATTTGCCTGGGCAAATTTGAATATTTCTGAAAATTATTATTTTTTTATTCTTGGAGTTTCACGGAGGTTAAACTTGAATTATTCCCTTGATCATTTAATGCCAGCTGTTTGGAATCATTCAGCACCATTAACGTAAATCGCTGGTTGTCTTTGTGTGTCCGCAGTGGGCAGTTTGCCATCGTCAAGCGCTGCACGGAGAAGAGCACGGGCGCCGAATACGCGGCCAAGTTCATCAAGAAGCGGCAGAGCCGCGCCAGCCGGCGAGGCGTGAGGCGGGAGGAGATCGAGCGGGAGGTGGACATCCTGCAGCAGCTGCAGCACCCCAACGTGGTGGCGCTGCACGATGTGTTCGAGAACCGCACGGACGTGGTGCTCATCCTCGAACTGTGAGTCCCAGAAAACATTATCATTATGGCGTCTCTTCATCTGAGGCAGGAGGTCTTAATGTTATGGCTCACCAGTGTACGTTGCAATTGTTTCAATTTAAAAATAAACTGTCCGCAGTTGAATCTTTGAGGTCAGTGCTCGTAAACTGCCGAAACCCCCCACCCTGCCGTGACCCCGGCGCTGGCGTTCCCGTTCTAATCTGTCGGTTTATTTCTGTGTACACGTATTGTTTGTGGAAGCGGTGTTTGTTGAAGACCGCCGGCCAGAAAGAACCCAGTGTCTCTGACAGAGTCAATAGTGCCTGTATTCAAACGGAGGCCCTTGAAACGGGCCCCCATCCCAGTCCGCTGACAGCCTGGGAACATGCGGGGCCTAATTAGGACATGCTGGAAACTCGTTTGATTCAAATTAACGGGGAATCATTGTGACTGTTAACAGACTGCTAGACGGAGGTTGACAAACCGTCTTTCAGTCACTGCGGAGTGTGTAAAGAAACGCAGCATATGGACCGCCAGCGTCGGTATTGACGCTTTACACGAGCTTCATTAGGGTTCAGGAGACCTGCAAAGATTCACCGACAAAGCAGCGCCGAGTTGTCACCACAAACAAACATATCTGAGGCATCCAGGACTTGAGTATCTAATTCCTGAGGACACACTCCAGATAAAGTGCTTGAGAGGCCTTTAGTCCTGATTATCTGAGCCCACAGTCACCCGAGTGTGTGTATGTGTGTGTTTATGTGTTGCAGGGTCTCTGGAGGAGAGCTTTTTGACTTCTTGGCTCAGAAGGAGTCTCTCTGCGAGGAAGAGGCCACTCAGTTTATCAAACAGGTCCTAGATGGAGTCCAGTACCTCCACTCCAAGAGGATTGCACATTTTGATTTAAAGGTACAACGTGCTGCTTTGCTCCGCTGGTAAAAATGTGCTCAAGATTAAAAATACAGCGACTGTACAGATACGCACGTGCAGAGTGATGCAGGACTCAATGTCGAACGCATATAGCAGGTGTCTTTTGTACGTGTGGCTGGAGTCTCTGTGTTCTGATTCACACCATCCTTCCTGTTTACCGTGGCTGCCGTCCAGACTCTCGGATACCGACACCACAAGGTTATCTTCACATTCAGAGAGCAGTGACGCCTGCATCGCTCTGCGAAAGCCGCCGCTCTGTCTCTCTGCAGCTGCAGCTGCTCGTCGCGCTTCATGCATTTTATCTGGCAATCAATGAAAAGAAAAGAAGTCTCAGTGCAGAGATTGACATATTTTAAAGTAATATTTCTGTAACAGCACTACTTTTTATATGCTTTTTCTTACTATGATTGAAAATATTACACTGTGTTTCATTCAAAATAACATCTTTGTTTAATTTACTTAAAAACTACTTAAAGCACTATTGAAAAGTAAACTTGAGATCCTTGATGCTGCCTTCAGGATACTGACCTCTAACAGGCAGGTTTGTGATTATTTCCTTCCCAACATTGAAAACAGCTCAGATTTCTGGGATCGGAAGCAGGCGGCTACCGGTTGCTTCCATGGTAGAATGAATCGAGCCGTACAGCTGCAACAGCTTTATGCTGGCCCCTTCGCTGGACTGTTAGTGTTAGTCCTGCCTTAGCTGGTAATCTTTCACTAAACTCCTGTTTACTGATAGTGAGCACCTCATTACTAATGAACCAACTCAGTCCTCCTGACAGTCAACACGTCCTACTTTAACTGAGTAAACATCACTGTACCGGTGATCCCAGCAGCTCAAAACAAACATTTCTGCTTCTTTCTGTCGTCACCTTCCCCCCAAAACTAATGTAACTTCAGCTCAACATAATGAGAGAATCAGTCATAAGGTTGACACACATTTGGGGCATTGTGGGTCAAGCCTGTGCTGGAGGGCTGTTTTGTTACATGTGAAAACTTGATATTTTCCTGTGTTTCCAGTAAATTTGACAGGCTTCCCCCCTAAAGCACCGTATCTGCACTATTGAGTCGAGAGAATTTGCCAAGACTTAAACTTTTGCTACTATTATTGCGCACTAACAAATGTGATTGTCTTTTTAACGCTGACACAAAAGGCAGCTTTTCCCAGGTAATTAGTTTCACTGGCTGTGTGTTATACCCAGTCTCTTTTTACTGAACCTCTTCTGATAAACGTCCCTCCATGTTTTGTTCTCTTTGGATCTCCGCAGCCTGAAAACATAATGCTGCTGGACAGGAATGTTTCTCTACCCCGAATCAAACTCATAGACTTTGGACTGGCGCACAAAATAGAGGCCGGGGCCGATTTCAAAAACATTTTTGGCACGCCTGAATTTGTCGGTGAGTGAGATTTCTTTTTTAACCATCTGAGATACGTTTGTGCTGCGGTGCAGTCGGTGGGTTGATACGATGCTGTTTGTGATGCTGAGCATGTCCGGTCTATTTTCAGCTCCGGAGATAGTGAACTACGAGCCGCTCGGACTGGAGGCCGACATGTGGTGAGAGCTTCGACTCGCCTCTCCCTCAGCTTCAGCAGCATAACTTGGGATTAACAGTGTTGCGTTTTTCCACAGGAGCATCGGAGTCATCACTTATATACTGTAAGTGTTCATTAACGCGCCTCTCGGTGTGATTGAGGACTTATCAAAGGAGTTCTCGTCGTTTCAGGCTGAGCGGCGCGTCGCCTTTCCTCGGTGACACCAAACAGGAAACGCTGGGGAACATCTCCGCCATGAACTACGAGTTTGACGAGGAGCTCTTCAGCAACACCAGCGAGCTGGCCAAGAGCTTCATCAAACAGCTACTGGAGAAAGACACGAGGTAAAACAATGGGAGGCTGAAGAGCTGGACGCACAGCAATGGGAGCTTTGCTCTAATAAATCCCAACGGCGCAGACCAGAACCAAATCAGCACGAAAGGCCAGTCAGTAGGAATTTGGACCAATGTGATGAGCCAAATTAAACGAGCTTACTCTAATTACTCTAATGATTACAGACAAGAGGGATTCTTATCTTTCCTTTTTGCACCAAAGGAACCTGGTTTCCTGACATGTGTTTCCATTTAAATAAACTTCCTGGAAACTTCATACTCCTGTGAATGTGAGGCTTGACTCGTCCTCCGAGACTTCAGCCTAATTCACAGCTGACCTGCTCGGTCTTTGTCTGATGAACCTGCTAGGATGTGTTTGCCCTTCTGAAGGCTTTTCTTCATCTTTTTCATTGTTTCAGAAAACGGATGACGATACAAGACGCCTTGAATCACCCCTGGATCAAGGTATGTGCTGGGTTTGTGTTGCGCTGCAGCATGCCTCGCGTTCTCTAATGCCGCTGTCACTACTTCACGTCCGAGCAAAGAAATAGAGCAAAACAGGAAATGTGGTTTTCATTTCGAAGCCGACACGTGGATAAAGGTCACGTCGAGGAGCAGGAGCTAATCAATCTTTCAATTTTCCAAAAAATGTGGCCGCAGTCTCAAGGTCCCAGAGTACACACCTCCGGCTGCGATGTTCTGGATTATTAGAAACATACTGCACTGTAATTTCTCTATATTCTGTTACAGTTTTTCTCGTTTGTTAAAACACTAAACCTTGTTCTCTGAAACTAAACCTTCACAAGTCAAACCTTTAACTCTGCTCAGGTACTTGCGCAGCAGTGGAACATTTCTATTCCTCTACAATTGTTTACACATTTAAATACACATTGTTTTATTTTATAAACTGTTCTGTGAACTACAGGCCCCGGATGCTGTTTCTTGAATTGTTTTATGTGTAATCTAAACACAGTTTGGTTTGTAACGCCAGATAAGTGGCTCCTGATGATGCGGTTTGATTTTGATCGAGTTTTAGATATTTAATTACAATTTGCATTCAAAGTTCTGAGGAAACGGGTGGCGTTTTAGAAGAATATTGTTTTAGATGTTGATATCAGACTGTATTTGTCCAAACAACTACCTCAGCTCATCTTTTACAAGCTTCAGCCGCCTGAAAGTCTTGTTTTATCACAAGAGACTGAAGACAGACTGGAGGAGGATCTCACTAATCGTGTTGTAACGGCATGGAAATGCTAACAGTGTGTGTTGAAGAGGCGCGCTCCCTCCCCGGCTGCCGAGATGCATGTGGACGGTGTTTCTGATGTGGAGTCCTCATCCTGTTTGGACGCAAAGCATGAAGCCTGGAAGCGTTACACACTCAGCAGGAATGTTTGCTGTTATTCGGCGCCCTTACCCTCTGACCTGCCGCTGTAGGGTCACACACTAATCCCACAAAGCCGCGCCTGCTGGGATTTTTCACTGCTGTGCGTGCTTTTTCTCGAGATGCAACAATGAGACAGCCTCTCACTCAGTGTCCCCCTCCTCCTCCTCCTCCTCCTCCACCCTCTGAAGTCCTGGGACCCCCAGGACGAAGGCAGCGCTGCCCCCGAAGCCGAGAAGAAGGCCGAGCAGCTGAAGACCAAGCGTCTAAAGGAGTACACCATCCAGTCGCACTCCAGCATGGCGCAGAACAACACGTACGCCAACTTCGAGCGCTTCGCTCACGTGGTGGAGGACATCGGCCTGATGCAGGCCGGGCTGTCGGAGGTGGCGGGAGCCCGCCGCGCTCTGCAGGCCGACGTAGACACGCTGCTCTCCGTCTACAGCGGGAAAGAGGCCCGGTACAGAGAGGAGAGCGAGACGGCGAGGAAGCGGCTCTCGCAGGCCAGCTACGAGTTCCGAAAAGTGGAAGCCACCAGGAGGGTCCTGCAGGAGGACATGAAGGCCGTCGACGCCTGTCTGGAGAGCATCGGCGGGAAGCACGGCCACAGGCAGCGGCAGCTGGACGCCCTGAGGCAGGAGCTGAACTCGGAGCTGCAGTGGCTGCAGGAAGTGATGAGCTCCCTGCATCCCGACGGAGCCGGTGGCGGCGGCGTCCGCGGCCACGGCGTCGGTACTGATGTGAAGCGTGCGCTGAAGGAGCTGCTGGAGCAGGCCTGTGGAGGAGAACTGAGTCCGGAGGTCCAACAGCCTGCCTCTCACTAAGTCCGCCTGACAAACACATCCGGGAAAAACTTGACTTTATTGACAAAATATACAATTTCTTTATGTCTATAAGTCTTTACTTGTGTGGACAAATGCACAACATTATACCTTTTTTAAAAAAATGCAAACGATGCTTTACAAGGGAAGAAAGACGTCATGTCTGCACATTTTATACAAACAATAAGTTTGAGTTGATCTAACTTACTAACACTAACTTGGTTTTTCCAGAGAATAAAGAAAAGAAACTTTCTAACCACCACCTTTGATATATTATATTCGCACACTGCATCTTGTCTGCTTGTTCAGGTAAAGAAATGGATTTAAATACAGTTTAAAACAGGATTTTTTTTCCTAATAAACTCAACTAAGTTTTCGGTAAATTATAGCACAATACAAGAATTTTCTTAAAATAGAAACTGTACGACTAAAAACTAGATTTAATAATGTATTACTCAATTTGATTGAGGTTTATTATTATTTATTCTAACAAATTGATATTTATTGAAGAGTGTTTGAAGGATTTTACTGAGTCAAGGCCAGAAGACGATGCAGGATTGAATGAAGTGATCTGAAAGTCATTAGATTTTCTTTCCTCCAGTTCTGTATTTCAAGCTGTGTTTTGATGCACTTTCTTACTTTCTTTTTTTACTGACCTCATTTGTAACATGACGTGTGCCACTTTTTTAAGGGATGGATTTTTATGGAAGCAAATGTGCACTTTTATTAAGAGTCGATTTAATTTATTTGAATTGTTTTTCTTGGAGATGTTTTCCTTGTCAAAACATCTATGATAGACTCATACTTGATCATATATTGGATTTAAAAAAAAAAAAAAACTTTCTTTAAGCATCTCTTGTTTCTCTTTTCATGAGCACTTTGTTTCAACTCTGTTGTCAAGCCTGAAATAAACTTTGATAATTTCTTTTACATTCAAGTTCCTCATTTCTTATTTTTGGTAGTGTGAGATCTCAGGGTTTTATTGAAAGGTTTGTTTGCATACTGGAAAGTATTTCCTCTGCAGCTGTTTCTCTGTGTGTGTGTCTGCAGCCTCTGAATCCCAGACAGGCCATGGTCAAGCGGCTCTCGGTGGTCAATCTAGAGAACTTCAGGAGACAATACGCCAGGCGGAGGTGGAAGGTAAACCGAAAACACTTTTCAAGATAATTTCCTCACAGAAGATCAGGATTTTTAGAGGTGAACTGACTCTGTGTTGGTTTGTATTTGTCCACCAGCTCTCGTTCAGGATCGTAGCTCTGTGCAACCACTTAACACGGATCATGAAGAAAAGCCAGAAGCTGCCTGAACAGGACCAGGTAGAGATGCTCGGTCACAAATACAGCATGAAATACTTCAAATTAACATACATTTTATGATCAGATATGATCAGAAAGAATTTATTGTTATTGCATTCACACCTATACAGTGAAATTAATGGTGCTTCATCTGATAGTAAATTGACAGAAAATGAAATCAAGCATTTTCAAAATGAGTTGTATTAAGTGTAAAGGCAAATAATTTATATATATTAAGTGATTAATTAGAGGGTATAGCGGTAGCTGCTTTAATGTTATTACTCAAGAAGTTTTCCTGAATTCCTCCAGTATTTTTGTACAGTGTTCTAATCAACCAAAAGACAAATACGTACACATTTTCCCATTTGTTGTTTCTTCAATCAAATGTGTTGTTTTATATTATTTTCATTAGAGGGATTGTGAGAGTGACCAGGAAGAAGAAATACTGACGATCAGACCGAGGACCAGAAAGAGAAGCAGCACTTCCTGAGAGCAAAGTCAAATGTGTGTTTGGACTCTGTTACGGTTGTGAAACAGTGAATCAGTGAAATTTGAGGAACTCTGCAGCTCGCACTTGTCCAAAAAAGATGATCTGAAGAGGCAACTTTTCTTTTTCTTTGTTAAAGATCAATGCAACTGAATTTGTCTTTTTCATCCTGAAAACCAGGCGCGTGCTGTCTGTTGGATATTATCATCCACCCCCATGTTAGATTTACAGTTTTCAGTCACAGAAACGTGAAGTGTTACTGACAGGAAGCAAAGCGCAATCGGACGGTTTCTTCTGATAACCGCAGTCTTAAAAGTGCTTCGGCTGTTTCACAGAGTTCAAACCTGCCTCTTTCATTTTGATAGCGACACTGCAGTGTTTTAGTCCAAAGTATTGACAGATAAAGGAGGTTTGAAGGCGTTTAGTGCGAGATGGCAGCAGATCTTCATAACCAAACGTTTACATGTTGTTCTGCTTAACACCACGCAAATGTCTGTACAAACACACTGTTTACTTTAAACCTCAAGAGTAATGCATTACCTTGAGCCTGTTCACAACACCGAGCTACGTATTGACTGTTTGTAATACAGGCTGAATCACTGTACAGCACTGTCATGTAATAATAACTGCATTTCATCTTATGTGTACATAAAGGCAGAATATGAAAGCCTCATTTACAGATGTGAAACTAATTTTTGTCATGTATTGCTAATGCAATGTTAAGGTCTTGATGTATTTATGGTGTAAATACACACGAATCGGTGAAATGTCTTAAGGTCACTCTCTGTTGTGTCTTAGCTCGGCAAACAGAGCCGCCGTTGTCGTTTCTGTACTCCTGTGTGAATTGTAATAAGAGGATGTTCAATAAATTAATGAACATGATGATCTTGTGTTGGTTTTTTTTGTCAACATGAAGTCGGTAATTGACCCATCGTACATAAGAATCCCACAGGTGTGATCAGAAGTGCCAGCTGTGACGACGCCCACATTCTCACAGCAGTAAAGCTGTCTGAGCTCACTCGGGCTGAAACAGATTGGAGGGATAATTTGCCCTGAACTAAATACGTCTTGGCATTGGCACAAAGTGGGCCGATTCCACCCGGACGGTGCCGATTGAGACGCAATCAACAAGTGGGTCAGTCTGAAGGTCTGCTGGTCTCGATTCTGCTGCAGCATCTCTTCACAGAATAATACTGACATCTCAGGAATCAAGTCCTATTTTGGGATAGTTGCATATTGTAATCTGTAACTTTTGAGATCATTGTTCAAAACTGTGGCCACCCATAATTTGTAATGTAAAAAAAAAAAAAAAAATCTTTATTACCATTTCTTTATAAAGCGATTTTTACATCTTTGTTTGTATGAGAAATTTGCTTTGGGCATTTTATACCAGTACACTGGATCAAAGCCCTGTGATCAATGATGCAATGAAACATGGTTATAAATTCATGTATGCGTTGCACACACACTTTAAAAAATAAGGCTGACCCTGCATCATGTACTCCAGTTTCATCCTGGATTCCTCATCCAGGCAGACAGAAACACTGCAGTCACAGGGTGTGTATTACACGACACTGAATCTTTCCTGTAAAGACAGTACTGTACTCCTGCGTTCAGCATGTGAGTTACTGGCATAAAATGAAACGAGAGAAACGTAGTGCTCGCCTGTGTCCCTGGTCCGCCGGACCAGGCCGCTGGCTGCAAATATTTCAGCCGTGTCTCACTGATATATGAGCCGAGTACTTTGTAGCTTTGTCACCGCGAGACACTGCGATGACATGCCTTCCAGTCATCCATTACCCTCGAGTCCAAAGCATCTCGTGTAACAGTCGCAGCTGGGATGGCGGGGATCAATTCTGAGGCATCATGGGATGCCAGCAGACTTATGCGGAGATGATCTGTTCACACAGACAAATAAGGTGTGCTGTCAGCAGCAGGAGGCTGCATATGGGCAACTCAAAACGACGTCCTTCAAGGTATGTTTACAGCAGGGTCTGACTCAGCGCTGCATCGGGAGGCCCAGCTGTCATGTGTGACGGTTCAGAACAAACCATGCAGACTCTGATCACTCCTCTCTGACAAGCTGATGCTGTAAGAGCCTGGCGGTTAAATCTAAGGGATGTGGTATCATCCTGATGCATAAAATGAAAATTTACATCTAAGCAAATTATCCAAATACAGGCTTTGGTCAAGAGAAAAACTCTGATTTCTATGGATTAAAACTCATAGTTCAACATTTACAATGACACTGAAATAGTTAAAATTGAATTAATACTCTCAATGTTTGTATAAAATATAATTTGAATCTTTCAAACCTCCAAGCCCAAGTTTGGTTCAAGAATATGCAGTTCTTGTCTTTTACAATAGCGCCATCTCGTGGTCACAATGTGTCAATACTGATTGAGCCACCCAATCGTCAGTCCTGCAGAATAAAGTCTGAATAGTGTAAAATGACTCGTGACTGTAGATTTGACTGGACTGAGAAATGAAATAAGAGCTGTTTGAATCGTCAGTGGAGATATTTAAAAAAGAATGAATAACTTTCAGTCGTGAAGATGGGTGTTTTTAAAAGATTTAATGATTAAGTTTACAGGCTTATCTCTGGGAAATTAGAATACAACAGAAAAGTGTATTGTTTGTTGGTTATTGAATCACTTATAATATATGAAATAAATAAATGATTTTTTTTATTCCAAAGTTTTATCCTCTTTTCGGACCATTTCTTTCTTCTGGTGACTCTTCTCTCCCCTGTTCTCTTTTTACTTGTTGGTTGGTGTTAGTGGTGTGTGTCTGCCAGTATCTTGCATTTTGTCACTGCTTACACCACACACTGCCCTGTCCTCTGTCCACACCGTGTTTTATATTCCTGAATACAGCTGTTGCTGTGTGCTCAGCGTACATGTAGTTAGAGGCCGTGTAGCTCTGGAGACGGACCTGAGAGCATTAATCATGAATGCCAGCCTCTCACTTTATCTGTGTGATCATTAGGCCGCATGTTAGCGTGATGATCACTCTCTGAAATGAGCTCCTGGAGCCGGCTTCCATTATTCATACCTACAGGAGCATCGTCTGCCCCCTATTCTTGGAAATGAGACTTAATGGGGAAGGGTGTGGGGAGTGGGGACATATTCTGGCTCTGTGCTCCTGATACGTCACTGAGTGGCAGGTCTGTGTCAGCAGCCTTCACTCCCCTCACTGCATCACCGATACACAATTATAGAGATTAATTGTATTCTTCATTAGGTTCATGAGGAGGTGGAAGTTTCCTCTGTAGGGACAGTATGTACAAGTTTATTTAACTGACACATTTTAAACTAAGAAAAACAGGCATGATGTAATTCCACTGACATTTATGCACTGTACTGTTAGTATGGCCTATTTTTGGAGGAAATTTGAATACCTAGAGAAAACCAATGGATGCATAAAGAGAACAAGCAGATCCAGAAAGGCTCCATACGAGGATGAAGTGGAGATATTTTTCTCTGGGAAGTGAGAGCGCTGCACACTACAGCAGTGCATGGCCCATATATGGCACCTTAAGGGTAAAACGTGTCATTTGATTGGCTGACCTTTTCATCCAGGTTGTATAAGCTTGAAGGACAACTGTGACCCAGTACATGCTAACCCATGTCACAGTTTGGCCTCAGGACAACACTTTGTGGAGGCTCCATATAGGCGATAGTACATCTACAGTAATGACCATTCTCCACACTGTTTTCATGGGTTATTTTTAAATTAGTTTGAAGAAAAGGACTTTCAACCTGGCTGTTCGATCTGTTGTGGTCTGTAAAAAAAAAAATCTTAACATCTAAATTGAGGCATTGCCATAATGTTAATATCCCCCTCTGAGTACATGTTAATGGTCAGTTCCATGAAGAATATATATTCAACTAAAGGAGCTCCTGGATTAGCACGCTCCCTCATGTAATGGACAAAAATGCTTTAAAAGTGTTGTCTGGATGTTACAAGAACATAAACATCTCAGATCATGTCCCCAGTCACCAGGGTAAGTACAGGCAATTAGCTGATGACATGTTGTGGTGTCAGGACTTGATGATCACTTCGCTCACATGATTGGTCTCTGAAGACTGATGATTCATTCCTTGAAATGCAGCTGAGAGATAAAAGCACACATATAATGGCCTCCTCCTCTATGACTTATATACTGTATGATGTAGCTGCTCAACAGTATAGCAGTTCATTTTTACAGTTTCCAGTAGATACGATTCACTGTCTGTCCTTCACGTTTAAAAAAGAAATCAAAGAGCCAGAACATAATGAGAAATTCAGCATCAATAAACCCACGCAGAAAGCCAAAGGTGCTCTTTGAACACCGTTCTTTCCCTTAGAAGAGATGAGGATAACCTATTGGAGACGGCAAAATCAATTGTACTCTACTGAATTGTAGAGGCCTGTACTGTCTGTATCATCGATCAATGTACTAATGGTCACGATTTCTCAGGAGACCAGAATGTCAACACTGCAAAGTCAGGGCAAAAGAAACAGCTAAATTTGCTAAGTGCAGCTATTTAATGTTTGGTCATCATTGCCACGATTGCAAGTAAGAAAATGTGCATTACTCATTTTATACAAAAATAGAGAAACAAAACTAGAACAGGTAGATTTCTGTCTAGAGTGAAAGTGACACAAGACTGACAGGGTTTTTCTGGAATTTCTGAGAGCAGTAAGCCCACAAACTGAAGCCCTCAGTGCCAAGGAGCGATCGGTTTCTTCGCTTGTATAACCTGCTCTCCTGGTGATTGATCGAGATGTATTTTGGGTTCACGGGTCTCCTAATTAAAGGTGCTCTGTTCTCTGACAGAAAGGACTATTATCTCTGCGGAGTGTGAATGAATCAGCTGCAGTTCATAATAACACAATGAGTCCACTCCTCCCTGGCTTTGCAGGGATCAAATGGAAATGTGTGACAATCTGCTGCAAAAGTTACCGAGTGTTCTGAACATGCTGTTCTCACACCAGAACCTCCTGCTGTTCTGCCAACCTGAATATTCTCAGGAAAAATTGAATTATAGAGACCGATGGAAGATTTTTTAACCTTTATGCTAATTTAGCCTTTAGGAAAGGAAATGGACAATCCATATTTGGCTTTTAGATGAAAGAAAAGATAGTATCTGCTGGTCCTTTTCAGGCACATCATATTGAATGAATGAATGAATGAATGAATGAATGAATGAATGAATTTATTTCGAACATGCAAAGGAAAATGGAACATAGGTTATCACCAAAAACAAAAACAAACACATGCATAATAAAATTAAAAGAAAACGAATACTGCATCAACGCCCTACATGTGTTACAGATCTGCATGTTCGAAAAGGAGTAGGAAGAAGTTAAACTTATTTAATCCTACCCCTTTTATCCACACCCCCTACAGTGATATTATAACTTAACTTAACACACATACACACTCCCCCATACACATCCATATATATATATATACTATATATACACATACATACATACATATGCTTACATACATACATATATGGACACACACACGCACACACACACACACACAGACACACACACATATGTATATACACAGTCATACACATTTGTTTGCTTGTTTGTTTATTTTTATTTGACTTTCATTACCGCCCTGGGTCAAACTGCTGTTCTTCATCCCTATATTTATTTAAAAGTTGTGTTTTTAATATTCTTTTAAATATGCCTATGGTTTTACTTTTCTTTAATTCATCTGCTAAACTGTTCCATATTTTAACTCCTGATATTGACAAACACATACTTTTTAGTGTTGTTCTGGCATGGTGTATTTTAAAGTTCAGCTCCCCTCTTAAACTATAACCTCCTTCTCTTTCCGTAAACAGATTTCTTATGTTGTCTGGAAGTAAATTATTTCTCGCTTTGAATATTATTTGTGCTGTTTTAAACTGGATCATATCTTGAAGTTTCAGAGTTTGTAATTCTAGAAAAAATCTGTTTGTGTGGTCTCTGAATCCTGCTTTATGGATGAATCTGATGGCCCTTTTCTGCATTTTAATCAGTGTTTGGAGATTACTTTTATATGTGTTTCCCCATACCTCTAGGCAGTATGACAAGTATGGCAAAGTTAATGCACAATATAAGATATAAAGTGCTCTCTGGCTGAAAATTTGCCTTGTTTTACCCAGGACGGCCAACTTCCTCTGAACGTATTTGATATGTGGCTTCCAGCAGATTTTGTGGTCTAGAATTACACCAAGGAATTTGATTTCATTAACTCTTTCTATGTTAACATTGTCAACGTTTAATTTTACATTTACATTTATACTTCTATGTCCAAATAACATAAAATTTGTTTTGTTCAGATTTAAAGACAGCTTATTTGCTTTAATGTTATTACATAACATTTGTAATTACTGATCAGTTTCAAAACTGCAGAACTGAAAATATGACAAATAAGCTCAAGTAAGCATCAACACCAGAGGTAAAGCAGAAAGTTTGAACAATGTTGCTACAGTTCCCCAGAAGGGTCAATGCTACAGAACAACACCAAAACTCCAGACACAACAGCATAATCCACGACACAACACAAATGTAAAGGTCACAACACCACAGAAAAAGGCTACTATAGAAGTTAACTTACAGTGGAAGAGCTCAGAGTCTGGACGAACAGGATTTGTTTCCGGGGGACAATATTTACTGACGGACAATTCTGATTACACGAGAAAACCTTGCAGCTCGACGGCTGTCATCATTATCGTCATGTTTTTTCAGAACTGTTTTTTTTGATGCTATATATTTTCTTTTCCTCTTTTTTTCTTTTTTATTTATTTATTTATTTATTTATTTATTTTAATTGAAGCTAGGGTTGGCAATCTTGGAAAACTAGCATGTAGCATCTCCCCAAGGCTGGGAGCGGAGACGTGGAGAAGTTCGCGGCGCGCGCATCGCAAAAAAAGTAAGTATGCTGTTCTAAATGACTAGGGAATTGCCCTAAATGGGTCAATTTGCCAAAATGTTGAAGTATCGCTTTAAATATACATCAAAAGGGATTTCATAACCTTGTGTATGCGCTCTCTGAGTGGTCTGCCATTATTTCCATTTTGGTTCCATCAGAAAATATCATCCCCCAGAATCAAAGCCTGTTCTTCTGACCGCTGTGCACTCCCATTGTGGGTCAATAACACAACCACAGAGGCCACAACACAACAGCAAAAATCAGTCATGGGACCAACATGGCTGATTTCTCTAAACACAAAACGAGTATTCACAGTCATCAAGCAAACCTGATCTGGCAAACCGTCCGGCGCCTCAGGAGGGGAAAGCAGGTCTCCGCCAACACTGTTTACAGTGGAGGTGGGGAGTTGCTGACCTCAACTGGGGATATCACAGGACGGTGGAAGGAATACTTCGAGGACCTCCTCAATCCCGTCGCCACGTCTTCCGTGGAGGAAGCAGAGGCTGAGGTCTCAGAGGTGGACTCGTCCATCACCCAAGCTGAAGTCACCGAGGTGGTTGGTAAGCTTCTCGGTGGCAAGGCACCGGGGGTGGATGAGATTCGCCCTGAGTACCTCAAGTCTCTGGATGTGCAGGGACTGTCTTGGTTGACACGTCTCTGCAACATCGCGTGGCAGTCGGGGACAGTGCCTCTGGATTGGCAGACCGGGGTGGTGGTCCCCCTGTTTAAAAAGGGGGACCGGAGGGTGTGCTCCAACTATAGGGGGATCACACTCCTCAGCCTCCCCGGGAAAGTCTATTCCAGGGTACTGGAGAGGAGGATCCGACCGATAGTCGAACCTCGGATTCAGGAGGAACAATGCGGTTTTCGTCCTGGTCGTGGAACAGTGGACCAGCTCTATACCCTCCATAGGGTGCTCGAGGGTTCATGGGAGTTTGCCCAACCAGTCCACATGTGTTTTGTGGACTTGGAGAAGGCATTCGACCGTGTCCCTCGTGGTGTCTTGTGGGGGGTGCTCCGGGAATACGGAGTCCGGGGCCCCCTGTTAAGGGCCGTCCGTTCTTTGTATGACCGGAGTAGGAGTCTGGTCCGCATTGCCGGCAGTAAGTCGGACCTGTTCCCGGTGCATGTTGGACTCCGGCAGGGCTGCCCTTTGTCACCGGTTCTGTTCATCATTTTTATGGACAGAATTTCTAGGTGCAGCCAGGGGCCGGAGGGGGTCCGGTTCGGGGACCACAGGATTTCATCTCTGCTTTTTGCAGATGATGTTGTCCTGTTGGCTTCATCGAACCAGGACCTACAGCATGCACTGGGGCGGTTCGCAGCCGAGTGTGAAGCGACAGGAATGAGGATCAGCACCTCCAAATCCGAGGCCATGGTCCTCGACCGGAACAAGGTGGCTTGCCCTCTCCAGGTAGGTGGAGAGACCCTAGCCCAGGTGGAGGAGTTTAAGTATCTTGGGGTCTTGTTCACGAGTGGGGGACGGATGGAGCGTGAGATTGACAGGCGGATCGGTGCAGCGGCTGCCGTGATGCAGTCGTTGTATCGGTCCGTCGTGGTGAAGAAGGAGCTGAGCCGAAAGGCGAAGCTCTCGATTTACCGGTCAATCTACGTTCCCACCCTCACCTATGGTCATGAGCTTTGGGTCATGACCGAAAGGACAAGATCCCGGATACAAGCGGCCGAAATGAGCTTCCTCCGTAGGGTGGCTGGGCGCTCCCTTAGAGATAGGGTGAGGAGCTCAGTCACCAGGGAGGAGCTCAGAGTAGAGCCGCTTCTCCTCCACATCGAGAGGGGCCAGCTGAGGTGGCTCGGGCATCTGTTCAGGATGCCTCCTGGACGCCTCCCTGGGGAGGTTTTCCGGGCATGTCCCACCGGGAGGAGACCCCGGGGAAGACCCAGGACACGCTGGAGAGACTATGTCTCTCGGCTGGCCTGGGAACGCCTTGGGATCCTCCCGGAAGAGCTGGAGGAAGTGTCTGGGGACAGGGAAGTCTGGGCATCCCTGCTGAGACTGCTGCCCCCGCGACCCGGCCCCGGATAAGCGGCTGAAGATGGATGGATGGATGGACAGTCATCAAGCAGCTGTATTTTACTTACGTTTCATTAAACTCTCGTTATCAACATTGTACATCAGAGAATATTGTCCCTGGGAAACAAAGGCTGTTTTTCCAACCACTGCACACTTAGGTTAATGTCTGTTGTGGATTTTCACATTTGTGTTGTGGGTTTTCGCTGTTGTGTAATGGCATTGACCCTTCCGGGCCACCATATTACCTCCCAGGTTGAGGAAGATTCTTTCAAGGTTTGTGTCAGAAATGCTGTGATTGTCTCCGTTTCATTTAAAACCTATACTGGTGCAATCAGTCCATTTCGGCATTAAATGTAACGTGGTGCACTTCTGACTTTCACATTGTGAGGGTGTAATTTTCTGATTGGGTAGTTAGCGGTTGGTAAACGACTTTACACACATCACATCTGGTTCCTTCTGTCAGGAAAGATCATGAACACAGTGCACATCAATAATTACCACCAAATGAAGCACATCCACCTCAGTGCTATTCAAGCTCACCCTCTTGTCATTTCACACTCAACTGGAGCTCAAATCAAGGCCAATTCAAAATAAATGAGTTGCGCGAGAGAATTAAACCCTATTTATTATTCCTTCCGGGCTTTTCTGCAACAGGAACCACAGACCTGTCCTCCCCTCCTTTTTTCTCTCCCACTTGCTTTTGAATGCTGCTTAACAAAAGGCTCCCATCTCTGCTGCTCCAGTAATGATTAGTCTTTGTAGTTTTGCCCACGCAAACTGTAGCCCGGACAAAAAAACAGAGAGGGAGAGAAAGACATCAGTCAATATTGTAAAGCATACCCTCTGTGAACCTTTAAAGTGGAGAGAAATTGGATGTATTTTCACAGTGTGGCGACATTACCAAGTGAGCATAATACAATTGAGTTGAAAATAACTCAGTGAATTCAAAGGTAATTCGTAATAATTTACATTGATATTTATGGTGTTGGCTTATTTTTGTGCCCGTGTGTCTTTGTTTTGATCGATGCAAAAAGCACCATCAAATCAGCTCATTTGCATTTTTGGATCTCTTCACCAATTATAGCAAGCATCCACAAAATGCAGTACATATGGATTTAATATTTTTTCCTCACTGTATCATTTGTGAGGGGTCCAAGAGGAAGGATCGGTCCCCACTTATCTAATCACCAATAACTTTTTTCTTTTAAATTAATGAATAAATGAATAGAACTATGAAAAAAAGAGGAGTTTAAATGTAATATTTATTTAATTAAAAGACTGATTTTTGAACTGAATGTGTTGCAGATTGAGTGGTGAATGGAGTAAGAGCTATGAGTCAACATCCTTAAGTATATATAACAGGTTGTCAGTTGCAGACCAGTGTGCTCGATATCTAAGGAATTATTCACTCGCAGAGATTTTTTAAAAACTCCGACATCAAGTTCAGTTTATTCCAATGTTTGATCCTAATTCAGGGTTTTTTTTGTGTTTGTTTTTTTTTTTGTTTTTTATTGTAGTAGGATGAGACTCTCTCAGAAGGCTTGAACCACTTTGGTGAGTGTGGGATAAACCCTGAACACATTACCAGTCCAGCACAGTTAAAGACACATACGATCAGATCATTTAGAGTCACCAATTAACGACAGATTAACCACAAAAAAACATGAAGTCAAGACTCTGCAGCTATGAGGCAAGAAGGCAAACCTCTAAACCATTGAGCCTCCCCTGCTGCAGGCACAATGAAACCAGAATATATGAGTTTTCTCCTCCACTCCATCACACATGAAAAGGCACCTTCCGGACCCCCAGATGTTTCCTGGTGATGACCCTCTGGTGTCTGCAGCGAAAAGGCCCACCCCACACTGTCATGAAAGTCAAGTGTGACTTTCACTCTTGGGAGTGAGACTTGGCGCCACTGCGATAAAAATAATTCACCTGAAGGGGGGAATCCTTCCAGAGGGAGAGGGCGATACACACCTCTTAGATCTAACCTTGAAAAATATGCTTAGCAAATCACCAATAGCCATGACTACATCTTTTTGTGGAGTAGAGATTCTTTCCTTGTTTTTCAATTGTATTATTTATTCCCGGCTGTTTGTTTAGTGCTACAGCTCAACACTGGCAGCGGCGTCACTGCACAATGGCGATCCGGTCAAACCTCTTCCAAGAAAAGTGCCGTTTTGTTGATCATTCACAACAGCTTCTTTTTCCCAGAGTGATGTCTGCCTGCTGCAGATGAACATAGATACACTCAGGTTTTCCATGCACGTGAGTCCAGACCATTAGCCTTTCCCTGGGAGATGAGATCTGGGGCAGCACAACAAAAACAACGTAGCGTGGTAATCGACCCAATCAGCCCATTTAGTGTGGAAAAAGTGGCATGTGACCGTGCTGTGTAATCCGGTAAATCACAAATCAAAAAAAGAGGGTTAGATTTGTCCCATTTTCTTTTTTTTTTTTTTTACATTTCCCAAACTTCCTGACATGTTTCTTTCCAGGCCACAGCTCTCCCACAAACTTCTGTTTTCACCCTCAGTGAGTACAACACGTTCTCTTTGACCTAAGCTGACATAAACAAAAAAGAGATCTGGCATAAACCGACTGCAACAGGATCTGGTGTTCGTGGTATCGTGGAGGTTTTCACAAGAATGTTATGACTTATGTACTGAGAAGGAAGAGGTTCTACAGCAGCATTAATCTGTAAATCTAAAATAAATTCATAATAATAAAAGGTTTTCTCTGAGTAATCTGCGTGAAGGTTACACAACAACCTGTCGTGTTTTTCTTAACACCTACAGAGGGCAGCATTCGGTTTTGCATCCCAAGGTGAATTTAAATCCTTTATGGCAGGAGTGGTATGTGGGCCTTTTTCCTTACAGTCTGCATGTTCTCCCTGGGGGTATGTAGGTAGTACAGTTTCATTCCACACTCCGAAATTTCACGTTTGTGATTAACTGGTGACTAAATTGCCAAAAGGTGAGAATGTGAGAGTGTGTGTGTGTGTGTGTGTATGTCTTTGTCTCTGTATTTGGTTGCAGTGGACCAGCGCCATGTACACGATGCATTGATGATACATGATTTCTTTAGTCAAGATCAGAGATAAACTTCTGAGAGAAAGAACAAAACACTGTCTAAACCGAGCAGATCATGGAGATACAGATGCTTCTCACGCTTTGCAGAACAAACTTTCACATGGCCAAAAGTGGTTTTTCTCTGTACCACAGGGTGCATGTTTGTTTTTCGCAATAAATTTCCCCATTTTTTTTGTCTCACCAGTCTTGTGAAAACCCACACTGGTAGCACTTCCTGAGAAATGCAAATCGATACCGATTTTGGTTCATCTATGCCGACACACAATAAATCTTATTTGCCTGGGAAGTAAGCTCACTGCGAGTGTTCCCGTCAAGTCACACTGTAATTGGTGTAAATGTGATATAAATGAGATAGCACCCTCATTCTGAAGCCCTTTTAACGGCATTGAACTTTAAAATGGGCCATTACTTAGGTTTTCACTCACACGGGGCTTTTCTCCAAGTTTTAATGCTTAATTCAAGTTTACTTGTATAGCAGCAATTGTAAAAATAGTCATCACATGGATTATTTAGAGAAAAATTCAATAATTGCACCTGACAAGGCTTTGCTCTTGTGTGTGAGAGTAAGTATATTTGCTCTCAGTCTCTCCAAGTTTAATTGGCGTCTCCGAATTGATGATGTATGAATGTCTGGATGGAGAAAAGTTTACATTAAGAAAACGCACAATGAAACAACCTCAAAGCCATTTTTTTTTGCATCAAACAAATATAACCACATTTATTTTGAAAGTATAAAATTTCACACTATAAAGGCCACTTTTCAGGGTAAATTGACAACCTTTGTTTCTAAGATTTACACAGACAAAATACCTTGTCCCTCTCTGCTGGTCGAACATACGCGCTTGTCCAGTTCTGTGGCAAAATAAAATAGTAAAATGTTCTACTCCACCACAGAAAGTAGTTGGCAAGATCTGAATAATTTACTTGATACAGGAAAAATGGCAGGAGAGCGAGAATTCCTGATTTGTACATCCCACGGAGGAGCAGGTATACGAAAACGATTCTCTCTTTATTGAACCGGCTTACAGGCACAGCTTGACGTTACAGGCACTGTTCGCCTTCTACTGGGAGACCGAAGAAAACAAAACAAAAAAAACAAAAAAAAAAAAGGAAGAAGAAAGAAATTTGCAGTTGACATTCTTTACAATGACACCAGTCAGGCCACAGGAGCATCCCCAGCGAGAGAGAGAGAGACCGAGAGAGAGAGAGAGAGAGAGAGCATCCTCTGTTTGTGCACGTGAAGCGACGTGCGCCGTGGACCCGGCCGCCGGAGACCGCCGTCCGGTGAGGTGTCCAGACTTTGAGCCTAGTGTTCACATTCCTACTCACTAACCGTGACGTGGTGCTCGCCGAGGTAGAACAGTTGTACCAAAAAAAAAAAAAAAAAGACTTATTTATAAAGAATACAAATGAGTAACAGTCACATCGATAAAACTTAAAAAGTGGAGTCAATGGGGAGGTGGTGGAGGTGGAGGGTGGAGGAGGCCAACGTCACATTTCACTCACGTTTTCGGCTCGTCGACACGCGAATCCTTCCTTCCTTCCTTCCTTCCTTCCAGCACAAACTTAGCTCTTTTCCCTTTCAGGCATAACGGCAGTTTCACAGATACTCAAACTGTGTCGTTAACATCTACAAGCCAGTGGGAACAAATCGGTTTGTGAAAAGAAGAAAAAAAAGAAAAAAAAAATACTTGCTTCTGGTTATCTCGCCACGTGAAATCTATCCTTCCAACTCTCACACATGCTATTCAAGAGTGCAAACAAAAAAAAAAAAAAAAACAAACAGGAAAAAAAAAATAAAATAAAAATAAAAAGAGAGAGAGAGGAGAAGTCAACAGATGGGAAGTAAAGCGGACACTTGTCATGTCATTGAGGGCGCGTTGCCAGACAGAGAGTACGGCGTGTCTGTGGACACTCCCTCCCCGCTGCGGGGGAATCGGTGACGTCCCTTTTAAAGGCTCCTGTCTCTCCTGAAAGGCTGGAATGAGCGAAGCGGGCCGATCGGCTCCCGGCGGGGCGGACAAGGCGAGGACGGCCCGCCCTCTGCGTGGACTAGGACCAGCTGCTGTCCATCAAACCGCCCGTCCCCGTGCCCGCCCCCCGCCGCGGGATGATGCTGTCTCTCGATTTGAGGAGCCTCTCTAGATAGGGGGCGTTGATCTTGCCCGGCGGCGGGGGTCCGCGGGGGAGCGGGTCAGTCTTAGTGTTGCTGTCCGTGCTGGAGGACACGGCGCTGTCCTGCGTTAGGTCTCTGTCTCTGGGGGGCAGCAGGTGCCGGGGACCAGCCTGGGCCTGCTCTGCCGTCAGCGAGCAGATGGGCGACGTGTGGAGCCACTTCAGGTTATTGGCGGAGTACGCTCCGGGGGGAGTGAGGTCCGTGACCCTCAGGGCCTTGGCGCCGGCCGGGGGGTCGCTGGCGGGGACGGGGCTCGCCGCTGCAGCGATGGTCACGGGCGAGAGCTGCGGGCGATTAAAAAAAAAAAACATCAATTTAACACAATAAAATAACACTCATTCCTAGATTGCAGCTTCAATTCTGCAGTCGTAAAATCAAAGTGAGTTCGGTCGATGTGCGAGAGCTTCAGGCGTTCTGGATCTCACTGCTGTTCAGCTTTACTGTGTTTCTCAGCAGCTCACATTACAGGTCCCTGAGGCAAACATCATGACTGGTACAGAGCACAAAGCGCCACCTTCCTGCTTAATGATAGTTTTTTTAATGTCCCAAATATCAAAAAAGTTTAAGGATTAAGCATGAAAGAGGTTTCAGCTTCTTATTAATGTCTTTTTGTTTCATTTTTGTATAATCAAACTGTATAGATGAAGAAATTAAAAAAAAAAAAAAAAAAAATATGATTTGAATGTAATTCCTGATAGGTGAAACAGAATGTTTTGGCATTAAAACTAAAAACTGAAACACATGACATGGCATTAAAAATAAGGAAGAAGCACTGTTAAAAAACAGAACAAGTCCGTTTTGTTCTGATTACTTGATAAATGTCCACTTTCAGCTATATTTTGCTCCTGATCTCTTCATGAGAGAATGTAGTTCATGGAGTTCAGAGGCTCACTGATAACTTCAGTGAGCTACATGTTGTTGAACTTGTACAGTAAATTTAGATATTTTCAAGCGTTTCTTTTTTTGTAGAAATGCAGAGACTGAAACCCAAAATTAGAAATACATTGCTGTAATGGAATAGTATTTTTGGAGAATATTAGTCCAAATATTTTGCTTATATTTGATTAGAACTGACAAATAATTAACTGTGATGCAGTAAAAAAAATTTAAATAAATGTTACTGACTTCAAACAATAGAAACTGCTATTAGAAGCCGTGTGGCTTTAACAACTAATACGTTTACACCTCTGAGTGACAAGTTCCTGTAAAAACACGCTTTTGCAGGTGAGTATTTAGAGTAAACGTCTGACGTAAAACTTGCTTTTGAGAAAAGTGTGTGTACTTTTTCTTGAGTCCTCCTGTCAATGTTTAGTATTCCTTCCACCTCTGAATACATGCTACTGTTTGCATTTCATTATCTAATTTGCTGCCTTTTGTGTGAAATAATGCTTTAATGTTTTCCTCTTCTCCTATTTTTATTCACTTTTGCTATCCTGCATTTGTTGGTTTAAAGCACCTTGTTGCTGAAACACGTTGCACAAATAAAGTTGCCTTTACTTCAAACACTCTAACAAAGGCGTAAGTGTGACCTTCACGTTTAAGACGACAATTAAAATTCATAATTAATATTAGAGCAGTAAAACTTAGAGCCTTAACACTGAGAGCCCTCCCTCTCTGGAGTCAATAAAAAAAAAGGAACATGAAATTCCTGTTTATAGGAGGGTGTGTCAGGATTAGCCATAGAAATAAATCCTCACCAATTAGACGCCAAAGAATGTTGGAGTGTATTCTGACCGTACTTATCCCCGCAGGGACACTCCTCCGAAATTACCTTTTCTCCTCTTGTCATTGTTCTTAGCGAACCTGAGACTCCAGTAATACCTTCGAGCAAAAAATAGCTTTTAATCCTCCTTTCCCAGTACTGGACTTGTGATTAAATAATAATAGATATTTCAGTCGCTCCTTCGCCGTGTCGTCACCATGTGCTCTTGGCAGCAGGAGCTCTTACACAACACTTCTGTTTGGTTTTTTTTTTTTTTTCTTTAATTCTCTCTATACCTTCTCTCTTACCTTGGGTTTCTTGGTAGGAGTAGCTTCTTCTGTGTGTGTGACGTCAAGCTGCTGCTGGACTCTGACGTTGGGAAACCAGCTCTTCAGCATTCCCTCCATTTTTAGAATGATATCAATATACTTCCCCCTAAAAGAAATTAAAAAAAAAAGAAAGAAAGAAGCAGAGATGAGCGTTTACTCAGTCGCCCGTGGGTGAATCTTGCCAAATATCTCGCCCAGCCTCTCGATTGAGATCTTATCTCTCCATCAAACTCGCACAGGAAATACGCAATTCTGAGAGCGAGCAGCACATGCTCTCACTCCGCCGAGCCTGCGCTCCGTGCGAGGGAGGGAGGGAGGGAGGAAGAAAAAAAAGAAAAAAGAATTTGGTGGAGTACATTTCTCACATGTTTTGCGCTCACACGTGGCCTGATGTATAATAGCCCCGCTCGGCGCTAAATATAAACAGCAAAGCCGCAACGCCGTCTCCAGCAGCGTCACTGTGAAAATAAACGGGCTGTGGAGGTGGGCGCAGCCAGCGTCCCATTAACTCCCACTCGTCAGAACCAGATGGCCGGCGGTGGTGGTGGGGTGGGGGCGTGGGTGGGGTGGGATTAGCTCGTGTGTCATATGATCAGGACTTTTCTCTGCTGCGTTTCATTCGGAGCATGTTAAATTCATGCGAAAGATTATCCGCGACGGTGACTGCTAAAAAAGTCACTTTGATCCGATCTGCCCATTGTGTCGCTGCGGGGGCCGCCAGCTGGCAACACGGAGGGAAGCAGCGAGGGGGGGGGGGAGGGGGGGTGGGGGGTGCAGTCCACCTTCCAGCCTCTGCCCCGGCTGTCTGCGGGGAGGCGGCCACACCCACTCTTTGTCTCCCATATGAAGGCAGCAGCTGGTGGCTGAGGGCTCCAATTAGTCTGAGCCAGACTCGGCAGCGGTGTGTCTTACATCTTCTACCTTGATGCAGAGCTGCACAGGCCCGCCGCCGCGCGGCGATACCGGAAGGGACGCCTCCATTTCAGGGCCCGTCCCGGACACGAAGCTGCTTTGTCCATTTGAGATTTTCAGAATTCAACACTGTCTGCTAGCTCTGCTCACAGAGGAGCGAATGACCCCCTACGAATCTGTTTAATTCGCACATACAGAATTTTCAAGACGACCTAAGGAAGAAAGACGGCTGTTTGCTCCTGTAAAACAGCAAAATGATCAGATTACAGGGACGAGGACTTTCTCCTCTGAAGGGGTAATATCATACTCCATTATACTGTCTGGCCAGTGGAGAGCTAATCAGGCAGACACAAGTGTACTGCTCCCACAGAGGAGCCTGATACATTTTTAACAAGATGCCCAGCTATAGTGAGATCCAGCCATCTCTGCAGTGAATTCATCCTCAACGTGTGTGTGTGTGTAGGGGGGGAGAGCAGCAACCTGCTGTGAGCCGTGTGTCAGAAACAAAATGGAGACCACTTTGACCTGCTGATAGCGAAGCACATTTAAAGCACTTGTAATTGCCCTGCTGGAGGACGGATTTTAGTCGAGATTCAAATCCCGGTGTGAAGCCCCGCACTTGACAGGAGCGTTTAGAAAGGCGGCCCTTTTCTGACAGTATATGCCTGAACATTCATTTGCATTCACGTTAGGTACAAACCCACTTCGGAAAACACATCGTTTAATATCAAGTGTTGACCGGGATCACCCTTTCGAGTGTTTGCAGTATGAAGGTGCTTTTTTTGAACCGATTCTTTACAGTTTTACTGCAAATAAAGCTAGAAAAATGGTTCCAGAAATGCATCAGAAGTCATGTGTGTGAATAGCGTGATCAGCCGAAACGCCGTAACCAATTATTAAAGGTAGAAAAACAATCCTTTAGCTTGGACTCAGAGTCCTGTACAGACAGACAACAGTAATTTGTGAGGAGGCCACACTGCTGACTGAGTATGAAGACGCAGCGCAGTCTGACGTCAATATCGGGAGGATAAAAATACATTCAACAGTTTCTTCCCACTGGATTGAAAACCAGTCATTCAAACTTCAGTAAGGTCAACCAAACAACAGAAGCAGCGCTCACGTTGGTGGAGGAGGAGGAGGAGGAGGAACCGGTATGTGGGTCACACTGAGGACACTTACCCCATGCAGGGGTTCTGCAGGACACCCATGATTCTCTGGATCCTGTCCATGGCTACACTCTCCTGGAAACTGCTGAGTCCTGGGAGAGAGAAGAAAGTTGCCGCATGAGCCACACGAGCTGCGTTGACAGCAGGTCTGAGTCTGAGCAGCAGATGGGTTGTGTGATATGTGTGTGTGTGTGTGTGTGTCTGCGCACGAGGGAGGAACAGGCTCCAGTTTTAGTGGCCAGGAAGTGTCGGGTCACCCGAGGTCCGGGTGAGAACCAGATTCCAAACTAAGCAGTTTCAGAGCTTATCTGGACGCTGGGTTATCTTCCAAAGAGCCTTTTACAATGCTCACAAACAGCAGCTGCTTCGCTGAAGATGGGGGGGGGGGGGGGGGTTACAGTATGTTCCCCTCCCATCTATGATCTGGTAGGATTTATGAAGAAGACTGAACTGTGACATTTACTTCATCACTAAGTGGAAAATAAATAAATAAATAAATAAATAAAAATCTGATTTTCCCACTTAAAAGTCTTTCAGAACTGTGCAGACAGTAAGTGAACTTTCACCCAAAACAGGCCCTTTCACAAAAGAGACACACACACTCACACACACCGGAATAGTTGTGGTTACGTGATAGTCATACAACAATGCATGTTTCAGACATCGCACTCTCAAATCTCAGGGACACATATTCCACAAAGATTGGCACACTGTCTATGCAGCCCATTGTTTATGTCTGACTCCAAAAAAAAAAAAAAAGCCAAGGGAGCAAAGGAGGACACAAAGAGGCTCCGTCAGGAAATACTTATGTTGAACAGTATTGATCTATTAAGATTCAAGACAAAAGGTGCAAAATGATCGACTTACTTTCTTTGTATCTCCCTGAACGAAGGCCATTCAAGATGGACGACAGCGGGTCAATGTAGCACTGTAGCTCCATACACTGGAAATGATTACAACAAAAAATGATATGTTAGTGAATAAAACCACTTCAAACTATTGATTCTGATTTTATTTCATTTTTTTTTAAATGTCGATAAACCCGACATGAGGTTGCTGATTTTAAACAGGATGACTCAAGTTCTACAGAAACGCGTGATGACGGCTGCACGCGGCTATAGGAGGAGGGTCCTCCTCTTTACTGGAAACGATGTGCAGGAAGCAGTCTGCAGAAGCGGCAGGGGAGTCGAAGTGGGGGAGAGGGCATGCGCCAGCCTGGCTCGGCGTGTCAGCCGCCCCACGTGAAAAACAGACATGAGTCACAGCGGAGCTCACCTTTCTGCTGAAAAGCCAGTCTCTCTCCGACGCGCTGAGCTGCCTTTCCCTGCACTCCTCCTCCTCTTCCTCCTCCTCGGAGCCGTGAGGTCTCTTCAGTGCTTGCTGGGTGTTCTTGCCGTTCGGTTTCCCCCCTTGCTGCGGTTTACACAGTCCAGTGGCGCTTCCTCTGTCCCACGTCTCCGTGCGGCCGGAGACCTGGCTCCAGCCGCCGCCCCTCAGCTGTCCGCCGTCGGACAGGCCCAGGTGAGGGGGCGCGCCGGGGGGCGGCGAGGCCTCGGCCTTGCCGTGCTCGCTGGAGCAGTCGAACTCCCGCTCGCTTTCGTTCTCCTCATTGTCGCTCGCCAGCCAGTCGATGGAGTTGTCCGAATCCGTAGCAGACATCCTCAGCTGCAGGTTCTAACTAGCACTGACCATCACTGACCTGCCGGAGGAAAAAGACCAGGTTACCAGTGAAGCAATACAGGTGTGAGCGAAGAGATGACGATCAGGAACGTCACTTTTTCCAACCCCTGCTGCCATAAAAGCTAAATGATCGTCATGCAAGCGTTGGCACAATGTGACCTTCACCCACACTGAAACCCACAAGTTTCATACTGCACAGAGAAGTGATTTTTTTTTTTTTTTTTAAAGGACTTCCTGTTTTGCATATCAGAAGAAGGCATCTGATTGTGTAACATCTGCTTACTTTGCTGTAACTGATTGGTCTCCCTTACACTTTCCAATAAATTCAATTCTGACTGCGTTTTAATAAAAATCCAACATCGTTTGTTGTTTTTTTTCTTCCCTTCGCCCCTATGAAAACTGCTATCCTGGGGCAAAACGCTGCAGGTTTGCCTGAATAAAACCCTTCCAGAAAGCGCTGCGTCTCCAGCCAAGTGGAGGTGAATGAAGGCAGGGAGGCGGCGGAGTCCTCTGAGCAGATGGTGGCGGTGAGGCCATAGTTGTATTGAGGCCACAATGACCTGTTTGTTTTGCAGATGCAACACCTGAGCCAGTAAACACGGGCTGACCACCATCACAAAGCAAACACCGAGCGGTCCTCGGCTGTCCTCAAACACTCGGGCCGAACGGATCTTTATCTCCCTGAATTACTGTCGCGGATTTCGACATTTTCAGTGGCCGGGCGGGCGCGGTGTTTTCCCTCTCTCTCTCAGCTGGCCTGCCAGCTGCTACCACCGCCACATTCATTCATAAACATTGTTAGCTTGTTTATTCAGCGAGGGCAGGGGTCTGCCACCATGGCGACCAGCGCCTCAATGGACTGCAGGCCTCCCATCGACACAAGTGACACTTGTGGGCTGGGAAAAAAAAAAAAAAAAAAGATTTTACAAAATGGGAGCCTGGCACTGTTTGTTCACAATGGAAGATCGCTTGGTGAATGAAAACTGCTCTTCACGGATGCTGAACTGCATTGAGGCTCTTTACGGCGTTTTGTCTGCGATCTGTGCATAAAGGAAGTACGATCAGCAATTTTTTTTTTTTTTCAAGAGAGTGATTATTTTTGGGGTGTTTGAACGGTCAGCGGTTGCGACGTCTCCTGCTTCCCGTGAGATCCGATGGCAGAACAGTTAATTGCTCCCCTGTTCTTTGTCTGAGGATGACCACCTCTGATCTTATTGTTGCAGAGGAGGGTGGAGCAGGGATTTACTGATCCACAAACACATAAATAAGTGAACACTTCAATTCTGAACTCGGTGGTTTTAATATTTAGCTCAAAGCAGATGTTGAACTTTACACGCAGAATCTGAGATGGTTCCGGGATTAACCTTTTGTCTCAAACAGTGCAATGTGTGCATAACCTTTTGGATCATACGGAACTCTTTTATACACAAACACACTACCTAGAAGGAAAGAATAACAGTCTAATATTTGTTTTTTTTTTTTAAAGAAGGCAAATCAATAGAAGCATCTCCTCACCCCTGCCTCCTCTGATATGAAATAAGACACATGAACAATTCTGCTTAAAAAAAAAAAAAAAAAATCAATCAAATGAGTGCCACAACTTGTTCCTTCAACGTTTTTTTTTCTTCTTTATCAAAACATACACAGACCAGGCTTGTCTAAATACTCAACTGGCCCGGGCCTTTAACACACCTCACAGGCCTGCAGTCATTTCTGATTCCAAATCCAATTGTTCAGGTGGTGCTGAACTCACACTCAGTACATTACCGAGGCTTTAGTGTTGCACACCAGCATTTTATGTATCCTACTTCAAGAGCTTTTCTTCTTTTTTTCTGTATTATTACTGTCTTTTACATCTAGCATGGGCTGAGAAACGATCCTGCAGTTCATAATCTATCTCGATTCTTAATCAGAGAACTGTGTATATTAAGAATATACAAAACACTAGTCTGTGTCCTTTTTCCCCCCACCTACCTGTGTAGGTGGGGCGCCTAACTGGAGATAACAAACACACACTCTGATCTTTTAATTGTAGGAGATTATGCCTTCATCCAAAAAGCGGAAATCATCCCGGTCCAGGGAGGAAAAAAGAAAATAAAGGGATAACACGCGGAGGTGAAAGATGCGATGAATCCGCCGACATGCAGGTTTCACATGAGTTGGGTAACAGACACAATAGACTTCCTCATCAGTCAATAGTAAATTTGGCAGCCCGCATTCTTCAGATTATATAAAGAAAGAAACGCACATGGGATTAGGAGTCAGACACACGAACTCGAGCAATAGAAAATCTTCATTACGGGAGACAGCCTGTTTGATGTCTTTTTTTTTTCATTCTTGCTTTTTATGTCAGTGTGAAATTCCTCTGGATGATATTTTTAAATTAAGATGATTTCGGGCGTTTCATTCTCTCTCTCTCACACACACACACGCGCGCACACACACACACATAAATATCTACGTTGTGGTTCGGGTGCTGCGGCGGAGGGAGGCGGTTCTCCTACCGTTCCCGGGCTGCGGTGTCCTTTGTTCGGCGGTATATCCAACAGGACTGTCGGGCAGAGAGCAGCTGATGTGCGGGACGTGCGGCTTGTGAGCGGGGAGGCAGTACAGCCAGTGATCGGGCCCGTGTTGCTTCTCCCAAGGCAACGTGTCTGGGTGGGCGGGACCAGCGCGAGGCGGCGCTCCCATTGGCCGCCGCGGCGCTCCGCGGAGGGCCAATCAGCGGCGCGGCTCGCTGCAGCCGCGGAGCAATAGGCGCGGCCGGTTTACATGTATGCAAATGACATGGAAATGACACAACACGTGGACACGCGGATCGGTTTCATTTCAGCAGCTGGGCGAAAAGTCAACTCAGGGCTAGCTTTGGTCATTCTGCAGGCATTCTTCCTCATTATATCATCTGGATGGTGATGCCTGACTTCAGGCATGTCAGCCAGCTGAGCGCGCGCACGCTTCAGGGCGCACTCAGCAGTTTCAGGCGCAACTGTGGTTGTTCAACAGCCAGTTTGCTCAAAGGCACTCCAGCAGATCACATGTAAGCATGGATTGTCCGGTCAGACGGTCTGGAGAATAATTTTACAATAAAATACATTTTAATTGTCAGAAAGCTGATTTTTATCAATTTAATCAATGATAGTAGTTCTATTATTCTATATTGATGTGACCATCAGTAGACTAACGTATGCAGTGTTTTACCTGTATAAAAATGAGGAAATATGTTTTGGAGAAAATGTAGTAAACGTTTTCAAAGAACTATTGATTCCCTTGGGAAATCATTTAATAAAGTTGGTTAATTGTATTCATAGATAACCTTAAATACCCACAAGGAGCAGAGAGCTGCTGTGGTTGCACCTGGGGGCTGTCAATGGCCTTGCTCAAAGAGCCATCGTAACATGCCAATTGTGGAATTCAGACCAGTAAACTTCTGGTCACGAGTTTGCCTCTGTAACCTCCAGGCCACCACAGTGCGATTTTTCCATTTCAGAAGTGCTTTATTCCAGTGAGGGTGATACACAGTAGAGATGCACACTTTCAGCTCACAACAAGGTAGACCTGTTCTGTGGAGTTTCCTTATATATTTGCGGGTTTCTGTCTTCCACCATTCAAGATGTAAATTATTTCAAATGATGATATTAACTGTGGGTCTGAATGTGTGTGATTGTCTCGCTGTATCTGTCCTGTGATGGACAGATACCGCCTGATTGATGCCAGCCAACTGTTGAACAAAAGTGTCTGGAACATGGCTTCATAGTTTTTCCTCTAAGGATGGTGTAATCGGGTAGTTGTTACTTTGAAGTCATTTTATTTATTAACCCTGACTGATCACATTTATGATTAATGAATGTTATTAATAAAAATACACATATATAATCGGTTTTATGATCTTCTTTAATTGTCAAATACATCAATCCTACATCATTTTTACAAGCCTATCATGACTTCCATTCATGACTAAACCGAAATGCACATTGTGTTCACTCTGCGCCTTTTTCCTTCATTGTTGTTGTGTTTTTTTTAGGCATTATGACGGTAAAAGCTCGATGACTCACAGGACCTCTGTTTGACTGCCCGAGAGGGTGGGATTAGGAGCGCTCTGTCAGAGGCCGGACAAGAATCCCGAGCCTGGAGCCAGTGAGTCACGAACCCTCTTCACAGCAAACTTGGATCACGTGCACACGGGAGACACCCACTCCCAATACACAACCAGCTCGGCGCTGACAGTGATGACAAACAGGATCTAAAACAACACATTTATGCGCCTGAGCGACTCAGTCACATGTGACGAAAAGGCTCTGTGAGACTCTCTACCGAGCCAAAGAAGGTTTGAATGGCTGGGTGCAAATGTGTCTGAAATGAAACGCTCAGGAGCATCTTGGACTGCCCTCTGCACTTTCTATAACGGGATTGGACCATGGTAATTAGATCCTAAAGGCAATTTGTGGGGAAGTGATCACAGAGGAGCGTATGTGGTTGCTTTTGTTTTACGCGCTGCTGTCAGAACGAGGGCCAGACATGACCAGGGCAGCAGCAGCCCTGTGTGTCCAGACGATGAATTTACTCTCCACTGCTGCGCCTTTAATCACATCCTACTGGGAAAATGCACTCCACAAATACCAGAGCACCCATAAACCTGGTCGAGGTGACTCGACACGGCGAGTGCTGAATTTTAAACGTTTTTTTTTTAAAGATGCAGCAATCCTTTCAACATCCCACTGTGTCATGTCATCCTGCTCCTTGAGTTCAGATCCTCTGGTGACCCCAGACTTTGTGACGACTTTGAACTTCCTACAGATTTCCAGCAAACTCTCATTTCCCTTTTTTTTTGTTTTTTCGGTTTTGTCTTCAAGGCAATCATAGCACTGTGGAATACATCACCTCCACTTCAAAGCACAGGAAACAGCCATCTACATTTGTTTTGGGATGAAAGCGATATTTTGGGCACACACATTAAACAGTACACACACAGTATACAATGAAGAGAAGCCGGGGCTCACATTTATATAAGTAACAGGTGCTCGATTGTCTTTTGCTGCAAGTGTTTAACCACAGATTATCCTGAATGTTTCACTAAATCTTCTGTGTGATCTCCAGGAATGTTTATATAACAATAATCCCTCTCCATTCAGCCGTACTGCAGTTTTGCAATTTGTCATTCCCATAAAGAACAACAGCAGCAATTTGCAGTCTTCTCACAAAAGGGTCCTCTTTTATCTGCGCATTCTCCTGTCAGGAGCCGAGATGAGTCACACAACGCAAACTGGCACTGCGATTTTCAATTTGTCAGAGAGGCTGGCTGAGTCTGTATCCCACGGAGACTAGATGTCTCCAGCTCTCATTCATAAAAAATAAAAGCCCAGTCAGAGAATCACACCCACTTTATTACAGGGCGTGCAGTGAGCATCAGTCCTGCCCTTCACGAAAAAATCCAGCACGTGTGCGCAGGGTGCCACATGCCACTCGATCTTCTGAAATAAACTCGGATGTTCTGTGGTCTTCCGGGGGCTTCAGACGTGTGTATACAGTTTACAGCATTGCAGCATCCCTTTCTCATCGTTATCAAATTGCATGCAGGTCTGACACAGGAGCTCGCTGTTCCAAACATCTACTGACATGCGTCGCACCTGCCGATTGCTTGCCATGACCCGTGTTTCGCTTGCATGGCAAGAGATCAAGTACTGACTCACAAGTATGCTGCAAGTGGATATGGACGTGTGTGTGAGAGAGTCTGGGTGCAGCTGGCCAGGGAACATGTTTGTGAGAGTCTGGTCTTACTAACATCTGTACCCTGAGCAGAGCAGATGACTCAGCCTGGTGTACTTTGGCTTCAGGCCGAACCTCCAGATCTGGACCTATAGTCTGTGATGACACTTGAGCAAAGGTATGTGTGTGTCTGTGTTCATTACACAATGTCTATCTATCTATCTATCTATCTATCTATCTATCTATCTATCTATCTATCTATCTATCAGCAATATAATAAAAAACTAATACCTGGAATAGATTTGAGATGTACTACTCAGTAATTTTGCTCAAGTATTTTATTTTTATTGCCAACAACATATTCATTAACAGTTAAGTACGATTTTAGCAAAACATTAGTCTTGTCTGAGCACCTCTTCTCTGTAGTTTCGGCCGGGCTCTCAACACCGCTGTGGCCGTCACGGCTGCTCGCCACTAATAGCAGGAGCATTTCCCAGCCACGGGATTCAGTCTGAGCTTGAGGGGAGGAGAAGACCGACTGGAATGTTCACAACTGCGACAATAAAACCTGCTGCAGGCGAGACAAACGTAAACACCAACATGTGAGCCATGACAGCATGCATCAGTTGTGGAAGACGCTCCCTGGTTGGACACAATAGATGTTGGTACAGAACACTCTCCTCTTGCGGCAACTCGTAGCCTCGCAGGATTACATAATTATTTTCTGTGACGCTTGCAAAGCCTTGGACCAGCTGCTTCAAGTCGCTGCTTATCTGATGAAATAAAGGACGGTCTCTATGAAGGATTAAAACGTGTGCGCTCATTAATCAGAGTGAAACATAACTGTAGGAATTGGGTTTAATTTTCACAGTTTGACAGCAGAGAAAATCACTCCAAACGCTTTCACAGTGACATCTGCAGATGCTCCACATGACAAAGTCAAAAACCTGGAAACCACTGTAGATTTAATCTTAATCTGGGCAAAGCTTCCCCATGTCAGGACCCCGTAACTCCTGTTAATCTTGGTTAGAAAACGTGTCTTCCACTCCTCCAGATATGTCATTGTGTTACAGTAAATGCTAGTTCCGCAAGTTAACCCCACCCACACACCAGAAATGTGACTGCATGCAGTGTGGGCACGCTGCAGCAGTGTGGGGGGGCGGCCGGGAGGGTGAGGGAGAGAATGCCAGCTGTATGTGCACCAATCGCATTGAGTGTTGGCGATCGAGGTTATGTAGTCGGAGGAGAAGTGATACTCAGTGCATTTTTGTGACTTTAAAGGGTTGGACTTCCGGCACCCCCGTCATGCACCCTCCCCTCTCCCTTTGCGACTTCTTCCCAGTCCAACTCTGCTCAGTCACATGTGCTACACCCAGAGAGGAAGCTCCCTGACCATTTTCCATGCAGACAGTTCACATGCAGGCAGTAGAGAATGTCTGGCAGCGAATCACTGTCAAATCTTTTATGGTCATGTGTGTGTGTGAGTGTGTGTGTGTGCGCACGCGCATTCGTGCGTGTGTGTTTATACTCTCTCTAATGTCTGAACGGCTGCCAGAGCAGCTCAAGCGACAGTGGGATATCTATCTGCAGGGCTGAATGTTACATGTGACTGGGGTATATTTTAACTAGGTTATGTAAGTGCTCCAGCCTGCGCTCTCCACGCACAGATGAGGAGGGCTACGCATGATGCAGAGGACTGTGAGCTCACCACAAGCATTGCCTTCGCAGCACATTGGATAATTCCTGCACTAGGCTGGAACTTGGGCCAATATGCGCTTCATAGAGAGACAGAAACGGGGCTGATTCCCACTTTGAAAAGCTCTTTTCAGAGTCTCTTGTGATTCATCATCGCAGCTTACCTTCGCCTTCAGCAAATATGTTCAGATCGATTCCAGATGATGTAACATTTTGAGTTTGTAGCAGTATAATATAATCTTCATGTGAAGGTTGGGGTTATGTAAGGGGATTTTCATGTGGAAAAAAGCAGAAGTCAGAAAAGTGAACCTGAAAACTGACAGTTCTACTTATATTGAGACGGAAATTTTACTGTGGGCTTTTGTCATGTAGTACGAAACAAGCATAGAATTGGGTCTTGATCTTATGTAGCCACTATGCAACACTTTTTCTTAGATAGGTTGACCAAGTGTTTTTCTGAGGCTCCCTGCGGAGAAATGGCTGATGAGATGGCTGACAACAGGCCTGTTGCCAAATTTATGTCCAATGTAGAGCAGCCCACGCTCCCTCTGCTCCCACTTTTATGGGATCATCTTGTAGGCGTTTTGGTGTGAAATCCTATCTAGAAGTGATGTGATATGGGCTGATAATTTCTTAGTAGGCAGCCATCCAGCCACACTAGAAGAGGAGCTGATGATTAGTGTTCTTTCTGAGGAATGACTTTTGACCCATAACTTCATCACAGGCCTGCTCTGACGGTGGCAAGGACAGAGATTCAATGAGACTTTTCTTCATCACAGAACCCATTATTGTGCAGTAATTAGAATACACAAGCAAGCAGACATGAATTTAGAACATCCATTTATCAAGTAGTTTTCTGACAGTTGATTTGTGTTATTAAAAAGATCAAATGTCAGTATTTCAAATGTCGTTGATCAACAAGTACCTGACTATAATTGAACACTTTTGTACAGTACAAAGTGCTTTACATGTGAAATATAAGCATTTGTGGGATTGTGGGAGGGGATTAAAAAAAAAAAACCTACGCGAACAATGGAAACCAAACACTGAAAGGCCCTGACATGGTTTCAAACCCAGGTGCTGCGAATTGACTGTACTAAGGACGCTATCAATGAGAAACTCAAAAAATCCTTCAACAAAGCATTCCTGAAATGGTATTCTTTCACTTAGTATGAGAAGCATTATCTTATTAAACATTAAGTCATGTGTGTATTTTTTCCTGTATCTAATCAGTCTATGGCCATATTTAAATTTGACGATGTGGTGTTCTCAGGTGGCAGGAGCAGACTTTTATCGATTGAGCTGAAGTATTTGGTCATTACTTACTGCTAGACAAACAACTCTCTATTGGCCTTCCTGAAAATTCAGTTTAGTCTTACATGGGAAAACATGCTGATCTTGTGATCCAACAGAGAGGTGTTCCACAGAGTTCTCTGCTGGGACAACGTCTCTTTTCCATCTGCGTGAGTAACCTTCTGCCAATTTTCAACTGTCATGTTCAGCTTTATGTGGATGATACTGTCATTTATATATCACCTAATTTTTCTTTGTATACACTTCAGTTAACGTTTTTATTTGCAACAATATTTGGTAGCAACTATTTACCACTGCCTGATTAAGCATGCCAAACGATTGTCAATCAAGCATTTATGTGCATGGCTCAATTTGAAGAAGTTTAAACATGTGTTCTTACTTTGTGATCAGTTGTTTTTGTTATCAGTTAAACTGTCTCTAATAAAAGTCAGTGTCAGTGTTCACACCTAAACATAACTGGTAATACTCTTGCTTTATATTTTGTATTTGCTTTGGGTCACTTTGGCCAAATGTGTTCTTGCAATGTGTTGTTTTTGTTTTATAATTTAATCTGCTTTCAACTTGATAACTTGATAATTGTCTTTGCAATTTAACCTCTGGCATTACTTCTATGATTTTATTTTGATGGGACCCTCTTGAAGACGACAAATTCTTTAAATGTTTCTTTTAGGACCAAATAGCACAGGAAATGATCATGTATTTCACGACTCATGTATTGCTTTTTCAGTACATTCTGCCACCTATGACAGGGGTATTTTGGAGTTACACAGGACGTGCTTTATAATGTTTGCAGTGGGAGCTGATGTAAAGTCACAGTGCTTTTATCCAGGAGGCAGAATGTCTGAGTGCAATTTTACCTTGAGATACCTCATAGTCACAACTCAGTGCCGGAGCAGATTTGCAGACATGCATTAGTCATCCATTCAGAGTTGCTTTACAGTGTGGCTAAAGAGTCAGACCTCAGAAATTTCCACCCGGAGCAGATCTTTAATAGTGGGGGCTGTTTGTGGCTAACACGTGTCCTTGGCCCTGCCCCAGGTGTGAGGTTTCTGCTGTCCTCACCAATGGGAGTGAAAAAGCTTCAATGTGGGCTTCATGTTTTTTGTTTTTTTTCATTATTATGCTGTAGCTGCTGCAGTCATATACTTGCATAACATCGAGAGGCCCACATTGGGACTATGGCTCTTTTGTTTGGCAGTCATCCCAACCTTTTAGAGCGATAAAAGTACCTGGGATATTTCCAGCTTTCTTCTACAGAGGAGGAGGAGTGAAGCTGGGGGTCCTGAGTGCCAGAGAGAGGAGTTAGCTTCTACTCCGTCACCTCTTTTCAAACAGAAACACTAAGATGTGGCGCTAAGTGATGACTGCACCCTATAGTTAGCCTAAGGGCACTGGTGGACCTGCTGCTGCGCCTTGTGCCTGAGCAGGGATGAAACCGCGCATGTGTAATGGATTTCAAATGTCAACCACATACATTTACAGCGAAGCCCTACAGCCTCAGCCAGGCAGAATATGCAAGCTGAGATGAAAGCCGCTAAAAATCCCATAGCTTCACTGGCGCATCTTTATGAATGGGGTGGGAATATGGCAAAACCATTGCAACAAGATGGTTGTGATTTCCCACGAAGTGAGTGGTTCTCTCGAGGGCTGTGGTGCTGATACTGTGGCTGGAGGATGGGGTTAGGTAAGGAGATAGGGAGGACAGGTGTCAGTGAAAATACATGTGGAAGGAGCATGAGGGACCAGAGGGACTTGGGGTCTGACTTGCTGCTGCTGCTGCTGCTGCTGCTGCTGTGTGCAGAGATTGCTCCGCTGCAGCTCCACGCTTATTCGGGCATACACGTGACAACCTCTCACTCCTCTGGCCCCGACTTTCTCTCTCTCTCTCTCTCTGTCTCTCTCTCTCTCTCACACACACACACACACACACACACACACACACACACACACACACACACACACACACCTCCTATCACTCTATATACAGTGCACTAATCCTGTTCCTGCCCCCTCACTGCCCTTTCTGGCATTTCACATCCCCTTTTCCACCTCCTTCAGTGGTCTTTCACTCAACCTTTCTTGTCGTATTCCATCTTTCTCCCTTGTCGTCCTATCTCGCCTGGAGAACATGCACAGGAGCTCCCTCACTTCACGTGAACTTGAACGTGATGCCCTTATGAAACATCCATTTGCAGTAGCCATTTTATTTAATGTTGCATTATAGTCATATTATTGCGTTTGTTTGTGAGTAGGTGCCTCCTCAGAGGAAAAAGCCTATAAATAGGAAGAAAATGCAATGTGAAGTGCATGTGTTGGTCTGGGATGCACAGTATTTGACCAGTGTTGGGAATAGCATGTTTTTCTGTCAAATACTAACTTTTACTCTCCATAGTGCAAAGATATTGAACTCTAAAAATAACTGATTGACTCATATAAGGCAGAAAAAATATGCTCACCACCATTTTACTTCCATAAAGTAATACGACTATCAGTTTACCAACAGTTATTCCTGAATGTCGGCCAATTCAGGATCTTCTCTCTAATTGATGTAGTTGAATATTGAATTGAAAGTAAAGTTTGCAAACAAAACATGACAGAACTTTTTCTTTGTGTCAAAAAGTGTAAGAAAGCAGAAAAGTGTGACTGTTTTGTTGAATAAACACCTCATTGGAGTGATGAAGACCGCAGGTTTGAAGCGGCCTGCAGTGAAACCACTCAGTACAGAACAGTATGTGCTTTAGGAACCAGTCGCGGCAGTCAAGAAAAACAAAGCGCTGCATGATTCACCCTGCAATTTTGAGTCACTGCTGGCCTCATCACTAATGCGATGAGATTTTTCTGTCGTCTTTATTTAGACAAAATTTTCTGGTCTGTGACCCAGCAGTTTGTTAATGAAGTACTCATGGCAGCAGGAGCTGGATGTTTCAGTACAATATGCACGAGTTTGCTTTTGTGTCTGAGATAAATTCATCATGTGCACTATTGCTAATACTTTTTGGACTGTTTAATCAGTACTCAGATTCCCTTTATAGGTGCCTGATATTAATGCAACACAACAAATTAAGATGCAGTTCATTAGCACGAACTCGTGAGCCGCAGTAATACACTGCAGCGACCCGAAGCAGCAACAGCAGGGGAAGCGCAGGTGTGATCAATAATATTTATGACTGTGTCCTAATTAAATGTCCATGAAAACAAAAACAGAAGGCCAGCGTGCATGACACCAGTCAAATTTCACTGCACATTATATTCAAAAATCACCTCTTATTTTTTAAAACCCTCTTTTTGTGATCACAGATGTCAACGAGAACGGATCATAAAAGCAGGACCAACACGCATGAAATCTCAGCTCAGTGACTGTGAATACTAATGAATCTATAATTGGATCTTGGGGGGTAGTGTGAAAAGCTGAAAGTCACACTCTGAAACAGCCACATGTTAGTAAGTTTTTCCCCCACTGGAGACACGTTTGACATTTCGCATCCTTAAATTCACAAGTGCTCAGGATGAAATCGGTTACGGCTCGTTACAGCGTGCTGTTCATGCCCGCTCTGTTATGATTAACTGCTTTACAATATTACTGTTTCTTTACTCAACTAAAACCTGACGGCACGTCTGAGTGGTGATTGATTATACTGACGGAGCCTCTAAATTTACGGCTTATATTTCTCACTGTGAAGTGTTTACACACTCACATCCTGAGGGCTTGAGGTGAAGACATGCTGTGGGGTTAAACTTCAGGTTTGTGGTAGATCTGGGTTCGAGTTTGGCGAACGGCAGTCGTAGTAGAGTTCAGAGTAAGTCTGCAGGAACTGAATGTAGGTCAATGAGAGGAACGAACACACAACACGGGGGAAGATTTGCGGTTTTGCATCTTCTGTGTTTCTCAGGCTTAAAGTTTCTTCGCTTTTGTTTCTGGTTTCATCAGCTCACTTGAGTCGTCATTGAAATATGAATCAACAGATGTTGAAGAGAGCAACATAATCAAGGTGACACATGGTAATGTAGGCAGTGATAAAGAATAAATTCCCTTTTCACTAAAGAGAAAGAATTAACTTAGCCAAACAAAAAAAGCTTAAAAAGTAAAAATACAAACTGAACAATTAAAATTTTTTTGGTCTAAATATTAAAGAGAGATATCAGTCTCCCTAGTTGTCACTTTTGGATACTCCTCAGGTTTTACTTTTGGTACACCGTTTACCTTTCCCTAAAAATTCAGTCTGCCTCTGGTTTTAAAGGAGTGTGAGAATGATAGATTTTTTTTTCTCTCTATTAAGAATGATAAGTGTTATTACATGACTTGCCACTGGCACTGTATAAAAGATAGAACAACAGTCTATTAGAAAAATTGACGCTATTGGCATATGAAGTAGGAGAACCGGTTGACGTTTGTGTAGAGCGACTGAGCAGCGTGTTCACGTGACACGTGAGAGTTACGAGATAGAGTAAATATTAGAGCAGATGTCAGATATCATTGTCACATTGCAGCCTCGAGCTGCAAATATTCAGGACACCTGCAGCATGTGTACAGAGATTACAGAGCATGGCCTTTTAAGTGTATATCTATAGATAGCATTTAAATGGGATAAAAAGCCGTAAAAGCATGTGTTTACTGTATGAACAATTTATTGTGTTGTTGCAACGCTGCTATTTTACTGCTAATTTCTCAAAACAAACGGCTGTCAGGGAACCATTGTGCTTCTCTGTTCGTCTCACATTGATCTTTTAACTACACACTCACACTGATGCTTTTTCTTTTCTGTGGAACGGCTTGATTCTCACTGTTGTACAATAAGGGTAAACACCGTTTTGAACATCATGAAAGACAGGAAAGGAAAATGTCATTAAATAAAGCACAAATTATCCCACAAAGGAGAAAGGTAGCCTACTACAGAGTCAGTGTGTCCACAGGCTGTTGAATATAGAAATGCTCTCCATGCATTTGATTGCATGACCAAAATATTCCCTCTGAAGAGGCTCCTCCCACGGCCTGGCTCATGAACTGGGTGTGGAAAAGTGTGGAAAATTCCAGGTTTTTGTGGAGAGCAGCAGTTGCGTGTGTATTTACCCTTCACCTCTCCAGAGACATTAACTAGGTCAAGCGCAAATGATTCTGCCAGCATCCTAAAGAGTGGTGGCGACAGGGTGGGGTTAAAGAGAGGGGGCGGGGGGTGGGGGGTGGCGGAGGGGGTATCCTGTGGACTTCGGGCTCAAACCTCGCAGACAGGATGAAACGCAGCTAACTAATTTTAGTGCTAGTCGCCCTGATTGCGTCGGCTTTGGGGAGGGGGTCTGACTTGTTTCGCAGTTTAACGACCACACGGTTAATGATGTACAAGGCTATCGCTGACGTCCAACATTACAACCGTTTGCTCTGCCATAAATCGCCTCCTCTGTGACAGGAGCACACACCTTATCACCTTCAAACCTCTCCGTTTAGATTAAGCATATATTTGATCATATTTGAACTAAATTCCCTTCATGCTTGTATTTCTATACACTGTTGGCTGGCTTAAGATAAATCCGTCTCTCTGTGGCATTTTCATTTTGTCAATAATGAAACGTGACCAAGCATTGAGCTTGTGGGTTTTTCTTTCCAGATACACCTTTTCAACTTCCTCTGTGATGAATATCTGTCTGCACATGGCTGTATATCCCTTTGAAAATATCAAGGCCATGGAGCAGCAAAACACCTTTTATTACAAATTTGGGAATAAAAGAAAAATCTCACCATTTAAGTGCTAATTAAGTGACAGGAAACAGCCGCACGGTGCAAATAATGGTCCAGTATCTGAGGGGGAGGCAGCAGATATCATAGAATTAAGTGAAAAGGTTGCGCGATACAGTGGAAACTAACTCTGATGCACCGCGCTGCAGCCCTCAGACACACGTGTTTCTCGGTGAAGGGGTGTGGACGAAATGGAAATGGCCTCAAACACAGTTAAGCACATTAAGTCTGACAGCTGATCCTCGGGGGAACAGGTTTCAGGCAAATGTTTTGGTCTAATTTACAGGCCTGCTTAGTCAGGAGGTCCAAAGTGTCACAGATGGCCGAGCTCAGGAGCTGAGACACTGGTATTTCTTAGCGAGGAGCGGGGGTGGAGGGGGTGGAGGGGGTGGAGGGGGTGGGCGACCAGCAGGTCAGTGGGTTTGTGTACACTGCAGCGCCATCGTAAATGTAAAGCCCCTTCCCTTCGTGTGTTTGTGCTCCCATCCTATTTTCCCCGACCATCTCCAGAGAAACCAATTAGTGGAGTAGTGTGTATTTATGAATGGAAAATTGGATTTAAAACCTCCTGTTTCCACTCCACAAAGACCTGCCCCGCATGACGTAATCTCATTACAGATCTGTCTCATCGTGGAGGTTTATCGTAATCGATGGGAGTAATGAGCTTCAGCACCTCAAAGAGAAACGCATTAAGCCCCGTCAAAAGTCGCACGCTGCGCTGAAAATGACGGCCGACGCCACGTACAAGCACATCTTCTCTCTCTCACACCTGATCAGGAAACACTTGAGAGGTAACGTGGCTGAGGAGTGCTGTAGTGAGCTTAACACACGGTGACCTTTCATTGTCCGTGGTCCCAGCGGAGCTTTTCTGTTCATCCCTTATGAAAACATTGATTCTTGTCCAAGCTGCCAGCAGAGTGACTGACATTTCCTCCTTCTGCCACGAACAAACTCCGACTCCACACATGCGTACGAAGGTTCAGTTCCTTTTAAAATCATTGATTCAGTCCTAATGCACTGTTTACCTTTACGGATATCAATCCATTGCTAAAGCAGGTTACTTTAGGCTCAGCCGGTGAATCTGCACCACCTAATGAGATCACCAAAGAGCAAGTCAACAGACACGTCATTAGTAATCTGTGGTTACAACTTATAAACACTTGTCAGCATGAGTAGGTGTTTATTTATTGAACTTAATGTCTTCAGTTTTCTGAGTGACTAATGGACTGCTGAAACGAAAAATATCAGTCAACCCATGAAGAAACTGCCATGGCTTCGGCCATGTTTTTAACCACGCTGTAAAAATAAACTTTGCCCAACTCAAAACAAGGAGTGCATTTACTTTAATAGTGCAATTATTATTATTATCTTTGTTTGACTTTGTTTTGGTTTTTTTTTGTCAGCATGGTTTCAAAGTTGATGATATGTGTGTGTACATATATTCTGTGTGGACAGTTGCCGCTGCTTTCATAACTTGATTTGACCATCGTTTATCACGATTAGTTTAGTGCAGTGCAGTAGCTGTTGTTTTTGGAGTAGTGTGATATTACTGTCTCATTATTTACATGCAAGCAATATGCAGACTATGAGGGAGAGAACGCTTACTTTTGCTGATTTTTGTGTATAGTGTAATAACGGTCAGATGGACATTTGGTTCTACTTCTCTTCAGCTTTGGGCTTCGGTTGGAAGGTATTGACGAGAGACACCCTCCAGCTATTCTTACCACACCTGCCTTGACCTCCGGCATCGGCTTTTGAGTCGAATGTAATGAGACACAATGTGAAATGTGAGGTCTTGCCTGACCTGTCAGAGATTTCATTTTCCAGCACATTCACAGAAAGACAGCTAAAATGTCACAGCTGCGCCATACATCACCCAGAAAACCCTTCCAATCAGGTCAGAGGTCTCGGTCCAGTGCGAAATGCTTCAGATTGTACCGTAGCACAATGACAATGATTTCTCCTGGCAGCATTAGCAGTTTTCATTTCGTCTTCAAAGCACGAAAGAAAAATAAATCATCCTTGCAATGTACTGAAAATGTAATATTGATAATCTAACCAGTTTCCAGTGTAAAATCCGTGTTTGGATGCAATGTAAAATCACATTCTTAATGTTACAGAGGACACTTCATACCTCAGTCATTTAAAAAGCAACAAACATTTGTTCCATACATTGAAACAAGTTTAGATTTTAGTTGCATACAAGAGTGGCTTCACAAAATGTATTTTCTAGGTCATACACCCAACACTTACTATAGGGAATCAGCTTCAGTCTGAACAATTTCAAAGAAAACACAAACATATTAAAACCAGTTTTGACAAGCATTGGGAAAGTTACTTCAAGTAGCTCTCAGATACGATTACTTTAGTCATGTCTTTCAATTCACCGAAGTTAATTTACTGCATATTTAATATGTTTCTCTCACTTATGATGTCTTGGTATCGTGTTTGGAGTCGTATTGTCAGCATTGTGTGGGTTTCAGCTGAAGCCATCACTTTCATCACTCTCATAATAAGGATCTGGCACTGTGAAGGCCAGCTAAATAACAGTAATCCCTTTTTCAGCCCAGAGGCAGATGCGATTCTGTTCCATTGTATCGACTGGAGTTCACACCAGCGCTCTATCACTCGCACTCGAAAAATTAAGTAAAAAACCATCTGTCCTCAACACAAGACCTTTTATTGTCAAAATTAGCAGATCCTTTTGGGTGGGAACTTCTGGTCTTGCTTGATTTCCTCTGCACAAACACATGCAGCTTCAATTGATAATAGATTTACCGAGTATTGTCTGCTGAGTGAAATGCTAAAGCTGCACCTTGCTAACAGCCGCCTCAGGGAGTATTGCAGGGAGAGACAGCAGCTTTCTGACGGTTTTCATTTTTAATTGATAAAAAGCTCTCTTAATCTTCAGTAATGGTAACAGCATTACTAATATGAATCACAAACAATGCAGGACTTGTGACTTTTAGACTCAATAAACTGCTAAATAATAAATACGAACCCTTGCCAAAAATGTGAGGCAATGAGTGAAGACACAGCTCAGCCTGTTGCTGCTGATCTTCCTTTGTTCCCCCCTGCATGGCTGGAGAGCTTTTACGTCTGTGTTTCTAATCCTTTCCACCAATGTTTCCTCTGCAATTTTGGAGCTGACAACAAAAGAATGAGCGCGTTACGAACTCCCGGTTGAAAGCCCGTCATTAGAAGTAGCTCCTCGTGTGCCCGTGCTGTGACTCACGAGCGCGCTTCATTCAGCCTCCCACTTCTGTTTGCACATGTCATCTGCTGCTCCGTCCCCGGTCCATGCTCACGTCAGTGGAGGCTGGCTGTCCTCCTACATCGCCTGTGGAGTGCGACCAGTTGGCCGCGCAGCCCGGTCCAAGTATGAAACCTCTCTGCGCGGCTTGTGATCGACAGCAGACACAGAGGGCCCTCATGCCGGTCCTCTAATTACCCGGCCACACGGCGGGACGGGCAAACAGCACGCGGCGTGCGATGTATCGGCTCAGTGTGCTCCTTCGCATCTCGCACCGCTTTTTGATTTTCCTCCCTCCCCTGATGCCCGGCCGACGAGCGTCGCCGGCGTCTCTTCCCTTCGCTGCTCCAGTTACTCGCTCACATGCGCTCTGGCCGGAGCTCTGCAGCCTTTGTGGATGTTCTGACAGACAGAAACAGAAATAGCTCCACAAATAGACCCATCCTGGAGCTCGCAGGGGAGCACTAGCCCCACTTCTCAGTGTTCTTGCCTCCTATTTCATGTGTGCCTCGGGCCAAAACAAGTTAGCGAGGAACCACAGGGAAATCAAAATTGGAATTACTAGATCATACTGGAAGTATCAGGGGAGGAAGGGAGATATGTGCATAAATACATATTGTTATGAAAATAGTTCATTTCTGTCGGGTCGGTGTACAAACAGTCTGGATCAAACTGAGATGGCATACAGCTGTTAAAGTGTCCCACATGGAGGAACAGTGGTCAGTAGCACTCTTGCTTCATTATGAAAGATTGTGAGCCTTTCTGTGAGGAGATTGCATGTTTTCACTGTACATGCATGATTTTCTTTCTCTGGTTTTTTTTATATTACCCTCCCACTGTTGAAACATTTCAGGCTAATGGAATTGGTTGTAGAGCCTCACAGCCTCTCATTGGATGAAGTATAGATGGATAGATGGGATAGAACAGGGGTGTCAAACATAAAGCCTACGGCCCACGAGAGGCTCCAATCCAGCCTGCCAAATCACCAGGTAAATTTTGAAAAATCTAAAGAAAACATCCACTATATATAAAGCAGTGGACACAACACAACAGCCAGAGATCAATGTGAATAAATGAACATTAGTCTCAAAACCATGCTGTCAGGTGGGTTTGTAAAAACATGCATAAAGCAACAGAGGTTGTTTTTTTTGTTTAATTGACCTTTTACAGTATTTCGCACTAGAAGATATCACTAATATTGGCTTTCTGGTGAGATTGCGTAAATTTTTTCGAGTAATGCTTTGATTTGTGTGAAAATGTAAACATTTCCGTCATGTGTAAACTCTTCCCCACAGCAATGACAATCTTTGAAGTTTAACTTTAAAAGTCACAATGGTGCTATTGTCCCAGTCCAGTCCACTTCAGGTGAAATTGAGCTGTTTGTGTCGCCTGAACTAAAATATCTTTTGAAGGAATACTCCGAAGATTTTTGACCCACGCCCTATCCCTATCATTAACAAAGTTAGACAAGCTCATAAATTCATTTTTTTGTGTATCTGCGTCCAGTGGCTTGTTCCCAGCTGTTAGCATCGTAGTTAGCTTAGCTCAATTGCTGGAAGTCAATAGGAAACAGAGTCGGACTGACAAAAGTGGACAAAATACTCCTTACAGTGGTCCAGGGGACGGCGTATTAGCATGTGAAGTAAATCCGAATGGTTATAAAACATTTTAAGACGTGTTATCTTTTCAATCCATTAAAATAACGTTTTGATACACACAGATCTGCACAAGCATAGTGCTCCGCGGAAGGATATACTGGCGCACAGCGGCTGAGTCTATGGCTGCTACTGCTGTGCTCCGGTATATCCTTCTGCGGAGCATTGCGCATGCGCAGGTCTGTGTGTATCAAAACATTATTTTAACTGATTGAAAAGATAACACGTCTTTTAAAATGTTTTATAACCATTCAGATTTACTTCACGTGCTAATACGCCGTCCCCTGGACCACTGTAAGGAGTATTTTGTCCACTTTCGTCAGTTCAGCTCTGTTTCCTATTGACTTCCAGCAATTGAGCTAAGCTAACTACGATGCTAACAGCTGGAACCAGCCACTGGACGAAGATACACAAAAAAGGAATGTATGGGCTTGTCTAACTTTGTCAATGATAGGGATAGGGCGTGGGTCAAAAATCTTTGGAGTATTCCTGTAACACCCTTGATTTAGAAGATGGGTGGATGATAACCATAAGAAACAGATAAATTAATAATGATGAATGGCTACAAGGAGAAGCAATAAGAGTAACATGCTCACAAAAACTTCATTACTTATAGCTACTTATCAGTTACTATCATGTCACTGCCTAAAGTATCATTCCTGACATTGATCATCACCTCCCACACTTTGAATCTGTGGGAAGATAAATCAGCTCTTAATATAGACAATGAGAAAATGAAAGCAGCCGTTTATCTCCTCCATGCCATTAGCGCGTAGATTGAATTACTCCCTTTTTAGTCAGACATGTTACATGATGCTTGATAGGAAGGAAGAGGCGCGCTCACCGGCAGAATATATAGAAACTGAATAAGCACGTGTGCCAGGAAAGTGAAGATATTGAATTTAGACACGAGATCCTCCGTTCTGCAGGAAAGGTTGTAAACGCAGCGCTGGGACTGTGCAATCAGTGACGCTCAGACAGAGGACGGATTAAAGTGGAGTCCTCTCAGCAGAGACTGCACATAAAACTGGGATAAAATCTTGATGAGGTTTCACATTGTGTGAAAGTGGGAGGTGAGAGACTGCCAGCGCCTGAGTCGAATCTCCATCTGTGTTGCGGTTCCTGCATTGCCGTCTCTTTGCCCATCCTTTTTTTTTTTCCTTCCTTTTTGGCTGTCAGATTGTGACAGACACAAACACTGTCACCTCCCTGGACTCCGTGCGTCCTTGAGCCGGCCTTCCACTTCCCCCTGCTCTGCATCATCTGTGTTTTTCCTCCTCTCTGCTGTGTTGCCCGTCTCATTTACACAACACCTCACTCAGTATCGGCACAGAAGCGGAGTGAAGAAGACATTCCTGGGCAGAGAATGCTCATTTAAAAATGGACTCTATTTTACTTTTTAAGCTCAGCGGGAATGTTTCCGTAAATATCATCCTATATGAAGCTCTGGGCTGCTCGATGCTTCCAGATTGAGAGAAATACCTGAGGAATTCGCGTAACTACATTCCCACAGCTATTTGAATAATTCACAAGCATGGCCTGTGCTATAAGACAGGCTCCAGAGAGCTACCCAAGGACTGAGGCCTCAGGCATGAAGCCTTTGAGTTACCCCTGCTGGAAATGTGCAAAATAAAGCATCCCATGACAAGAGACGGGCTTCAAAGCTCTGCTGCATTATTAAGGCAGCCTCTCCATCTGCAGACTGAAGCCTGAGGACAGACTCACGGCTGCTGAAGCAGTACCACGACTCCCCAAGTATGCAGATGCAACAAGCGTCCAAACTGCTTTTCCTAAATTAAAGGGTTGCGATCAAACTTCAGAGGTGATGTTAGATTTGTCTGGTTCAGAGATGCCTTCACTCCACACTTAGTCGTAATAGAAGGGGAACTCTATTATTATTTTACTAAACTCCTGTTTACTAGAGGCAGGATATCTCATTATAGAACAGAATAGAATCAAAATACTGTATATCGAACATAATAGATACTCCTAAAAAAAAAAATAATAATACTGAAGAGATTTTTTAAAGGTTTTTATAGCCTCATTTGAATTTTGAATTTGAATTCTCTTGAAATTTACATGACAGACACTTGGCTGGAAGTGTCGAAGCGACTTAAGCTGCACAGACATGTTTGAATGTGTTCATAGCTCTTATGAATACTTACATGCGATCGCCACCTGTTTACACAGCCTGGCTGCGTCTAGACTCCATTACACATCCCCCTGCGGAGGGGAGGTTTACGTTACAGCCTATACCCCGACCTCTCCTGACCCGGAGCTTGTAAGAGGCAACACAAGTACTGATTAGTGACTTTGCACCTGATATCAGGATCAAATGTCACGTGTCCTGAAGGAGATGGAGAGCCTCGCCCTGAGTCCATGAAAAATACTCCCAAAACAACACAAAAAGAAATTCAAAACATGAGCCCTCCTTCTTTTTTCTTTTTCAGCCCTCTCTTCTGATGAACTCTCAGCAGCCCCTCCTCCCGACCCCCCCATGAGTGAGTAATCAGGAGGTGGATACTGGAAATGCCTCCCATGGCTGACCTTATAAGGCTGTCAGGAAACTGCTGATTTCAGGTTTCAGGGCTCAAACAGCTACTCCTTCCCCTTTTTTTCTTTCCTTCACTGCTTCACCCCTCCCGCTATTGCTGCAAGCATCCTGTCTTTATCAGCTCATATTTCACACAGGGGAAAGGCCCACACTTTCAGCTCCACAAAGGCCCTCTCACAGCTTGAAACCTAAAGATAACGCGCTTTATTTTTGCCTGCTGTCATCCTGAGGGAAATTATATATAAGGAGGCTACACAGCTAATAGTGGCAGGGTGAAGCGTTCATTTTGTGTATGTAGGATTCGAATATTATTCATGGAATGATAATGTTCAGCATTTTAGAGTCTGTTACAGTTATTGGAGCTAAGGTGGGTTCCTTTTTCACCCTTTTGTTGTAGGTGAAAAGAGGTGGGAGTTGTAGAGCTGCTGTCTCTCTTTGAAGTGATAACTGGGCTTCACAATATATCTGAAGCTGGAGCCTTCAGTGTGAGTGTGAGTGTGAATGGGTGAATGTGAATTTCAGCTTTATGCTCTGCTCAAGCAGTGTAAAAGCACTATATATGTGTCGTCCATTCACCATTCAGTGGAGAATCGCTCTATTTCTGCATAGCTAGACTGCTGGACTGCACAAAGAGGGGCTCTTTAAAGCTTGAAATAACTCAACGTGGAAGGGTCAAATTGTAAGGAACAACACAAGTATCCACTGCAACAGCTATGCTAACTGCTGTAAATGAATATAAGCTTATCTTAAAAAAAAGCAAAAAACAAAATAAGCCATTCTGCAAGTAAGCAGTTTCTCTAATCTGTTTCTTTTCTGGTTATTCTTCATGTCATTGGCTGAAGATTGTGTTTCCTCATGTCTCCCACTAAAATTCAGATTTTAGAGCATCTTAGAGCATCCATCTAGATTGAAGAAGAGAATGTTTGTCATCGGGGGTGTTTATGTTTCAGGAGGTAAAATACATATTAGATTTGTTCATTAAATGGACATATTGTCCTAGATTGTGAAATACATGAAAGCTGAAACGTTTTGTCCTGATCTGTTCGAGTGATCACATGTTCTCTCCGCCAGGACGTGACAAGGCGAGGGGATTTCTGTGACTTTCTGTTTCGTCATGGGCAGACTGCGCCATGGAAGTGACTGCCGCACAACGCCTTCAGACCCCTGCCGCTGGACCCTGCCCTGCTCGTGCACCGGTCGCGTCGGGTCATGCATCGCGGCGCAGGTAGTCCGAAGGTATAAATACCTGCAGTTTTACGAGGGTCATCTGAAGAAGCCTTGAGGTGATGTTGCTTCACTCAACACAACAAAAGCGTCAGTGTGTCCACATGACAAGCAGTATTTCTTTAAAGCCTGCTTTTTATTAAACCACCGTTATCCCAGTTGATTTCCTTTTTCTTAGCATGCAGTATTTATAGATTTGCGTGAGGGATTAATTGTGAGCTTACAGGAACTTGCCCGTTCGTGTCTGTACCACACCGACTCCTTTCTATATGGAAACTGTGCTTCTGACAGAGACATGCAAAGCTATAGTGCTGCGGTAGACTTCAGAAATTCGGGATGGAAAAACCGTATCCGTAATGAGACACAGTTGTTGTGAAGCTGTTTGAAAAACCACAATCAGTCTGCAGGGTCTTCTCCACAAAGTATAGAATTTCCGTCTGGTCTTAATGACGGCTTTCAGAAGTCACTCACTGAAAACCGAGACGCTAAAATAAACAGCTGTATCGTGCAGCAAAAAGAGTTAAAACAACAAATCCTCCTTCACAGAGTGCTGAAAACATGTCTGCAACCTTTCTGGTGGCATTAATTTAACTGTTTTTAACATTTTTTCAATGATTCTGCACACAACACTGTATATTTTGAAAGTGAAGGCAGATACAAAATTGCGTATTATTTATTTTCTTTTGAGTCACATTTAAATGCTGAAAGGCCGAGTGCAAGAAAGTGCTTCATTTCTCTAAAATCTGCACGTGATGAGCCGTTGTGAGAAGAACAGCTCATTAAAAATTATTAGAATTAGCTGTTTCCCCGGGCTGGGAATTTCTTTTTAATGAAATTTGAGATTCTCATGGCACAACAGTAACAAATACAATCTTTTTTTTTTCTTTTTGCCATCTACCCTTCATATGATTTTTTATTTTATTTTATTTTTTTAATGTTTGCTAGAAGCACAGCATTAAAAACCTGCTCTGCTGCGACTTGAAATGGCTCCAGCCAGCGAGGACCCAGAGTACACGATGTTCCCTCTGGAGGTCATGTGAGGTAAACCTGCAGATTCCCAAGCCCTGCCTTAATTTTCTCTCTCTCCCATATGACTGTGGTGGAAAGTTTTCATCTTCAAGTACCCGGTTAATGTATTTTCTGGGTACTTGACCCTCTTTTTAAGGTTACTGCTCGTCTATTGTTCCTGTTCTTCTTCTTGAGCAGCAGTAATTTTGCGAAAGATCTCAAAAGTAAAGGAGCTCAAATCAGCTCAAACTCAAGCAGCCGCCCCATGGAAATACTTCTCATATGACAGTTAATCACTGACCATAACCAGTATGAAATTACTGAAAATTAGTACTTGATCACTTTAAGTTAGTGGTTCTAAATGACGACTTACGTCAAAATCAGCTCGTTTCTCGTGACCAATAAATGACAAGTCTGCACAGAACTGACAGCACTGTGTGGGTCAGTCTAATTACCGGTTCAAGGTCAGCCGAGGTTATCTCAGCCGGGTGATCGTTAAATGGCAGAGCGCACCTGTTATTTAGTCTGCTCCAGTCAGTCATTATTGGAGTCCAGCGTTTTCAACCGCAAACACTGGAGGGGCGTATATTTCCCTGCAGTCGTGCAGAACCTGGCATAACATCTGTCCTTGAAACAAACCGAGACATGAATAAATGAGGAGTGGAAGTGTCAACAAAACAGCCGAGAGAATCTACCGGCGCGCGCGCGGCTTTTTATGAAGACAGCGCTTTTTTAAAAGCTGTCTCAGGGCGGAGAACAAAGGAAAGACAACAACCCTCCAACTGTTTTCACCGTCGACTGCTCTCGAAAACTTTAGGAATTGTAACTGTGTTTTCATAATAGCAATCAGTTACTAGATCGCCTCTGCCAAAAGTAATAGATTTATATTAATACATTACTGATTCAGTCCTGACACTGGTCAGAACAGAATGAGGAAAGAAGAAATGAATATACTGAATAACGATATGACAATGGTCAAAGGGACTTTAACTGAAGTTATTCATTGATTCAACATATTTTTCTTGTAAAATTTCCATCACAGAAATGGGTAGAGGTTTTTCCGAGTCTGAATCTGTGTGTTGAATCTGACTTTTGGCTTCTAACTTAACAAAAAACACAAAACATCACAATTGAAACACTCCTCAGGGTTTTTTTTTTCTTCATCTCTTCTTTTATAACGTATTTTCTGAAGCAGCGACATGAAGGTGTTTCATCCTGATTGATGCTTTAACCTGAAGGCAGTTAGCGCCGTGTTGAGCTGAAGCACTCAGCAACATGAAACCTCTGGCAAACGCTTCTCATAAAAGAGGGATATAATTGCGACGTGTGGTCCGTTTGAAGGCGAGGCTATCCCCCATCCCCCAGACCTGCTCTGCTCCGTCTCAGGACCGCTTCAACCAGTCAGAGGCTTTCCACGCTCCGCAGTGGAGACAGAGCACACGTGGGGGGTCCACTTTTGATCTGGCAGGATTTATATTTCATCAGCTCTTGCATGAACAAGCCTTTGTAAAGCAACAATAAAACCAGCACAGGAGCAAAAATCAGCTGAACGAAATCCCATATCAAACATTTGCATTTAAAACGTGATTGAGATTTGAATGTCAGATACCCTGACGTTTTATTGTTATATGTTTGTGGTGCTGAATATTCATTTACATAACTACATAACCAAATAACAAGGACAGAAAGCGTACGGCTCTTCGGCTCAGGCTGGGATTTCCCCTCACACTTTAACAGAATGATTTTCACCTTTTGTTCTCTGGTGCAAATCACTGTTTTTCCATTTAATTCCCTCTGTAGGGAGGGCTGGGTCTGGAAACTTTGTTTACAAGGCAGATATAGCGGAGGAGCAGCCTAAATGAGAAGTCATTCAAGGCTGCAGCAGATACCAGCGAGTGCTGCGATTGCCTCGCGCTGAACACACTGCCAAGTAGAATACAGTTCTTTTAAGGACATGCATCTGGGCAACAGGTCTTTCACCACTGCATTAGTTTAATATTTCACAGCCACAGTAACAATATCATTGCTGAAGTAAGCAGAGTGGTGATGCTTTGAAACAGACGTGCGGAAACATGTCTCACTCCGAGTCCTGTTATTGTGCTGGAGCGCCGTCGGCAGCCGGATGTGCCTCAGGACTCCCCTTCACCTGCAACACATAATTCCTCCATGTCTGCTTAACGGTTGTCTTTCAAAGCGAGATTTATAATCGTAAATAATATATCTTTATTACTGTCTGAACTCTGGCTAGGAGTCAATGAAAAAGCAGGGCTATATTTATTTGGCTGTTTTAAGACTTTTCTTTGTTAGAAAACAGTGCAATACAATTTATTTTTTTTTTCAGTTCTGTAAGGATATACCGGAGCACAGCAGTAGAAGCCACAGACTCAGCTGCTGTATGCCGGTATATCCTTCCGCGGAGCACTATGCTTGTGCAGATCTGTGTGTATCAAAATGTTATTTTAACGGATTGAAAAGAAAACACGTCTTCTAAAATGTTTTATAACCATTCAGATTTACTTCACGTGTTAATACGCCGTCCCCTGGACCACTGTAAGGAGTATTTTGTCCACTTTCGTCAGTCCGGCTCTGTTTCCTATTGACTTCCAGCAATTGAGCTAAGCTAACTATGATGCTCACAGCTGGGAACCAGCCACTGGACGCAGAGACACAAAAAAGGTATTTATGAGCTTGTCTCACTTTCTCAATGATAGGGAAAGGGTGTGGGTCAAAAATATTCAGAGTATTCCTTTAAAGCGACACTTGATAACTTTTCAACCTTAATAAAACATTTTAATATCTTTTGTGATGATACATCGACTTACAACTAGTTGAATGATCCCTCTCTCACGGCCTGAGGGCGTCAGTATTGCTTTCACTTGGACTAAGCAACTGTGAGGACGGTGGTAGGAACCCTGCACACTAAAAAACTCCAAATGTGCGGGCTGCTTTAGGGCATGGTCTCCGAGGGGGGAAAAGCGGTACAAAAACAAAGTTACGTTTAGCAAAGTTAAACGTTTATTTTCACATCATGATTTAACATTGCTTAGCCACCTTTAGATTCATTACCTCGTTGCTATCCGTCCTTCACACAGCCACTGGAAACAAATGTAGGCGAGTTCAGTCTGACAGCATGCGACCGGGAGCAGCATTTTACGACGCCACGCGCTAGTCCTCATGGGAACTGTGGTATTCGTTCGGGCAAAACACTACCGCTTTTGTCCACTGGCGCCGCCAAAATCAACGAAAACTGAAAGTTCCTTAGTGTCGCTTTAAAGCTTCTTCTCCTGTAAACAAAACAAACAAACTAGATGCATTTTGAAATCCACATTAATTGGGGTTGTTCTCTCTGAGGCATCAGGTATGAGAGCAAATTAATAACACAACCTCTTTGGAATTTCTCATGAAAAGGTTTGTTGGTGAGGTCTGATGGGATGCAGGGACAAAAGAAAACAGGGATAATTGCTTCAAAATTGAACTTACATTACATAGTGACTAAAAATGTGCTTTGACAAAAGAAAAGATTGTTTTGATAGTCAGCTTTCATGTGTTCCACTTAAACGTGATTCCTTGGAAATATAACAGGAAATTAAGGATTCTGCATGAAGAGATTTCTGACTTTCTCCCATATTACACATGTAAGAATGATTTACTGAGTGCAACTTCTATATGTTGAATATTAATACTTCCTTGTATCACTTTAATCTACCAGTAGTAATTTTTTTTGACTCGATCATGTTCCTTAGATCTCTTGGGGTCACATTTCTGACTCACTTTTTTTTAAAATGCAATCAGACACTCATCCTTTATTGAGCTGACCAAACATGAACTGAATGCAGAAGTGAGGAATACTTTAACTGGGCTGTTAGACCATATAAGCAGCCTGTAAATGACGTTTTTCATTCATTCACTCTTCGGTCATTCTGACGAAGCCCTCGTGGGACAGAAAGCACCCTGCAGCAGCAGCCTGTGACATTTTTTGTCACGTGGAATCGCAGACAGACACACCTAATCAACCTACTTTCGTATGTGTGACTGTCTTACATAATAAGATGGCAATCAGAGCCCATGGCTCGGAGCTCCTTTCACTGGGAGCACCCTTCTTCCCCGGGCTGACGTGACAACCCTGCACCTTTTGTTCTTTTCTGCTGTGCGCAGTTCATTCAGAGGAGGCACATGCGACATATTTTTCAAATCATCTACAAGCCACTTAAGAGAATCTTTGGAACAAAATAGTTTTGATGAGAGCTCACGCAGTTTCCTGGGCGGATTGAACTGACTGATGAGACAGTAATGTCTGCACAGTAAATTACACCTGACAAAAAGAAAGAGAAGTCAATCTGACATCTGACACGTAGCAGTCGCTCAGCATTAGGTAAAAACTACCGGTGCTTTCTAATGGCTGCCTGACAGTTGGTCTCAATCTGGAAAGATTTTGGTCAATAATCGCTCAAGAAATAAAAATATGTTAGTTTTTGGAAGTTTTTGTCACCTGCCGTACATGAGAGTGGCATCTCTGAAAAGAAGGCATTTTACCAAAATTGACAAACTTATTTCATACTCAAATGTATCTTTGAATAGTTTCAGCATGTAAACATTAAGAATGACTGATATACAGTACCTTCATTAAAACTCAGTTTAGGAAACAGTTTCTGATGATCTGGGGACTTGTCCAGGGTGTGCTCTGCCTCAACCCCGCGTTTGGTGAAGCAGTGCAGAAGATGGATGGATGGATGGATGGATGGATGGATGGATGGGTGGATGGATGGATGGATGGATGGATGAAGGTTATTTAGTCCACACACACACACACACACACACACACACACACACACACACACACACACACACACACACACACACACACACACACACACAAAGGCAAATAATAAACATGCAAATGCGCCAAAGGAAAGCCTTCACCCATCCCTGGGACTTCACACTGAGAGGAACACAACACTACACCACTTTACAACCTTCAACAATCAACATGGAAGAAAAACGGTATAAAAACACATCTGTACTGGAAATATAAAATACAAAATGGATCAAAAGCGTTTTGGTCCATTCTTAAGGACTTATGCTGTAAAGGCATTCTTCCTCGTGGTCCCGGTGCGTCACGACATCAGGCTCGACCCTCAGGAAAACTGCAGGACCTTCTGCAACGCCCTGCGGAGCGGCAGCCTCTCCTCCGGCTTGCTGTCTGGGATCATGTCGGCACTTTTCTCTGCGCTCAGCCGGAGAGCAGGCCTCATCTCCCTGCAGCTCTGGAGCCCCGTCTGGGTGATGTTCCTGCAGAAGTCGACCCTGACCACCTCCAGGCTGTGTCCGTGAGCCGCCACGGCCTGCAGGCTGCTGTCGGTGATGCGGACGCAGTTCTCCAGGTGGAGGCGGCGCAGCCTCCTGCAGCACCGCAGCACGGAGATCACGTCCTGGTCAGTGATGTGTCCACAGCCGGACAGCGTCAGGGAGAGCAGGTTGGGGCACCTGAGGTAAAGAAAGCATCGGGTTATCTGTTAAGACAGAGTGACACACCAAGGACAACAAAACCTTTTGTGAGCATTTTTACTCAGAACATATAAAAACGAGTCTGAATTATAAGCAATGCTGTTTGCCGTCAAGTGGATACTCAAATACTCAGGTAACAAAAAGAAGGGGACCTGATCCGAGCTGTGTATAAATGTCAGGTAAACAACACCACAAAGAGGAGGCAACATGATCAGTGTATAGAGACAGAGCGGTTAAATACCTCCACCAAACTGTCTTTTCTTTGTAAATCCCCCCACAGGGCCATGTGTGTTTCCGGTCTCTAAAAGGCTTTCATGAATACACGCGGTATGGACTACTGCATCTAACAATTACAGGATGTTTGATGAATAACAGCATGACGAGTTCACAACATTTCAGTACTTTCTTTACGGCGCACACATCTCAGACTGAAAATCAAATGTTCCTGTGAAATGTGCATGTATTTACTGCACGTTTCTGCTCAGCATTAGGAGTGCACCGCAACCTACTGGCAGGCCGGCAGCAGAGAGCTGGCAGGAGCGTTCAGATGGCAACAGATCGGGGTGTCATTCATGTTCACTGAAGATTACATAAAGGGTTACGTAATCTTACCACTTTACCACATGTGCGCTAAACATATTCCAGTTGCCTGCAAGTGTTGAGGGTATTGCCCCAGTAACCTCCGTGCATGCGGGAGCGCGGTCGATCCATGTGCCCTCCTGCACGGGCTTTATCAGGCGGCAGCGATTGGACCGTATTGACATTAACAAAATTAAGAGGAGGTGGGCCATTAAGCTAATAGGAAGCAGTTGTGTTTGGATTCATTTGCTCTCTAATGACGGTGAGGTTCAGCAGAGCGCGGACGCAGAACGGAGTGAAGCGAATGGGAGTATGTTACACAGATTTTAAAAAAAGTACCTTTGTTATATAATCTGCCCGCTCGTGGCACTTGTCCCCTCTCTTCTGTGTAATGTACCAGACTAAATATAACCTAATTAAAAAAAAAAATCCTGATACATTCATGGATACAGTTTATTTATTATTATTATTATTATTACGGAGTCACGTCAATTTTCTTCGGCCCAAGCAAATCTGTTTTCTTTTGATTAGTTTGTCTTCAAACCATACTTGAAAATGTCACTCACCAACATATAGGATATTCCAAAATGTAAATAAACTCCCCAATCTGGCATTTTTGTGATATGAAATCTGTTGAAAATAGTCAAACAGACCAAAATCACCAACATTTCATCATCTCCACATCTAAAATTCTCTAAATCGTAGAGAGGTCTCACTGAAAGACTGACCATTAAACTATTGGTTACCACACAGCCTAGAAAAAAGACTGTTGACATGACTTATGAGAAGCAGAAAATGTCAATTCAACTTAAACCAGAAGAAGAAAACAACAGACACACAGGGAGAACGTGCAGAATCCACACAAAAACAGACCTCAAATGTCACACAGGGTAACACTTATTTAATCCTTTTTTTTTCTGCTCTTCAAATTAATTTCAGGTTTGAGGTTTGTGAAACAAGGATGGGCACCGTGACGATGGCAGAGCGGGGGGCAGGTGCCCCCACGTGCCACCGGGGAGGCGCCGCCCCCGGTTCCTTCCTCCTGTTTGTTGTGCCATCATGTACGTCATGTCATATTAAAAAGAGAAAAAAAAAAAAGGGACTGAGAGGGCAGCCTGGTGTTTCCTGAGCACATGCAGGACACCACACCAGCAACTTGTAATCGTCTCGGTAATGACCCCTTTGGTTTCTAAATACTTATTTTCTTGGATCAAATTATCGACTGAACTCCAGAAGGACTTCAGTAGTATGATTAATCTCCTTCAGCCTTTAAAGTGCAAGGATTAGCTTCAAACAGGGTTGATTAAATGTTGGGAGTCTTCTGTTTCCAGCCTCGAGCTCAAAGTTTTTAAAGTTGAAGCCATAAAGTGTACGGCAACTTAAATAAAAACCCGACATGTGCCTGTTCTCCTCCTTGTGTAAGAGGAACTATCAATTTAGTCAAACTGTGCGTGTCAAAGTTTGGACCGAATCTTTTCAGAAATGTTTAAAGATACACTCTCATGCCAAAGCTCCTTATGCCACCCACTGTGCAACCCACACGACATGCCGTGTCGAGCATGCTAATAAACGTTGTGTAATCCTAATACCGTGGAAACAAGATGATCAGAGCTGACATTTGTTAATAACCCATTCTTGCTGTAAATCTCGCTTCTCGGGAGAACCGCAGTGCAAGCGGCTGTTTACAGGGGCCAGAAGACATGCTATGTTTTATAGTTTTTTTCCATGGAGATAAAAAAAACAGATAGACATGAGCCTGGCGTCAGAGTTTGCGTGGATTCTTATCCAGGAAGAGGCAGGCAGAGACGGACGCACATGTTCATTCCTCTGACAGCAACAAAGAGCCAATTGTAGGCTCCACCTGCCTGCATAAATCTCCAGTACGCAGCTGACTGGGAGGGTCTCTGGCCAAATCACTCTTTATCACCCCCACAGCTCCTCTCCGGCCCCTCCCACTCCGTCACGTGCGCGCTCGCTCTCCCGTCTGCCTCAGACAATTTGGGAGGGTTGATCAGTATGCAGCGAGTGTGCCTTCAGGACACCGAGAGACCGGCCCCAGACGAAGTGGGTGGTTCCAGTCTTGACTCATCTCGCGGCTCTCATGTCTTACATCTCCAATTTCACAATACAGGAAATCCTCACAGGGTCATACGACACAGCGCCGAGCCAGCCCTCCGCTTCTCTTTCCCCTCCTCTCATCCCGGCCGGCTGCAGCGGCCCGGCTCCCCTTCGTATCGACGGTTATTACTGGCTGCCTTGAAGAAATTATCCAGAGACCTCATTACGCCTCTCCGGGCCGATTCCTGCATGAAGCCGGCCACGCACACAGGGCCAACGGCCAAGGCGGCACGTTGCAGTAACCCGACAAATCCAACTGTCACGTCACTCAGTGGATATAATTTGATATGTGACCACAGTTATGTTAGTTAATAGAATCAGTCTCATATCCCACAGATGTGTCATTTCTCTGTCTCTGAAGCCAGCTCCGGATACGCCATCTGGTTCTAATGATTTTGTTCCCTGCTGCCCTCGGCTCAACACGGCAGTTTGACGGAGCCATGTGTCTCTAAATGAGAGCCACTTTGTTTGCTTTTGCTCGGTGTGATTGACCCTGGAAACCCCCCCCCCCTCCCTCCTTTTCCAAACGCTGTCTGATCGTCTTAAAGACACGTTCGATTTAAAGAAAACACAAAGACAGACGACTCAGGTGACGCCGCAGTCCTGTTATCGCTCCCTTCATTTAGAGCAGGAATGTTAAACATGTAGCCTGCCGGCTAAAACAAGCCCACAAGAAGGGGTCAGAAGGGGGCACTCACTGAAAGTTTTCAAATAAAACTGTTGCGCAGTCCAGTGGAGGTCAGGTTATGTTAATAATGCAGCTCCATCACTTAAAACTGAACTGGAGATGCAACAATGCCTGTAACCATGAGAACACAGACACCTGACGAGCTACTTTATAAAAGTTGAACTTGGAGTAGCTGTAAAGGGAGGATATTTGAGAAAATGCACACTAAAGGCTGCAAACATTTGGAAGAGAAACACTGCGGCTGAGAGGATTTCAGATCGCACCGTTTCACAGTAGATTAACTATGCAAAAACCGGAGAGTTGTTTTCATTTATAGGTTGTTATGCCGTCATGTTAAGGTTCCAGTATAACTGGCATCACATTTGTCTGTGGCCAGTGGACTCCTGTGAGTTTAAAGCCACTTATTTTGACTGTCTCAAAACCACTGCTTTGGATCACAGTGCATTAACTACATCATGCTATTATTTCAGACCGGCGCTGGTCGGTTTCATCACCATTACCTAACCATTAATGCGTGTGTTTGTTGACGTAAAAACACTCTGAATGGCATTGTTGCCGAAACATCGCTGCGTGAATAAAGCCGCCTTGCCTAGAGAAAATCCTTTTGTCAGTAGCCATTGATGAACAGACAACAAAGCGAGGGAATACCGCACACAAACACTCACATGTGACAGACATGAGTCAGAAAAGTGCTGACCAGTTTGTCATGTTTGCTACAGATGTCCTTCTGAAATGAGGTCTTCAGCCAGTCCTCAATGTTGCACACTTGCAGGACCCTGCTGGAGTGCCAGCAGACCGCCAAGTAACGCAACGACGCGCCGAGCACGAAGTTGTCCCTCCGGAGCTGACAAGGCGAGCTGAAGTGGAGCACGTTCCAGAGGCACGGGTCCAGGAAGACCTGGCGCAGACGGTGGCAGGTACGGGACAGGCTTCTGCGGCTGTCTTTGTCCAGGAAGGAGAAAAGGTGGAGGAGGCACTCCCGGTTGAGCTGGGTGAGATGCATGGCGAGATGTCCCTCGGCAAAAAAAATAAAAAAATAAAAAAATGAAAAAGCGAGCCCTCGTCCCCGCGGCGGCGATAGGCCTGCTGGCAGGCTGCAACAATGAGCCCACAGCCTGTATTGTGTGGCCTAGATACACGATGCCCCCTCAGGCACACGCTGAAGGCCTGCACATATAAGGCCGGAGAATGCGGGCTATTTTGGGAAGACAACTGCGGCACAGTCAAAGATGGAAGTGTTTGAGCCATACGCTCCCTTTCCATCTGTCATGGCTCTCAACAGGCAGCGAGCACTACTCCGAGCCAGATGTTTACACTGCGCTGGCCTAGTTCTCCGAGAGAAATAGACACTGACAGGCCCGTGAAAACAGAAACACCTCAACAACAGCCATGATTCTTCAAAATGTACATCCCCAGTTATAATGGTCAGCTGCCAAATGGACTTGGAGATCCTGTTGTCATATAGTTAAAAATAAATTCTCAACACTCACAAAACTCCTGTGTATCTGCTCAACATAAGTGAGAAAAATTGTGTTATATCATCTGGTGATTGTTGTGTGACTGTCGACAAGGGTGGAAACTCCAGGTGTAGTTTCAACAAAAGTTCAAGAGTCTGAGCAACATTCTTGTCACATTTGCAACGTACCGATTTACTATGACTCCAAGTCGAAGTTGTCACTAATTTGAGTATTTTCTCTCCTTTTTTTCTTGGTGACTCCCACTAGTTGTAACACCTTCACCATGCAAAATGATGTATGTGTAGTTTGATATGGAAGGTCTGCTTTCACAGTCATTATTTTTCCATGAGGTAGAAAGAGGAGCTGGATGATCGGGTAACTTCATTTTGTTTAGAGGGTAAAACCATCCCAGACACAAATGTGAAGCATTTTAATGCAAAAAAAAAAAAAAAAGAAAAAAGAAAAAAAAGAAAAAGAAAAATAGTGAAACTTTTCTGATCTGTCCCATTCATAAAGATGCTGCAAATGGTGTTTAAGCTTGTATTTAATCAATGTGTGCAATTGTTAATACAATAAACCAGTATTTTATAATTAGCAACTGCCTTAACTGTCACACTAAAGCTTATTTTAATTTGTCTCTGTCACACTTGCAATAAACTAAGTTTTGATTAAAAGATTATAAACCAATTTCACTACACTGATTGATCCTCTTTGAACATATTTAACAATTCGTTCTTCCCAAAGTAAAAAGCTCCCAGCATGTCGTCTTGACGCGCTTCATGAGAATTTTAAGCCTCCCACTGGATATGCTCGAGTCACTTGAAAAGCCAAACATCAACACTAAACCTAACCTGGAAACCTTCCCACAAGCGAAAGTCTCAAGCACAATAAGAGTGATGCAGGTCTTTGCCTTCAGGCAAACAAAGCTATGACTCAGTGAGTGCTTGCTCAACGGCAGCGGAGAGGACGTACTGGAAAGGCATGAGGGAAAGCACAGTATATGTCATCACAACACGCCACCATGCTTGCGAGATACGTCCTGTTTCCACTTGTTATCAGTGATCACTAAAATGTGCAGGATATTGGGAAACGCCACCGTGGGGAGTGTGATCACACGCTGTTCCCTGACTCACCGTGTCACCACGTCCTCCAGCAGATCTCTGATCTCACAAAGCAATATGAGCTTATTATTAGCAGCTGCGATCTGGTCTGAAAGAGAGGAGGGATGAGGATGAGGAGCAGGGTGAGGGGAGGAGGAGGAGGAGGAGGAAAAAAAGGGCCACTTGTGTTATTAATGGGGACAGAGTAGCAAGCTCACAGCCACCTGTGAGCGGGCGATGAAGAGCAGCTGTTCCTCAGCATACAGGAGGGCTTGTTCCTGCCAGAGCGAGCAGGCTCACTGGCTGGCACGTGTCCCGAGGGGAGCGCTTTGTGCGGTGTGTGTGTGCGTGTGTGTGGTTGGAGAAGTTTGGGAGGAAAAAAAAAAAACCCAAAGGGCTGGTTAAAAAAATTCAAAAAACTTGCTCCCTCTTGGACATATCAAAGACGGTTTAAGCCATAATTAGCATGTAAGGACATTCGTACTGAGCAGACGTCGCACGAACCGAGATGCTTCTGCTGTGCATGTGTCTACCTGACAGAAAAAAAAAAAATACAACCTGTTTCTCACATGTGCATCAGATTACACACATCATGTGGAGAGCTCAGTTTACACATCCAAAGAATGATATCCAAGACATCCTCTAAGCTGAAACGCCTGTGAGTAATAAAAATATGCTGTAGTTATGCTAAAATAATCACAGCTACACCTGAAAAGATAAGTTAAGATCTGCAGACAATTGTCCCGACAAATGGTTTGCTCTGTAGAGTGGTGCATGCACACTCACAGAAACTTTTCAGTTATTTCTACACTATACTTACAAACTAATTGGTTTAATTTAGTTTTAAATCTTAGGAAAATCAGACATATGTTTTTATGGAATCTAGCATTCAAGTACTGTCCCTTTGACCTTGAAGAAAATTAACCAGGAAAACTCAAACAGACTCAATATAGTTCAGTTTTTATGTGTGAAAAATCTAAAATATGGTGGTTTCATAGTTTAAAGGAAAACATAAGCTTGTAATTCTCCACCAGTGAGTACAGACAGACTTTTCCCCCCCCATTAACTGCTGTCACGTGATTAAATACAAACAGACCCAACAAACATCACAACACACACACAGTGGAAAAAAAAAATCTCAGCTGTATTTTGTTATCTTCACATTACGTGAGCCACATTTTAAAAAGACAATTTATTAAAAGGTCCCTTGATTGGCCTTTTCCGATTAACATAAAAAGGTTAAATGATACTGCAGCACAAACACAGACCAAACTATTTGATAAAGATCACTTCCTCTCCACTGATTCGGGCCAAGAAGCTGGTCTCTAAATCTGTACAGTGACCCTCAATCACATGCAGCACATCCTACGCTCTCTGCTAAGAAGTGGGAAACAGAAGTGAAGCTCTGACGAGGTCGCAGAGAGAAAACTTCAGGAACAATGAAACGATGATGAAGCCTAATATTGTTACAGTGACACAGTGTTCTGACACAAATAAATCTCATCAGTCTAAACAGCGGACCAGCCCAGGATTTCCAAGGCTAAAGCTTTCCTTCATTACTCCAAACGATCACCTTTGGAATCTAAAGACACGCGGAGAGGAGGTCTGCCTCCAGTCAGGAATTCAATATCTGGAAAAATAAACTCAAAAAGTCACACTAAACGCTGAGAGCTGTACTGGATGTGGTCGAGGAGGCCAGAAACAGACTCTTCTTGAATGTGAGAGACTCGAGTGACCGAGCGCTGTGACAAAAGTGATTGAGGTGAAGCCACAACGGAGAGCTGGAGTCACTGTGCAACAGTCTGCATGGCTTGGCGAGTTTCCTCCGTCTCCACCGAGGCCTCAGCCTCCGCCGACGCGGCGTCGGACTCATCCATGTCGGCCATGTCACTGCTCCCGTCTTCCAGGGAAGCGCCAACTTGGGCTCCCTCGTCCAGCGTGTTGATTTGTGAGGCTGCGGCGTCTGGGGCTCCAGTGTCTGCGGCGGCCTCGTCCTGAGCGCCCGCCTCCAGATAAACACGGTCCGTAGCCGCTGTGTCCCCTGCAGGAGGATCCGAGGCCATTTTGTCTGAGGCCGCCTGGCTGGTCGTCTCCACGTAGAAGAGGATGTAGGCCTTGGCCTTCCTCACCGCCTCCTCGCTGCTCAGGGTCACTGTGCTGTCGTTGAAGTGGTACCAGCGGCCCTCGTGGCTGCCATAGGCGGTATAATGCCCGGATCCCACCCTGCGAACACACACATACACACACACACAGCTATATCACAGCCCCGCTGGGCTTCTTACAACAAATCATTTGTTGCTGCTGAAGGAACAGAAATAGATTCAGCTCAGCAACATCAGTGCAACACTGCTGCTTAGAGGCCAACAGTGGAACTGCAGCCCTTTGATTCTTGGCACATCTAATTGCTCTTTCAAGGACTCGGCCTAATGCCTTTCAGCATTTAGTGGCTCCATGAATTTTTAAACTGCAGCTGTCCACCAGGCTTCCTGGGAAAATTGGATCTGAATTGTTTAGTGACTGACTGTCAACGACTGAAGGAGGCCTGAACCCACAGATGTAAATATAAAGACAGACGGGGAAGATTTAATTTCTTTTGTGGAGCTTTTCACAGATCAGCTTTTATCACAGAGAGAAAAGTTTCTGAGGATTGAAACCTACAAACTATTGTCAAACGTGGCTGGCATGGCTAAAAGCTACAGTAAGAGCTAAATAGATCATCACATATCAACTTAAGATTACTCTCCAAACCAGGGGTAATGAATATTGATCAGACTTGTATCCCTGCTATTAAAAAACATCTGATATCTTCTCTCCTCCTCTCAGTTTTTCATGAGTGTCTCGAGAGCGCACAACTTATGTTTTAATGTTGCTCTTTGTTCAACATCCTACTTCTACGATCAGCAATATATTTATTTCCAAACTAAAAATAGAGAGGTTACGGCTCCCACACAGCATCAAAAGATCTGTTTGTTGAGTTGTTTTTTCTTTAAAAGTATTCTGAAAATACCCAATATGTATCCAAAGTGATGTCAAACTACAAAATGCGATTCACAGAGATTCAGCATTACGCCGAGCAGTAATTCATACTGCAGCAGCTCATCTTCTAGAACAGACGAACACCTGGACTGTCATTCGGTAAGGACGTCTTCTTGGCTGAATTAATTCATGACGACTGAAATATATGAAAACAGTCACTTACCCAGATCCGTGATGAACCACTACAGCAGCAAGGTCGTACAGGCAGCTCCCTGGTATCGAGTTCTCCGGCTGTAATCACAAGCGCACAATGGGAAAGTTTTGAAAATCAACCCTGAAATGACAAAATCCTTCTGAGCAGCACAGGTCCCTCAGCCGGACAAAAACTTGAAAGTCAGACTAGTTGAATGTAGGCAGAGGGTTCAAAGCTCTTTATACCAGCTCAAAATGGGGCTCGTTATTTTACTTCACAATGTCTGACCATCACTGATGTTGGAATGAAAAGAAAACGTAGACACTGAACCGCCAGAGATGAATATGCTGAAACGTTAAATTCAACAAAATGTTAGCAAATTAAATGTCATTAGAGCGGCATCTGCTGCGACCCTGAACGCTGAGCGGTCTACTGGGAGTCAGGAACAGGTGTGCATCAGCAGTCAGGACGTCTCACAAAGTCTCAGAAAGAAGCAGCGGCCAGCGGGAGATCCATCACCAAGGAACTAATGCAGGTGCCACCCGGTGATTCCAACAATGAATAATACATCTGCTCGAGCTGCTCCTGCAGCAACAATGTCCATTACTCTTAATAATTCATTTTATTTATATGCTTGGCATAAAAAAAAAAAAAAAAAGCAAACATCAATGTAAACAATGCAGATTTAGCCCAGTCATCAGAACACAGCAGTGTTCCCTTACAGGAGCTTTTTTTTCTGTTTGCATTTCTAAATCTACCGGCAGTTGAGGGAACTTTGTTTGATTACGTTAGCACAGGCTTCTTTTTTAAACCTGCATAATATTACATAATTTGTAGGTTATGTCATCTCTGATAATGAAGTTGATAAACTTCATTATCAGCGTTTATCTTGTGATCTTCCTACAGCTTTTTAGAGTTGCAAAACTAAATCATTCAGCATCAGGACTTAAAGAAACAAGGTTCTGCTGAACTACTATGACCAATATAACCACTTTATGAAATACATTTAACTCCCTGAATCATCCAATAAAATGTCTGCAGAAAAACAAAGGAATGGAGCAAATGTATGTGAGGATATTAAACCTTGGGCACCGCCAGTGGAGCTCAGAATTCTGACAGATTCCCTCCTAAAAGCCGAACCCAGGAGGCACCTGGAGCCTCTGATATGAGCCAAGTTTCCATTGTGATGCCACAGATTCCTCCGACTTATGATTTATTTTCACAGCGCAGCTCACACGTGTGGGGCGGGTCCCTGGTTCAAACAAAGGCGCCCTCCCTCCCCCGCCAAAACAAAACGTCGTAATTACAAAAACTCACTGGAAACAAAAACAAAGCAATATTAAATAAATCAGATGAGCAATGGACCAAAGCTGGTCCAGCTGCTTTCATTACAGCGGGGAATGTAAACCAAAGCCGCATTGGGAGTTTTTACAACCATATAAACATCGCACACTCCGCTGTGGAATGAGTGTGCTCATGGGACTGTTGAGGCTGTTTCACCATATGAGAACTCAAACGTGTTTACAAAATGTACAACATGTGAACAGTGGCAGGAATTCCTCTTTTGCACACACGAACAAAGAAATGCTGTGAGAATGCCGGTGGCATCCTGTGTTTTGTTGGTTTACATATCAGCGCACCTGGAAGAGGACTTCTTAGACCCACTCCTCAAGGTTTCAGTCCACTTAGTGCACACTGGGTTGAAAGCGTTCACACTATACTCAACATGTATTATCATATTTTAACACTGTATTGAGACGTTCCAGCAGAAGCAGGTGTGTGGTCTCTGGACTCACCTCCAGTAAGTAGCCCCTCATGTTCAGGTCTTTCAGTGGAAATTCCACGTAGGTATCAACCTTGTTTCTCAAAAAGGCTGTCCAGTGGAATCGCTTCAGGTGCAAACACAAAACCTATAAACACAGAAAAAGAATAATAAAAAAAAATTCTTACACCATAAAGTTTTTGTTACACTATAATTATTGATGAAGAAAAACTAATGAAAGACTCGAGATTTGCTGCTTTACCTTTGGCAGCTTCTGGATCCAAAACTTTTTGGTTGACTTCTGTCTCTTCTTACACTTGTGGCAATAGTACAACTCTGTTTCATCGAGTTCCTCCAGGTCAGTGAAGCTACGTAAGCAGTCTGAAACAGGGTCGCACAATACGCTCAGCATCACACACTGAAAGAATAATGTCAAAGAACATTTTAGAAACTAACTTCTGTCTGAGTGAAACTCACCACGCAAGGTGCATGTTGGCCCAGGCTCCTGGTCCTTACTCCTCTTTTGTCTGAACTGACTGGGAATGTCCAAAGAGAGATCTGAGGGAGGCACAACACCAAAAGACAGAATTCAAACACCTTGTGTTATCTTATTGCACCCTGCTTCACGTCATTGAATGTAAATACCTCAGTAGATTTTGTCAACACTGCTTTCTGTTGATGAAAGATAACGTCTTACCAAGAAAAGGATCAAACTTCCGAGACTCCGTCCCGCATATCAGGCAGTTGACTTCATTCTGCAGTATGCCACCGAAAATAGACGTGACGACACTCGCAGTGCCATTTCTGTGGAGAAAGTGGAAAAAAAAAAAAAAACCCACAAAGTATCAACTGATGTGTACAAGGTAAAATCTGATTGATGTTTATACAATCCTGAAAATTACAGCATGTACATATTTTCTTTTAAACAATTTTGAGGTATGGTCACCAGATTAATGCCATTCGACTGTTAAGCTGTTCGCATGGTTACTAAAATCAGGGTGTTAATGAGTTAGCACTAGTTTCTCCAGCCTGCTAAACCCAGCATGTATTCTACCTTCAGTCCAAAATGAAAAATATCCGACTATCCGTGACAAAACAAGCTCGCTAAAAACCCAACGAGCTGAACAGAAGATATTTTAAGTGCTTGCAGTGAGTCACTACTGCTGCGTAATGCACAGATGTGGCCAGATTGAAACTACAAATACTGTTCCTTTAAGAAAAATACAGAATATCCCAGATCTGATTCTGCCTTTAACCAATCTAACAAACTTCAATTTACTGATATCTCGAGAAAACTGCATGTAGAAAAGAAACAAAGGGCATAATAATAATAAACGTGTTAATGGAACACTGGAAACTGCACAAAACACTGTCACAGTCCCTCACAAGATGACACATACGCAACACTAAAATCAACACATTAAACAGCGGGATGGACTCACATGGAGCATTTACTGTCTGTGGTGGAGACCCTGATTTCGTCCTGGGTGGAGACTGGGTGCGACGCCCCGTTGCGTCCGTGCTGGAGCTCCCTGTGGAGGTGGTCCAGCAGGTACCGCATGAATTCATGGGCATCCTGCTGCTGATAGCCCCTGTTCACAAAAACAGTGTTGTGTTGCAGTTCCATATTAACTCAGAACAGGCAGTTCCTGTTGTTAATGTGTTTTGAGAGCTTTGTGTCTGGAGTACCATGTACTGAAATTAAGGATAACAAAAGGGCACAGAAGGAAAAAAAAATACTATCAATATACCTGAAACTTGGCATGATTTTCCAGATGGCGTAAAACAGGGAGTCTGGACTGAAGGCGGTCTGGTTGCCTTGCCACAAGGAACAAAGGGTTTTTCTGAACTCCTCCACCAAAGATCTGGTCAACAACAAAACAAGAGTTACCACGTTGCCTACTCAACTTTGCAAACTGACTTATGTTGCACTGCAGGACATCGGTTCTTTCTCTTTGTAATTCTGTAGAAAAATACACCCGACTGCTTTAAATAAATAAATAAATAAAAAAATAAACCCACAAAACCAACTCCTGCATAACAGCATTTGCCGACAACAGACTCGCTTCTTTCACTATCATGATTCATGCCCACAACCCCCCACCTCCTCCAGAAGAGGGCCTTACACAGTGGTGTCCCCTTGGCTGCGGGTGTGGTACATCCTTCTTCCTGCCGTCTTACCGCTGCGCAGAGCCACTGCTGGCAGCTCTTTGAAATAACAGCTGAACTGCTCGATGTTGCTGTCAAAGAAACACAGTTTATCAGAACATGTTCTACACCTGGAAGTCACTTCACTGAGGCAGGAAGCCACATTCACTCATTATACCATGAAACTGTTGAGAGGTAGCTGGCATTGTCATGTAAAAGATGAATTAAGGCCAGATACACTTAAGTTACTCTCAAATCAAATCATCACATATGTAGTTGAAATCAAATATGCTTAATCCTTAACAATGGTAATATTGAAACATCTGTATTGTCGTTTGGTGGAGAGATTGCGTGCTGGCTGGGAAACCTGGCCTTTGTGTCTCATTTCCAAGCAGCCAGTGTAATCCCCCTGACTGTGCCCCAGACTATATTAATAAAGGATGACTGCTTGTGGGGCCCGGGCTCAACGGGGGCAGAGCTCCCGAGTCGTGTGGCACACCCACTGCACTGCCACATGCCTCTTCCTCAGCTCAGAGCCCGCTTTACCTGAGGGACTGCAGGATGGCATTCATGAAGCACGTGTTTCCCAAGTTTCGAAGGCCTGTGGCGACCAAAGCCGCCCCGTCCTGTCAGAGACAAGTGATCGCATCAAGATGTGGACACATGGAGAGTTGTGGTACTGGCAAAATTGGGACGAAGCTGCTTTAAAGTTACCATTAAAAGACTTTCTGATAGTTACTTGGCTCTCTGAAGACTAGCCGTGACTCATTTAATTGAAGCTCTGAGCCACAGTATGAATACAAACCCGTTAAAGGAAAATTTGCTCACAATGCCAGTTTTCACGTCTTACGTACATTGTCTTTTAACAACTTGCTGTCTGTCGCTGGGCTTTCTTGTAGTTTTCTTTTTCGCTGTCTGTCACTCATCAGTGCTGGACTGTGAGGGAACACAATATATTATCACAAACTGTGACTCACATCTTTATTATTGGAGAAACGTCAAAGCACATCACTCCTGCAATATAAGACTGAACACACAGGTGGAAACCTTATTTTGGAGCAAGAGTACTTACTTTTCTAGACTCTGAAGATGCTCCCTCACTTTCTGAACCTGTCCAAGTTTGGTGTCATTAACAGCAAAGTCATCACATCTGTAACTGTAAAGTAAACACAATTTATCAGCATTAAAATACAAATTATACATGAGGCACATAATTACACATATTGATGTGAGTGTGGCTGAAGTGGCTTGATCCGCATAATTATGCATGGAACCGTTTATAATAATCAGAATAACATTAAAGGTCTTACAAAACCGACTGATTAAAAGGTATGTTGTTTCCCTCACCACTGATGAATAATAAATTAAAGCATGACAAAGGCAGGGATGTTCAACTCATTTCAGCTCAGGAGTCACATACAGCCTGATTTGACCTTGCATGAGTCGGACCAGGAAAACGGTAGTGTGATAATCTTCAACTACAGATTTTTCCTTTTTTTTTTAGTGCATTTGCATAAAAAAGTGTGTTTTTAAAACCTCATTAAGTCAAGCATTTCAAAAAAAGATGAGTACAAACTCAACGTAAAACAATTTTCAACAATGCTATCTGGTGCAAAATTCATGAAATGGAAAGCTAATGCTACTTCAGTGGCATTAAGGTGCTCAAAGTGTTTTATTACTGATCTCTTGGTTCAGTGCTGTGTTAGTCCACTACTGTCTGTAAGCCTGTGAGATCCCCAGTGAAAAAATCAGGCTGGAATGGATTCTCTGATGGGCCAAAACTGGCCCGTGGTCCATATGTTTGACACCGCTGCACCAAAATGATTCAATGAAACCTAAATTGTGGACAAACACTCACCAAAATACACTGTGGTTGCTGCAGTCCATGCAGACAGAGTGATGGGTCTTCTCTTTATCTGGTTTCTCCCCCTTCTTTAGAGTACTGCCAGGGACTTGGCTGTCTTCAAAATGTTTCTTTGCATGTCCATTGACATATCTAAACAGAGAAAGAATACAACACGTTGTGAAACATTTGAACATAACTTAGCTGAAAAAAAATAGCATATATAATAGCATAATAATGTGAATGAACAGCAGCTTACCTTCCACAATGGACAGTCAGACAGGTAAGGCAAATCCATGGACTTTTATTTGACCTGCAAACTGAACATGAAACACAAAAAAATTATGTTTAATAAAAATGATTGATATGTCCGATGAGGATTTGTACCTCCAAAAGGTTAAACAGATAAGGCACCCGGAAGCCGTCATTTGACCCCCAAACCACTGCTGATTAGTGATATCTACAAATGACACGAGTTTCACAAAGTCAGGGGTAAGGGCCAAGGAGTAACACATCAGGCAAAAAAAAAAAAAAAAAAAACTTAACAAGAAGTCTAAACTCCAAAACGACAATTTAATATCACACCCTGCACATCAAGCGCCGGGGTAAATGTAAAGGTTCGCCTTTGTCCCCATCCACACGTTTCAATGTCTGAGCAGAAGCTGGGATTCTGGGATAAAATCTTTGTTTATAACGTTGAAGGAGGATGTCACTGGTCTTACCGTTGCAGCACCACGAAGACGGAATACCGCCGGGGAGCCTGGAGGAGTCAATGGCACAGCTTACATTTGAGTTCAGATGAGGGCACTCCATCAGTTCACAGCTGTGAGGACGTCAGTCAGCTAACAATACAACTCTAACTGGACCAGACCAGTTAACAATAGTTAGCCAATTAACCCAAACTAGCTAGCTAAGGTTAGCGGACCAACTCCTGCTGACCGAGAGGCACGTTTTCCTCTCTCTGCTCGCTCCAACACGTTGGTTGATAACAGAAAGTATCACGGAAGCTACGTCCACCGGGGCATATTGAAAGATAAAAGATATAAGGTTATGACTGGGTGGGAAAGGCAGCAGATAACTGCTGGCGCTCCCCACAAACAAATGGAAATAACTTAAGGAAGTGACGCAATGTCTGCCGGCTCGGCCGCTCGCCAGTACAAAGATGAAACGACTCGGAGAAACCCTGTACACTACTTCCGGCTTCGTTTTCAACTTGAGGAAGTGACGGCTCTTGCATGTTTGCGGCCGCTCGACAACACAGAGATGAAAAATATCGGAGGTTAACATCTCATTACTTCCGGCCTCGTTGCACTTATGATCACTTTCACTGAATTTACCCCTGCAGACAGTCAACAAAATATTGCAAGAATTTTTAAACTGAGAACCCCTCAAAGTCCGATGATGCAGTCGTTGCAACTTAGTTCAGGGTAAGATATATCTGTTAGAAAGTGCTGAAATTGTAAACCATATCGGATTTATTTTAAATATTTTAAAGAAAAATTATCACAATGCAGGTGTGGCTTTTTTTGTTATCTTGTTTTGGGGATTCTTCTGCATTTAGGCTTTGATAGTTGAGTGTTTCAACTTGTAATTTTTTCAATGTGGGGTTTGCATGGTCTTCACGTGCTTGTCTCCGCAAAAACATGCACGTGAAGTCAATTGGTGACCCCACATTGTGAGTGTGGGTATGGTGAAGTAGGCACTGGTTTTCAAATGGTGTGGGTGCAGTTCCGCTACCATCCGGCAGGGACTGCTGCAGGTTCTCAGTTCTCAGTTCTCTATCAGCAGGATCAGTCTGGAGGTAGGATTGGATCCTTTTCCCCCACTTTGATTTTATCGAATTTAATTTATAATGGAAATATATGAAGGGTGACCATTCATTATTTCAATGAAACACATTTTTGATACAGTGCCTTGTTATTTGTAGAACTCATTACTGAGAAAAATTCTAATTAGTCATAAAATAAGCTTTTGTCCAAAAAAAGTGGTACAATTTTGACAGTTACAGACTATATATGAAGACTTATCACATATCAGAATTAAAAGCTGTTTTTATTGTGAGATCCTAACAACTGCTAATATAGCCCATCATATTGTGAAAAACGCAAACATCAACAAAGCAAGTGTTTTCATCCTGCCACACTTTGAAAACATGTGAAAAAAAAATCGTTAGAAAGCCACTTGTATAAAACGACTTACTGTCATATGAACTAAAACTGGCTCTATAACCTGATAAATGAATCAGGAATTCATTTGAATGAAGGAAAACCTTGTCCTGTTTGCGTTATAATTGAATGGATGCCAGTGAATTCCCAGAGGATTGAATCTGATGATGATGCCTGGGATCATACCTGTCTTTTTTTTTTTTTTTTTTTTTTTTTTTTGAAAAAGTGATTGAATTAAAATGATCTGCTCAGAATAACTAATACATAAACAGGTAAGAATAAACACCAAGGAGACCGGAGACATACTGTTTATTGAAGTAATCAAATACACAGATAAACATCACCTTATTTCAACTCAAACAGTATACAAAAGTACATTTAAAAAAGACTCTGCAATGTATTTTGCAAAACAACAGTGAATATTTTAAGCAGTAGATGGTAACAAAGATCTTACTTAAGAATATTTACACCATCTAAACTGAATGACGGAAGAGAAAACTCCTCCACAACATGTCCTATACACATATAAGACATATCATCCAACATCAAGAAAATGCTATCGTCCCAAAACCCGTTCAAGCATTATTAAAAGATCTTTCATAATCTGGCGTGGATATCAGGAAATTTGAGAGGATTTCTGCAGAAGTTCTCTCAATGTAAAATCAATGATCTACAACTGCTGAGTCGGAAACTGTAATAACAGAGAAGGCACATGGCATTTTGACACAAAACAGGTCTAAATATGTGTGTGGAGTTTGAAATTGGCACTTCCATTTGTGAGACTTCAGACAGTTTTGAACAACTCTCCAGGAGATGATGCAGTGAAATCATCACAAGATCACATCACTTGAAAGCCTATCTGGTAATTTTGCACGAGTCAATGAGCAAGTAAAATTGAAATTATGAAGCCCTGCTCCTGCTTTTGCTTGTCTGATTCTTTAAAAACACCAACGTGTTTGATTTCTTGGGGATATTTCTCCTATGAGACGAGTAACGTTTATTAGACCGGAAAATGACTGGATGGACTAATAGAAAGTTGTGACATTTCATGAGATTATTAATGATTGTTCTGTCTGACCAACAGTGCAAATGTCAAAGATATTCAGTGTACAATAGATAATCGATAAAATCCTAATGGTTGAAAACCTAAAACATGTTTCTTAATTGTTACAGTTTTCTTTCTTCTTGTTACAAATATTGCTGCTTCTTACTACTCGTAGAAGCTACTACTACTACTGAAGCCTCTGAAATGCTGAACAATTAAAGGTTTTTGGAATTACTTATTGAAAGTATGACATAAACTTTAACAAAAAAAAAAAATACAACTGAAAACATCACTTTTCACACGTAATAGAGATGAAACAAAACAGAAAATGAAACTAAGTAGAATGGCTATTACTTGTTACAGTGATAAAGCAGAGAAGATATGTTTTGTATCAAGCCTTGTAGAAATATGGTCAAAATCCAAAACGGTAAAATACGGCATGTTGCTTTTGACATGGTTTTCTATGCCATTTCAATCTCTTTGTCCTGAAGAGGTGTGTCAGCCTGGCCATCTTTACGTTTCTTTCCTTTAGACTTCTTTGGCTTCTTTGGCTTCTTTTTCCTAAAAAAGTAAAGAAATAATAATAAACACAAGAAATATTACAGTAATTTTGGGGTAAGAATAAATACGAAAAGACAAGTTGGATTGGAGGAATGGACTTACTTTGAGCGAACGGCCAGGATAACCACCGTTGTGATAATTCCAGCCACGACTAATACGATCAAGACGATGCAGATGATTGCTGTGGGGAACAGCAGGTTAACGTGTGTGTGAATGGATTATATACATGCTAAGCAATTTTACTATTTTAATCTTGATTATTGTAGATTTTAAGACCCATAAACAGGTGTATCTAAAAAATGAATATGATTGTTAGTATAACTTGTTAGTTTTGTCTCTTTTTTTAACAGTCGTAACATGAACTAAAGGGTTTCATGTGATTGTGATGATTATGGCCATCATCAAAGGTTTCCTCCATCGGTTTGACTCATTTCTTGTAACAGAAATTTCATTTTCAAATCTCTAACACTGAAGTATCCCTATTTTTGGTGGTTTAGCTAACAGAATACATGTTGTATAAGAAAATGGAGAAGAAAAAAAGCATTTTACAGTCAGTAAAACCTCCAAGTTTTGACTTCACCCATTGCTGTAACTGTAATTGTCTTTATTCACACACAGAGTAACTTCCATACATAAAAGACAAAATAAATAAAGTTTCACAGCTCATTTCTTCACTGGTCACCCTCTTCAGCCCCCTGATCAGGCTCCTCACCCTCATGTCAGCAGATTCATGTCTGGTGTTCATGGTATTGAAGTGTTTTCTTGACTAATTTTGATGATTTTGCAGGTGACGAGTGATACAATGAAATGATGCTGATATAGTTTGGTGAGAACATCCATCAGACTGACAATCAGTCAATCAGTTTAGATCAACGCGTCTATTCACTTGGAAATTGTGCTAAATTGAGCCTTACTTTACTTAATCATTTGCAAAGATGTGAACCATTGAGACATGTACTAAGATATTTACAATGTGATAAAAATGAATGAGAAATACCATTCTGTTGTGAGATGTTCATGAGTGGTTTGGAGATTTGTCCATGTTGTTCTGAGAATTGAATTTGTGTTTCAACAAATGAGCCAAACCAATGGAGAAAACCTGTAATATATATATATATATATATATATATATATATATATATATATATATATATATATATATATATATATATATATATATATATATATATAAACAAACAAAACATGCTGATATGCTGTATTTTTTCCCCTTTATGACTTAGAAAATAAGACTATAATAACACTGAGGCAGAGGAATCAGGTTTGAATCCTGGTTATGCTATAGGCAAGGCAAGTTTATACAGCTCCATTCAGACTCAAGGCAGTTAACAGCGCTGAGAGGTATTCAAACTAGGGGAAGTTGCAGTGACTTGATGCTGTGGCAACTAGCCAAATGAAACTTACTGTAAGTTGAAATGGTAAAGGATAGAACAGAAAAGGCAAGAGAAGTTTTCAATTTATTTGAAATGATTTGGAAAATTGACCTTTCCCTTTGTATTCAGATTGTTTGTGATTGTATTTGATTGGGCGATATAAAGTAATTCAGATTAATGATTTATCAAGTTTACAGTGGGTGTACTCACCAATAGGTGTGTCTGGCTCGTACTCCTCCTCCTCGTCACCATCCTCTTTGAATCAAAACAGTTTCAGTTAACATCAGCATGGTGAAAATGTTTTCACCGGATTACAACTTGCAACGACGTATGAATGAACCACACGTATCTGTGTCTGTGCGCAGACAGTGGAAATATGTGCTCACCGTGAATGCCGACACAGGTGTTATTGCAGCTGCCGGAGTCAAAAAATCGATTTCCGTTTCCAAGACATCCGCTGTACAAGAACTTTTTGCATTTATCATGTATCGGATCGTAGTAGTATCTCAAAAAGCTGCCATCACATCCTCCTACCATCTTTTTGAGGGTACATGCTTTGGCGTCTGTGAGGAAAGAACACAAAGGTCATAACGTTAATAATACTCATAGTGATAAATATCTCAAGCAAAATGAATAAACCGTAGCTCTGCTGGTTAACCCTTGCAGTGAGGCTTCTACAATCACGATTGTGAAACTCCTGAGTTCTTATTCAAGCCTTCCTTTTGAGTAGCCCAGCTCTTTTACTACTTGATGGCGTATGACACGATGCTGACATGCCTTTCCTTCCACCTCCAAGAGAAATAAAGCAATTAGATGAGGAGGGGGGGTGGAATGTGAATCAGCGGCTCCTAGCTCCCGTAGGTTCTTTCTCACTTGTAGCTTTAATCAAGGTGGATTTATGGCCTCCTCTGGCTCATAAAACTCTACCATAATCCAGTCAAGGTCCCCAAAGACTCCAAAGTCCTCAGAGAGTTCAGAAGAAGATTATCTCAGTCTGGCTTCAGACACTTCGGGAAAGGTTTTTACTATGTTCTCAGTCTTGGATAAGTGGCGACTTACTACCTCTCAGTCATTAAGTGCATTGATCTTACCCTCCATTGGGTAGATGTTCTCGGCGTTATCTGAACAGTTCCTGATGCACTCTCTTTCGTGTTCAAAACGGTTGGCGTTGCCCTTCTCGCCCTTGTAATGGAAAGGGCTGCACTGGTCTGTTGAGGGGTCGTAGTAAACAGCATAGTGGAACTTTGTGCCTTCGCCCATGTCAGGCTTTAATAGACAGAAGTCTGTGGAATGAAAAAAAAATACATGAGGTTAAGTTGATTCTTATGCTTTCAAACTGTTGGTTAAGTACTCACTGTGCAGGTATATGTTTCAGTAGAAATCGTCAACATATAATTAATGTTTAACTAACTCCATCACCAGACTCCCACTCCCTATTTTTATGATGCCAATAAAAACTGTCATTTATGGCACATGGATTGTTCTGTGCCCTTCATACATGTCACCAAAGGGAAGTAGCTTCAGACGGTTATTTTATCATCAAAGTGCACCTGATTTTGGAGGGAAACTACATTTTTCACCAACTAAACACCTGGTTTACGTTCCTACGCTGGTGCCTCTCTATTTGCTTGTGGGTTCGCTGAAGTTGCAAGATGACATAGTTTCGGTTCGTCATGCTCATAAGTCAGGCTCAGACAGAAATGATCTCAGAGTTTCAAAAGTTTGGTTAAATAAGCAAAGGAACCATCCAGTCAGCTCGGGACAGTCGTTGAGAGCGTGTAAATAACGTTTCCGCGAGAGTAAACACCGTCATTTCAGTTTTGGTGACAGTTGCTTTAATTGCAAGTCGTAATATAAAAGTAAACAGAAGATGTAATGCCCAGTCAGACTTGCTCTTGCACTGAAACTGATATATTCATCCGATCAATCGATCGCTTGTTATGCTCATTTTTAACGAAGACTTCATGCTCGATGAGCAGCCTGATGGTTTCCATTACAGGCTGTGCTGACTGCCAGGCCTACTGCGATGCAGTGCATAAAGGTATAAATGGTTCTAATGAGGTTGTATTAAAAAAGAGAAAACAAAATCACATACCTGGAATGGAGTGGCTGATGTGGACAGCCACAAAAACTGTCCCCAAGAGCAGAAGGTGCTTCATCTTGCTGCTCCTTTCTGCACTGTCGTTGAGGGACTGAGAGCAGGTTGTAAACTACAGTGGGACTGGGCGCTCATCACCGACCTTTGGACCGACAGTTCCTTGATGGTGACTAGTGACACAGTCCATCGAAACCAATGGAAGGTTTCTTTATGTACTGTGCTCACTGTCAACACCAGGTGATAACCTTATATAGAAAAGATCCACGCAGCATCAGTGTAAGTTGAAAGTAACGTGATCTTCCTGTTTGTGTGGGTTTGATTTGGAAACGCTGCAACCATATAGTCACACCAGTGGCAACCTGCACATATGGACCAGCTCTTCTGCAAGGTTACTTTTTTCCTGTTGCGAAAGCATATTCAAGATCTTAAAATCCAAACTGAAAGGGCCAGAAGCATGTGCGACTTAAACTGCCGTGTCAGCAGAACGCAGAAGCCTCACTGCAATTTACCTCCAGAAGACGATTCACAGAAAATTGTCAATCGAGTTTTTGTGTCAGACATTTAGTTTTTTGTTGTTGTTGTTGAATACATGATTACACCTGAATAATGAGTCCTTGACCGATCCTCTAACGCCACCGTCAGTCCAAACATTTACATTTGAATTCATTTGTTTCGAAAACTCTTCATTCACATCTATCTTCTGGATCGAGGGCTGCCGTGCAAACTTTCACACGTTTGCTCCTGCCGTCGTTTGCATGAACTACCAATGTCTTTTCCAGAACTCCACGCCCTCCACAGCGCGGGAAATATCAGTTCTGCTTCAGCAGATGCGAGCAGTACATCAGGTGTGTGTTAGGTCAAACACAGAGAGACAAGTTTTGCACATAGACCGTATATCGCTGTAAATATGGATGTAGCAATAGACGCTTTGGTTTCTACTCTCAGAAAATGAAGGCAGATTGGAGGCTGCCATCTTTGATTTTTGTCAACGGTTTTACACTGCTAAGACAGCATGGGGTCAAAATGACTTATTTGTATAGCACTTTTCACAGAACACCTGTCACAAAGTGCTTTAGAGTAATGGAGAATGACATAAAGATCAGAGATATAAGGGTAAAATTAGAGATCATATTAACAGTACATAATACATAAGATCAGGGATGTAGGGATAAGATAAAAAGTCACACAGTATAAACAGCACATAATACACAATACAAGACAACGCTGAGTTGGGTCTAAAGGAAGTTTGTTGGCGGAGCGTGGTGGATTTGAACGAGGGTCCACCCCTAGTTTTAAAACAAGTCTGAGGGAAACAAGTCTCTCAGCAGGTTCTGTTCAGATGACCTCAGGCTTCGAGCCGAGCTGTGGGGCTTAATTATTGTATCAGCGATAAACATGGGAGCCTGGCCATGTAGGAGCCCTAAAGGTCAGCACCAGGATTTTAAACTGGACATGGTACACAACAGGGGGCCAGGGGAGAGATTTTAGTAAAACAGGTGTGATGTGGGACCTCCTGCTGGTGCTGGTCAACAGCCTCACAGCTGAGTTTGGACATACTGGAGATGAGCCAGCTCTTTCTTGTTGAGGCACGTGAACAAGCTGTTGCGGTAGTCTAGCCGTGAGGATACAAATGCATGGATGATCACTTCAAGCTCGTTCTTAGACACCACGGGCCTGAACTGAGTGATATTGCGCAGCTGGAAGAAACAGCTTTTAACCAGCTACCTTGAGTGGTGGTTTAGTGGCATGGTTTCATCAAAGATCACCCCAAAATTCCTCAGCTGAGAGGCTCAGATCACCTAAGTGCTGCTTTATAGTGGGGATGGTACTGACCCCAACGATAATAGGACACAGAGATTACACAAAGAGGATATATCAAGTGGAAAATAATTTGTATATTTACATGAAACATTAACTGCTGGAGTCAAGCTTCTTGTTAGTGTGCATAGATTTAAAAGTCTTCCATAACAGGATCACAACTGTCTGGTTTTTCAATGATTTATTTGCTATTCAGTTTAAACAGCAACGTGTGCCAAAAATCAACCTGTGACTTAAACCAAGAAATCCCAGTAGCCTATTCTATTCAGACTTTATCAAACTGAATTCTAAATGTTCTTGTTGAAATGAGTTTACGCATATAGTTCCATTGTAGGCAATGAAATCAGTGTAAAAGCTGTTGGTTGCTTGGTTTTTACTTACACTCCCATATAATTGCCCTTTATGTTTACATGACTGAAACACAGAGGGTTTTTTTCTTTATTTCCTTGACTAAATTTGTGAAATGCTGTATTTTCATTTTAGCTGATCAGATTCTTGTCTCTCCACGTATATTAAACCAGGCTGTTTGAGTAAACGTCTTCTATTCCATAACAAACATTACAACCACATAACTGTGGAGAATCAAAGCCTAACCTCACTAAAGCGTGGAAATGTTTTCCAGTTGCCCTGACAAAAAGAGGTCATATTGTATTTTATCCACTTAACAACACAGAATGACTGGATGATTCATTAGCAGTTTTTAATCCAAATTAAAAGGAAAGACAATTGGTTCCCTTGATTTAGATCAGCGTCGTGTTGTGGTTGAGTGGCTGTAAAACTTTGCTCCACTCTGTGGGTGCGCGTGCAGATCTCACCTTTTTTTTTTTTTTTTTTTTTTTTGAAACGCGTGGCGCATTTCTCACAGCACCGCGCGTGCCCTCCGTCACGAGAGGAGGAGGTGACGGAAGCCTAAATGCGGGTCTCGGCCGGTCGGGATCGGGATGCGGTCTCTCTCCTTGGTGATGGTGACTCGTGGAGGCTGGTGTTGTTGTTGCTCTGACGTCATGCCGAGCTACAATGGAGCCGGCGAACACGCGCATAAAAGCCGGCGTGAAGGATCCGGAGCTCCCAGCTCGTGCTCCGCGCCGAGGGGAAGGGCTGACACTCCGACATGCACCGTCCAGGCTTCGCTCCCATCGTCCTGCTGCAGCTCAGCCTGCTCGGCGTCCTGCAAGGTGAGGTCCTGCACGAGCGTCCGTGGATGGAAAGTTGAAAGGAGTTTTGATGCATTTTTGGGATACGCTTCCTTGAAGGATGCTTAACAGCAGGTGTCTTCACAGGCTTTGACATGATGGAGTAATCATTTCTACTTTATGTCTGTTTTTAGTTGGACAGCTGTGCAAAAGTTTGATTTGTATTCTGTTCCTTTATTTTGTGTTTATAGATTCATAATAATGAATTTTTAAAAAAATCAGGTGCATTTGTGCACTATACTGAATTTCTGACTCATTTTTGATTGTTCCCTGCATGTGATTTCGCTCCATTCATTTGGTGTGTTTGATTTGTTTCAGGTGCCAAATGGACATACAGTGGTAAGTCTGAAAGTATGGGACTATTTATTACACGTGAGCCATATTAATAAAGTTTTACTGACTTTACTGAGTAACAATTGTCTGATGCTGCACTCCAGCATCTGAGTCAGAAAGGATGCACTACAGAGGCAAGGTAAGTTTATTTCTGTATCACACCACAAGGCAATTCATGGTGCTGTACATGGACTTAAAATACCACACTAAGAGATAACTCAATAAAGACATTTTAACATCTGTTACAGACGAATAATTTTAATTAACCTGAATTGAGTGAATCAATCATGGAGCAAAGGCAGCAGGAAATGATCCTCAAACCTGTTCCTGATGATTTATATGATGATCTGACTTCTTCATAACTGATGGAAAATAATAAGTTAAACTTCTCTCTTGTGTAACTGTCCTGAACATTGTTGACTTTTTCTGACATGAATTTCTGCTGACCATGGAAACGTTGTGGCATGAAACTGATCATGGGCTTAGTAACTCCATGCCTCCCAGAATGCATCTTCCCATTTCCCTGAACTGACATCTGTAACCTGCCTCTTTAAAAAGATAGAAAGACCCTTCCTTGTGTCTGCACCGTCTCGGCTGTATGTCGGCTGAACTCCTTGCTGCAAGTAAAACTGAAAGTAGACCCCAAGACTCCAATGTTTCTGTTCATCTTTTTAAGCAACAATGTAAATAGAATAGAATAAAATAGCCTTTATTATGATGATACCATATACAATGTAATTGAGAAGTTGCCCCCTCTTATAGTTATTGTCAAACTGCCCAATAATAAGACATGCATGGTAAGAGTTTTTTTTAAGAGTGCTTCTTTGTCTGAAAAAAAAGGGGGGAAAAAAACCCGTCTGTGACCCTTGTTTGACTCGCAAAGACAGCTAGTACTGGCATCAGCCCCGTCACCTCCAGTAATGGTTGAGTTCATTATTTGCTCTGCAATTATAAAACATTTCAGAAGTGGCTGACTGCCTTCATCTGCAGCCTTAAGGTCTCCAAGCCGGGACTTCTTGAACCATGACTGTCTCTTACATAAACTGTGCTCTAAGCATGACCTCTCGTCACCAAGTCACTGCATCTCCAAAAATCTATTGCATTTTTACATTTCTTTTTTTATTAAGAAAATAACTATTTAAACTGAGCACAGGAGGCATCTGTTTAACAAAAATGCACCAACTAATTATTGTGAGTGTGGAAACTGGCACTGAAATGTCAAAATAATTATAGTTTGGTGAAATTGTGCTCATTTAAGAGCGAGAGATCCTAATGGGTAATTATTTTGATTTCTTCATAGAACTGGTTAGTTACTTCTGAACATTTAGAAACCACAGCTGAAACATTAGGAAAATGTGTGACTCACTACAAAGGATGCTTTATGAAGTATTGTATTTGTGGTGATTCGACCTGTTCTGTTTTAAGCTATTTGTACAAATAAATATACATTAAGTACAAAATAATGATATATCAAACAATGCCAGCTCTTTTTAACGATAACATGCTGATAAAGAAATAATATCAGAGTGGGAAAAGAAATTAAATGAAATTTCTTTGCATTGTGGATGTTTGCTAGTAGTGATGATAAATTTACAGCTAAGTGATACAAACCATCACCACCTCGATAATCCTCTTTGACGATAAAAACAACAAAATTCGACTGGATTAAAATGATAATATAATAAAGGTGATAATGATTATAATTTACCCACCTTGCTGTAGCACTGAAGTAAATCTGAATAATTCACTATACACAAAGAATTGTGCTAATCCTGCATTTTGAGGATTAATTCATAAACAAAAAGAGCCACATATTTAGGAAACTGCCCACAGGCATGCGTGTTCCACCAGGGACCGCCACAGGAGCCCCAGAGGCCACCGAAGGTCCAGCATCAAAGGGCAGCCTGCATCAAAGTGTAACACGCAGGAAGTGGACAGTCAGTAACTGTGGCCATAAGAGTGACTTTCTTTCCTATTTTAGGGAAGATTTGCCTTGATTGAACTTTGCACCAAACAAATTTTCAGCGATTTCGCAGCTTAATTTGATGCCTTTTGGCAAGTCTTACACAATCAATCCCCGCTTGTCTGACGGCCGGGTTGGGGACAGGCTTCGTGCTGCAGCATTTGAATTTAACCATGGCCATCCTGCATGTGGGGATTGCTGGTTTTTTTAGAGAAATTGCAGGCAAATGAGTAGCGATACTGTGACAAAAATGAATGCATTGCTACATGCAAGAGGTGCATTTTTTTTTTAAACATTATAACTATTTTCACTCCAATAGAGTGTCATTCTCTGCAAAACACCATTTTTACTTAATTTACTGTAGATTTAGTGTTTGAGAATCTCTATGAGGATGCTCACACTTACAGAGAACAAAAAAAAACATCCAGGTGGTCCTTTCAGTCATTATTTTTTCCTCTTGTTGCATTTTTTTCTCTTTCCAAAGCTGTGCGAGCCTAACTATCTTTGCAGACATGTTATGGACAGACACCCTCAAGCCGCTGAGGTCACTGCATGACTCAATCTATAAATGTGGTGATTTTCAGCGTCTTGTGCTTTACAGAAACCTTTCATTTTGAGAGAGACCGCCTTCTCACTGTCTCTCTGCATGTGCAAACAACTGCCCGCTTCTCACTCTCGTTGCAACAGAAAGGGCAGAGCCGCAAGCCTCTCCCAGCTCTCCCTCTGCATTGATGATAATATTCACCGTGATTGCACGTGAAATGGTCTGTAAACTAGAGTGATTTCTGCTGGTCTTTGGCAAAACATCTGTGAGATTGCCTCACACGTGAAAATACAGTTTGGTGGAGAATATGCAGAGCTTTTCTCTTTCTCAGGTGTCCCAAAAGTGATTTATCTAATTTCCACTGGATCAGATTTATTAGATTTGCCTTCAGGATGTTTTACTGGATGTGGTGGATGTTGTTGCAGGACCAGAAGGAGAGCACCACTGGTCCAAGCATTATCCTTACTGCGGCGGTGCTTTCCAGTCTCCAATAGACATCAAGTCCGACCTGCTCAGGTTTGATCCAACCTTGCGTCCGATTGAGGTTCATAACTACAACCTGTCGCCCAACGAGCAGCTCACCCTTGGAAATAATGGACACTCTGGTGGGTATCTAGCAGGAAAATAAACAAAAAATGTTCAACCGTTGTCTCCTATAGGGAGCTTCACTGCATCAAACCATGCAAATATTTAACAGAGTTGTGTTTTCTTTGCCTTGTAATCTGCAGGCTTTTGAAATCAAAGCGATATCTGCTCGACTTTTTCATTAGAAACAGTCGAACGTAAAAGCATAGGCATAATTTCTGGGTCAGCCTTCAGAAAATGATAGGAGGATGCTCCGTTTACATCTGCCTCAGCAATTTTCAGAAAATCACTGTCTTATTATCTTAACTGGCTTTGCCCTCGAAAGAAAAGCCTGGATGTTTTTTCTGAGGAAATGAGAGTAAAGATTAGTCATTTGTGCCGTTTCTGCTGGGATTTAGCAAAAAAAAAAAAAGCTAGATTCACTTTAACATGATATATCCAAACACTTTTCAGATTTGACTTGTCATGATAACAACTATAAACTATATTTAAGAACTGCTATTTCCTGCGATTTCAATGAAAATCAGTGTGAAACTGAACAGGCAAGTTCGCTACAAAATCTGTAAAATACAATATTTACTGCAGAGATACCACAAACAGCAGACAAATGCTAATGTGTGTGTAAGTGAAGGGTCCTCAACACCACAGGCTGAGTGGCATCATCAGTGTGACGCGTGTTTGAGAAGAGCTGACTAAGGTTTCTCGTGTGTAAGCATTCATCAGATGCTGACGAACGTGAGCAACGCGCCCTGCGTCACGGCGTCGCTAAGTGCCTTAAATGTAGCTCCGCCACCCTGACAGCAGATGCTGACCCCTTCAGCTTAAATAAAGTTGATATCTTGACGTGAACTGAGGCGATACCCCCGCTGCTTTGCGGAATGTGCTGAGATTTTATTTTTATTTTCTGTTCCACAGTGCAGATTTCATTACCCTCTAGGATGCACATGACCGGCCTGCCCAGCCGTTACACTGCAGCTCAGCTTCACTTCCACTGGGGCTCCTCCAGCCGGCCCGCAGGCTCCGAGCACACGGTCAACAGTCGGCAGTATGCAGCAGAGGTAAACACGCTCGGCCACTCTCAGCGTCCGGACCGGGGAGCTGCACCAGCAAATAATTCGCAAATAAAATGTATCCTAGAAAAATGACTAAGAATTTTGCAGTAATTTTACGGAATATGTTTTTAGAAATGTTAAGTGATGCATATTTCAATTTCAGACTTCTGTATTTGCAATTTATGGAAAACAAAAATAGAAAAGTTAATTGAATTTAAAATAGCTGAAATTACTTTTCAACTTTGTCAAATTTATGTCCTTTTGACCCCTCTCCATCAGTAAAAGGGATCTTTAGGAAGCTGTATTGTGATGCCTTGCGGTGTCAAACATGACTGCAAATAGTATAATGATGATAATTGGGGGTTATTATCGCAGTGAAATGACTTGCGTGTGTCTCAGGTCTTGTATGTTATTGGTTTGTGTGTGTTCATAATGATATACGTGTCTCTATAATCACACTTCTCTGTGCGTAATGCATTTATACATGTGTGCTACGTTTTACGTGATATTTTTGCGGCACTACCTGTAAAGGACTCTGTCTTCACCGCCACCTCAGACAGACCTCTCTTTGCGGAGACAGACAGGCCTGTAAGTTGGGTTTGGATTTGCCCTCAGTTCTGACTCACAGGCTCACTTTTGTCAAACCAACGTGTGATGTTTAAAGTCGCGACTGCTGCAGTGGTTTTCAGCGGGAGCAAAGACAATAACGCGCTGACTACAAAGCACATGGCATGACAAGAACGAGCCTTCCGGTCTCTCAGGGCAAAACGAGAAGTACCAGCTGAGAGGGCCGAAGACAGTGGAGCTGAGGACAGACGTATTTACTTATCCTTGGAGGCACACGCAAATCTAAAGCTGTTGTGCAGATTTGTTTTGAAGCGACACCAGTTTCTCACATTTTTTACTGCGTCAGGCACAGTCAGTGTTTCTCCACAGTCAGTTTCTACTGCATCTGAACAAGTGAGCATTCAGTTGAAACAGAGCATGAACTCAGTGTTTCGATGAAACGTCAGCACAAATTTAAAAAAAAAAAAAAAAAAAGAAAACAGTGTGATGAGGTCTCTTAGGCGGCACTGGAGGATTACTCTTTTCCTGGTCTTTCTGAATCATCAGGTGACACCATACACGTATATTTTTTAAAATACTTTGTGACTTGAATGCTACATGACTGGCAGGTGAATCAGAGCCACAGACACCTTTCAGAACTGATGCTGCTCAAACCAGAAACTCGCACACGCTTTGCACAGGCATATCATTACTGGAGTTTCTTCACCATGACTTTATCTGTATATATAAACAATACTTTTTGCAGTGTTGGCAAAATATATTTGGCTTCTGACATTTTGATTTGTAATTATCAGTGAAGTAAATGTGGATGCGTTCATTAAAAAGTCGCCCTTCAAACCACCACAGCTCAGATTGTAAAGGAGAGACAGTTGTGATCGCTGTTGTTCTAATTGTTTTTTTTTTTTTTTTGTCACTCTACACATCAGTTTAACACCATTTGTCGTCTAGTTCCGCAAACGAAAAGGCAGAGACAGGACATAAGTCAGGTTCAGTCAGTATATTACTGGATAATATGTCAGCATGTCTTACCTCTGCTGGATTTCAGAGGATTAGAGCACCAGGCTATTATTTTCTTTGGTTTTTAGCCTCCTCTGGAACAGAGCGTCTGTCTGTGCTGTTTAACGTGTGAAGCACCGTAAGCATTTTTCACAAAGTAAGCTGTTCACTCTGGTAAAAGCAACGCCAGGATTTCTCAGTCATGTTTGAAAGTGAGTTTAAAAGAAAGAAGAAGACTGGTTTATTTAGTTTGGGTGCTTTAGAATTACAGTGTGTATATGCTGAAACGGCTGCGACCTGAGAGCTTTTACGTGCCCGTGCACCAGCTGCAGCCACAAGGAAGGTGCTGCGGCCTGACCTGAGCCTCCGAGCGGACACGTCAGTGCCTCGCATCTTTTCAAGTGTTTCCAGGCTCCACAACCACAGCCTCTTGATGACATGTTGTTTAGGATGGCTAAATGATGGTAATTGAAGTTTTCCCCAAAATGGTGCAAATTTTAAACTTGAATTCACAAGACGAAACGCAGTCTGGAAACACAATGGCACCACAATTGACCAAAATGGGTCACATTACTGTGTGGATATAAAACGCCAACAGTTTCAACATATTTTCTTTTTTTTTCAACCGTTTTTTATTTTTTCCCTCTACAGATGCATGTAGTGCATTACAATTCAGACAAGTACCCAAACATGTCGATGGCTGTGGACAAATCTGACGGGCTGGCAGTGCTGGGAGTCCTGATTGAGGTGAGCCTGTGCAGAGTTCCTGTCGGTGTCGAAATTCTTTCATTTTACCAAAGTTAAACACCAAATTTGTTCCCCATGCAGGTTGGGGAGTTCAATCCAGCGTATGAGAAGTTTTTGAAATTCATCAATGGCATCAAATACAGAGGTGAGTGGAGAACACTGCACAGCTCTGACCACTGGAGCTCTAAATAAAGTAAAAAGCAACCCAGAAACCATCTACCACATTTATTTGTTTCATTTCATTTGCCAGATCAGAAAGTGCAGGTGCCGGGTTTCAACGTCAGAGCCCTGCTGCCGTCTCGGCTGGATGAGTATTATCGCTACGACGGCTCCCTGACGACTCCTCCATGCTACCCCAGCGTGCTGTGGACGCTGTTTAGGAATCATGTCACAATTTCACGCAAACAGGTGCTTGAAAAAAGTTTAATTATTGTTGAACTGGTCTAAAATTAACGTGGTCTTTTTTTCGCCACTTATAAAATTTCTAAATATTTTAATGCTCCTTCAAGCACAGTCTGGAAAAGCTGTGTGTCTGACATTCTTCTGTCGCGTTCTGTCTTTTTAGTTTCTCAGTTTAGCAACGGCGCTGTACTCCTCCCACGTTCAGGACTCGGCCCCGGTGCCACTGAATGGCAACTACAGGAAACCACAGCTTGCCGACAGTCGCGTCGTCCTGGTATCTTTTAAAGAAGGTAAGTATGGTCTTCGTGGAAAAAAAAAATTGAAAATAGCTTCAGTGTTAGAGCATGAGTGCAAAGGTCACCCATGATATTGCTGCTGAGCTGCTTTAATAAAGGCTAAAAGACAGGTTTGGGCGATTTGTGGCCACTTCCTCTTGGGTGCAGCGCAGGTCTGTCACTTGGCTTTTGGCTTGTTTGGCGTCACCTGCTTGTGGCTGAATGTTTCTGTCGATCATCTTAAAAGTTGATTGACAAGCTTGTTTGAATCTAGGCCATCTTTTAGGATCCCATCAAGTCAAACCGCACCACCGACATGCCCAGAATGTCTCCCGCCCTTAAATTTGTCTTGAAAAACGTGCTTTTAAGTGGTTTCCTGGTCCACCGCTCTGTGTGGCATTTAAGGCCCGTGCAGTGTGTTATCAATGTGCATGTTTTTTTGTCATTTTCAGAACTGTGCTTTCCTAATGACACATGCTTTGACATGGCAGAGGGGGAATGTATGCCATGAGGCGCTGGCTTGTGCTTTTAGTGTTTGACTGTAGACGGTGCTGCTGCATGCCGGCCGCGAAGGCCCGCCGCCATCGTTCCAAGCGGAGTCTCCCACTTGTGGTGATGTTTAACAACATTGGCTCTGTGTCTGATGCAGGCAGAGGACTGCATGGCACTCTTACAGTCACATCCCCGTTCACGAGGAAGCATATCGTTCAGCAGCTGATGGTGGGGGACCTAGCGGACCTGGCTGATGAAGGGTTGTATCAACTCCTGCCAAGTGGCTCGGAGACGCTTCATGCTGGAAAGAAGAAAAACCTCAAGAACCAACAGAGTGAGACTCTGGCCAAATCCCAGCAACAAATGCTGAATCCATCCCTTTTGAAGAAAAGCCAGACCAACCGCTATGTGGGAAAGCTGGGGCCGGCTGAAGACCCGCTGTGCTACGTTTCACTGGAACACAGCGTTTTCCATCAGCTCAGACAGTCCCACACTGAAAATCAGCTGGTCCGGTCTCTCAGAAACGCCGTTTTCCCTCAGCTCAACCTCAAGAGCTACTTGGACTGTCGGTCAGACTTGGCTCTGGCGACCGTCAGGCACATTCTGCGAGGACGGCCAACGGATGAGGCTGTCGAGTTGGATCACTCGTTGACAAAAGCCCTGATGAAACAGAGGAAGACGTCCACATCAATGAACCAAAATGTTGCAAAGACAAACTATGGTGCCCTCTCTCCCGCCACTGCTTCCAGGAAACTACACACCCAGGGCTATCCACATCCTTGGCTTTTGCCGATGGAGTGGGAAGACTAGAGAGATTCCCGACATAGTTGAGACTCATGTCGTCAGTTTGTGTAGCAGACATCAGTCGTGTTTCCCCAGTGAAAGGCTGATTTCCAAACTCTTTGCAACATTCCTGTCAACAGTCTTTGCTTAATATACTTGATATTTAAAAAAAAAAGTTATGTGCACATAGTTATGTTGTCCCACAAATACTTTTGTAGGTTGTTTTGCTTTAATATTTAATAAGTATATTTTATTTAAGCTATGTATTCAGATACATAACCAGTCTTCAATGCATAAAAAAACAAAACAAAAAAAGATTCAACGCACGTGTCTCATGCGTAAGACTCTGTATGCTTCAGGCCACAAGAAGTACCGAAAATGACTGACAGACATTTATGGTGTCACACTGGATGCCAAGTTCAGTTCTATAGCATGGTAATTGTGGAGCTCAGCAAGTAATTATTGTCTATCACAATATAGAGATGCAGCTAAACCAAAAAGGAATTCGCCAGAGCTTAAGCACTGTATGCAGCATCCCTGTTCTCTCCTACAGTTTATGTTTCTTTTCCATTTCACGTTTTCAACAAGTAAACAAACTAATACTGTTTTCAATAAAAGCATCATACTGAAATCATGCATGGTTAATGTCTTTCCTACAAGTAGTTTTGTACTCAGGATTTACGGAAGTGGAGCATTTAAAGACACTTTTGTGGAGAAAATGCATAAAAAAATGAACATTTATTTTTTTTTCCCTGCACGGTACAGTAATAATCATCATTTGCTTTAACAAATTTCTTCTCTGTAGGATCGCAGATGTACTGAACGTGTGAGGGAAAAGCTGGGAAGCAACATGTATACAGACTGGACAGTATACTTAACACTCATACATTTGACTTCTATATTTGTACAGAACAGTATGTGAAGCATAGAGTTGCGTTTTCCGACCGAAGTAGAGGTTAGAAGATTCTGTACATACCAAGACATCCGAGTGCAGTGAGGAGGCTTCACTGTGTTCTTACATTTATGATGACTCCTCAGGGTTAGTTATGTTCTTCTGTGTAAGTTGTAATATAAGATGGAATAAATTGTTAAATGATTCGGTGAACAGACTCTCATCCAGCCAGTTTGACATAAAAAGGCCTTAAAAAGAATATTGTCAGACGACTCCTCACTTGTGAACGTTGGTTTCTCGTATAAAATGTCTCGTTGTTGTGATTTTATTTGTTTTCTTTGCTCACCATGAAACCCATTTAGACTCAAGCCTTTTTTTTTTTTTTTTTTGGTACCACATCTGGGCCGTCTGTCACTCTGTAAATTTTGTTTTCACTATTTCTCTCTTTTTTCTCTGCAACTCAGATGACCTATCTTGGATAAACACTGGTATGTTGTTCTTGTGTATTTCCGTACTCCTTTTGTTTGTGTTATTTATTGTTTTGGGTTTCAGTTTAAATGAAAAAGTAACACTCGAGAATAAATAACACAGAACTCAGGTCCAATTAGTTCATTATTGTCTTTAATAATAATTCAATAATTTGCTACACAAACACATGCAACCACGCACACACTCTAAACTATTCTGCTCCTCTTGCTTCGTGCTCTGCAGGTTTACTGGTTCCGGTGCTGGTAATCTCTGCTGTGGGCCTCGCCCTGGTGGTCTCTCTACTGTGCTGCCTTTTAAGGCTAAAAAGGTAGGTAACAGGAAGAAAACAAGGGATTACACTGCTTACTAAAAACTCATAAATAACCACTGAATAACTTTTTTTTAAGGTAGAGAAAAGCTTGTCTGGTCAATTATTTCTATTAATGTCGACCGTCTCAAAAGGGGTAGTATCTCACTTCTCTATGGGATGCTTGTGTGTCTGAATGTACCAGACGGGAAGAATTCAGAGAGCAAATAAAAAATATACATAGCTCATATAAAGTAAACATATGGATCGAAAGTGGTTCCAGAGAATGGCGAACTAACCTCAGCTGACCCGTCGTTCTGAGAAATAAGGAGTTTACTGGGGTTGTGTCCTCATTAGACGGGGTTTTGGGAATGTATACACTCACTTGTGCCACTCTTAGTTGACCTTGACAGCCGTATAAATCATGAACCGATTTCATGTAATTGTGGCTTTTCTAAAAATGACAGAGGAAATCCTGGAAAACATTTGTTGGGTTTGTGTCACTGAGTGACTGGTGGAGGATACAGTAAGCTAGTAATGAAGGAGCTTCCCCAAATCGAGATAACGATCTTCACAACATTATGGCAAATATGAAATGACTTTAGATATTTACTTTGTTAGGACTGTGTGATGATCATTTTTTAGAAATGAATGATGAAAGGAAGTGACAGTTTCCTCTTCCCTTTTGAAGAGGAACCAAATGTGAGGAAGATGGAAGTGAAATAAACAAACAGGTGGAAACCAAGCTATAAAACTTAAACAAGTATGTAACATTTACTACGAGGTGGAATTAAAAAAGAAAAGAGACGTGTTTCTTCAGAGAATGTTTTCTACCAAATGACTCATGGTCAAGCATAAACGCAGATCAGAAGAATTATGACATTAATATATTAAGACTTGGAAGCTGCGTCCGAAGGGGAAATGTGCTTTGAAGCTTGATCTTCATTGGTGTGATCATGTTGCCTCTTCAGTTTCTTCAGGCTAGTAATATATAATCCACTTGTGGTTGTGAAAAGACAATGTGACAGTGTGATCTCAGATGGTTGGTGGTCAGTTTCTGCGATTAAATGTTGTCAAACGCTGCTTTTTTCACAAATGGTTCTCTCGTCTTCCTCTCTTCACCTATATTCACTGAAAAATAACACCAGGTAAAGGAAATGTTTGAAAGTAAAAAACATCCCTACGTGCTGGATGTATTTAAGGACACAGCAAAGCAATGAGAACTGCGACCTTTGAACTAGAAGGTTGTCCAGAGAGACTGTCCCTCCTCCGCAACTTGAACCATTTCTTTTACCAGAGAGAAAACACTTGAATCACCACAACAAGCTGAATGAATTCAAAGAAAACCCCGTTGTTCTTCTGTGTTTCAGATCTGCTGCGGAGCAGGACAAAAGGAAAACTGCGACATACAGCGCTGGAGAAAAAGACGAGTACGGTTCAAGAGTCTAGAGTATTGATCTGGGTTTGATTCAAAGCTCAAGAATGGCTGGCTGGCTTCTTCTCTCTGTGTGCGTGTGTGTGTGTGTGCGTGTGTGTGAATAGTCCCCGGGGTCAGTTTGGGCATTTCGGGGAAGCATGCAGTGTTTAAGTACGTCCCGTCAAGTGTGCATGCAGCTGTGAGGTTTTGAGTTCTTTTTCTCGAGCTACAGTCTGTGTTGTGGCCAGCTCAACGCGCCGGACCTCCGCGCCGGACGTCTCATACTGTACGACCACTTCTTGATATCGAGAGGGACAGCTGTCCTCTGTGATCACCCTCCCCTTGTCTGACATGATCTGCTGAGTTTCTTAAGGAGACCTCCGAACGAAAGCTCCCAGGCAAAGACGGTCAGTTCAGAGCGGATCTGCTGAGAGTCATAGGTCACGTCCGATCGTGGCGCCCGTTCCCCCGGGGCTTCCCACCATGCGAGAAAGTCCAACCACAGTCCAAACAATAGGTGGATAGGAGTTGACAGGCATCGCTGATGGTAGGCTACGCCACATTTTCATCAACCCTGTACTTAGATCTGCTCCATGGATTTTATAATAGGAGGGTGCTTAGCTGCATACAAACACGGCTTCATTGCTGTGAATAATGCTGGGAAAAAAAAAAAAAGGCTTTTGTGCTTCCAGGCTACACGTGGGATGACCTTTAACCCCGGTTCGCCATTCAGATCACAAGACCCTCTGAGAGAGAGTGTAGCCTGTACAGCTGGGAGGTCACTTCATCCTCCATTCATGACATTCTCACCAAGTTCCTCTCAGACCTTTCATTATTCTGACTGTGATCTATCAAAACGTTGTTTTAGACATTTAAGTTGTCCCTGACTTCATGTTGTTGGAAAAGTATTTTTGTTGTTGTTCAGGGAATATTTATTGACATTCTTTTTGCTATTACTGTATGAACTCAACTCAACCTGAAAAATGTTATCATCATTAGTTTTGAATCTATTTTGCAGGGGAGATCTGGTAAAAAAAACAAAACAAAACACAATCGTAGAACCAATACATATAAATTAATATCACAATATGGAACAGTACAACTTATCCAACTGCTCAGACAGTCAGCAGCAACTCTCCTTCAACACTTTACCAATGACAGCCTTGGATTTATTAATGGTTGACTTTCCTAATTTTAGATTTCTCTAAAAAAAGAAAGACCACCAATGTTGACTTTTAAAAGAGAGTTTTTTACAGATCTTTCAAACCTTAGATGTATTTAACAGCAACCATTGCTGCTAACCGACTGAACTTTACCAGATATCTGCACCGATATGTAGAAGTTGACTCAGTATTGCTGAAGTATGCCAGCGCTCTCCACCCACACTTTAGTACAATTAAACATAATTGAAGAGATAAAAATAAAGTAATTAGAAGGGGAGAAAATTGTGTGGTGCTCACATCACAATAGCTTCTTCCGCACAATGCTTGTATTCTTCTTGACATTTTCCCTTTTTGTCTTCTCTGCATATTGCATGCTGCTTCTCTTTATGTACCCCAAAAGGATATGTACAAAAAGTGTCTTTATGTAGACCTGCTTTGTGAGTATTCTTGTTTGTGTGATAGTAAAGTTATTTCTCTATGTAAAAACTAGTGTAAATATCAGCTGTCAATAAAGCATTTATGTTTTCAACTTTGATCTGTACTATTACATCCATTTATCTTTTTTAACAGGTTTACCCTGAACACGTTACCAGTTCAACACACAGAGACAGCCACACTCTTTCTCACAGTCTGGAATGAGCAAAAATAGCACAATACTAAGACCAAAAACTGAACAAGGTGGATGCTTCCTTTTAGTAGTAAAATTACACTGGAATCAGATCAAAATTTTGAGTGAGAATGAATTGTAGAAAACTTGCATAATAAAGGCTGTAGACACCATACAGCCTGGGGAGTGATAGGCTTTTCATCAACTTATATTCAGAAACTACAGAACCCCCCCCCCCCCCCCCCCCCCCCCCCACACACACACACACACACACACACACACACACACACATGTTTGTACAGCTATATGTTGTGAGGACATTCATTGACATAATGTATTTCCTAGCCCCTTACCCTAACCCTAACCATCAAAACTGAATGCCTAACCCTAACCCATACCCTAAACCTAACCTAAACCTAATTGTAACCCTAAACTAAAAATGAAGTCTTAACCCTCAAAAAGGCCAAAAAAGGTCTCTCAAATAGTGAGGACCGGCAAAAATGTCCTCACTTTGCAACAATTGTCCTCACTTGTAAGGTTAAAAACCCAATGTCCTCACAAAAGGTCCTCACAACATATAGCTGTACAAGTACACACACACACACACACACACACACACACACACACACACACACACACACACACACACACACACACACACACACACACACACACACACACAGGCACACAACATCCATCTGAACTTTCTGACTTAAAAAAAAAACAACAAAAAAACAATGCCCAGCTATATCAGGGCTGTGAAACATAAGGCCTGTGGGTCAAAACTGGTACCAATACAGCCTCCTAAACCACCAAGCACATTGTAGAAACTTTCAAATGGTAATTTATCTTTACAATTTCTACACTGAGCTGAGATGAAGCAGTGAAAGCTTAAAGCATCAGTCTCAAATCATGTTGTCAGAGTGAGCGTGTAAACCAGTTCCTCCAGGAAGTTGTAATGCTGCAATTTCAACAATTAATTTAAATCCAACCAATCTCTGTGAATTCTGCACAATCTTGCAATTTTATCAAGTTGTGGTGATCGCGACATCTCGCATTCACTGAGATCTGTTGAATTTAAATAAATTGTTGAAATTTCAGCAAGTGCAATTTACTATGGGGACTAGTAAAAAATGCATAATGCAACAACATCAGCAGACTGTTTTGTTTATTTTTTCGGAGGGGGGGATTTCACTGTCATTTGCTTTGGCAGGTATCACTATTTTCCGAAGTAATTGTTTGCTTTTTGCAAACAATATGGCCGTTTTCATTATGTGTAGTCTGTGATACAACAAATGGAAACTTTAAGGTTTACATTTAAAGGTTATTATGGCAGTATTTCACTCAAGATGGAGCTGGGCTGCAGGTGACCTCTGAACTCAAACCCTTCTCAGACTCCTGAGCTCTTTCTTGTCGTTGAGCGTTGCTGCCATCTCGCGGACACTTATTGAAACTGCAACCGGCCGCTCCATGTACTTCCGGGTCTCAGCTGGAACCCTCAGTGTAGCGTGTCGCTTTGTGCCCAGCACGCCGTTCGCGTTGTTGCACCTGCTAAGCGAGCTGCCGTGTGGAGATGTTTCACCAGCCTGTGCTGAAGAACCGGCGCACGCTGCTCGAACGAGCCGAGAAGTTCATCTCTGACATTTATTTCACTGACTGCAACCTGAGGGGACGGTAAGGCTGCAGAGACTCAGGGAGGCGCTTCAGATACACAGAACAGCTGCTTGCTGTTCATTTCATTAATGTCTTTTTAATACCCTGCAAAGTTAATATTGACTTATAAGTTATCTCTGTTCGACTGTGGTGCAGATATCTACCCAATATCATATTACAAAAGTCAATGCATCTTTAGTTTTGTCTGTGTGTACAGTACTGTGCAAAGGGCAGCTCCAACAGATTGCTTTGTTTGTCCATCATGTAAAACCTGCAGCTTCAGAACCTTAATCCTCACATAATCCAGTCTGTGCAAGGTCATGGGAATAGACAGGAGGATGCATACCTTGAGCTTGTGATGAAGGCTTAGATAAATGTTTGCTCTCTGCAGGCTTTATGGAGACTCCTGCCCACTGGAAACTCTCGCCTCTTTCCTTTCTCCTAAACGAATCACGTTCGCTGAAGCTTGTCAGCAGAACTTTTCACCTTATAAAGTCAGCGACACCTTCGGACCAACGTGAGTGGCCTACTGTTTGCAGGTTTTGTCGCAGGAAGATCTTATGCAGCTTTTGACATTAATCTGACCTTGATGACCTTTGCAGATGGTGGACCTGCTGGTTCAAAGTGACCCTGAAAATCCCGGAGTCTTGGAGAGGAAAGGAGGTCCATCTCCGGTGGGAAAGTGATGGGGAAGCGATGGTTTGGAGAGATGGGCAGCCTGTGCAAGTAAAGTCGCAGCACTTTTATTTGTGCCCCATAAATATGTTTTTTGATGCGTTAAATGTTGACGGTGTTCTGTTTTGCAGGGTCTGACTAAAGAAGGTGAAAAGACCAGTTACATTCTGTCTGACTGTCTGAAAGCAGATGAACCCCACAGGTCAGCTCTAGAGTGTGTGAATGCTTTGCCTATTCAACATTTAGACATTAAAGTAACTTTTATTTCTCTCTCTGATCCAGTGTCACGCTCTACGTGGAAATGGCCTGTAACGGACTCTTTGGAGCTGGTCAGGGATCCATGATCGCAGCTCCAGATCCAAACAGGAAGTTTTCCGTACAGAGAGCCGAGCTGGTGATCTTTAACCGGGACGTCAGGAATCTCCTGACTGATTTTGAGATGCTTGTTGACATTGTTAAGGTACATTCGTCTGAAAGGTATATCGAATGTGAACTTTGAGTGCGGTGGACTATAATCTTGGCATTTTTGCATTCCAGGAACTTGGAGAAGGAGAGCAGCGAGGATACCAGGCTCTCTTCACTGTCAATGAGATGGTCAACCTCTGTGAGCCCTCTGATCCCGGCTCTTTCTCCAGAGCGCACACCCTGGCTCAGAACTTCTTCAGCCAGCGGAACGGAGACAGTCAGCACACTGTCCACGCTATGGGCCACTGCCACATAGACTCAGGTCTGGACTTTTATTCAATCAAGTCATCAATCAATCAATCAATCAAGCAAAGTTTGTTCGTGTAGTGCTTTACAGGAAACAACAGTTTCCCAAATACATCCATAAAACAATCTAATGAAAGTGCATATTCTTGGACGATTCATTCTCATTCCGAACTCTCTTTCCGCAGCGTGGCTCTGGCCCTATGAAGAGACCATCCGCAAATGTGGCCGCAGCTGGGTGACGGCGGTTAATTTAATGGAGAAGAACCCCGAGTTTGTTTTTACCTGCTCATCAGTACGGCTCTTCTTCATGCTTACGCACATCTAAAATCGGTCCGCTGACACGCTGAACAGTTTGTGTTGTCGTGCTGCAGGCTCAGCAGTTTGACTGGGTGAAGAGCTGGTACCCGGGACTCTTCTCTAGAATCCAGCATTTCGTGAAGAGAGGCCAGTTCATTCCCGTCGGAGGAACGTGGGTGGAAATGGTAAATCGAATCTCTGAAATATTGTTGCCATCAAAAGAAATGAGAGTAAAAGGTTTTGTCAGTTAATTAAGTACACTTGACATTTAAACTGGAAAAAAAAAAAAGTTTGGGAGAAAGATTTGTGAGCCCAAATTATAAAGACAATAACAGAAAGTTAATATTTGAAATAAACGTTTCCATTTGAGTTTCTAAAGATGCACCAGGAGCATTGCTGTTCCTGCTGCCATTTGCTCTCGTTTCATAATTTCTCGATCAAGCTGCAGTCGTGATCCATTGCTCTTTCCAGGACGGCAATCTGCCTTCAGGCGAGTCCATGGTGCGACAGTTTCTGGAGGGCCAGAGTTTCTTTAACCAGGAGTTCGGGATGCTTTGCAAAGAGGTAAAACTGTTCAGCATGCTTAGATCATTTCAGATCAAATTCGTGTTATGCTGTGTTTGAAAATAACATTTGGAAAGCAAAAGGATGTTTTGTTTCCGGTCTTCAGTTCTGGCTTCCGGACACGTTTGGCTACTCGGCTCAGCTTCCTCAGATCATGCAGGGCTGTGGGATCTCCAGCTTTTTGACACAGAAGCTCAGCTGGAATTTAGTCAACACCTTTCCTGTAAGTCCACAGTGCACACAAAAGCTTAAGTTGAAAAATGTCATCTTTCAGTTTTGTTTCACCTTCTCTCAAAGCACAACACATTTTTCTGGGAAGGTCTGGACGGCTCCCAGGTTTTAACGCACTTCCCTCCTGGAAATTCCTACGAGATGAAGGGCAAGATCGAAGAAGTGAGTTGAGGCCACTGCAAACCTGACATGCTTGATGTTGAGTCATTCGGAGAGCTTGATGTAAAGTTTCACTCTGCCCGCAGCTGCTGAGAACTGTGAAGAACAACAAAGACAAAGGCCGAGCTAACCACAGCGCGGCGCTCTTTGGTTTTGGGGACGGCGGCGGCGGGCCGACTCAGCTCATGCTGGACAGACTGCGCCTCGTTCAGGACACAGATGGACTCCCGAGGTCAGTTCCTGTCCTGCTCTCATACTCATCAGTCCACAATGGCCACGCCCAAACGGAAACGTAAACTTAAGCACAGTCACACACAGTCACACACTTTGGATTGACTTTTCCTGCTCTTTGTCAAAAGGTTGGTCATCGATTGGGCAGGACCCATTTTCTCAGGCTTGTTAAGTAAATTTTGGGATATGAGTTATGTCTTCTCATGTCATTGTGACGTCTTACTTTTGCATGCACTCATGTTTTAGTCAGCCTGAGTCACGTTACTCACCTCTGTGGATGGTTCCTCAGGGTCCAGATGTCCACTCCCTCCAAACTGTTTTCTCAGCTGCACGCCGACTCGGCTCTGTTGTGCACGTGGACCGGAGAGCTCTTCCTGGAGCTGCACAACGGCACGTACACCACACAGGCACAGGTAACAATATCTGAAAACCCATTCACAATCCTCTCGGGAATTGTGGGAAAACTAAACTGGGAGTGATGCACAAAGAGAGAGAAGAAACAACAGATTTTCTTGATTTCATTCATTCAATCATTTCATCATTTCTACAACATGATTTTTCTCCAGATAAAACGAGGAAACCGTCAGTGCGAGGCTCTGATCCATGATGTTGAGGTCGCCAGCAGCTTGGCGCTGTGCCGCGACAGGACGTTCCTGTATCCTGTCGAAAAGCTGCGGGAGCTCTGGAGGTTTTAGTTGAAGTTTGTTAAAAAGAGGAGGAAAAAAAAATCTTGTGCGTTTTTATCATTCATAAAAGGCTAAATCAATTTTTTTCCATCTCTCAGGCTGCTTCTGCTGAACCAGTTCCACGATGTGATCCCTGGCAGCTGCATTCAGCTGGTCGTGGACGACGCGCTCAGATACTATGAAGGTGAAGCGTGGCGTACAGCAGATGTTCATTTAAAACAGAGGCGTGCTGGAGTGTGACGCTCTTCCACCCTGTCTTAGACATCCGTCGTGACGGCGCCGCTCTTCTGAACGCTGCTTGTGAAGTATTGGGTACAAAAGGCAGCGCCCTCGGCGTTTTTAACTCCCTGCCGTGGGAGCGCACTGAAGTCATCCAGATTCCAGACGGCAAAGGAAAGCCTGACCTCGGTATGTTTGATTAGAAGCAGCGTTTGAGTTGCAACCCTGTAAAATAAAACCAAGATATTTGATAGTCTGCTATCTGTGGATCTGCAGCCTTGGTGAGCGTTCCCAGCATCGGCGTCTCTCCTGTTCAGCCCACGCAGCCACTGACTCCGGTCTCTGTCACTGTACAGGTGCGTAAACGGGTCATTTGATTCTTTGTTCCCGTCACTTGAATCGGCTAATCGACGGCTGTGTCTCGCTGCAGGCAGACGGCACCGTCCTCATGGAGAACGGGATTTTACAGACCGTCATCAACAAAGACGGAACGTTGGCTTCACTGAATTTAATCAGTTCAAACAGGTACTTTAAGACCACTCAGATTTTTGTTTTTTACTGGAACTGACAGTATTTAGTTAGGATGCGCATGTCTTTGTTTCATCCGTTGCAGAGAAACCATCTCTGACGGCTCCTTTGGGAACCAGTTTGTCCTATTTGATGACGTCCCTCTGTACTGGGATGCTTGGGATGTGATGGATTATCACCTTCAGACGAGGTTTCAGCCGTCTTCGTGCCGCCGACATGGAACGTAAGAGTCTACTGACGCATATTCACATATAACAGTCAATGTAACTCGACAGGAAGCCGCTGCAGGAGGCGGAGCAGCCGGTCCAGGTGGTTTCCTCAGGGGGCCTTCAGGGCAGTGTAAGCTTCACCCTCAGGATCAGTGATAAAAGCACCGTCACTCAAGAGATCGTCATGGATGCCGCCTGTCCCTACATCAAGTTCAACACAGAGGTACACACTAAGGCTTTTTTTTTTTGTTTTTTTTGTCACAATCGGTGAATCTCATAAAACAGGAAATAATATCAAATTCAAAAATACACATTGCTCCAATGTTCTGATCGCAGGTGCAATGGGCAGAGTCGCACAAGTTCCTGAAGGTGGAGTTTCCCGTGCGAGTGCGCAGTCCCAACGCAACGTACGAGATCCAGTTCGGCCATCTGCAGAGACCCACACACAGAAACACCTCATGGGACTGGGCCAGATTCGAGGTTTGTCTCTGCTGATGAGCATTGATCCTGATGATTCAGTTTCAGACCTGAAAGCTGACGCTGTCTCCAAACAGGAGCAATATTATACAGTACTGTACGAAGTCTAAAACCTAAAATGGCAAAGCAAAAGCACTGACATTCGTGAAGTCCTGATAACTACAGTGGAATTTAAATAAACAGAATTTATATCAGTACTTTATGTGACCACCCAAGACAGCCTCAGTTCTTTTCTCTGTAAAAGTGCTGAATGTTTTTAATGGGAGTCTTACTGTGTGGGTGTTTTTTTTCATGTAGCCTCAAACAGACTGAGATGCTGATGTGAAGCTCGTAGTTTCTTTGTACCTTCAGATAGTGCTTCATACCGTTCACCACATGCACAAGTTGTACTTGTTCGGCATCTGTACTCTGAGTATTTCTTGGTCAGTGTTTTTCTTACATGTAATCCCTTCAGTAAAACACTATCATCTCAACTTTCTTCTCCTTAAAACTGGCTCATTACGTTAGATGATGATTCAGAGTGACAGCGAATCCAGGGAAAATTAGTCAATGCTGACGCAGCCACAGATGATAAATTTAAGTTACATCAGTAATGACTGACTAGATTTAAAACTTTCCATTTCAAAAATCTAAATCGAGCCAGGTTATTGCCTTTTTTTCTTTAGAAAATTAGGTCTTTAATCAAAACTGTTGATACCAGTTAAATGATGGTCTGTCTCATTACTAAGGATTTCTACTGTTTACAGAGTATTCCAATAAGCTAACAATGTGATAACAAGTGTATCAAAAATGTCAAAAAGTCATTTAAAAATGTATTTAATTATATTTCAGAAGTAGAACTTCACTTTTATTTTATCTTTGTACATCATCTTCTTAAGTGAAGAATGTGAACACATTTGGAAGATCCATCCGTATGATGGAGATCATTGTGCGTTAGGATCAATCGTGTTTTCTTGTTGGTACTGCATGATGTAGCTGCATTTCTATTGAGCGTGCCTAACTTTTGCACAGTGCTGTATTTTATTTTTGAAACAATCTGCTTCATCTTTTCATGTTTTCACTCAGGTTTGGGGTCACAAATGGGCCGACCTGTCGGAGCATAACTTTGGCGTCGCTCTGCTGAACGACTGCAAATACGGTTATTCTGTTCACAAGAACACAATGACACTTTCCCTGTGAGCTTTCCCGCTGTTCTTATAAACCTGCACACATTAAGCTGCACTGAATATGAATATTTTTTGTCCTTTCTGTTTCAGGCTGAGGGCGCCCAAGGCCCCAGACGCCACTGCAGACATGGGAACTCATCAGTTCACGTATGCAATCATGCCACATGCAGGTACGTTTGACCCGACTCCTGATACGCTGAAGTGTCTTTAGAAGTGATGTGATGCTTTCTTTTTGTTGTGCAGGCTCTTTTCAGAACGCTTCAGTCATCCGCTGTGCGTACAACCTCAACCACCCTCTGAGGTTCCTCCACTGCAGCCCCGACTCCGCGCCTTTCAGTGCCTTCTCCGTGAGCGCCGAGGCGGTCGTACTCGAGACCGTTAAACAGGTATCGGCAGAGCTCCGAGTGATGTCCGGTTCAAAAAGAGAAAAGCCGCTTTGATTCAATTGCTGTTTTTTTGCGGTGACAGGCTGAGGACACAGCGGGGGCGCTCGTGGTTCGCCTGTACGAATCCCACGGGAGCAGCGTCACTGCAACCCTGAGCACCGCCCTTCCCGTCAGAGAGGCCTGGCCGTGGGTGTTTCTCTTTTTATTGCATTCGATTTTCTGTCTGAAGTCACTTTTCCTGGATTGCTTGCTAAGAATAAACCCTCTTTGCAGTTGCGATCTCCTGGAGCGGCGGGACTCCACCCAGCCAGCGCAGGTCACGCCAGGAGGGATCACGCTGAAGTTCACTCCCTTTCAGATCATCACACTTCTGCTCATCTTGTAATTTCATATTCTGTATTACAAAGGTTCAGGGGGATCAATGACCAAAAACACCTTCTCTTTAGAGGTTAAAAATCTGATGCTGTTGTTTAAAGCTACATTTTTTAAAAAATCACTTTATTTGGTATGAAATCAATAAAAACTGCTGTACATTTTTTGTAGAAATGACTTTATTAAAAAAGAAAATTACAGTATAAAAGAATAAAAACCTTGCCAGACAGTTTGGCTTCAGTGTTTCATCTGGACAGTCTCAGACTTCTCCTCTGTGGGCCTGAAGCAGCGACTCCTGTAAGACATAGGAAATGCATTCCAGGTCTGTAAATAAAAACTCCAAATGAGAGAGAAATGTTATTTTGAGAAAATGTCAGGCTCTGACCGTCAGTGGGCTGCGTCCTGCTGGTTTTCCTCCTCCGCTCGCCAGATTTTGCTTCCTGTTGTGGTGCGTTTGCTCCCGGAGTCTTTTTCCTGGTCGGTTTGGTTTTCCGTCTGTCAGCATCCTTCTTTTCTTTCTTGGGCGTCTTGGTCACGCTTTCCCGTTTGATGGTGCTTTTCTTTGTTGTGCTTCCAGATCGGACTTTGGCCACCTAATGAAATCCATCTTTGGGTTTAGAGCGGCACAAGTCGCCAGTTTTCAAACAAGACACTCGAAGTCGGCCTTACCTTTTTCTTATCCGTGTAATCGTGGTCTTCTTTCTTTATCCTCTTCTTTGGACTGGGTGACTTGGAGTCTTACAGGAACAACATGAAGTTGTCAGGTACGATTCAGCTGAGATGTTCAACCTCATGAAAACAGTATTTACCTTTTGGTACCAAGGGACCAGGATCTCCCTGAAATTATATATATATATATATCAATACCGAAAATAATCCGAGGGTTAAAATACCTGAATTTCCTTGACAACTCACCTTGAACCACATGGTCCTGCCGTTGTGGTCCCGGAGCGACTTCATGCCGTCCACGTAGTAACACTGCAGCCAGGCCTGAAAGGCAGAGTAGTCTGCCTTCTCGGGGTCGTAACCTTTTCCACCTGCAACAAAAAACACAGGTGACTTCCACACATAAGCTGTAAATGACCATAAATTCATTTCTGTGTTTGCTCTGGATGATTTGCTCGGTTTTGCTGTCACTGTTTGTTTATGGGACTTTTTCCTCTGTTATCATCTGGTGGGGTTGCTTGACGACGGTTAATGGACAGAGTGGACTTCGATGTAATTATCAGCTCCCTGAGAGGCACAAGCTCTTATGGTGAAGATGACAGTAAGCTACATATTCCATGTAGTTTTTATTTGTTTTTATATACAATTGAAGTAAAATGTTCCAATTCCAATATTGAAGTCTTACATTCTTTAGTCTGTGCAGGTGCATCTGAAGAAAAGTGGCTAGAAAAAGCTCATTGTTTTACCAATTTTTTCTAAACATATAACAGATTAAGAGCTTTATTCGTGATGACTGTGGAGTTCAGTGCTTTCATCCCTTGAGATTGAATTTGGGATTTCATGTCTTGCTCAAGGACACATCGATGCATGGACTGATGGAAGAACAAACCCTCAACCTCCCAAAGTAAAGACGATCAGCTCTACCATTTCAACCATGATTATAATCACCTCTGTTAAAAAAAAAAAAAAAATGAAAACACAGATTTTATGAAATGATAAAATAGCTTGAAATACCATTTTTGATTTTCGTGATTCATAAGTTAAACAGAATAAAACAAAAAAGGTTTGAAATATGTCAGTTCATGTGAAATAAATCAAATGAAAAATCACCATGTTAGGAATAAGCAGATAATTCTCCAAACATGACTCAGAGTTATTTCTGGATGTGAGTGAAGCCTTGCATTCAACATGAAATCAAACTGAAACTTCAGCAGAGCGTACACACACCGAGGCTCACCACCTCCAGAGGGACCGTATGACAGAGTCTCAGCAGGTCGCCCGTCTCCTCTTTCGCCTTCTTCTTCCTCACCCCCTTCTTTGGAAGTAAAACGACACGCTGTCAGACAATGGTTGGATTCAGTTGCGGATGAATAAACGTGTTTTGTGTCTGGGCCCAGTCACCGTGATGTCTGCGGTCTCATTCTTCAGTGGCTTCATGTTTTCATATAAATCTTCTGACTCAAGGCCTTCCAGTGCAGTCCGGGCAGAGACAAAGGGCGGGATATTCAACCTGTTGAAACAAAGGGACCCTGTACTTGAGGCCCATTCTTTTATCGAACAAAGTGTGTGTTGTTTTCACTGAGTCACTTATGTTTTTCCACAGGAAACTTAATGTGTGCCACTCAAATATTATTGAGAAACTTAACTTCAACTTCCGGAGGGTCGATGCTGGTTCTGTTTGTTATAACAATCATTTCCAACCCTTTGAAGAAAACTATAAAGGCCAGTTTCAAACGGAGCAGGAGGATTTTTGGAAACAAAGGAGAACGACGCTCATTATAGCCAACAGGATTACAAAATTCCAGGCTACCATATTTACATATGTTCAACTTATTTTGAAATTGAGATTTTACTTCACATCAAAAAATTTTACTAGCTCGTCTGACACAAAGGGGGTGATTGTGGTTCGTACCACGGAATTACCGCAAATCTTCATCCCACTCTTCCAGTCAGAGGGGCCCAAATGTGGGTGTTTCTATTTTCATTCATGACTTGGTGGAGTGAGATCCCACCCAGTCAGCACAAGGCACACCAGAGGGGATTCCTCAGAAATTCACTCCCTTTCAAACTCTGACATTTCTGCATTTTTTCTTATTTTAGAGCAATATACTGTTTCATGAAGTTCCAATAGAATCTGATGGATGGGTTACTGTTGTACAAGAAAGGCAATCTAACACAAGCCAGGGATTTCTGTGGCACTCAATGCTGAGCCCGAAGTCACCCTGATATATGAAATTAGATGAGAACTTTAGAGAACTAATCACCAAGAAAAACTGCAAGGATTAATCTGACTTAAAAGGTATTTTATAGAATCAACAAATACTCATAATAAATATCATTTTGGACACCAGCAGCTTCGCTTAGGACCACACAGTCCTGTATGTACCACAATGAGGAGGCTCACTGACAGCTTTACAATTAAAATAAACCATTAACAAGTCAACCAAGTGTGTGTGGATGTGCGTGTTTCTCATGCAGGCCTTCATCCTGCTGGTGCATGTTCATCACCTGAAAAGGATTTCAGCCCTCAGGTAGTTCCCGATGCCATTGAAGTACTTCTGATTGAGCAGGACTTCACAGATGGGCCTTTCAAAAGCGCGGTCAGAAAGGTGTGACACCACATTCTCCCTGTGAAAAGAATCGGATCAGTTACAGTGACAGTGCTGTCATGGCTGGGTGGACGACGCGACGCGTAGCACTGCTAACCTGAAGCTTTTGTACTCAAACATGATGCACGGCCCTCTGCCCGCCTGCCACGTCCCGTTGGGCTGCCAGCTGCCAAACCTGCGTGCGTCCACAAAGCTCAGCACTCTGCAGGGCTTCTCTTTGGTGTAAAAGCGCAGATGGGCATGCTTGGGCAGCTCGTCCTCTCCCGTGAAGCGGAAAAAGCCCGACATCCCGAAGCGAAAGACGATGTCCATGGGTTCATCCGCTTGCCCTGCCTTCGCTCTCCGTTTTGGCTCGTCGGCCTTCATGGGCGTCAGGGTGAGCTTCACCTCCTTTCCTCTGGAAGCGGCTGTGATGCGATACGCCTCACAGCTGAAGGACACATCTGGACTTTTGCTGACCTCAGATTTTATGACTGGACCGCTGAACACCACTCCAGCACACACTTTGTTCACAAACTGGCTGGCCAGGTGGAGCTCTGGTCCCTCAGGCATTTTAGCCGGAGCAAGCAAAACGGCGATGCAACTGCAAAAAGTGAAGCACAGATTGAATCAGGAAATATATTCATAACTACAACATGGAAACTGTTTAAGCAAGTTCAGGCAGGAGCAGGGTGGGGATGGCAACTAGGCCCCTAACCCCCACCCATCCTCCCTACGTTAATGTATTGTACCCACAATGCATTAAGAGACAGGAGAATATTGTCATTATTTATGGTTAAATTATATGTTTACTAGGAAGACTTGAAAATTAGCATTTCAACAGTGCACGACATTTCACTTTTAGTCAATGATTTGAACATCAACAGCTCAGCAATAAAAATAGTGGAAGGCACAATAAAGATGATTAGATTTATCAAGTCACCATAGTAAGGGGCCCAGTCCAGATGCTGAGAGACAATAAAAAAAAATCAAGCACATGTGGTGAAAAGCCTCAACAGAGAACATGACAATCCACTACGATTAATCCACACTAGCTAAACGAAACATAATGCATCCCGAGGGAGATCGCAGTCCCAGGAGATCTCCACTGACGAACCCGATCTAACCACAGGGGGGTTTCAGACCAGTGGAGGATGCAGAGATCAAAACGTTCATTCACTCATTCATTCACTCATTCATTCATGCACGACTTACCTACAGCAGGAAGAAGACTTCACCCTGAAATGATATTACCCAGACTGTGCACCGTGCAGGGCGGCTGTGCTCGGAACACACAAGAGTCAGCGTGCTGCTGCAGGTAAGACACAAGCACCGCTGGTTTCATAATATGTTACCAAACAAGTTGTACAATCACCGCGTGGCGCGCTTTCATTTGAAAATATCGCGAGACTCACGAACTGAGCGTGTTCGCGTCTGGTTCCAGTGATAAAAATGCATTTTCCTCATGAATTATAGGACGCTTTTGCCGTGTCGTGCAGTAATTTGTCAAAAGCAAACAAACAGTAAACTTCCGTGTCATGCAAACGTTCAGGCGAAGAAGAGTGAAACGCGATGCATGATGGGATATGTATGCGGAAACGGACAAATGAATTCGTCAAAGTTCATTTTGCAGTTTATTTCCAAAAACACAAAATCAACAAGTCACAAACAAAAATGTTCTTTATGACAAAAGTAAAATTAGACAAAACTAATTAAAATACTGTACACAAACTTCTCAGTGTTTTTACTTGGGTGTCGAATTACAGAGCATTTACAGTGACCAATGAGCTCAAACTGCTTCATTCTGCACAAGTTCAAAGGTTGGACTGAAAAGACAGTGGGTGAGAGGCCGGTTGGTTACACCCATAACACAAAGCAAACCCATCCCCCCGATATGATGTATGTATGGCACTTCAGGAAGTTTAATAACATTTCTGTAAGCTCCGTTTGTCTTCCAAATTTAATCAGTCTCTGGAATTTTGCTTTATTCTTCATTACAGTGCATTCATCATAGCCTGGGCTTGTTTCAGCTCTGTAGAAACACAAACGACACAGATTATGAACACAATTCAAGCTAATTTAAAAAGTATGCAAAGTTAAAAAAAAATGTGATTCAATAAAGTGCAGAACTGACCCGTGAGCAGGACTCTGAACTTTTCTGCCGAGACAGTGACGACGGTTGTTTCTGTGGCGCTGTCTGGACCCTTTGTCTGCAGTTTCAGATGAATCTCCGGTTCATTCACCTCACTCAGTTCGCTGGAGCTCAGAGTGTAGTCGACGCGCCAGGACACATTCTCCAATCGATTCACTTAAAATCATTACAGAGCAGAATTAGAGGAGCTGTGGTCAGCACGCAGTCAGCAGCATGACAGCAGGCTGCATAGAGGGCAGAAACACTTACACCTCAGGCTTGTCTCCCTTAGTTTGTCCTGGAGCGCGGAGTGTTTGTCTTCATAAGATTTGCACAGTCCCATAGTGTGTTCTAAAGAAACAATTGTTTTTGTTGTCAATATTAAATTTCACGGACACATTTTAACACACTCCTGTGCAAACCATTCAAGGCATTATAAGGCATAAGGATTGTCTACAAATTCATTAGAATACAACTTATTTTGCAGTAGAAAAACCACCACAACATGCAGCCACTATTTATTATGAACTGCTGTCATCGTAAAGAGGAACAAAGCATCCTGGGATTGGTGATGTGGTCGTGACAGTCCGGTGATATGAACACAGTCACGGGTGTGTAGGTTTACAAGAGGTGAGGATCACATCCCAGTCACGTCAGATTACTTGTGTTTGGTAAACTCACCCGAGGTTGTGTATCATCTGATTTTATGGTCATTTACAAAATACAAATAAGGTCCCAGAAGTAGCAACGGTATGCTAGAGGTTATGTCTGTTTATTTTGTTTGAACTAAGGTAATTCCAGTAGTGACATTCATGAATGAGTAAATAAACTGGATGCTGGTATATTTTGGGAATTCTGCATGAAAATATGCAAATCGTTCATGAGCTGTTAGATAAACATGACACGTGCTCAACAACCTCAGATTAAAAGGAGGCGAAGCTCTGGTATAATAAAAATGGCTTAGTCAGATTTAACTGGTCAGATGTCTCTTTTTTGTGTTTAAAATGCAGTCTGTCCTTGCTCGAGGTTCAAGCTGCAGCACCAAAATAGATCTGTGCATTACATAATGAGTATATTATGTAAAACATTTTCATAACACACCAGGGAAACAGCCTGAAAAACGAACCTTTAGGCAAACCAAGTTGTTGCAGCTCACTGGACAGAGACTCGCTGTCCACGTCATGCTTTGCAGCGCTGGACAGGATGAAGCTGAGCACTGCTATACTTGCTTTAATATCTCCACTTTCTGCAAGATGAATCAATGAAGCAGCAGTGAGTCATCAGACTAAATTGCAAAGCTCATTCAAAAGTGGCAAAGAAAGAAAAACCTCAGATATTTACTCTGAATCTGCTTTACTCCTGATGACATACATCTTCAAAGACAAATGTTTTGCTGTGTTTATTTCATAAAATAACAAATTTAATAGTTATAATCACTATTTATTCTGGGAAAAAAAAGATTATACACAAAATAAGATTTACATTTAGATGGATGCAGTTTACTGATCCCAATGTTTGAAATTCCTGAAGCTTTACACTCCCACATTAGTAACACAAGTGCTATTTTGTCTTTGTTACGGACCCAAAGCAGTTTTAAAACCATAAATATTTCATATTTTATAGCACATATTAGGACAGGAGTTATTGATTCCTGCCAGAAACGCTGAAGTGTGACAGCAAACAAAATGCAAAACCAATTGCAAAATGTATAACAAAAAAAATAAATAAATAAATCATTGCATGGATTAACACTTCATGTTTTTCAGAAATATTTTTTTCTGTAATGAATTTGTCATTCACTATGAGTATTAGGGAGCATGATATTATATGGAAATGTAATATGCAATAATGATGTTCGAGTAACGCATTAACAATGTGATTTGTGATGAATGCAAACACTTCAGATGATGAAAATGTCTTTCTTTTGAAGCTTCGTCTTCCACACAGTATTGGTTTCATCAGCTGATCAGAAGGTTTTAATAATGAAATTCACAACTTTGGCAAAAATAATCATGATTATGCAGACTCTTTCATATGGTTTGCAATCCTGTCATGTGCGGAGAATAAATCTAAAGAGCAGGGGAACATAATTTATCACACTTCACTCAGGATTTCATATTGTGTATTGCGTATTTGTGATAATTTAGGACACATTATGTAGCTGTTGTATGAATGTCTGATGATTTTGATCAATATGAACCAAAGGTAGAAAAAAATGCTTATAAAGTAAAAAAAAAAAAAAATGTTTGCTTTGTGAGTAGAAACAAGGTTGCAATGAATGATTCACATCACTGTCACACAGTGTCCTGTGTCTCTATTCTAAAAACTCAATGATCAATGCAAACTCATTACAATTCTCATTGAGAACCAGCAAAGCAGGGACTTACCAAACTTCGCATCCGCAGTGAGTTTAGTGACTTTATCATACTGGGAAAACATAGGAAAGCAGCACTGATATGAATGTGTGCTTGTGTGAAATAAACAGTTTGAACAATGTGTGCAGAGAAACTTACGTCAATGCCTTCCCCAAGCAAATCCTTCAGGACCTGACCACAGAGCAGCTTCATCTTGACACTTGACTGTTGCATTAGTGAGACAGAAGATAGAAACATAATGAAAACACTGAAAGCACAGTGCTTAAAGATCACGTGCCTGGCGTTTGCGCTTACAATTTTGGACAACGTGCTGATTTCGGCGAGTACCCAGTCCGGGCAGTCCAAGTCGCCACAAAAACGGAACCGCTATAATGAAAATGCGTGAGTTTAGAGCAGGGAGACATTTCTATCTTAAAACTGGAAGTTAACATCTGACGCCCATATGCCGCTAGCATCGCATGCTAACCCGTGAAAACACAACAAAACATCGACATTGCTGAAGTAAATCATCACACTGTACGTTTCTGAACATTTCGACCACAACGGTGGGTAACATTAAACGTATTGTTATCTAAAAAAAAAAGCAACAATAGAAGATTAAAAGCAGTGTTTACCATGGCTCTGACTGGAAAGAGGAGACCGGAAGACGCTGATCGTTCGTCGTATCTGATTGGACGATGAGGAAAGAGGGCGTGGTTTTCCCTTAAACACGTGACTTTAAAAAAAAAGGAGCTTACAGTTTTGATCTTTTGTCGTCCTGCATGTTTGAGGCTTTTGTTTGATGTGGTTTCCTGTCTTACATTATTGGCCAAACTGATTAATCCAGGTGTGTCTGGTTTATACTGCTGCAACAAGACACACCTGGATTAATCATTTTGGCCAATAATGCAAGACAGGAAATGAATGTGCACAGTTAATTTCAGGAAGTAGTGGAGCTGTGAAAATGGCCCATAGAGATATTACATTAAGGACATAAAAGGGGGGAATAAAATCAATACAAAATAAATCAGCAATTAAACTCAGAGGTGGACAAACTCCCAGTGAAATAAACGAGGTAGTGTGGAGAGGACTGAAATAGAAGCAGTAATATTAGCCCTGCTCAAACAGCTATCACGTGATGCTCAGATCATGTTCTCACATGATGAATTTGCTTCAGGAGGAACGGTTTGTGAAGGGGAAACAAAATATTGCAAGCACTGAAAATATTACTTAAAATACAGCAAGAATTTAGAGCTTTAAGACTGACAGTGATGTATCTGGACTACCAGGAGGACATAAAAGACAAAAAATAAAAAATAGTGCACAGTGTAAGCCAAAATCAAATACAAAATATATAAACTTGAAGGTAAAAGAAGGAAAACCCTAAACCTGCTAAGTCAGTAAATAATAATTATGTATTTCAAGTGTTATTTTAAAGTCAAATCAAACACTTCAGCATTTACAGGAGTGTATTTCACTTGACCATTGACTGCATATGAGTTCACGGTTGTGACATTTCACGGATAAAATGTTCTTAAGTGTGAAGGACCTGAACTGCTTACTGGGGGGTTAAAACTCATGGAGGTGTTTCTGTAAGCTTGCAGTACTTACCTGAGGCACACGTGATTCTCAGAGGGAGAGAGAGGTAAGGGAGAGGACAGATGAAGCCATAAAATCTCTACAGACAAAAACAATACAACAAATCCATAAAAATAACACTGTCTGCTGATTTTTCAGTAGTGAGAGAAATGGATTGCAGTTCATATGAAAAAATACATTTCTGACAAAAGGAAACATGTCGAATATTTATCATAAAAAACCCCTAGAAAGAATGGATTTCTCTTTGCTGATAACAGTTTTTGTTTATTTTCTAGGTAATAATTTAATAGAAGACACCCAATTATGTTGATGTATTTGTGCAGAAATGAGAGACGTGCCTGGTTTTCAAATCACCTGAACAGTGTTGATGTGAAGAGGCAGACGGTCTCGGCAGGTTGAGAGTGCAGCATGTATCAAAAACATCTTGTGTGCAGTTTCATAAAGCATATTTCTCCTTTCAACCCCATGCATTAGTAGGTGGGAGTATACAGAACATTTTTAATATGGATTTGGTGACTTCAATAGTAAAATACATACAAACCATACAGAGCTCTTATTGGATGCATGCCAAAGAGAGAAAATATGCACCATGTAAACACAATAATTCTCAACACTTTCACAGCAGTTGCCTTTTCTGACCTTATTAAGTATGCGTGTGTTTGCCACAACTTCCTCGAAGTACATCCAATTAATCAATTTACAGCCTAAGTAAGTTAATCCTGGACTTTGAGGAGGCCATGGCTAATGCCTTGGCTCAGCTTCCTACTTGGCCTAATATACGACCCAAGCCTCTTCCTAGAGTGTCAGAGTGTTAAAGATCTAAACACCTTCAAAAATGAGCCCTCGGCCTTAATTGGACCTGCTTCCTCACATCAAACTGAGCCACCAGACTTCACTGAATGCCAAAACTAAACCAGATGAACTCTGATGTAACAGTTCTGTAAAACACAGACAAGTGTGATTTACAGACAAACAGAAATAAGTTTCGAGATGATGTTGCTGCAAATGTAAAAATTTTACGAATGACTGTTTGGCAATCGAACTTGAAAATGAAGGCAAAGTTGGACTTCCTAATCTTTTTTCTCAGTATTAGATGTCATTTTATATCTCTATATAATGTTTGCTTGTGCTTGATGGTTTAAAATGGAAGTGTCTAGTAAGTCTGTACAGTGTACCATATCTACTTTGCTGCTCTTACTCAGTTCTGTGCAGGGGAAATGTTACTTTTGAAACAATCTACAGTGAAAGAGATGCACACTTTTAGACCAGTTGGATAGCGTTGTTAACAGCATATAAACAGATTCAAATGCACATTTGCGTGTGGTGACTGGATTGTAAACTGTTTTCTATTGAATAAGCTTTAAAGCTGCAGCGATCGCCCATGAAGTCGACCTTTCTGCTTTGACATGCTGATGTTTCCGTGCACTAAAAAAAAAAGAAAGAGAGAGAGCGGTTGTTTGGTCGAATGGAAAAGGAAATATACCAGTCAAGGTTGGAAAAGTTGGTGCAGATTTGTTCACATGAGTCAGGAGCAGTCTGAGTTTCCAGTATTGTGTCTGCATTCCATTTAGTACTATAGATGATATAGATAGCTACTTAAAGCAGTCATTTCCATAAGAGCTAATGTCTTTGCTCTTTGTGGCATCAGACTGATGGACAGTCATTGGAGTACTTGGTTTATGTTTGCTCTTCAAGTCATGGAGACAGTCAGAACCTATACTATTCATTTTTATAGATCGTGTTTTAAAATGATCGGAAATGTGCTTTGTTTTTTCTTCTCTAACGTGTTATCAAAAGAATATTTCTCTCTAAAATAATTAGTAATTAGTCTTTTGAAATTTATATTGCTACTTGTTATTTAACATATATGTACAGTAAATTTACTGAGAATCCTAACTTTTGAAATTATTGCTTTTGATTCTATTTATTTATTTTTTACACCAAAAGCTATAGTTTTCCTCAAAATAGAACAAAGCTCTTGGGAAGAGGCTCTGATTGGGTGCAGGTGTACGTTTTTATTGGGACAGACTATCAAGCTAACTGGGATATTGTAAATCATACATCAAAAAGAGAAAAGTTATTAAGCCTGAAATAATATGATTTATATGAAGACATTCATAATTCCGCACAGTGATACTCAAAGAGGTAACTGCAGGAACAAAAATTACAGCATATTTCCAAAAAGTGGACTACAAGCATGCATTTTAACTAGGAGCTTCATGATGATATGAAGAAATACAGACTTTTTATTGAAAGTAGTCCGAATGCTGTACCAGGCGTACCATACAGGGCCGTTTCTAGATTCATGGGGGCCCTTTGACAAGATCCCGTTTGAGGGCCCCGAGATAGCTAAGTAGGTAGCTTTATTGATCTCTTCTTGGTTTGTCAGACTGTGATGAGGAGGTTCCTAACCCTTTAGATGGTCTGCTAAGGTGCAACAAATTACACCTCATGAGCAAAACAGGCTGCAGTTAAAACTGAACATCTTAAGTTGAGCCACCCAGGCGAGTTGAACTGATAAAAACAAAACTATATCACCAGGGAAACAATTCCCAAGATGACAATAAATAAAATGTCTTTACTTTAAAGAAGAAAATAAACCAAACCAACATCTACTTCAAAATACAGGAATGAAAGCAACATAATTAAGATCACAGTCACACACCTGTTAGAACATCACCTAATAACACACATTATTCACAGCAGCAGTCAAAGTGATTTGTCCTGAAAATGTCTTGGCTTCCTGGCTTTTTTACTCGGAAAGTCATCAAAGCTGTCCTCATCAGACCGCTGCTTGAACATCTCATGGTTGATGCTGACTATTGCAAGACCAGGGAGGTGATCGTGTCCCATAGACACAGGCTCTCACTTCACCTAGAGTTTCAAATGTTCTGACTATGAGCAATTTTACAATGTCAGGTATTTAACACTATGTCAGCTGGTGTTAGGTTGATCATCTCTGTCGTTCTCAGTGTTTTAATCTCTCGTCCACCGTTGGAAGGAGATCGGGACCTTGCTAGTTGGGTCAGCGGTTAGCTTATTAGCCCCTCGTGTCCTCTGCTCGAGTCGGTCAGCTGAGAGTCAGTGGTCCTGTTCTAACCTGAATAAACAGGTCGGCAGTCGGTCACTCGGTCATTCCCTTAGCAGGACATGGCCACGATAACTTCATGAAACAAAAACTAAAGTTGAGTTTATGACAAATACCAGTTAGCTAATCTTTATCTGAGCTAGTTAGCAGAACAAATAAACAACTATTTAAAAAAATGGCATTTCAGCTCCACCTATCCAGCCCACATCACCAATAGATGATTTACCCTTATCATTTGGCTGTTTTTTAATGCATCAGTTTAGTTTTTCTTTGATTTTTCTGCACAACTGGAATTTTTTTTTTATGGCGTCACGGTGTTTGTTTTGTTTAATTCCCTCATTATACCCAAAATTTATTTTTAAGCATATATAAAGAGCAACAAACACACGAAATAGCTACAGATAAACCAAGACGTTTTGAACATGTAGTTTTGGGGCCCTTGGTGGCCCCGAGGCAGTTGCCCAGTTCTCCTAGGTATCAGAACAACTTCCTGCTGAAGGCACAGGGTCCCGTCTCCTGTCCGATGCCCTTCTGTGCCCATCTGTAGCGGAGCCAGAGTGGGGGCAAGGGGGCAGTCGCCCCAGGGCCCACAAGGTCATTAGGGCCCCGTTTCATGTGATGTGTTCACATTTAATCGAAAATAAATTATTATAATAAAATATGCAGAGTGTGCGAGAAGGTATACGCATATGATTGTGGGCTCCCATTTGCCAATTCTTACATTAAGACTATCCACGAATGCATCAGAGCTGTAAGCCAGCGCTGATTGGCTGTGCGGCATTAACAAGTTTTTTCTTTGCTCTTGATCTGAACTCTTTGGAGGGAAGTTAAACAGCTAAACACTATGCTAGCCGCTAGCGGTACTACCCAAAACCTAACATTGGAGCCACTGGTGAGTCAGTGAAACCTTCAAAAATATTATCTTCATCAGAATGCTGTGGTCTTAAACACCTGCCTTTTTGAATGTGCCTTGTGCTGCTCTCAACTATAAGAGACCGCCGAGTCTATTTTTTCTAATATACGTGAATAACCAAAAGATATAGATAGCTGTGTCTATATCTATCTGAATAGATTGTGTAATTTTAGACCAGCTGTGTTCATTTTATATTTAAGCTGTATCAAAGATGGTTCAGATTTAGCCCGTGACTCTTTGTCTAAGTTTTCAGCACCATGGACAGCGGACGCCCGGAGATTGACAGCTGTCACGCTGCATTTGTGTGTGCGTGTGTGTGTATTTGTTCTTCAGAACAAGTTTGTGAACTGGTTTGTGACTTTATTCTGCTTTCTGAGGCATATAGGTTTGCTTGGTTCAGTAAAAGTGAGCATTAGTGTGTTGTTTGATGGTAGGATGAGGGATTGTTTGAAAGGTAAAATTACTATCATGAGGGCCCGTAGAGAATGCTCCGCCCCCTCTGTACTGAGACCCACGCTCCACCTCTGGTGCCCATTGAAACTTATCGTTTTGCTCTGGAAAAATGAAGACGTTCGACACGTAAATCTTGGATTACGACACCTCCCCTCCTCTTGGAAAAGATTCATTGCATCCTCAATACCAGGGTGGAGGAATTTCAGAGGATTTAGGGTCTGTTGATTTATGGGATGGATGAGCTCAATACATACTCGTATGCAGGAACCTTTATCAACATTAGGTATCACAATATAAGGAGGGACAGAGATCTGGATGTTATACCTTCTGATTTTATCTGTTTGGTTCAATATTATTTGATATATATCTCCAGTGTAATTTGGGCAGGGTTCTTATTAATGCATTCCTTTTAAAGCTACATCACCTGTACAGTGGACAAAACACAATGAAATAAATGGATGTTAAAAATCTATTTTAAGAACTGATTACTCTCAAACGCTGCGTCACACTATTGACTCTGAGATCACACTATAATTAATACATTTCTTGCAGACTTTGACATTAAAACATATTGTAGATGATTGTTGGGGTGCATAAACAATGTTTTGAACATTGAAATTTGATCTGTATAGGTCTTTATAAATAAAACCGCAACTGTCATTCTGTTTCCATTTCCATACTTCTTCTAATCGATCTCTCCTTCTTCTCCTGGACCTGTCTGCAGCATTCGACACTGTCATAACATCCTGCTGCACTGGCTCCAGTATGAGACTGGTCTTTCTGGCACCATTCTAAACTGGTTCCTGTCATGCCCACTCCTCTGTTACTTGAGAGTGGGTCTGCCTTGCTGCTCTCTCTCTCCCCTCTCCTGTAGGTGAGCAGGTTGTGTGGGCGGCTCATCAGTGTATTGGCGTCACCTGTCCGGGGAGTAGCCTCATCGGTTACACCTGTGATGCTGCCTACTTAGGCTGGCTGCAGTCCACTCTCCGATGTGGGATCGTTGTTCCACCTCACCTGGACCACCTCGTTTAACCCCCTCGCCCGCCACCTGCTCACCAGGTCTCCAGAACCTCAGACCTGTCCACGCCTGCCGGTGGCGCAGCCGCCGCCTCAGACCCGTTCTCGCCTGCCGGTGGCGCAGCCACTGCCTCGGACTCGGGCCTTGGACCAGCCCAAGTCAATAAACCCTTTAAACCCAGTCCACCGGTGTCGGTTTACCTATCTGCGTCTGAGCCTCTGTTTCACCTGCCGCAACAGTTCCAGTCGTATCTCAGTGGGAGAACAGAATTTGTTGCTCTTGGGCAATCTGAGTCATTTACCCATACAGTTACTTGTGGTGTTCCACAAGCGTCGGTCCTCGGTCCAATACTATTCATCACTTATATGCTCCCCCTTGGACAAATTATCACAAAACATGGAGTGTCATACCACTGTTACGCTGATGACACACAAATGTACATAAAAATGGACCCCTCCACATCAAACTCAACTCTTCCACCTGCTCTTAAGCTTTGCCTGGAGGAGGTACAGGCATGGATGGCTGAGAACTTCCTTCAGTTAAATAGCAGCAAGACTGAAGTCATTCAAATTGGCACACCACACCAAATCCAGTCCTCCTCCCTTAGCAGTATTCATGTATTTGGCCAAAACATTCCCCTCTCTTCCACTGTCACAAACCATGGAGTCAAACTTGACCCACACTTGTCATTTGATACCCACATCCGCCACCTCTGTAAGGTCTCCTTCCTTCACCTCAAAAACATCGCCAAACTCCGCCCCTCCCTCTCCCAACCAGATGCCAAAAAACTGATCCAGGCTGGACTACTGTAATGCCCTCCTCGTCGGGATCCCTGGCAAGAATCTCCAAAAGCTCCAGCACATACAGAACTGTGCTTCCCGGGTCCTGACGAGGAGGCGCAAATACGACCACATTACCCCTGTTCTCCAATCTCTTCACTGGTTGCCAATTCAATACAGAATACACTTCAAACTCTGCCTCCTCACCTACCAATGTGTGCATGGAACTGCCCCTGCCTACCTCAGAGAACTCCTCACCCCACACACCGCCCCACGAAGCCTGCGCTCCACCACCTCCACCTACCGCCTGCACCAGCCCAGAACCAAACTCTGCACCATGGGGGACAGAGCATTTCAGGCGGTCGCCCCTCGGCTCTGGAATGAGCTGCCAGAGACCTTGAGGGCCCCACAGAGTGTGGAATTGTTCAAGAAAGGCCTAAAGACTTTTCTTTTTAAAAAACCCCACACTCTTGAATCAGCCGCTTAAATTTTCAGATTTGTTACTCATTAATACTTTTTGTTTTTTATTAAAATGCTGTGCTAATTGTGTCATGTTTTTATTATTGATTTATCTGTATGTGGCACTTTGAGATTTCTGTTTGAAATGGAAAGTGCATTATAAATAAAATGTATTATTATTTTATTATTCTAATAAAATAGTAATATAAATACTGCTTTGAAATTCCTCTTATTCACAGTTTTCTAAACTATGGTTTCTTGTAAAAACAGACAAATAAGAACAGGAAATGAGGCATGCTAGAAAAAGACAGCCATCACTCTTATCAAGTTGTACCATGCATCCATCCATTCTCTATGCCTTGTTATCCACTTCAGACTCGTGATACATTGGAGTCCAGCAGAGTGCATCTGGACAAGTCACCAGTCCATCAAATACAGAGAGACAAACAACCATACACACTCAAATACACACCTACAGGCAATTTAGAGTTGTTTGTTTACCACACAGGTCAAAGGCTGGGAAACCCCTGCAGGACAAACACAGGGCGACAGAATAATTTAGAGTGGTCAGTTGATCTCAAACACATGTTCATGGAGTGGGAGAACAAATGTAGTCTTTTGTGAAAACCGACATAGTCACAGGAAGAACATTCACTCTTCTCTCTCTCTCTCTCTCTCTCTCTCTCTCTCTCTCTCTCTCTCTCTCTCTCCCTCTCTCTGTCTCTTTCTCTTTCTCTCTCTTGGCTATAGTTTAAGCGTCGCCTCAGCTGCGCGTCGCTCGCTGCGGGAGCTCGTCTAGTTTTCGGCAGGTGGATGAAGGAATAATAATAAAAAATAACATTTAAACGTGGACTGTCACTTTTTCCCGTTTTGTGCGCCACCGGTTTGACCACACTGAATATCTCTGCAGGGTTTTTCTCTCTCTTTTTCTACTTTGATCCTGCCACCGAGAGGCGGATTTCCATGGAGGAGGCGTAAAGACAGAAACCGAGCGGGACTGCAGCTCACGCACAGACACGCACCAGCAGCAGGAGGAGGAGAGGTGTTCAGCGGCGAAAATGAAGCGGCTCTTCTTGCAAACATGGATTTTGCTTGCTGCGGATTTTCAACTCATCCTCGGCGCCGGTTTGAAAGACACACCGACTCTTGGATCGAAGGACACTCCCAGACTTCTGATCAGAGGTGAGGTGAAACGTTTCCGCCACAGTGACTCAGGTACCGTTACGCTGAAAAGACAGACCCCAGGAGGAGCTCATAGTCTGATGATGATCTCATGATCTGATCGTGCATGTGAATAACGTGACCTCTCTCTCTCTTTTTTTTTTTAGATATTATCACGGGCACGTTTGAATATGAGACTGTCCAGAACCACAGTGTGTTCCTGTATCAGGAGTACTCCAAGGAGCTTTATGTTGGAGGGGCCAATTTTGTTTTGAAGCTTGATGTGAATAATTATCACATCATAGAGGTGGGTGTTCACTCCAGATTTATTTATCAAACGTCAGTAGTTCATTTTATTTGCGTACTCCCAGCTTGATTTCTGTGCAATTTTGAGGCGGACTGTGAAGTTTGGAGTGCAGCTGGGGGTTATAATTAGATGCTGTACTGTAACAGATGGCCTTCACAGCCCCCATTGTTAGCCCAAGGAGTCTCTCTGCTCCCACTGATAGGACTGTCTGAAAAATGTAAATGTACCTGCAAGCTGCTGATTAAACGAGGCAGGAGATACCTCACAGACACATCCGCCTGGCATGTCAGAGCGTCTGAGGATCCTGGAGATGTAGTCAGACAACCCCTGCTTATCCTAATCCTAACTTCTTAGGTTTGTTTAGGACTGCTGAGTGCAGGGCAGAGAGAGACAGATTCTCATTTCATTGATGGATGAGAGTCCTGCTGCAGCAGCTGAGTCAGTTTCAGTCGGGCACTTTATCCTTGTAAAAGAAACCTGAAATTAAATCTGTAAAGGCTGTAATTGTTTGCCATGAATCAATCACATGGCTACTTTGTAAATGTATAGTTCAGACCTCTTATAGTTTTGTTTCGTTGTGTTTTTTAGCATAATTTTAGGATGTTTTTCTTAATGAAAACCAAACAAGTTTTTGCTCAGTAACCATTTGAATTTTCTCACTGAACCAAGCTTGCCACAACTTCTAATCATTATACTGCTAAAAGCAGTCGAGTGTTGGCTTTCTTTCTCTCTTCTTCTTTGTTTGTTCTGTCTTGAAGTTCAAAGTTTTGCCTTTGTCTTCCAAATGCAGAAGTTTCCTCTGACGACGACAGAGCAACAGCAGTGTGAAGAGGTCAGTTGCCTAAAATTGATGTACGACAACCATAATGTGACAAATAGTGGGCTTTCATCTAAACATATCCTGCTGGTTTGTGTTATTTGTGCTGCAGGAATCCTGTGAAAACGTCATCACTGTCATTGAGAAGTTTCAAGACAGTTTATTCGTTTGTGGGACGAATGGACACAGACCACAGTGCTGGAAGCTCGTGAGTGTTTCACGTACAGTGACATCTGTCTGGCAGACTGCAGCCGAATGAAGTGTCCCGCCGTTGTGGTTGTAATTAAACTTTAATTGCTGGATGTCTGGGTGTTTTACTATTTTTCCATCACAGGTTCGTAGAGCTAACGTCATAATTTTTCTGCCATCCTACAGTTTCCTTCAGTGCAGAATCAGACTTTTGAAGTAATGGAGAGTTATGAGGGGACAGGCATCTCTCCATTTGTCCACACTCAGAACTACCTATCGCTCTCAGTAGGTGTGTCAGTAAACACGGCTTCTTGCATAACTGCTTTGCACTCTGCTTTCAAAAATGCATGGAGACTTACATAATATCAGCGTTGGCAAGCTGAAACATTTACACAAAAATGTCCTAAATAATTGAATTGCTTCGCTTCTTTAATGCGATGTGTTATTTTTAGAGGGCGATCTGTACGCCGCGGCACCTTTGGATGCAGATGGGAGTTCATTACAGTTCAGAAGAAAAGCAGGCAGCCGAACGAATGTGTGGATGTACGACAGCTGGGTGTCAGGTGAGTTAATGGCTGCAGCTGAATAATGCATGGTGTCGATGTGGCTGCTTGTCAAAGGAGCGTTGTAAGTGTGATGTATTATTTACATGGTAAGGATGCAGTAGCATCATTTTATTAGATGTTATTGGTCTTTTAATTTTAGCTTTATGTAGCAAAGACACTGTCTTTTGTATTAAGAAATGTGGTGAAGACTGACAGCAAAATCAGCTCATGTCATTTATTAAAACTGTCTTTCTGTTCCCTCAGGGCACCATGCTGTAACTCAAACAGTGGGATGATATAGTAAACACAGTTTGTTTTTCCTTTTTCCACAGAGCCCACATTTATCTCAGCATCCTGGGTAAAACAACAGTATGATCCTGACGATGAGAAAATCTATGTCTTTTTCCGTGAGAAGAACTCAGACCCAAGCCCGGAGGCCGACCCCTGGTTATCTCGCGTTGGCAGAGTTTGTAAGGTATGATGGAAGCTGAAGACCCTTCCGTTTATATGGCTGAAAATCACCTCTGTCGCTCAAAATAAAGGAGCTCTTTAATTAGATGGGAAATACAAATCTTGGGGGGGGGGGGGGGGGGGGGGGGGGGGGGGGGGAAATGAGCAGTATGGACAAACTGGTCACAGCGGGGCAGGCAGATTGGCAGGCGGGGCAGGTGGGCGTGGCAGGTGAGCGTTTAGGGAAAGAAAACAGACAACAGACAATGAACACAGGCAAGGTGTAACACCAGACATACAGGATATGAAAATAGGGCAGTGCACAAAACTATAACAACTGCAAGAGAAAGGCCATAAAATCTGCTCCTTTAAACTTAATAAGAATGTTTTTCTTGTTAAAGTGCAGTGTGTGAGATTTTTAGAGTTTTATAAAGCTACTGTCACTGCATGGCATCGGTTTAGTTCTTGTAAATATAAACTGCTTCATAAATTCCTTCATAATTGCTGTAAAGTAAGATTTTTAGCAGGGCATACTTATATCAATGCGATAGTTAAGTTTCTCAACTCTAATTAAATTCCTACAAGAGATGAACATGTTTCCCTTTCACACGTGTATCAGTACATTTGTATGTACATTTGCCTTTAGATTAGTAGATTTTTTTTTTATGTTGAGTAGGTATTTGGTATAAATACAAATGTACATAAAATGTACATAATTTGCATGGTCTTAAGTCAGTGTAAGAAACTAAGTAGAGAAAACATCTATATGTGTACAGTACAGTATATTTCTTCTTTCTGCTCATTTTAATTATTTTGTAATTTCTACTAAACAATAACATCCTCCCTTACTTTGCCAGCAGAAAAACAGAAACCCAAAACAATATGCCACCATCTGTCAAGTCGGTGCCATTTGATGGTGTTGACACTTTGTTTGTCATGGAAACAATGATTACATCTGCTTCCATTTACAGTGTAATGACAGTGATGCTGTGATGGTCCAGTAGTTGTTGTTTTTGTCGTCATGGAAAATTTAATAACGTCATTGGATATGATTTCACCTCACTGTGACTTAAAAAGAACAAATTGAAGGCTGATACAGTGTTTGCAGAGTAATTTTCCCATTTGTTTTATGAGGTCAATTGCGGGCTATAGCAGGCGTACATGTCAATAAAGTATGGGTTTAATGCAGTCAGGCACCATCTGCTGCAGGATGTTATCCCTCCTACTACTTAAACCAACACATCAATCATTCTTAAATAATTTCCTCCTGGGATTTTTAAAGTATTTCTATTCTATCTGTGTATCTGCCTTCATCGTTTGTCGAAATAATTCATAGAAATAAAAGCACGTCTCCTCCATATAATTTATTTGTCTGATTTTTGCAGGTCGATGAAGGTGGATCGAAAAGATTCTTCCAAAACATGTGGACATCATTTCTCAAGGCTCGGCTCGTCTGTGGCTTTCGCAAGGAGTCGCTGTACTTCAACCGTCTTCAGGACATCTATGTTATGGACGCCGAGGACTGGCACGACACCAAAGTGTATGCGCTATTCTCCAGCAGCTGGTGAGACTCTGCCTTTTTCCTCTATTTCAGAATCCAAGCTACATCATAAAACACACACTGACATCATAGACATCCTCCTTATGTGTATTTTCTAATGCTGTTCATAAAAAAAAACACTCTCTGTAATGTGTTTGTCCAACGGCCGAGGGAGCAGCCTCACACCACTCCCATGTTCAGCTCAGCTGCAGTGATCACGATTTCCATGCTAACCTCCGTTTTCTTGTTTTCTCCAGGAACTCCACAGCTGTTTGCGTCTACTCAATAGGAATGATTGAAGACGTATTTGAGAATTCAACTTTCAAGGGCTACGACAAAGAAATTCCACATCCGAGGCCGGGAACAGTAAGGATCTGTTATGTTGCTATGCTGCTTTATAGAAACAGAACTTCCTCCACTGGTTTTATTTTGGCATTCCCATTTGAGACGCCGCTCACTGTTGCCAGTATATCACGTGTCGCGGTGCAATTCTGGCCTCAAATAAACACATGTCACGTAAATCAGTGGAAACATGGAAAAACGTTTCTGTGCATTGCTTCAACATGTTCATTGTTTCCGTCCAGCCCATTGTAGTTATTTTGAAAAGAGCCTGTTTTACCCTGTTGCCATGGAGCTAAAAGGGGATCCTGGATGTACTATTTACACACTGAATCATAACAGAGTTTCCTCTCATTGTAGTAAAACAAAATGCAAAAAAAACATTAGAAATTCCTAACTCACGGAACCTCTGTAGATTTGCTGTAGATTCTAGAATGTATCATAATACGGTGTCCTTCAACATTTTAACAACTTCAGGAAAGGCTAAACCTTGCAGGACTGTGGTCTGGATCCCAGACATCACTGTCTAAATAAACTGGTTTCCTCTCAGTTTTGTATACCTTAACCTGAATGACCTGAGCTCACAGTTCATGTGCCAGTCGTACACAGATTCCAAATTGCGTCTAAGCAAAGGAAACTCTGTTTATGTCCGTTTGTTTTCCAGTGTGTGAGCAACAGCAGGAGTCTGCCCCAGGCCACCATTAACATCATCAAGGATTACCCTGAAATGACGGACTGGGTTCACGCGGCCCCATTCTATGTGAGCAGCAACAACTACACCAAGATAGTTGTGGACCGAGTCCAGGCAGCTGACCAGAACATGTATAACGTGCTGTTTCTGGCCACAGGTATGTCACGCTCAAAGCAAAATCCAGACCGGTCAGCTCAAACTATCCTCACCATCAGCTTTTCATTCCAGCACCTTCTGCGTCCTTCTGTTGAACTGCCGTGTAATCATATTACTCTGTTGTGTTTGGGTTGGGTGGGCTTAAAGTACCAAATCAGCAGAACCACTCCTGAAATAATATTTCAATATTTTCAGATTCTGGAAAAATCCACAAAGTCTTAGAGGCTGGATCAGAACCTTTCATCATCTCTGAAACACGGCTCTCCAACACATCCTCCATACAAGTGATGAAGCTTGACTCTGAAAAGGTACAGCCCCTTTAAATATCTCTTCATAAATATTCAAAATTTTGCCAGTGCAGCATTGTGAGAGGTGTTTCTTGGTTAAAAAAACAAAAAACAAAACACACATACAATCTTACCTAGTGAGATGTCAGCACATTACACTTGATGGTCCGTAAAGTCAAAATGCTGCTGTTGTGTTAAGAAAAATGTTGATTCTTTTCTCTTTTAATTCTTTATTTCTTTACCTTGTTTTCAGAAAAAGTTGGTTGTAGGTATTTCAGAGAAAATCTCCACCGTGGACCTCCAGAGGTGTCAGGAGTACAACAGCTCCTGTGCGGACTGCGTTCTGGCCCGGGACCCGTACTGTGCCTGGACCCCATCGGGATGCGTCCCGACCGTCAAGTGAGTGTGACGAGCTCTCAGGAGTCGTTCGTGTTTCTCCATGTCTTTGATAAAACTGACGCAGGTTCGTATGTTTTGATTTGTGTTCACAGCGGATCCATTCAAAATATCATGAATGGGGGAATTAGCGTGTGTCCAGGAGAAGGTAAGTAATACTAACTCATGTACACGTTTACTTCTGCTTCGTCAAGTTTGATTGTTTAATTGTTGGTTTTTAGAAACGAAGGCCGTGAACCGAAGCAAGCGGGAAACCACTTGGCCGAATTCTCGGACGATGCATTCTGTCCCCCAGAACGTCCCTTTCTATCTGTCCTGCCCCATCGGCTCCTACCACGCCGAGTACACCTGGGAGCACCGGGGCCGCAGCTTCCCCTGCCTCCAGATGCTGTCCAGCTGTTTGCACCTCATTCCTTCCATGGCGCAGGAGAACTATGGCGACTATGAGTGTGTTTCTATAGAGAGAAACTACAGAAAAGTGGTCAAGAAATATCGGCTGATTGAGCAAGAACTGCCAGATGAAAGCAGATACTTCAAGACGAACAACGTTCCTTATCAGAGAAATGGTGCAACAACTGTCGTTCCCCAGATCGCCTGGTTCACACTCCTGGCTGAGGCCGTCCTGGGGATTATCAAATAAGAGCGCGAACAAATCACTTTGAAATTCACATGACTTTCTGTTTGAATGGACTCTCTGTTAAGATCCTCCTGCTTCATGCATTTTTAGCACAAATAACTCTCCGGTCTTTTCTCTTTGCCTTTGCTGATCAGGCCAGGCATGACTGAAGGAAATCCACCTCAACACCAGCTGAACAATCCCAACAGGAAGACCCCTGCTGCGGCTGTGCTCTGGGTAACACAGCTGCGTTTGGCAGAATAGTTCAGAAAGCCTCCACGAGCCGGGCTTGTTTGTTTTAAAGCCAGAAGAACAATGAGCTGATGGAGTCCGAGAGCAGCATGGCAGCGCATGTCTTAATAGTGTCTAATGGACTGGCTCTGAGTCGGGTCATGATCGAAGTCTTGAGCGTCCTGCATGGATCGCTGCAGCACTTAACTGAGTGGCCGCTGTGTTTCAGTCTGTGTGGAACTGCACTCCTTGAATAATCACAGGAGGTTGGCAGGAAAGGCTTCTGGTCAGGCTGAACTTGATAAGCAGCAGTGTCGGAATGCAAGCCATTTGTTCTGAGGTTAACTCTTAGCTTATAACAAGAGAAGTGCAGATTTCCTCCTCTCCCCACTGTGGTGACAGCAGGGCAGGGCGTGGACATCAGGGAGCATTCTCTACATTTTCCTGGAACAGTCGGTCATGTCAGCATTCGTAAGAGTTGTAATGAAAATGTTCAGCGAAAGATAAGATGTGATGCCGGCAGTTCAATTCAAACTGGACATGAAAATAACAAACATGGAAATGCGGTCCTCAGCTTCTGAGTAGATTGCAGATTTCAGATGGTTGGTGGGCGTAGTAGTTTTCACTTTGCACTTCTGACAGTGACGTTTTAAAGGGGCTGCTTTTTAAGCTGCTTTTATATATTTATGACAGATATATTTTTATTCAATCGAACACTGGAATTATTAATGAGAGTGAAAGTGTAGAACTGTACAAGTGAGAGGAAGAACTTAGCTTGGCCACTTTCACCAAGAGAAGCAGTAGCGTGCTAACACGTTCATCCAAGTTTTAAAGCTGCTTTATCCAAATTGCTTTTGAATGAGCTGAAAATCTTTGACAGCTCACAGTTAGCTAATATTTAGCAACCAGAAAAAAAATTATTTGAGAATGTGTTAGAAACTCTCTGAATGTAATGACCTCATCACTGTGCCTTTTGTTTGTATTTGTAGGAGACTGGAAAGGCTGTTTCTTCTTTCAGTTGCATAGTCACTTTAAATGGTCATTCTTTAGATATTTGGACACTACAGACAAAGAGGTATTTATTTTGTAATTTGTATTTTAGGTACGATGTGTTGCTTTATAAAAGATATATGAAGTGTATAAATAAATCAGTAATGTAAAAATGTAAAGTATTATTAGAAATTGTGATATTTATTATTATGTGCCTTTATTTGAAGCAAAGTGTTTGTTTTAGGACAATGAATCTTAGCAGTAAAATGAACTGTAATTAGCTCAACAGAGCACTGCAGAGATCTTTATCTCTTTTCTGTCTGAACACCCAACGTCATGATGACCAGGGGAATACTGCATGTCCTGTCCTGGGGTTAGCGGGAAACACATCATCAAATATTCTCTTGGAACAATTTGGGCAAATTTCCTGGATTATTTGCAGATTCTCTTTCAGATTACCTGATTCCGGTTAAATGCTTTTAGAAAAAGACTGAAGATGAAAAACATATCTACCCAGAGTCTTTAAATCACATGAGTTGTGGCTGAGTGCTCTGCTGCTGCCTTTATGTCACACTTGTCACAATAACATCACGCGGTGGAATCACGTTTTGTGACCAGACCATGTTTTTTTTTTTTTTTTTGGGGGGGGGGTTTGTGGGTAAATTAGTCATTCTTACTCCAAATGAGCAACAACACTAACAAACAGTGACATACAGGAACAAACATTGTGAGGAATCCCCTCTCTGCCTCTTTGGCTCAACAATCACAAATCTTTGTCAGCCGCTGTGATCTCTAGTAAAAACATGGGCGTTTCTCTCTGGAAAAGAGTCTGCAGAGATTTCCACTTTGCAGACTCGTGTCTGAGTTCCAGGTCACTTTTAATGACAGTTATTAAGGCTCTGGCTTAAGCTGACGTAACACCTGATCTCAGAGTGAAGTGTTTCCAGAGGTCAAGTGTCCAGATGGCACTATAGCTCATGAGTGACTGTTTGGGTGGGGATCTAAAGTGGGGTTTTGCTTGGTTTTTGTTATGATTTGTAAGTTAAGAGTCATTCCAGCGCCTCCCTGTATAGCTACACTGAGAGTTTGTGTCTAGCTTATTTCATAGCACGCTTCAAAGGGGAGTTCCCAAATTCTATACAGAAACCAAACAACATGCCAAAATTGATGAGAACATTAATGACAGAAAAGGATTGCAATAAAAAAAAAATGGAAAAAGTTATTGCATCCAGCTCAGGGTTGCAGGGTTTGAGAGTGTGAATCCAACAAACTGTGTGCAAAAGCAGGATGCGCTCTGGACAGTCTGAGACAGACACAGACAGTCACACACTTAAAGCTGAAGGCATCACTTAACCTGGAATGTGTGTTGACTCTGTGTGTGTGTCATGTGACAGACTGGCGCCCTATAGCCCACCCACCAACCCACCAACCCCCGACCCTCTGACCCCCTCCTGAACCAGTAAGCTCAAACAACAACATGAAAACCACATGAGCTATATCACAAACTTTCCAGCATTAAAACTAAGGGAGAGTTTTTATGTTTTCATCTTGTTGTGTCCAGGTTTTCTGTTCAACCAAGACGATCCCAGCTTAGACTTTCTTACGGCATCTCATTTGAGCCTCACATCAAAATCCTTGCCCTATTTTGTTATCAAGCAGGAAGTTGTAGAATAGACACAACAGTGTGTGAAGTTGCTTCGTGATAGCCTGTTGCTTGACCTTAATCCCGAGCAGGATTTTCTTCTTGTCTCCCGGTGCTGCAATCAGAACCAGCAGATACTGTGGCCTTGGCTGTTCGGCCACCCTGCCGTGCTGCGAACAAGAGGATATTGTGACTCCTGAAGACTTTGCAAGTTTACTATTGTGCTTCTCTGACAGGAAGGAACCCTAAAAAAAAAACTCCGGAACAGCGACAAACAAAAACAATCACATAACATTTCTTTCTAATTAAAGAAACTGAAGTTATGCCTCAGTGATGCACCACCCTTTTGAAAAGCAAGAGTTGCACCAAAACTTGGAATGTTTCAAATACTGAAAAGACAGAGGGTGGGCAGAAGATGTTTTTGCTTTCACATTCATATTCTATGAAAAGGAGGGATATTGTTGTACGCTGGTGGAGCCGGAGGAACTGCTGCTGATTTATTCCAGTTTTAAGATTTTAAGATAACACAGTGTTCTGACTAAAGCTCCTTGTGGTGAATTATTTGAGCAACTTACACCTTTTGAAATCAACTGTACATGACACTGATCAGGAAGCCTTTGAAGCACTTTGAGAGAGCGCTGTTCAGTCGATCGATTAGTCAGTCACTCTTTATACTGGAAAATACACAATAGAGGAGTAAAAATACTGAATAACATGTTTACCACAGGCAATACTGTGTCTATCAAACGTTATACAAGTAACTCTCCTTGCAAATAACCTTTTTACAGGGAAACTCATCTGTGTCTGAGTATTGTATTTTTCATTTTCTGTCAATGATTACTTCTCTGTGTGGACTAACAATAATACTGTTAAGACAGAAATATAGACAAACATTTTTGTTGTATAAGAGACGCAAGCTGCAAAAATGATCTCAATAAATTATGTTCTTTGTGTGTAAATAGTATCAAATTTTGATTTCTGGGGTTGGGATAATTTTACAGAATATAGATGAGCAGGAACAGGATAACAGGATGAATGGTGTGGCTGTCTGCATCAGGTATTACAAGATTTACTTTGGGGGCAGGAGGAGATTAGGAGTTCCTCATTATGTACAGCAGGTGGCGGTAAAGCACGTGTAGAGGTGACAGGAAACCGTGAGCCAGAGCAAAATGTTTTGTTACTTAGTCCATCCAGGGGACTACAAACGCTAAAACGGATTAATTTAAAGACGGAGCTGAACTTCTGGCATAAATGAGTCGATGTTCAGGAGGTCACAGTGAGAATACATTTGAACTGCAGCTGATGAAAAGAGTCCATGCAAACTTTGACATGTTTACTTTGAACATGGGACCCAGACTTCAATATTTCAATTTCAAGAATAAAAAGGCACAAGTCAGTGAATGTGACTACTCTCTCTGAGTTGGAAAGTGGATGCTGCACAGCTTTTTCACAGGATTAGTGGACTTTAAGAGACTTGAAGCTAAACATTCCCACGTGGTAAATTTCTGCATTAAAAGCTTTTTGCAAAAAAAAGTCACATCAGCATCGCTTCCAATGTTTAGATGAGAAACTTTTGTCAAAATATGTCTAAAGAAAATGTAGCATGAGTGGAGCTGGGGAATGGGAGTCGGAGGCAGTGGTTATCTGATCCCAAGTCCGTGAAGTAAATTATAACTTCCTTCCATGGTGCTTTTGGGACTGACAATTGTTTAAGTGGAGCTGCAGCATTTTGAACTTAACAAATTTCACTTCCTCGTGTGGCAGGTGGTGGAGTGTGTTTGCATTTTTAGATTGCAGTTTAGGATCACACCCTGCTGGATTTTTAGTCGCTTTGGTTACGGGGCTGTCCCTGTTTTGGTGTGCTGCAAATTAACTCACAATTGGGCAGATTTAGTGCCTCATTCAGTAAATGCATTTCATATCCATGGTGCATATTTTTGTTATTTCATGTAGTCTTCCGCTGGAAAAATGGCTGTGGATTTTGCACAGGAAGTGATGAGCTGGTTACTCAACTTCTGCTCAGCCTTTTCCTACGCAACCAGCTTTTAGCTGACTTTACAGTTCTTGTTATTTGTTTGCAAGAACAGTAAGTTATTAAAGTTCACAGTAACATCCCCCTTGTACAGATACATCCCTCACAGCATTTTGGCAACAGCATTGACTTTGGGGCAGAGGAATGTCTTCAAGTAAATCATCCATCATACATATAATCATTAAGCGGCACGGTGTTGTGTACTCTTTGTCCCTCTGTTGCAAAACGGTGGATTAGAAGACCTAGTTTAGTCCCTGCAGAGAAGTCCTCACCTCTGACAATCAGCACGTCATCATCAAACTGCTTTTTCCAAGCATCAAACAGGATCTTTGGATCTCCTGGACACTCCAGAAAAATCTAAGGAGGTTGCAACGTAAGTCGGGTCATCTTCTTTCACCATTTTATCCTCATCGCCACGTGTTAGATTTTTATTTTATAATAAATGCAAACATAGCTGACTGATGCACTAGGCTTATTCTGTCTGGTTTTTTTTCCTTGTCACCTCCTCACTGGGTATGTATTCAGAGAATCTCTAATGTGGGACTGTACAGGATTAAATTCTGGGCATTGTGAAGTGTTAAAATTAAAGACTGCTGCTGACTGCTGTTGTTGGATTATTAGAATATATACTAAGTGGAAATAAACCATTGTATTGAATGTATTTATTCTGTTTATTTTGCTTGTACGTAACAATAAAATGTCAACAATTATATGACATGGGAGATGTCCCTTTTGTTCCGTTTTCAATTCCAACATCTGCTTTTTCACTGCAATTCTATGGATTTCAAGGGAGCTTCAGAGTCAATTAATTGACTAAAAGATTGCAACACACCTGCACGTGTGCACGCACACATACGGTTGCTTTTTTTCACCGCACAAGTAAGATGATTCAGTCCATGATAAGGAAGTTGGTGATGCTTAAAGATTTCATAATAGACCTTAGTCAGAATTTGGTTCTACGATTAACCACAATGCAGAAAGTTTGGCACAGATAAATTGAGGACGTTTGTTCCTGACGCCTTAAATGAATAAAATGGACGTGAAGTTGCAGTTTACCTTAAAGTAAGATGCTTTAACTGCACCAGTCCAAAGAAATAATGGTTGCACATCTCACAGATGTGCTTAAGAGTATTTGTCCGTCTTTCCTCCTCTGTAGACACTGAAAACTACAAAAACAAAGACATAAAAACATTTGAAATATGCATATCTTATCATTCTTAGAAGTCTCTCAAGAAGTGTCCAGTATTTAGACAAGAGCTCATTAAATTGTCCATTCAAGGCCGCTTATTCAACCTTATGAACTGATACAAAACCATATAAAAGTACAAAACGGCATTTACCATGTGCACCTCCTGGAAAATGCAGAATATCACCCTACTGCTTCAACCCATAATGCCACAGGTGCGACCTCTGAACTCTAATCATGTCACCTGTTCCTCGAGATTAAATCTGATTTAAACGTACATAAGGAACAGTACATCCATTTTACATATTTGAAATCAGCATTTATTGACCATGAACTGAAGCATGAATGAAATTAGCTCAAAAATGTAAAATAAACATTTCAATTTAATTTCACGAAAAATGTCTCAGACAGTTACACTGCCTGACCATGAAATCTGTGCAAATATCAGCCATAGCATGGTTTTGTATGCAGACAGACGTTCATCAAACATTGTCTGTACAGCAGTGTGGCTTTTTGCATTAAAGTTGGCAAATATAACTTTTGCCTTTGAAGTTTTTGTGTTTTCAACTGGGTGTAATTTCAGTGAGGTTGTATGTTCAGTCTCTTTATTTCAACTAGCTTATGTTGTGGGACACAATGGGCACTCTGTTATTCTCCAGTATGTAATTAAAAAATGGTGGTTGGTGATCCTAAAATTTACTACTTGATGCTTACAGGTGCAGAAAATGGCGAAGCGACTCCTGCAGATCCTTGCCTTGTGGACTTTTGTGATCGGCATTGTGCAGTGCTGTCCAGAATTGTGCCACTGCCAAGATACTAGAAGTGGCTACCTCTTTGCAGACTGTTCTTACAAAGACCTGCTGGAGGTACCTGTTGGTCTCCCCTCCAACGTCTTCGCTGTGAGCCTTGCAGGCAACAAGATCAAAGTTCTGAAAAGTAAAAGCTTCATCAATATCACGCAGGTCACCGCTCTCTGGTTGGAAGACAATGAGATTGTCACAATAGAAAGAGGCACACTGGCGCCCCTGACTCAGCTTTTCAACATGGACATCAGTCACAATAAGATTGTGAACTTTCCTTGGGAGGATCTGGTCAACCTCACAGCTCTTCGAACTCTAAAAATGAACAACAATGAGATGGTGAACCTTCCAATGGATGCCTTTTCCACACTCAAACACCTGCGGTTTCTGCAAATCAACAACAACAAATTCACCACCATTATGCAGGGTACCTTTAGTGCTCTCTCCTCTTTGTCTTTTCTTTAACCAAACATTGAGGAATAAGACCTCGATGAAGGTGTCATGGTCATCTTAAACCGTGTGACAATGGTATGACATAAAGGGCGACAGTAGCTCAGTTGGTAGAGCAGGTCGTCTCATAACCGGAAGATTGGTGGTTCGATCCCCGCTCCTGCAGGTGTAAAACTGTTGTTGTGTCCTTGGGCAAGACACTTCACCCACGTTGCTTATTATGACAGTTGTGAGAGTGAATGGTTGGTGGTGGTCGGAGGGGCCGATGGCGCAGATTGGCAGCCTCGCTTCCGTCAGTCTGCCCCAGGGCAGCTGTGGCTACAGTAGTAGCTTACCACCACACAGTATGGTGTGAATGAATAATGCAATGTGAAGCGTCTTTGAGTGTCCTGAAAAACGCTATATAAAACCAATGCATTATTATTATTATAGAGTTCTGGTTCCAATGCCATATGTTTCTGCATTCGCCAAAACTAGCAGATGTTGTGTTTAAATAAATGTCTTTTTATACCTTTTACCTTCAATACTGTGTGTTTCCAAACTGTCTAAACAGATATTCTTGATGAATAATCATACAATTTACCTCACTGAATTAAAATGTATATTGCTGTAATTATCTGAAAAATGCTTAAAAATAGATGTTGAATAAAACAAAACACAAGTGAATGTTATCTGAAGTGTTATTTCAGAATTTTCTGGGTAGTCCAGTCAGTGTCTGTCAAAATGTACTGCTGGTTCCTGGTGGTCATGTGGGGCGGGCCCAGAGTGCCAAACACTGCCTTTGTTGAAAATAAAGCTCATTTTGTTGTCCAATAGAGAAGTCAAAAATCCATAAAGCAAAGTTCTCAGAAGCAAAGTTCTCAAAAATCACTGAGGAGCTGCAGCACAAGAACAAAGTCCACAAAAAAAGATGAGCTACAAAAAAAAGAGACAGAATGCTGAAGGTAGAAAACACAGACGATTGACTGACAACCAGAACAGACAAGGACAGACCTTTATAGCCCAAGGCACCGGGTTACGACAACACTCAGGTGGTGGAACAGTGATGTAAATCAAATTTTAATTTCATCATCACTTGCACATTAAATCGAATAATGGCACAAATGATCGGCTGTGGACCCAGACCCAAGTTTTTTTCATGTACAAAACTATGATGAACTACACTCAACAAAAAAAATAAACGCAACACTTTTGTTTTTGTTCCCATTTCTCATTAGATGAGGGAGCGGGCAATTGGCATGCTGACAGCAGGAATGTCAACCAGATCTATTGCTCGTGCATTGAATGATCATTTCTCCACAATAAGCCATCTCCAAAGGTGTTTCAGAGAATATCCAGCAACTTCGCACAGCCTTGGAAGAGGAGTGAACCAAAATTCCACCGGCCACAATTGACAATCTGATGAACTCTATGCGAAGACGATGTGTTGCACTGCATGAGGCAAATGGTGGTCACACCAGATACTGACTGGTTCTGAGTCCCCAGACCCCCAATAAAGCAAAAAAAAAAGAAAAAAGCACATTTCAGGGTGGCCTTGTGGACAGTCTAAGGCACACCTGGGCACTAATCATGGTGTCTGATGAGCATCTTGATGTGGCATACCTGTGAGGTGGGATGGATTATCTCACCAAAAGCAGAAGTGCTCACTATCACACATTTAGACAGATTTGTGAACAATGTTTGAAAGAAATGGTAATATTGTGTATCTGGAATGAATTTTAGATCTTTAAGTCCATCTCATGAAAAATGGGAGCAAAAACAAAAGTGTTGCGTTTATATTTTTGTTGGATATAGAAGCGTTAAATGAACACTCCTTTGATTTTATTTTTTTAATTAAACCTTTATTTATCCAGGAAAGTCCCATTGAGATTAAAACCTCTTTTTTAAGGGAGTCCTGGGGGTTACAGAGTTACAAATCAGAGTCCTACACTGGGTTGGGTACCTGCAAAAACAGCTGATTTGCGGGTGGTTTTTAAAAGCTTTTTTTTTCTCGGGTTCGGATCTGGGTGGGAAAAATAGCTTGCGGGTCGGGTCGGGGGAAAAAAAGCCGGAGTGCGCCTCCTCCGCGCTCAGATCCGTAACCGCACCCCGTCGGAGGAGCGAGGACACTTCTGCTTCGAGAGCGGCCGCCCCCGCAGGGCATGCGAGCCGCGTACGAAGAATTTCATTGAAGAGAGGCGGGCGACAGGCGAACTGCAGGGCATAGCTGCTTCTCAGCGTCCTGGACAGCCAGGGAGAAAGCGGTCCCAACATAGCACGCCACGTCCAAAAGCGGAGCGTGAGCGGCTGTACCACGGCCTGTGGTGACGGCCCACCTGTCCTCCTGGCCTCGGCAGACGGGGGCCCCCTGCGAAAGGGCCGTGGAGAGGGCGTCTCTTGAATGAGCGCGGGCGGCTGCTTCGGGGCCGCGGACCGGCACTTTGATGGAGACAACCCGGGCAGAGGCGGCATGATTCCGGAGTTTCCCGGGCCACTGACCTCGGAAATGATGCCGGGACCGGGATGCTCAATAGCGGGAGCCCGGGCCGGCAGAGCCCCGCCGCTCTGACACTTCGCCGTGACAATACAGCCGGCGGAGAAACATCGTTGGGATTGTAATGAATGAAGCCGGGACCGGGGCACCCCACGGAGGGAACCCGGGCCGACATAAGTCCGCCGCTCTGTCGCTCCGCTGTGCTAACACGAGCGGAAGCTGGGGGATAAACGCAGCTGGAAGCGTTGCAAGTGATACCGGGACCGGGGCGCCCTGTGGCGAGAACTCGGGCCGGTGACGCTCTGCCGCTCTGACGCTTTGCTGTGCTGACACGAGCAGAAGCGGCGGGGAAACGCAGCTGAGAGCATTATGGGTGCTGCCGGGGCGGGGATGCCCCGCGGTGGGGACCTGGGCCGGCATGGCTTCGCTGCTCTGATGCTTCGTCTTGCTCACATGAGCCAAAGCCGGCGGACAATGCAGCCTGGAGTGTTTGGGAGGTGCCGGTAGGACATCGGCAGCGCTCAGCTTGCGCGGCGGGGAAGCTAGCGGCCCAAGCTCACTGCTGCGCCATGCGTCCACAGCAGCTGCCTGGCAAGAGCGTGGAGGAAGAGCCAGTGACGGCGAGTGCGTCCAGGCAATTCCGTGCGCGTTCTGCTTACCATTCTGAGCCGCTTTATCCCGGAGCGGGAGAAAGGAGGGAGAAGGGCCCAGCCGAGTTTGACACTTTTCAATCATGCAAACATGGAGGAGACGTCCGGGTGGCTCTGTGCGCGTTCTGCTCACCGTTCTATGCACCTTATCACATAGCGGGAGAAGGGAGGGGAAGAGCCCCTCTGAGCTTGATGCTTAGTCATGCAAGTACGAGAATGGGGAGGACAGCTGCTCTTTGAGAGATGTAACGGACCTGACGGCCTTATTACCTTCTGTGGAGGGGGTGTCCCATGAAGAGCACGGGCGTAAGCCTTTTTTGAAAATATGTCTATTACAGTAAGGAGAAATTTAAACTTGTCATTGTCTTTAGACAGAGCGGTCATATCGCAAAGATCAGCCAGAAATTGATACAGGGGACAAGGTGCGAAAAAACAGTTTCTAGCATACTTTTTTCAAGATGCTTTGTGCAATGTGTAAGCGTCCTGCCCGGCCAGCCAATCTTCGACTTCTGCAATTGCGTACTTTTAACCCGTCTGCTCTTCTGCAGCCTTTTGAAGGCTCTCGGCTCCACCATACGATCCTGCTTTTCGTGGGTCATAATATATTCTCTTGAATACCTGGTCTGTCTTTCTTGAAGACATGTCTGATACTGAACAGAAGAAGTCAGAGTGGTATGATTTTTATGAGTTTGAGTTTATTGAATGGTTACAAGGTCACATAACTCATATTTAAACAAGTCATCAATTCTTATTGATGACTTGCATTGACAATTAAAGTCTGTATTATATTCAGTACATGATTCACATCGATTATATTGCCCTTCTTCAGTTTATAGGCTGTTACATCAACTACAAAGGCATACAAGGCATATAAATGACAAGTGTTGAAATGATCAAAACCAACATCATGAATGATGTCACACATTGTTTGTTCAAAACCATCTGAGTTTGAGCCGTCATACACCATTTTTTTCCAGTCCACTGAAAGCGTTGTCTCTCTCACAATTGCCATCACACATTCAAAACTCCACAAATCTTCTGCATTGACATGGTCCTTTGCCTGATATACTTTATCACAATTGACACGATTAGCAATTGCATGCTTCAAAACTGAAATGTCAACAATTTTGGGAGTCGGTTTAAAAAAATACCTGCCCATTTTTTTTCTTTGTTTCTTTTCACAGGTGATTAAAGCTAGGGTTGGCAATTTGAATGAGATACATTTTTCTAAATACTGGTTAAAATGATCTTTATGACCCGATGGGAAAATATTCATAGTGTGTTTTTAAAGTAGTTTGGAAAATATCTGCTATCTGCAGCAGGAGTAAAACGGGAAAAACAGCAACCAATAGTCTTGAGGGGACACCTTTTTTTAAACCAATCAAATCCCTTCGCCGTTCGACCTGCCCCCTGCGCGTACATGTACGCGTGCACTGACCCTGGTTCAGTGTGCGCGTAGAAGGACGGAGCGTCGTTGCAGAATAGCGGAGATGAATGTTTGGGGGTTTACTTACCGGTGAGTGCGCCATAACTTGATGTAGTGCAAATAAAGAAAAATGAAGAAACGAAGCGCTGAGGACAGGTTACGCCAGGAAAGCGGAAGCGCCGTGCGCGCGGCGAACGTCTCCGCTCCCAACGGGAGCTCCTCCAATGGGGTGGAAGCTGGGCGGAGCTAGCTTGGCGGAGCCTTGGGGAGATGGTAGATGCTAACGCTAGCTTTCCAAGATCGCCAACCCTCGCTTTAAGGCTTCCAGAAATCGTAGAAATCTTCCAATAAATCTTCCCTCTTCTTATCCCCCATGATGTATGCTGCAGTGATCTCTTCAACCTTTTCCAGAATGTGATCTTCTTCCCTCATATCATAAAGGAATGCGTCGGCTGCTCCTTCCACTCCAGCCTCCACTATATCCAACCCGGCTTTCTCCAGGGTATACTTGAGAGCCGGGAGAAATTCCCAGGAAAGCAAGCCCACCGTTAATTCTTCAAAGTGAGCATAAAAATATCCGCTGCCGGGAGGGTAGAGACAGGCATGTTGAATTTGACTCGGGTGATCTATTTGACACCCATAGCAGTTTTTCTTTATATGCTGTTGTACGACAACTTTCACGGCTCTAGCCACACAAGCTTTTACAATATCCAGGAAATCGCTACTCGTTGACAATCAAGACTGTGGCGGAGGTGACTCCGGTCTGTCGTTGAAGAGAGTGGGCCCTGTGTAGACTCTAGCAGGGCGAGGCAGAGGTGACTCCGCTGTGCTGTTGAAGAGAGTGGGCGGGGTGCAGACTCCACCAGACGTAGGCAGAGGTATCCTTGGCCTGCTGTTGAAGAGAGTAGGTCCAGTGTAGACTCTATCAGGCCAGGGGAGAGGTGTCCCCAGCATGTTGAAGAGAGTGGGCCCGGTGTAGACCCCAGCCGGCGGTGGGTCTTCAAAGCTCTTATACTCCTCCCCCCAGTATGAGCAGTACGGCGGAGGACCGCATGGTACATCCCCCGCAACACCCGCCTTGAGAGTCTGCAGAACACGACCCACCATTCGAGGAGCTTATGAATCCTTCAGCACGATCGTTCGGCATCTCCGCTTCTTCTTCGGTTTTACACACCACATGAAGGGGTGAATCATCCTCCAGACATCATTGGAAAATTGGTTTATACAGCTTAGTATCTCCTGAAAACTCTTGAGAAAGGTTCGGCCGCAGTCTGAGAAGATCTTCATCGTGAAGATCATCCCCAGGTGAGTCTGAAGCGTTGATTGGAAAATCCGACATGTTGCAGTGTATGAGTGTTGCATTCTGACTATTCGTGCTTCAAGCGTTCAAATATATATTACAGTTGTAGAGGAAGGGCTGGGGGGCGGGGCACGAGGAGGGGCGGGCGGGGACCGAGGGAAGGGCTCTCTCTAGTTCAGCGCATCAATCGGGTCTACAGAGCACCCCCTGCCGGAGCGGGGGTGCACGTGATACCCAGAGCATGTAGTAGCTGGGGTATGTGGGGGCTATGCCCTCTGCCCGCAACACACATCACTGACTGGCCGCTCAGCCGAGAGACGCGCTAGCGGCCGCATGCTATCACGAGGCCACCGCAGTGACAGCGGGAACGGCGGGTCCCGCCCGTCACCTGAGTGAGCAGCTGATATGTAACAATCAGAAAGAACGCAGCGGCCGGTGGAAGAGGAGGCTGATCCCCCGACACACAACACACCTCACTGACTTGCCGCCTAGCCGAGCCAGACATTTAATGCTCTCTGTGGTGGGTACACCGGGACAGTTTACTCTCGATAGTTTGAAGATATTCAGAATCCTGTCGTTTTTATGGAACAACCTCCGGTGTTGTGCAGAGTTCTGCCTTCAGGTTTTTAGCAGCAAATGTAAACTCCATAAAACAGTTCTTTCTGTCGGTTTTATCAGTAACTACAAAAGACCCAAAGTAATCGGAAAAGCTGGGATTTTTTTAGCGTTAGAATTTGCCTCATCTGAAACAGAACTGCTGCTTTTGTCAATCAGTGTGTGTTTACACAGGCAACCATTGGAAACAGCCGCAGAATGGCATTACTCTGTCACGACAGTACATGTTGAACCATTTAATCCAAGCATATCCAGAAATTAGGCGAGATGCGCCTATCTCTTTCTTTTGGACTAAGTTGGGCTCTTCCTTTTGTGAAAACAGTGATAGCTGGCTGAAATCCCAATCCAGCATCAGCAAGACGGTCCTGGGTTCAAATCAAGCCCGGGGCCATTCTGTGTGGAGCTGGTATGTTTTTCCTGTGTTTGCGTGGATTCCCTCCTGGTACTCCAGCTTCCTCCCCCGGTACAAAAACATGCATGTGAAGTAAATTGCCTCTCGGTGTGTGTGATTATCTGTTCCTATGTGATGCACTGGAGTCCGGTCCAGGCTGGACCCTGCCGGTGCCCACAAGCAGCCGGGACTGACTCTGGTAACCCTGAACAGGATAAGTGATTCCGAAAACGAATGAATTTCAATATAATACACAGTGTGTTGTTCCTGGGATGACTGTGAAGGTTGGAAATATCTGTATTGAGGTTGACAGAAGTGTCTGTAAAAAAACGGACAATGTCCTGGTAGAAAATCATCAGAATATTTTCAATCATTTTACAGATGTTTCTGTTACAGTGTCGATAATTTTGAGTGCAGTTTTCAAAGACAAAAAATTGTGTAATATTACTTTTTTTAAGGATGATATTCAAATAATTCAGTATAAATGTAAATATAATTTGTATTTTATGGAAACTTAAAAGATTCCAAAACATCGCTTAAAAATACTTGTGTAATCTGTTATACAAACAAATGTGAATGCAGTGAGCTTGTCGGGGTTCACAGAGCAGAGCTTCTTACTCTTCGCCTTCCTCCTTCAGCTTCATCTGCTAGGTCTTCACGAAACACATTGTAAAAAAAATGCTTTAAGAATCTGAAATTTCAAGATAACATGATGTGACACATTAAGCTTTCTTCATTTTTGCTTGTTGTTGTTGACATAGCTGAGGTTTACAAGTTCTGACAGGAGTTTTGTCAACTTGGATCTTTTTGTTGACTTCATTATGATAATCCTGCAAGGCTGAACCAGAAAGAGTTCTGGTTCCAGTGTCATGTCTTTCTGCATTCGCCAAATGGAGATATTCTTTTAGAATAAATGTCGAAAACTGTTTACCTTCAATGCTGTGTATTTCCCAATTGACTGAACACAGATATTCTTGATGAAAAACCATGCAATAGTTACTATTATTGCTTTTAACTGTATGAAATGTGCTACTTAAATAAAGGTTGATCTGATTGAATGACACATGAGGGCTTTTTAGTTATTGACCTGAAAATGCTGAGATGTCTTGAAGGCCATCTGGTTGCTTTTTTCACAAGTAAGATGATTCAGTCCATCATGAGGAAGTTGGTGACGCTTAAAGATTTGATAATAGACCTCAGTCAGCATTTGGTTCTATGATTAACCACGATGCAGAAAGTTTGGCACGGATAAATTGAGGACATTTGTTCCTGATGGCTTAAATGAATAAAATGAATGTGAAATTGCAGTTTACCTTAAAGTAAAATGCTTTGTAACTGCACCAGTCCAAAGAAATAATGGTCGCACATCTCACAGATGTGTTTTAGAGTTTTATTCCATCTTTCCTCCTCTGTAGACACTGTGAAAACTACAAAAACAAAGACATAAAAACATTTGAAATATGCATATCTTATCATTCTTAGAAGTCTCTCAACAAATGTCCAGCATTTATACAAGTGCAAGATTAAATTGTCCATTCAAGGCCGGTTATTCAACATTATAAACTCATACAAAACCATATAAAGACTACAAAATGGCATTTACCATGTGCACCTCCTGGACAATGCTGAATATCGCCCTACTACTTCACCCCATAATGCCACAGGTGCGACCTCTGAACTCTCATCATGTGACCTGTTCCTCTAAATTAAAACTGATTTAAACTTACATAAGGAACAGTACATCCATTTTACAAATTTGAAATCAGCATTTATTGATGATGAATTGAAACATTAATGAAATCATGAGAAAAATGTAAAATAAACATTTCAATTTAATTTCAGGAAAAATGTCTCAGTTACACTGCCTGACCCTGAAATCTGTGCAAATATCAACCACAGCATGGTTTTGTATGCAGACAGACGTTCATCAAACATTGTTTGTACAGCAATGTGGCTTTTTGCACTAAAACTGACAAATATAACTTTTGCCTTTGAGTTTGTTGCTTTTTAACTGGGTGTAATTTCAGTTAGGTTGTATGTTGACTCTCTTTATTTTAACTAGTTTATGTTGTGTGACACAATGAACACTGTTTTATTCTACCATATGTGATTACAAAATGAGTGATCCTAATATTTACTGCTTGATGCTTTCAGGTGCAGAAAATGGCTAAACGACAGTGTGGGCATCCCACTGTCTGTCAGGGTCGGGGTGCTGGTGCCCTCAGTGGGCTTTGCCTGCCACTCACGGTGTGGACGGCCCCAGTGGTGGCATTTTCTCTGCTCCTCAGTGCCACCACGTCACCCTAATGTAAGTCATGTGAGCACACAAAGGTGATATTTAAAATAAAGACTGATCTGATTTGATAACAGATGAAGGTTTTTTGAATTACTGAGCTGAAAATGCTGAGATGTCTCAAAAGCCAACAGGAGAAAGACTCAAAGAAATCCAACATGCTTTAATTTCCCGCTACTCCCTGGTGAACCGTCTCCAGGAGACGATGCAGAGACGTCTGAGTAATAAGCGGAGATCTGACTTGCCACGGCCAATGAGATTGGCCTTAAACTTTGCCCAGGAAGTGATGAGCTTGCTGCCTCTTTTTACCCAATATCTGCTCAGCCTTTTCCTAGACTGGTGTTTGGCTGCCTTCTCAGTTCCTGTTTTTTTTTCTACCAAGAACATTAGGTTAAATAAGTTGACAGTAACATCCCCTGTTGTAGATATATCCTTCACAGGCTTTAGAAAACAGCATTGACCTTTGGGCTGTATATTGTGATCAGAGAGATTATCCATCGTAAGTTAGTCGGCAGCAAGGTATTCTTTATCCCTCTGTTCCAAAACCGTAGATTAGAAGACCTCTTTTCCTCTCCACAGAGAAGTGCTCGCCTCCGAAAACCAGCAGATCATCATCGAACAGCTTTTCCAAGCATCAGACGGTATCTTTGGATCTCCTGGACACTCCACAGAACTCTAAGGTGGTTGATAGGTAAGTAGAGCCATCCTCTTCCACTCCTTTATCCTCATCACCAGATGTTGGGTTAAGTGTTGAAGTTAGAGACTGCTGCTGACGACTCTCTTGGGTTATTAGACTAGATACTAAGTGGAAATAAACCATTTGATTGTTCACTGAATGTATTTATTTTCTTAATTTTACTGGCGTGTGTTGACAATAATAATCCATGGAGGATGTCCCTTTTGTTCCATTTTCCATTCCGCTATGTGCTTCGTCACTGCAGTTAGAAAGCCATTCTGCAGAATGCAAGGGAGCTTCAGGGTTACAAAAGAAGAACACTGTTTTAGCACTGGAAATCATCCCTGAGCAGAACTTTTATTCTACTATCACACCTGTCGAAATACTGGACCCCCCCAGGCCCAAAGGGAGGACGTGGGCCTGACCTCTGATGGGCTCACCACCCACCGAGGGAAAAGTAGGGGCTGGGTGAAGGGTGGATTGGGTGGCAGCTGATGGCAGGGTGCCCAGCAACAAGATCCCCGGACACAGAGACGAGCTCTACTAGAGCTGGAGGAAATGTGTGGGCACAGGGAAGTCTGGACATCACTACTTAGACTGCTACCACCTTGAACCGGTCCCACATAAGCAGTTGGGTGGCTGTGGTTCAGTGGGGAGAGCAGTCGTCGCACAATTGAGTCGTTGTGAGTTTGATTCCTGTCTCCCCCTGTCTGCATGTCGACAGGGGGCCCAGCTTGCCCGACTTGCTTGGGCAAGACACTGAACCATTAATTGCCCGCCCCCCACCCCCCATAATAAAATTGTAGAATTATAGTTGAAGATGGATGGATGTAGGGTTGGTGATCCTAATATTTACCACTTGATGCTTACAGGTGCAGAAAATGGCGAAACAACTCCTGCAGATCCTTGCCTTGTGGACTTTTGTGATCGGCATTGTGCAGTGCTGTCCAAAGCAGTGCAGCTGCCACGATAGATATGGCAACCACGTGGCAGCCTGTGCTTACAAAGACCTGCGGGAGGTACCTGTTGGTCTCCCCTCCAATGTCTCCTCTGTGATCCTTTCGTCAAACAAGATCAAATTTCTGAAAAGTAAAAGCTTCATCAACGTCACGCAGGCCACTGCTCTCTATCTGGCTCGCAATGAAATGGTCACAATAGAAAGAGGCACGCTGGCGCCCCTGACTCAGCTTCTCATTCTGGACATCAGTTCCAATAAGATTGTGAACTTTCCATGGGAGGATCTGGTCAACCTCACAGCTCTTCATATTTTAAAAATTAACAACAATGAGATGGTGAACCTTCCAATGGATGCCTTTTCCACACTCGAAGACATGCGATTTCTGCACATCAACAACAACAAATTCACCACCATTGTGCAGGGTACCTTCAGTGCTCTCTCCTATTTGTCCCATCTTCAGATTTTTGACAACCCTTTTGCCTGCTCCTGCAGTCTGGAGTGGCTCAGGGATTGGATTTCTACAACAAAAATTTCCGTCCCTGAGTTGACCTCAATTGTGTGTGACACCCCTGAAAACCTGAAAGGTATGATGGTCACAAATATTACTAAACTGGACTGTGAGGCTCCTGCTGTCACTGTAACATCTCAGCCAAACATTGATGAATCAGATCTCTATGAAGGTGTCATGGTCATCTTAAACTGTGTGACAAAGGGAAGCCCCACGCCACAGGTCAGCTGGGAGGTGACTGTTGGAAATCAAAATTATATGTTTCCTTTGCCCTCCACTGGAGAAATGAATGATAAGCCCATTAATGATAAGACAACCAGGAACAGATTCCTTGTTTTCAGAAACGGCTCTCTCATTATTCCTCGTTTGAGTGAAAAGGAGAATGGTAATTACAGCTGCACTGCAGTCAATGACTTAGGCAAGGCAGAGAGCGGCGTTAAAGTGGTCCTGACTGTTTCACCAGGAACCTCATCCTCAACACCTGGCTTCAGTCCACCTGCAGAATCCATCACTTTGACTTTATTGACAATTTTAATTTCTTCTGGAATCATCCATCTCTCTTTGGGAGATATGGAGTCCACCTGGATCAGCTAGGCAGCCGAACCCGAGCGGCTGACATTCGACATGTTGTCTGGACTTCTCCTCGTGCATGACTGTTGATGTGTTGTGCTCCCCCTCCACACTGTAAGCTCCAACAGTTCTACTTGGTCATAATTAATTAGGGTGAAACAGTCAAAAGTTTAGATTTTTGCCATTTTACTGGAAACTGGTTAGGAAACTGAGGTATCACACAGCAAAAACTTCAAGCAAAAATGTTCTTGATTTCAGAGAATTTTCTCTTAAATCAATTCTTTCTATCTTGATGAAATATAATATTTAAGTCAATTTATCTGACTTTATCTGAAATCAAATAAAATGAGACATTTTCACTCAAAAAAAGTTCAAAAAACATGCTCAGATTTGGATTTTTTGTAGTGCTGTCAGAAACCAGGACTTGAAAGGATCTAGACAGTTTGAAGGCAGGATCGAGAGGTGCTGACCCCTCGTTATGGACAGACATTTCATTCATGGACATTTAATGCTCTCTGGTGGGTACACCGGGACAGTTTACTCACGATAGTTTGAAGGTATTCAGAATCCTGACGATTTTGTAGAACAACCTCCGGTGTTGTGCAGAGTTCCACCTGCAGGTTTCAGCAGCAAATGGAAACCGCACGAGACAATACTTTCTGTCAGTTTTATCAGTAACTGCAAAAGACACAAAGTACATCAAAAAAGCTGGGATTTTTTTAGCATTAGAATTTGTCATCTGAAACAGAACTGCTGCTGTTGTCAATCAGTGTGTGTTTACACAGACGACCGTTGGAAACAGCTGCAGAATGGCATTACTCTGTCAGGAGTCACGACAGTACATGTTGAACCATTTTATTCAAGAATATCCAGAAATTAGGAGAGATGCGCCTATCTCTTTCTTTTGGACTCAGTTGGGCTCTTCCTCCTGTGAAAACAGGGATAGCTGGCTTAATTCCCAGTGTAGCCATGAGGAAGCCCCGCAATGAAATATGATGAAATTTCAAGAACAATCCAGCATCAGCAAGATGATCCTGGGTTCAAATCAAGCCCGGGGCCTTTCTGTGTGGAGTTGGCATGTTTTTCCTGTGTTTGTGTGGATTCTCTCCTGATACTCCAGCTTCCTCCCCCGGTACAAACAAATGCATGTGAAGTAAATTGCCTCTCGGTGTGTGTGACTGTCTGTCCCGATGTGATGCACTGGAGTCCGGTCCAGGCTGGACCCTGCCGTTGCCCACAAGCAGCCGGGACTGACTCTGGTAACCATGAACAGGATAAGTGATTAAAAAAACAAATGAATTTCAATATAATATACAGCGTGTTGTTACTGGGATGACTGTGATGTTTGGAGATATCTGTATTGAGGTTGACAGAAGTGTCTGCAGAAAAACGGACAATGTTCTGGCAGAAAATCGCCAGAATATTTTCGATTATTTTACAGATGTTTTTGTTACAGTGACGATAATTTTGAGTGCAGTTTTCACAGATGGAAAGTTGTGTAATATTACTTTTATTTAAGGATAATATTCAGATAATTCAGTATAAATATAAATATAATTTGTTTTTTATGGAAACTTAATAGTTTCCACAACATCACTTAAAAATACTTGTGTAATCTGTTATACAAACAAATATGAGTGCAGAGAGCTTGTCGGGGTTCACAGAGCAGAGCTTCTCACTCTTCGCCTTCCTCCTTCAGCTTCATCTGCTCGGTCTTCTCGAAGCACATTGTAAAAACAAAAATGCTTTGAAAATCTGGAAATTCAAGATAACATGATGTGACACATTGAACTTTCTTAATTTTTGCTTCTTGTTGTTGACATTGCTGAGGTTTACAAGTTCTGACAGGAGTTTTGTCAACTTGAATCTTTTTGTTGACTTCATTAGGATAATCCTGCAAGGCTGAACCAGAAAGAGTTCTGGTTCCAGTGTCATGTGTTTCTGCATTCACCAAATGGAGATATTCTTTTTGAATAAATGTCAAAACCTTTTTACCTTCAATGCTGTGTATTTCCCAATTGACTGAACACAGATATTCTTGATGAATAATCATGCAATAGTTACTACTATTATTGTTTTTAACTGTATGAAATGTGTTATTTAAATAAAGGTTGATCTGATTTAATGACACATGAGGGCTTTTTAGTTATTGACCTGAAAATGCTGAGATGTCTTGAAGGCCATCTGGTTGCTTTTTTCACAAGTAAGATGATTCAGTCCATCATGAGGAAGTTGGTGACGCTTGACGTGGATTCCCTCCTGGTACTCCAGCTTCCTCCCCCGGTACAAAACAAATGCATGTGAAGTAAATTGCCTCTCAGTGTGTGTGATTGTCTGTTCCTATGTGATTCACTGGAGTCCGATCCAGGACTGATTCTGGTAACCCTGAACAGGATAAGTGATTAAAAAAACGAATTAATTTCAATATAATACATATTGTGTTGTTACTGGGATGACTGTGAAGGTTGGAAATGTCTGTATTGAGGTTGACAGAAGTGTCTGCAGAAAAACGGGCAATGTCCTGGTAGAAAATCGCCAGAATATTTTCGATTATTTTACAGATGTTTTTGTTACAGTAACGATAATTTTGAGTGCAGTTTTCACAGATGAAAAGCTGTGTAATATTACCTTTTTTAAAGATGATATTCAGATAATTCAGTATAAATGTAAATATAATTTGTATTTTATGGAAACTTAAAAGTTTCCACAACATCACTTAAAATACTTGTGTAATCTGTTATACAAACAAATATGAGTGCAGTGAGCTTGTCGGGGTTCACAGAGCAGAGCTTCTCTCTCTTCGTCTTCCTCCTTCAGCTTCATCTGCTCGGTCTTCACGAAACACACTGTAAAAACAAAAATGCTTTGAAAATCTGAAACTTCAAGATAACATGATGTGACACATTGAACTTTCTTAATTTTTGCTTCTTGTTGTTGACATTGCTGAGGTTTACAAGTTCTGACAGGAGTTTTATCAACTTGGATCTTTTTGTTCACTTCATTAGGATAATCCTGCAAGGCTGAACCAGAAAGAGTTCTGGTTCCAGTGTCATGTGTTTCTGCATTCACCAAATGAAGATATTCTTTTCGACTAAATGTCGAAAACTTTTTACCTTCAATGCTGTGTATTTCCCAATTGACTGAGCACAGATATTCTTGATGAATAATCATGCAATAGTTACTACTATTATTGCTTTTAACTGTATGAAATGTGCTATTCAAATAAAGGTTGATCTGATTTAAAGCCACAGTGCCTAACTTTTAAATGTCTATGAATATCCGTTTTAGCCAAGCCACTACTAGTGGAGATGACAAAATGCAGATTAAGCCGATCGGCTCCTCTCACATGTCGTGGGATTTTTCAAGATATATAATTCTTGCTTTGCGTGTCAACCGGCGACATTCCCGCACTGTCGCCCAGGAAATTACGCATTTTATGTCACAGCAAGAAGGGAGGGGGAGGACGCACGGAGGGTCTCATAGCAACATGCAGGAGCTCAGGCAGAATGAGGAAGCAGCAAGGCAGATAATCCAACGAAATGGCCGAGAAAAAGTCCTGAAGTGGATCCTACCACCCAAAAAAGCCTGGACAGTCGGCAGAAGGATTGCTGGTGAAGAAGGAAAGTGACCGATGGAGAAGGCAAATGAGGATTTGTATTGCCGTGGCTTTTCCTCAGTGGAGAGCGTTTGTCATAACCTCTTTGCGTTTCTGTGGCAAAAAAAAAGAAAACAATAATTACCTCTTCGGAAGAGTCCATCTTTTTTTCACCAGCTGTCCTTATTCACACAGAATAAAAATCTAACGGGCTGTGGAAATGTGAATCACCATGACAGCGGTGGGGGGGGGGGGGCACCAGGGACACTTGGGCATACGTCATGTGGAAGCGCCAGCTTTATTATTGTAGGAACGCAGAATTCCGCTAAAGGGCGACCAAAGTTACGCACTATAGCTTTAATGACAGAAGAGGCCTTTTTAATGATTGAACTGAAAATGCTGAGATGTATCGAAGGCCATTTTTCACAAGTAAGATGATTCACTCCATCATGAGGAAGTTGGTGACGCTTAAAGATGTGATAATAGACCTTAGTCAGCGTTTGGTTTTATGATTAACCACGATGCAGAAAGTTTGGCACGGATAAATTGAGGACATTTGTTCCTGATGGCTCAAATGAATAAAATGGATGTGAAATTGCAGTTTACCTAAAAGTAAAATGCTTTGTCACTGCACCAGTCCAAAGAAATAATGGTCGCACATCTCACAGATGTGTTTTAGAGTTTTATTCTGTCTTCTAAACACAGGGTACATAGGTTACAAGAAGAACAATCATCAATGGCATGTAGCAATACAATGAAATTACAGTAGTACAATGAAATTACATTGAAACGAGAGAAGGAGCCGAACTGGGAGCCGGTTCCACATGGTAGGAGCCCGGGGTTCAGTAAGCGCTTACACCCACTGGGTCCAGGTTACCTCGATTAATCAGTGGAGCAGCTGTTTTGTTTGATGCCCAATTAGAACAAGCTGTCTCAATGGATCAGCCGTGATTGATGTTCAGTCTGCGATCCCTCAAGCACAGCCTCTTCGTCCAGGGTTTTAGTGTTCTGACTTTTTGGTCTCCCACAGTGGAAAGAGAGAGAGAGAGGGGGAGAGATCATTTTATTTCCATTGAAGTGGACACAGGTTCACAGATTTAAACAATAAATCCACGACTCATTTTCCCAACATCACCTTACAGAACAGTTACATAATATTTGAGAGAGAGAGAGAGAGGACGTGACCCCTAACTTTAAGCTTTATTGAATAGAAAGGTCTTAAGCCTCGTCTTAAAAACCGAGACTGTGTCAGCCTCCCTTACAGACACTGGGACCTGGTTCCACATAACAGGAGCCTGATAGCTAAAGGCTCTGCCTCCTGTTCTACTTTTAGAGAACCGAGGAACCTCCACCAAACCAACACTCTGAGAAGGAAGTGTTCTCCTGGGACCGTATGGGACTAATAGCTGTTTAAGATATGATGGGGCCTGGTTGTTCAGGGCTTTATAGGTTAAGAAGACGATTTTAAATTCTATTCTATATTTAACAGGAAGCCAGTGAAGGGAAGCTAATATTGGGGTGATATGATCTCTCCGACTGGTTCTTGTGAGAACTCTTGCTGCAGCATTTTGAACGAGTTGGAGACTTTTTAGGCAGTTATTGGGGCCCCCTGATAACAAAGAATTACAGTAGTCTACTCTGGAGGTAACAAATGCATGGATTAATTTCTCAGCATCACTTTGAGTCAGCATGTTCCTGATTTTAGAAATATTACGCAGGTGAAAGAAGGAGGTCCGACAGACCTGTTTAATGTGGGAGTGAAGGGATAAGTCTTGGTCAAAGATCACTCCCAGGTTCCTCACAGTGTTACTGGGAGTTAAAGCAACACCATCTGGGGTCAGTATTTGATTAGATAATTTTTCTCTCAGGTGTTTTGGGCCAAATAAAATGAATTCTGTTTTATCTGAATTTAAGAGGAGAAAATTATGACTCAACCAGATTTTTGTCATTAAGACAAGCTTGTAATTTGACAAGTTGATCGGTGTCATCTGCTTTCAGGGAAAGGTAGATCTGTGTATCATCTGCATAACAGTGGAAGTTAATGGAGTGTTAACCTGATGATGTTCCCTACAGGAAGTCATGTAAGTCATGTGAGCACACAAAGGTGATATTTAAAATAAAGACTGATCTGACTTTATCAGAGATGAAGGCTTTTTATTTACTGAACTGAAAATGCTGAGATGTCTCAAAAGCCAACAGGAGAAAGACTCAAAGAAATCCAACATGCTTTAATTTCCCGCTACTCCCTGGTGAACCGTCTCCAGGAGACGATGCAGAGACGTCTGAGTAATAAGTGGAGATCTGACTTGCCACGGCCAATGAGATTGGCCTTAAACTTTGCCCAGGAAGTGATGAGCTTGCTGCCTCTTTTTACCCAATATCTGCTCAGCCTTTTCCTAGACTGGTGTTTGGCTGCCTTCTCAGTTCCTGTTTTTTTTTCTACCAAGAACATTAGGTTAAATAAGTTGACAGTAACATCCCCTGTTGTAGATATATCCTTCACAGGCTTTAGAAAACAGCATTGACCTTTGGGCTGTAAATTGTGATCAGAGAAATTATCCATCGTAAGTCAGTCGGCAGCAAGGTATTCTTTATCCCTCTGTTCCAAAACCGTAGATTAGAAGACCTCTTTTCCTCTCCACAGAGAAGTGCTCGCCTCCGAAAACCAGCAGATCATCATCGAACAGCTTGTCCAAGCATCAGACGGTATCTTTGGATCTCCTGGACACTCCACATCTCGAAGGTGGTTGATAGGTAAGTAGAGCCATCCTCTTCCACTCCTTTATCCTCATCACCACATGTTGGGTTAAGTGTTGAAGTTAGAGACTGCTGCTGACGACTCTCTTGGATTACTACAATAGATACTAAGTGGAAATAAACCATTTGATTGTTCACTGAATGTATTTATTTTCTTAATTTTGCTGGTGTGTGTCGACAATAATAGTCCATGGAGGATGTCCCTTTTGTTCCATTTTTCATTCCGCTATGTGCTTCGTCACTGCAGTTAGAAAGCCATTCTGCAGAATGCAAGGGAGCTTCAGGGTTACAAAAGAAGAACACTGTTTTAGCACTGGAAATCATCCCTGAGCAGAACTTTTATTCTACTATCACACCTGTTGAAATACTGGACCCCCCCAGGCCCAAAGGGAGGACGTGGGCCTGACCTCTGATGGGCTCACCACCCACCGAGGGAACCGTAGGGGCTGGGTGAAGGGTGGATTGGGTGGCAGCTGATGGCAGGGTGCCCAGCAGCAACATCCCCGGACACAGAGACGAGCTCTACTAGAGCTGGAGGAAATGTGTGGGCACAGGGAAGTCTGGACATCACTACTTAGACTGCTGCCCCCTTGAACCGGTCCCACATGAGCAGTTGGGCGGCTGTGGTTCAGTGGGGAGAGCAGTCGTCCCACAATTCGGTGGTTGTGAGTTTGATTTCTGTCTCCCCCTGTCTGCATATCGAAGTGTCCTTGGGCAAGACACTGAACCCTGAATTGCCCGCCCCCGTGGATAGACTGAGTGCCTTGCATTGCAGCCGCCCCTTCTGGTGTGTGAATGTATGTGAATGTGTTGTACATCACTTTGGACAAAAGTGTCTGCTAAATAGAATTGTGGTTCAAAATAGATGGATGGAGGGTTGGTGATCCTAATATTTACCACTTGATGCTTACAGGTGCAGAAAATGGCGAAACGACTCCTGCAGATCCTTGCCTTGTGGACTTTTGTGATCGGCATTGTGCAGTGCTGTCCAGAGCTGTGCCGCTGCTACGATAGAAATGGCAAGCACTTGGCAGCCTGTTCTTTCAACGGCCCACTCAAAGACCTGCAGGAGGTACCTGTTGGTCTCCCCTCCAATGTCTCCTCTGTGTTCCTTTCGTCTAACAAGATCAAATTTCTGAAAAGTAAAAGCTTCATCAACATCACGCAGGTCACTGCTCTCTATCTGGCTCACAACAGGATCGTCACGATAGAAAGAGGCACGCTGGCACACCTGACTCAGCTTGTCACCCTGGACATTAGTTACAATAAAATTGTAAACTTTCCATGGGAGGATCTGGTCAACCTCACAGCTCTTCATAGATTAAGAATGAACAACAATGAGATGGTGAACCTTCCAATGGATGCCTTTTCCACACTCGAAGACCTGGAGTTCCTGAGCATCAACAACAACAAATTCACCACCATTGTGCAGGGTACCTTCAGTGCTCTCTCCTCTTTGTCCCATCTTCAGATTTTTAACAACCCTTTTGCCTGCTCCTGCAGTCTGGAGTGGCTCAGGGATTGGGTTGCTACAACAAATGTTTCCGTCCCTGAGTTGACCTCAATTGTGTGTGACACTCCTGAAAACCTCAAAGGTATGATGGTCACAAATGTTCCGAAACTGGACTGCGAGGCTCCTGCTGTCACTGTAACATCTCAGCCAAACATTGAGGAATCCGATCTCTATGAAGGTGTCATGGTCATCTTAAACTGTGTGACAAAGGGAAGCCCCACGCCACAGGTCAGCTGGGAGGTGACTGTTGGAAATCAAAATTATATGTTTCCTTTGCCCTCCACTGGAGAAATGAATGATAAGCCCATTAATGATAAGACAACCAGGAACAGATTCCTTGTTTTCAGAAACGGCTCTCTCATTATTCCTCGTTTGAGTGAAAAGGAGAATGGTAATTACAGCTGCACTGCAGTCAATGACTTAGGCAAGGCAGAGGGAGGCGTTAAAGTGGTCCTGACTGTTTCACCAGAAACCTCATCCTCAACACCTGGCTTCAGTCCACCTGCAGAATCCATCACTTTGGCTTTATTGACAATTTTATTTTTTTCTGGAATCATCCATCTCTCTTTGGGAGATATGGAGTCCACCTGGATCAGCTAGGCAGCCGAGCCCTAGCGGCTGACATTCAACATATTGTCTGGACTTCTCCTCGTGCATGACTGTTGATGTGTTGTGCTCCCCCTCCACACTGTAGACCCCAACAGTTCTACTCAGTCATAATTAATTAGGGTGAAACAGTCAAAAGTTTAGATTTTTGCCATTTTACTGGAAACTGGTTAGGAAACTGAGGTATCACACAGCAAAAACTTCAAGCAAAAATTTTCTTGATTTCAGAGAATTTTCTCTTAAATCAATTCTTTCTATCTTGATGAAATATAATATTTAAGTCAATTTATCTGACTTTATCTGAAATCAAATAAAATGAGACATTTTCACTCAAAAAAAGTTCAAAAAACATGCTCAGATTTGGATTTATTGCAGTGCTGTCAGAAACCAGGACTTGAAAGGATCCAGACAGTTTGAAGGCAGGATCGAGGGGTGCTGACCCCTCGTTATGGACAGACATTTCATTCATGGACATTTAATGCTCTCTGGTGGGTACACCCGGACAGTTTACTCTCGATAATTTGAAGGTATTCAGAATCCTGCCGTTTTTATAGAACAACCTCTGGTGTTGTGCAGAGTTCTGCCTGCGGGTTTCAGCAGCAAATGGAAACCACACGAGACAATACTTTCTGTCAGTTTTATCAGTAACTACAAAAACCCAAAGTACATTGTGAAAGCTCAGATTTCTTTGGGTTAGAATCTGCTTCATCTGAAACAGAACTGCTGCTGTTGTCAATCAGTGTGTGTTTACACAGGCACCCATTGGAAACAGCTGCAGAACGGCATTATTCTTTCACAACAATAAATGTTGAACCAATTAATTCAAGCATATCCAGAAATTAAAAGAGATACGCCTATCTCTTTCTTTTGGACTAAGTTGGGCTCTTCCTCCTGTGAAAACAGGGATAGCTGGCTGAATTCCCAGTGTAGCCATGAGAACGTCATCACCGCGAAATATGGTGAAATTTCAAGAACAATCCAGCATCAGCAAGATGATCCTGGGTTCAAATCAAGCCCGGGGCCTTTCTGTGTGGAGTTGGCATGTTTTTCCTGTGTTTGCGTGGATTCCCTCCTGGTACTCCAGCTTCCTCCCCTGGTACAAAAACATGCATGTGAAGTAAACTGCCTCTTGGTGTGTGTGATTGTCTGTTCCTATGTGATGCACTGGAGTCCGGTCCAGGCTGGACCCTACCGTTGCTCACAAGCAGCCGGGACTGACTCTGGTAACCCTTAACAGGATAAGTGATGAAAAAAAAGGAATGAATTTAAATACAATACACAGTGTGTTGTTACTGGGATGACTGTGAAGGTTGGAAATATCTGTATTAAGGTTGTCAGAAGTGTCTGTAAAAAAAAGACAATGTCCTGGTAGAAAATCGCCAGAATATTTTTGATTATTTTACAGATTTCTTTTCTTACAGTGTCGATAATTTTGAGTGCAGTTTTCACGGATGAAAAGTTGTGTAATATTACTTTTTCAGGATGATATTCAGACAATTCAGTGTAAATGGAAATATAATTTATATTTTATGGAAGCTTAAAAGTTTTCTCAACATCACTTAAAAATGCTTGTGTAATTTGTTATACAAAAAAATTTGAGTGCAGTGAGCTTGTCGGGGTTCGCAGAGCAGAGCTTCTCTCTCTTCGCCTTCCTCCTTCCGCTTCATCTGCTAGGTCTTCTCGAAGCACACTGTAAAAACAAAAATGCTTTGAAAATCTGAAACTTCAAGATAACATGATGTGACACATTGAGCTTTCTTAATTTTTGCTTCTTGTGGTTGACATTGCTGAGGTTTACAAGTTCTGAGAGGAGTTTTGTCAACTTGGATCTTTTTGTTGACTTCATTTGGATAATCCTGCAAGGCTGAACCAGAAAGAGTTCTGGTTCCAGTGTCATGTGTATCTGCTTTCACCAAATGGAGATATTCTTTTCGAATAAATGTCTAAACCTTTATACCTTCAGTGCTGTGTATTTCTAGATTGACTGAACACAGATATTCTTGATGAATAACCATACAATTGTTACCCCTGTGAGTTGAAAATTTACCCCAATGAATAAAAATGTATATTGCTGTAATTATCTGAACAATGCTCAAGAAATAGATATTGAATGAAAAAAAAAAAAACACAAGTGAATGTGATCTGAAACAAATTCCTTTGTTGTCGGGTCAGTTTCTGTCAAAATGTACTGCTGGTTCCTGGTGGTTATTTGGGGTCGACCCAGAGTGTTAGACATTGCCTTTGTTGAAATTAAAGCTAATCTTATTGTCCAACAGAGAAGTCAAAAATTCAAAAACCACAGTTCTCTGAAGCAATGTTCACAAAAGTCACTGAGGAACTGCAGCACAAGAAGAAAGTCTACAAAAACAGAGAAGCTACAGGAAGAGACAGAATGCTGAAGGTTGCACCGGGTTACGACAACACTCAGGCACAGGTGGCAGACATCAGGGCTGGGAACAGCGATCCAAATCAAATTTTAACTTCATCATCACTTGCACATTATGTAGAATTGTGCCACAAATGATCGGCTGTGAACCCAGACATCAAAGTTTTTTCATGGACAAAAGTATGATGAACGAGAAGCGTTAAATGAACACTTCATGTTTTTCTGCCTGCAGTCTAACAACCTGCGCAGCTTGCAACCCCGACTCCCTTCTGTTTCCCAGGCCTGGCTGCCCACCCATCCCTGCTCTGACCACTACGTCAGCTCCGATCCTGAAACCCGTGCTCTCGGAAAGCAGCCTTGTTTCTGCAGCCTGGTCTGGAGGATCAACAGGGCCGGCGCGGGCTTCTCAGGCACCCTGGGCAAGCCCGACACGAGCGCCCCGTGGTAGTGTCGTGGAGAGTCGCACCGCGAGAGTTGTTGAGCGGGGGTGGCGACACCCTCGCTGGGGGGGGGCGATAGTCGGCAATAGTTGTCGAGGGGCGCAAGCGAGCGAACCAAGCAGTGCGCTGCTCAAACGGCCGTCACAGCGGCGCATCCTGGGCGGTGCACCTCACGGCCTCATCAAGCGGCCCCCTATGGCTCGGCGCCCTGGGCAAGTGCCCCGGATGCCCAGCCTCATCGCCGGCCCTGAGGATCAACTTAACTATCTGCACCTTGGAGTCAGTTGGCAGTTTTGTTTTTTGGGGCTCATTATTTCCTTTAAAATAACCTTTTCTGAAGACTGCATTTCTGCCTCTGCTTGCTTTCTGCACCTGAGCCTCCGACCCGCACCGTCGCAGTATTGCCTACTGCTGGTTGAGGGGGGGCTCCCTACCTTGGTGTGGGCATCCCACTGTCTGTAAGGGTCGGGGTGCTGGTGCGTTCAGTGGTCTTTGCCTGCCACTCACAGTGTGGACGGCCCCAGTGGTGGCTTTTTCTCTGCTCCTTAGTGCCATGTCATCCTAATGTAAGTCATGTGAGCATGCATGTATGTGTAGTGTGTGTATATATATTGAAGGTGGGAAAGATGGGTTTATTTTATACTAGGAGTGTAACGGTACACAAAAAGCCACTGTACGGTACGGCCACTGTACGGTACATACCTCAGTGTAAGGGTCACGGTTCGGTACGTTTTTCGGTATAGCGGAGAAAAAGAAACAAAAGCTCACATATGTACCAGAACATCTTTCCCAAGCTTTCACACGCGACAGATTTACACGAGACTGGCGGGTCTTCCAACTCTACACGCTGCATCTCTCATTCCGCTCATAGATCGTAAATATAATGGATAGAGCTTCTGTGACATCACCCATAGAGTTCCATAATCCCGTTGTGAAGACTTCGGCGAGTCCAGCAGGACGTCTCCATATCGAACAATTGAAACCGGTTGTAAATGTGATTGGTCCAGCCTGTCATGTGACCGCATCACGTGGACAGAGGAGGCGCTGTGATAGGGCAATTTATGCAAAACTTTAACTTGTAATATAAAATCAACACATGATTTATGTGAAAATCACAGTCTGGTGAAGCCAGCACGGTTATAGAAACAAGTGATAGAGATCAAAATATGTTCTGAAACCGGGCACTTTATATGTTTATTTGCACTCTGAAAATCGGCATTTTTGAATGGGTTTCAATGAGACCCGGGCTCTTTTTGAAACCAACATCATCGCCCCCTGCTGGAATAACTCCGGAATTATATCTTTTTTGCACTTCCGCATTATCTTCATGTTTTATGAGCGGAGGTTGGCGCCTGATTCCGCTTTTACTTTCTTCTTCGTTTGTTCATGTTTGGCTTTTTTTGTTGTTCTTCTTCTGTGGTAATGATGGTCGCTGGCAGCTTTTAGGCTCATTACCGCCACCTAAGGTTGTAATCAGGACTCACTTTTTTTTAACTCACTCGTGTATTCGTCATGTGATTGTGTGTACCGACCCGTGACCTGTACTGTTGAATACAAATACCGTTACACTCCTATTTTATACTGTTTTTAAATACTGTAAAGCACTTTGTGTTGCTTTTAACTGTATGAAAGGTGCTATTTAAATAAAGATTGATCTGATTTAATGACAGATGAAGGCTTTTTTTTAGTTACGAGGGGGGACCCAAAAGAAACCAGGCTGTGGTTATAAGTTTTTATTTTTTTATTTTCACATTTAATCAAAACTGTCACCTTCAAAATACTCTCCTTCGGCTTGAATACAGCGCTGCAGCCAGAATATCCATTGCTCAAAACAGTCAGCATGCTCCTGCGTAATGGTCCCTTTAAGAGAGTCCTTCGATTTTTTTTTGCACCTCCTCGTTCATTCTTGGGAAGAGACAGAAGTCGCACGGGGCTGAGTCGAGGCAATATGGCAGATGGGGCAGCAGGGCCATGCCGTTTTTCATCAGGAACTGTTTTACGCGCAGAGCCTCGTGCTTAAAGGAATACTCCACCCAAAAAACGATTTGGCCTCATTTTCTACTCACCCTCATGCTGAGAAACACTCTGGAGCACTTTTTTGACGTTTCAAATGCAGTTGGAGATGTTTGGGGATTTTCGTTGTCAACAAACAGGGACCGACAGAGCCCGACAGAAAAAATGGTCCATAAAATCCACAAAACGTTCCCATTTTCCTTCATACTGCTCGTCCGCTGTAATCCAAGTGTCCTGAGTGCGTAACGTCCATAATTAATTCTTAACGAGGTCATTTAGTACATTTTAAGAGCCCAAACAGTGCGCTCTGTACAGCTCCATTGCATGTCTGCACGCGCACCCTGAACTACGGAAGCCGCGGCAGACCAAGCAACACGCTTGTGCCCTTTCAGCAGGACACCGAATTCAAAGCTTTAAAACAGTAGCCAATCACTTTTGTGATTGTCCACAGCTCGGTTACTCACAGCAGAATATATACAGCGGAACTTCTTCTTCTACGCTTGCAATTTAGAAAAGTAGTCGCTGAAAGCGCGCAAGCGTCTGGCTTGGTCTGCCGCGGCTTCCGTAGTTCAGGGTGCGCGCGCAGACATGCAATGGAGCTGTGTGAGAGCGCCCTGTTTGGGCTCTTAAAATGTACTAAATGACCTCGTTAAGAATTAATTATGGACGTTACGCGCTCAGGACACTTGGATTACAGCGGACGAGCAGTATGAAGGAAAATGGGAACGTTTTGTGGATTTTATGGACCATTTTTTCTGTCGGGCTCTGTCGGTCCCTGTTTGTTGACAACGAAAATCCCCAAACATCTCCAACTGCATTTGAAACGTCAAAAAAGTGCTCCAGAGTGTTTCTCAGCATGAGGGTGAGTAGAAAATGAGGCCAAATCGTTTTTTGGGTGGAGTATTCCTTTAAAACAGTCCTCACTCTCCCACAGTGCCGGCCGCTTCAGCCTGACCGCCTCCCGGAGCCGCTGCAGCAGTGATGATCTTCCCAAACAGCCCTCCATCGTCCTCCAGCTGCCTTTTCAGCTCCTGGCACATGTCCATGCCAGCCTGTTTCTGCTCCGTGGTTAAGAGGCGCAGGACCATTTTGGGATTTTTCGAAGAAGGGGGCGGGACTGTAGTAACATAAACACTGTGTGTGAGCTGCCTGTGCGTCTTTGGGAGGTGAAATTTTTCACAGTTATGCTTAAGGCTATGCTATAGCGACATATGAAGGCCAAAAGTCTGAAATCATTATTGGGTTTGTTTTTTTTATATATATCCACAGTCCGGTTACTTTTGGGTGCCCCCTCGTACTGTTTTTTAAACACTGGAAAGCACTTTGTGTTGCTTTTAACTGTATGAAAGGTGATATTTAAATAAAGATGAAGGCTTTTTTAGTTATTGAACTGAAACTGCTGAGATGTTTCTAAGCCAACAAGAGAAAGTCTGTAAGAAATCCAGCATGCTTTAATTTCCCGCTACTCCCTGGTGAACCATCAACAGGAGACAATGCGGAGACGTCTAAGTAATCAGCGGAGATCTGACTTGCCATGGCCAGTGAGATTGGCCCTAAAGTTTGGCCAGAAAGTGATGAGCTTGCTGCTTCTTTTTGCTCAATATCTGCTCAGCCTTTTCCTAGACTGGGCTTTAGCTGCCTTCTCAGTTCCTGTTTTTTTTTCAAGCAAGTACATTAGGTTGAAAAAGTTCACAGTAACATCCCCTTTTGTAGATATATCCTTCACAGGCTTTTGGAAACAGCATTGACTTTTGGGGAGTATAATGTGATCAGGGAAATTATCCATCGTAAGTTAGTCGGCAGCAAGGTATTCTTTATCCCTCTGTTCCAAAACCGTAGATTAGAAGACCTCTTTTCCTCTCCACAGAGAAGTGCTCACCTCCGAAAACCAGCAGGTCATCATCGAACAGCTTTTCCAAGCATCAAACGGTATCTTTGGATCTCCTGGACACTCCACATCTCTAAGGCGGTTGATAGGTAAGTAGAGCCATCCTCTTCCACTCCTTTATCCTCATCACCACCTGTTGGGTTAAGTGTTGAAGTTAAAGACTGCTGCTGATGGCTCTCTTGGATTATTACAATAGATACCAAGTGGAAATAAACCATTTGATTGTTCACTGAATGTATTTATTTCTTAATTTTGCTTGTGTGTCAACAATAATAGTCCATGAAAGACGTCCCTTTTTTTCCATTTAACATTCCACTATGTGTTTCATCACTGCAGTTAGAAAGCCATTCTGCAGAATGCAAAGGAGCTTCAGGGTTACAAAAGAAGAACACTGTTTTAGCACTGGAAATCATCCCTGAGCAGAACTTTTATTCTACTGTCACACTGATCTAAACAGACCCAGCCCCAGCCCCCCAGCCTCAAGGGAGGACGTGGGCCTGAACTTTGATGGGCTCACCACCCACCGAGGGAAAAGTAGGGGCTGGGTGAAGGGTGGATTGGGTGGCAGCCGATGGCAGGGTGCCCAGCAGCAACATCCCTGGACACAGAGACGAGCTCTACTAGAGCTGGAGGAAATGTGTGGGCACAGGGAAGTCTGGACATCACTACTTAGACTGCTGCCCCCTTGAACCGGTCCCACATAAGCAGTTGGGCAGTTGTGGTTCAGTGGGGAGAGCAGTCATCGGACAGTTGGAGGGTTGTGAGTTCGATTCCTGTCTCCCTCTGTCTGCATGTCGAAGTGTCCTTGGGCAAGACACTGAACCCTGAATTGCCCGCCCCCGTGGATAGACTGAGTGCCTTGCATGGCAGCCATCCTTTCTGGTGTGTGAATGTATATGAATGTGTTGTACGTTACTTTGGACAAAAGCATCTGCTAAATAGTACTGTGGTTCAAGATGGATGGATGGAGGGTTGGTGATGCTAATACTTACTACTTGATGCTTACAGGTGCAGAAAATGGCGAAACGACTCCTGAAGATCCTTGCCTTGTGGACTTTTGTCATCGGCATTGTGCAGTGCTGTCCAGAGCTGTGCCACTGCCAAAACAAATTTGCCCGTCAATTTGCAGACTGTGCTTACAAAGACCTGCTGGTGGTACCTGTTGGTCTCCCCTCCAATGTCACCACTGTGAGCCTTTCGGCCAACAAGATCAACTTTCTGAAAAGCGAAAGCTTCATCAACATCACGCAGGTCACCTCTCTCTGGCTGGCTCACAATGAGATCATCACGATAGAAACAGACACGCTGGCGCCCCTGAATCAGCTTCGCAACCTGGACATCAGTTACAATAAGATTGTGAACTTTCCATGGGAGGATCTGGCCAACCTCACAGCTCTTCAGCTTCTGAAAATGAACAACAATGAGATGGTGAACCTTCCAATGGATGCCTTTTCCACGCTCAAAGACCTGCGGTCCCTGCGCATCAACAACAACAAATTCACCACCATTGTGCAGGGTACCTTCAGTGCTCTCTCCTCTTTGTCCCATCTTAAGATTTTTGACAACCCTTTTGCCTGCTCCTGCAGTCTGGAGTGGCTCAGGGATTGGATTGCTGCAACAAATGTTTCCGTCCCTGAGTTGACCTCAATTGTGTGTGACACCCCTGAAAACCTGAACGGTACGATGGTCACAAATGTTCCTAAACTGGACTGCGAGGCTCCTGCTGTCACTGTAACATCTCAGCCAAACATTGATGAATCAGATCTCTATGAAGGTGTCATGGTCATCTTAAACTGTGTGACAAAGGGAAGCCCCATGCCACAGGTCAGCTGGGAGGTGACTGTTGGAAATCAAAATTATATGTTTCCTTTGCCCTCCACTGGAGAAATGAATGATAAGCCCATTAATGATAAGACAACCAGCGACAGATTCCTTGTTTTCAGAAACGGCTCTCTCATTATTCGTCGTTTGAGTGAAAAGGAGAATGGTAATTACAGCTGCACTGCAGTCAATGACTTAGGAAAGGCAGAGAGCGGCGTTAAAGTGGTCCTGACTGTTTCACCAGAAACCTCATCCTCAACACCTGGCTTCAGTCCACCTGCAGAATCCATCACTTTGTCTTTATTGACTATTTTCATTTCTTCTGGAATCATCCATCTCTCTTTGGGAGATATGGAGTCCACCTGGATCAGCTAGGCAGCCGAGCCCTAGCAGCTGACATTCAACATGTTGTCTGGACTTCTCCTCGTGCATGACTGTTGATGTGTTGCGCTCCCCCTCCACACTGTAAGCTCCAACAGTTCTACTCAGTCATAATTAGTTAGGGTGAAACAGTCAAAAGTTTAGATTTTTGCCATTTTACTGGAAACTGGTTAGGAAACTGAGGTATCACACTGCAAAAACTTCAAACCTGAGCAAGTTTTTTAAACTTGTTTTGAGTGAAAATGTCTCGTTTTACTTGATTGAAGATAAATTGACTTAAATATTATATTTGATCAAAATAAAAAAAAGACTTGATTTAAGAGAAAATTCTCTAAAATCAAGAAAAATTTGACTTGTTCTATGGGCAGATTGTTTTTCTAATTTCAAAGTAAAAGTATCTTAATTGAAGAAAACATTAAGCCTTTCTATCTTGATGAAATATAATATTTAATGAGGGTTGAACAGTCAAAAGTTTAGATTTTTGATATTTTACTGGAAACTGGCTAGGAAACTGAGGTGTCAGTCAGAAACCAATATTTTACAGGATCCAGACAGTTTGAAGGGAGGATCGAGGGGTGCTGACCCCTCGTTACGGAAGGACATTACATTCACGGACATTTAGTGCTATCTGGTGGGTACACCGGGACAGGTCAGATAAGATAAGATAAGACTCCATTGATCCCACGATGGGGAAATTTCACTGTTACAGCAGCCCAAAGAAGAAGTACCACAGTAACAAATAAATATAAATAAACAGAAAGACAACAACACAAAGTGCAAAAAAGTTTGCCGGCAAGCATTTCACACATTTTGCAGGCAACACCGTGCACATCCTTAGCACCACAAACAGGAGGATGGGGCATGCTCCACTGCCCATAAATAGGTGGATGAGTTTGCAGACCGGAGGAGGCAAAAGCACATCAAAAACACCACACAAGGGAATTTATAGAGCGGCATTGTAGAGTCTGAAAGACGGTGGAATAAACGACCTGCGGAAACGCTCCTTCTTACACCGAGGGTGCACCACTCTGTTGCTGCTACTCTCGATAGTTTGAAGGATTTTCAAAATCCTGACGTTTTTATAGAACAACCTCCGGTGTTGTGCACATTCCTGCCTTCAGGTTTTTAGCAACAAACGTAAACTACATGAGACAATGCTTTCTGTCAGTTTTATCAGTAACTACAAAAACCCAAAGTACGTTGTGAAAGCTCAGATTTCTTCGCGTTAGAATTAGTTTAATCTGAAACAGAGCTGCTGCTGTTGTCAATCAGTGTGTGTTTACACAGGCAACCATTGGAAACTGCTGCAGAACGGCATTATTCTTTCACAACAATAAATGTTGGACCATTTAATTCAAGCATATCCAGAAATTAAGAGAGATGCGCCTATCTCTTTCTTTTGGACTAAGTTATGCTCTTCCTCCTGTGAAAACAGGGATAGCTGCCTGAAATCCCAGTGCAGCCATGAGAACGCCATCACGGCAAAATATGGTGAAATTTCAAGAACAATCCAGCATCAGCAAGATGATCCTGGGTTCAAATCAAGCCCGGGGCCTTTCTGTGTGGAGTTGGCATGTTTTTCCTGTGTTTGCGTGGATTCCCTCCTGGTACTCCAACCTTCTCCCCCGGTACAAAAACATGCATGTGAAGTAAATTACCTCTAGGTGTGTGTGATTGTCTGTCCCTATGTGATGCACTGGAGTCCGGTCCAGGCTGGACCCTGCCGTTGCCCACAAGCAGCCGGGACTGACTCTGGTGACCCTTAATAAGTGATTAAAAAAACCGAATCAATTTCAATGTACACAATGTGTTGTTACTAGGAATGACTATGAAGGTTGGAAATATCGGCATTAAGGTTGACAGAAGTGTCTGTAGAAAAACGGACAGTGTCCTGGTAGAAAATCACCAGAATATTTTCAATTATTTTACAGATGTTTTTGTTACAGTGTCGATAATTTTGAGTGCAGTTTTCACAGACGAAAAGCTGTGTAATATTACTTTTTTTTGAAGATGATATTCAGATAATTCAGTGTAAATGTAAATATAATTTGTATTTTATGGGAACTTAAACGTTTCCACAACATCACTTAAAAATACTTGTGTAATCTGTTATACAAACAAATTTGAGTGCAGTGAGCTTGTCGGGGTTCACAGAGCAGAGCTTCTTGCTCTTCGCCTTCCTCCTTCAGCTTCATCTGCTCGGTCTTCTCAAAGCACACTGTAAAAACAAAAATTCATCAAAAATCTGAAACTTCAAGATAACATGATGTGACACATTAAGCTTTCTTGATGTTTGCTTCTCATTGACATAGTTGAGGTTTACAAGTTCTGACAGGAGTTTTGTCAACTTGAGTCTTTTTGTTCACTTCATTCAGATAATCTTGCAAGGCTGAACCAGAAAGAGTTCTGGTTCCAGTGTCATGTGTTTCTGCATTCACCAAATGGAGAAATTCTTTTAGAATAAATGTCTAAACCTTTTTACCTTCAGTGCTGTGCATTTCCCAATTGACTGAACACAGATATTCTTGATGAATAATCATACAATTTTTACTCCTGTGATGTGAAAATTTACCTCAATGAATAAAAATGTATATTGCTGTAATTATCTGAACAATGCTCAAGAAATATATATTGAATAAAACAAAACACAAGTGAATGTGATCTGAAACAAATTCCTTTGTTGTCGGGTCATTTTCTGTCAAACTGTATTGCTGGTTCCTGGTGGTTATGTGGGGTGGACCCAGAGTGTTAGACATTGCCTTTGTTGAAAATAAAGCTCATCTTATTGTCCAACAGAGAAGTCAAAAATCCAAATACCAAAGTTCTCTGAAGCAATGTTCACAAAAGTCATATAGGAACTGCAGCACAAGAAGAAAGTCTGTAAAAACAGAGACGCTACAGGAAGAGACAGAATGCTGAAGGTAGAAAACACAGACGACGGACTGACCATAACCCAAGGCACCGGGTTACGACGACACTGAGGTACAGGTGGAAGACATCAGGGCTGGGAACAGCGATCCAAATCAAATTTTAACTTCATCAACATTTGCATATTAAATAAAATAGTGCCGCAAATGATCAACTGCGGACCCAGACATTAAAGTTTTTTCATTGACAAAACTGTGATGAGCAACCCTATCAAGCAGCCTTTATAACTTTTCTTGTAAATAGCATTTTTGCATTAGAAATTAACCTTTATGTTAACATTGTGGTTATCATTTACTGTTTATTAGTACTACTCTGTCGAGGTATACCGTTAAAAAATACAAAATAAAACAAACAAACAAAATGTAAATTTCAAATCTAAGGCAGAAATCAGTGAATATGACTTTCATTTCTTATTTGGAAAGTGTAGGCTGTTCAATTTTAGCAAGTTTAGTCGACTCAAAACTAAACACTCCACTACAACAAATCCCTCCTATAAAACTGGGTAATTCTCAGCACATTGACCCACCACAAACGTAGCTCTACCTCCGGACCCGCTGTGTGTCTATTTCCTGTTCCTGATTATGCTGATATTCGACAATAGATTAGTCAAAATTAATAAGCCTATTCAGCACATTCGGTTGCAATAACAAGCATGCAACCATGCAAGCTGAAGGAAGTTCATTACTTTTAAGGAATTCCATGAGGTTATCTCAGGCTAAAGTATCAACTCCATTATTATTATTAATTATTAGGGCTATATCTCCTTCAGTCCAGTCACTGGTAATCTGTTTATTTGTCTCTGATAAACTTTGTACTGAAGACCTCCTGGAGTCATTGATTCGAGTTTCTTCCAATCATTCAGTATTCTGTGAGCCATGTTCAATAAGTAACAGGTATACACACATCAGCGGTCAATCTGGAGTGGTCACAGTGCCCGGAGACAAGAGTTCACCAGGAAACTTCTACAGTGAAACTTTATTCACTTGTGTTTTATCCACCAGCTCACAGTTTACAGTCAACATGCTGAAGCTACACTAACACAATGTCTCCTGTTATTCTAAAGAGAGTTAGATAGTTAGTTCTCACAGAAATGTTTTTGGAGTGTTGCTCCAGAATTCTCATCCAGTCTTTATGACCATCACACACTTGCACCTCAGGACAATAATCTCTCTTCAAAAACAGGACCTACACAACAAAGATAAGAATAACAAATCAGTCCCTGTGTCCTTACGTCTGTTTTACTTCTTTTCATGTTCTTGTCCTTTCTTCTGTATTGTTTTTTCCCTTCAGCCTCCCAAATGGGATGGTAAATTAGAGTTATTAGGGATGTATTCAGAGAATCTCCCACTTGCGCAAGGTTTGGGCATCTTGAAGTTTTAAAATTAAACGCTGCTGCTCTCTTGGATCATCAGAATAGATATTAAGTGGAAATAAACCATTTGATTGTTCACTAAATGCATCGGTTTTGCTTATGTGTAACAACTGAATGTCAACAGTTAAATTACATGGGAGCTGTCTTTTTTGTCCCATTAGTTATTCCAACATCTGCTACTTCGCTGCTATTAGAAAGCCATCCTATGGAATTCAAGGGAGCTTCAGGGATACAAAACATGAATACTGTTTTATCACTGGTAATCATAGTGTGACATTTATTCCAATGTCTGTCAGCAAAAAAAAAAAAAAAATCCTGAAATATCCTCACAGTAAAATAAAAAAAATATAGTCTGACAATTCCTGTTGCTTTCAGTTCAGATTTTTTTTCTTTTCATAGCAAGATGGTTTTAACACTGGATTAACATCAATTTGACCCGATGAAAATTGAAGGTTCGGAGGGACAAAGGGTCGTGAGTCACATGAATCTTTTTGAGTTTACGGATATTCTTCTGTTTCACATAAATGAACATAATCAGGATGGGATGAGAGCAAAAAAAAAAAAAAAATTCATCCAGGAATGGTATGTAATGCTTGGATTTATATTGTGTTGTTTCCTGGCTACACATTACTTAATTTATTTTAAACTGACCTTTTTTTTCAGTAGATTTGACACTGCTGTAGATTTATAGTAAGTGGAGGGGGAGCGGGAGGAGGAGGGGGGACCGCTGTGTGTTTTTTCTTTGTTTTTGTTTTTTTGTTTTTTTGGACTGCAGATCTGATTTGAAACACTGGGCATCGATGCTACTTATTAAACCTGGTGAACTGTTATGTGTAATTAATACTGTCCTCCACCTTCTCTTTTTCCTTTTTTTACACTGGTAACCATAAGTTGCCCACAGGTGTGTGTGTGTGTGTGTGTGTGTGTGTGTGTGTGTGTGTGTGTGACAGTCTGTCTCTCTGTCCAGGGTTTGACCTGCAGGACCGAGTGTCCAGAAGCGGGTAGAGATGGGTCAATGTTCGAAGGAGCAGGAGCAGGCTACACTACTGTAAGTTCACCAGAAGGTGGCAGCATTTGACTAAGAAAGGGGGCCAGTAATCCAGGACCATTCGGAAAGCAACTCAAGAGAGCGCGCGCACACACGCACGCACACTCGCACGCACATAGACTTTGCGTCAAGCACTGGATTAACAGCAAAAATAGCAGAAACCTTAAGCATAAGGTGAGGATTTAAATTTCAACTATATCAGATTTAATATCAGTAAGCGTGTGTTGCAGAATTAATGGAAATTCCACTTTCATTCGCTCAGTGTGTGCAAACTCTTGTCTGAGTCCATTAATTAAAAACAACAGGCTGCAGCCAAGCAGGTCAGAGATGAGACTCGGGTCAGAGCGATAAATTAAACATCAGATCCTAAATTATGAATTTTCTTGAAGGGCGGAGGACCTCGAGCTTCTGTATCTTTAATAGTGAGCAGGAAGATGGGAGAGGCTGCGCGTTCACGGTTGCTTTTCTCGCTCCGCAGCGGCGGGAGCGCGCAGTGGATCCCACACTGGCTGGAGAGGGAAAGAGCAGCCGTCGGACTGCAACAGCGACTCACCGGGAAAAATGATCCCTCCACCGTCGTCCATCAGCGCTGTCCTGGTCTGCAAACGCCGTGTGAACGGATCCACGACGGATGAGGATTTTAGTTTTTGCCACCAATAAACTTGTTTCACGGGACTTTCGACTGCGAGCTTGTATAATAAGACACAGGAACCCAAGTTGAGACTGTTCAGGTAAGATGATTCAATCCATAACAAGGAAGTTAGTGATGCTTCAAGATTTTATAATGCAGACCTTGAGCAGCGTCCGGATCAAAGATTGGATAAAAACAAATCATGATACGGACAGTTTGGCATGGATAAACTGAAGTCATTTGTTCTTAAATGCATGGGAAATATATTATTGTATGTAACAAATGTGAAATTGAAGCTTCCATTTCACTAAAAGCAAAATGCTTAGTTTCTGAAAGATTACAAAAAGAGAGAAGGTTTCAGCACCACGGACAGCTCCACGGACGCTCTTGCCCGGACTGGAGAGCGGAAACGCGCTCAGAGCAGGAGAGTCCGTCTGACCCTGAATCTGCACAAACATCTCCTACAGCATCGTTTTGTATGCAGAACGCCATTCATTAAACAATATCCATGCAACAATGTGGCTTTTTGGATTCACGTTGGCAAATGTAACCTTTGCCTTTTAAGTGTTTTAGTTTTTCAACTGTAATTTCAATCATCTTGTATTTTCAGTCTCCTGATTTTAACGAGTTTGCGTTGTGTTTTCAGGTTTTGTAGATTAGAATCAGTAAGCACAATTAAGCTACACAGGAAATGACCGCAGTGTAATGGACACATATGCAATATATGTCACACTCACATGTCTGATGAAAAAAAAAATGGCTGGTGATCCTAATATTTACTACTTGATGCTTTCAGGTGCAGAAAATGGCCAAACGACTCCTGCAGATCCTTGCCTTGTGGACTTTTGTCATCGGCATTGTGCAGGGCTGTCCAGAGCAGTGCAGCTGCCAAGACAAATTTGCCCACCAGTTTGCAGACTGTGCTTACAAAGACCTGCTGGTGGTACCTGTTGGTCTCCCCTCCAATGTCACCACTGTGAGCCTTTCGGCCAACAAGATCAAATTTCTGAAAAGTAAAAGCTTCATCAACATCACGCAGGTCACCTCTCTCTGGCTGGCTCACAATGAGATCGTCACGATAGAAACAGACACGCTGGCGCCCCTGAATCAGCTTCGCAACCTGGACATCAGTCACAATAAGATTGTGAACTTTCCATGGGAGGATCTGTTCAACCTCACAGCTCTTCAGCTTCTGAAAATGAACAACAATGAGATGGAGAACCTTCCAATGGATGCCTTTTCCACGCTCAAAGATCTGCGGTCCCTACGCATCAACAACAACAAATTCACCACCATCGTGCAGGGTACCTTCAGTGCTCTCTCCTCTTTGTCCCATCTTCAGATTTTTAACAACCCTTTTGCCTGCTCCTGCAGTCTGGAGTGGCTCAGGGATTGGATTTCTACAACAAAAATTTCCGTCCCTGAGTTGACCTCAATTGTGTGTGACACCCCTGAAAACCTGAAAGGTATGATGGTCACAAATGTTCCTAAACTGGACTGCGAGGCTCCTGCTGTCACTGTAACATCTCAGCCAAACATTGAGGAATCAGATCTCTATGAAGGTGTCATGGTCATCTTAAACTGTGTGACAAAGGGAAGCCCCACGCCACAGGTCAGCTGGGAGGTGACTGTTGGAAATCAAAATTATATGTTTCCTTTGCCCTCCACTGTAGAAATAAATGATAAGCCCATTAATGATAAGACAACCAGCGACAGATTCCTTGTTTTCAGAAACGGCTCTCTCATTATTCCTCGTTTGAGTAAAAAGGAGAATGGTAATTACAGCTGCACTGCAGTCAATGACTTAGGAAAGGCAGAGGGAGGCGTTAGAGTGGTCCTGACAGCAAAACAGAAACAAGATGGCAATTCAATTCCCGATTCAACTGTAGACAAGATCCGTCCATCCAGTAAGAAGCCCTCAGACCCCATGACCTCTAAGAACAATGTGATCAACTGGGATAAACCTGGAGAAAAGATCAAAAGTGAGCCTGATGGTTCAAAAGACAAAAGTGACAAAACCGAACAGACTGCTTCTAAGGACCTGACTTTTGCGAGCCGTTGTGGCGTCCGAGACAGCAGTGAATACATCTCCAACCATGCTTTTAACATGAGCTTAGATGACCTGAAGCAGTACACGTTTGATTTTGGTGTCCTTGCATTAGAAGTGTCCGAGACTGAGGCTAAAGTGCAGCTCAATCCGCTGCAGATTCCCAGCAGCAAATCCAACCTCCATCTGAGTCAAGCCGAAAACCAGGAGATGGTGATCAAAGAGCCTGTTGGGTTGTACCAGTCATCCAGTAAGACCACCCTCGACATACTCTACCTCTGCGTGGACACTGGGAACGGACACTCCATGGTTGAGTGGTCGAAGATAGAGGAGGGGAAAAATGCCTACCATTTCCACGGCTTGCAGCCTGGCACCAATTACACACTTTGTCTCACCTATGGGGGGCAGGACTGCCAGGTCCAAGTAGTCTTCACAACGAGGAAGAAGATCCCCTCCCTGCTTATCATTGTGGTCGTCAGCATTTTCCTATTGGGTCTGGCCACTGTCCCCCTGCTGGGGGCCACCTGCTGCCATTTACTATACAAGTATCAAGGGAAAACCTACAAGCTGATCATGAAGGCTCAGAATCCCGACCAGATGGAGAAACAAATGAAAGATTTCGATCCGCGCGCCTCTTTCGTGGAGTCTGAGAAAACCTTCAACCCCAGCGAGCTGGGCGACGGGGAGGCAGAGGGAGAGGCCGAGGGAGAGGAGGGCGACGGGGAGGGGGAGGCCGAGGGCAGCGTGGTGACCGAGTCCATCCCCGGATCCTCGTCCAAAACCAACCCGGAGGAGTTCGAGGTGGGCTCGGAGTACAGTGACAGACTACCGCTGGGAGCCGAGGCCGTCAACATCTCGGAGGAAATCAACGGAAACTACAAGCAGCCGAGCCGCTGACCCGCCGACCCGTCTGCCAGTGTGTTGTAAAAAAAAATATTTTCCTTTTTAAGTAGCCTACATTCAAGCAGGTAACTCACACACATCAGTACAAGTGAAAACGGTGGCGTCGTATTTGGAGAGAGAAAAAAAGGTGCATTATTAGTTCTTTTACCTCAAAAAACTCCTATGATCACAGAGATTGGAAGTTTGATTTATGTGGCATCTGTAGTCAAGTGTACGGTTTAAAGAGCATAAGTTTACAAAGCAAGCACAGTTTTGTACAGTGTTTTTGAAGACCTTAAAACTGACAGAAAAGCAGTAAAAACATTCCCTCTCTTATTGGACGGGCGCGCGGGTAGAAGCGCAAAATGCGATGGATGAGGCGCGCGATAAGGTTAAGAAAAAAAAAAAAAAGACAGCTAAATCATAAATAACATTTAAAATTTACACAGCATTTAAAGAAGTAGAAAAACAGCTAAAAGTGCCATATCGCAATTAAAGCCATTCCATGAAGGGACATCAGGGACCAGTTTTTTCTTGCCAAGCTGCGGAGGATTCTGCTCGAACAAGACCAAACACTCCACCACCTCAGGGTCCGCGCTCCGCTTCTACTGTCCAACAAACCGGTCACCGATTTGAAAGTAATTTAACATTTGTGAATCGATCCGGGTCGTGTATATTCGGATTTGTGCGCGCATCGCATCGCACCGCGGCGTTTCTTCCTCGTGACCGCGCGCGCGCACCGCTCCTCACGGGATTTCTTTTTTACGCTTTCGGCTGTGTTTTGTCTGAGTAAAATCAGAGGTGAATTTCCCCAAACCCCCACTATTTCACTATTTAAATTAAGGCTTTAAAAAAAATGTGCGACTCTAAACCTCCTATCCAACGGGTGCTTGCTGTACTCTCGCTTTTTACAATGAACGTGTCCATGGCATGTCACACGTATTTCCTTGTGTGGTTTTTATTAGTGTAGTCTTTAGGACTGTAGATGTGACTGTCTACCTGTGATGATGTAAAGCCATGTGAATCGAAAGTTTTTTTTTTTCTTATTTTTTTTATTGACGGTAAGTTTTAACGGAGTCGGAACAAAAGGGCGCAGTGAGCGTCCGGGGGCTCCGCTGTCTTGTAACTTGATGCATATAGTTTTTGTGAACAATGTTGTAAAACGAAAACAAAACACGTGACCTTTTAAGATTTTTGATATAATTTTATGTAAGTGGAATTAATAAAACATATGAAATTATGTCGAGTGTTGGATTTGCCTGGAGTGACTCTGCAGAAAATGAATTGAGCCTATATATTGCCCGTTTTCAAATAACAAAATACTATAAAACAAATGGTTCGATGATCCCGCGTCATAAATATAAATTTATGCAAAGTGTCGCATTTATTATGAGATTGCTTCGATGAACTGTTAAGGCTTTGCGCTATTCCTTTGAAATGACACCTTTTATCACAGGAATTATCCATGAAAAGAAAACATTTGTTTCTCTTTTTTTATTTTAAGTCGATCAGAACACTTGTTCAAACCTGCATTTTCAGAGAAAATGCACTTACAGATGATGGCATTCTGGCGAACAAAAGAAACCAGAGAAAAACAACAGCAAAAATACTGGAAGCAGCAAGTGGTTTCTGTATTTAATGATCTTGAAATAACTGAAAATATATAGCTGATTTTTTTTCCTGATAATAGCTCCTATTCCACAGGTTAATTACACAAAATGTGTACAATGGGGAAAAAAAAGACTATCCATTGAGTTGAAACAGCTCATTTTGTATATTCATAAATAGTCAAATGTACTCTCTCTCTCCTTTTCTTTGTGTGCCTATGTGCTTATAAATATCCTCTTCAGAATAATGCGAAAGTGGATTGAACATGAAGATGTTTAATTTGGGATTTTCTTAATTTGCATTACCTGCACTAAAAAAACATCAACTTGAAGGCTGATCTAGTGCAAATGTGCTTCACCCCAAAAGAAGCACCTAAATGTGTGGGAATTTCTATGCAATGACACCATTTAGATGAATGATCAGTGTCAAAAACCTCTTTCTCATCTCCTTTCACCTCTCACACCAAAAGCAAAACAAACAGACAAATTTCAGACAAATAAGAAAAGCTTGATGGAGACGTCTACACAAGGCACAAAGCTGGAAGGCACTTATTTCACCAGATGCAGACAGGTTTCGACTTCTTGCATCTGGTCCAAACCGAGTGCGTAATGAGCGTCTCAATCCCGTTCAGTTGCTGGCGGTGGCCTCCTCCTTGGCTGCGGCCTCCTTTTTGCTGCCCTGCTTGGTGCTGCGGTTGAGGCTTCCATTCACGAAGCTTTCCGATGTCTGACGGTGGAAGTGCTTCCTGGTGCCCACCAGGGAGGGGTTGTTGACCAGGGTGTAGAGGAGCTGCCAGTGCCCGCGGGCCCTCCTGGCACTGGACACTTTGTGCTGCTTTTTCTCCTGCTGGACCAGCTGGATCCCTGCGGACGTGTAAACACCGGGACAACGCCGAGGGTATGTCATTTATACACAAAAGTGCTGTATATTAATAACCTTTTTTAATTCAGAGCTGCGATGGGGAAACGGCTCTTTTGTAGGCCACCCAGGACCAGCAACAGATCGAGTAATAATAGAAGGCAATCATATTTTAATCCTCTAAGCATGTGGGAGCATATTGGACTTGCCATTTCTGCACTGAAAGCTTAAGCCCCTTGGGCAACATGAATATGTAACAGGCAATTAGTGTAGCTCATCTGTGTAATCAGCTACTGGGGAAGTAATCTCTGGACCACAATAGATTATCCCGATAATGCATTGTTTTATACACACGAAGGAGCAACATCTCCATGGACTCGTCAGTAACCAGATTCCACAACAACGCTCGGGTCCCGATGCCTTCACTTCCTCATGTCTCACTCACCTAACGCTTGTGCCAGGAGTGTCACTGCAGATCGACAGTACGTAAAAGATACAATTTTGTATCAAATGATAAAATAACAGCAGGCAAAAAGGAGCTACGCTGCCTTTAGGTGACAGAAGCCGAGGACAGTTGATTCATTTGTGACAAATATGATTAAGTCCTGCAGCAGCATTGCAAATCATTCCAGGGTGAGACTCAATTTGCTCCTGGCATATTGGATTAGAGAATCTGTAAACTTTCATTTTGGTGCGTGCAAGACTGTGTGATGATCTGATTATGGACAATTACAGTGACCTGCTATTGAATTTTAAACAACATTTAACAAATGAAAGGTGCCATAGTGCATTTGATGTATATATTAGAATGGAGTTTACCTTAGAGGGCATTCTGGTCACACTTCAGTTGTGTTTTAGTTATGAAAAATCCAAAATCAACACGCAATTTATCACACTCAGTTTCATGTCAGGGTTTTTTCAAGCTAATACAATGCGTCCGCCCAACACTCTGGACATGTTTTGTCTCATGTGGAGTACAGCTTCCATACCAAACTTCCTGGTGCTTTAAAAAAATAATAAAATAAACAAGGGCAGTTGGAATCCATCAGCATCCCACAACACAATTCTTACATTTATAGTCACAACTGGGCCATAGAGCTCCATTACTGCTGTAAAACTAATAAGTAAATTATTTCATAACCACAAAGACTTATATTTGAATTAGGTGGAACAAATTAATACATACGCTGTCGCTGGTTGAACGACACCTTACAATGAGCACAGCTTATCTGCTGTAATTGTTCACTACTGAGCAACTTTACATGAAGTCCAATTTGCATAAATCTATCGTCTGTGCGATGTAGGTTTAAATTTTGTGCTACAAACCCTCTTCAGCATCCCGTGACCTCAGTGCGGATTTGTTCTCCTGGCCCAGCGACTGCAGCAGCATCCCGCAGAAGGCCTTCATCACAGGGTGCGACTGGCTCACCTCGATCTTCAGATAATGAGCGTAGCAGCGGTAGGCTGCAGACACACAGGGAGGGAGGGATCACTCCTGGGCAAAAGTAATAAACACACAGGGCTGCACCCCATGTTGGCTTTGAGGCAATCACACATAATGGAGGGACAATCACACTTTTTTTCCTTCTCTTTTTAAACCACCTGCTTTTCCGGACAACAGATGTCTTGAATCTGCAGCCATTTCAGAGAGTGGTGTGCAATTAGAGTCCATGCACTGCACAGAATACAGATATCATAGAAGCTGTGCTGAGCTGACAGGAGGCTAAAGGGGACCCGATGTAAATTCACAGCCAATAAGTGGAATCACACAAAGTATATTTTTTCATGGAAAATTGGATCCTCTGAAGCCTATGTGGAAAAAAGGTATGCTGCTTTCAAAAGCACAAAACAGACTGAGTGCACATTGATGTTAAGAAATAAAAATAAACGAAAATGTAGAACATAACCGACTTGTTTTAAACTTCAAAATAATATCATGTAAGGTTTTCATGAACACACATGCAATACATAAATGTATGAATGTTAAACTTGTTTTTGTTGATACAGTTGATAGAAACCGTACTAAAGGGGTACTGTGGAGGGCCAAGCCAGCTTCTCGAGTCTCAATGTGTACGAGTCAAAAGAAAAGCACTATGTTTCATGGTTTTAATGATTTAATATTTAAGTTACTTAATTTATGTGTCTGATAATGGTGATTCAAATATGTTCAACAGTCCCCAAAGCTGCAACCCTCACACACACACACACACACCAATGGATGCAGCTACCATGCAAATCCATCGGGAGCAATTTGGGGCTCAGTGTCTTGCTCAAAGAAACTTCAGTTAAGAGACCAGGGGAGATGGGCGATCAAAGCTTTAAACGGACTGAAAGACGACCTGCTCTGCCAGCCGCTCTACAAAGTATTCTGAATTTCTCACCGACTCGTTGGGAGCCGGCCCTGGACATCCGAAGGACTGCATGCAGCCCAGAGCACACACAATGCCCAGGTCTGTCTGTGACATTATGCCCATGTTGTTCACCATCTGTACTCACCTGGATCGAAAGCTTCAACATTACGGTTGAGAAGACTGATATCCATGCGTCCCATGTGAACTATATTGAACAGGGCTGTAATGACCAAGCGCCAGATTGCCAGCAGCACCCCAATCAGAACATTGACTGGAAACAGCAGGTATGTCAGCAGGAACAGATTCCCTCTGGAAAAAAAACAATTGCATTGCATGAAACAAAGAAAAAAGTAAAATGTTTGGTGGTAAACATAATTTATACAGGAGTAAACACAGTGAGCAACCTGTTGTTTAGGTCTCGTGTGCCTGCTGTTTTTTTGATGAAACAAAACCTCGCAGTGATGTGCTGGATCAACACAGCCAGAATAATCATCAGCCAAAAGGGCCTGGAAGAGCAAAAGAAAAAAAAAATCAACATATAAGAAAATATGCTCACAGCTAAAAGGAGACATCTGGAATCACGTTCAATTTCACACAGTACTTGAGATTTTAATATATCTGGCTATTTAACTTATTCTATATAATCCTCAAATTAAAATACTACTACAGGGTGAATGGTTATCTCATTACCAAAAAGTCTTTAGTATCATTCATTTTAAAAAGTACATTGCTGCTGCCGTTTAGTCTGGGTTGAGTTTCCCATAAATGAAGTTGTAAATGTTTAGTTTTGCTCTGCACCAATTTCTTTTTTAATAATTTCTTTGGAAAAATGATGAAATGATAATGAATAGATCATATGCAAAGGCATCTCACTGAATACCATATTCTTGTGGAACTATGTACTAAATACACTGTCACATTTTATATTTTAGACTATGCAAAAAATCTCTGCTCTGGCTGAGTTATTGTAGGTAAAATGCTTTCTCACTAAAACTGTAAAGCTGAATAAAATGGGTAGATTTTCACACCGAGCCACAGCGCAGAATCCTGACACTCACCACATGCTCCACAAGATCTGGAAGAGGATCAGATTCTGTCCGTGCAGGATAGGTATGATTACCAAGAAGACAGCGACCAGGAGACAGAGGAAGAAGACCAAAGTCTGGATAATCATGCCTGCGGGGGAGAGATCAGAGCTTCAGGCTTCACCACCAACGCTCAACAAACCTACACCAGAGATTTTTCTGCAGACTTTAGGAAGCCTCGACATGTTTTTGGCTGAGAACATTAAAACACTTAAGAAGAATGACATAAAAGCTTCATCTTTAAATTCACTGAGTGGACACAGACAGGTTTATGATTTTGAATGATGATAATAATCCTTATTTTTTTGCTGTGACAGTGTGTGGGCGTACCAAAGAAGACATGAGCCGCCGTGTAGCTGGTGTATCCCATCCAGCAGGCCAGTGCTGGCCGGGAAGCCCTGATGCTTCTCTGGCAGTTATAAACATTGTAGATATCTCCTCTGTACAGCCCTTTAAGGTTCGACCTGCACCGAGAATAATACAGTCATTCCAAAGCAGCTCCGCACGATTCAAAAATTGGTTCATCACTAAATGCACATATCACACAATGAATTAAAGAAGTGATTTATTGGAGGATATAACTGGAACACAATTCAATTCCAGTCTGAGAAATCCATTTCTTTTAATCCACTGTAATTTATGGTGATTGCACAGTATTTCATTTTCATCTTAATAGCCATTTTCAATTGTAGCAGCAGTTTACACTGGGAGCATGCTTTTCTGTCTAGATGATTAGTACTTTATTATGTTAAAATAACCATGCAATCATAATGAAGGGACCAGAACGCAAAGCACATTCGCAATTACTGGAAAACGTGGGAGGAGACGAGCGGCTCAGAGAGGGGGAGAGCGATTCTACTGCTTTGTTAGAAGACATACCGATGCAGAACCATAGATCGCATGAGCATAGCCAGGTTGACCAGACCAGACAGGGTCATCGCTGAGATATAGCACACTGCCGGAAACAACATCACACATTTAGAATGTTTACCGAGGAAGGGTGTCATTCAACGGAAGCTCATACTGAAGAAAACACCACACATTAGCCAGGATGTTATTTTAGTAGTTGCACAACCAACACATTTTGGTGCAATGTGTAATTTGACACCTTCTCACTTGTCCATTTTATTAATACATCAAAGCTGCTGCCTAATATTTCCCAACCACTAAAAGAGATAATCACTGTTCTTTGCTTCAGGGGTCATAATGTTGTGGCTGATTGATTTATGTACAAAAACACTGATGGAAGAGGCTGATATGATAAACACTAAATGGCTGCTTCCGCTCTTTGGTTTCACCCACCTTCTACACACCACATGTAGAAAACCACGATTCGGACCACTTCCTGTTTGTCTGGAGACAGAATAATCTTGAAGCCGGCTAAAAGGTTTGCGACGTCTTCGTCCACCCCTGAACGAGCAGTCTGGAGAGTCGGCACCACTCCGATGATCAGCAATAGACCCACCTAGCAGATAACAAACAGGATGTTCGTACATTACAGCAGAACCGCTCGTCCAGCTCTGCCGTGCGCTGGCTGCACGGATGCAGTAATTACAAGCAGCATCGGGGTCGTAAAGCAGCGTCAGCAATCGTCCGATAATACTTGGAGCCTAATGGAGGTTTTAGAATCAGAGTCAACGTCAGGATGGGCTCTGCTCTCTCAACTGATTCATCCCATTTCATTTCAGTTCAGACATGTTTGAGTTTATGGACTCGGCATATAAAAACCATGCATGTTACTCAAAGTATCAGGCTAGGTAGCCATTTCCTCTTTATTTGACCCTTCCTATTCACAGTTAACCAAGAGAAGTTGACTATTTTCCAAAGTCCATCACTACAAAATTACATTTATTTTCTATCCCTGTTGAATGCAGATGCTAAAGGTGGCCGCATATGGGTTATATGAGGTGTGGTGGTCGTTACCTGATACATGACAATAAAAGACACAACGGCAGATACGGCCAGCTTCAGGGGAAATCTGAAAGCTAAATGAAAGGAGAGAAGTGTCAGAAAAAAACATTCAGGAGGAACAAGTCCAGCACACAACTGACAACAGCGTCATAGTGTAATAGCACAGCTGTGTATATCAGCTTTTTTTACATGTACTTTGTGTGCAAAAACCAAGAAAAAGGGTTAGCTTTTATATTATACACCTTCAACACTAAAAGCACATTCTGCCCTTCCACATATCTTCATACAAAAGCTTCCCCTATAGCCTGTGTGTGTGTGTTTGTAGTTCAAACAAAACAGCAATAAAAACATTCAAATATGAACATAACTGAGTGGGAATCTTGGGAATGCCATTAGAAGACAAAACCAGGCATGAAAAAAAAGATTGAGATGACATATTTACCTTTCTCTGGTGTATAAATGTACGACTTCACGGCATCAGTTATTCTTTGAAGGAGTTTGGGTTTGTCTGTGCGCGATGTGCTGAAGAGATAAATGACCAACAACAAAGTAATGAGATTCTAACACACAATTGTTGCTGTTATCATGTTTTGTACATCAAAATATAGAAAAGATGTCTTAAGCTGACAGATATCAGTCGGGTGTTTTTGCTTTCAGGAAGTTAATGTTTTGTTTAACATATGTCGAAAAAGTTCCAGCTAACTGGAAAATCTCATCTCGACACTTGAACGCTGCCATTTCTCGTTAACTTCTTTAATCTGGTGCACTTTTTCCATTTGCACAAAGTATTAATGCAACCTGACATAAACAGATCAATGCATGATGAACCAGAGCCAATATGTTCAATGTCCACTCCATTATTGAGATATTAGGGAACAAAATGGTTTGTTTTCCTGCCACTGTGGACATTATCCAGGCTTGGAACCACTGATTCCCTTCTATGACGTATTAGTTTTTTTCAAGGACAAACGATGTGCCTGGTCTGGACCCTGTTTTATTTTTGTGCATTATACTACTATTTCATCTACTACTTTTCATTGCATTTTTTTCAAACTTATTTCATTATCAGTAAAGAAAGCAGAAAACCTTTTTGTCTTTTTATGTTCACATGGTAAGAATGACAGTAAATTTGAATCCGTCTCCCTTCTTGTTGGCTGTATCCTGCTTTTAGCAAAAGTCAATTTAGGATTTCTTTGCCACAAGCTAAAGATAATGGGAGAAAAAAAAAGACATTTCCTTGCATTATATTGAGGAAGCACATCAAATCTCACCTGCTTTTGGTGGACTTCTTACTCAGCATTTTCTTCACATAATCTCTGTAGTAGCTGCTGCTGAGATCCTAAAAGAACAAAAACTGTGATCAACTTATTGACCTGACTGAGATGATTTTAAATGCACAGGTGGATAACTGATTTGACTCTGTCGGACACAGATGCACCAGTCAGATATTTCTGAACTCCTCCGCAAGTCTGGGGCACTCAGTAATCTTCCAATTACAACCACCTTTCTCAGCTTTAAGGTATGGAAAAAGCCTCCCTATGATGAGGTTTATGGCGTCAGGTGCGTTCCTGTGCAGGAGGCGGGGGCTGAGGCGACTTGAACTCTTGGCTATGGCTTCTCACAGTTTTTGTCACGCCCGTGCCGAGATTAGCGCCGCATAAACACCGCATTGTGTCTCCCCGGTGGAAAAAAACAAGGCAACCTTTTCATAATCTGATCAAGAACATAACATAAACCAATTACGTCAAATCTGCTTAAAATGATTAGGCCGCTGGGTGCATGGCGATGGACTCCACATTTCCCCTCAGCCGAGACTGTACGAGCACGGTAAGCCCCGCGATTAGCAGGCAGCTTATGGAGGTTTCTCATGTGCACAGATTTGGATGAAAACATGCATTTTAGTGAGAGTTCTTTTTTTTTTCTCCCTCTTTTTAAAGGTCAAGCTTACATGAGCTTAAACTATTAATCAACAAAATACAGTTGGTTATGTAACTCCGAGTGAAGAAAGTGGAGAAAATTTAAAGTGGAGTTATCACAGGAAGTGCCCTTACCTCTGTAGCACTGTGCTTCTCGGTGCCCTTCAAGCCCTTAAACAGAAGAAGCGGATATTGGAAGCTGAGGAACGCCAAGCAAGCGATTTGGGGCAGGCTGGAGTACAGGGAGTAGTATGCATGGATCTGCAAAGAGATAGAAAATAAGACTTTAAACCATTTCGTAACGTAATGTCACAAGCAAAAAACATCTATGGATCTGGTCCTTTCTGTGTGGAGTATTATGCGTGGCCTTTCTCTTTCTCTGGGTATTCCGGTTTTCTCTCTCAGTCATGCGACATGCGCGAGAGGTAAATTGATCACTGTGAATTGCCTGAGGTGTGTTTTGATTTCTTTCTCTGTGTTTACCCTGCGATAGACAAACATTTTCAGTGTGTCAGCTGGGATGGGCTCCAGCCAATGTGACCTTGAATTTGATAGTGCCATAGAAAATGGATGGACGGGCAGTTATCATACAAATAACAGCATTAAATGAAATGACTGCATGGAAAATGGTAATAAGACTAGATTATACCTTTATGTCAAAGTGAGACTGAAAAAACCTTGCATAATGTGCAGCGTGGATGTCTCAGACACACTCTAAATGGATTAACCGTGAAAAAAGGCTCTTGATTAAGACATGCAGACACTGGAACTAATTGTTTTGAGAAATAGCTATTCACGGCTCTCAGAGGCCCAACATGTTGGATGTTGCACAAATTCTGGGATTGGGTCAGGTTCAGTACTCAAGCTGTGTGTCTTTAAGAGCCAGTTGCATCTTTTCAAATGCCACTTCTTACATATACTTTGTTTGGTAGTCACTGAGTTTCCAAGCCAGAACAAAACCTGCATTGTTCTTAGAAATAATCCCAACTACTTAGACAGACACATGAAAGATTTACTGGCAGGCGAGTCTTCGCTAATCTTCTGCTCTCTCTGACAATCTGATTTAAATGAAAAAGAGCTAATTTTGGCAATGACTGCAATCTTTGCTTACCAGAGGAGTTCTGGGACAATCGATTTTTTGCCAGACCAGAATACCAAAGTGTGTCCATGATAGTAGGCTTCCCAACACATAGCCCACTTTATTATGTAAGGTGCCACATGCCAGGAGAGGGTAGTATAATGCGGGGTAGTAAAAGACTCCCAGGATCACCCAGTTTTCTGCAAATAAAACACGAGTGTGTCAAGATCAAAACAGATGAAGACATTTACATCTGATGGGCAATGAGTAGACAACATGACAACACGTTTTCCTGGAAACGTAATGGTTACTTTTAGAAGTAAATATTTATTGAATCGCTGCTGCAAACTGGGACTGTTGATTATTTCTGATGGTTTTGTCAGTCAAGTCTACTGGAGAAGGGTGGTAAAGGTCATCCTCAAATATACGTAACATTACTACTTTGCAAGAATAAAAGTCACTTGGTTTTGATGTCATGTCAGCTGTAATGCGTTTCAGGGTTAAACGTAAAAGTTTACATTAAATAAATCCATCCTGAGCATGCCCAGCAGTACCAACCCACACCACAAGGTGGTGTTGGGAGTCACTCGCCAATCAAGCCTCAACAAGGGAAAGAAGGAAACGCCACAACACAACTGAGGACAGACTGGAGGCTGCGGCAATAGCATCCAAAGCCTAAACTATGACTTATGTTATTTATTGTACGTTTAAAGTGTCGTATTTAAAGCGACACTAAGGAACTTTTCAACCTTAATAAAACATTTTAATATCTTTTGTGATGACACATCGACTTACAACGGGTTGAATGACCCCTCTGTCACGGGCTGAGGGCGTCAGTATTGCTTTCACTTGGACTAAGAAACTGTGAGGAGGGTGGTAGGAACCCAGCACACGGCATGCGTCACATTATGATATAATATTGTTTAGCCACCATTAGATTCATTACCTCGTCGCTATCCGTCCTTCACACAGCCACTGGAAACAAATGTAGGCGAGTTCAGTCTGACAGCATGCCACCGGGAGCAGCATTTTACGACGTCACGCACTAGTCCTCATGGGAACTGTAGTATTCCTTCAGGCAAAACACTACCGCTTTTGTCCACTGGCGCCGCCAAAATCAACGGAAACTGAAAGTTCCTTAGTGTTACTTTAACACAAATGAAGTGTATAAAAACCCTAAGAACTCATTTCTTTCTCCAGTTTATTCTGCTGTATTGTTCTCTCCTTCGCCTGTTTGAAAACTTTCTATGGATGAAAAGTTTACAAACCAAACAGGAGCTGTATGTGTGACTCTACTGAATTCTCTGCTGCTCAGGGATTGAGAAAAACAGTAGGAGTCAAACTCCTTACAGTTGTTTCTTATGCAAGTTAAAACTCTAAGCTTCTTGTAAAGCTTACTATCAAACTTCTGAGTCAAAAGTACAGAAACAAAACAGAGATACATGTAAACAAAACAATCTCTTTATGTAACACAGGTATTGAGCAAAAATATTCTGATGTCCCTAATCTTTAAATATGGTTAAAGATTTCTGCTTCACCTCTTTTTCTTAAAACCCCCAATTTAAAAGCCTGAAGATGACTGTCGATGGATTACAGTGACAGGCTGATGTGAGTGCTGGAAGAACCAAGATAACCTCACGTTTGTTCTGGGTGTCTTCGGTGAACGGAAGGGGGTTTGGAGAGACGATGAGCCCCCACAGTTTGCACAAGAGCACTCCAAACACAGCCACTGCCAGGCCCTTGTGCTGCGTATGGTCCAGGAAGTTGACCGGACTGTGAAGGAAGCGGCAGGTATTTAGAGCTCACATGTCAGCAGACTCGCGTTTGAATGAAACACTTCTTGATCGAATGAGAAATCACCCAACCTCAGTGGACGGCTATGTTTGTATTGCCCGTGTTTTTAAATTTACATTTCCCAACTGAAGCTCACCTCAGTTACTTCATCTCAAGGTTTGAAACAGAGGCAAGAAAATCTGTCACTTCATATTTCTGTCTATCCAAGAAATGCTTACTATGAAAGTGCTCATCATTAGAGATTATCATTTGATTCAATGAGCAGCACGAATGGAACAGAATTGGGAGTTAATTCTCTAAGCAATTTGTCTTTAATAAAAATTAATAATCTATGAAAAAAATGCTTACACTGTATATTGTGTATTGAGTATGTATCCAGTCTTTATTTTCCCAACCAAATGTTAACCTTTTGATGGATTTTTTTTAAACGTCATTTTAATGAGCTGCATGCAAAACTGTATGTGGTCGAAAAACAAATGGAAGTTAACTGCAAAAAACTGCTTTGATTGGGAAAATCATAACTACTTAATTACTTTTGTTTTCATTTCATTGGTCAAATGTTGCAGACCCCTGCACTGACAGCTTAAACACACCAAAGAAAAACACTGGAAAAAAAAACTTCCCACACAAATGGCTTCATCAGTGTGAATTAATGTCGCGACAAATTGCAGTTAAAAACAATGAATCCGCCTCACCTGAGTAAACCCTGGAGTCCTTTCTGTCTGTAGCCCGTCTTCGTGCGCCTCGCTAAGATCGCCAGGATCAGCATAATGACGACCTGCAGGAGACACAATCTCAGTTAGTCTGATCTGCAGCGAGCATTAATACATTACTACATGCTACGAAAGGCCACACAGACAGAGCCTGTAAAGAGGGCACCACACTGCTGTGGAGCTGTCATCCGTCAGGACCACAGACCAGAGAGCTCAGTGACCTGTCGTGACCTGTGACACATTTAGGGAACACAGGAATACTGCTTTAAAGCAGTATAGGTCTTTTAGAGATGGCTGTTGAAAAGGATGTCCTCAAAGAAAACAAGAAGAAAGAACAAAGCAGGAAGCAAACTCAGATTTACTTGGTAGAAGAAAGTTTAAAGTTTTAAGTTGTATGTGTGTGTGTTGGTGTCCTCCAACAGTTACGTTTGAGGATAAATAACCATTGACTGAATAAAGTGGTATCGATGGCTTTCTCCACTGGAATTACATCAAATTTTAGTCATTCTACAAACTTTGAGTTTTACGTTTTCAGATGTTTTGAAACAAAAAGGAACAATATTGACAGAAAAAAAAACCAACAGTCAGGGGTTCATCAATCTACAAATGTACCTACAAAGATGCAGAGAATCTGGGAAAAGCTGCAGCTGAAGATCAAAAGTAGATTCTGGCAATATTCAGTCTTTCTGGCTTATTCTTATACTGGAAATCATGTAAAAGCTTACAAACACTTTCAGAGATCACTGTTTGCAACTACAATTCACACAGCAATCTACAAATGAGCCCAAAAATATCTTTTAGTGTCTCTTTGGTTCAAACTTTTCAGAGAACTGCAAAGAAATTTCAAGTGTTTTCAAAAGCAAATGAGAAAACTAATTTAAAATAGACTGAGGTGAAATTGAAAACTGTTCTCTGGTGTTAATGAATCAAACGTTTACATTTTGACCGGCGATATACTAACAACATGCGAGCTGCATATTGTATTCAACAGCAGCATGACTTCACAGTAGATCCTAATAGAATCTGGATGATAAATTACTGCTCTACAGATGTTTCACCAATGGAAAACATCTGCTTTGTAAACTGAAAACTCTGGTAAATCAGAAGATTTTGGGTTCTGGATTAAGAAATCGTACATATGACACCATTCCAACATTTTCTTAGAAGACGCCACAAACCTAAAAACACACTGGTATTTCCATTATTTAGCAAATGTCCTAATTTAACATGTGATAGGCCGTCTATTTCAGCCTTTATTGGCATTCCACATAATGTGATAATCTTTTTGGGAAACAGCATGGAACCTGGAATAAACAACATGCAAATGTGTTGAATACAGAGTAGTTTACTACATATTTTCATAAAGCAGTATATTTTTTCATAACTAAATGTAGTCTTATGTAATGTGAACGCTTCTTGCAGTGGCTCCTCGGGACATACTGGACATTTACAACACATTCAGTTGTCAAATAACAATCAATGGTGTTATCTTCCCCCTAATGGTCTGTGCTGGACTGGTAACCTGTAGAAGGTGTCCCCTGCTTTATCCCTCAAAACTATGAACTACATCAAATTAAGGCTTCTTGTAATTTCTTCTAAAAAAAAAAAAACAAAAAAAAAAACAACATGCTGCAAAAAAGCTGGCCCTTCGCTCCCAAATTTCTCCTGCTGCTGCACAATTTCAAAACTTTGTAGCATCTCCCATGAGAATCCCATTCCATATTTTCTCAATCACTGGTCTAAATAAAAAAAACTATAGGGACAAAAAAATAAATAAATCTGTTTGAAACTTAACTGCCACAACTTTATCAATATCAATTCACTTCCTAAAATCTGATGCGAGACATGATTAAAAACTATTTTTACCTGATATAAGTCTGTTTAGTGCTTGGTACAAGATATCACATTAAACCAACAGGAAGACTGACTCACAGAAATGGCGGTGATGCATATGTGATACAGCTTGTCATCAGCAGTAGGGTCACATGGGGGGATTATTCTAAAAAGAAGAAGGGAACAATGCATTCAAACATGAGCAAAACAATCAATCTGCATGTTGAAAACTGGAGGCTCCTTCAGAACGCCTCACTAAACTTTTCACATGTCACTGTCAGGAACAACTTGTGGCTGGAAACTTTGCAGCTGAAATCCGGCAGCAGAGATTTGCATTTAAACGGATTGGCGTCAGCGTGACACAGGAAAACAACAAATGCCTATGTTCACGTTCCTGCGCGCCAGAAGAGCAGGAATGCCTGGTCACGGGGCGCTAATCACAACTCAGAGAGCGGCTCAAACATCGACTCGTAGTGAGATTTATTTAGGGCCGTAATGCATAAACACTCGTTTGTATACATAAACATGGCAGCCTTCAGGATTAAGGTTTAAATACGTCACACTGGTCCAAACAATGTGAACATTCGAAAATGGCAAATCAAAGAGAAGGACTGTAATAACTTCAGGGTAAAGTCTAAATTCCTATTTCCATAATGAGATTTGGCTGTGGAGGATTTCTTAATATTTCCATCAGTTAACTAAAAGTAGTAACCAGCCACGGGACTTAGGATAGAAAGTCCAGAATTCACTTTGCATCAGATGGACTGTTAGCTTCACATCACGACTTTTTCTATTAAACACCTACATTGCTGCATTAGGATGCACTGATGATTGTTCTTGTTTTACATTTTTACAAACAATATGGGCACTTTGCTGAACCTGCTGTGGGCTGTCCTAAAGCATCAGTGTTTGCTTAACAAACTGCTAAAATTACAGAGCAAGATTTGAACTGATTAATCATCTGTTGCATTTTTAGTTGAAAAAAGAAAAGTTCAAAGAAAGGACAGGATTTTCGGATGTGAATTCTGCACCAGTAGTAAATATATAACAAGCTCTTAAAATTAGACTTCTTCCCTTTATAAAAGGTAAAGTTTTAAGCTAAAATGGGGAGGCACGAGGGCCTTGACAGCCCTGCTTCAAGAAAAATTACTCTGTATGATACGGCTTTTTTACATTTTGTGGAGCAAAATATGCAATTTAATATGTTTCAACAACTTTTTTCATCCGATGTACTCAAGTTCTGTTAGTTTTGCATTTGATATTTGGCAAAAAAGCAACATTTCCAGGACTATCCGCAACATTAGAACCTGAAAATCATTACAACGTGGCAAATCTGAAGCACAAACATACACTGGAACAACAGGACAATAGCTAACTTTCAAGTGGTGAACAATAAACGTTGTATAAATTCACACAGGAAATATGAATCTTCACAAAAAAGTATAAATATACTTACTCTTTTACAATTTTAGGTGGTGGAGGACCAAGATCTGGATACTCATAGTCCAGTAGATAATCCTTATCCATTGCGCTTCCCCTTTCTTGAACAGATTCCACAACTTCTGGAGTTGGAGCACTTTAAAAGAGAGCCTGTAGTGAGCCACAGCAGTGATCTCCCTGTCTGGAGGGGGAAGGCGCTTCCCGGGTCGCACCGCGGACTCGGTTGCTGCTGCAGAGGAGTCCTCGTCTCCTAATGTCTGGCTGACTTTGACTCGCAGTCTGCTGCCCTCCTCACATTCAGGTGCTCCGGTTCCACCGCGGCGCTGAGAGTAATGTGACAGTTCCTGGCTGCTGCAGCGTGCTGCCTCCACCCCGCAAAAGGCCCTTTTTCAGCTGAGGGCTGCCACCACACCGGGACCCTGTGGAAAAGAGGGGGGCAAGTGTGTGAAAGGAGGGAAAAATGTGGATCTGAGAAGCCAATCTGAAAGGCCACCGGCGGCTTACGGGGATTACATCCACTTTTTGAGTTGCGTTATTGGACCGGTGATCAGTTGCTGAAGGGGTCAGGTGTACGGCGTTATAAAACTCCAGCTCGGAGTCCGTGTGGGTCGCTGGAAGCGTCAGGGTTATTAGACTTTCGCGTCGATAACAAGAATATATTCCCGTTGTTTCCCCTCAGTCACGGTTCAATGACTACAACGAAAGGTTACCCAAACTAAGCCACCACTGCGTCACGTAACCAAAAGAAACACAAGTGTGTATCTGCATTAAATACAGTCTGGCGGATCCCTGCATCACTAATCAGTTTGATAAGCATCGAAGAAAAGTTCACTCACCACAGCACTTTGTCTTCGGCAGATAACAGAGATAACCACGTATCGATACGATTCCTCACCAGAGACCTGCAGCTTCTTTCTGCCGCACTAGCATCAAGTTTTAGTGACATCCAATGTCCAAAGGACATTTTGTTAGCCGCAGATAAAGATCATACAAACATAATATGTAAGAGGGGGACGTTATATTTCCAGCAGTGTAAATGATACGTGAATGAAACTGCTGTAACAATGGGCAGCGTCGCACTGCCCAGAGGACAGGAATTTCATCTAGGTTACATTTTTTTCATGCAGCTGCTGTAGTTAGACTGCTGAGGGACAAAAGGTTCATCTGTAAATGTGACCTGGTTTCTTCAAACCAACAAACACTAACAAACTCACTTCAGTTTCAACTTTATTTCTATTTTACAGAATTTCCTGTTCGTGGGATGAGTTGGAAAAACATTTATTTTGCAACGGGATTTAAACCCTGACACTTTCTGATTATTTCATCCGGCAACTAATATTTGAGGAATTTGTCAGTAATTTATTGCTGAACTGAGCAAATCTGGGGAAACTGTCAATGAAGTGAACCATCAACGAATAAATGGTTGATTTTTTTTTTTTTTTTCATTTCAAGAGACTTTAATAAAGTAGTCAATAACTGAAAAAGGCTGCAGTTCAAGCTTTGAAAAACATCATATGGCTTGATAAAGGTCTTGACATCCACTGGACTGAGTAACCCGGGTTATCTGAGGACATCAGGCTGGATCTTGTCTTCAGTGATGACTCAAGTAATACCTCAGTTATATATTTACTAAGTAAATCCTGACTGAAGCCCTCAACAAAAACCTACAATTAATTTAATACATAAATAAGTTAAATTAAACAGTATTCCATAGGGTGTGTTGAGATAGCTCCTTTTGACTCAGACTTGAATATTGATCACACACAGCCCCCAGCATAAGTCCAGCTTAAACATGTGAATGTTATAAAGACAGACTGAGGTCAAGGGTCCTGGCAACAGTCTGAACCTAACTTAGCTCAAATTATTTTCTCTATGAACAAAGCCAGAGCAGAAGGCTTAACGCGGATTGTATGCAAAATCCTCGCCATCAACATTAGGAGTGCATATAGTCTTTGCAGAGTGTCTGCAGACATCTGCCTCTGCACTCCGGTGCAGCTGCCTGAGACTAAGTCAGTTCTGCAACACTGGCTCCATGTCAGTGGACACTCATTATGCCAGATTACAGTGGCACAACTTTAAATCGCTGCAAAATTTCCCTCCTAACACTCTTGAGAAAACACAGTTTCTCAAGCGCGGTAAGCCACCAAATCAAATGTGCTCCTAAAGAAAACCGCAGCCCACCAAATAAAGGGGTCACTGAACAAAGAATGCTTTGAACAGTTGAATCACAGAGGGCCGGTTTGATCGAGCCAGACAGTTCACTTGTATCAGGTTTAGGAAGACAGGTCCAAAAAAGCCTTTTGGTGGGAGCGACATCAGGTTGAAACAGACCGAAGAACAAATTCATCTGTTAGTTTTAACAAAGCCAACTCCATTTGGCATAAGCCTCTCTTTTTTTTGACTGAGACCTTCATCCATGCATTCAGTTTTTCAAATTAAGGTCACAAGAGTCAATCCTAAACCTATGAACCCACAGAGAGAGTGAGACCCACAGGGAGAACATTGCAATTTCCACATAGAAAGTGTTATTTCATTTGTTGGCTGTGCCTTTAAAATGCTGTTAATACACTTTATAACACATAATGCTACTGATTAACACTCTCTATTACTGCATGTTCACAATATTATCAATCAGGCCCACAATTAAGCGCCAGTTGGCTCCATTTCACTGAGCAGCCATGCAGGCCGAGTGTTTTCCTCACGGTGTGTCGCGGAGCAGCTGCAGGAGCCGGCTGGATTCAGTTTCAAACGGACATCACGGACACAGTTCATGGCTTTGAAGTGGAGCTTGATCCTCGGAACAAAGACTCTTCCAGCCTGAGAGCCGCTGCAGGTAACCTCACCTGCGCCTCTTTGACGCACGTGCACCGGGCCTGTTTAATGACGCCTCCATGGCGATTTGACTCGCTTTTTTTTTTTTTTTTTTGTGCAGTTTAGTACATTCAATTCAAACACAAAAATATGTGGAAAGTTCACGCAAAAAGGCACATTATGTTATTTAAAGTGACCTGCGGCAAATCTGTTTTCATAAACCTCCATTTCTGCATCATCCCATCGAAATGACCCTTAATTGCCTCAGTATATCAACACTCTCTCGATACCCCGCTGAATGTAAAGTCAGGCTCTTACCTTGCGCGAGTCTCTGCTGCCTGTCTGAGTTTAGAAAACTTGGAATGACTTTTCCCTCATGACCCCTCTCGCTACACCCACCTTGTGAAAGTCCAGTAATTGCATAAACAAAAGAGCAGCCTCAAAAGCACCTTTCCATTTTCTGGACGCCTCAAGCTGTGTGAATGTGGGACTTTGGACCGGCTCTATCTGTCTTGTTGTGGTGAAACCGTCATAAAAGTGCTGCTGCATGCAAACTTCTGAAAAAGCTGTTGTGAAAGATAGAGGTGAGTAATGTGGCCAAGTTCAACTAATGCAATATGCATTTCATTTTAATATATGATTAATTCCTTTTTTTTTTGCAAGATTTAATGCCAGTTTTAGTGGGTTTATGATCATTTACGTTGAGGATATTAGATGTGATTGTAGAGTTTTTAATGCCAATGGGGAGTTATTCCTGTAATTGCTTGAGTCTACCAAATATATGTGGTCAATGCAGAATTTTACAGTGTTTTTTGTGAAGAAAATCCCCTTATGTGATTCATATTTGACTGCTGCTGAGGTGACCAGTTTGAAGTGCATTGAAACTGGTATTAGCTGTGGTTTTAAGCATGCAATTTCCTTTTTTTTGTCAGCAGTTTTCAGGTAAGCTGTACAGGCCAGGGATTGTCACATCAGCTGAACTTAAAATAAAATGATGAGGTGACTCTTTAAAAAGAGAAAGTAGACAAAGATAACTAAACAAGATGAAGTACATAACTTGACAAGAAAAACTTTATTTTCATTCACCTGTTTCAATATTGACAGAAGACAGTGGTTTAAATTTATTATATTTACTTATTTCACCACTAATTTTACATTGCCTCTGACGTATTAATATTACTTCACATAATTCATAATAAATCTTGATACATATTTAAAAAAATTTTATTTTAAAATTCCATTTCAATATATTGCCATATCAAGTTTCCTCAATAATTTGGTTAGGATTAGAGTCACAGTGTGTCTCTACAGCCTTTGCATGTTCTCCCTGTGTGTGTGTGCCGTGGGTTTTCTCTGGGTTCTCCGAGTTGCTTCCCCTGTCCAGTTCAGGTCAGTTAATGACTAAAAACTGCATGGAGGTGAGTCAGTGCATGTGACAGTAACACAAATGAGCATGAGCAATATTCATATTGCAAAAGACTGACTGACCAACACTACATTTTGTGTCTCTGCACTGTGCATTCATGTCAAAATATCAGGCCATTTAGACGGCATCCAGCTGCTTTGGATGCCTGACCAGGAGACATCACAGTCCCAGCTGATGTGAAAGAACGCTATTATTTTGATTACCGTCATAAATCTTTTAGCGAATGACATTAGTATTGTAATACTCAACATTATTGCATTTTGCATTTTCACCTGATATTGTGCAGCCTGACTGTCTGCCTCTGTCTGTCTGCCCTGTGATGGACTGGAGCTCTGTCCAGGTTCTAGTCTGCCTTCCTTCACCCACAATCAGCCGGATTAGCTCCAATGATCGAATCAGATCATGTTAGTATAGAAGATACATGGACTGAAGGATGAACATGAACAATGACAGTCGCACAAGGACTGAGTTAGGCAGGCGTGGAAGTTCATGTCTTCAGCTAGTCTGTCAGCTCACTCGTTGGCAGGGAGAAGTCTATCAGAGCTTTGTTTAGATGCTGGAGCTGGTGGTGTACACTGAGGTCAGGAAGAGGTCAAAGCCTTCCCAAAGCACATCGTTACCGCCACTTCCTCACTGTGGGGACGAGAGCACAGGGAGAGGATTTCAGCCCAGTTCAGATACCTCCATTTCAATGGATATAGCCCCAGATACTATCTTAATTTCTTTCTAACCAAACAAGCAGCAAAGATCCCCACCTTGCTTTCATTGGTTAACTTTATTCTGTCCTTATAAAGAGTGGGCATCTGACTTGTTTTGCTCTACTCTTAACATTCAAATCTATGTCTCTCTGGTTTCACTATCAGCATCTTCTTAATTGCAATTAGTAAGCTATCTAACAGAAGACTTGATTGGTACATATAACACTATTTTAGCATGATCAATTATAACATAGTGTAACAGTTTTTTTTTTTTCAAAGAAAAAAAACAAATATCCACAAAGTGAGGTTTAAGGCTCATTTCCTGTTTCTTACAAAGTGACAGGAAGTACATTTCTACAATGATCAGCACTTTGAAACTACGGCAATTATGCAGCCATTATGTTGCCAGTCATCCTGCCACCATTGTAGCTCCGCCCTCAGCTGTAAAAATTATTCACTTTTTCACTTGCTGTCTTTTTTTAAATATATATTTCTTTATGTATTTATTTTTCATTTATTTCATTTATTTATATATTTCTCATTGGGCTAAGACTGTAAATTCCCATTTTTCACTTCATCTTCATTTTGAGGTTTTTTTTTTTTTTTTTGGTGCTTTGTTTTTCCACTCTACAAATATTAGAATTTCATCAAAGGCGAAATCGATATGAATTGAGTAATGATAAGAAATATTACTTCAGTGTTAAATCAAAGCTCCTGCGGGCCTCCTGGGTGCAGGGGGGCTAATTACTGGGGATATATTTCTCCCGCTCAGTCTGCTGCAACGCCTCCGTCATAATCAATGAGGCTTGTAACACTCAATTAGAACATAATTGGATTTGTGCATGTTCGAGGTGGAAAAGCGCACATTCGAGCAGACATAAAAGAATGGCTTATCTCTGTTGACAGCTGCGATGAAGCTGAATCGGTTCGGCCAATTGTACATTTCAGAAAAAATGAAGTCAGAGTAGACGCATTCCAGCACCTGCTTTCGCACTGAACCCTCAGGTCGGTTATTTCTGAGAGCACTCAGACAGCTTTGATTTACACAACTTATAAGTATAAAGTATATGCTCATACTGGTGCATACAGTCTGCTTTAGATGAATGGACACACGGCATCATGTATAGACGTCTTTGTGTTGTGAGTTTCATGTGGTGCGGTTGTTTTCTCTCTGTGCTATTTGCAAGGACTGTTATGTGGCCACTGTGTAAGCTCCATATTTCTTGTTCTAGTGCTAGTTTCACTTTGATGCTTCAGTTCTATTGCTTTATTTCTTCAGCATTATGTCAGAAGTAATAAACATCTCCACTGTCTGAATCCAGAGTGGTGGGTATTAATGTGACCTCTGCACTTTGCACGTTCCCCTGTGGTTTATGAGGGAACATGGCCGTACAAAGTAACAGCTGATTGCTCCCCGTCAGGCTGCTCTGTGGATTTCTGCACCTGGAAATGACACTAATTCAAACAGCTTCCAAAGAAAATGTGATGCACATGAAAGAGAGTCTGACATATTATCAGTGTTTAGCGGTTTAAAACTGTAAGCTAGTAATAATTGCTCACAGGAGTCAAACAATATGTTGCAGGGCTCTGCATTTTCCAGATGAGATAACATCAGTGGTTACTCTGAAATTATTAGTCTAGATAAGTGTGTGTTGTCACGATGAGGAGACTGACCTAAATAAATTCCAACCAGTCATGAAAATGGGCGCGGCAGCGAGAAGACGGGACCGAGAGGGAGAGGCTGGTGACATCCACCCACGCCTCCATCTATCCGTCTATCAGGCAGATAATCAGTCCATGATACGGACAATAACACACATACACACACACACACACACACACACACACACACACACACACACACACACACACACACACACACACACACACACACCTACCTACAGCCACTTATACCTCCATATCTTTGGACTTTGGCAGAAGGCCTGGACATGCACCAACAAATCATTTGAACACAGGAACAACTTGAGGAAAAACAGTTATAACTACTGCAGCACAACTGCAAAGAAACTCAGACTTCAGCTGCAAATTGTAACGTCTGATATCTCAGAGAAGCAGATCTATGATTTATGTCTCCAAAATGTACTTATAACACTACCACAGCGATAATGCAGGTTGCCTCATTCATTAAATATTAATCCAGGCTGTTATGAGCCATGATTAGTAAAAACTGAAACACTTTTTCGTCTTGTAATGAATTTTAATAATCATCTCTTGAGGTAGATGGGCTTGCTTATTGCTTTCTGACACATAATATTGAACCTAAACGGCCGTTTGGAAAAAAAAAAAAAAATCAATTTCCGTCTGCAGGTCGTTACTTGTTTGATGTATCGCTGTTATTGTGCTCGTCCGGCAGCGGAAGATTTATTTCAGTGTTTATGAGCACGGAGGATCAGACGTTCTATCTAAGGAGTCTGTGACAAGTACAAATCTTCCTGATAGTTATTAAAGTGGCCATGATCGCTTTGCCACGGACGCCGGTGTGCAGCGTCCAGTTTTTCACCTTCCCTCTGCAATTGGCTGACAAGCACCTTGAATTTATAGCAGCGAGGCAGCAGGCCCGCATCTGAGCCGCTGTGTAATAATCCCCCTTATAGCCCCATTTGGAGAGAACCTTGGCAAATACATCACACACACACACACACACACACACACACACACACACACACACACACACACTCCCTGGGAATTTAATTTGATCCTCATGATGTGTTTATTTTAAATGACAGCTTCCACTTGATGTTTCTATAACATGTAGCTATGAAGACGTGGAACTGATAACTTTATCAGATGTATTTTAACTTTCAAACACCACATCTCAACTGGGAGCAAATAAAAGGTTCTCCTGCAGAGGTTTTCAGAGGGTGGGGTGGGCTGATTTACAGGATGGGACAGAGGTGTGGAGCGCTGCTGGATGGATTTTCCCAGATTATTCCATAAGTGGAGCTGTTGTCTTTTCACACACGATTATAGAAGTAAATTTAACAACAAGCTTTGTGCAAAAAAAAAAACAAAAAACCCAGAAATATCATCAAAGTTATTCCATAACAGTTTATAAGTCAATTTGTTAGGACTGGAAGTATTTTAAACTTCATAAATGTCAGATTTGTGGGGTTTTTTTCACAGTTGTTGTGATTTTCTCCATCAATCCAAAACTATCAGCACATTCAGGGCACTTTGTACCCTGATTGTAAAACCGTTTTCAAAGAATGGAAAAGGGATTCCCTCTGGTGTGTGCGTGTGTGGTGTATGCGCTTTAGTTGTAGTGTCGGTGTGATAGATGATGTCCTTGCCGTGGCCTCTGTCTCGTCGTGTGTGTGTGTTGTTTGGGTGGTCCCTATAAGCATAAATTTAACGGCTTCGGCACCGTGATGATGGGGGTCATGCGTGTTACAGATTATTGGTTTGCTGTAGAATTTCAGATGCTGCAGTCTTATCTTATGACCTTAAAAACTGGAAGGGAAAAGTTCAATCCTGCTGATATTTCTTTGCGGACGGAAGCAACATTCTGCTATTACGCATTTTGAATGTTTTCGTTTCTGAAGAATCAAGATCTCTTTACTTCATCCCCAAAGATTTATTTTCCTTACAAAAACTCAGTGTCGATTATACTAAATACGCCCACATGAGGACTTTAATGTAGCAGTCTGAATTGGGATTTCCCTCCGAAGCGGCTCTGTTTCATTCTGACGGGAGATTTGCATATCTCACATCTCGGTTTTTTTAATTGTGTGATAAAAAATTCACACCAGCAGGCCTCACAGAATCACTCTCGAAATGAAGGCTTTGCCAAAGTCTCCCAAAAGAGCTAATTGAGGGCAGAGGAGGTTTGTTTCCCGAAGCACACAGGGGTTTGTTACAAATGTGTTTTGTGATCTTTTATGTGTTTTTGTTGTGTTGGTGAAAATCTTCACGTGAGTCCACATATTTGCTTTTTTCTCTGACTTCTGTGCACAGTACAAATGGAAACTGGAGTCAGCGCAGCTTTGTTTCAGGAATGTTTAAAGCATTATTGGATTTTTAAATATTTACAACATTTGATGTTTTTCATTACAAATATAAAATGTTTTTTTCCGCAGGGTTTTTGCATCTAATGTCTGGGTATTTTGGGCGTTGGGCGTCGTTCCCGCCACAGGGCCCGAGTTTGACCGCTCTTCATCAGAGTAAAGAGCCTCGCGGTCTGTAAAGCGTTAGATTTTTCTGATGAATAATGTATTCATCGTCTGAGGCTGCAGACGCGTCTCACTGTGTGTTCAGAGAGGCTTGACTTTCACACATCTTTGCTGGAATGAGGCTGAATCGGGAGCTTGTCTGGGCGATCAACATCTGTGGGGAATATCCTGCAAAAAAAAAAAAAAAGCACAGGGAGATTTTTTTGTCTGCAATGTTTGAGATTTTTCAGGCAATTTGTTGGCTTTAGTGGCTTTATGATGGTGTCTATATGAATATCTAAACATATGATATGCTTTGCTGTTTTACATTTTAGTGTCTCTCTGTCTTGAAAATGGATGTAATGAATTTGCATAATGGAAGAAGAGCTATGGCTCCACAGTGTTGCATTGGTTCACAGTTCTTTCTCTATGCTTCCGTTCTAGAGCTGGGGGTCTTTCTATGAATAGTTTGCATGTTCTCCATGCATTTGGGGGGGAATTTTCCACAGTCAGGTTGGACTAATCCATCCTTTACACCACTTTAGCTGAAAAAAAAGACAGGAAAGACATGTAAAGTTTTAATAGACAGGCTCCCAAAACCGGGACATTTTTGCTATGATGCAAAAGTGCCAACCGATACATCACATTTTGTTTCAACAATGCAAAATTATACCTATAATAAGGTCACATCTCATTATTTTTAAGGATTAGCCTCATTATTCTGTAAAATGTTCATCAGTCACATCTTCTGCATGGAAAAAGTAAATATTATTGCAACAAATTCAAAAAAGAGCTCGATATTCTGTTGGCTCGCTCACCATCGGAGGCTTTCTTCTTTCGGTCAGATTCTCATTATCACTTCTGCAGCAGCAATTATTGCAGCTGAATGGGATCAATACTGAAGATCACGTTGCTTCCATCGAGCACCAAAGCGATCACATCTGTTTTCCTCTCATGTTAAAAGCTTTTGAAGCAAAGAAAGAGGGTTTCTTATCACACCCGGTCTTGTGTCAGTGGAAGTCTTTTGACCCATAGTTGAGAAATGTTGCTTAAACAGTTGTTTGTTTGAGAAGATAATGTTCACAACAGAACCTCGTGACCGGCTTTATCATACAGACAATGTTTCAACATGACACCTCTAATGTCTTAACCAAGGCTGAATCTTCAAAGGTTTACATGTTCACTGTGATCACTGCTGTCAGTCTTAATTTATTGCAGAAGCTGAAGCTTTGAAAGCAGAGGAGCGGCCAGTGGGATGATTTGTAAAAGTCAGCCTGGCACAAATGGTCCAAATGCTGAAAATCTGGGTGTTCTCTCTCAATCCCCCGAGACTGTGGTGTTGTTACACAACGCAGGTTTCCTGCAAAGATCACTCACGCTGGCCTCCGTCGGCTGAGAGGACCACATGTCACTGAGTGAACAAAGACACATGCAGCCATCTGACTCAAGAATGCTGGAAGCCATGAATAAGGCTTTTTTGTAAACAAAATTTGACACAAAAAAGAGGTTGTGTAAATAGCAGCGATATATGAAGTGAAGTTTTGCTCGTGTACTGGATTCTCATCAGGGACGTTGATATATTACTTGTTGTGACAAGTGCAGCACGAGTCCACTGTCGATTCATTTCACAGTATTTTTCGGGGAGCGCTCCCCCCACAGTTTGTTTCTGCATTTTTAATGACTTCCCTGCTGCATTATCAGTTTTAAAATCCACCTGCTGTCACAGTGACATCATGGTATTGATTCCCTTGGCAATAGCCGCGGCCAACTGAGTCATATTTCCCGCAGAGGGCTGACAATGAGCCAGTGAAGAAACCCCCCCGTGGGCATTGTACATGAAGGGTAAAATACATCATGTCGCTTCTGGTTTGTCACCTTTCTTTCTTTTTCTTTTTTTCCTTTTCATTACAAGCTTTTGAAATCCTCCTTTAAAGGTGATTTCTGGCGCACTTTTCATAACATCACAGCTCTTACCTTCCCCTCAGTGGGATGCTCGAGAAATGATTGGATGATTTGAAGAGAGGGAACAAAAAAAGCACCTCCTTGAGCTTCAGGACTCACACAGCTCTCTCTCTCTCTCTCTCTCTCTCTCTCTCTCTCTCTCTCTCTCTCTCTCTCTCTCTCTCTCTCTCTCTCTCTCTCTCTCTCTCTCTCTCTCTCTCTCTCTCTCTCTCTCTCTCTCTCTCTCTCTCTCTCTCTCTCTCTCTCTCTCTCTCTCTCTCTCTCTCATGACCTATACCTTAATTAGGATGGCAACAGATTGTCATTTGCATGCACGTGCCCCTGCGAGGAGACGGGAGGTGATGTACATATGGGGAAAGGATAGCGACACTTCAGGGCCGGTTTGCTTAACAGACCCTGCAGGTACAGAGATGCCATTTCAGCCAGTTGTTATTCTTTAGAAAGTATAAGAAGTGTTTCACAATTAAGATGAAAAGTTGCTCCTTTTAATCAATTTAGTGATTTTTGAGAAGCTTTTTTTTTTTTTTTTTTTTAATATACAATGGGGGAAATAAGTATTGAACGCATTAACTGTTTTGTCATTACATTTATTTCCAAAGATGCAATTCATGTGACATTTCTTCCAGACACTAGTATTAACTCAAATAATCCACACATGAAAAGAAATCACAACATTCAAATCCATAAATAGTGATTATGTGGAATTAAGTGCAATAACACAGGAAAAAAGTATTGAACACACTATCTGAGACTCGTTTAATACTTTGTGGAGAAGCCTTTGTTTGCAATGACTGCTTCCAGACGCTTGTTGTATGTATGAACTAATCGCCCACACTGCTCAGGTGTGATTTTTGCCCATTCCTCCGCACAGATTGTCTTCAAATCCTGAATATTCTTTGGTGCCCTCTGGTGAACCCTTATCTTTAGTTCTTTCCACAAATGTTCGATCGGATTTAAGTCAGGTGATTGACTGGGCCATTCTAACACATTGATTTTCTTTTTTTTAAACCATTCGAGAGTCAACTTTGCCGTGTGCTTCGGATCGTTGTCCTGTTGAAAGGTCCAGCCCTGTCTCATCTTCATCATCCTGGTGGATGGCAGGAGGTTCATCTCAAGAATTTGCCGATAGATGTTTCCATTCATTGCTCCTTCAATTATATGAAGTCTGCCAGTACCACGAGATGAGAAACAACCCCATGCCATGATGTTTCCACCACCAATCTTCACTGTTGGTATAGTGTTATTTGGGTGATGTGCAGTGCCATTTCTCCTCCAAACATGGTGTGTAGTATGACAGCCAAAAAGTTCAATTTTGGTCTCATCTGACCAGACAACATTCTCCCAGTATTCCACAGGCTTATCCAGATGCTGTTTAGCAAACTTTAGACGAGCTTCAACTTGCCTTTTTTTGAGGAACGGAGTCTTGCGGGCTGAGCGTCCATAGAGGCCATGGCGGTGGAGTGCATTGCCTATCGTTTTCTCTGTAACACTTGTACCTGCTGCCTCCATGTCTTGCTGGAGTGCTTTCCGGGTGGTCCTTGGCTCTTTGAGAACTCTTCTGACCATCTTTCTGACTCCCTGGTCAGAAATCTTGCGAGGAGCTCCTGTGCACGGCCTGTTGATGATAAGGTGATGCTTCTTCCACTTGCGGATAATGGACCCAACGGTGCTTACTGGAATACTCAGATTCTTTGAGATAAGTCTGTAACCAGTTCCATTCTGATGCTGAGCAACAATCAGGCTGCGAAGGTCTTGAGAGAGCTCCTTGCTTTTACCCATCATGAGATGTGTCTTGTTTGACTACTTGGTGAAAAAACAACCTGTTTATAGGGCCATCAATTAGCACTAACCCAGCTGATGTTGGTTTGCACTTATAGGAAGTACAAAGACTAATTACTTTCCTTGACAAACTATACAGCTTTCCCATGGTGTGTTCAATACTTTTTTCCTGTGTTATTGCACTTAATTCCACATAATCACTATTTATGGATTTGAATGTTGTGATTTCTTTTCATGTGTGGATTATTTGAGTTAATACCAGTGTCTGGAAGAAATGTCACATGAATTGCATTTTTGGAAATAAATGTAATGACAAAACAGTTAATGCGTTCAATACTTATTTCCCCCATTGTATATACCGGTACTTGTGTTCACTTTTACCATTTGGCTGCGTTGTAAATGCACAACACAAAGGGAGACCCTTCAAAAAAATCATTATTTTTCCAACCGCGCCTCATTCCTGAAAAAAAAAAAAGATCCTCTTTATACCTGCTGGGAGTTCTTTCTCTTGAGAACAGAGCTGCACGGCGCTGTTAGACTCCTCCTTTCATTTAGCAGCCAGCAGCATTTAGACATTGTTCGCCTGTGGCTGTTTGCTTCAGTATAAAAACGCTCCGTGTGTCACAGACACCCGGCTTTGTTCTGACTTTGATAACGTCTATTTGATGATATCGGGTTAAGGTTTTGTAAGTCACGGGGCTCATGATGAGATGTGTGTCAGGGGTTTGTGCTTCCACTGAGTGTGAAAGCAATCGGAGAATGTACTGAAGTAGAAAATGAGGAACATAACAGTAAAACATAACGTTCTTATGGAGAAGAAGTCATGTATTTTTGTTGATTTAATCGCTTCCTTTATGGTTCCCTGAAATAATAATAATCATCCAAAACAAGAAAAAAGTTGTGACTCATATGAATCATTAACTTATCTCTTTTTTGTTGATTGCATGAAAACAATATATTGCTCCACTCCCGAACACAGTTTCTGCCCTGAGTCAAACACATTATTTCAGCAAAAAAGAGTTGAATTTAGACCCACAGATCATCCTGTGCATGATCAGTTAATGTGGCTGCCTGTGACCCACGTCCATTTATCCAGTTTAACGCGGCGCTTCATTGTTCATGCTGTCATTAGCTGCTAACTGCAGCTCATGCAAATGTTCTCTGCAGTAATTTGCATCTGATCAATGCTCCACAGCTCTATTGTTCACTCCCCTCTATGCTGTTCTGTTTTTTTTTTTTTTTTTTTGTATCTGTAGAATTGATATTCTCTCACGTTAGCTCGCATGACATATAAATAAAATCGCAGCCACAGACACCTGGAGAAAATGGCGATTTTCCTGCACTCCACATCGACTGCTCCTGAGCACTCAGTGTCTGGCTGATTGACAGGTGGAATCCCTAAAAGCCTCTGCTGACATGTTATTGCTCTGGGTCAGGAGCAGACAAACAGGAGTTAGCCTCCATATCTCGTCTTCGCTGCCTCTATTTTTTTCTTCCCTCCCTGTCCACTATCTTTCTCCCTCCTTAGAAAATTCCTCTCGCTGCTCTGAATTATTGACTCAACTGGAGTCCCATGAGGTTGTGTTAGTGCTGTGTTGGTGTCTGTCTGCAGCAGTACAAAGCTTATGTATGTGTTAAAATCTTTAAAAAGCAATAATTTTACTATTAAAGCACAGTACTGACACAGAAACCAGTCTGTGTAAGCATGCATGCTGTATGCTTTCTTTTATCATAGAAAAAAATAAATTATTGGAACGAGTGAACCATTTTTAGCACCTGATATAAACGTGTTCAAAACCAAGAAGAGTCACAAACAGGCTGTAGTGAACAACTATGAGTAAAAGAGATGTATTTGTCATATTGGAGTATTACATGTCTTTTATATCCAGCCATCCATCTTCTTTACAGCTTCACCCAGTTCAGGGTCACTGCGGAGGAGACATTCAGTCACTAGACTCAAGCACGTGCTTTTGGACTGTGTAAATATCTACCCATCTGATTCCCGAATATCACAGGAAACCCTCTCTGAAAATGCTATTTATTACAAATGTATTGAGAAAAAAATAAGTGAAAATCTCCCTGTCAACCATAATATGCTGCTCAGCATCACAGGCTCAGTGTCTGGTCCTATTGTTCACTGATACTCACCCTCAATGCTTTAGAGTTAGCAGCTCTGCAATACTTGTATTTTGAAATATACTGTAAATGTGTTTTGTTCATCGTCTGGAGAGGAAATTACTGTGAGAATGAAGTTTTGTGATGAAAATAGTTCATAGAAGAATAGATGCATCAGTTTGGTCCCCCTCCCTTCCTACTGCAGTTTGTTATCCGGGGTTGAGCTCAGACGTGAAGTTTCGTCTGAATATTTGGCTTTTCTCTCAAGGTTGATGAGCTCAGCCACTTTGCGCCGGCTCGGTTTTCCTCCTAATCTGAACTTTGAAACCTGAGCGTGTGCCTGGAAACTGCAGGTTTTGCAGGGGAATGTCGAAGCACGCAGCGCCGAACAAGACATTCCCGCTGAAGACGAATGCCGCCTCATTGTGCTCAACTAATGATTCCAGTGACGAGTGTGACACCGAGCCCCCCTCCTCTGCCGCGACCCGGGCCTTCAGCGGCATTGTGCCCCTCAAGGCCGCCATCTGATGTGTCTTTAAATTGGCTTGAAGTCCTGCTATGAAAAGCCGCTGCTGCACATTCAGCAGTGCGTGTTGGGGAAATTACCTGTTGCTTAGGAACTATTGTGACCTGATGCATGAGAGCCGACTCTGCCAAGGTCTTAGAACACAGGACTCTTTCCACAGTCTGGTATAAAGTCAAATCGCAATTATTTATCATTTCCGTGTGCAGTACGACCTGCCGAGGAGTTCCTTCTTTTTATTGTTTCTACAAGATTTCGTAAATGTTGGAACAGCCTGTGTGCACGGCCTCCGGAGAGCATAAATCTCTTGTTTTGCTAACATGAATATGTTTGTGAATGAGAATCAGTCCGTAAGGTGTTACTCATTCTCTCCTTGACATATTGTCATAGTGTTTTCTCTATTTTCACATCTTATAGCCGTGAAGAACAATGTGTGATGTTTTTTTTTTCCTCCTTGTTATTTAAGATGTAAGGGATGAAGCGGTTCAGAGAGAAGCCGCCCACACGTTTAGCTCCGGTGCCGAGGTTGTCGTCGTCGCTGTGCATTGATAAAACTCAATATTAACATCATATCTGTATTCTTTCCACATTTATTCTGTGCTAACAAAGCTGGTCCCAGATTATGCAATCAAATAGTTGAACGAGCAACACTAATCTTTATGTTTAAGCACAAGGTCTGTGAAAAAAGCATGTGGAACCAAGATTGTGCAACAAATATCCACTGAAATATTCCTATAATTCAGTGTGGTGGTGGAAATAAAGCTTATAATCTTCCAGCAGAATATATGAAAGTCAGGTGACTTTTTCTTTCTTTCCTAGTAATTTAAAAAAACCTAATGGAGTAAAAATGCTTAAATACTCTTCAGTAGCGTGCTACAGTTGAATGTTGAATGAAATATACAATTATCCAGAAGCATAGACAGTGAACATCAACGAATGGATGGTTTATTTTCAGTCGTAGCTCAAAACATTTCTGATCAAACGCAAACAGTCCTGTATACTTTAAAAAAACAAGGAAAACCAATTAATTATCTATACTGGTGTGACATCAAACCGATGTTTGACAGATGATAAAACTGAGTACATGCTGTAAGAGAGCGATCATCAATAATTTACATCAATCTTCCCCTCATATGAATGAATCCCCAACCCTAACATGATGATAGATAATATTACAATAATTAATAACAGAAGTAAAGTATCTTTCAAGTCGTGCAGTTTAAAAAAATAATAATAATGTAGACAAATTTCTGCACTGGCAGGTTGTTGTTTGCAGTCAGTTCCTTTTTAAGAGCAGCTAATCGATGTCATGTAATTGCCCAGAGGCAGAAAAAAAAAATAATGTTCCTGATTTGTGAATACCAGTGTAAAACCCCGGACCCCGTCCCACCCCCTCCCCCCTGATTCTCCCCCCTGCTGTGAGGAAAAGCGCTGGTCGAGTGAAGGCGGCAGATGCAGAGCCGCCATCAGTGGGGGCAGCATCAGAAGAACAGCAGCACTTCAAATGAAAAAGGCATACAGTCATAAATTTTTCATCTCCAGCCGGCTTTGAGGCGGTGGAGGGGGCAGGCCGGGCGGGCTCCTCTCGACAAACCGAGGGGCTCTCAGAGACAAAAGGCGGCTGGGGGAAGGGCGCTTGTAACGAGAAACAATAATAATGTTTTGTTTACATTGGAGGAACAAAGAAAGTCCATGTTAGACATGAAGATTTGCAAACGGGAGCGACTAAAATGAAGAATTCGGTGGTAACTCGGAGACTGAGCTTTTGTTTTTCTCACAGTAGTGAACTGACACAACAAGTCACCTGAACAGACAAAGTCACAAACATTTGTTTCATAGTTGTGATTTTCTTCATGTTTGAAGAATGAACTGAACAACGCTAATGTTTTTTGAAAAGAAATTCGACTCACAGGTCACCACACATTAAAATAAACTTCAACTTATTAAATGCGGTTATTGTTAAACTGTTGTCTCTTATATGCTTTCACACCATTCCTGTTTTCTTTACATAATATTGACTTTGATGGGAAAATACGTCTTTAATTGAAAAAGGAAAAAAAAAAAATCCCAATTATTGTGGATTGTTTAATTTTTATTAATGAGATAGTGTTCATACCAGAACTATGGAGGCCCTTCAGTCAAATCCTATGTATTTATAGCAAACTTCCTGTTATTGGATGATTTAAGATGAATAATATTAATTGAAAAATATAGTGTAACATCGCTAATTTAAATCATTCCTGAATTTATACACATCTATTGTTAGGAATACCTATCTATTGATTCAAACAGCTCCTCGTTTACCGTCCTGCTCCATTCCTTCCTGTATTGCAGAAAACTCCTAATACCTGAGGTAGTCCGGAGTCTGAACCTCCGCCAGCGAAGCATCTCCGGTTATGAAAGGCAGTCCGCCCCCTCCATCCCATAAGCAGACAGAAGAGCGCTGCAGAACGGCTGCAAATTTAATGACTGATTTTCTCGGCGCTGCAGAGTCCTCTGGGTGCAGCGTCTGTCTGGATGCTAATGCAGCCTGACGTCTCCATCCTTGTTTAAACTGTTATCCTGAATATCGTACTGCAGCAGCGCTTTACAGGAAAGCTCACAACAGCGAGTCATGTGAACATTCCCGGACTGCTTTTTATCTGTGCTCCGGTCCGACTCTGAACTGTTCCGGAAACTAGTGTACAGGGTTTCCAACCTCTCTTTGTTTAAGCTCCATCGGATTGCCTCTACAAACGGCTCTGATCTCTGATTTGGAGAACGTGACAGTGAAGCCAATTCCAGCAGACAAAAAAAAAAAAACAAAACAAGCGCTTTCATGATGAAAGCAATGTGCAGTTCTTCGTCTGAGAAATTGTCTTATTAGTGTTTTTATATAATGTTCATGGATTTTCTGCGACTACATGAAGGGATGAACCACAAAATATGTCTGATCAGCCATCCAGGAGGGTAACCTCCATACATGCAAATACATCATTTGAAATGTCAGTGCAAACCTTGAAAATTCAAAAATCTTTTTTCGAGGGAGTGGTGGAAATGTGCATGCAGTGGTGGTCCGGACCCAGCAGTGGTATCTCGAGCTCAGCATTTGTTCATGAGATTAGGGCCAGCATGGTGTCACAAGGGCGGTCAGGCCTGGAGCTGTATGACTGGAGGCAGGTGGCACGTTTCCTACATCCTCGCTAAGAGGGATTAGGCCTCAGAAGGTAGAGGGAGCATATTTGATTAGCCCGCTCAGAGCTTTTGGAGGATGCAGGGCTGTTCATGTGATTAGCTTGGTATTTTGAGCCGCAGTTTTATGAACCTGTTTTATAACATCTTGTGAAAGAAAACTGCGTGATTTCCTTGAAGGAGTCCTTTTCAGGTCTCAGAGATGTTTGAATTCGCTCAGTGTAATGATGAAAATAACCCACTCACTCTTCGGAGAGGCTCCCTCAGAACTTACTCGCAGTCAAACCTGTCTTCTAGGCAGATCGCATATGTTTGCTCGGCTTTCACAGGAAAGATGAAGTGTATGAATCCAGTGGGCGGGTGAGTCCGAATGTGACCTGTTACACCCGTCAGCCCACACACAGCCTCTCCCGGGAGGAGAACCTCTTCGCTGAGCTCCACAGGCTGCAGGCCCGCAGGGAGCGTGAGGCAAAGAGTACAGCACCACCAAATAGGATGAAGTTATTGAGTAATGTTGCGTCGGCTCAGCCTCAGATTGTACATTACGTTACTTGGAGCCAAGAGCCCAGAACATGATACGTCTGGGTCAAGTTTTCCCAACGTGTTTACAAACCGCCCTTTGAATTTCAGCGTATAGGAGGCACGCTACGTGTTCTTTGGCAATCCTGCCGTTTGGAGCTCTAGGAAATGTTAGTCTGTGAATCAGAGCTGTGCATATGCAACAGAGGGACGTGGGACTTTACTGTTTATGATTGAACAGCTTTGAATGCTCTGTTCAGGCCTGGAGGAGTCACATATAGCTTTATCTCAGTTAGCCTCATGTGGCGAATTGGAATCTGGAAACACGCAAAGTGGTTTAGAGACATAGATAGTAGAGGGAATGATTATATAACCTTTTTCCAAGCAATATTTGATCTGTAAACCTATTTTCCCAATATGGGCTCTTTTTCAATCAGGCTTGTCTTTTTTGCAGGCATTAAATTAAAAATAATTTTAGCACAGAACATGAACATTTCTTCACTTGAGTCTTATTATGTCACCAAAACTGTTAACTTGTTGAATGACATCAGACCCTTTTCACACCCACTCCCAGTTCGTTCCCAATGAGATGCATTTTTCCCGCTCAGAAGTGGGACTTTATCGATCTGTCGATCTACACATGAACCCACCGAATCTCTGCTCACGTGGAAGCCATCCATTCAAATTCTACAATGTTTTATCCATAGGTATTTGGGACATTTATTTTACAAGGAAGCCAGTCTGCTGATTAAATATGTTAAATTCCTCAAGTCTTAGATAGTTTTGTCCTGTCATTTGTCCTCATTTCCACATTAATTAACTCAAACTGAGATTTAGAATCCTGTTGAAGTCTGATGATTGGAAAATGCACAACTTCTAACAATCCCATTACTGCTTTGCAGACTGCTCACCTTTCAAGCGCTGAGTGAACCTCGACATCAAGAGAAGAGGAATGTTTTCATTTGCGTGTGTGTGTGTGAAGTCTGTGTGCCACTCAGAATTCAGGGTGTTAAAAAAAATGGGAGCGGGACAACTGTTTCATCTAACCAGCCACAAATTCGTAGCCACATACAGAACATACCTGTGATTCTCACGGAACGATGGCTTTAAAAGGCACGGTAAATAGAATGAATTGCTCTGTATTGATCCGCTGACCAGGCCGGAGAAAAGCTTCCATGCAGCTGATGGTTGTCGAGCACGGCTGCGCTCGTCGACGGGGTGTGGCCTGTATCTGTTAAGTGACGCTGTAATTACATGTCTGCCTGAATAGGGATCTCGATGAGTGTGGAGAGTGATCGCCGCGTTATGTGGAGGGAATACTGATGGTCCGGCTGAGGAGATGTAATATTTCTGGAAAAACGCTTCCCTTTGTTCGAGTCCCCCACTTCATTTGCGTTCGGCTGCCTCCTCCCCTTTGCGGCAGCGGAAGCCCATTGGCGGACGGCAAAGTCACCAGCTGACAATCAGGACCGCAACGAGTTTAACTGTTGCTAAGGTGTTTGAAACGGTTTGTCGCCCGTCGCAGGAGTATCCGTGTTCACCTGGTGAATGCACGGAGACGAGGTGGACACACACACTGAGAGCGAGACAGACAGCCAGACTCCTCTATCGCCCGCTGTCTGGGCTGCTGATGTCTTCAGGCAACGTTTGTTATTGAGATTTGACCCACATCGTGTTTGGTTTCTTTATATTCAGTGCCCTTTAAATCCACTGCCAAGAGAAATTTGGCAAGCACCCCAGCATGCCGTCAAATAGGCCTGTTATAAATGGAACTGGGAAGAAAGAAAAAAAAATCTCAAGTTCAGCCTCAGTTCAGAGCTCATGTGAAGGCAGAGCTATTTCAGCTGCAGCCTGAGCACATCAGTGGAGACTGGAGTCACAGGAGCGTCCTTTAAAACCCGCCAAAGATACTGTAGCTCTCCGTGCATTTTTATAAACTGATTAACCTGCGACTCAGTTGACACTGGTTTTATGTTAGAATTTAGATTTTGCATGAAAATGGTGCATCTAAATAAATATATATATTTATTAAATGAATGTAATTATTTTGTCCATTATTTGTGCATTCAACATGTTATCTAAAAGTTGTCAAGCATTTTTATAATTTTGATTATAAGAATTATTGCGTCTGGTTAAATAAATAGGAAAACACTGATATTATGACATTCCAATATATTGAGATATTTTTTTAATGATTAGAGCTTAAATCATATAGAATTAAAAAAAAATGTCTAATATATCTGAAATACAAGCTTAAGATTTCTTATTCTCAGATTGTTTGAGATAAACCTGTATATACAATATTCACTCCTTCATTAGTCTACTTTTAATATTTAAATAATGTTAAAATAATTCACTGACAAAGCCTCAAATAGATTTATAATCTCCCTCAAGCAAGCGAGCAGAACGTCTCAAACAAACGACACAATATGTCACAAATCCAGATTAACCACAGTGTGATTATGAAACTGTAAATAGAAAATTGAATGCCTGTGCTTGTCTGCAGTGAAGGGATTAAGAGAGGCTGCCGTTCGTTTATTTTCTGTGGGGTTTAACAACCGTGCAGCCGTTCCTCCTCCAGTCTGGAGCTGATCCAGGTTCGCTCACCTGTTCATATTGAAAGACCTTCAGTGTTTCTTTCTGCAGAACAAACCGCTGAAGAATGACGGGAGGCGCGTGTGACTGCACTCTGACGAGCTCGGTGTTGTTTGTATTTTTCTTCCACCTCAACCTGTCAGTTGGCCGTCGTGACAGACGCTCACTCTCAGTCCACGCTCCTCGCCGTTTCCCCAGTCGAGCCACGTCAGCACTACGACTACTACTACTACTCCGCTACCGATCCTCCGGTTTAAATTTAGGCTCACCTCCAGACCACACACCACCATCATTACGTCTGAATGTAGAGAAGAGACGAGAGCCGCCGGCCCCGTCTGCCGTTCTGGGGGAGCTCATCATCCCGTCGTTCTGCGGCGGCGTGAGGCCGGGCTGCCTGGGACTGTTGGTATTGAGCAGGGAGGAGCGCCCCGGGCACAATCCATCAAAAGGGAGCCGTTTGCACTGTGGGAATAGACATGAATAATCTATGCTTTCTTTACCCTTTCTTGTGTAACCATGCAGTTCACATTGCTTTCTCTCTTTGCGCTTTCTCTGAATGTGCAAGTGTCGTGTTTGTATTAAAATGTTGGACAGAAATGCTGATTGGTGGAAATTTAAAGTTATCCTGCAAAGTTCGGACCAGAGCATTGGATTGTATTTATTAAACAAAATATATATTAAAAAATATCATAAAAATGTGCCGGAAAGTATTAAGATTTATTCAAACGGTGATGAGGGTCTCATCAGAATTACCTATTAAAATTTTATCCAATATGATGAAATAATAATCAATACAGAAAAAAAAAGATTTATTAAAAAAAGGGAACATTAAGGTGAATCCCTTTAATGTCCCAAAATCCTTTGTTTTAATTTGTATTTATTTTACCTTAGATTTTTGAACTGAAGTTACAGAAAAATTAAATCAGGAATCTAAAAAAAGAAAAAAAGAAGAAGAGAAAAGACCAGACAGATTTCAGGCGAAATCAGTTTCAAGTCGATTGAATCTGGTGTGTAAAGAGCAGATTTTATGGATGAGTTGGGCTTTGGGGGGCTCCTGGTGTTCAGTTTTTTTTTTTTTTATGATGGTCATAAACATTGATTTGTGCACCCTTATTAATGGAGGACTCTCTTGAGAGCTCTGTGCTATAATCACTGTTTGTGAGATCCTGCTCTTATTTTAATACCCCAAAGACAAATGTAAGCTTCAGACCAGGCGTCTGCACTCTTTCTTGCCAGGTGAATTACGCAGTGGCTGCTGCTGCTCAGGATTTCTCATTCTGGAGAGCTGGTTTACAGTTTAATGGACTACTGCCCCACTGTGGCAGGAATATAACCGTGTCTAAGTGCCACACCGGGCCTGAATGTCTCTGTTTACTGCTGTCTCAGTCGAGGCCTCTTTGATCGGGAGGTCAGCGGCTTTTCCCAGCAGCTCCGCTTCACTTCTGATGGTCTGAGGTGGAGTTGCTTCGTTCCCTATCCCACATGAGCGATTTGATGTGTTTATTAAAAATTCTTCCCCCTTCCCCTGTATTTAGTAGATAAATGGATTGGTCCTTTGGCAGTGATGAATATCAAGTGAGATGCAGAGTGGGAATTTATGGGCTTTGGATTGGAGCAATTATGAAGTCAGCAAATCATTTGGCTTTAATTAGATCTTAGAATATCTGATAAGATATCTCGTCTCAGTTTTCCTGTTTCGCTGCGAGATGAAAAAAATGCTAACTTAATCAAGCGAAGTGAGAATTTCATTTTAACTGAATCATTGGATTGATCTCCTGCTCACCAGGCGGTATTGCCGAGCACGAGTTTAAATGCCGGCATGTGATAGCGCATATCTTAAACTTTCCAGCATGTGCCGTGTTTGCAGATTAGCCTGTATAAAGTATTTGTGGTGTGTAATGCTCTCTCTACCCCTCCTTCTCTTCCTCTTCCATCCAGTTCAATAAATCAATCTCGCATCTATAGGTGGCCGTGCGGTCTTTGGACGGGTCCGGTGAATCCTCCACGGCAGATCTTCTGCCCATATTGTCCGTCACTGCCGCTCAGACGGGGAAGACTATTCCCCTCCTTTATTCTGCCTCCATGAGCAGTATAATCAATATGCTGGGGCTGCATTGTGCAGCTGGTGGGCGAGGCTGGCCGCCGCTGACAGGGAGGGTAAATGCACACCAGCACGCTGGGCACATCCTCTAATGCACTAATGCACCTCAGGGGCCTGACATCAATTAAGACGGACAACTGTCCTGTGTTTCAGGGGCTAAATGCATCGCTCACCGCCGAAATCCGAAAGGTGAATTATCATGTGATGAGAGGTAACGTCGTCACCAGCTGGACCTCTAACATTGTGCATTAAAAAATACATTTTTAAATGATGCCAGTAAACATTTTTTTCTCTCTGAAATTATTTTATTTCCAAAAATCGAATAAGATATCGATCCTCCGTTATAGTCTTGAGCCAGTTTTGCATAAAAGCTCCAAATAAGGGGAAACAATTAGCTGCCAGACCTTTCCTTGTGTGAGAGCTTCCTGACCTGCATCCGTTCCTCACTCATTCATTATTCACTATTTCACAAGCACTCAATACTGTCAGCAGCGAGGAGCTTTCAGACACAATAATTTTGCGTCATCAACAGCTGAGGACATGCCGAGTTTATGAAGTTCAAAGTGCGGTAAATTACATTCTGTAATATTTACTTTGCTATACGGTGTAATTTATTGTAAACGGTTACAATAACATCCTTTCAGTCTATATTTTCTGTAACTGGCAACGGGCTTGGAGTGAAAATGGAGTCCAGCACAAAACTAATTTATGATGACATGAAGGTTTAACACTGATTTGGACATTGATGCATTGGATAATTTAATAAAAGATATTTATTGGTGAATTTCATGGGGGGGGGTGCAAATTAAAAGCTTATACATGCCCAAAAGAAGAAAATGTTTTTTCTGCCATGACACACTGTCACACCACGCAGGCCTTTTATTGGCAACTAGCAGTTTTTTTCCCTTTAACTGCTTGTATTTCTCATTAAAATGTTTTGACATTGATTGCATGCTATAATTTAACTGAATGCTTTTATCTTAATGTGAATGGATGATCCAGGAGATCTTTATTTATTGCCGACCCATCAGCCCCATGGTTTCACACTAATGTCTAGTTTATAGTGTTTAATGTGTTCTTGGCAGTTTTCATTCAAACTCTTCATGGAGGAAGGCATCCTGGCCTCTCTTTCCAAACAACTGTAAACAACTGGAAAAGTAATGTGTCCGTTGTGTGTCTCTTTTTGTGTGTATAAGTACAATGCAGCCATGAAACCTCTGAGCTGAAGTCAAACGTCAGCAGGCCTTTTAATTGTGAGGGTATAAGCGCACAAATTGCAATCCGGTGTTTCTATTCTTCTTTTAAAAAAATACAAAGAAGTACAAATGGGACAACATTTCTATGAATATTTTCCAATAAAGAAGTAGTTGTTATTGCATTTATGTTGACACGGGATGGTTTTCCTGCTGGGCTTTGAACCGGATGAACCGGACATTCAAGGTTAAGACTTGTGATTTTCATCCTCCGGTGTCATACCGTTGCATCTGGACTGGTTCAGGACTCTGTCCTGTCTGGACACACAGGAGCTCCTCCATGTCCTCCTCTCCTGCTCCTCACAATCTAAGAATAGTAAGGCGGTTGCTAAGGTGCGAACGCTGCAACTCAATGTTTTATTTATCTTGTTCGCTCAAATGGTTTTCCCAGCCGAGTGTCAGAACCTTAATCTGTTGCAGGGATGGCAGACGACACCCACATCATGTTTTCATTTATGCCTTTTGTGAGGAGGGATACTCATTGCAAATTCATATTATTCTGGAAAATGGAGAGCAATTCTCTATTTCCTCAGCAGCCGTGTTCCTGTCACTCAATTTAACGGTGAGGGCAGATTCAGGATGGTGGCAGCTGAACTTTTCTGATATTTATAGATTGTGTTGGGGGGGGGGGGGGGGAATTAAGGAAAGAGAACTAAAATATTACCTTTTAAAAATGTTTGGAAATAAATTCAAATACTCTGCCTCCACCCTGCACACCTCACCGCACAGGGCCGAGTTAAGGTATGTTTTCATGCTCTTTTAGTTTCGTTTCAATTGGTTTTCCTTTTAAAAAAAGATTTCCAGAAAGACGGTGATGCGCCCATCAGTCTCCAGATCAGACCGCCGCTCCGTGTTCCTCCTGATGGCTGAAACTGAGCGAAGCGATGGGCAGGGCATGGCCGACGGCCCAGAGTCGTGGCGGGGATCTGGAGTCTGGAGAAGCGGCATGTCTTCCTCTCCTCGCTCAGAGAGCTCTGTTTGCTGCTCGCTATCACCGTCTGTCACACCACAGAGCGCCATTGGTCTCATACACACACAGACACACACACACACACACACACACACACACACACACACACACACACACACACACACACACACACACACACACACTGCCTCCTCGTGCATTTTTCTGTACTGGCCACTGTGGCACAAGCCTCTCTTGCATGCTCAACACCTCAAAGGGGAAACATGTCACTCCTCTCTCTTCACATGGTGCTAAAAAGGCCCTGCATCCCCGGAGGGACCCCTGCTCTTCCTCTGCCGATCGATCCGCCGAAGCCTCGCCTTCATTCGTCTTCCTACCTAGCCGTCTTCCTGTCTTTGCGCCTTGCCATCCGTCTTCAGTCTGTACCACTTGCTAACTGAGAATATTTTGATAGCCCTATAAAGTAATCGATTCGTGGTGTACGTCTTTGTTTGGAATATAAATGAATCTTAGTGGTTTGAACAGTGATCTAAAAAGCTGGTCGTCCTCCACCCGGTATGTTTCCATCACACACAGTGACTGAGATCCCTCCCACGGATGTAAATTCCTCATGCTGTAATGCATTCAGCCTGTCTGGATTTTTGCTTTTCCATGCAGTTCTCCTCCTTAGATTGCTTTTTTTTCCTCTGCGTACTCCCCCCACGTGCAGCGTATTGATCGTTCCAGTACACTAATTATCCTGCTTGGCCTTGAATCTCCCTGTGAACCAGAGTCAGCTTCTGATTGACAGGCGTACATATCTTACAGACAAAAAGAAGGGAAAAGGATTTGATTTTGAAAAGTGGACAGTTGTTGGGATGCGAATGTATGTATGTATATACATTTATTTTTTTTTAATGTCTCCCTTGATATTTTTATCTATTTTCCATTTGTATAAGTATATGGACATGAGTGTATACGATTGTTTTTTTTTTTTTTTTTGCACAATTAAATATAGGAAAAATCTATGTATTCACAGCCATATTTAGCTTTGATTGTATTTGTTTTTTGTCAAATGAAACACAGCACCTCCCACCGTGATTGGTGTATCTTCTCTCACTTCCTGTGCTTGTCGAGTCAGCATCTGACTGCGGCTCTGTGAGGAAACCATAAACTAAGCATGCATTCATGCATATGTGACCATCGTGTACGTGTGTGTGTGTGTGTGTGGGTCTGTGTGTTTGCGTATGGAAGAGTGCGCATGCACGAGCTTGTGGGCAGTAGCACAGGTTGGTACGTCCTGCTCTGCCACCATCTGTGCTCAGGGAGGCATCAGCCCACTTCATCCACTCAGACCTATCCCTATAGCTACAACGATCTGGGGGGGTGTTTAGATTATGATATGATATAATATCGAAAATGTCATGTCGATAGTGTGAAACTGAGGTTTCTTTTTGTGCCAAGGTCAATATTATTTGGATAAATTATGTTATCGGTCTATCTGAAATTCATGCCGTAATCAATGTCATCATATGCCATCTGGTTTCAGCTTCAAGCTTGTGCTTTGCTTCTGAGTGAAGTCTGAAGTGCTCAAATCTTTTCATGTGAGAGAGATCTTACACTGTGACAATTCACTGCAGCAAAGTCTGAAATGTGAAGAAATACAACAAGCGTATGTTGCTTGGTGAATGTTTATCCCTGATTGGGACTAGTTTTGAAAATAACAACTTCTTAAAGAAGTCAGTATTGTGTTTGAGTAATGTTGATTTCTTTATTAAATGAGAGCTTCATTCCAGGATGCATTTTGCTGTTAAATTATTTTTATTGCCTTGGGGGTGGTGTGGGTTACGACTACTTCACCAGCAGACTTGGCAAAACACGGGTGTGTTTTGAAGTTAAGCAGCACTCCCAACAGTCCTGGATGTTCATTTCATCTTCCCTTATACCTTTTGTGAGAAGAGAAATAACAAAATATATGAGATTATTGATATTAGTGTCTAAATGTTTGCATATCCAAAATATTTGGTGCCGTTCTCATTTCACTTTAGCCTCACTTGAATTCTACATGCATCGGCGCTGCATTATTATTATTCCACATGCAGCCTTGCAATGCATGCGTGCTCATGATTGAACCTTCAGGTGCATGTGTAATCGCCATGCATAATGATGTTAGATTGGGAATCAATAAGCAGCTCTGGGGCCAGTGTCACCGATGACCTTTGTGCGTGTGCTAAGAGGGGCTTCAGCCAATGACATTTCGAGCTCGAAGGTCCCTGTGGACAAGCGCTCATCAGGCAGTGTGTAAGTGACACTCTTGGCAATCTGTGCGCTTTTCTAAACAGTGTGTGTCCTGGCAGAACATATAGATGCATAGGAGCAGGACTGCAGTGTGTGTTCAGCCAGTGTCAGAACTGTCCATACCTTTACAAGTCAGTGAGAAAATTCCTTATAAACAAACTAGCAGATAAAAGGCATTTTGGGTTCTTATATGTTGAAATTAGATATTTACAATGATTTTTTTTCACTGTTTTTTTTTAATGGCAAAGATGTAGTGGTTATTAGTAACCTTGCTGGATGGAGATGAGTCAATTGATGACTGAAATGTGATCAGAAAAAGTAAATGTTTCACCTGATGCACAAACAAAATGGATGAAGAGGCTCAGTCAGCAACAGCCATGCACGAACTAGAAGCAGCTAAAGGCAGGTAAATACACACTGGAAATAGAGTCCATTTTGATTGTTCGCCACCATGGTATCGACCAAACACATATCTTAAAATGCCAGTGAAGAAATATACTAATTTGAATCTATGTGAGCAGATGAAGATGAAACTCAAAACTACTTAGGGGAGTTCCATAAATTGTAAAAAAGAAAAAATTGTGATAAATCCAAAAATTTTAATCCTGACATTGATTTGTTAATAGTCTATTTCAGATGTGAGTTTTTTTTCTCCTTTGACATTCTTTGACTTTTGCTTCAAAACAAAGCAGAAAACATTGGAACAGGTTCTGGAATATGTGACTGAAAGCATACACTGATAAATAATTCATTTGCATGCGGACCAGCCTTATAAACCCTAATGAGCTGAAACATCTGTCTGCTTGGAGCATCCTGCGACCCCGTAACCCCTCTCCACCCCGGTCTCTGCCCGACCTGCCTGGCACTGCCTCTACTCCTCATCTGCAGCCACCCTCATAATATCAGGACTCTCTCTCTCTCTCTTTCTCTCTCTCTCTCTCCCTGGGAGAAGAGGACGCACGCCGCAGCGTCGCCACCATCTGCCAGCCCCCCTCAGGGCACCAGCCAGGTGCTGGGCATCCTCTCACCCCAGCTATGCCACAACAGCACTGCCTGCTGGGATCAGCCTGGCTGTGCCAACTGTTGATCGTCATGTTCTCTCGCTCTCGCCCAGAGACTCTCTATTAACCCAGGGACAGACTGAGCTTAATATAGACTCTCAGCCGACTAAAGATGGACACAGAATGCGACTCAATTATTGATGAATGCAGCTCTTTTCCTGAAGCCACATACGGTCTTTGTTGCAGCGTGCTGTGTTTCTTTTCCTGTGTTTTGGTGCGTGTCTCCCAGGTTTCTTCCCTCGAGACGCAGCCTGCGTGGAAGCACGGTTACCATTTTGCGGAGCTGCCGTGTTTACTGGAGGTGACGCAGTGCTTCTAAATTAATCAGTGTTAGGACTCAAGTCAGATCTGCACAAGTGAGAAAGTGAAAAGTAACTGTGGCTTAATCGGGGTTATTTACACAGTCGTGGATGTGTGAATTATTCTACAAGTGTTGAGAGTTAATGTCATCTGTATGTTGATGGATTCACACCTCACCTCAGCCGGGAGGAGAAGGAAGGAGATGCTGGTGGAGCAAAGAGTGAAGGAAAGTGAGAGGGGAGTTAAAGTACACACTGGTCAGATGTAACTTGATTACAATTGTCCTAAAACTTTCAGAATCCATACACAACAAATCGTGATACTCGGCGTATTGTGTTGCCTTTCCATCTGAAACAACTGAATATTTGTAAAACAGTCTGATCAACTGTAGTTTTTCTGTTGATTGGATAACACAGGTAAGCTTTAAACTCGAAGTAAAACAGTGAAAATGGCTGCCCTGTCACCATTTCACCAATTTTGATAAATCCTTGTCCCTGAAAACCAGGAACAGCCTGCAAGAGTCGCATATCTGCAGATGCTCTGACTCCGCCGTGTAGTTGTCACAGTTAGTTTTACTTGTCATTTTTTCCCAGCTTTTAACACATCAAATTTGAGGATAAAATGTGTAGCTGCTTCGTAATATAACCCACAATAATTCAGTGTCATTTACCTGACCCGTCAGTGCTCATTATATTTTGACTGATTGGTGTGTATGATTTTAAGTTCACGTTTCAGAGTATTACTTTGTTTTAATGTTTCCTTCCTTCTGACAGGTTTACTTTGTGATATAACCAGTCAAGATCTCTTACTGCTTCCTCATTGTCTGTTGTGCTTTTGCACACTCCCTCTCGCTCACTATTTATATGCTGTGTGTGTCTTTTTATATATATCGTATACGCTGCATGCAAAAATGCAAAACTGTGTGGAAAACAGTCTTCATATAAACAGTCCACTCTGCTTTCAATATCTTCCCTCATGCTAAGAGTCGTGGAGCCTCTTGCTTCACTCCTCAGCCCAGCCACTACGCAGCATATGTGTCCCACTTGCCTGAAGAGATACTAAACGCACTTTATTGCTGCTTAATAATTGCCTTTTCAACAATATTATCGTAATGAAGCCCTTTTTATTGGACCGGAGAAAATACCCTTTATTGGCTCTCAGGAGTAAAGTGGCAATCTTTGGTGTGATGCGTCTCGTCACCTATGTGTCCGGTCTGCGTTCCTCCTGCTGTTTGCCTCCCTTTATGAGGCCTGATTCATTGGCAAGCTGTAGCTGTATGGTATTAATAGATCTCAGTGCTGTCGTAGTGGCTCTCCCGTGTGTCATTCTCATGATGTTCTTGGACAGTAGCTTACAAAACGATGCCCTACCAATCATCATGTGAGCGTTTCGACTTTGCAAAGAATTTGTCATAACCAGAGGTTCTTAGTGTCATCATCCAACTACACCGGGCCTTGTGCTCAAGGTCACGATGTACAGCTGCATGAAAAGAGGCTTCATACATAATGTATGCAATATAGCATTCATTGCTAATTAGCACTAACAGGAAGGGATGCCCCCTAAATTCCCCTGATTTTATTCTCATTTGCATAAATATAATGGGGCACATGAGAGTGTAAAGCCCAACGTCTGTCCTCCCCAAGGGGAGGAGGAGAGGTGTTACTCGGATCTGCACGCTCAAGTGATAATTGTGAGAGAGCTGGAACGCCCGAACCAGAAAGTAGACTGTGTGAAGTGAACAAAGACCTTGGTTTAAAAAAAAAAAACCCACTGTGATCCGGACACTCGCTCTGTGGAAAAATGAAACTCTTAGTACCTGCAAATAGACTTTTCTTTCATGTGACTGCAAAAGATTTTTTTTTTTTTATTTAGATGTGAATCAGATTCAGTCAAACTGTCTTAGTTTCTTTGGAATTTCAGCAGGTTTTCAATTAAATGTTTATCAGGGTCAGTACCTTTTCTTTCCTTTGTGAAATCATTCTGAGTTACATTTGTGACAAGTCATATCTGCAAGTTGTTACGAATATCAGGACTTGTGGGATTATTTCTTGACTTTCTTGCAGATTATTGCCATGACTTATTGCCTCCGACCTATTACAGCTAAGGCTTGTTTTGCATGAAAGAAAAAGGTAAAATATTCAGATTGAGTTTTAAAAAAACGCCTTTTTAAAAAGAAAAAAAAAATAGAATGCATTTCCAATCAGTATCTCTATTCTTAACTGAATTTGAGCTTACAAGTAACAATTGTTTAAAAGCCTTTGTTGTGGTGCCCAGTCTATAAAGTAGATGGTGTGACGTGCATGAATGAAATTAAAACCCATCGTGATCCTGAAATTAGCAAAGTTGGCAAATCAAACTCTATGTGTCCATATAGACCTTTTTCAAAATGTACAAACATATTTTTTGGTTGCTGGATGTCTTTTTACATTGGATTTAAAGACAAACCCATGAGTGGATGTTTTTCTTTTAACATATTTAATATTTCCACAAGATAAACGTCAATACTGATGAGAGCAAATAAACACTGTTGGTTTATTTTTGAATATGAAAGCAAAAACCTTTGATGGAGGAGTCTTTACCAGTTGTGCTACCTAAAAGTGGAAATCGTTAAATGGGGGTTGAATGATGGTGGTGATTTGGGGGTGGGGAGGGTTTGGGGATTTCAGGGAGTGGTGATACATTATTCACACGGGGTTGGGGCTTTAAGTGCCAAATTAATTTGTTTTTTCTTTCCAGCTGGACGGCAGAATAAATGGGTGCTGTCAGACGTGTCGTAAAGTGCTGTGCATTCATTTAGACAAGTGTTATTGCTGCATGGGAGCAATACGGTTCTGGCGAAGCAGGCCAACCTGGTGGGTGGAAGCTGTGTAATTATCTCTGGTTCCTATGATGGCAATGATTGCTGAAACACCGAAGTGGTCCCAGAGCACAGCAGGTGTGGCTGTCAGGCTGCAGGTTGGTGGGCCTGTTGGCAGATGTGTCTGCTTGTGAGCGGTTCAGCTGGATTTGACTGTAAGAACCAGTACCGATAGGATTACACTGGGGATTCATGCAAAGAAACTGGATTGGAGTAAAAACAAATTTGATTTATCACAGGATGGTTAATAAGCACCAGAAACCAAAAGACTCCCAAGGGATCAAGCACCATAAATTAGCCACAGTACTGTTGAATAAATTCAGCAGCATATTTGTCATGTTTTGTTTAGTTTTTTCAGCTTGTCATGTTTCACATCATTGTACACTGTTTTATAAGAGATTTATTGGGCAGATTGGCTTTGACGGATAGAGTGTGGCACTGATTAAAGCGGGCCAAGCAGATGTTTCCATTATTTTTCCTACCATTGCTCCTAAGCGACCCTGACAACGTGCAAATGCAGAAACACAGACATCTGCTGAGTTTCAAAGGACGTGCAGAACATAAAATGAATACTAATGTGACTGGACGGCATTTATCTGTTTGACATTCAAAAGAGCTAAACGCTGTGCTCGTTCTCTGTGATGCAGAGGCAACATGGCGGACTTTCAGGGTGTTTGCTCAGATAGTGTGACAGATGCTTGCCAAGAGATATGACTGGGATTGATGCTCTCACACAGCTTTGACTGACAAAGAGACTGCAACCAGTTTGATTTCTCATTCTGAACTTCTTTCTCTATTTGTGTTTGTTATTGTAGTTCAGCCACATATTGAACACAGCTTTTACTGACTTCCGTAGAGAAGTGGTCTGAACTGGGCTGGGACAAATTAATAAGGTAATATTCTAATAAGTTTTTAAAGTATCTGAAAGGTTCAAATGTAGACTCACAGGGCCGTGCAATCACTTAAATTTTAACATTTTTTTTTTTTTTTTTTAGAGGAAATAATGTTATTGCTCAAATCCTTCCCAATTCAGTTATTTATGGAAAATATACAACATCAGTCTGGTCTTTGTCCTTCATGTGCTCCATTTTTTCATGTATAATGACCAAAGTAATTTATTTCCCAAGTTCAGAAATTCCTAATTCCCTTGCAACTATCACACATCAATTGCAAGACATTCACAAGCGCCCAAAACTTCTCTCTTTATCAGGCAGCTTAGGTGGGAATGTGGAACGCTTTGCACAACATATGCAAAGTACTAGTTCAGTGTTATTCAAAGTAAAATTTCTTGCACATTTGTATAATTTCTTACCTTTATGTTGTGATTTTTTTGCAAACTAGTGAGATCAAGGATTTATCAGCTGCACTACTTCAGTAAACAAACAGACGTGGAAACAAGAAACGCAGTAGATATGGCTTCAGATATCAGTAGTGTATCTTTGGCCAAATTTCAATCAGCACACTGAACATCTGAAGAGTACAGTGTTGCTGTCGTGTCTCCGTATTGCATCAGGCTGACAAGACAGTCAGAACAAGACCATTTCCTTCTCAAACTGGTGAAGATCCTGCTTGAGATGATCAACACTCACTCAGCTGACTAATGAGCTGGATTCAGCGCGGTCAAAGGGGTGGGTTGAACGTCTTTGTTAGACAGGCCTGCCCCCCCCCCCCCCAGCCCCCCCCCCCCCCCCCCCATCTTTGCTGGCAGCTCCCAGGGGAGGCCTCACAGACTGCCTAATTGAATCAAGTACACGTGGTGCCTCCCCCTTTCACAGCCCGGCCCCTCCCTGTTTGAGGGGAGGAGAGCTTTCAGCTTTGATGCTTTTGTTCTCTTCAGCACCATGGACAGCGCCGAGGGAGGCTTCGCTGCAACTGGTTACCTGCTGATGGATGCACAGGCACATCATCACTGCCGCATCTCTGCAGCTGTTTGCACCACACTGGTGTGCCGAGGCAAAAGATTAGTGCATTAGACCCTACGATGCTGTAAATGGCTCGTCTTCTCATAGGATAGACTGCTCGAGTCCAACTTCTAAAGTATCGAGACGTGTAACAGCCCGTTTAATCTGTGTTGGATCGAACACAGACTCACGTCCCAACACTATCATTCATGTGTCGGTGGGCAGGTGGTCGGGGCAAGCAGAACAAACTGAGGCTCAGACAGGACTGTGTGACTGCGCATAGCTTAGCGACATATATTTCCTCAGTGATTTTCTACATTATTCCTCAAACACACAGAGGAAGACTTTGTGCTCATCACAGTTCAGCACCCTGGTTTCAGTGAGACAGATTGGAGTTGTGCTTCAAGGAAAAGTCTGCTTATTACATTCCCCGCAGATGCCAGGTTAATGAAGACCCCATTTGTTAGGTAGCATTCAGATTGAAAAGACGCAGAGCAGGCTTTGGAACGTGGCCTGTCTCTGAGAAGCAAACAGCCTCCTCCTGACTCAGACTAATTCCTATAAATGTCATGTACTATTTATATGTACATAAACATGCCTCTCCTACGCCATTGAACTTTTGAACTGGGATCAAATTTTAAATGAAGTCCAATACAGAGCTTTATTGTTGTCCTAATTTGTCAGGAATTCAGATTCTGCCATATTTCTGCAGCTTTACAGTGGGATATTGCGCAGGATCAGTACATGGCAGCAAGAGCACAATTGTTCTTGTGTAAAGTCATTCGGAGTATTACATCTGTATATTAGGTAAAGCTGCAAGCTGCGGCTGCACAGCAAGCGCTGCCAGTGTATGGGGGATTGTGAGAAACATCGAATCTGATGCAGTTTTATTCTGTGTACATGCTTCTGCATTTACCTTAATACCTTTTTGTTGTTTTTCACAGCCAGTCAAACTGTAGTTATTACTCTAAAAAATCTACTACTAGTAAATACAGAGAGATTGATTAATTTTTTATCAAAACATGACCTTGTAAATACTTCTTTAACCTGCTGTGTTAATACATTACAGTTTAATCACACTAACCTGACAAAAACAAAAAACATCTTTATCTTGTAGAAATAAAAAAACTGCAATATCCAAATTGAGCTTAAAGACAAGGCCCATAAATATTTCACTGGACTCCATTTCCATCCAGTAACTCGATGATTCACTTCTGCCAGGAAAGCACCATCAAAATGAACTGGGGTCAGCTGTGTGTAAAAGGCTAAAATGTAATTGTAGGGAACAGCTGGATTAGTTCAGGCAATGTATGGGCTCGTAATGATATTAGATGGCAGTCTGGAGAATACCTTCCAGCACGCAGCTCTCATTTTGATGAGCAACCAGAAGACGGGAGTGAGACACTTTCAATCTCATGTTGTGCAGCCTGTCTGCTGCAATGCTGACTTAGGAACTGTTGGGCTTTCATTCATGAGACGAACATGTAGTTGCACTTTCTTAATCCTGTTTGCCTCTTAAGTCTAATTAAAAAGAAGATGTTTATAGCTATAATGATACCGAACAACCCGAACATTGGTTGATATTCAATCTCCCTATGATGACTTTCAGTTATGTGTAATACAGTTTCATATTAAATATTTAATACAGTTCTGTTGATTTCTTGACATTAGTTCATCAGGTATGCTTAAATGTTACCCGCATTCATCACATGCATCCTTCTGTGCTCATACAGTCGTATTTAAAACACACATCTTGAATGTCAATTTGCATGAGCTTTCCAAAGTGTTTTTACAACATTAATCAATATCCACTCAGAGTACAGATTTCAGATTCATCAGGCTTTCTAATATAATATTGATTTTGTGCAATGGCTGCTCTGAAAAGAATCTGTTTTTGTTCCATCGGTCAGAACAAACACAGTCGGCTAGATCTGCTGTATAAAGTGTTTCTGCTCTTCCTTTGTGTTGTGCGACTTAAAAATAGCTTAAAATGAATGTTAAAAAAACACAAGAAGTGTTGCTGCTTTCACTTCCTTTATATTTTCTGTATTTTAGTCACTTCTCCATCATCCACTGCTGTCTGAGATGAAGCACTTTCTTAGTCAATTATGTTATTGTTTTCCAAGTACTGTATATCAGCAGTGCAACAATTTCACTGACAACAGTGAGGCTGCGTGAAGCGTTTTATGTATTTTTTATTGGCAGGGCTGTGATACTCCCCACAGGCAGGACCCCGGGTTCAGATGCAGCGTAATGTATGCAGTCCTGCCCCAGCAGAGCTGCAGCGTACAGTAATTTGCGAGGCCCACGCCGCCGGGCACTGTTGTGGTTTGAGAGTACTGCAGGCTGAGGGGACCCGAGGAAGTCAGGAACTGGTCCTGAATAGTAATCGCTCTGCAGACGCTTCTCTCACATTGCAGCTGTGCGGTTTAGACAACAGTGAGGGCATCCCATTACAGTGGCAGCCTCTGTCTCAGTGATCAGCTGAGGGCAGGTGAAGTGAAGGCACAGCGACATCTAGTGGTGTTTTGGAGTTACTATGAGGTTATTCTTCTTTGAGACCGTTTCTTGTTGACATTCTTTTGTTTTATTCCTGATTTATTTTCAGTCAGACAATGTTTAGTGAGTGCAGTCTCATAAGAAAAACATAAATGATGTTTCTCAAACATCAAAAAGGTTTTTTTTTTTTGTTTCTATTGTAGTCAAACTTGCATGTAATGCTATTCACACCGCTATATGACTTTACCCTTGAATGTCTGGCTTCTCTTTCTTTCCTTATAAAAGGTTTTTCTACTACACATTGCTGATCTTCCACTTCTGTGTTTAGTCTGCTTCAAAATGCAGACACAGCTACTCCACCTTTGTCAGAAATACTGAGGACCTCAAGGAATCAACAAGGCCAGCAGGCATTTGGCACAGTCCACAGTGTGGAAGCCTTCAAGTGAAACGTAGGCAGACTGATGTAGTGCGAGCTGGCCTTGACAGACAAAAGCAGAAAGGAAGGCTGTGGAGCAATCAAGGCGAGTGTGGGAGGGCGGATCGGGAGAGAGGGCGGATCAGTCTGGCTCTAAATACAAGAGCCGAGTGCTGGAAAGACCTTGAATGCTGAGGGTCATCGCACGACAAGGTTCTGACGGCTGTTGGAGCGCCGCCACAAGCACAGTCTTTTTTTATTATTTCTCCTCAGTGTGAACAAAAAAAAACAAAAATGGCCACAATTTAATGAACAAAGAATGTATGCAATTGCGTATCCAAATCAATGTGCATCACAGACAGTTGTTAGGCGGACTGACCACATTTTGCATCCAGCGGTCTCATCACGGTACTTTCAACTACTGGAGGCTGCTTATTAAAAGGTTTAAGAGTAGATAATTCACAGGGTATGGCATTAAAGGACAATTATAAAACTTTTTGTATGTGTGACTTACCCTTAATCCACCTTTCATATATATTCAGATAAAGCTGAAACAAAGTGTTAATGTGAACAAAAACACATTTTAGCATTCTGTCCTAACTTACTCTCAAATGAAGATAATTTTCTCAATGGAAAATTATCCGATCCTGTTGCCGTGTATTGTATAAAAGAATATGTGTACCCTTTTATGTTACCTACTGCCTTCATTTTGTCAATATTTTACAAGTAATGTCTATATTATAACGGCTCTACAATGTTCTCCTATGGCTGCCATTGATATGCCATTGTTAGGTTGGGAGAAACAGAAATGATTATGGAACTTGCTAAATACACCTAGACAAAAGAATAATTAAGGCAGCTCTTGCTGGTCGTGTTATTTACTGCTAATTTCCCAGTTGTTTACTCCGTTCTGCTGTTGTTCTCTGATAAGGAAGTGGTGGGCATGCAGGGAGCTCTGTGCCTCGTGTTTTATTGTGCAGGTTGAGCTGGGCCGCTCTGTTTGAAGTGCCTGTATCTGTGCGCCGCAGCCGGAATAGACTGTGTAGCAGATTTAGAGCTATTCTCGTATTCCCACCTCAGCTGAAAGTGTAACCTCACAATCACCCCTGAATACAGATTCACTCCCGCGGCTTCACAATGAAGCCGTTTCGGCAGTGTCAGCTATTGTTTAGCCTGTCTTGTATGTGCTCAGCCAGAGCTAATGGTCTGTCATCAGTCCATCTACGCAGTGCCGTCCATCAGGAAACCCGTCTGAATAGCCCGGCCTGCTCGTTATTGTCAGAGCAGTGTCCTGCACAAAAAGGGTGGAAGGGTTAACATCTCCATTATGTGCCTTATCTGATTTTAGAAATGGAAATGATGCACCCAGAGCACATTAAGTCACCCAGGTCTTTTCTGCCCTTGGTCAATACGGAGCGAATGGAGGTCTTTAACCCTTTGATGCACCCGGAGCTCAAGCTGTTAATTCCTTTACTCGTGATAAATAGTCCTTTCTGTTGTTCCGTGGATGCCATGAGAGACGAGCGCATCTTAAACAGCACTCTAAATATCCTTCATCGTGACGGTAATGTACACACTCACATGAGAAGAATTTATAGTGTTATCATTTGAGAGCACTGACCCTTCCCTCTGCAGCACTTTACTCTCCCAGCTTGCTCCCTCATGACATGCAGGTCAGCAGGTTTCAGAAACAAAGATCCTGAGATATTCATACAGCGGCCGGACCTCAGAGTTTCACTCTGAGCTCTGTGATCACATCGCCCGGCCGAGTGACCCCAGACTCGTGTTTCAGGAAGGGACGTGTGGCCGGCTGTGGGCATCACTGCATCACTCCTTCTATAAATTCAGTCCTGGTGACAGTCCTGCCAAAAGCTGAAAGATGCATCGCACTACACACACGCCCGCCCGCTGCTTTCTTCAGCCTTCATGCCCTTTTCCACTTAACTCAGACAGATTTTAATTCTAAACAAAGATGTGTAATTTATTTGAGTAGATAAGGCTCGTCTGCTCATGTTTTTCCTCCAACTATCTGCCTCCATTTATCAACAAACATTACAAAATTAAATGTTTGTGATTCTAGTGCGTCCAGATACTGTTGCAGAAATTTCCTGTCGCTCTCAGGCGACCTTTCGGATCACACATTAGCGATTTGATGTTTCTCTGAACTGTTTGGCACCAAGCTGGATTTGGTAAATGTTAGCCGCCGTGTTAGTCATTAAGCTTCGGTTGTATAGCATTTTGGAAAGGTCATGTCGAGCCAGCGGGGAAAACAGTCACTGATACTCGCTGTGCTGCGGTGGGACGGCCTTCGGGGCTGCTTTAGACGGTTTCATTCATCCCTGAAGGTCAGTCACACTTCATCTGCATGCTCGGTGAATTCATAGGAGAAATGCAGAATCTCTTAAATGTTGAACACCATTTTTCTTTCCAAATAGGAACACATTTATCAATCGAGGGCTCATGTTGCTACAGTCAAACATGGCAGATATAATTTAAATTTTTTTTTTGCTGTAAATAAATGTAAGAAAATGCTTTTTTTTTTTTTTTTTAACTTACTCATATGTGTGTGAGTGAAAGTGCTACATGGTGGGGATGAATTGAAATGAGACATTTATAGGAATAGTGTCTGTATATGTAAAATTTTATTATTTTATGAAGAATGTGCAGAGTGACGATTTAGGCTGTTGGACAACTGTTCAGAATAGGACATGTTGTGTACGTACTGTATGTAAGGGAGTCAAACATAAGGCCGGTGCACCAAAACTGGCCCATCAGAGGTGTCATCGAGTTCATGGGATGACATTTAAATGTGTAAATATCACCAAGATAACAGAATCTTCAGTGTTTAAATAACGCAATGCTGAGAGCCGAGCTGAGAGATCAGAGATACAGCAGAAAGAAGCAAAAAGGAATAAACCTCTGGTCTGTAACCACATGACCACAGTGTTCAGCATGTCTTCATATCCAGTAGTCATGGAAACATAATGGTCTAACTAATGCACAGTGTGTTTTGCTTTAACTAGTTGACCACATCAGGAAATATTTGTCCTCAACTTTGTATCAAGAGTGACCGATCATGTTCAGTTTCTGGTATAACTCGGCATAAAGATACATCGTCAGACTAATACAGAAAGTACAATATAAAGGAGGTTGGATGACATTTGTTTTAGATATATTTGTCTCTTTCGGGTTAGTGTGCATTGTTGTTTTTGAAGAACTCCTCCCCCAAACGATCCGTCCAGCTCGGCGTCGACCCTGCTTTTCCGTGCGTGCCCTGTTTGTTTATGGAGCCTTGATGGTTTCGCAGCAGCATCGCCGTAATTGACGGACGTTGATTTACCGATAATCCTTGGCTTTGCTCCCACTGCGGACCTGATGAGGAGTGGCGTCGGCTGTCAGCCTCCCGCGTCCTTGAGTCAGAGCTGTGTGTTGTCCTTGACACACACCATTCTCCCTCATCACTCTTTACGCTCTCCTCATTGCCATGTTAAAAAGATATATATAAGTATATTCTGCTGACTCAAGACAAATATCACCACATTCAGGGTGAAATGTGATTTTCTCAAAGAGAGGGCTGTAATTTAATTTTTCACTGCTATAAAATGCATTTTAGACACAGCTGGTTGCAGCAAACATCTCTGTGTGTTATTGATTCCTAAACTGAAACACAGATCATTTATGAGAATTTCATTAAATAGGGAATTGAATTAAAGTTTGCCGGGTGTATCTCAGTGCTTCAATCGATAAAAGCTTTATTGTTTGGTGTGTGAATAATAAGGGAGACTGATATTCAGCAGCCTGTGTCATTTCTCCATTGTCTTTATTTTCAGTCAGTCGTTGAACTTTGAAAACTGTATTGAAACATTACATACATGTTCATGTCCCTGTAATCACACCTAAATGAAAATACCAGCACATGTATATAAAGATTTACGATGTTAATGATTAACACCAACCCAGAGTAAAGTTGTGTGTTGGAAATTCTACAAAAAGGACAATTATTTCTCTGCAGCTGACACAGAAACCTGCTGTCGCACTGATTTGACTTAGTAACACGGAGACCAACCGTTCGAACCGGTCATCCATTTGTTTGCCTTTCTGCTTCAGCTGAATTCAGCTGTCAGCAGGCCTTTTACCTCTGCGACCATTAGCACACTACCATTGTTTCCGGTCCACTTGTCTTGGGTAGACGGAGCCACGGGAAGCTGCAGAGGGACTGAAGGAAAAAAAAATAGGACAGGGAAAATGGGGAAGTGATTTTGTTTTTTTTTCTAAACTGTTAAGTCTGGGTCAGATGAAGGACTGACCGGGTAAAGTAAAGGGTGGTGGACGGGGGAAAGGTGGAGAGAAAGCTCCCGGGAGCCGCCTCGTCCTGCAGGCTCTGTGTGGCAGCAGACTCCGAGCTGTCACTCCCATGAAGAGCACATCGGCCACATTCTGCAGGCAGTGTGCTGAATTTTGATGATGTTAGAGCAAGCCCAGCCCACATATGGGCCCTGGACACACACACACACACACACACACACACACACACACACACACACACACACACACACACACACACACACACACACACACACACACACACACACACACACACACACACACACACACACACACACGCACACACTCATCCCCGTCCCCTCCTCAGCTCTCCATGGATCATGATGTGAAAGGGTTGAAGGTATTCTGAACACGAGCAGGGCCTGAAAATACACACCCACGCGTGAATGGAAATGATTTTGCACTAAAGATTTTCTGAAATTTGTGAGGGAATCTCATACATGATAATGTGATGTTAGACTGCTGGAAGTGTTTTCACTTGTACAGGTTTTCCCTTGTAGGATTAGAGAAGATTATGTCTTCTCGAAGAGCACATAGCTACAAGCTCCCAGTGAATTATTAATCATGGATTAAAGCGCTCGTTTAGGCAAATATTTGACTAAAAAGTGAACCGAGTAAAATTTTTATATGAAACGCTCTCTATTCATGCTCGTGGTTTTTATCGCCTGGTAATTCCAGATCAGGCCATAATCTGCAGTCACATCGGGCAAAAATCATGGTTGAACAAGGGAGTCTCGTACTCCATTGAAAATAAGTATACAGTTGCCCCCCCCCCCAATGATTAATTTAGGGCAAAAATGGCAGATCTCATTGCCAACATTTACATGAAAATCACCGAAATTCAAGTTCTAAAGATGTTAAACACAATCATCTGCTAAGAAAAGGTAAAAAAACAAAAAAAAAAACAAATGTTATTTATGCACTACCTCTATCTATCAATCAAACCTTGTGCCATTAATGTGTGCAGTTCGCCAGTAATGAGCCTGCTGCCTTGAGCCTTCCAAGTAGGGTACTTATTGATCCACATCGATTGATATTTTCACCCTCATTTGTAGATAATTACAAAACTAATTAAATAAGAAAAGTTATAAAATTATAACTATTTCATTAACATCTCTCGTGTTTGTAGAGTAACTGAGAGTGTTTCACAGAAAACCTATCCCTGATCTTAATCTGCTGCTGCATAAAACAGTATTTCATTGCCAATGGTCAGTAAGTTTACATGCCTGAGCAATTCCTCTCTTCAATGGCCACTTTATCCATTTATTGGGTTAAAAGGAGCTGAAGGCGATACCAGCTAACGCAAATGACTGAGGTAACCCAGTGCAATCTCAATATATATTTCCTCTTTGTAATTTTATACTGCCAAAAAAAAAAAAAAAATCATCCACCATCAGATTCGATATGCAGAGTAAACCTGTTAATACACGCTCAGATCGAGCCACAGGTGCTGCACAGCATGTTAGAAATCATTAATCAGCCGCCGTCAGCCTGCTTATCCAGGCAGGGACATAATTCTTCAGGGGGCTGGTATTTACTGAGCAGGAACCTCCCTTTGATTTCATTGATCATTACACACCGTCTCCGTGCATAAATCAGGCCAGAGATCATTTTCATAACACTTGAATGCAATGAGAGACCAAAGTACCACAATGGAAAAAAAAACTGAAAGCAGAAGTATCAAAGTGAAAATATGTGATTTAATTGATGAAATGCCATGGAAAAACTACAAGATTTTCTATAATAATGCAGTCGAGCAAAGATATACTGTAAATACAAATTAAACTCAAGTGAATAAACTTAAATAAATATATAAACAAAATGAAATGCGCGTCAGTGGAGTTTGACTGTGTAACATTTTTTTTTCTGTGATTGTAGAATTTGAAACACAATATGAGAGTGTTTTGTACATAATAGGGTCCTTTAGATTGTCCTGGACTGTTGCTAAGGTTTGTGTTGTGGTTACAGGTCAACTGAAACTTTCAAATCCACCATCAGCGATTCTTCTGAGGAGGATCGAAAACTTCTTTTTTGGATGAAGGCTTCAAAAAAGACCAAATCACACGGCAGCCCTGCAGCTGTGAAGGTAGGATCTGACTGTGTGGAGGTGTTTGTTTTCCACTGAAAGCCTGCAGTCTGCTGCCTAGTGACCGACTTTATTGAGAGTGTGCGTAACGCTGAGGCTGGAGGGCCTCCGGTGCCGTCGGCTGAGAGCTCTCGCGTCGTGGAGTGGGACGTGTTTGCCCACTGATGCAGCGGGATGTTGAACAGATGAAGAGGCAGAGCGGGGCCTCCTCACCAAATGGCGAATTTGAAAGGTCACAGCCACAATGTATTTGGATAAAAGCTTTCATTAGATGTGAAAGCACAGCCGGTAGGTGTAATGTTACTATGGCAGAAAACATTTATTCCTCCCACACTGTCAGGCTTGATTTTTTTTTTTTTTTACTTTGTATGATAACCAGTCAGCACCTACAATGTTTGGAATTCTAATGTGAATCTGACTTATTTCATCTTTATTATTCCAAAAAAAATAACAAAAAAACTTTGCTACAACTACCAGTAATTATGATAATTCTAATAAAGCAAATACAACCACTGTTAACAGTAAGAATGATATCACTTAATATATAATTTCAGTGAGAAAACGTTTGTAGAAATATTTTTCTTGTTAAATGTATATGATTACAACCTGCAATAGCTACTGTATGCTGAAAATCAAACTTGTAATCACGTTTGACACGGACAGATTCAGTCCAGGTGGTGTTATCACGGGTTGTGAAATTTTCTAGAAGAAATTTGAATCAATATTCAAACCCTTAGAGCTGATCGTTTATATTTAAGCAAATAAGTTTATTCTGAACCGAGACAATTTGTGCTTCAAACCAACATTTATTTAGCAACCTGTAAGTTGTATGAATGTGCTTGAATGTAGGGATTTATTTGGCGGTATTTTAGTTTTCAGCAAGTGGGATGCTTGTATTGAAAGTGCAATTAATGAATGAATGAATACTTTGAAGAGATTATTGGAAAAAGGACTTCATAAGTTTAACCTGACCTTCTAACTGGATGATTTTTCAGTCTAACACATCTCCAAACTTTTGTGTAATCACCAAACATGATGCGTCTGCTTGACGTCGCCCTGAGACAACAAATATGAATTTTACTATTCAAACCAAATAATCATACAGGAACCATTCCATATGCTCCTTTTTTCTTGTTTGTGCAGCTTCACATATTTACATAACTTATTTTGACTTACATAGGCAGAACAACTAAAAGGGAGAGTGTCAGGTAGAAAAAAAAAAGCAAGTTTTTCACTTTCAGAGGGAAACATACAACCTCCCGTCACACGATGCCCTGGCACAGATTCTGCCAAAACGGCAGTCTCTCCGAACCGGAGCAGAGCCCGAGTGTCCGATCGCAGCACAGCAAGAGCAGCAGACGCCGGCCGAGAGGGCGGAAGCCACCGAGGGCAGGAGACCCAACATAAACCACACATACCAAGTACGTCATCCACACAAGCGGTACGTAGCACAGCTACACACAAGATGGCTTTATCGTGACGGTAATGAAAAGTTTTCATCCGTTTCACTATATGTGCGAATATTACCCCCTCCAGACCTCCGCTCCATGGCATTGACGGTGATCCCCGCCTGGCGGAGATCTCTGACCTCCAAACTAAGGTGAATGGACATGATCAATTGTTTTAACTGCTCAATCAATCAGCGAGGCAATCCGCCCTGCCACGTCCGGTTAGTGACCAGCGACAGAGGGAGGCGGATGAGACGGGACACCACGCTGACACTCCTGACAAAATGTAGACGAGTGGAATAGATTAACATTTCTCAGGCTGATTGCGCTGGAGGACGGCCGAGCTGATGAAGCTGAAACTTGCCGTGATTTATGCATAACTTGACATTTTCCTTCCCTCCCTCTGTTTCTTTTTACTATTTAATTTGAATTCAGGGGGCTGCATCAGCGGACTGGTGAAAATTTCATGTTTGTGCATTTTGTGGTGATCATTTAGAAAAAAATGAGATATCTCACCCTCACACTTCAGGCGAGCTGTCTTCTGTCTGCCACATAGTTTCCCTGGAGTAACTGTGTGCATGACAGCAATGGCACTTTAATGTCTTCAGATGGTACAGGAGAGGGGACCTCTAGAAATCACCAGCAGAGATTTCCCTCCCGTTTTTGACACATGAAAGGCCTTTCCAGACTCATCACGGGGAGCTGTCCTTCCCCACCTCGCCTGTGGGCCCCCAGCAGAGACCACCATCTCATCTGCAGTCATGATTGTCACCTCGTCCCTGCCCTTTCAATTAGATGCTCAATTTCACCCTCACGTCCCACGGGAGTCACAACCACACCATCTGAGATTGGAATCCCCCCCCCTCTGTAGTCGACACCCCCTCGTGCACGCGGCTGGACTCCGCTCGTCAGCCGCTTTGACTTGTATCTGTTCAGCATGATGGAGGAGGCGTGTGACAGAGAGAGCAGAGAACAATAAGAGGATGCAGCTTAACACTGTCCTTATACAGAGTGATGTTCTGATACCAGCTCTGCAGCAGTACAGGCCAAACAGCTCTGATTTCACTTTTTTGGAAATCAGTATTTATTCAAAAATAATACTCTGTATCTTGTTTAAATACTATATTCGGCACATACTTTTGTTTTCCCATTGCCCTAAAAGGAATAGGTTTTCACAGTATTGTGTTCTTTGAATCCACTAGAATTTATCCAAAATACCCAGATAAAGCACCAGAACAAAGGACCTTTACAGTGTGGAGTGTTGTGTTTCAATAGTTTAATATCTAAAGCTTTCACAGTAAATTACAGAAACATCCCACATAATGGGATAATCTGCAGTTTTGGCCTCAGGTCATGTCCTATGTCTCTTCCTAGGTGATTATGTAAAACCAGGGTAAAGTATAATGATGCTGAGCCTCGTGAAAAACCTGTTCATGAAATATGAATCTGCTGCAGGAATGTTTTTGTTCCTGTTGACTGCATCCTGAAGGACTATAAAAAGATCCAGGGCTGAGGAGACATCTAGTGGTGATCAGACCACTCAGCATGAACTCTGTCTCTGGCTTCTGGGTGTAAACTATTATTGTCTTCAGCTATGTGGAACTATTTCACAACAATTGCTTGAAAAATGGCACTTTTTATTGTGCATGGTAACAGTTTCAAGTATTTTGCAGAAGTCTTTATGGCATATATAAATCTTGAAATACAATATGCAGTATCTTCTTATTTTAGTTCTAAAGATAATTTCACTATCAAACAACAATAATCAAGTAATTGTCGGCATTTAGTGCTGTAGGTATGACTTCTCGATGTAACCAGCCACATTCAGTCTGTCCCAGGTCACATCAAAAATATGATTGAATCTTAAGCCCAACAGGACAACAATAAGCAACAAAATGCCAAATCTCTGATAGAAATTCTAACAGGTTTGGAAACACACTGGGTACTGTACAGGCTCAACACTGCCATCTTATGTGCAGAGGTGACATTACATAGATTTTACATACATTTTTAAACAGTTCATTTGTCAAATATGGTTTATAAGTATCTGGAAAATATGTTTCTCCCCTTCCCTAACATAAATGTTTTAGTCACTCTTTTTGATGCAGTCCAAAGTGAGATGTGGAAAAGGTGACGCTTGAGCAAAAATATTGCAGAAGTCCCCTGAGTCAGGGTCATGCTGGTTGGTAGAAAGATGTCGGTGAAGCAGCCTTGACGTGTCTGTGTCTAGCCATAGTTCAACCTGCATGTCTTCTTTACAACTTAGCCTGCAGATTTGTGGAGCTGATTCCAGCTGACTTTGGTTAAAGGCAGGGTGCGTCTGGATAAGTCTCAAGTCCACGACAGAGAGAAAGACTCGATCTCACATTCTCTCCAAAACATAAAGCAACAAAGAAGAAACAAAAACAACTTCATCTCAAAACTACTGAAATCTTTCTTTCAGGAGGTGGAAAACTATCGTTCAGCAATGAGTCGGATGGCAGAGGACATCATAACGTTGAGGACCCAGGTGTTGCTTCTGGAGGCAGAAAACGGCCAGCTCCGCACTCGCCTGACTCTGCACCAGGGCCTCGGCCAGAATCTGCTGGACGACGCCGACACCGACGTCACGAGCAAGGCAGAGGTGGCCGATGGAATTGGTAGGTTGGCTGTCAGGCGGGCAGGACGCTGCCTCCAGCAGCCAGCGTTCAGCAATGCCAGTCTTTAGTCTTGAGTCAAAGACATTCTCAGAAGCCGAGTTTAAAGACAGAAAGAAAGTGCTGATTCATTATTGTCAGGCAGTTAATCATCCAGCCAAATTATTCCAAGTTTTGGCGGACTTAAGGTCATTCCGCTGGCAGATGAAGTCATGACGGAGAGGAAGGCACCCTGTGCGTTTGTTAATCTTTGTGAGTGTCTATTCCCAAGCAGACTGTGCGGTTTTGTGATAAGGCAGCTCATTTAGGCCATGGACCCTGATAAGCTGTGAGGGTAGTACAACCCTTATCTCCAGAAGGACAGTGTGTGACCCTCAGTAAAAGGATGTTTCCCGAAGGTCTCTTTGCTTGCATAAAAGCAGAGCGACTGGATTTACGACTCAGCTGATAGGAAATCATTTAAATTTCCAAAACGATTTTTTTTTTCAAACCTACTCTGCTGCATCACTATATCACTCATCCAAATTAATTATACTTTGTTTTTACAACAGAAAGCACAGACCTGTGTACAAGTGACAGATCTAAATGTGCCATTACCCAGATTCATGCCGTACTGTATGATTATTCTATCCTTTTGAAGCAACTCTGAAATTCAAGCAGGCCGGTGAGACCCATAAGGCAACCTTGCAAAGCGACAGGATCCAGCAGCTGCAGAATGAACTGATCAGGGTGGGAAGATGCACTAATCACAAACTTACACAGCTCGGATCAGTGTCTGTGGTTTTTGCTTAAAACGTTTCCGTCTTGTTGAATATGCAGAAGAACGACATCGAAAAAGAGCTGATTAAGCTGCAGAGAGTCCACCGGCAGCAGCAGGAGGCTCTGCGGCATCAACGCAGACATCTGACAAAGATGGCGGCTCTAGAGGTCACGGTGAAACAGCAAGAGAAGGTGAACAATTGCCAACACAGTCCACTCTTTACACCTTTTGGTAGAGTCTTTTCATCTCAAAGCAAATATTTCTTTCCCAAAGAGTCAATGTAAAAAATTAGGATGAGATCTTTCTATATTTAGGTAATTGAAAAGATGGAGAAAGCATTGCATCTCTCGCTCAAAGACACTAATAAACAAAGAGGGAACAAAAAGCTGCAGATGAAAATTCAAAGAGGTAAGTGAACTGGTAAATGTTGGTAGGCAATTTAGAAATGAATCTAAAATATCAGCAAAATTCAGACCTCCTTTAACGCCTTAAAAGATGAAGCCGATCGCAATAAGGTGGAGGTGGAGTCGGCCTTGGCAGCAGAAAACAGCCGTCTGAGAAAAGAGCTGGACAAGATTCGTCAAACAGCCGCTGTCGTCACACAGCAGTCAGAACAGGTATGCTTAATAAACCTGAACATTCAAAGCAGCAGTCAAGACTGACTACATTTCAGCTTCCCTTTGAGGAAAAATTACAATATATGCAATTAAAATACATGCAGTGTATTTTCATCAAGCAGTGACTGAACGTAACTGTGTGTGTGTGTGTGTGTGTGTGTGTGTGTGTGTGTGTGTGTGTGTGTGTGTGTGTGTGTGTGTGTGTGTGTGTGTGTGTGTGTGTGTGTGTGTGTGTGTGTGTGTGTGTGTGTGTGTGTGTGTGTGTGTGTGTGTGTGTGTGTGTGTGATATACCCTTCAGACAAAAGAGGCGGTGTCAGTACATGAGAGACTGTGTTTACTAAGCAAACTGGAGAAAGCCGAGGTGAGGATCGAAACGCTGGAAGCACAGGTAGGCAAATACTACTGAATTGAATAAATTTCATGAAAATTACTCAGTTGTTCAATTGCCATGTAGATTCAAGTTCTTTACTTCGATTCAACAGCTCGAGGAGAACGCCAGATTATGGGGGAGGCAGAAGCAGGAAATGTTGACTAAACTGAGTGAGCAGAAGCACGGATTTGTCCGAACGTCCACCACAATCCTTCACAAGGTTCCTTCAGTCAGTTAGCACTTTTTGTGATTGCTGAAGAAGAAGGGGGAAAGAGAAATCTGCAAAATCAAACTAATGACCCAGAAAAATAGAAATATCATATTGGAAAAAAACAATTTCTTGGATCAAACTGTGGATATAAATATCCTGTAAATGTAACTGTCAACATGCAACTGCCCTGGGATGGAGAGTCATCCTGTCTGCTTTCAACCAGCATTGGCTTAAACACCTCTCAACCCGGAATTTAATAAAGTCGTTTCATAAATAGATGGGAGAATGCGTCATATCTGTTGCACTGTTTATTATTAGTTTGTACAGATGAATTTTCTCAAATATTTCTTCCATGAACATGCAGGTTAAGCTACATTGCATTGTGGCTTTGTAGCATTTTGAACACATAGGTACATTTCTTTCCATCAAATTACAATCACAGGAAATATAGTACATCATATATTTATTGTTACATTACTGAGGTAATTGTTTCATAGACCTTTTAGATTTATTCCAAAAGTCTTGCTCTCCTTCAGTACTTGATTTTGGAGTTTTAGTTGGAGTGAAATTTGAAGAGCTTGCCACACAGCTCTTCAAGTTACACTGTGAAAAAAGCTGCAGGATCGAGCCTCACTTACCATTCACCTCAATTCTTTTCAATCTTGACATTACTGGCTAGCTTGCAGAGGTTTGATTGTCAAGGTGATTGGCCTGTCGGGTACAAGAATGAGCTCAAAGGTACTCTGTGCTTCCACATGGCGTTGTTTCTCCACTTTGAAGTTTTCCAGCATCTGCATCGTTAAAGAGAAACAAGCAGTTGATATCTGTGATTTGTGAGAATATAAAAAAATGCAGTTAAATTCTCTTTTTTTTCTGTATTTCTCACATTGACAAGGAAGATTTGCATCTCTGTTTCAGCTATCCTTCGTCCCAAACACTGGCGGGGGCCAAAGCCGAAGCCCAGGCTCCTGAAGTACTGCGTTTCGCTCCTCAGCCAACGAGAGGGCTGAAACTGCTCAGGGCGAACAAAGACCTTGGGGTCTCTGCCCATTGCATACAGTCCAAGCTGAACCAGAGTCTAGCAACAAAAAAAGAAAGAAGGAAATTCATTTAGAGCAGTTCCTCACAAAACACTTACATAAAGAATGATTTTTAAGGTTTATTGCCTCCTACCCCAGCTGGGATGTGGTAGTTCTGAATTACTATGTCCTCAGCAACGTATCTTTGCACGGTCACAGCTACTGGATGCAACCTGAGGTCGGAGGAAATCAAGAAAACATTTTTGGGGAGTAATATAAAGAAAAAAACAGGGGAAAAAAGTATTTTCACAGTTGTGAAAAGAAACTGAGAAGCAAACTCCAATGAAAAATGTAGCTGAATAAATTGAATTATTCACCTTTGTAGAACGAGTAGGGAAAAAAAGGAGAAATTCTTATGAAAGAAGAGAAGCAAATAACTTATTCTTTATATTTAACACTATTATGAGCGCAGTCCAATGAAAAATCTATACAACACATTTTGGAGGGTTGGAATTGTTTTTGGCAAAGGTCATTAGAAGATGTTGTCATATATCTACGACAGTGTTCCAAAAACTAATTACTGTGCATCAGTTAATAAATATATCAACATATTCACACCGGAGAAAAAAAAAATCAGTAGTCAGGTCCTTCAGAGTGCTGCTCAACACCTGTGTAACAACCCGTCATTAGGCCTATTTCAGGGGGCTGAAGCCCCCCTCCTTAAACATTCTTAAGCCCCCCATAAATACTCTGGTGCTATTTATAAGTAAATAAATAAATAAAATACTTTTTTTTTACTAATGCATTTTCTACATAAAGCGATTAGAATATGATTTTCAATGATTATTTACTTAATTTTGATCAGTAATCTGTCAGTTTCCCTTCACTTTAGCGTCAGCTCGAGAGAGCCCGTCCGTGAATCCATTCCACTTGTTCATATAGAGAACAACCACAAAGCTGAGAATCAGTCCAGGTTTTCCCTGTGACCTTGCTGTCAGTCAGACCCTGCAGGCTGCAGCCACTTTAAAGCAAACAGAGCCGAATAAAACAGCACTATGAGAAGAATGTGGACGGATGGATGAAAGATGGAAATAAGAAAGTTTTAGTGTTGTAACCAGTGTTGTAATGTGGATGTTATAGTCAGGCAGGTCAGAGGTCAGCACACATGTTCCAGTGGGGTCCTGGACTTTCAGCAGGCTGCAGGTAGTTAAGGAGTTGACCAGTCAGTGTGTGCAGTGAGGTGTTCTGTGCAGCAGCTGTTAATGAAGTGTGGAGTTCTGAAGCTTCATACCAGAGTGTTTCATTCATCTTCAAGTTGCTACAAACAGTATGTAAAACAGGGCTGAACCAGTCCTAATGAAAACAGTTTGTTGAACAAACGGCTCAAAACTGTCTGAAGCGGTTCAACGCTTATGGCTTCATTTGCTACCAGCTGAAGACTCTCCACACATCTTGGTCTTCTCTGTTCTCAATGAAACCAAACTCCATGACATCTCCTCAGTTCTGCAGGTTTAGACTCAGCATCACTTCATGAAGAGGCTTATTGAAATGTTTCCATCGTCACTGGCTAGAAACACTGAGTAGAGGCAGGAGCTGTGTGTGTGATGTAAGTAATGGATCACAGATTTAGTGATATGTATCAATCAGGTCAGAGTTTTTATTGGGCCATAGCTGTGGGAATGATTAGGAATTTGGAATGATTAGTTTGTTTATTGGTGCATTGCTACCTACATGTAGATGTACGCTTTTTCTTTTTGGGGTTTTTTTTTTTCTGATTCAGCATGGTTATTAATTTTTTTATCAGTTTATCCGACATTTTTTTTCAGGGACTCCAAAATCTGCTCACTAAAACCTAGTAACGCTCCTGGTAACAACATTTACATCAGTAAAATCTGGCATGAGAGTTTCTTTCACCTCAGTGTTTCCTTCAGAGCAGCTTTGACCAGAGGAATCCGCTTCAGGATCTCCAACATGTCTCCCTGACTGGCCGCCCGGGCTGCCGCCACTTCGGCCCTCAGCTCCTCCTGAAGGCTGGGGTGTTTGGCCAGTTCGTACAGCGTCCACAGCAGAGTTATAGAAGTCTGCAACACACATGGCAAAATAACCCTAAAAAGGCTTAAAAAAAAGTCTCATTACAGAAAAAAACAAGTGTGCTGACCTTTCTTTGTTTTCTTACCGTGTCTACGCCTCCTGCCATGAGCTCAGTCACACTGGCCTTGATGTCCTCAATGGACAGTTTGTCCAGCATGAGCAGGCTGGCCAAAACCCCGGGGTACTTTTTTGTTGAGCCGGAATCGTGGCGCAGCTCCCTGTAGATGTTCTGGATGCAGCGGTCGGCTGATGCAAAAACAAAAGAATGAAAGGAGCTACACTGCAGTACCAAAATGAAACCAGATGTTTCAAAATGTCAAGACTCTAATGCTCTCTTGCGATCTACTTATCCGTGTCTTTTCTCTGTGTCACACCTTGGTTGAATATCCCATCCCAAGCCTCCACGTGATCCCGCCACGCCTTGGCTCCGACCAGCTTGAGCAGACCGGGGGGGATGTACAGCATTGGCGAGGTACTCTTGAACATGAGGGTGATGCAGTCAATGAAGTGCTGCGCTTCGGGGTCGATATAATCCAGCATCAGGCCAAGACGTTCGCCGTACAGCACGGAGCTCACAGCTGTGTGGAACGGAGCAATCATAACATCAACACAAAGCAATATGGGAGAAAACAAAAACCGCTGTTAAACCTTGAGTTCATTCATGAGCTAGAAAACTCTGGTCTTACATTCGAGTGCGTATTTAAAGAGCTCTTGAGAGAGGTCCGTGGTCCATTTGTTCTGGCCACTTCGCAATATCTTTTTGTGAACTCGGCCAACAAAATCCTGGCCCACTTCATCCAGCAAGGGCACAAAGTTCTCCAGCATCTTCACGGAAATCACCTCTTTGTTGAGAATGACACGGTTTGATTTCCATTCCTGTCCATTCCTGTGGAAACGCCGCTTTGTTATTTAAAGCCATGTGAATTAAATATTACTTTTAGATGTCATAAAAACAATACATTTGAAGTTTCTTTTTTCCATTATTATTACTTATCACATGTAGGGATTTTTTTTTTTACAGCTGTTAAAGCAATAAGTCGCACGGGACTGAAACTCTACATATGGCTAAAGGGAAATAAAACAAGAAGAAGGGTACTTATAGCACTTACTTCAGTAAAACTCCATATTTGCGATTTCTGTAGTCTCTGTACGACGTCCACGCTTCAACTTTGAGCCTTTTAGGATAGTGGCCCTCTGCCTTGAACAAGATGGCAGCATCCTCAGGGTTGATAATATTCACACTGTCATAATACCCTATTTTTTCTCTGACACGAGGAAAGAAAGAACAAAAAGTTAAAAGTGCTATGTCATTCGTCAGGCATTTATTGTTGAAAATATGGGACCTTGGAGACTGTAGGTCACAGTTATTTTTTTCATCCTTAATGAATGTTCATGTTTGGACTACAACATTGCTTCTCTCCAGTTATTCAACATCATAAATGTTTTGTCTGATGATGCAGAAGAGTTTATCATTTCTTCAGGGATATGTGAAACTCTGGCCTGCCATACCTGTAAATGGGTCCGAAAGTGTTGAAGTTCTTCAGCATGATGTGGTGCATGTTTCTGACGCCGTCCAGCTTCCAAAAATTGTACAAGTTGACCACACCGTTCTTCCAAAGCCCGGGAATCTCCTCGAAAGGCTTGACGGTGCTGCCGCTTTCCGAGTGTCTGATCACCGGCGTGCTGCTGCTGCTGTACTGCACGCCTGAAGCCGCCCGCTCTTCCATCCAGGACCGGGGCAGTGTTACCCGGCGGCGCCACATACTCCACCTGGCCATGCTGACGCCAAGTGCTCACTCTGCTCTTCCTTCCAGCTGCTCGTTCAGCTCTTCCAGGGACATCTGGTGCAAGAGGAGGAGGCGGGAGGCTGGTCTACAGTCGTCCCCCCCCCCCCCCCCCCCCCAACCCCCCCGTGCAGATCAAGGCCTCTCCGGCAAGTCTAACAGGACGAACAGCACACACCACTGCTCATTTTGTCTGTATAAGGCACTGTTGAGCCGTGAGCCATATGTTTTACATTTTATTTTTCTGTCTGATAGCTTCTCACAGCAGTGTTTTTATAAACTCAGAGACTGAAGTCAAGAGACTTCAACATTGAAACAAGTGTTTGCGTAAATTTCAGGGGAAAAACACCCAGCCATGATCCATATTTGCTTAATGACAAATGGAATAATTACATAAATAAACATTTTACAGTAAAAGTTTACATATGATAAATAAGTTTACTGTGAATGCTGTTTGAGGAGTTTTACGACTTCTTTCAGCTTCATTGCACTCGAAATGTCTCCCTGAACTTTGAGTCTGCCGCTGGCGTAAGCAGGAAATGGCTGAAGAGTCCCTTCAAACATGGCCAGGAGGTCACAGTCAGTCATGCTCAGCGTCGCGTCAGGCTCCTGAACCAAGGACCCTGCTCCAGCCGCCCCACTCCCTGCAGAACACAAAAGAGATGTTTATGTTTAGGCCAATCTGCGTTAGTCGAAAGCTAAAACGTTCTCCTAAATGTCGCGGTCATCACCTTGGCTGAGGTCCATGTAGTAGCTGTGCTCTTGTCCGTCTCCTGACGTGATGTGAAACTGGAAAGAAGCTCCAACCTGATGAACCAAAGTCTCAGAGAGCAGCAGCTTGACTCTGCTGAGCAGCTCTTCAACAGAGCCTGGTTTGGTGATGGCAGCCTCGGAGGCACTGCTGGTCTCATCTTGAAATGTCAACAAGTCATCTGAAGAGAAAACAGTTTAGGAAAAAAAAAATCACATCAGATGCATTTGTAGTGAGTGCAAAACATCTAATACAAATTCTGATGGTTGGGTTGTACCCTGTTGAGGCTGTGAACTCCCACTGGGGGTCAGAAAGTGCAAAGCCAACTGCTGAATTGGGCCAGTGATGTCTTGAAGTCCAGGTGCAGATGGAGGCATGATGAGAGGCCCGGAGGAGGCCTCTCCGGGAGGTCTCAGCAGAGAACCCAGTGTAAGCTCCACCCGGTCCACCTCCAGGCCCCAAGGGCGAGTCATCTCATTAATGTCCACCTGAAGAGAAAAACAGGAAGTTTCAGCACAAAATGTTGCAGAAAAAAAAACAACCGAGTGCAGATCCAATGCGGACTCACCCCGAGATATTCCCCAAGTTTCACTCTCTCGGTCTGGATCTCTCTGACAGTTTTTTTAGCCAGACTGTGGGTCAGAGCATTCTGCGCCGTCATCCTGGTGGAGGCGTTCAAGTCCTGGACCGACACCACTGACATGACGGGGTTCCAGATCCTGAACTGGATGTCTGCGCCCACCAACACCGTGCCGCCATCCCGAGTTGTCACCTACATGAACAAAATAAGATGGTAATGACAGGAAACTATGGGCCAGTGGTTAGTGCTCTCGTCTCATGTTTAAAGTGGTGGATTTGGATCCGAGTGGAGCACATGGAGTTTGCATGTTCTCCTGGTTAAATTGAATGACCAAACAAACCTATATTTCCCATAAGTGTGAATGTGACAGGGTGTTGTGGTATGACTCTTTACATTTTCCCTTTTATGTCATGTAATTGAAAACGTGATTCTATAGAATATTCTGTACAAAGAGAAAACAGAAACATTGAAACAAGATGCAGACTAGAATTTGTCACTTTAAGAACCACTAAAAGTGACTGGCCAAAATGTTCGATGTAATACAAAGACACTAAATGTATTAAAAATATTGCTTTCATTGTCTTACGACTTTATCACAATATTGAATACTGTCATTGCACATGAGTTACAACAAAACTTTGAGAACTTCCTCTTATGGTGCATATTAATGCCCATTTCTCTGCAGTATCATTTCAAATGGGAACTTAATGTGACGCACTTTGAACTGATAACCGTGCACCAAGACTGCCGCCTGTAGGGCAAAGTGAAACAGACAATGATACAAATGAGAAATTATTTCAGTGCTTTTGACTGAAGTTGAATGTTATAGATTCTGCTTAAATCCAAAGCATGAAGCCAGAGATTTGGCTACAGACACCTTAAAAACAAATTAAAAAAAATTGGCATGTGTTGATAAGTCAAACAAACAATGATTCTTTCAAAACCAGATGTGGTTTAATGGCAGGAGCGTCACATGGTTTTAAGTTCAGGGGAGGCTTAGCCCTCAGGCGACGCACGGGATGTGAGCAAATGTAGCGTACAAGCACAAAACTCCACGAGCAGCTAACAAAGACTGACAAATTATTCATTATTATTTAAGTTTTTTTTTTTTTTTTGATACAGAGCAACTACAAATAAAGGTTTGCAGAGTAACGTGTGTTTACAGCTGCACAGCACACACAGCTCCTGCCTCTACTCAGTGTTTCTAGCCAGTGACGATGGAAACATATTTAAATAAGCCTCTTCATTAAGTGGTGCTGAGTCTAAACCAGCAGAACTGAGGAGATTTCATGGAGTTTGATTTCACTGAGAACAGAGACAAAAGACCAAGATGTGTGGAGAGTCTTCAGCTGGTAGCAAATGAAGCCATGAAGCCACCGAGCTAAAGCAGCTCCTGATTGCCAAGAACCAAAGTTCAGAGACTAAACAGAGGAAAGAGTGAGGAGAAACATCAGCCTGAAAACAGGAATGGTGAATTTGGCTGTAACTTCAGAAAAAGTCCAGAGAGCTTCTGATTTAGTGGTAGAAGAGGATCTTAAGAGTCTATTTGTCATCCATCACTCCAGAATAGAGAAACAGGCTCATCCTTCTCACTAATTTAACCTGTTAGTGACGTGAGTGACAGAGTTGTGTGTAATAAGACTAGTTACATATATTTACTAGATGACTATGTTCTGATCTATGGTTGTCTGTTTTCTGCCAATGATTCAAAGAAGTGTCAATAAGTGTTGAACCGCCTCAGACAGTTTTGAGCTGTTTGTTCAACAAACTGTTTTCATTAGGACTGGTTCAGCCCTGTTTTACATACTGTTTGTAGCAACTTGAAAGATGAATGAAACACTCTGGTATGAAGCTTCAGAACTCCACACTTCATTAACAGCTGCTGCACAGAACACCTGACTGGTTAACTTCTTAACTACCTGCAGCCTGCTGTAAGTCCAGGACCCCACTGGAACATGCGTGCTGACCTCTGACCTGCCTGACTATAACGTTCACATTACAACCCTGGTCTTGTTCTGAAAGCTGTAAAAGCTGTAAATTTATAATTATAATGATGTGAAGTGAAAATGTAGCTTCAATAAGACTTTACTTGTTTTAAATTATAGAAATTGTATTGACATTACTCCAATTTAATTTAGTTAAGTTCATTTCTATTGCACAGATCTTAAACATTTAGGTGTGAACGTTCAAAAAATAGACAATTCATATGGCCTTTGGGGTTAAAAATAGCTAATTGTGTTTAATTACCATGAGGATTCCTGGAAAAATGTTCTCCCCTCTGGAGCCCTCTGGATAAAAAGCTTTGAGACCCTGGTTTATTATGGGACTTTCCGCTGTTCGCTGAAGCTAACTGGCTGTTACTAGCAGCAGTGATTAATATTTACTTTCTTGAAAAACTTTCTTATTTCCATCTTTCATCCATCCATCCACATTCTTCTCCTAGTGCTGTTTCATTCAGCTCTGTGTGCTTTAAAGTCTTTGCAGCCTGCAGGTTCTGACTGACAGCAAGCTCACAGGGAAAACCTGGACTGGATTCTCAGTGTTGTGGTCATTTTCTATATAAACAAGTGGAATGAATTCACGGACGGGCTCTCTTGAGCTGATGCTAAAGTGAGGGGAAACTGACAGATTATTGATCAGAATGAATAATGAACGGTTATGATTATTCATTTAAAATCATAAGCCTAATGACGTCACTGTGTAATGAATAATGAGTAGGCAAGAGCTTTTTGTACTGTATATCAAATATATTACCTGAGTTATTCGACATTTTTGTGAGATAAATGTCAATATCAAGGTGAACTGCATACAATTGCTGGATATCAGGTAACATCAACAAAGAAATCTCTAAGCATCAGTAATGTCCACTGTGGAGGAGTCCTGCCCCTTTGGGCTCTTCTTCTGGGTTTTTTAGGTTTTCCACACCAACTGGGCTGTCTGAAAAAATGATGGCACTGGAGCCTACTTGTAAGAAAAAAAAAAAAAAAAAAAGAGGAAAAAAGAAATGGTGCTTTGGAGGTCTCATTCACCAATTTACCCCCTGTCTGATCAGGGAAGTCCTGTACTTTTTGGCTGGTCCAATATTAATTTAACTTTATTTTAGAGCAATACCTGTTTTTGTAACTTTATCCTTGGATGCCTTTTTGTCTTTGCTTCTTTGCTTTTGTGCTGTTTATTAACCTAATGTATTTGTTGAATAACCACTTAGTTGTCACTGTTCAATTCAGAGTGTGGCGGTTTACCTGACAAGGAGGGGTGTTGAAAGCACGGGTCCGCAGGTCCACTCTCTGCCACTGATCAATGAGGGGCAATACAAGGACAATACCAGGGCCCTTTGGAGGGCAAACTCGACCCAGACGGAACACAACTATCCTCTGATAGTTCGGAACCGTCTACAGAAAAAGAAAAAAAAAAGTTGGTTATTTTTATTTTTATAGTAGGTACAAAGTACATTAACTACATGTGTTGAATAATGACACAGTTACAACTTACTTTCAATACAAACCATCCTGTTATTGGAAAAGTTATGAAGGTGCAGATATAAATGAAGGAGATGACAATGATGTTACAGATCCACGACAACCATCCTTGAGAGGTGTCTGGGAGAAAAGAAAGCAGAAAAACGATTCATAACGTAAAGGATTCATGATGTACCAGACAGGAAAGGTCTCATAAAATGAGGCTGTACAACAGGAATATTGAAAATCTCATTTTTAATCAAAGATTTTTAAAACAATACTGCAAAATACCATTGGGAGGGCTACTTGTGTTTTTTGAATATGAATGTTTAATTTAGATCACCATTAAAAGAAATGATAATGTAATAAAGGTGAATATTACAAGTATGCTCATCAAGTATCTAGTAAAAAAAAAATAGTAAAACTTAAGTGACTGTCCTGTGTACACTGATGAGTTTTTATGATGTAAACCAGATTAAAGATATGTATTATATGTTTGAATGTATGCTTTGTTTAGACTACTGCAAGCTCATAAAATGACGTCCCATTCATGAAGACTTTAATCCAGTGATGGCAAACTAATATTATATTACTATGGGGGCTACATACAAAAAAAAAAAATGATCTCAAGTGAGCCACACCAGTAAATAATAGCACTGTAATTTAAAATTAAGTAGCTCTCTAAATCTCTGTCACTGATTTAGTGCATCAACGTATTACTGTATCATGAAGAAGTTCATATTTAATTAACTCTCCTTTTACAGCACATGAATAACCTGATATTTTAATAAACTAACTGCAATTTCAATAATATTATGCCTCTGTGCTTTACAACTAATAGATCACTGTGGATCATTATAACATTATTATACAACATTTGGCCACTTGTAGCTGGAACTTCTATTAAAATATTAGGTTATTCATATTATGATCAGTTGTCAAACTCTAAATATTATCTTTATAAAAGACACGTTTGGTGTCTGTGTCAGATGTAAAGTCTCTTGCGCTATATTTTCAGGATCACTTGTTGGACGTTGTCGACCTGTGCAGACCAGTTGCCTACCGGTGAAGTCGTTTTCAGAGATTTTGGGGATGTAGTCGAAGGAGTGCGTGAATCTGCTGGAGTCCGTAAACAGACCAGAAGTCCTCGGAGTAACGGAGTCCCTCTGAGGGAGCAGCTCATACGACTTCCTGAACATCATCAGTTCACTTCAGTTCATCCGTCATCCTCCTCCTCTGTGTGTGAGACGGAAAAACTGTCGTTTCATGTGAAGAAAGGTACTTCCAGTACACTTTGTTTATATCATTTTGTTTTTCTTATCTGAAAGCCATGCCGCACTTCCGTGTTTTGTTGCTGCTCTTCTTCCTGGGTCTTTGTGAGTTTCATGGGATAATTCACTCATCACCGCCCCCTAACGTTCATGCGGCTACACTGCAGGTTAATGCATAAACTTCATGCAGAAACTTATATTGAGATCTTACCCTTGAGATCTTCATTTCTTTCCAAAGTAACCCATCCTGGAGGATGTGGTGGGAAGGAACATTACTTCTCACAAACTGAACCACAGACCTTCTGTGAATGAAACTCTAAAATTGCACTGGACTAAAGATTGTATTTAACTGGCCAGATTACATTTTTCCCCCCAAGTAAAAGGTTCCTTAAGTTTAATCTTTACATCCCAACACATGACACTTTTGAGAAAGTGTGTGTAAGTGATTCTTTTGGGAGTAAAATGGAAACCTGCTGGCTTGCCTTCATATTGAAAAAGAGAAAAACATATTTGACACTTCAGTGAAGTTAAATAAAAGAACTATGTGCAAAAAACTGTATGAAGTTTGAAAGATGAAAATTTAATCTGGCAGGGCCCTAGATGAATAACAAAATGTTAGATTTAAATATTTTTGGAACAAGTATTGCGTTCCCACAGATGGATGACAACAAATATTTATACATATTGTAGCGACAGTTGGGGTTCACTGTGTTGTGACTGTTGGCTGCAAGGTATGCAGGGTGGGGTTATGTCTGGGCCGTTTGAGGCTGTTTGGGGCCGTTGAGTGTTTATTTGTGTTTGTGCTGATTCCTTTTATTATTTGTTGCATTTGTTAGTCTTGTTCTTGTGTTCTGAGTTCATTTTGTGTTGCTTTATTTGTTTTCATGTGTCCGGCCGTGAGCCCGGGGGTTTGCTGGGGGAGTGAGCTGGGGCCTGCCACCATTCTGAGTGCTCTGGTGTGCCTTTTGGCATAAAATCCCTGGATGTGGAATAAGAAGTCATCTTGTCTCGTTTCCTGCACAAAAATCACTGTGCATTGCCACAGTATACAAAAATTCCATCTTTATTTAATACAAATAAATCCAGCCTTGGTTGGTGTCCATACAGTTTTAATTTTTTTTTTTTTTGTTCCATTTCAGAAGCTTTTCTATAAACATTAGTAATATTCGCCACATTTGTCAATCCCCACAAAAATACACACACAAAAAAACAAAACATACACACACAAGTTGATGTTAACCATAACCTAATGAGTCAACAGTGCAGAAGTGTGTTTAGCTGAAGGATCAGTTCACCCTTTTTCCTGCATTATATTTCCTGTGACAAAAAAATAATAATAATGCAGGACTCAAAGCAAGAATATAAAAAGCATGCACCCTGAAAATGAGCAGTTTCACAGGCTGTTTGACAGTTGTGTTTAGTTTTTGAACATGTCACACAGCAGTTTCTCCATGGGTGTGCTCCCAATCGTCCTGCGGAAGAAGAGATGCTCTATTTTGTCCGAACTCACGAAGTGGAGGGACGGCAGCAGCAGTAACAGCCTCCCAAACCTTATTGGTGAACAAGAACAAAAAGGAAAGATCTTTATGTTTCTGAACTGACATGGAGTCATGGACTCGGTCTGAAAGAGGAAGCAGGTTTACCTCGCACTCTGGCTGGGGTACACTGAATGGATGTGCTGGCCCAGCAGCACCTGGGACTGGTCCTGCAGATTCTCCACCTGCTCTGGGTCTTTCAGGCTTCTTGTCTCTACACCAATGATCCAAAAAAGTAACTGTGAGCTCCACAATCCATCCAGCAACAATGACGGTTATCAGGTTATTTCTGACCTGGCTTGAACAGGACGATGGCCTTCAGGCAGGCAAACTCAGTGGGATCGACGGCCAGGGACTTGAAACGGCCAAAGAGCTCTTCCAGAATCTGGAGGTCGGCGGTGTGAGGGCTGCTCCTGCTCTGCTGTGAGGGCGAAACATCCGGCAGAGACAGAAGAGGACAGCTGTCCATGGACAGAGACCACTGGATCGCACACAGGAGGAACATCTCACTCCAAGCTTCTTCGAGAAGAATCACCTGTAGATTTCAGACAAATGCCTCGAATCAGCGTCACGATTCATCTATGAACTGTCGACAGAATCTCCGGTGCCAGTCCGCCTCACCTGGTCTCGAAACGGCAAATGAGCAAATACCGGTAAATTTTTCGCCCACTTGACCGACATGAAGAGGAGTCGCGCTGATGTTTCATAAACACTCTCCGAACAGCCGGAGGTGTACGGAGACAGGCGACAGTCGAAGGGAGTCTGGCCTCTCTCTGAATCATTTGTTGTCACATCAATGTTCTCCTCCACTGTGAATTGAAGAGAAAGGTTAAGAGGGAATCCTGCTGAGAAGAACAGATTCAAATGTATTGTGAATTATGAGTATAAATATTGTCAATAAAAATACTCAAGTTAAAGTGCAAAAATACTCAAAAATGAATCAAAAGTATTTTGTTTTGTTTTTTACTGCACTTAATTGACATGAAGTAAATTGTTCTTAAAGGTGAGTGAAATGACAGACTTACTAAAGACAAAAGTACACAAATACTTGATTGGAGCAACGTGATGAGGCCACATGTAGCATTTAAGTAAAAATTCAACTCAGATCTTAAAGTTAATCTACTCAATGATATTTTTCTTAAAACATTTTCTCCTTCCTTATTTGTCTTGTAGCTGACATGCTGGTCCACATGGTCTCACCGTCCTCTGGCTCCAGTTTGGCACAGGTCTCTGCGGTCAGCAAGCTGACCATGAAGCGGTGGTTGTTGTTCTGGTTGCTGCAGGGCTGTGTGGGAGCGGGAGTGCTGACGGACGAAGTGACCATCGGCCTGCAGATGACCGACGAGTAGCTGTCGGAGGAGTTGAGCTCCTGTGTTGTGGCCAGGTGCTCCTTTTTCGTGTCCACGTTGATGGAGTCCAGGCTGACGTGAGCTGTACTCCGAGGCTGTCTCTCATTCTGCACCGCTGCCAAAGCCACAGATGCATATTTTTCCTTAGGTAGTTTGTGAGGATGTGAGGTGTAAGTATGTTTTTAATTTTGAACATCTGGTGAGTCTTCACAGGCTTAATAACTGTAGGCCTGCAACTTGCTTCAAACATGTGTTCTATCTGCACAGCTGACTCACCATCTTTGTTCATTCCAGCTTGAAGACACTTTTTCAGTCTGCAAGCTTGGCACTGGTTGCGATGGGCCTTGTCAACAGGACACCTGCCAGTACCTGCCTGACACCTAAGATGTCAGCAAAACGAAGTTTTCTTTCAGTGAAGACGACAAGAACATTACAATGAGATGCAATTCTTTCAAGATTTACACTCAGCAGTGCCCTTCTGTTCACCTGTAGATGAGTCTCCGCCTCACGCTGCGTTTGAAGAAGCCACTGCAGCCGTTGCAGGCATAAATGCCGTAATGTTTTCCACTGCTTGAATCAGAGCACACTTTACAGAGCAGGCCTTGGCCGAGTCCTTTACCTGGGCTTTTTTCTGTGGAGAGGGGATCGGTGAATACATTTATTATACTTATCTTTCTTGAATATTGAGATAAAATGTAGAGATACATGTTCATTACCACCTTTTTGATTTTGGTTCGGATTTTGGTCTTTTATAGTTTGATCAAATCTATTTAAATTCACATGAAAAACAATCATCATCATTAGTAATGATGGAATGAACAAATACTCACATAACACTGATTGAATATGTGAGTATGTATTAGACTATGAAATAGCTTTGTCATTTTTAAAATTATAAGTTAATGAATTGATTTTACACCAGTTTTATTAGATAATGGTTATTTTTTTTTTGTATATGTGTTTACAAAAGCAGTTGTCACTCTGTAATATTTGTATCCTTTTTTTTCCTGATAATTTTTCTCTAAGATCAAATATCCCATACAGGTTAATGCAAGATATATATATAAAAAAAGTCACAAATAGCTTATTTTGTACGACAGCATATTACAGCAGTACTTCTCACTGGGTACCTTTCAATGAAACATCCTAAACTTCCTCTCTGCTCTTTAAACTGAATCACTCACCTGTTTCCGTCCCATCTGCACTCTGTTGTGTGAAGTTATTGGAGTTATCTGATGAAAACATCTTCATCTTGATCATGTGCTCCTCCATTATGAAGTCGGTCTCAATAACTTGTTGAGCCCGAATAAGAGACGCCTCCAAGAACTTATGGAATTCTTCCGCGCCTTAATGAAAGTTCTCACATAACAACCCAATCTATATGAAGGAGATGTCAAATGTGTCCTTTTCTTTCAGATTAAGTGTGTGATCCAGTGCTGTTGTCCTCCCGCTGGTTGTTTCTGGTGTGATGTGGGGTCAGAGGAGCTACAGGTTGCCCTCCTTGTGCCAGAATGAGTGTGAGAGCTCGAGCCGTCTGGGGGCTTTCTCGGAGAAGACAAGGAGATTAGCACCAGGCGCTGTGTAAGCAAATGCTGATTTGTCATCCTCTTAATCTTTACTGTCTATAAGAGTAAATCAATCAGTCACACCTCTTACAGGATCTAACAATACTCAGCTATTTAAAAAGCCAAAGGATCTGTGAACCTTTTCCCTCTAAGTCGTAGCAGGAATTATTTTTGTACCTCCAACTCAACAGTTAGTCAGCAGCAGCATACTTTTTTATGTGAAATTCCAAATGTCTTTTCCATATCGAGGTAAATCTGTTTTACAAGTGTGTTTATGTACAGATGGCTGTTGATTTAATATGCAACAACAGTCATGTGTAACAAGCTTACAGAAACCTCATCAGGAAGCAGTTTCAGGTGTTTCTGTCAAATGCAGTGGTATTATTGGCATTTTTAATATAAATGTTATTTTTTAATAACCTTTACAGGGCGTTAAAAATAAGAATGGCATTTTTCAGGGGGCGAGAGTTTCCATGGCATAGGATGATTCTGTGTGCTTCATGTTTATATCTGAGCCTGCATGCATTTATTTGGCATTATTCGGCTGTGTCAGAGACACTAATGGCCTCCACAGAATATACCCTCCCCAAATCACAAAAGTAGCTTAACCCTCCGTGAAACGTGGTCTAATTCTTTGAGGGGGATCACGAACGAGGGTGATGAGAAGAAAAACAATTAGCACAGAGATTCAAAGAGCAGCAACAAGTTGACCCTTAATTCTATTGTTCTGCCATATGGTGCCTGCTTTCTGAAGTCTCCGGCCCGCCAATTAGTGACTCACACTGCAAATTACAGTAAATGAAACCTGAGGTAGAATACCATCTGGTCCGTCGTCCTTTTCAGTGAAGGTATCATGTAATGGGGCGGGGCCAGAAATGCACAGAGGTTGCTCTTTTCTGCGTGATTCAAAGTGGCACATACTTCTTATTAATTCAATCAAAAGTGCCGTAAACAGGGGAGATATTGATATCAGCTTTGTCTACGGACTGATTTCCATGGTGGGTGTAATCCTTATTAAGTCACTCTTGATTTTAAGATGAAAACAAAGAGTTGAAAAGGAGATTTTATCTGCTGGTTTAAACTGGTGTATAAAGGGATTACGAACTGGGAGCATGTCACTACTTTTAAGTTTAAAATACAATGGCTGAAGTATTTCCAGCGCTATATCACAAATGTAAAACTTTCTGTTTTACGTCTGTTCCAGAATCACACAAAGGGTGTCAACTTTAAACTACAACAAGGTTCGCTCAAAGGAATAGATTAAGAAATATTTACAAGCATTCCTCTCTCACTGGCACACTGGTAGATCCTACTAATTTAAATCTAGTGAAAAAGATGCTTCTGTTCATTCTCACAGTCTGGCAGACTTCATGGTGGTTAGTGCTAGTGGCTAAGATAACCTGCGGCGGTACTGAAGGTGTTTGTTATTAGCTGGAGTGACTTGATCCTCTGGGAGAAATTTCTTCTCTGCATTTAACACTTCCTATTCATAATTAGCATGAAGCGTACATACTCGGAGCAGTGAGCCTGGGGACCTTTTAGGGGTCATGAACCTTCCACCTTTAGGGTTAAGGTTCTTTAAATAAAGAAGAAAAAAAACAAATAGGTTCCAGTACAACACTTGTGTGTTGTATTAGGAGACTGACTGGATGGGGATGCTGGGAGAAGAAGTTCATTTCCCTTCTATATCGTAACACATTAGACCCTTTCCATCGATGCTCCCATGTTCCCACATATCATTCAGCACTTACTTGTAGTTACTTCAATCATACGTTTTTAACTTGACTCGCAAATTAACTCACAACATATCCAGGTATTGTGAGAGGTTTTCCTTCATCAGTGATTTTTGTCCAACCATTAACACAGATCCACAGACAGACAGACAGACATTCAGCCCTTCTCAGGGAAATTGAGCATTGAGGCAACTCAGCTGTGTGAGAAGAGACTTTGTATTCAAATGCAGCGGGGTTTAACAGTCTTTACTTTACTCATAGCCTTAGGTGACATGCAAATTATTTATATTTGAAGACTGTCCAACAGCTAGAACTTTGACCAAATATATACTGTACTCTATACTAGAGCCGTGTTTCAGTCAGTTAGCGGTTTGATTGCCCCAAACATAAAACTCTCATGGGGCAAAATGACAAACTCCCAAGTTTCTAACTGATGTATGAGCACCTTGCATGACAGCTGGTTACTGTTAGTGAGTGAAAATGAAAGTATGGATGCAATCAAGTGAAGCACATCGAAACTGCTGAAGTTGAGAAATGAGCTGTGAGGAAATTATTCAAGAAAACAAGGTGAAAGTTTTGAAAAGCATTTGTTTTGCCAATGTACCCTAAAGTTTGTTTAAACCTTAAAGCGTCGCTTTTCCTTTTCAATTAAAATCTCTTAGATACTGTAATGAATTTAAAAAAAAAACTGTAAGCCAAACACTTGAGACAGAAAGTGGTGAGAAATTCCACACTGTCAATGAAAAACAGAGTTTTGGAAAGCAATGAAAGTTCAATAAAATTTTAATCAACTCATTACCAAACAGCATCTAAAGCAACTCACAGGCTTGAAATCCTTACCCTGACCCAAGCACTGCTGAGTATGATAATCTGAAGTCCCATGTCAGATTATGTAACACAGGTGTCGCTCACATGTCAGACACATCTGATCATGCTGTTTTCCCCAGTAGCAGACTCTCACATGAATACTCTGTCATTTTTGCATTTTTTTAATGACAGTTTTCAGATCACCTCAGCTTCAGTTTGTAACAACTAATTTTGCATCTCACTGCAATGCCATCTGAGTTTTCTGAAGTTCTAACAGCCCTCCGTAAACTGATCAATCTTTTCTGCCCTGTCGAACTCTCCAGGTGCTGTGCTGAAGTGTCGTCCTCCAAGGATAACGGTCACGTTTCTTCGCTCTCCGGGCCGGTGACTGTTGCACAGACACAATACAATCTTTAGCAGCACGTTGCCAGGAGATGATTGGATGATTATGTATTTAGCGGAGACTATTGTGATGACTGAGCCCCGCAGGTGATGGAACACGCGTCATAATATAAAGTCCTTGCATCAGTTGCTTGTCAGATCAAGCAGGTGAGCCATTCACAATGCGTTAACCCTTAAACATAAGGATGGATAATATTTCATAATGCGCCAAATCAACATTGCATGGTTTAAGTATCGGCTTATATCTGCATTTCACGAAAACACTTAGGCAAAAAGTTGAGGTGTGCACGTGCAAGACAAAATTTTCCTGCCCTTCAGACTGAGGATGTCCTTGAATGGCAGATGACAAATCTTTGCATCAGTCTAAGCAGCTTTTTGATATAATCTGCTTGAATGTCAGCTATTGTCAAAGAGTGAGATTAACTTTTAAATTTGTCACCAGTCTCTTTATGCACCGACACCAGGTGTTTAGAAACTGCTAAAACGCAAAATTTCATTTAACTAGTGAAGTATTATTCACTGTTTTCACTTCACTCCAGAGCTTCAAAAGAAAGTTTTCTCTCTTTTTTTTAATTGCATTCAACACAAAGTGTACAAAATGAGATTAATCACTGACTAAAGTTATCCAGTTTTTGTTCAAAGTACAAGGAAATTAATAAATCACCTACAGTGAATAAGGCAATATGACAACCATGAGGGATAATCATACTGATGTCTATTAGCGGCATAAGCTGTGGTAACACTGCACTCAGCATGTCTGCTTGATTCCAAGTGGCTTCAGAGAATGGTGAACCAAGCTAGCATAAGCTTTAATATGATCGCTTCAGCATTTCCTGTGGTCCCCCCCCCCCCACCCCCACCCCCCTAAAGTCAGATGAAGTAGAAGGATTGAGGTGTCAGCAGTATGGCCTCCGGGGATTGCCCCGCCTTGCCATCTGGTGCCACTACTGTAATCCACACAATGAGAAAATCAGCCGTCTCGGTCCGTATCAAAGTCACGTCACCTCAGTTCATCAGGTGAACTAACATCAGCCACTGTCAGATCGATTACTGCTGAAAAAAATGGAGGGATAAAAAAAAAAATCAAGTAATTTATTTTCATATGTCTTGCAAACAGAAGACTCTGATATGTTGGCAGATGTGAGAAAGTTAGGAAGAGATAAAGTGTGGAAACTGAAGCTCACTAAACTGCAACGCTGCAGATCCATATTTGGCCTCTAGAGCGAGACAGATACACTTGTTGAAAGTGACCAACCTTTCTTTTACCTTTTCAGAATGCCCTTTACTTCGCCAAAGATGTGAATTTCTTTTTTTTTTTTTTAATAAATAAATAAATAATTTCACTGGGTCTCAACATCATTTTTTATTAGATGTTATTGTAAAAGTGAAGTGAAGCTACTGCATATCTGCAGTCCGCTCCTGAAGTCAATAAGTACACAATTATTTACTTTTTTCCCCACAATATTCTTTGAAATAACAATACAATTGATAAAAATGTATTATAAAAATAATTAAAAACTAAAATATAGGCAATAAAGTCAATCCCTGAGAAAATATTTGAGAGCATACTTTGAAAACTAGAAAAACAAGATCATTTTTACCATGTTTAAATACCTTCATACTCATATTTGCAGTGCCCGACACTGAGCGGTTCTGCCTGGATGCCACGTCTGAAGAAGAAGTAGTGCAAGAAATAGTAAAATTTCTAGATAAAACATGAGGTTGATTATGCTGAATTAGGACTGATTAGAAAACATTGAAAAATCACCTCAGCAACCTGCAGCGAAATTCGTTCAGTCGAGGAAAAGCCTTGTCCAGACTGTTTGTTTGGTTCTCGTCACTCCACAGTCTCTCTGCTGTGGCGCTTGCTCTCGGCCTGTAATTTTGGGTGCAATGATTGATTATTTCATACTTCAGGATGCTCAGTTTGCAAACTCTATCACGCCAAAAGTCGTACCAAAGGCGTGGAGCGAGATTGCTAGCGTCCACATACTCTCCCCACATGCAGGCTTCACCTCCTATCACCAGCTTCTTCTGTTCCTCAGTGCCTGTGAAAGGAAGAGAAACTTGGATTTATTGACCAGACGGATTGTCATTAGGGACTGGATAATCTTACTGACAATAACGCAACATCATCTATTTTGAAGACAGTAGTCTTCAAAATAGAAGCAACCATTTCCTGTGTTTACCAAAGATTAGAAGATTTATTTTTTTGTAAATGTACAAATCTAAGATTGACAAACACAGATCAAACACTACCTTACACCCCTTGACCCCCCCCCCCCCCCCCCACCCCCCACCCACCCCCAGATGTGCAGCACTGCATTCAGAGTGTCTGCATGTGACATAAACATGTACTGCCATCTAGTGGTATCATAGCATATGACACTTTTTTTTGTCAACAGTGGAAAGGTGCTGGTCATGATTGGTACTCAGCTGTCAGTTCAGTACTAAAGTTGACACCGTCAAAAAGCTGTGCAGGTATAAACTTGATTATTTACTGTATCATACAGCAGATATTAGAATAATAAGAGACATTTTGACTATTCCAACTTTCACTGGGTATTAGATTTTGCAGGTAATCTATAAAGTATCACAAGTAATGAAACCAAACATGTAAACATGAAGCAACACTTCAACTAAGCACAGCACACAGTTTTTTTTGGTTTTTTTTTTTTTTTTTCCTGACCCTTGAAGGCGAGGGGCCACACGTTGTAGTAATGGGCCCAGTTGTGTGGCTGGTCCAAATACCAGGGAGCGGCCAGAATCACTCTGAGCCTGGCCTTAGTTACCTTGCGCACTTTGCACAAGTAACAGCCGGCTTTCCATACCTCCACCACTGAGAGAGAGCTGCGCTGTGAAACAAAGCTCGAGACGATCAGTCTTACCTGTGTGGCACATTAAATGATCTTACCACAACACAGTGTTTGATGTACACAGTAGATTTAAATGGTTGATCAACACCTTTTTTGGGAAAAATAACATTTACGTTTTATTTACATCAAATAATTAACTGAATGAAGATACTTGGACAGTGAGAAATACTTTGCACCAAGTAACCTAATGCAAAACATCTGAGCTTCAGCGGTATTCATGAAAGATGATGGGACTACAATCAAATAGAAAATCTACCTTTCAAGAGGTTTGCATTCACTCACTTTTAAATGATCGTGAGTTCAACAAATTAAATGAAACCCATGTGACAGAAAAAAAAGTGAATTTCAGTTTAGTTGAAGACAGGTTACTTACTTGTATGTGGTTATCAAACACTTCCTGCCACACTATTGAGGTCTTGTTGAGTGCAGAGGTGATGTTCACAATGCTGAAAATAGATTTTCAAAATAATTTTGAGGTCTGCGTATTTTCGTTGGTCTTGTTTTTTTACCTTTCATTTGCACCTTACTTCTCGATGTAGAAGCCTTCCAGTTTTGCAAAGTCGGTTCCAAATCCCATCTTCTGCATGAACGTGCGTATATCAGGATTTGATTTCCTACGGAAGCCAAGAGTGGAATTTCTTTAACTTTATCTGATAACGATGATTGCTCTAATACATCTTTCAGAACTTTTCTATAAATGCCAACATAATCAAGCGCTTCAGGCTCAGTAATATGTGGTGCAACCAAGAGAAATTGTAATATTCTCCTTCATACATTATCTGTTAGATATCAAAAAAAGATAAAAAAAAAACAAAATATCAGCAGGGTGAAGCCCCACAAACAAAACCAAAAACTCTGATTGGTGTCAGATATTTTATTAGCCTCCCAAATGTGATCTTACCAGCATGAGAAGTTCACTTCATCCCCTCCTAAGTGGATGTAGGAATCAGGAAACACTGACGTCACTTCCTTAAGTAGTGCCCACATGAACTTGTATGTGGAGGGTAATGCTGGGTTAACTGGGCCAACACTTCCTGTCGGGGTGTTCCCGGTGTAGCAGGGTGTCAGCAGATCAGGCTGGCCTAGGAAATACATGGTGATCACCTAGATTTAGGTCAAGATTTTCTTCAAGATCAAGCAAAATTGGCAAACGATTATTTCTGTTAAGCAGAACCGGCAACATGAAACACTCACAAAGACAAGCCTGTCTTAAAAATGCTTCTCATCTGTACCTTGCCCCCAAGATTTGGTGTGGCCTGGCGAATCAAACTCAGGAAGGACCCTTATTCCTCGCATCCTGGCATATGAGATCACCTTTCTCACATCTGACTGAGTGTAGATGTGAGTCATCGGATGGAAAGCCCCCTGAATCACAGCCAGAAGCAATATCGTCAGGATAAATGTTCCTTTCCAGTATTTTCCCGTCTTGTTAATCCAAGCACAGTGGGGTTTTTTTTAACTAAGAGAATAAAGTAATCTTAAAAATGCACTAATAAGAATAACGTTTAAGTCACAACATACCTTTCTGGAAAGGTCTGGAAAAGCCAGACTCTGGAAAGGGAAGGAGGGGTCATCAACAATGTGCCAGTGAAACACATTGAACTTATTGTAGGCCATTGCATCCTGAGTGGAAACATACGTGTTAGTCCAACAGACAACGAGTGTGGCGGATGAAAGCTCATGTTTAAATCTTAGCATCTGGTGATTACCAGAGTTTTAAAAATAGTCCGTAATGGTAAGTAATGTCGTGAAGTGTCCAACATCAATCCACGGAACTGAAACCGAGGGAAGTCTTTGATGTAGGTCTTATTCACAAAATACTGAAAAATAAAAAATGAAAACCATTATATGACCACTTCATGGTTAAACAAATTAAAAAGGATTTACTTTAAAGGCTCTCTGAGATTTTGGATGAGTCTGACTTACTGTGTCATCGTCATCTTGATACACCAGCTGACTGAAGGTTTCCAGACCTGTGGTCAATCGGAGGATATAATCAGCAATTAATTTAATGTACATTGAGGAGGATTCACTGTTCAGGCCATTTAGTAAATCCCTTCACCACCTGTTTCATTATTCTGCTGAAATTTGCATTTATCTTTCAAACTCGTGTTATTTGTCATTACCTCTCAGAGCCCCCCACACAGTTTCAGCATTCAGGAATGCTTGTCCATCAGTGATATTCAGTTTGTCTGAAATACAAATAAGAGACAAGACCACTGTTGTTAAATTGTTATGGACCCAACACTTAGTTTTATGGTGCACTAAAGATTAACACTTACATTTCTCAGGCGAATCCTCCTTCGGGTAACCATCACAGTCACTATGGCCAACAGTGACTTCAACAATAAAAGACTTATTTTCACTGAATGGTACAATCCTATATCCTGTTATTTAAAAGAAATATTCACACACCTGTTTGACCATGTTTACAGAAAGAACCATTATCCCACAAGCTATAGTATCTTTGAAAACACAAACATGAAACCGTGCTGCTCTGCTCCATTGTCCCTCAAGCTGGTTGAATGAACTGCTGTCTCTACAAAGCCCTTTGACTTTAAAAGCCAACTACAAACAAAACATTCAAAACAAACCCACATTGGAGACTTTTGTGCATTTTTAATTCAGTTTACAACTAATGATCACCAGAAATTTCTATTCATACAGTAATATTAAAGGCCAGCTTTAAAACATTGTTAAATATTTAAACAAAAAGTTTTGTTTTACTTCTTTTTTTTTTTTTTTACTTTAAGCTCTCACAGGGTGTAAAATCTTACCTGTTTTCTTTGATCACAAACTGATTTCATGGTATAACCTACCAGCAGTGTATTCAGGAAAGATAAGGGAGAAGTATCTCTTGAATGCAGCATCCAGAACAGAGCAGCCCTCCTGCGCGGATGACTCTCGTCCGTAAACAAAGTACAGAGTGCGGGGCTCCAGGGTGTATCTCTCCCTGGAGGAGAGGAGCTTCTGCGGCAGCGGCCACACTCCCTCCACTGCGTGAGCTCCGAGCTGCAGGACGACCAGCAGAAGGAAAATACAACTGTCAGGCATCAGTGAAGACATGTCGCCTGCTGAGCAGCAGCACGGACTGCAGCCCAACAGGGAAGCAGGTGTTTACGAGCGAACAGTCACGTGGTTCAACTAGTGGCACGCGCCTGTTGTTCGCGCGAGTTTTGTTTGGTTTTTTTTTCATCGTTATAATCTTTTTTTTTTTAAATGAATGGTTTATTTTAGGCCATAGCTTAAAGCATGTCATATATAAACAAAAATATCGTAAATGTTCTAGAAATTTAGAGGAATACAAAAAACAAAAAACAAAAAAAAAAAAAAAAAAAAAATCCTGTTATCACTAAGGGTTTCACAGTATAACTCTAACATCGGTCTATAGCTCACTGAACAAAACAACTGCTGAATAGCTGTATTTTAAAAAAAATACAATATACAAACATGCAGGAATTTTGAAAAAATAAATAGTGCTTTATACACTAACTACAAAGTGAGGAATGTCCTCTGGAGTTTGCTTCTGTTTTTGTACACTTTTCCCCAATAAATTACTATTACCATATTAATTTTATGTATACTTTTTTAAATAAATACCAAAGTTGTAATTAATTTGGATATTTGAAATTCAGGAATTATAATTTAGCTCTGCTAACATGGTTACATTCTATATACTGCTTATAGTCATATTTTACCCTATTTATGCAATTTTCAACCTTTAATATTGTTTTGTTTAACAATTTTTGCAGTTTTATTATTACTTTATCCACTTTAGCTGTTTTATAATTTTGAACAATTTCTAGCTGTTTTAATATTTTCAGCTGATTTGTCAGGATAAGCTGTTTTAAACTGTTTTATCCGTTAAAGCGAAGAGGCAATGTTGCTGGAGAAGTAGCTTTCAAATGTAAGTTTTTTTCTGCTTCTTTTTGCAAACAATAAGAATATAATGCAAAATTGTAAGGTAATAAAACAAGAAATAAAAACTGTGCAATAAAGGAAAGAAGCCAATCATGATTTCATTAAATCTTCTCCCATCATTAAACAGTTCTGGTAAACATCAAGCAGAGAAAACTATAGGAGTTGATAAAAAACAGTCACCTAAACCACACATCATATCAATTCAGAATCAGTGGGATACTGTTTGTATGGGAGCCAGTTGAATAATTTAGCCTTAAAAATGGCCAACAAGGGAATATATTTTAATGATTTGTCCAAAGAGCTTCAGGGCTGGGGCCCACAAAATTTAATACTTGGAGGTATGACAAAGTGGCAAATTAAGTTTTTTGAGGGTTTCGATTTTATAGTAGAGGTTGTGATCACCCCATGATTTATGTGGCCTCTGAACTAAAGGGAGTTTGACCCTTTGACCCAGTTGGTGTTATCAGACCTCAGCCAAGCCGACAGAGAACTCCAAAACAACAGCCACGTCTACAAGTGAAGACTGATTGTGATAATATGGACATTAAACACACAACTACATTGAAGTTTATATGAACGATCACACTGTTCGCCATTTTTCTGCAGATTTCTGTGAGGATTCAATGCTAACAACTTTCTCTCTCTTTTCTTGTGCTATCTTTCTGAGTTCCCAGGGGCGTGAACGCACCACAGGCGGCGGTGGTTTTCTCCATCCGTTTTTTTTATTATGAGGAGGAAGTGTTGACGTGATCCGCTTTTCAGATACCTTAATATGCATTACAAGAAATTATATTAATTTTCGGGATCAATGTCGACGATCTAAATTCGGAAGTACCTCGCTGAAAGAAAAAAAAAAGTTTGTCAGGTAAGAACGTACTTGAGCTCGGCCGGGCCGTCTGACGTCAGGTCGCCGTCAGTTGGTGACGCCGTGTCTCTTTGTTGGCTTAGCAGCGGCGACGTTTTGTTGTTATTTTCGCTGCAGCTGAAAAACAGGCTCGGATAATTGTTTTGCTTTTCATATTCTCCCGCAGTCAACGTTTCACACACCATAGAGCTTCAGGTGTGCTGGTCATTAGCTGATAACCGCCCTAGGAATGGACTCAGACGAGGGTTATAACTATGAATACGACGACGAAGAAGAGGAATGTAGCGAGGACAGCGGCGAAGAGGAGCCCGAGGACGACACCCTGGAGCTCGGAGAGGTGGAGTTGGTCGATCCCGTGGTGGCTGGCGGAGAGCGAGACGAGTGCAGCGAGACTGGCGGAGGGGGCCACGGCCCTGGCGAGGAAGAGGAGGAGGACTACCGTTTCGAGGTTTTGACTGCCGAGCAGATCCTCCAACATATGGTGGAGTGCATCAAGGAGGTCAACGAGGTCATACAGGTAGGTATTCTGGTATGTCAGCGCCAAGAAAGACCGGGGTCCGGGTTTCCGAGAAGCGTAAACAGGCCATGGATGTTAGCTTAACCGTTAGCATCGTCGGAGTAGTTTACTTGCTGGAAGTTGACAGGAACACAACGGTGTTGGGTTTTAGATACAACTAATGTTTTGTATTTGCAAATCAGCACTTGTCTGATTTGTCGACATAAAGTTAAAAACAGTAACAACAGTGAATGCCCACTAAGCGAGGTAATATCAGAGTTTTGCTCCAGGAAGTAGTCTAATCCCACTGAGAACTTGGTAGCAACGTCTGCTATGCTAACTTTAGCCGCTACTTAGCTAGCTCCTTCATAGCCGACTAATGACGACGCTGAAGTCAGATTCCGAAGCGTAGCCTCCGATTTCAAATGAAAGGATAAAACTTACTTCGCGAAGGGTCGAATACTTTTGTTTCGCATCGTTCTAATGCCCTTAGAGGTCACAGACCAAACCTTGGTACCTAATCAATTCCACTGTTAAATACCGGAAGCAGCTTCATTTATAGCCCTATAAGTAGAAAGTACATGATGATCAAATCTGAACAGTGTTGTTTAAACAGGCACAGGTGAACCTGTGATTTTGATTATAGAATTTGCATGGAGAAAGTTGATTTTCATCTGTTTCTTCAATCTCTTTGGTATTATATGACGAGATCGTCTCCCTCAGTGTCAAATATTAAAAGTTTTCACTATATTGGCCCTGACGTTATTTAAAAACCCTTATAAATTGTAAATTAGAATTTTCCTGTGTCAGATGGTGTAGATATGGAGAACACCGTATCAGAACTCTTTATATTTTGCCCCTTAGATGACAAATTGTAAGCTATGAACGAGAGGCTAACTTCAGCCTCATATCTTATCCGCTAGCCAGCTTAGCCTCCTTAATGGAAAACCTCAACATTTCGTCTTATCATTTATCGGATATTTCCCAGCTAACATTTGAATAACAACACGGGTGCATTAGTAGACGTGTTGAAACTTGATGTTACCGAAATACTGAAATAGTGGCTCCGGTAATGTCATTTTTAACGTTAGTTCAAACGCTTGGCCAACGAGTTGGTTAGCAAGTTACATGGCCGATTAGTCAACCAGCGTAACCAAGTCCTTTTAACAAAACAAAACTTTGGATGCATCACAAGATGTTTCATGTAGACAGAAGAAGCACGTTTTGTTGAAACACAATGGGTCGTTGTTTTTTTATAATCTTGCGTTATCCCAGGCCTCCATTTCCTTTCACGTAGCTTCATTTGGGCTCATTATAAAATGGAAAGTGGCGTTAATAGGCATTGTGTAGGTATTCAAGGAAATAACACTTGTATTTCTGTGAGTCGACACATCAGTGCCCCATCAATAACGGGTATATAACTTGCAGCAGGTAAATAATACATTTATGGATACAGCACGGCCGCATGGCAGTCATACTGACATGGTGATTCTTCTAAAAATAGTATTTGTCTCTTAGTGTTTGTGTTTGTGTCTTAGTATACAATTTTCATCGATTATTAGCGCCAACCAATACGTCCTGAGTGTAAATTTAATCATGTGTTCTGATGAGAAGTTTCATTGCGCAGTATCTGTAATTAAAGCATTATTTAGATGAACCTCTGTTGTTCAAGTACTTTCTCAAGTAAAAAGTACATACTGATCATCAAGGATGAACTTACAAGCAGCCAAGCACTTGACATCAGATATTGCACAGCAATCTAAAAAAAGAATGTACGTTTGCATGTAAACAACTTTGTTCAACAGCATCCAGGACTGTATCTTTGAATATCAATACTAAATCCAGTCACTATCTCACTGTAATATTTATTATTAAAGGACTGATATTACAGTTTTCCTGAAGGTAGATATAGTTGCAGGTCTTCTGTACAGTGTGTTTGTTTTTTCCAGGTGGACACCAAGAATTGAAAACATCTACTTTCCCCGATCTTAGTTTATGAATGAATGCAATGATTCCCTGTTATCAGGTTTATCCCGCTACATGTAAAGTAATTGTGAAGCTAATACATTTTGTGGAATTTCTTTTTGCTTATTCGTTCTGAGGTGGATACAGCTCCATAAATATCCTCTGAATGTTGATCTGTGTATGGATAATCAATTTAAAAGTCAGTTTCATTACTGAATAGGGGTTCTTTAGTGCAACATTTCTTTTACAGTAAATTTAGCAAACACATTTCTAAAAGGGAAACAAAACAAACTTTGTCTCACCTTCTTTTCCAACAATTGTGCAAAATAAACATATTAACAGTTACACCGGAAAAACAAATTTGTCACCTCATCATGTTGTATTTAACAACCTTACGTGCCACCCTTAAATGTTGAAACTGTTGTTAACTGCTCCATATGCTACTATTGCACAGTCTTTACAGTTGCTAAATAAGGTGAGAAATATATTGGGTTTCATATACTGCAGAAAAGGGACTAGTATTTATAGCATTTCATATAGGGGAAGGTACCTTAAATATTATAAGACCTTTGGTTTGTTACCAGGATTGGAACAGGAATAGGGAGACAGGGTTTGTGTGATTTCTCCTGTAGTTAGGTTTAGGCATTTCAAAAGCTGTGGGACATACTTCTTTATTATTGATACTATACATTAGGTGTGTGAAGTTGAAATACAAAACTATTCCTTGTGAAATTTCATTCAAATGAATTTCAGGATGTTTTCTGGGAAACCTGTAGCTGTGAACTTTGTCCAAACATGACCAGATACCTAATTTAGGACAGCAAACAGAAAACCTAGAGTGACTCTCGAGTGATTATTGGAAATAGCAGTTTCACGGTGCTCACAGGCACGCTGGCAGCATGTCAAGGGTTGACCAAGGAATGCAGAGATTGTGCTGTGCTGCTCTATGTGTACAAATCTTGTGTGCCATTTCTTTTTTATTGTCATATTCCCAACATTGCAATGCTCAACATGGTATGACCCAAATTGCACAAAGTAACTTAAAACCATTTGTCAGTTTGAATGTTTGAATCACCCTAGGATTCACAAAGTGATTGGGTACGTCCTGTTCAGGTTTACTGAAACATGTCTGTGTAAAAGATATGATGTCTGCTCAATTCAAAAGCTTTCAATCTATTGCTTAGTTTAGTTAAGTTGCCTGCCTTTAACTATGGTGGGCTCGAAGAAAAGTTGAATTCCTTTTCAGTGTAAATCCATTCTGTCAAAGAGCTCTGCAATGAATGCAATCTTTTGTAAGTTGTTTTTACGAGGGTTTACTTCAGACGGTCAGATGAGAAGTGGCTCAAACTTTGTCCTAACTTGTAGAGATTGTGAATATTGCTGCTGGTCCGCGCATGCAGCCGTCCTGCTCATACTGCGTTCTGGTGGCTGTGTTCAACAAATTATGAGTAGTTGGGACTCCTACGGGAAGACTTCTTTGACAAAATGACAGTACAAATCATCACTCTTCAATGTTGCAACTCCTGCTGACACCTTTCCCACCCCAGCAGCTTTGTGCAGTTGTCTCTGCAAATGACTGTACATTTTGTTCTCAGTCAGCAAAGGACCTCTTCACTTTCACCATCCAACTCTGTTTTCCTACTGAGTGTCCAGTAGGATACCCACTGGTAGAGATCCTACTGGATCCTAGAGTAGTGACTGCATAGAATCAATCAACCATTGCACAAAAGACTGACATCAGTTGAAGACTATGATCTATGGTAGTTTTGTACTGGATTTTACTTTTTTTTTTTTTTTTTTTTTTAAAGAAGAAGTTCATGTAGCTGTTGTTGGTCATTGCCGTGATACACGTAGACAATAAATTAAAATGCTTAAATGTCATTTGAAATCATTTTTTTCTTCAGTAGTCAAGTGTGAAAGTTGTTAAACATGAACACTTTACTTGATTTCTAACCAGTTGGTTTTTTCTTTTCTTTTTTTATTTAGAATCCTGCAACAATAACACGCATCCTTCTCAGTCACTTCAACTGGGACAAGGAAAAGCTAATGGAAAGGTGAGCTGTAGTCCTGATGAGTCACAAAAAGTCCTCTCAGTGCATTTTTAACTCTTTTGTTCTTTTTTTTGTTGTTGTGCTTTTGTTTTTCTGTTTGACTTCAAAGGTATTTTGATGGTAACCTGGACAAGCTTTTCTCTGAGTGTCATGTCATTAATCCAAGTAAGAAGCCCCGAATCCGTCCTCCAATCAACACTAGATCATCTGCACAGGACATACCATGTCAGATCTGCTATCTGAACTTTCCCAACTCAGTGAGTCCCTCATGACATGCAGCACTTCCAGAATGTGTTTTCAACTTTGCTTTAACAAGAATGTTTTTGCTTGAAAGTCACATACATGAGAGCTGTATGTCTGCATTTGCACAATGGAGATGTCGACACTTTATTAGCTTTTGTCAAGTAAAAGAACTCCTCACTCAGGTGTTGTTTATGTGAAGACATGATAGAAAAGAATGAGGATGGAAATTCTGTTGACATCAGAAAATATGATGAGTCACACCTTTTTAAAATGCTATAATAACTGTTGTTTAATACCTGCTAGCGATTTCATTTTTTTTTTTTTTTTGGTCTAAATTTGATGTTATAAAGATATTTTTTCACATGTAGCATTGTGGGGGGAAGGAAATTATCAGATGTTCAATGAGTTATTTTAAGTTTACTAGCTTAATTTCTTCAACTGTGTGCTTCGTTATATGTTCTTATAGCAAAGTGAACTCGATACCTCTCTCCTGCAGTACTTTACAGGCCTGGAGTGTGGACATAAATTCTGCATGCAGTGCTGGGGTGATTATCTGACCACCAAAATCATAGAAGAAGGAATGGGACAGGTAATGGTTTGATTCTTCTTGTCTAATTATTACAAAGTACAGATAGCAGTATGTGTTGTGTTTTGTGTTGGAGTGGAGTTAACAGGCCGTACTTCTGCACCTGTACCTCCAGTCTCAGGCTGTCACTATCCACTGTTCAGCCTCTATCTTGGCTTCATGTAGCTAACCAGAGTGAACACCAGCGGTATTATTGAAAGATGTGTTATAAAATACTCTTATTGCAGGTTTTGCTAATAGTGTTGTCAATTAAAATTTCTTTCCAAAAGTCAATGCTCTTTTTTTGTGTCAAATTGGATCAATTTTTCATTGATATAGGGCAATCTGTTAAAAAAAATCAGCTTTGAAGTTGTCATTCTTAGCGGCAGCCTTCCCTCTGCCTTGACAAAACAATTACAAATGCCCCAGTTTTCTGTCACAAATCCCTTTTCAGTCTTTTCAGAGCTGTCTGACTAATAATTTGCCTTCTGTGTTGTCTTCTCAGACCATTTCTTGTCCCGCTCATAGTTGTGACATTTTGGTTGATGACAACACAGTCATGTGAGTACCTGTTTGTGCATATATTTGTTTCATGTTGTTACACCGTGGTCAGCAATGCTCAGCATCACTCAAATAGCAGACAGTAAAAGTAAAAACAAATGGAACGTTTATTATGTTGAGTAATTTAAGGCAATAAAAAAAAATAACTTGCCACAACAAGTCTTGACAGTAAAATCTGTTTGTGGCATTTTGGCCAAACATTTCAGGCATTGAAATAAACCAAAATCAAAACTGTGTCGTAATTTTACCAGAGATGTGGGGATTGGCCTTATTCATTTAATAATTCCACTTAACTTGCGGTGGATGACCGAGTTTCTACATGACATTTTCCCTCCTTAGATATCTCAAATGAGAGCAATTTTTTTTTTACTACTTTGCGGTGTTAATATTCAACTTGAAGTACTGACAAATATACTTCCACATAAGGACACTAATCTCTTGTAGCAGCTCCTAAGCTGACAGTAATGGTCTTAACCTACATTCTGAATATCAGCTAGTGAGACACCTCACAGTGCTTTCGCTTATCAGTTCATGGTGCTTGTACACGTTGAATAATAGGCCCTGCATGTCCCGATTGATTTCATTAGATGTGTTAATTATCTTAGTGGGTTGCAGTGACTTTTGTTGCTGTAATACTGAAATGTGTGTTGCAAAGATAAAAACATTGCCATCATAAATATTGCGCCTTTTATGGATGCTTGACAAAATATGGCTTTCATTTAGTTTTATTTATTTTTTATTGGTAAGATACAGTGATTTTTTATGTTTTACTGTATCCTATCTTCAGTAATGAATGTTAATTAATGATTGAACATTTCCATAGGCGCCTCATAACGGATTCCAAAGTGAAGTTGAAGTACCAGCATTTAATCACGAATAGTTTTGTAGAGGTAAGATTCAGAATTATTTTCTTATCAGGTATTATCCTGTTTAAAAGACCCCCCCCCCCCTTTTTTTTTTAATTGAAAATCAAACTTTTGTTTCTTAAAGTGCAATCGACTGTTAAAGTGGTGCCCTGCACCAGACTGCCATCACGTTGTCAAAGTCCAGTACCCAGATGCCAAGCCAGTAAGGTGCAAGTGTGGCCGCCAGTTCTGGTAAGACAGCCTTTGTAAACTAATGTAAGCTGACAGCGTTTGTCCACTGAGTAAATCTAACTGTGGATATCATGGGATTTACCTGATAATGATTCTGTTATTGCAGTTTCAACTGTGGAGAGAATTGGCATGATCCTGTCAAGTGTAAGGTATGCGTAATGTGGATTTATTTTTTTATTGATTTAGCTTTCATGATCCGAACAATGTGGCCTTCTTTCTGGTTTTTACAAGCTGTGTTCAGATCTTTGTTTGCATGATGATTTCTTACGGATTCCATCCTGCCTTTGTAGTGGCTGAGAAAATGGATCAAGAAATGCGATGACGACAGTGAAACTTCCAACTGGATTGCAGCAAATACCAAGGTAGGATTTTTTTTTTCTTCCTCCTATTGTTGGCGATTGTACTAAAAGTCATCGATGAGATGTGTCTGTAAGAAATCGTCGTTCTCATGAAAACGATCTCTCTCTCTCTCCTCAGGAGTGTCCAAAATGCCATGTGACCATCGAGAAAGATGGTGGCTGCAATCACATGGTGTGTCGGAACCAGAACTGCAAAGCTGAGTTCTGCTGGGTCTGTCTCGGTCCATGGGAGCCTCACGGCTCTGCCTGGTAAGAAACTTCATGATTCAGCGGCTCTCTAGTCCTGGCCTGTTGTTTCTGTCTCCTGATCGTGACTGAATGATTGAAGCTGTGACTAAATTTCATAGAATGCTTCTAATAAACACAGGACTGGACAAAATATTGTCCTCACCTCTGTCATCTTTTCCTCTTAGTTGTTTATGGTTGGGATTTTTTTTATTTTTTTTTTAATCAGCTGCAGTGGTTTATTACAATTTCTTATTGGAAACATACTTCCAGTCATGACCCACATTACTCTGGAAACTTTCCAGGTACAACTGCAATCGCTACAATGAAGATGATGCAAAGGCAGCCAGAGACGCTCAAGAGGTAATAAATTTATATTGCTGTGGAAATGGGTTTTACTTGAACGTTACATAAAGAGGCTGCAGCACCCAACAAGTGTTGTGTGCATTTTTGATCCTGTGAAATGCATGTAGTCAGAGGAAATTCAGCCAAAAGCAGTAACTAATTATGTAAATAGTCATAAAGTGTATTATCCTTGAAATTTCATTTTCATTTATGTGTCAGTGAGCTGGAGAAGCAGCTATAATATGCTCCTGTCGTTGCAGCGCTCCAGAGCAGCCTTGCAGAGGTACCTGTTTTATTGCAACCGCTACATGAACCACATGCAGAGTCTGCGCTTCGAGCACAAGCTCTATGCTCAGGTCAAGCAGAAGATGGAGGAGATGCAGCAACACAACATGTCCTGGATTGAGGTGCAGTTCCTGAAGAAGGCTGTGGACGTGCTGTGCCAGTGCCGCTCCACGCTCATGTTCACCTACGTCTTTGCCTTCTACCTCAAGAAGAACAACCAGTCCATTATTTTTGAGGTACGGTCCAAGGATATGTGTTGTGTGGTGGTGTGTAGGTTAAAGAATGGAATCAAATTTTCATGAATTGGATGCAGGGGATTGGCAAAGCGGTTTGGTTAACTTTCAATGTGTGTTTTTAGTGTTTCCCTTTAGATTAAAAAGGGACAGATTCGAATTTGTTCAGCTTCTAAGAGCAGATTATCAAAGATCATGGACTTTTCTGTAAACTGCCTGTAAATCATGTTGTGTGTGTATTTTTTTTTTTAGAACAACCAGGCAGACCTGGAAAATGCCACTGAGGTGCTGTCAGGCTACCTAGAGCGAGATATCTCCCAGGACTCTTTGCAGGACATCAAGCAGAAAGTACAAGATAAGTACAGGTCAGTGCCAGAAGAACCATGTGAAGGTCTGACACGGTGAAGTCGTGTCTTCATGGACTCTGACAGAATGTCTTGTGTTTCTAGATACTGTGAGAGCAGGCGAAGAGTGCTGCTACAGCACGTGCATGAAGGCTATGAGAAGGACCTGTGGGAGTACATTGAGGATTGAGGACACGTCCCAATGCAACGGACTCTTGAGTACCTTGACAAACTTAGAGCGCTGATGCAATTAAACAGGGCAGCACGGGCCTTCTGCCGCCTCTCCTTTGGCAAACCAACCACTTTTGCGTCATTTTTCCTTGGATTTGTTTAACAAAATCTTCAAAGTAAATTATATTTAAAGGAAAGGTAGAATAATAAAATGAAAGTGTACTACAGTATTGTTAGCAACAGAGTGGAGTCTCGAGAAAGCAGAAAATCCATCTTAAACAAGTACATCCTTTGGCTTGTATTGTAATACCTCCCCCGAAAGATCTTATTTTCCTTTTGTTTTTTGCTTGTGAATCTTTTCTGTTTTGATTTTTGACTTTTGTTTTCCCATTAGTGTGAAAATGTTTTCAACACAGCTTTAATTGTCCTGGCCATGTCTGCAATATGTGGTGAGATCCTTGTCTGGGTGGCTGAATGTTGATAGGCTGATTGCAAAAGGGGCAAAGACATTTCAGAGGGGAAAAGAAGAAAACGCATAAAAAAAGAACAAAATAGCAAGTCTGTATTTTTCAATTTGTAAATAGTCCATATGCATGGAAGTTAAAGAGCAAGAGTGGCACGTGTTTGCATAATTTTGAAATTTTGAAATATTTATTCTTTACCAATATTGGAAAGGTGTACTTTTGCCATGTAGGTTGAGTTTGTTTACTCCCTTCTTAAAAGTCGGAGGTTGGAGGAGTTTGGCAATAAGGCGTTCGTCCTATCATCCTCAGTCTCTTCAGAGCAGTGCACAAATGACACCTTATCAGCGACTCAAAACGGAGACTGATAGAAAGATAAAGGACTCGATGGAAGTCCATGATTAAATGAGAAAACCAAGAGCTGAAAAGATTTTACAGGTCAAAGGTTAAGGTAGATTGCACCGGCCCTGTGCCCCCTCTATGCTAACCTTTTTCCATACCCTTAGTTGTTTTTGGAGTTGTTTAACATTTAAGAACATTACTAATTATTTGTAAGAGCCAAACTGAGTGACATTCACTCTTTTCTTTTCTTTTTTTTTCTCTCTTTCCTGACATGGCTTGAGGTAGCACTCCTGAAGCTCCACTTGCACCTTGGGGACTGGAAGAGGTGATAGAATGTACCGACGGCACGGCTTTCGCAGTGCTGCTAATTGGGCTCGATCACTGTCAAACAGGGTCAGGCGTTTGCATCACTCTTGCAGGGATTATTTGGAAGGCACGAGGCCAGTGGTGGCGGCGGCGGCAGCAGCAGCAGCAGCGCCTCTTTGAAGGGATCTCCTGCCTTGCAGTGAGGCTGAACTTTGCTTTAAACCAAGATGCGCAGATGGACTAGGGGTGATCCTCAAGCAGATGAGGAATATAGGACAAACTTCTAAAGGTTGTAAGAGTGTTTTTTGTAACGCTGTTATGCTTTTTGCATTAAAGACTGTTTTTTTTGTTTTTGTTTTTTTGTTTTTTTTGCAAATGGGTTGAGGTTTCAACATTGAAATGTCAGTGCCCCTCCTGGTTTTTGCATTGTTCTGTGTGGCGGGCGCTCTGGTCGTCAGGCTCTCTGCTTGCAAATGCTCGTTCGTGTCTCTGCAATGTGAACGTCTTCAGAAGACTGACGAGGGGGGGGACATGAATAAACAGGCACTGATGCAAGTTAGAAGATGACACCAAAGTGTCTCAGCCATCATGGAAAAAAAACATCCTTTGCCCCAGTTTCAGATCTTTGGGGAATTCTCTCCCAAATGCTTCTTATGTGTTCAAACTTATTTTATCCTAGCAAATTATAAACTGTATTGTTTATTTGAATAAATGTCATGAGAAATCTCATTTTTGGGAGTACTGTGTGAGTCATTAGAGTAGGTTTGATCTCAAGCATATTAATTACCCGAAACATCCATAATGCATTTCTGCGCTATGTATTTTGCGATGTAGTGTACCACAGACCTTGGCAGAGCTGTGTCTTCCAGAATAGGGTGGACTTAATTTGGTAACCTTTAAATAATTTTGATTTTTAGATGAAAAATGTTAGCTTTTTTTGCACCAAGTTTCTTTGGAGATTGTCCGATAAAAGATGAGGTGGTTGTTTGTATGTCACTTTTGAATTAATTTTTTTTTTGTCTGAAGTCAGCGAACCAATGATGACACAAAGTGAATGGATAAAAGATCGTCTATTTTCCTCTTAAGTTTTCTTGCAGTAACACCAGCTACACCTGTGGTCATTCTAGGCTAACATGCGCTCCAGGGCTCATTCTGTTTTCCATCGTGTCTGCTAGTAGTTTCATGAACATTTCAACTTAACATTTGAAGTAACGGTCGCAGCTACTTACATTAAATTGAGGCATCCAAAAACTTTTAATACTTTTTTACATATCTTTTCTTTATGCTATCAAAGGTGTTTTATTTCCTTTTAGTGTAAAAATGTGGGGAAAAATAGATGTCTGTTTTGGAGAAAATATTAAAGTGCAAAATGTTGCAAACATTGTTCTGGCTGGTTGTTTGATGGTGGTCCCACGCCTCTGTTGAAGCATTTTTTCATTAAAAAAAAAAAAAAGCCACATTTGAGTATGGGATGTGTTTAAAACTGTATTAAATACCTCCCAGTGTCTGCGTCAATCTAATTCCAAAAGTGGCATTTTAAGTGGTTTAAGAAGAAATCTGCAGCCAGCTTTGAATCGCATGTTCACCTGCTCCACTGTTGTGACCCCAGAAGCCAAAACACTCCGTTGCATTAATTGGCATTTGTGAATTTTCCTTGTATCTCGAGGAGTCGCTGATAATTGGAGGCATAAAATGAAGCAAAGCTGTGATGCACACATTTATTCAAGGCAATCGTGAGGATAATGCTCTTGAGAGTTCAATCATCTGAAGTCTCAGAAAATTAAAATACAATTTGAGGTTCAGCATGAAGGTTCGCAGTGATTCTGTACACAATGTGAGAATATTCAGAGCGCACAGCTTTGCTCGGCTTCAGTTACACGAACAAACACCAACCACAGTCTTCAAGGTCAAAATCACTCTGCTACAATCACAAGACTGGCTCTGTGTTCATGTAAACCTATGTAAATGCGGCTGCCACTGCGTCACTCTTATAAACAATGCCTTCATGTGAACTACCGTACGCACACAGTGAATATTTCAATACAAACATGGATAAAAAAAACATACCTAACTTAATGAGTGCTTCAAGTTAATTCATATTGAGGGCGTTAACTAATGTCTTCTGAACTGCCCAAGGCACATTTTCCCCACATTGTCAAAATGTGGGCAGAGACAGAAGCAAAAGTTGATCAAACTTCAAGCACGTCAGATGTAAATTTCATCTCTATACTCAAGTGAAAAGGCACGTTAAGGTGATCTCACCTCTGAGACAGGACGCACTGATATCAACCTGTTTTAAATATTAAAAAAAAAAAACAACAATCATAAAACCTAGTCTTCGATTTTGAGCCAGCCTTTTTTATAGTCTATCAGCAGCTCTAGGTAGTACTTCCACTCTGGCTCACTGTCATACCGGACCTCGAATATAGTCTTCAGAGGGTTGGGGTGAGCTTCGTGGATCCGGAGCACCTCTCCCTGGTACCACACCTCTGACTTGTCATCCTCCTCGTACAGGTGGCGGATTCTCTTCCCCACCAGGTCTGGGCAGTACAGCCTCAGGGCCCTGTGGGCCCTCTGCACGGCCGAGCGCAGGACCCACCGCCTCCTGTGCTCGGCACTGTGGCAAGCGGACAAGTAGGGGCAGTATTTGATCTTCAGGTGTGACCTGTGTTTTCTTTTAGAGGAGCTGCTGAGGGGTCTCAAGGCATGAGAGAGGCCCCCTGCTCTCTGCCACTGGTGGGTCACTTTGGGCGTCCTCTCGCTGATCGCCAATTCCTGATCGTCATTCTGCAGGTGGGAGGCATCGGCAAACGTCCCCAGCTCCGGCACGGCTTGGTAACGGGCCTTTTTTCTGTTGAGGCCTCCGCTGAGCATCCTCCTCAGTTTGAGGATCATGCCCGGATGCTTCTTGTTGGGTCTGACCTGGGGTTTCCCCAAGTTGGAGGGCTGATCGACGGGGCACGTGCCCGACTGGCTCTCAGACTCTCTGTCACTGTGAGAGAGGTCGTCAAACGTCAAGGGACACGTCCAGCTTTCAGCAGCTGGGCTTTGCGAGGACTCCTGCTCGGAATCTCCGCTCTCGGTGTCCTGGCAGTTATGAGCACCTGGATATTCCTCTGGAAATGTGTCCAGAACGCCTCCAGCCACAGTCTGTTCCATGTCTGCTGCCTCCTCCTCATCTGACAAACTGTTGTCTAGAAACATGCGCCTGGAACTGCTCTTTACTCTGCTCTTGCTTCTATTCTTATTCCACTGCGGTTGTGTTTCCTGGTCCCTCATGTCTCTCTGTGTTTGTGTTTCACCGGGTGACGCTGAAGAAGCAGTGGAGTCTGAATATACAGCAGGCATACAGCTGTCGGAGGCTTCGCAGCCTACGTCTTGCTTTCGATGGTCCGGCTCCATATCTGATCCTGAAACACAGAGAGTATGTAAATGAAGACTGTGTTGACCAAAGGGGAGATTTGTTTAGAAAGTAGGTTACGTTACACTTCTCACTGAAAGCAAATTAATTCACTTCCTTCACAAATGATCGCTAAAATCATAAACCAGCCTCCACAACATCCACTTCCCACATGCAGGTTGACAAACGAATGCTCCCAGACCACCTATTCAGCAGACAAGAACAACGAGAGAAACTATTCTATTAATATCAGCTGATACATGGTGATTGGACTGCTGATCCTCCAACATGAAACACCCTTTCAGCAGAGGAAGAACAACAAAAAAAAAAAACGATTGTGGGAGTAAACAGGCAAGCTGGAAAAAAAGTCAGCTGCTAAGCAAGGATGCGATCAGTCCCGATAAAAGAGTGATGCAGAGAGTGGGAGAAGCAGAATGTTCATACACCAAAATCCTGGTCTGCCAACCTCACGTGGATTAACAGTCAGCAATGAGTAAAAATTAAATCAATCATCTTTGTTATTTTTCTGATTGTTTTTTTTTTTTATTATTATTATTAAATTTCTCACAACTTTGTAGAGCCACAGAAAAAAATAAGCAAAGCACTTGAGCATGAAGAAATCATTGAGCATGCTTGATTTGAATGAATGAGTCTTACATTTCAGATCTGAGCCTTTCACAGGGAAGAATCAAGCTTAGAACTAAAGTCAGTCCCGAGAGGAAGAGACGCGTTGAGACAAAGACGGATGTGGCCGACTCGGACAGTGTGTCGTCTCCCATCCAGACTTCAGCCACGTATGAGTGTGTGCGTCAAAACCGTCACAAAAACATGTAGAGAGATCAAAGACGGCTGAAGTGGTGAAAACCTACTTCACACACCAGGTTTAACGCCATATGTATGGGGCAGGAACACCCCCACCCACCCCCACCCCCCACACACAAAACCAGAAATTACGCCACAGTTCCCCCTCTGATTGTATTCAACCCCCCCCCCCCCCAACTTCCTTCCTCTGGTGATGTCTTCTGCCACCCTGCCTCAGAATCTTAAAGGTCTCGTCACTAACGCGTGCACAAGGAAGCGTGCCAGCGCTTTCTGAGCAGCCCGGCAGAGCCCTCCCACTTCCTCCACCCACCCACAGCAAGTAGAATGCAGCCATGCAGTTTCATCTCGTCCTTTTTTGAAGATTAGCAGAAATGGAGAGTGATTTCTAATCAGAGCAAGAGGCAAAGCGTGGTAAGCTGGAGGGACAACATTAAAACAAAAAAAACAAAAACAAATAAAAGAAAATAAGTCAATACAGTATACCTGGACTTGCTTTTGGACATCTGGTGAAGTTGGGTCTGTAAAAAAATGGATTTTATATTGAATAATATGTCTCGCTGTGAACTGTCCCCCTTCGCAAAAACGAGGGTGAAATGCAGACGATGCAGAGCAAAAAAAAAAAAAAAGCTATTTGAGGAAAAGCTATGCAAAACATAGTATAGGGGAAAAAAAAAATCATAGCAGGATAATGAAATAATACTGTGCACCCAAAGGGGATTTCCAGAAATTTGCAAGCTTGGACAAGAAGTCCTGTTTGTGCGGTCATGCTGTATATGTCACATGGTCAAATAACCAAATCAGATGTAAAAACTATTGGAGAATGTACAGCAATAAAATGATTTCCAGGACATGGAACCAAAGTGAAGTAAGTCTCTTTATATATATGTCTGTCGGAAAAATTAACTGTGCAAATCTAAATGCTGTGTCAATGCTGAGAACAGTTGATGGAAATGTAGAAAAACCTTCCTGGAGTAGTCATGAACACATATATATAATTCAAATATGTGTCAAGCTTTGTCCCTTCATGGTTTATTAGAATTCGCACACTAATTCTAACGCCTGAAAAGAAGTAATGAAGACGCATATGCAGCTTTATGGTATTCCTGTGCAACAGCTGGAAATTCATTGTTGAATTTAAATTATTGAAAAAAAGAAACTCCATTGCATTGTATTCCATGTATTCTGCATTAGTGTTGTGAAGTTATCCGAGTGTAACTCATAACCACGGACTCACCCAGATGTTTGCAGACGTAGGTGTAGTACAAAATGTTGACCACGTCGGCGTAGATGTCAGGCAGGTGTTTGAGGGACATCAGCCTCCTGAGTTTGGAGGAGCAGGCTCGTTTGTGGAGCTGGATGAGGATCTTCTCCTCGGACAGCGTGGTGGGCCGCAGCCCCACTTTGTGCTCCTGCAGGACCTGGTCGATGAAGCTGCCCTGGACCATCGGAAACAGCAGCTCCTTCACCACCAGCATGGGGAGGAACACGGCTCCTGTCCGGTAGACGTGCGGGAAGGGACAGCGCTCCTGGGCAGTGTACTCGTTCAGCCTCTGGAGGACCTCGTGAAGCGCCGATTTCATCTCCTCGTTGATCCACACCTCTCTGGCTTTCACCCCTAATAAGCAGGACACTTGCTGGACTTTGGCCGACGGAGATTTGGGTTCAGTTATTTCTAGCCGAGACAACCACTGCTTCAGCTCCGGCTCTGAAGACGCTGACACAGATTTGGATAGCAGCTTGCAGAGAGAATGATGCAACTCCAAAAAGTGCTTGCGAACTGGCCTGTGAATATCTAATATTGGCTGAGGTTCGGCGATCGGCTGCACGGGTGGCCTCTCCGAAGGCAGAACGCAAGGACTAGACAGAGGAGCATCAGGAAGAACTATTTTGAACCTGGAAAGTTTAAGACACTGAGGTGGAATGTTACTGATATTTAGTTTGGTCTGAGGCAGCTGAACTGGACTAACAGATTTAGGCTGAAGGCTTGTTTGTTCATACGGAGAGTGTGCATCAAACTGACAGGATGAGTTCACCAGTTGCAACACAGCAGGCTTGGTTTCGTCTGAAGTTTCACTCTGAGCTGCTAATGAAGGTTTGAGGTCTCGCTCATCAGAGTCACGTGTCTTTTTCAGCAGCGTGGGCTCACCGTCGGAGGTATCATCGTCACTCAGCTCCTTTTTGATAATCACTTCACTGTACTCAGTGTGAGGCACAGGAGACTCTGACTGATCCACGTCAAGTGGCTCCACTTTTTCTACTTTGATGTTTTTGACTTTTTGGATGACAGTGTCCTGGTGGATTTCTTCAGAAGCCTCATCGACAGGATCCTGCTCGCCTCGATCTGGGCTCTTTTCCTTAACGTCTGATACGGGCCTGACTTCAGGCTGCTCAGGGGTGTGGACAGTCCTCTGTGGAGTTCTGCCAGGAAATATCCCCCGATGGGCCGGCAGATATGGTGCTAAGCTGAAGACAGTGTCAATAACTGGCATGGGAGAAAAGCTAGATGCATTTCCTACTTGGAGATTTGTCATCTTTTGTTTCTTTGCAAGATCCACTTCGGATAGATCCTTGTCCTCTTCTTTTATTTTGATGGGTGGCGTTACTTGTGAAATACTTCTTTTCAGGCCATCTTTATGACCTGTGCCTCCTAAAATCAGCACAGAGCCACTCTGTCTGTTTACGGTGGGAACAACAGGGGAAAGCAGTTTTCGGACCTTCACCTCATCGGGTCCAGCTGTCTGGGTTCGATCTGAGTCGTGATTGGGCGTATGAGACCTCCGCACAGCTGGGAAAACGGGGAAGCTTTTGGGCTGTTTCGGGTAAGCTTCACAAGAGGAGTAGTCCACAGGTCTGTCCCTGCTTAAGCCAGGTGGAGAAAACACAGCTGGGTCTAAGTGCATGCCAGTGAGCGGAGAGAAAAACCTGCCAAGCTGGATACTGGCTGGGGAGACCCCACGCTGGCTCACGAGTCTAGTAGGACTGTGTTGGTCCACAAGGAGGAATGGTGATGGGGCTTTAAACGGATCAGCATGCAGGCTGGTCTTGGGTTTGCTGCTGTGAGGACTTGTTGCAGGGGCCACGGGAAGAGGTTTGTGCTGGCTGGATGGGGAAACATTGATGCAACTGGAGTGAAAACTGGGTGATGCATGTGGTCTTTTTATGGGGGATCTGATTTGGCTTGCATCTAAATGAAATCTTGGAACTGCGTAACATGGATACTCAAAGCCCTGCATAAAAGAATGGGTCGGCAACATTTCGGTGCGAGGCAAAGGGATTTCAGCATTAAGTGACTGAGGCACAATATAATGTTCCTGAGGATGTGAGGTGGGGTGTTTATGAACAACAGGGACATCTTCTCTTTTCTTACTGCCACTATCTTTACACTGCGCCCTGTTCTCTACCCCCACATTTGCCTGAGGGTAGTAAAACACTGGGTGCTGTGCAAGCTGGCCATATTTGGACATGGGAGAATGTTCCTGATAAACCTCTGAGGTCATACGCTCATATGTAGGATGGGAGGAGATTAGGCCAGGGTAGCCTCTGGGGGAAGTCTGTAACGACTGGCCGTGCTCGCTTAAAGAACGAAACAGTGACCGAGTCGGGGCGCAGGGGTAACCGCTGTAGGTTGGCTCAACAACACCAGGCAGAGTCCTCGTTCTACCTGGGCTGTATGCATCCACGGTGATCCTCTTCAGCGCCTCCTCACTGGCCTCAAACTGTAAGCCTCTTTGCTGCAGCAGAGTGTTTTGTGCTTTCCGTTGCATAGGGGATAATTCAGTGTAGTGAGCGCCACTTTGCATCCATTCGCGCTCGTATACGGTGTTAGGTATCCTTGGAGCGCCGTGTTCCACACTGTACGTTGGTGCGATCACGCACCCCAGTTCATTACAGCAGGGGGCGTGTCTGTAAACTGGCTTTGGGATGGCTAAGTAAACAGAGTTTTCAGAATGAGAAGGTGAACTCTCACATCCACTTTTTTGTTTTCGGATTCCGACTGACACAGCGGATGCAGGACTGCTGATCTCAGGACTTTTAGTGTACAACATAAAGCCCGGCTTGGACGGCGTGTGTCGCAAGGGGGAAGAATGAGGATGGCTTTCTTCTGAAGAAGCGCCGTCTTGTCTGTAAATCAAGTGGTTCTGTCCCATCATGCCAGAGAAGGGATTCAACGGGCTTCTGCCATCGAGCAGAGTTGTCTTTGAGTTGCTCCAAGGGGGCGTGGACCTTACTCCATCTTTTCCTCTGGGGTCATATGCGATGTATGCTCCACTGTACTGCAGTGCCTGCTTACCCAAAAAAGCAGACATATTTGGTTGTTTTGACAGTCCCGAGGATGGTAGGGTCCCATCGAATATTGGCATCTTCCTCTGAAGTACTGGGTCAGTGATGGTCTGCATGGACTCACTGCCCATCCTGCGGTTTCTTTATTATGATGGTGCACTCGATCTTCCTCCAGACCTGAGAATATGAAAACAAACAGGATAATTAATGTCTAATCAAAATAAGCTATTTTTTTGTTCTCACCTCATACATAAAATTAGACAGAATGAAAAAACAAAGATACTGCACACAGCAGAGTTTCCATTAGCTAAACTCCAGCTCGAGGCATCGTTGAAACCTTGAGGATCTCGTGGTTTATCACACATATGTCACAAACAACCTCATCAGCTGATGCTCGAGAACAGCTGAAGACAGATGCAACAAGTACAAAAGACGATCTAATCTTCTAATCTGAGGATTGCGCGAGGATAAATAATCACTTGGTGCCCACACAATGAGCACAGATGCCTGACAAAATGGGAGGAACAACATAATTTTGGAATCAATGTGCCACGTGTCACAGCTGCTAAAGCGCTTCTCACCGCGTCAGCTCCAGCCCTACCGGTTGGTTTAGTAACAAATCATTGAAAGTAGCCCCGAGTGTTTGAAAATATGGGTATGGCATTGCAGCTTGATTGCTGCAGGATGTCCTGGTGTGAAATGATGTGCGCTTCTTATCATCGATTTACATCCGGAGACAACGCATCAGAGTGGACTTGATATTCCTGCACATCGTCATCGCAACGCTCTTCTCTCGTGCACTTCTGCAATTTGAAGCCTTGAAAAAAAATGCCTTTGTCTTTTTTTGTAAGTCTGGTCAATAATTCACACACACAAAAAAACCACTTCTTATCTAAAATATTCACTTGATTCGAATCAATGGCCATGACCCCCAAAATACTTTGATTTGAGAATTCTGTTTTTGTTATAATTTGGCAGGTGGAAAATGAAGATTTTTTTTTTTTTTTTTTTCAGAAATTTTGCAGTATGTTCAAAACATGAAGCTGGTTGAATGTTTTGTCAAACTGTCCTCTGCTGATGTGATGTCTAAAATATCACCAGAGTTGCTTTCCTCCTCCCTTCTTTCCTCCCCTTGACTCTCAGGCTGAAATGTCAACGTGACACATAAAAGACATTTGGCCTGAAAAACTTTCAAAAATGCAAAATGTTATGGATGGACAGAGCAGTGTAAAAGAGATGAACAAAGCCTCTATCTCCAGCTCTTAGAAAAAGCACACAGACTTAGGAAGTCTCATGAAAGAATCAATCACATACATATTTTAAAAGTATTTTGTGTTTATTGGGGAAGGAGGGCAGTTCAGTTTGTGTGCTTGCATGCAGCTGGGGCTGCATTGAGGGGTTTTAATCAGTTTGACCTCCCGTGAGCAGATCAAGACTTAACACAAAACATTGCAACACCTTTAAAAACAGAATTGGTGGCAATGCCAGCACACTGGATATTTGTATAAAGACAAAGAAGCCTGTCACAGTGCATGATGTTCTAACTTCATTTAATGACTTACTGCCAAGTTGAGAATCCAATGTATGATTAAACAGCTGCATCTGTGTGTGTCCAAAGATCTGTGCTGCAAGGGTGATGGGGCGTGAAAAGGGAGAAAGGGGAGTAAAACAATGATTAAAAAAAAAAGGGAGAAAGCACTTCTTTCCTACCATCGTTAATCATTCATCTGTCGCTCAATTAGACAGTGGGGTCAGGAATGCCGGGAGATGTCAGCGTGTTCACATGGCAGCAAGAGGCAGCTTCCTCTCGGAGCTCCTAAACTCGCCAATAAAAATAACTTCGCGTCGCAACAATAAAAACGGAACCTCGAAACTCGCGTCTTCCCGCTTTCCTTTCTCTCTCAGCCCCGGGCGAGCCGAGCCGGGCCGAGCAGAGCCGTGCGGCACCGGGACGCGTCAAAATGTAGGGAATAAATAAACAAACAAACAAGCGCAAACACATTAACTTGGATGCAAATGTTATGAAAAAGAGGCGCACACCTTCTCTCACAGTGTGAGTCATTTCCATACGAGCTGCGAAAGACGCGTAAACCGCGGATCCAAACTCCAAACCACAGTGCGGCAGAGAGGATGCATGAGGAGACGCGTCGCCCTCCCGCCCCGGCCCGAAGCCCCGTTTCTCACAAACATTACTGCTTTCCTCCTAAATTCCTCTCCTCAAACTTCCTCACAGTTGGCGCGTCTGATCAGTAACTTCTCTTACCTCAGCGCTGCTGTGACCGTAAAAGATTTCCACGAAGACTCCATGTAACGCAACTTCTAAGAAAAGGAAAGAAAAGGAAGAAAGAGGGGAGAGTGCGGGTCTTCCTCTGTTGTCCTCTCAGCCCCGGATGCGCGCAGAGCCCCCCTGATGAAACGAGGCTCTGCCAAAGTCCACGAGGCTTTTAGAGAAGTTAACAAACTGAAGGAAAGACAAAAGGGAGGAGGAGGAGGAGGAGGAGGATGGTCTTTGATCAATAGGCGGAGTCACACCCTCCAGTCAATCCGCGGCTTGTTTTCAACATGTGATGTTTTCCCGCGGGTGTTTTTTTTTTTTTTTTTTTTTTTTTTTTTTAATTTATTGTCAGGATCCTGGCACTAAAGTGAAATTAAAGACGCGTCTCAGTTCGCGCCTGTTGTTCTGAAAGCCGCAGTTTTCTCAGTCTTTGAGAGCGGAAATGCCCTGTCAATCTGCAGGGGAGGCGATAGGTTTGTCAGGAGGGGTCGTGAAGGCGCGCGTGGGGGGCTGGGGGACTCTGACGGCTCTCCGCAGCGCGTGACAGCTTCTGAACTACTGCAGATGCATCACGCGAGGCTATGGTCAGGACGGGGATACTTAAATGAGTAGGGGAAGTTATTCATGAAGAAAGTTGTGCAAATGGAGAGAAAGAGAGAAGTTCCGTCACTTGTATCAGCTCACTGAGAGTGAAACTTTCAGATCAAATCGGATGACCACAGCTGGTCACGTGACTTCCTGTGGCGCATTCAGCAGGCTCGCGCTTCATGAAATGTCACGCTCCCATCACATATGTGGGTGCGTAACTATATTACCTTATTCTGCTCATAACACACAACATATCCTGCTTTGTCTGTCTTGCTTAAAAAGCAATACACAAGCTCTCTCGTGACAACCTATGTCTTGTCACAAGCACACATAAAATTGATAAATGATTTGAAAGTAGACGCCTTCCCAGAATGGAAGTGTTGTCTCAACAGTTTATGTGGTGTCTGGGCTCTTGAAGGAGTCCCAGAGACTCTGTCTCTGATCAGACGTGCACCAGCACATAAAAATAATTTATTTTATCATAGATCTCAAACAGCCATCAGGATCGTAACAAGGTTAAAAGTGGCAGAGCAGGGTCATCAGCCTCTCCCCCACAGGGTGAGGAGTTAGGAGATGGAGAAGATGGACGCGTGGTATGAAAATGAGTCAGAGATCGACAATTTGTTAGGCAGGGAGGCGTACCATCCATAAAGATTTAGAACTTGTAACCTGTTAGGACATTCATATTAATTAACAACTAATAATACTAAATAGCACAAAATCAGAAACACGATATAATCTAAGTAATATCACAATCACAGAAGAAGATGTTCCTCTCAAAGAAGATAATGAGACAAGGCAGCGGTGGGTCAGGACGTCCCGGTTCTACGGCTCTATGACTGTTATCCTTCGGAAAACCAGATAAGAACCCTCATAAAAGCCTTCATTGTGTTCCAATCAATTGATAATTTTCTTAAAAGAGACTTTGCAGTCCTTAAATCAGAATCAATGAGTCAAACACAGTTTGGGGCTCTGCCTCTCTCTGAGTCCTGCCAGGCTCGTCGAGACACACAGCTCCCAGCTGGATAATAGATTCCATGTATTGTTGTATGATCAGGCAATGAAATGCTGAAGCCGATTTTAATCTGTTGTTAATCTGTTCCTTCATCATCTGCACATCACCGGTGTCTAGAAACTAAACATCTTCAGATGTGAGGACTTCAAGCCTTTCTGTGTAGCGTTTGCATTTTCTCCCTCAGCATGACGGCCTGTGTTTTAACCTGGAAGCTTCGGATTCTTCCCCCTTTCCAAAAACATGCGCTTGAGGTTAATCGGTGACCCTGTCTTGACCCCATCGTCTGCAGCGACTGACCCCAGCACCCTGCGACCTGAAACTGAATGGAATTGAAGACAATCAGAAATGTGTGTTTTGCAGAACATTTACACTCCTAGCATGTTGTAGTGTCGCACATAAAAACATATGTTGCTCTTTAAATGGTTGTGGAATGTTGATGCAGCAGAGGCCCCGACACTTGGGAATTGATGAAATTGGTGCCTCTCTGAATGGAGAAGTGGGGTCCCGTTACTGATAGAAACCATATGTTTTGGGAGGGTCTCATAAATATTGAACGACAAGCCTATATAAGGGAGTTTTGAGCTCTGATTCAGGGAGAGACTCATTCTGACTCCTGTCGTGGTTTTTGTCGAAAAGGCGTCCAAAGCCAGTTGCAATGTAGAAAATCCCACAGACACATATTAATTAAAATCTTAACTAAAGCAACTCTCGGCTTCTTCTGGAAGAACGCAGACAGGGAGATGGAATCAGGATGCAGCGTAGAGCTTTAATGCTAAAGCACGCCGTACAGGTTGACAGTCTAAGAGACTGACACAAGGACTCATTCTCAATACGGCTCTTCAGTACATTTTCTGAGGATCCTCCCTCAAAGCTCAGATGAATCCCAGGTTTCTTTTTGACTACGCAACATTCTATCATAAATAATCGTGTCTCCTGGGGTTCCTTTTCGGTTTCTCAGCTGTTTCTAATAGTATCCTTCCTTTTGACCTCTTCTGGTCTTCTTTGCCCTTTTCCGGATTTCCAAACTCTTTGCAACAGACATAGTCATATGTCATAATTACCCAGAATGCCTCTTGATTTTTTTTTTTAAAAGGAAAGTAAAATGCATACATTTAAAATGTTTGTTTTTTTTTCGCTACACATAACAAGTCTTGTTCACACAGGATACAACAAAATTTCTCATATATGTGTGTAATTGTACCTACACGTGCATAATATGGAGATGGAAATTATTGGATTGATGGATTGATCCCAGCATCCAGTGACCCAAAGTGGATGAGTACTGAAGGTGGTTGGGAAATGTAAACATTTATACTCCCATAGTGTTCTTTGTCAAAAAAAAAAAAACATCGAATGAATAAAAGTCATGAGCGTTTCCCCTCTTTTCACACAAATCTGTATTATGTTTTAAAATAAAAACATAATAATTTTTTAAAAAATCAGCAAAAATCATGTGATACGTAGTACAATAGCTATGATATGAAGTATTTGTTGGTCAAAATAATATCTATAATCTTGTTTAAAAGTAAAAGCAGTGGTCATATGAGGTCAGGTAGATAAGACCAGCTGAACATACACAGCAAACACACGTTGAAAACCGGGCATGTTCCCATCAGCTGAGGCTGATGAAACAAGAGCTTATATGACATCAAGCGATGATATTGTTTATGTATTTCTGTGGATTCATATTGAAATCAAATGATGGAAAAGAAAAGTGATCGCCATGAGTTTTAGTCAAATAAAGCCTTTATTGTGTTTATACAGAGATGTTCACTGTATGATGGATTATGTTCCATTCTGTCTGAAGGTGGTGTTTTGGCAGAACAGAATATGAAAATACAAATTGGAACACAAAAAAGTAGCAAATACAACACTGTACTGTGAAAAAAAATAAAAGATCAAGTACAATAAAGCTAAAATTATCAGAGTTTTGTTGCCAGATGTTTGAAATGTTGAGTTTTTATAGTTCAGAATTGTATCATTTGCTCTCAAAAGACTCTCATGTTTCCCAACATAACTTTAACCCATTCAGGAAAGACATTTACACAAGGAATAGTATTTTATCCCTGTTCGATTTTATGCTGCTTGTAGTTAATTTATTAACCGCTGGCCCTGTTTGTCACCTCACATTTCATTCCCAACTATGTCAGTTTTAGTTGAGTGTTCATTTGGGCCAAGAACAAAAGACAGCGAGGAGTCCTGTGAGTTGGGATTGATCTCTCTCAGATTATCAACAACGCAAACATCAGTTCAATAGCATCCTTCTGACAGCACCAACTCTTCAGTTGTTCCTTTGGTTTAAAGGCTGATTTAATCATAGCACAGAGAAAAACAGGCAGTGGAGGAAAGTTGAAGTCCCTCAGCATTGTAAACCAACCCAAACATGAGCAGAAAATGCTGTGAAAGAGGCTTTATAGTACAGAATTACAGTGTGCTGACCTCATCCTCATGTGGTTAATGGTTTACTTCGGCTGAGCAAAGTTAAAACCAGGTCAGCCTTTACCTCCGAGACACAGTTTTACTTCTTACCATTAATCACGCTGTGCAGTTTACCTTTAAACGGCTCCGTGCATGTGTCATGGCATGCAACAGAGCTACGGGGTTGCAACAGAAGAAAAGCGGTGGACACGCAGCGGTGGCAATGTTTGATTCAGCTGCCTGGTGAATGATTACAGTGAGATGCTTTATCAGAAAACCAAATTCTTCCACTCTGTGTTGATTCACTCTCTGAATGACTCCATGTCTTGTTGCGCTTGCATCATGTCGCTCCCGTTTTCACCTGAGAGCTGGAGGCTAATTTGCGGGTCCCCCGAGGCTGCCGCAGTTTAGTCTAGACAAGTTGGTGACTTCCAGCGGTCCTGGGGGTCCTCGCAGGTAAAGAGGTGCAAGTTGTCGAGGGGTGGGGGCGTGGGGGGGGGGGGGGGGGGGTGATTGAGGGGAACAGGCAGGTTTTTCTTTTTTTTTTTTAAATCCCTTTGGAGATTTCTCACACGTCCCACACTTCCAGTTACCATGGCGTTACGGCTCGAGGCTAACCAACACACGGCGTCAAGGGACAAGACAGATCCTCAAACAAAAAGTGATGTGCATCTTCAAGTGGGAGAGAGGTGGTGCAGCTTTATTCAGCATAAACAGAAGAAAATGGTTTAAAAAAAACTCAAATAGGACTGGATTCTCCCCCAAAAAACTGTTAAAGATTTCTGGATCTATGAACGATTAAATAAAAGAGCTTGATTGAGGCTTCTTTGAACTGAACTTGTACTGATTTACTGACTGGGAAAAGAGTTTTGAGAACCCTTTTCTTTGGTGCATTCCTTCTATTGAATACACCTGTCATAATCTCTAAGCATAATACATAATCTCTGACAAATATTTCAGATATACATGAGATATAAGATCAACAGAGAGCTCTGAAGAAACGTTCATCTTATTCTTCAATTATCAGTGTGGATTCTAAATTGAATGTATGATATTATATGACATGTAGATATTGCTTAACGTATCAAAGTCATTTATTCAATTTGACTTTTTGTGTTTGTTAGTGTATCTGACAATCAAATTTAGTTCAAATTGTATATTTCATTTGATAGTCAGCTCATACCACTTCACATTCAGAAAATGCACATTAGATTACTACAAAATGCACCAGGTCAATGTCACATACATTTTAGTTTGCCGTCTTTTTTTTATTGTGAATGTTATGTATTCAACAGACACTCAAAAATCACAATCTTCTTTTTAATTCTGTACCTTTACACATTTTTTTTAAATGGGAAAGAAATAAAGTGTGATTGCCTGCATGTGTAATACATTAAAAAAAGTATGTCAAGGACATTCAAATGTCAGGACGAAACCAAGACGTAGCACGTTAATAGCTATTCAGCCCTGTGTGAATCCATTAGATGTTTACCACTTATAAACGCCTCAGAGTCGATAATGAGAATGGCGGTGACACAGAGCAGCTGATCTCTGAGGGTACGACATCTGATGAAACACTCTTGAACATCTCCAGAGGACCGGAACCAACACGTTGAGCCTGGAGACCGCTCAAGTTGCATCAGACGCTCTGAGCACGCACACGTATTGAAACATTGACGTAGACCTATTTGTTTATACAAAACCGCACTTCTTATATGTGACTTATCACACAGTTTCTGAGAAACATCCATTAAAGTTTCCTCTTATAGACAGCATCATGAGGGATATGACCCAGATGAACTTGCCTTATCTTCACTGTACTGCACCTGCAAACACAATAGATTAAATTCTAACTATGTGTTCGAAATGTTTCGCTAAATCAGCTGTTGTACTGGGATTAGGTCTTCTCATTGCCTTTCTATTTTTATTGGGCACACATGCAGGATATGGATGCTTAGTGTGGTATATACCCCGGCATTAAAATGAGTCAAGCAATCTTTATGCTGCAGACTTTATCAACACAGTGATAATAAAACAAAACAAATAAGAATAAGGAAACAGTAAATTCCAGACAAGAAAGAACAATGCATGCAAAGGGAGCAGTAGAGACACTGACATGGATCATTAACATCTAAAAAAAGGAACTGAAATATGAGTAAGGAAATAAGAAAGGTAAGTCATGATAAGCAATTAAAAAACTTCATTCAAATGTTCAAAACACACATATGACATTATTTATATGAAGAAAAAATAGAAAAATTGGAGTATAGACTCAGTCTCACCCTGGATGCATTAGTAGCATTCATTTTGCACATTTAAAGTTGACACTGTTCTTGATTGCAGGTGAGCAGGTATTGTTCCCAGGACCTGGGTCTTTGTGCTCTTCGTTAAAGCTTTGTTTGTACAATAATTACACAGACAAAACACGATCAGCAACTTCTTTTAATGGAAGCTTAACTCGTGCAAATTACACCTTAGCTGACAATCGTCGTCATATAAAATAAAACAATAAAACATGACGTCCTCATGCAGTGACTTTGCACACCTCAGTGTGGATTCTCCTGTAAAAATGAAGTCAGACACCAGCTTCAACTTTTATTTTTGCGGTCTTGCATATCCCAAACAAAGAGGCTTTAGTTTGATTGCACTATTTGGAATACTGGTTTGATAAGCAAATCCTGCACCGCATGGAAAGAAGGCATGTATGCTTTGTCTTCAAGAGCACACCTCAGAGAATTTCCTACTGCTTATCAGACATTTTCAGGATTTGCTCCCGGCTGTGAGAACGCGGCATTCATTCCCATTAAACACACCTGCAGCCTGCAAAACTCCTCCACACTGCTGTCCAAGGCCACAAGACACTCCCCTTGTCAGTTTGGCTGATGTAATGTTGCTGTGGTTTCATTAACAGAATGGAGCCAATAGCAGCAGGACAGGTTATGGCTCAGGGATGCTTTTCATTTCGGCAGCCATTCACACAGCTCCATGTGCCACGACCTCAACCTGACGGCTCAACAGTAACAAAGCCCCCAGTTATTTGCAAGCCAAATTTCATCCAGCTCTACAGGATTTAGTGGGAACACACAGAAACATGGATGGAAATGCCTATTTGCACAGCACAGGAAAGCACACAAGCAGCATGTGTGTCTGTGTGTGTCCGGTACGCGGCTGCTCACATGGAAGAGATATCTTACTGGGAATTGGTGACAGTAAGACACTGGTGAGTGTTCGAGAGCAGGAAATAAAACGAATGACTCATCTAAGGTGTGTGTGATGACTTGGGCTTCAAGTATGCTATCAAACCTCTGAAGAGAATGGCTCGAAGAAAAACATTTTAACAAAAGAAAAAATTCAGAGGTGTTTAAAACAGAAGATCTTAATGATTAATAAAGCACATAATCCAGATCGGCCTGTTCATCACAGTGACTCTGCAACAAAGAAAGATCTTCGAGATAGCCACCCCCTTTTTTCTAACCACATATTCCAGCCCACTGATATATACACACAGTTGTCAGGGTTGATTTACAATCCCCTCGTCGATTTTTTTATCTGAACACAGCCCAGGCTGACACACTTCCTTTTGTGAAAACATGGAGGATTTAGAGTAAGATAAACATGTCTTAAAGCAAAGGAGGACTGGGCTTCTTCACTTGTGACCTTAATTACTTGAGGCTACTCTCTCTGCTTTGAGGCAGAGTAGCCATTTTTAACCAAAACGGTGAGAGTTTTTCAACACAAAAAATTATTTGGGAATCGTGCAGAATGGTTTAGAGTCTCAGACATTCATATTTTATTAAATGGCTGTTTGTTGGTGCAGGAAAGCCAGCATGATCTTTTGTGACATATCACATATCTGTACACATATCTACAAACTGTATAATACATATATATTTTAAATTGATAATGTCTGCTGAAAATATCTGATATCACTTAGAAATCTCTCCTAAATTTTTGAGAAAAACAAGAGAAGTTTGGGAACACCCAAAAAGCAGTTTAGCAAGTCCCCAAAATTAATTTTTGATATTATATGGGAGAGGCCCCATTGGATGTCCTCTAAATCTTTGCAGAGCAACAATATGGGATGCAACACAAAAAAAGAAGAAGAAGTTTGTGATCTCCAAGATGGAACCGATACAAGTTATTAACATTGTCAGGGCACAAATTGAAGAACCACATGACGGAGAGTTAATGGTGGATTTTTGTAGCTAGGATTTTACCATTGGGAAAAGTCTGATTCACCCTTTGGGAGCATCCACAAGGCAACAAGAAACAGCCAACATCTTTGTCGCATGGAAATCTGAAGAGAAAAGGCAAATGATGTTCTCATCTCTGAAGCAAATGAAAACATGGATTCATTTATGCTTGCAAACTGAACATGCTCTCTAGATGTAACTTACATTCACATAATTCTGCTTTTTTCATAGTTAACAAGACATTTTTTTTTCAGCACTGTAGTGAGATTTTATTCCAGAGATCATCATGAAGAGATGCTACTTCTCAAATGCCATCATATTGATAGATGTCATATTGGCATCTGTAATTGCTGCCAAACTTCTCAAATTTCCCAGTTAGACATACTTCAGAAGGATTTTTTTCCACTGAGAAGTGGGAAAAAGTCCCATTTCCCAGTCATTCACATATGCAATATTATATGCAGTGAAGTGGGATTTGGAGTGTCTGATGCTTAAAGGTATAATGGACGATGTTTTAGCCAATGAACGGCGTGATGCGAGTGTCAACTATTGGTCCTCTGACATTTCAATCACGCTGAAGAAATGCTTGCGTAACGCCGTCAAACGCGCTCGTAGGAGCAGCAGAGCAGGTAGGATGGTCTGGCGCATGCGCGTTTTTCAAAAAGCGAGTAACAAACGTTTGGCTTCGACTCTTTCGAGAAAATCGTCCACTATATCTTTAACTGATTACCCAAATAGCAATTTGTTCAAATTGCCCAGAATTTTATGAGAAGTCAGGTTTATGCCTTTGGGCTGGGATTTACATGATACGAGCCCCTAAAGCTGACTTGGCAATACGTTGTGACAGCGTCAGGAAGCCTGTGATGGACTGGCATCCCGGTGTGTCCTGCACAGTAAACTGAGATTGGCTCTGCACAGGATTAAGAGCTGTAGGCAATCAGTGGTAAAGTGACAGGATAAAACATCCCAGATCAAACCACAACTCAAGATTCTCACATATCAAGGTGGAACGATGAAGAATAATGAGGTGTGTCAAATTTAACCTCATATGCACACTGGCCATTAAGGTGAATAGACGATCAACCATTATGAGATTTAAAACACAATCACATACACACAGCACACTGAATATATCATTAACGACCAAACAATAGGCTGTTCATAATAGTGGTTGAAGTGTTTCAAATTTATTTGGGGTTGTTCAAGTCTTTGTGCTGTGAACAAACAAAGATGACAATGCTGGGAAATGATAGTCATCACACACATGCGCTCCTAATAACACTTATCACGTAAAATGAGCAACCGTTTTCCACGGGCGTGTTTTAACCGGAAAAGCAGATAACAGCTTGAAGAGAGAGTCGTCACCGTGTTGATTTTTTATTGGTTATCGGTGTCAGCTGGAATTTCAAGCATGACGCCAGTCATGTTTCCTCACACGACTCTTCTGGTTTCTGAAGGTACTGCTCGACAACGCCGACAATAGTCGACACTTCTGCCATGGCACCTTTACCTGGTGAAAAGACGAGTTAAAAGCCACTGAATCATTTCGAAATAGAAAAATGAATCATCGCTCATGTGAACAATAGTATTACATAAACAAGTTTAACTGCAGAGAAAATGATTCTGCTTGCTTTTCTCACCAGCTAAACCAGTTTTCCTTTAACTGGCTGGATTAGTCACTAACCATTAAAAAATTAACTTTAGGTGTTAAAAGAGTTCGTGCGCGGTGCCAGATGACTGCTAGAGATGAAAGAAATGGTTTATTTTGTTCTTTCAGGAAAGTTACATCCACAGACGTGAGTCTGATGCCAGGAGCTGATTTAAGGCCCTTGACTCATTGAGTTTTACACAGTTTTCGAAGGAGAGGATGAAAAATCTCCAGTGGTCTATGGGAGCTAAACCTTTCCTGACAGTGTCTGTGAAATTTTAAGAACTATACTTTGGATAGTTTTATTTGTGAATCAGCTTGATTAAAACATTTCACGCCTCTTTATTTGGGCAGGGCTGAGCTGACCGAGCCGGGTTGATTTCCAATCCATTGTTTGTCGGTTAGATTCCTCATCCTGCCCCGTCCAATTGTTGACGTGGCCTTGGGCAAAATATTAAACGCCAAGTTGTTTTGATGGGTGTGAGAGCATGTTGCATGACAAGTCTTCACCACTGGTGTCTGACTTCTGACTTGATAATTAGAGAACAAGTGAGGGTGATCGATCAAGCAAAGTGAGTTCAAATGGCTCAATCACAATTTAAATGAAGTCAATATTTCATTTCTTTTGATGTATCTATAAAATGGCATATAGTTGAAACTGAAAACTAAAACTATAGTTTTAGTCTGTATATGTGGAAATTAATGAACATCAGCTTCCCTGATATGACAACCAACCTTCATCTCCACACACTAGCTTCTTAGCGATACAGGGTATTTCCACATATCCAAACTCCTTGAGCCTGGACACCTGCTGGGCTGTAATAGGATGCAGCCACATAGCAGTATTCATGGCGGGGCAAAAGAGGAGAGGTCGACTGGTATCCCAGGCTCTCACCACACACGTCTGTAAGATTTAAACACAAATGTATCTGGAAATGGTAGCATATAAATTAAATGATAAACAATTTCTTTCCATCACATGTTCTCACCAATAAATTGTCACAAATGCCACTAGCAATCTTTCCCAGAGTGTTGGCATCAAGAGGGGCGATGACAAATAAGTCTGCCCACCGTCTCAGTTCAATGTGCAGCACAGGGTCTGATCTCTGAGTCCACAGCTATAGAGGAGAAGCAGTGGGGTAAAAATTAATAAGTCACTTGCTCTTTCACTTATTGCCTAGAATGTGGGACACTTTATGTTGAAAAATCGCAGTCTCTTCTGGCACTTAGCCTTCTTTTTCACTAGCAAAAATTCTTCAACTCAACAATTTTTTTGATTGAAAAATCATGGCAATATTTATTTCACATGTTGAAATTCTATCACATAAGGTTTGAAGGGATCCACATGTCAGCTGTTGAAAACTTAAAAAAAAGAGTTAATATATTCACAGCAACACCTGCGATAAATGAATGAAAAATTAATCACGTTTAAAGTTACCTCCCACTCGTCTTTGTCACTGTAGATTTTGACTGATATCTCTGCGGGGTTGTAGAAGTGCTTGGCATGCTCTGTGGTGACCACTCTCACGTCCACCTAAACCATAAAACGGGATAAAGACATTTACAAGCACCTTGTTACTTTGGTAACAGTACTTAAAAAATAAAACAAAAAAGCACCTGTAAATGTTCATGCACAACGTTTTTATGGTGGCGTTTTTAATTGTTGTGACTGCTGAATGCTCTGATTCTTTAACATCCAAAAAGTAGATTTTGTTGTTCGCTTGCTCCCACCAACTCAGAAGAACTACTTCTTGTTAGATAATTGTGTCTAATGCACTAAATGTGTCTAAATAAAGTTGAAGTATCAGCTTTGAATAATAAACTTCAGAATGTAACAGATTCCCCTAAATACAGCCCCAATTTTCTCCCCAAATATATTTTTTAATATTTCTCATATTAAAAATACAAGCTTAGTATTTTCCATGTCTTGTCCTCTGTACTGTCTTGTTGTTATATTCATTTTCGTTGATATAAAATATAAATAGCAAGCAATCAAAGGTCTGCCTAGCTGTGTGAAACTGTTTTCTTAAAATACTTAGGTCAAAAAGTCAATTTACTAGATGCTGAGTAATGGTATTAAGATATATATATATATACAGATGGAATCAAAAACTATTTTTGAAATCAGAGAATAAAGAAATGAGGAACTGGCTGGTTGTTTCATATATATACATTAAAATGTGTTATTTTTGCCAAATTGAGAGCATGTTTGTTTGAGCTCAACAGAAAACTATCAAGCCAAACATAAAGGCTATTTAGATCAATGAGGTCAATTCAGAGCCTCAAAATGATAAAATATACTTCAACAATCAGTGACAGAGATGAAACAGATAACATCAGATAAGATACGTCAGAGTTCAGAATTAAAACAGTGATGTCATCAACAAATGTTTATAGAGTTCTAACAGATAAAAAAACACTACCCCTATGAGATACAACAGGTGTCATATGCTATTCTCTACAGTGATGACAAAAAAATGTCGAATGTGTTGCCTGATTCGTTGTTCCTTTTCAGATTTGTATTTAATGGTTACTTCATTAATCGCAATAATTTTTATCTCGTTTTTTATAACCAAATTAGGACAACTGCCATAAGATTGATGTAATTTTTAAGAGTCACTACCATAAATATTTTGACAAAAAACTGACTCGTCTATGTGTTGGTGTTAGCTATAGATTTATAGTAACTGACTATTTAAACCGAGGGTTGATGAACACAATGAGTGAACTAAAGGGTAAAATATGGTCACGTTGCTCATTTTCACCAGCTCTTCTTGATATTGAAATTAACTGGGCATGGAGTTGCCTAACATCTCCACCTTGCGGCAAATGTGTGTTTGTGCGGACGATGGCATGTTTAGAAGCAGTGAAATATAAACCATGAAGGCATGAATGTCAATAACAGAGTCACACATGTAAAAAAGCAGCTCACCCCGGGGAGCTGAAGAAGCTGTGACACCAGCAGAGGCAGTTTTAAAGCTGCGACGCTTCCTGTAACACCAACGAGCACACAAAATGTTCCAGGGGGCTTCAGCAAGTCAGATTTTAAACAAGAAACGTCTCCGTCTGTCTGCATATTCACTCTGTTCTGAGCTACGCGCTCAACGAGCTGCCGCCCGCCGTGCTGTCGGACAGCCACTGCCACTTCCGTAAACATTCACCACGGACCAATCAGCGGGGGACAGCACAACTACGTCATGACGCAAGCAGATTCGGACGCATGCACGCATGGAGAATATTCTGGGTATTTGCGGAAGCCTTTTGCGGGACAACTAACGTGACCGGAGGAGACCTCTGATAGTGTTACACTGGCCTGAAGTATCTCTCAAATTTCTGAAAACAAAGCGTCGCCATGCCGCTTACTCCCCTCGTTTACTGGGCTCAGCGGCACGAAGAAGTTTACCTACGAATAGAGCTGACGGACGCTCGGGTGAGTTAGTTAACCTGCTGTGACAGTAATTCAGCACAGCATTGCCTCGCAAACTCATTTTACACTACGGACGTCTAACTAAATCGCAAATGAATGCTGCAGGCTGCTGTAAACACTTCTCTGATGTGCAGCTATATCGTGCGCTAATAATTAAGGAAATTCTCTGAAGCGTGGCTCATAATAACACAGCTCCCTGCTCAGGCCCCTCACTATCTGTCGACATTGACCTGACCAAATATTTTATTAGTGTTGTGAATGAGTAACGACTGTTTGAGGATAGTATTAGTAGGTAGTAGGTTAGTGACAAACACGTTATCAGGGGAAAGAGCAGGCATGTACAGGTGGGGCAAGGATGAGGATCAGGTGGAGTACTACCAGACTCCTGGCTGCATGTTGTCTGACCAGATCTGGTAATCAGATTTCTTTGAACAGCATAGTTTAGTATAGCATACCGGTGCATGATGGCCCATTCACCTCAAAATGTTTCAAAGTAAAATAAATACTCTGTCTGGTATTGAGTTTTGTTTTGTTAAAACACTGAATTTCATTTTAAATCTAAAAGATACATTTTGTGAGACTATTGCAACAATGTTCAGTATAAAGACTCAAATCAGAGATGAAAAACTAGCAGAAGGAGAGTTTTTAGATTTTACAACCTCTGATACCTCCAACTCCAGATATTAAAGCTTGAGGATTGCAGCTGTTGTACAGTGACATTAAGTGTATTATCTTCTTTACTGATCTTTCAGTTGGAGTGAGGATCTGCGCTGTCCTTCATTTTCCCCCTCCTCGTATCATTTTGTTGTTCTCATCCTGCACAGCTTTAATTTTCCATATATATTTTTTTTCTTCCCCAGAACATTAGCATCCATGTACATGAAAATGTCCTCCACTTTGCAGGTAATACACATTCACTGATTTCACATTCGCTTGCTGGAACAAAACCATTTTAAAATACATATTTTGTGGCATTTTTTGTCTTTTATCTTGTGTGCAGCTCAGGGTAATGGTGCAAAGGGACAGAATGAATACGAGTTCAACTTGGCATTTCTTTTACCGGTGAAGACAAAGGTGTGTTTTTCATTTAGTTTGTCTTAATAATTTACTTTTCACCAGAAACACTTGTACTTATCGCTAGTCCTTGAAACGGATCACTTGATGGTGAAACATTTTTAAAGTCGTCCATCCTCGACTTCTCACTTTCCATCAGATGTATTTGGAAAAATGTCATTAATGCGTTTCCAGGTGAGTCACAAGTCCACGCAGCGACAGGTGAACATTACCGTGAAGAAAGAGCAATGGGGCTGGTGGGAAAGACTGACGCTGCAGGAGCGTAGACCTGTCTTCTTATCGCCCGACTTCGACCGCTGGCTGGAGGAGTCAGATGCTGAGATGGAGATCCGGGAAAAGGTGTGGTTAAGTTCGTGTTGTTACATCAATACAGCGCCACACACAATGTCAGATTTGATTGCCATTTTCATAGCTAATAATGGTGTGTGTGTGAGAGAAACATCGTCAGAGCTGCCTTTGCATTTTTATTGAGGGCACAGTTGTTGAACTCCCTTGATTGCAGGAAGAGCGATCAAGATAAGAAAAGGAGCAAAGTTGAATTGATACATTCGGAAACAGAATTTCTTGGGCAGCAGTTTGGTTCAGATCAAAAGAAAGGGACAGCAAGCTCGTAGGTGACAAAAGTTGGGGCAATTTGTTTTTTATTGAACGGGGCTTTGAAATTTCACTTGTTTATTGCAAGATAGCGCCAGAGTGACAGTGCTGTAGACAAGACAGTGACCTGGAAGGATGCCTAAACTGAAGAAATCTAACAATGTGGGGGTTTCTTCTAACAAGGAGGAGAGAAAGAACAGGCTCAAGGCTGCGAGGCGTAAAGAAGAAGAAGGTGAGTATTTTCAACATGTCTGCTCTTTACATCACAATAGATTTAAAATGTGGTGTAGGATTCAAACCGCAGATCCCAGGTCTGCTTCTCTAACCTCCAGGCCACTGCTGCCACTTCACCACATGGCATTTTAAGGAAGTTTGACTTCTGACCACCTCAGTTTGTCCAGTTAGTTTTGGTATTTTCTAAAAAGATGGTGTTTCTCATATCGTTGGCGAGCTGAAATGTCAAAAACAGAGTCTGTTTATAAATATTTATGAACTTGAATGTTTTCTACTAACTGGATCTGCTGCTTTCTGTTTAGCATTTTCTTTGAACATTTCAGGTTTTATCAGCTTGAAAACAGGGTATTTGTTTGTTTACAACCTGGTCCAGTTTCTTGGTTATTCATGGATGTTCATCAACATGACAGTGCGTCTTGTCATCTTTGGAAAAGGTGAGAGAATCGGCACATTTTTACAGCTTTTTTTTTTAGTTGGATGTCATATTTGTATCGATGGATCAGCCGAATCACCGAAACCTGGTCTCGTTTCAGATTCCTTCTACGACACATTTCACACAATGTCGGACGTGATGTACTTCTGCCAGGCTCTTTCATTTGTGGAAATTCTCAACGTCGCTTTGGGCATCGTCCACTCACCCATTGGTCCAACTGTTGGACAGGTATGTTATTTCAGTTTGTGTTCAGCATCGCAGACAGATAACATTTCTTTCCGCTAATGCCGTCTTATCGTGTTCATGACGAGCGCTTCTGTCACCTTTGTTCATGCACCAGGTGCTTGGAAGGAATTTCTTCCTTTTCATCATTTTTGGTAGCCTGGAGCAAATGCACCGCCAGCCTGTCGTCTTCTTTGTTTTCTACTTGTGGAGTTTTATTGAGCTTGTTAGGCAAGTACACGTTCACTTGGTTTTCCTGTTAACAATCAAGTTTATTATTGTCAAGGCTGTGTCTTCTAAAAAAACAAAAAAAAAAAAAAAAACTGACACTTTTTAAGCAAATTTCTTGTCTGTAATACTTTCAATTGATTTTGTTAAAAAGAAAAGATGAAACCCTAACAGTGACCAAATTTAGTGGCCTGCATTTACCCTGAAATTAACCTCTTAAAGTTGAGAAGTTTTACAAACTGATTTTGGCAATTTTGACTTTAAAAGAAACAATTATATACTACGTTTTACAATTTGTCAGCAGGAATTCCTGCTGTACAACAGACTTTAAGTTAAGAAGTGTCGGCTCTTTAATAACCTTCAAGTTATTGGGCAGTATAATGATGCTCAATTCCAACGTGTTGCTGCTTTCTCAGGTACCCATTTTACATGCTGGGCTGCATCAATGTAGACTGGAAACCTCTAACCTGGCTGCGGTACAGCATCTGGATACCACTGTATCCGTTAGGGGTTTTATCTGAACGTAAGATTGATCACTTTGTGAAACATTTACATTTCTTCAGTGCAAATACTGAAAAGAGTCTCATCGCCTATCGTAGTTGCTGGAGTGATACAATCCATTCCCATCTTCGACGAAACCCGACTCTTCAGCATTCCTCTGCCAGAAGCAATCGGCACGTCTCTCAGCTTCTCCTGCCTCTTGTACCCCTATGTTGCCGTCATGTTTGTGGGTAAGTCCCAAAATCATAATCTGTCAACATGTTTTACAGTCTGAAGTCAAGGTTTTCGTTCTGGTGTTAATCTGCCTGTTTCCCCTTATTTTTTTTAGGACTTTATTTTAACATGCGGCACCTCTACAAGCAGAGGCAGAAGCGCCTCAGCACCAAAAAGAGGAAGGCAAATTGACAATAACGTTCTTCTGACACCTCTGCTGCCTGCTCATTTCTGAAAATAGTTAATTGATCTCTGTTGTTAAAAATCGAGCTTCAGACATTTAGTTTACTTCTTTTCCTTTTTTAGTGGCGTCAAACTAATTTCCTTTGTGTTGAGGTTTTAACAGCATTACATCATTGCTTATGTGATTATGATCGCACTCACTGAACAGTTTCTCTAAAATCAGACAGACTTCAGAACTCTTATAGAGCATCAGGATTAGGTATCCTCCATTTTACTGCGCTTCGTGTTTGTTTGATCCGTTTTTTTTCAACCCAGTGGTGTTTTCGACTGTAACCAGCACTGATAAGAACACACTGCAGTTGTGATATCATGTGAAGAAATCAACCTTAATTAATTATTATGAATAAGTTGTTATTTCCGATGCATCCGTCCTACAAAGCTCAGGGGAAAAACATGCCGGCGACCGCTAAATCATGTTAATATTCTGAGAGTTGCAGTCATTTTGAAAGAGAACCTGAACAGTAACTTCCAGCGTTTTCTGTACGTGTGGCAGTTATTCAACCCTGAATAAAAATGAAGTTTTAATGTGGTCTGTTTCTGGAAAATTCCTACAAAGACATGTAAAAAAAAAAAAAAAAAAAAAAAAAAACTAAAATATATATACATGTTAACATTTTCATCTCATTTTCACAAAAAAATGACGAGTCCCTTTGAGTTCTTCAAACAACACGTGAAATACTTCAGATGCTGTTCCGCTCAGGCGTCCGTGTTTCAGTTCTAATTGGGAAGTGGCTCAGCTGGAGAAGTCGGTGTGCATGGGAACGATGTTGTGATCAAAAGCGGCGTACTGGGAGTCGCCGGTGCTGGCCAGCTTGAGCTGCTGTGCGGCGTGGGTGAGCTGGAAGGCGGCGTCGGGGTGGGCCGAGTCTGGCAGCAGGGTGCACTCTCTCTCCAGGAGCTCGGCCACGCCCTTCAGGAGCTCCCAGAAGCCGAAGGCCAAGGCGGCTTTCCGCAGGCGGTTCAGCTCCTGAACACATCCAAGGGCACGAAGCGGGACATTAATGAAGTCCTGGTAAAGTGCCAGTTTCACTCCCGTTTTTGACCCTTTCTGGCTCAACTCACCTTGTAGAAAGTCTGAGTTTTATCAGGAAGTTTCCTTGCATTTCTCAGGATCTTCTGGACATCAGTCTGTACAATAACAGCATGAAAACATCTAAGTTAATGACAACTGCAGATGAAATATTGTAAAATCTTGATTGCACATGTTCATTTAAAGAATAGTGAAACGTTTCAAGCTGACGCTGTTTCTGAAAGCTCTTAACATTCAGTGCGAGAGTGTCTGTGTCACACTGCGGTACATTCACATTACACAGGGAATGCGGATTAAATCATGCTGAATGATGCAGTTCAGCTTGTTTGAGGAGTCCAAATTTTATTTTGACACGCTGGATGTCAGAAAGAAATATAAAATAATCTCCAACAGCCAGATTGTCTTCATTACAGCAGCCAATATGACAGAAATGTCAAAAGCTTTAAAGTCTCACTGCGAGGAAGTGAAAGATGAAGAGGCCGGTTTGTTGTGCTGATGAGATTAGACTATCAGTGAAAATATTCTCACATCATAAAGATATTTCCGCTAACATTCACACATTTTCCTTTTAGCCACACCCGATTTCATCAAATAACACTCCTAATCAGATTAGTTAGAAGCTCAGTTGCCACAAGTATTCACTGACGGAACAGGACTCGCTCAAAAGCAATTTGTTTTTGTCTCAACCTGGTCAATCTCTTCTAATAGTGGAGAAAATCTAGCAAAACAAACTTCAAACCAAAGAACATGGTATGAAACATTGATAAATGATTCTGAGGGCTCCGTACTACATGAACTACATAATTGAATTGAGTTCATTGATGCCACCCAGTGATTAAATATTTGTGCTCTAAATGTATTCAACCTGTTCAGAATAACTTGGAAAACCAACATATTTGACCGTCTTTTCTTAGTGGAGCGTTCCTCTTGACACGTTTCGCTTCAACTCATAATCAGTAACGTTCTCATTTTTGAGCTCATGATATTTGCAGAAGAACAGAAAAAACTTGGGTGACACATTGAAATAGCAGCTACTTGTACTTTTTAGAATTTGTGTAAATAAATAATCAGTTTGATATTTTGTGTTTTAATATGTGGGATCAACAAAGTCTGCTCTTATCTTATATTGACATAAATATGGATGTTAAAAGCTTCTCTTAATTTCAAAATAAAATATATATGAAATGTGGCACCTTTTTTTAATCAGAGTACCCATGAGAAAAGTGACAGCAGATACATTGGGGGTATGTTGTGAAAGGCATACAAGCTGTCAATTTATTTATTTTTTATGATTTTTAAGCGACTTGACTCAAAATACTCCAAAGGATCTCATTTTCCCTTTTTTCGTATTTGTCAAAATGTGGCGTCTGATCTCTGGGGATCACCAAACGACGGTGGCTTTATACAGTGTATTTGACCTCACCTGCAGCCCGCTGGCTTTAATCCACACCGTGACGTTCTGGGCGTAACTCCGTTTGGCCTGCGGCGTCACGGGGAAAGGACTCTTACTGTCGTCCTCTCCGTACGGGTTTTCAGCAGCTTCTGAAATAGGTGAGAGTTCGCGTGACACATCGGTGAATCGGCTGAATCAAGCCATCACAATCAAAGCAGTCATAAGAAAGCTGGCTCAATCATTAACTGCTGTATTGAGTACACACACACAAACACAAACAGAGTCCTTGGCACTCATGCAGCCATTTGTGGGTCAGTGTGTGACAGGTTAAGGAAGAAGAGAATCTTCTTTAACAGATTATTGTGAATATGGAAATAGGTTTCAGTTGAGTTTATTTTGAAGGCTGACATGGACACGGCGGTGAAGAGAAAAGTTACCTGAGATTGGCCCCAGGTGTGAGATCTTCCCCAGCCAGGGCAGAGGCTCCGGACCAGGCTCAAACAGAGACATCATCAGGTTGGATTTCTTTTTGCTGTCTGCCTGAGCGTACAGCATACCGAACCACTCTGGCCTGGCGAACAGAGGAACAAACTACATTAAAGACATTTACCAATGAAATATAACAACAGTTGATGATTGAGTGAATGCGATCAACATCTGACCCCAGCTGAACCAGCGCCACCATGCCCTCCACCTTCAGACTTCCATGCAGTAAGACACAAAAGTTGGGACTTTTTCCTGCCATCTGACTTGCGGAGGGTTCCTCCTCAAGCTCATCTGTGGCACCGGCCCCGACCTCGTCCACGTCTGAAATCAGGTGAAAATATCATGTTGAAACATCAGATTGCTTACAGAATTACACTGAGAACCATTTTAGAGTGTAAATATGATTTAGGAGTCCTGGAAGTGATAATCTGGTTCCTAAAGAATCCTAATCTCAACAAAAAGGAGACTGCTTGGGATTATATAAAGAAAAAAGAATTTGAGGCAACCTACATCCACAAATAATCTATGCTTAGTTTTTCTAACGGTGTTTTCAACAGACTTGCTACATCAATTCTTCTGTGGTCACACTAAATGCTGATGTTCATGTCACGCTGCACTGTGAGAAAGTTACTGCTCCTCTCTTTTTGATAGTCTTCTTTGAAAATATTGTACCGTAACTCTGGCCTGAAGCTTCTGAAAATCAGTACAAATTTATATATGTGTATTTATGTGCAAAAGTGATTTGTCTACAGGATTAAAAACATCAAACCAACCTTTGTTTACTGCAATAGGAAGAACCAGGTGTCTGGATATAACAGGTGGACTAGAGATGTCGGCAATTTCTAGGAAACCCACAATTTCCAAATCTGCAAAGCACAGAGCAGAATCACGACGAGCGCGGCAAGTAACCTCTTACTTTAAACTCTAATGGTGAAGTCTAGAGCAGGTTGGGTACCTGTGCTGACGGTTTGTGGCATGGGCTCCACCTCGTCGTCCACCACGACGGGCTCGGGGCGGGGGAACACCTGGACGTCTGACGACAGATTGCCACAGTGCAGAACAGCGTGGAACGGCGAGTATGCAAAATCAATCAGCCGTCTGCAGCCACAGAAAGACAAATGGAGCATTTCTTACTGAAGTGTTTCCTTCATACACAACTTTCTCCTCGTTTGCAATCGTACCCAAACATGCCCTGTACGCTCTTCATGCAAAGAGGTCCGTCCACAGTGAAGATCTGTCCGTCCCCTCCGCTGAGGCGAAGCAGCTCCTCTAAGTTGTCCATGGCGTCGGTCGCCTGAAGCTGCAAACATACAATATTTTTATTATTAATATTATTAAAACAAATTGAACATCTGATATATTTCATGTATTTTATTGTGAATAAAAATGGGTTTGTGAAGATCACTGATGCCTAATTTTGTTGGGGGTATTTGGGATGACAAAGGACAGAAGCAGAGAGTTTTCTGTCTCGTACTGCAAAAACCTTCTTCAGGAAAATTCAGATCAACACAAATCAGTCCGGTGGTTGACCTGAAAGCTGTGTACTTATAAGTGCGCATCGGTTTTGTGGCTGGACTCGACATGCACCAATGCGAGCAAAAAAAAAAAAAAAAAGCCAAAACGGACTCTACTTCCTGAAAAGGCTACAATCTTTCAACAACAACAGGAAACTCCTGTTTTGTGTTGTTTTCTTTTTAACACAGAGATAGATATGTGTGTGGGAGGCAGCGCTCCAAAGAGTGACTCATGCTGCTCAGGTGGGCCGGCGCTGTGGTGAACACAGAGCTGCACATTCTTGTGACGGTTACAGGGAAGACAGGTCTGTAGTTGCCCTCTGCACAGCGTCGTCGGCAACAACAGAAGCTGGTTCAGTGGAAACTGCTCCTCACCAGACCGCAGGTCTAACAAAAACACCCTTGTCCCTGGTGCACCAAACTATAATTCACTCAGGCGGCGGAGGGATAACTGATGGAAAAAAAAAAAGGCCAGGGGGTAGTAGAAAATAAGGCTTTGTCTCCACATTCAGTCTCTTTACTGCTGACAGAAATAGCTTTCCAAAATTTGTAAAATATAACACACAAGCAGAAGGCCTCCTTTGCATTGTTTTATGGAAATTATTGTTTTAAAGTCAGTGAAAATTCGGTCAGTGAGCAGCTGGTATCAAAGAACATGATTTCGTACCTCCTCTGCATTGGCTACACACATGATGAACAACTTGGTTGGGAAAGGAAAAGGCAGAGGAAACTTCTTGTCTTCTCCACGCTGCTTCAGTGTTTGGAGCGAGTGTCTGAGGGAGCCCTTTCCTATACCCAGAGATCCATCAGTGACGAGCACCAACTAAAAGACATGTGACAAATACACACAGAGAGCTGAAACCACTGGAAGAAAATGATTCATCAATATCAGCTTCAACAATTATTGATACAATCCCAATGAAGTGACTGAATAGTTTTAAAATACCTGACAGGGACATGCACTTCCCCACTCCTGCTGTACGACATTATTGACACCATTAAGTGCTGATTCAACACAAGTCTTGTCGTAGTCTTCCAATCTGCTAAGGGCCTCCTGCAGACAGAAAAAAAAAACATTAATTAAATGTTTGTCAGTCCCTCTTGAAACATACTGACTAAATTCTTCAAGGATAAATGTAATAATAAGTTCTATTTACCTGCAATGCATTGTAGTCCCTGGTGAAAGGCACCAGGAGCTCCCAGAGGGAAGAGAAAGCCATCAGTGCTGTGAACTCCAAGCGATAGTTTGAGGCCATATGTTCAAACAACATGTTGAGGCCGTGGACAGCGAGGTTCTTCCTCTGAAACTCCTCGCTGCCATCCAGACAGACTGGCCGTGTCATGGACAGGGATACGTCCATTAAGACCACGGTAGGCATGGTTCTTGTTTAGGTAGATCCCCAATATCACAGTGCACCGAAACTGTCCTCCAAAGTGCTTCTTCTGAAGGACAAGAAAGAAATGTAGGATTATCAGATGTGCATATGCCAGCAGTGTTCTCTAGATCAATTAGGGGGAAAAAAATGTGGATGTGCTTTCTCACATAAACTCAACTTGGAAAGACAAGCAATGTCACACACCTGTGTTTTGCATTGGCACAACAAAGCGAGATCAAGTGCTTTTAAGAGTGCTGTCACTCACATACAAGTTTCACCTCACAAATTAATGGAATTATTGTTTTTAAAATCAGATTTTAATTACAAATAGACATCACTTCCAACCTGTGCAAGACCCCTCTGCTTTAAAAATTAAATAAATTATACAGAATGTTATTGTCTCTTCACACACCTGTGATGTGCTTTATTCTATGGTCTGGCTCAGAAAAATACTTCTGAAATGCTTTCCTATTATCAAAAACAGGGTGATATAAAACATTCAGACATAAACCAGCCAAATGTTCTCACTAGATTAGAATACTAAAAATGACTTAGTTTATATGTCCAAAGTTCCCTGATGTGGAAGTAATCGGCCTGAGGAACCTCAATTTGTCTCATCTGCATGTTTATTTAAATCAAATAATGTAAAATACACACAGAGGAGTTATCTCAAAAAAACAATTATGCAATTTCACTGACCTAATGTTAACACAGCTATGCATTTATAAAGATACCATTATATTTTACCATGACTTTATGGGTAACTAAAAGATCGATCATATAAGTATACATGTTTATATTTGTATTTATGATTGGTTAGTTAATAAATACTGTTCACACATTAGTATGAAGTACTGTACACTGAACTGAATCAAACATTAAAACAACTGTCCCGATCAGGATCATTGATTACCGTTGTATGGAATGTATTTGTTTGTAAGCCTAGTTGTACATTCAGTGTTACTTTGTGTCTGTATTTGTGTTGCAAACTGTACAAACATCAATAACGACGTGAGGAGAAAGGAGCTAACGTTATTCGGCTAAAATAGCACTCGGCGACGTAAAGAGCCAATAAAAGAAACTGTCTGCTTTAGCGTTAAATGGTTTATGAAGAGTGTCCGCAAGAAAAAAAGCCACAAAGTTAACTGTTAATATGAGAAATAACAATAAAAATGTACATGCCATTCAACGCCTTCCTCGCATCCAGTGTTTGGAGTGCCGTCGTGTGCACCCTTATTTTCCGTCCGGGTAACAGGACAGGCGTGTACAATTTGTTCCTATGTTAATTTTACTTTCGGGACGCTTGTACGTCGAAGACGAATCTTCAGATATATCGAAGAATTATAAAAAGTAAGTGAACTCATAACAATCCTCTCCATCATAATTTAAGCAATAAAGTTTTAAGTGTAAAGTCTAGGTTTCTTGTTCAAAGACGGATTTGTTAGTATTGATAAGATTGACGTCTGTAAAAAAAGTAACTGATAAACAACAGGACTGTCTTGGGACTGTTCGCAGGATGTTGACATGTGTTGCACATGGACAGTGCTCATTTCCCCATGTAGACGAATCTAGTCACAGAGGTTTACAACTGGATTTTTACTGAAGAATATCAGATTAGAACATCAAATTGTTGAGATTTGCACTCAAATCGAGTTCCCGTGTACGTCTTCCACTGTTGGGTCCCACCTACCGACTAGGGTTCAAGTGAGGGAACATTCCAAATATGTAAAATTAATAAAATGTGCAAGATCGAGACATTGCGCAAATTATAACTTGTGCGATCCATAGATTGGCATGCAACATTGATATAATGTCCAGGGCGTTTTGGCTGATCTTTGTGCAAAAAACGGATCCATCGCTTTAGATTATTATTACAAGTATTTTTTTTCAGACAGTTTGATAAAGCATTTTGTAGTTTTTGTGAAACTTGTTAGAAAAGTGTTCATTTACTGTATTTTATTATATTTTAAGGATTTGGGCTTCAGTGCTTAAATGGAAATCACAGTCTGTTAGCATCCGAATAGAAATGAACAATTGCAAACATGCTCTTCAGAAACCTGATCTGATTGTCATTTCATCATTTCATCTCAACAGAATGAGGATGGGAATCATTGCACTGAAGTGTTGGACTTCGCTTCCCCATGGTCTGTTTGTCCACAAGGCTGGAATTTAACTAACACTGATCATTTGTAGTCTGTAACGCCGTTTCGTCAAGACAACATGAAGCACACAGGGAGAGTACCACTGAACTTTTGCTCTGGGGTTTACCTCTGCATCCTGGTCCAGCTGACCATCAGTGCCAAGCTGGGCTTGACAACGCCTCAGATCAAAGAGGATTTTGGAAAAAACTCAACACAGATGTTTAAGGCGCTGAATGAGCCACTCTCTGCTGCAAATGAGCTCGAGCCGCCTGGTCAAGTAACACCAGGAATTCAGACTGATGCTTCAGCATTCACACCAGTCAGTGCCATCAGAACTCCAGAATCAACACCAACACCCACACCTTGCTCTGCGACAATTTCTATCTCAGCATCTCCCTCAGAAGGACCATCACACAGGATGAATCAATCCCCAAAAGATCTTTTTTCTCTTGAGCAGCGCAGGCGAGGCTGGGTGATCCTGCACATTGTTGGGATGCTTTACCTGTTCTTGGCTCTTGTGGTTGTGTGCAAGGAGTTCTTTGTTCCTGCAGTGGAAGTAATCGCAGACAGGTTGGCCATCTCTGATGACGTGGCGGGAGCCACTGTCATGGCTGCAGGGAGATCCATCCCAAGGTTTTTTGCATTTTTAATAGGGATCGTGGTCGCACACAGCAAAGTGGGAATCGGCACAATCGTTGGGCCAGCTGTGTATAACATCTTGTTTGTGATTGGGATGTGTGCTTTGTTTTCACGGGAGGCTCTTCATCTGACCTGCAGGCCTTTTTTCAGGGACATGACTTTCTACATATTTCTCCTCACCTTAATAATGTTGTGTTTCTTGGACGATGTCATCATGTGGTGGGAGAGCCTGATACTGGTGGCCGGCTACACTGTTTATATAATCTTAATCAGGTTTGATGCACAACTAGAACGAGTGGTAAAACTTTTCAAACACAAGAACATTGCAAAATTCACCGCTGTGGAAGAACTGGAAACGGTAAGCAATTGTGTGGCGGTTTCTCTTGTCTTTGTTTCTGACATTCTCATGTTTTGATTTGTAAGAGAGACCCAGCTGAGTCAAATGTTTCAAATGTATGGGCTAAAGTTTATTATAGACATCCCAAAAATACATGATGGTTCACATGATGGTAATTAGAGCACATCTTTTTAGAATAAAATAAAATACAAGTTGAAGAATATAATAATAATACAATAATAATGTCCTATTGTAGTTTTCTGTGCTTGTTGCATATAATGCACTTAATTATTGTTGAGTATTAAATTTACAGGCAATATTATTCACACACACTCCTGGTGTTTCTACCTGTCAAAAACAGGAAGAAGGTTTGCATGAGCAGATAATTCACAGTGAACCCATTTTGAACTGCACTGCTATCATGTAAACTTGTAACATCGGCATAGGAAAAGCTGGGAAAAGGAATAGCCAGAGGCGCTTGCCAAAAAAAAAAAGAAAAAAAAAACCTTGTGCAGACTCCTTTTTACTGTTGCCAGTCATCTTCTACAAAATGCCTCCTATAGGAAGATGCGCCTGCAGGGGAGCATGAGTCAAGAGGATGGGAAGTCTCCGGCACTGACAGAGCTGACAGCGAGAAAAACAGTGATGACTGCTGTGAAAATGGGAACGATGAGAATGAAAACACAGAAGAGGCAGAGAAAGAAGCAACAGAAGATAAACCGTTGTCTTTAAAGTGGCCTGACGCACCATGTGAGCAAGCTGCCTACTTCTTCCTGTTGCCCATAATCCTCCCTCTCTGGCTCACAGTTCCTGATGTTCGCAACCAGGTGACTACAGCATGCATTTTCTAGATTTTTGTTTTCTTTTTTGTTTTTCATGTGTTTGATGTATATACGTTTTTGTTGTTTTTGTTGCAGAAATCCAGGAGGTTCTTTGGGATTACCTTTGTGGCTTCCATTCTGTGGATTACTCTCCTCTTGTACTTCCTTGTGTCTTTGGGTCATCAGGTAAATTAATGCAAACAGCTGTTGAACCTCTGAGATGTGAAAAATGTGTAAATGGGTTTTCCCATGACAGTCCTAGTAACTGTGAGGAAGTTCTCTCATAATAAACTATTATAGTTATTAAAAAGAGCTTTTTCCATTTTCACACGAATATGATTTTTTAAAATCTGTTTATGACAGAAAACTGTTGTTGTTTTATAAATGCAATCATTTAATGATTGGATCTTTCATTGATCATCTTGGAGAAAGCATTTTTCTGCATGTGATCCATCCTGTTCTCAGTCAGCTGTCACATCTTTACTGATGTGATCGATCAGTGGGACAAAAGTGATTTCCCACCCTGAAAGGGGCCATTAGAGTAAAGTTTTGCTATGTTGTATGTTGATTTGCATTAAGATCATACTGCACATTCATCATTGTTGGGAACCTTCATGTTTACTGTTCTATGCACGTGTTTTTGCAGGCATTGCCAACCATACATTTTTTTGCTTTAAATTGCAAGAAACTATATAGAAACAAAGCTCGTCACTAAAAAACTAAAATAATGTTGAATACTTCACCCTGAATTGATTTTTTAGTCGATTAAGTATACATTGAAATGGACTTTGAATTGTGTTCAATCAATTCATCAATCATTTTTCCTATTTAACACCATCCAAATCGCAAAAGACAATTTTTTTTTTCGCCCTGCATCATTTAAAAAAAGAACTGTAAAGGATACACTCTCAACATACTCACACACACTTGAAGCAAACATTTTACTGGTGGACTAAAATAAGAAAAGTAGAATAAAATTTGGGGAAAAATGGGAGGAGAGGAAAGATAAGTGAGAAGATAACTGTGATAAATGAGCAAATTAAAGTGCAATAAGTGAAACATCAACAATAAGAAAATGCTAAATCGGTAAAATAAGGAATAAAAATAAAAATATGCAAATAATTATGGATTCAAAATTTATTCAAAACAATGAAATTAAAGACTGGATTAAACAAATTTCCGAGTTTGGTCAAAACTATCTGGAGCTGTCAGTCTAATGAATCAGTGAAGGTGAAAAAATCTGTAAAGAAGATGAAACAAGTCCTGTATATATCTATATTTTCATAGGTGGGAGAAACTTTTGGAATCCCACACGCCTTTATGACCGTCCTGATGGGATGGAGCAGCCCGGACCTCCTCACCAGTGTGATTGTGGCTCGTAAAGGCCGGGGGGACATGGCAGTGTCCAGCTCTGTGGGCTGCAACATCTTCGACATCGCTGTTGGGTGAGCTTCCATTCCCTGATCTGTCCCGACTGACGCTGATCTCAGCCATTGTCTCCCATTTTGATGCATTTCCCGCTCTGTCACTTTCCTCCGAAGCCTCCCGGTCTCGTGGCTCCTCTTTTCGTCCATCCACGGCTCGGCTTCAGCGGCCGTCGGCACCACCGGGCTCGTCTGTTCCTGCGTGTTGCTCTTCCTCACGTTCCTCTTTGCCATCGTCCTCATGCTGTGCTGCAAGTGGAGGATGAGTAAGCTCCTGGGATCCTCCATGATCCTGCTCTACATCATCTTCCTCGTCATTTGCTTCCTGCTGCACTCTCAGGTTATTGTTTGTCCTTTCAAGACATAAAATCCCAGATTCTACTGAGACATTTACCATCTTCCTGTTGACCTGTAATCATGACCACTCAGCATTTACCGTGTAATATCATACTTCTGTATGAGATCTGCACTCACAGACCAGCACTGCAACTCATAATTGGTTCTTGAATATCTACGCTTTTGGAACTATGGATAAGAAATGTTTTTTTTTTTCTTTAAAGACTTTGACACTACCTATGATTTGGAATATTACTCAGTGAGGGTTTTTTTCTTTTATACAGACTGCATTGCAAGGGACTATTAGATGCACTTTTTAAATATTTACGTGTCTATAGTTTCAACATTATTATGTAGCATTCGAAAATTCCTATATAAACATTTGCATTTGCAAGAAGTAAGACTTCTGTATTAAGTTTTTACAATATTTTATTTTATTAAAACTAATACAAAGCTATTTTTATAGATTTTATTTGAAATATAGTATTTTTTAATAACTGGAAATAAATTTTTGCATTCATGGTTTTTTTTAAGATTCATATTCTACAAAATAAATCCGCAATTTTTTTTGTAACACTGAAAGAAAGTAAAAAAACATGAACATTTGACTTGTTGCTTCAAGTGTTGATTTAATGTATTATTTTAACTTGTAAATTGATTAAAATTCTCACTATTGACCCTCCAAACCTTAAAAAAGAAATGCCAATGCTTTTAGTTGATTTTGAGAAGAGTGTTGAACAGAATATTTTAACAAGCGTACTTTTACTTATAATCAAGTAAAACCAAAGCAGTGTTACAAATATAACTAGTTGTAGCTCAAAGGGGCCTTTTTCTGTTTTTTTGCATGTTGACAAACTCATGTATCTTTGTCACTCCGAGGCTGCTCTTATCATTTGTTTCCATAATAGTTACACAGTTTGTTTGCAAAAGAAAAAAAATACATAAATAAAAAAAATCTGATGTTTGATCTGATTTGTAAGGTTCAGTTCTTTATATGAAAATCAGAAAGAGCTCAAACTTTGAGATTTGTTTTGTAAACGATGTAAATGTTCTGTTCATGTCACTCACTGCTCATTGAGGTCTTATAGTAATAAATAAGGAAATCAATTCATTGAGAGGTCCAACAGGAACAAAAACACTTGAACTATATTTAATTCTAAATTACACTTTTCAAAGAACTCTGCCGGTTATCAGTAATACCTATTATTAATATATTATGTAACTCCTCATTACAACGTGGAAACAAAACATTCATGTGCATCAGTTAGCGTGCAGCACCGCTTCCTGCCCGGCGGATACACCGTTCATCCAGATAAACAGTTCCGCTGTCATAAGCACAGATAAAAGAGGGATATACTTAATGAATACACTCATTCTAATATAATTTAATGATGTATTGATGAAAATATTTATACATTTTATGACTGAAAAGTAACTGTTAACCCCTTCAATAGAATATTTTATGATGCACTAACTCAGTGATTGCAAATGTTAGTTTATGCATCAATAATAATTTTTTGTTTTGTACTTATGCAATATAAAACATTTATAGGTATGTAATTGTATCAGGTAGCTGTAATCTGTGGGAAACTTTGATTATTGTGCATTAAATGAAATATTAGAGAGGCATAAACATGAAGCGAGAGTGAGACAATGCACATAATCCTCTTAGACGACTTCAGGTATTAGGTATTATGCTGATCCATTGTGAAGCCTCGTTCTATGTCCTACATAACCCTTTGGTCATTGCCAAGAGTTTGTGATTGTGCCGCCACATCTGACTGGAGAAATTAGCTTCTGGACATTGCTGCTCCCTGCAAGCTAAAGGGCCGATGATATGGTAAGTCTGCCTCTGTCATTAAATATGCTTTATTTGTTGCCTTAGTTTGGGAAGGGAATAAGTCCAGATCCTTACAAATGTCCATACTGTTTTCATTCCTTTTACCAGGCCCTCATTGCTACTTCATACATTTGAGTTTTGTCTTTGGAATTTTGCTTAATGACCCTTGAAAAGGACTTGGTATTAAAATTTAATCCACGAAGGGTTTTCATGAAATGTTCAGATACATTCACATTTAGACGACTAGTACTCTGATCCTCTCTAATGTCATTTTATTCTTGATGATTCCTTTAACTTGACTTATAGGCTGGGTTTTCTGAAGATTCGAGGATGTGACATGACTCACACTGCTGAGGTTGTGAATCGTGTCGACCCATGGTCTGCTGGGGAGCGAGCCAGACTCTACCGAAGCCCATTGATGCATCCTAATTTAACCTAGCCGCGAGTGAGACTGCTTTTGGAGGACGATGCATTGCACAAGGAGGAAGCGACTGCAGCTGAGCCGAGTTCTTTTCCTCCTCTCCGGGGTGTTCCTCTGCACGCTCTACCAGCTGACCATCAGTGCCAGGCTCTACAAGTCTCTGTCCATGCCTCAGATTGGAGGCGACTATGGGGAAGGTTCAACAGAGGGGGTTGAGGAGGCCACGGTGGAGACTGCGGGGCTGGAGGAGCCGCTCACCGCGGCCCAGGAAGTCGAGCCCACAGATCAGACAACGCCAGAAATGCACGTGGTCCATCAAACGGACACAACTTCAGATTTCAGAAGTGCTGCCCCCACTGACTCTCCATTATTGCCAACCACCAACAGAACTCTTGTGCACTGCATATTTGTGTCTCCCGAGCCTCCGCCGCCGACGCCCGCTCCGCCCAAACCCCCAGCCGAAGCTCCACACATGAAGGGAGAATACCCCGAGGACATCTTCTCTATCGAGGACCGCCGGCGAGGCTGGGTGATTCTCCACATCATGGGGATGATGTACATGTTTGTGTCTCTCGCGATCGTGTGCGACGAGTTCTTCGTTCCCGCCCTCGGGGTCATAACGGACAAGTTGGCCATCTCTGACGACGTGGCCGGAGCCACTTTCATGGCTGCCGGGGGATCGGCCCCGGAGCTTTTCACCTCACTGATCGGCGTCTTCATTGCCCACAGCAACGTGGGCATCGGCACGATCGTCGGGTCAGCCGTGTTCAACATTTTGTTTGTGATCGGGATGTGCGCGCTGTTTTCACGGGAGGTTCTCCACCTGACCTGGTGGCCTCTTTTCAGGGACGTGTCGTTCTACATCTTCGACCTCATCTTGCTCATCATCTTTTTCTTGGACAACGTCATCATGTGGTGGGAGAGCATGATGCTGGTGGGCGGTTACACTATTTATGTCGTTTTCATGAAGTTTAACGCTCAGCTAGAGCGAGCGTTCAAGACCCAGCTCCACAAGCACAAGAGCATCGTCAAAGTCATCGCTGTGGAAGAACCAGAGAAGGTAAGCACTCACGTCCACAAAACTGGGCAGGATTTGTGTAAACAATTGAAATTACTGCTTTCCTTACTTCACAGAGTGAATAATTCTTCTTCAGGTTTTTATTATTGCAAAGTTCAGGGTTACTTTGACAATAGTTTTACAAATTGGCCCTTTCAAGAACAGCATTTCCTGCAGCTATTTGAGTGAAATTAAACCGGCAGAATTGTTGATACTCAACAAAATATGCAATTAATAGGTTTGCTGTTGATTCATTATGGAAATATGTCCACATTTGTCAATATTCACACCCTCTCTACACTTGCTTGTTGCATTTTAAGGCCGCCATGATGAGACGAGTCATAGATACTTGAAAAAAAAACTTTGACGAACCAAAGCTGATCAGCCACAGCAGGCTAATCCTTTGAGGAGTTACTGTGGCACCAACGTGACTGTAGTGAACGTGATCAAGTGAGAATTCGTATAGCTTCTGTTGGGATCTGAAAGTTTCTTTCACATGTGCATTCATTCACGAAGCTGTTTTTATTGAGATGTTACATAAGTACACTCGAATGTTTATTTTTACCTTGATATGATGAGAGACACATTTACAAAGTTATTAAAGTGTTCATGATCATGACTTACAGCTGCATCCGTTTTTACTTTTAAATGTATTACACACAGTGTGTGTAAAATATGAAAATACCAATATGTGCAAGTTTATACACATCTGTGAAGTAGAATTTACTGATTACCGACTAATCTCTGAAAAAAATATCGTTGTTGCACACAGACGGATGAGGAAAGTGAAGATAACACGCCTCCTCCTCCAGAGGACAAGAATCGGCTAAAGGTAAAAATCAACCAGCTAATTCATTCCGAAGAGAAAAACACAAATCAATGACTCCATGAATCGAACGCTCATAGAATTTAATTTTCTTTCCATTCCTATTTATGTCTCTGTTTGTCGCATCTTGTTTACAAGCCTGTGATTCACATTTCATCCATATGTTAAGAAAACAGAAGCTCACTCCAACATGACTGTGTGACTGTGTTGCCTCACAGCGAGGAGCTGTCATAACCTCGGTAATCTCTCTCCACAGTTGAAGCCCTCCCTTCAGAGAGGGGGGAGTTCAGCATCTCTGCACAACAGCACCATGAGAAACACCATTTTCCAGCTCATGATTCACACATTAGACCCTCTGGGAGAGGGTGAGTACGCGTTCAAAAACTGCTTTTATGACGTCCGTCCGGGGGCGATGTCCTTCTCGTTGCACAAAGGATTAGCAGACTTCCCCATACGAAGGCAGCACTAAGTCCAGATTGATACTAATCAGATAAATACCTCCCTCGGTCTATAGATGGATCCATTTATGAGTCCACAGTGAATCATGGGAGGGAAGTGAAAAGGAAGAAGACTATCCCTGCCACTGTGTTTAAATGATTTAGTGCAAATAGTTCATTTTCAGTTGAGTCTGTTTAAATGCATTATGGGAGAAAGTGCTCAAGACTGATCAGCATGAGCTGGTTTCATGAAAACAAGCCGTTCGTGATAAATTTTCAAGTGCGGCCAGATGCATCATTCTTGTCATACCAAAGTAATCCCAGAACATATTTTTATCTGCTCTGCTTGCCTGCAGGAATGATACAGTACAGTGCGTCTCAGCTTGTGTACCTACTTCCTCCTGTTTTGTTGTTTTGCAGGCCTCAGGGTTCAACATGATTCACTACTTCAGCATAAAGTTTAGATTTCAATGAGCCTATGAAAAGAAAATGGGATCAGTTGCATCTTACCCTTTCTTCATATATGTATAATCAATCAGTTTGGACTATTGGAGAGACCTTTCCACACTTACCTGTAGCTTATTTCTGTCAAACTAAAGCTTTTCATCAGTCCAGCATGTTTCTGACTGTCTGTGATCTTAATTAGAAATAATAACCCTCATTAGATGATGCTCTCTGTTTCACTGTGTTTTCTGGAATTACTTGAATGCACTGCTTTATTGGCTTTATAAGGTTGCAGTAAATATAGAGGATTCGACATCCTGCTGTTTTCTTTATCATTTATATGCTTCTTGTACAGTAATTTCTGCCGGACTGCCTGCATAATCGTAAGAGTTAATTAGCTGAATGGTTAGTTTTGCTTCATTAGTTTTAATTTTTAATGTTAGTTCATTAGTTGGCAAAACACGTCCTGACTTTCGCTTTTTAGTGCATCTTTCTCTTTAGATCCTTTTACCACACTGAACAGAGTTGCTATAAGGTTCGTACTGCTGCTATTGATGTACAGCTATTGACATTGCTTGTTCTCTGCTCAGCACTGTTAAACATGACTGAGTAACCCAACACCCCTTTCTAAGATGATTTCTGCTTTGATTGTTCGTAGGGAAATTTAAGGAGAAGGCTGAGATTCTGAATAATGTGGCGAGACGGAAGGCAGAGGGCAAATCTCAAAGCAAAAGTGAAGGTAAAACATGGAAAGATGTGAAGACGCCCTTCATAAGGCTTTCGGATTACTCACAAACAAAAACTGAAAGCCAAGCTGCAAAGTTCTATTACACAGTGAAAAAAAAAAAAAAAACTTCGATGAAGTGATTCACAAACTAATCACAGATGCAGTTCTTCTCTCCATTTTGAAGTAAGATCATGTTTTTCTTGCATTTCTTTCTGCTGCGTGTTGTTGGCTGGTGATCAGAAATCAAATGACATTAAATTTACACTGAATTGTTTTTTCAAGGGATAAAAAACTCTTTAACATTGCATACAGTGCACTAAAACTGAAATACACATGCAGTGCTGTAAAAAAGCAAATGCACATGAAGACGGGTAATTCAACTCATTTTCCCATACTTTATGTACTTGTAAGCAACACATTCACTTCTCTGAAGGTGGCTGTGAAGTCTAAATATACACAGGAGCTGTCATCGATAAGTGAATGAGTCACAGTCTGGGATTCCTTTCACAGATGGCGGAGAGAAAAGTGAGGACAAGAAAGAGCCAGAGGCTGCCCCGGCTGCAGAGACGGAGAAGAAGGAGCAGCCAGAGGACAAGAAGGTACACTCCAAAAAGCCCAGAAGTCACTCTTTGATACCTGTCTATGTAAGAATCAGTGTCCAGAGCTACGGCTTTTGTCAAGAAGTCACGTCAAGCATGTCTGGCCGCTGCTTTTTACATCTTTTGTCCATCTCGATGTCTTCAGGACGATGTTCCAGCAGATCAGGACAATCCAGAAGGCTCGGAAGACTCCGGCAGTGACGAAGAGGACAGCGATGAAGACAGCGATGAATCCAGTGAGGATGAGGAAGATGATGATGATGATGAAGAGGAGGAGGAGGATAATGAGGAGGAAAAGGAAGACGAGCCTCTGTCTTTAGAGTGGCCTGAAACAAGACGCAAACAGGCCACCTACCTCTTCCTGCTGCCCATCGTCTTTCCTCTGTGGCTGACGGTCCCCGACGTTCGAAACCAGGTGAGAGAAAGAGACGCACGTCCAAAGACCGGCAGTTAAAGCTCCTTTCCCCTCTGGGTTTCACTTTCGTATCATTTTTGTCCCACAGAAATCCAGAAAGTTCTTTGTGTTCACCTTTCTGGGCTCCATCGTGTGGATCGCTGTGTTCTCCTACCTCATGGTGTGGTGGGCTCACCAGGTCAGTCCCGGCAGGCTGTCCTGAGAGGTTTACAGACAGACGCCGTGTCCGTCTCACTACACACAACAAGTTTAGATGCCGTGAGAAACCCTTCTTTATTTTAGATTCATTCTTCATGAGGTCAATGGGGTCTGAACGAAGTATATGGAGTTTGTATTTCAAATAAAGAATGTAATCTGTAGACAGAATTGACCCTTTGTATGTACAGTTTGAAAATCAGTATGTTTACCAAGTGTCATATGACATCGAAGGTGATAAGAACTCAAGAAAAAACAAAAAAGAAGGGAGAAAAACAGGGTAAAACCATAGTAGACAATAATACTACTTATAATAATAACAATAGTAATACTATCCTTGCTGTGGGCTCATCAAAGCAAAAAAAAAAGTGAAAAAAAACAACAGAAAAACTTACTTTTTAGTGAAATGTTGCAGTGATCAGGGATTACGTGCTTTGATAACGTTAGAATTTGTGTCTTTTCCCGTTTGTGAAAACTGACACATCCTTTTCCTTTTGAAAGAACGAACAGTGTGCCATTACTGTAGCTTCTCTCCGTTTTGACTTCTGCTTTGCTCACACAGGTGGGTGAGACCATCGGCATCTCGGAGGAGATCATGGGCCTGACCATCCTGGCAGCGGGGACGTCCATCCCCGACCTGATCACCAGCGTGATCGTTGCCCGTAAAGGCCTGGGGGACATGGCGGTGTCCAGCTCCGTGGGCAGCAACATCTTCGACATCACCGTTGGGTGAGTCTCTGTTCTTACGTCTGACGTGCCATAAAACGAGCCGATTCAACGGATTCATCTCTGCCTCTCGCAGCCTCCCTGTGCCCTGGCTCCTCTACTCCTCCTTCCACGGCTTCGCTCCGGTGGCCGTCAGCAGCAACGGGCTCTTCTGTGCCATCGTGCTGCTCTTCCTCATGCTCCTCTTTGTCATCATCTCCATTGCGACCTGTAAATGGAAGATGAACAAGGTGCTGGGTTCCACTATGTTTTTGCTCTACTTTATTTTCCTGGTGCTCAGCGTCATGCTGGAGGATCGCATCATTGTCTGTCCGGTTTCCATCTAGAAAAATGGGAAAAAGAGGAAAAATTGCTCTAAAGCAGGACTGCTGACCTCCACATGTACGGGTCTCATGAGAGTTTATAAGAACCATCAAGAATGCTACTGTAGTTGCTCTGCATTGATTGTTATGTCTGAGCGTCGGCAGCAAAACTAATATCTCACACTGGGCTGCGACATTCTGCAGAGGAAATTATGAAATAGTTTCCAGAAATAGATAAAATCATACACAGGGTTTCCCAATGATGTTGTGTGAGTCACAGGGCCTTGCACACTTGCTGCTTGACTTTTGAAAATGTGAATCATCTCCTAATTATTGCAACTTAAACTCAGTTTGATTCCAGAAAATTAAGAAGCCCAATAAATGACCCTTCAGCAGGTCCTCATGCAGCAGCATTTTGCTTTTTGTTTGTTGATAAACTGACTGATTTGGGAGAATTTGGAGTGAAAATTATCATTTGACTGAGAAAACTTACGTAGCATTTGTTGTAAGGCAGTCATTATCACCCAAAATTTCCAAATTTATCTGGTTATTATTGTGTGAAAGTTGAACACGACGTGTTTGCGAATTTGACCCCAATTTCACCAGGAGTTGACCCACAATCTTGAAGCATTTGCGGGATAATAAAGTTTCCATTTGAGTGTGACTCTCAGTGAAAACACTGCTTTTCTTGCATTTTTGTGTCTCTAATCGGTCCGGTTGTCGCAGCCCAGCGGCAGATATAGAACCTTTTCTATTTACTTGTAACAGCGGCTGCTTTAGCATTCCTTTTTCCACATAACCAGGAGATGCATGTGATCTATAATAGTGTAACTTTTGCAGTGCGAGGACGACCACGGACCGGGTGACAAACATGTTTTTCACATGATCTGTATAAAGAAATTAGAAGTCTAGAATTTGTGCACGAGTTGAAAGAGATAGGTTTCTACATGTGAATTTTGTAAAATATGTAAGTATGCATTTATTTTATAACATTCATGAGAAAGATCCTGAGCTTGGTTGAACTTGTAGTGAAAATGTCAGAAATAGTGCTAAAAAGAATCAACTTTGTAGAATAAACATGTTTATTCATTAATGAAGGCAAACTATAGATCCAGTCAGAGCGGAAATTATTATTTTTTTTAATACGTAAAAATTGTACAAATCGGTTTCTGTGTTACAAATGATAAATAATACTCCAGAAACATTGTTCCAGCTGACAAATAAAACATCACAGACATAAAATAAGGTTTTGGTCGTCATTGTGGATTTGTGTCGATCGCTTGTTACAAAGTGGGTGAACGCCAATTTACACTGTGAGAGACTGTTTTTCTTCTTCTTTGTGCACACAGCCGTGTGTGATCCAGCATCGTTTCGTCAAACGTCATAGTGAAGTCCAGTGATAAGCTGTGCAGCCGCGTCACGTTACGAACAGTCGAGGCAGGGCAGTTTATAGTGAAAAAACAGGATGAACACAGTGAAAGTGATTGAACGGGGTGCAGGGCAGAGCTGCTGTTTTCGAACCCGACTCCTTTGACATGTACACATCTATCAATATGCTCAGTGCAAAGAAACCCACACCACCGTCTCTGAGGAGGTGGCTGGCTATTAGAGGTGGTTAAAATGTCTTTCCACCCTCTGTTGGTCACATTTAACAGTGCATCGTTGTCTAAATATCTAAAACTGACATCTACAACAGACCGAGAAGACTCAAAGAGAATATACAAAATGCTAGAGCCAAATACTCTTCACACGTTCATGGATTCATCACTGTACCTGTAAATTCTTTATCAAAAGATTAAACCATCAGAGAACATTTATTTTCACTTTCAATTTCATTGTTTTCGTTTCTGAGGGAAAGCCACTATTGTAACACATAAATCATTTAATTACAACTTTAAAAAAAGGTATTGCTTAAAAAAATGTAAATAAAACAGATATAACACTCCCTCTTGAGCTTTTTTTGGTACGTTGTACAAATAACATTGAACAAATAAACTTTGTGCATGTACATTAATTCTGTATTTCCCCCTTTTTTTTTTGAAGAAAAATATTTTCTCAAGTCTCCTTCTAGTTTAGTGCACAGGTGCATCGAAGAAAAATTGAGTCAAATTAAAAAGTTCATTTTTTTAAGATGATTTTTTACATTTAAAATGCTAACATGTTCCCAATATTTCAGATTTATGATAAATCTATTTATTTTAGTTTTCTTTAGCTGAGAAATAATTTGATCAGTAACAGAATATCTTGAAAATTCCGGATCATTTGTCGTTCAGATTTTTTCACACAATTAGCATTTAGAATGTTTTAAATTGATCATTTTATACATTATGAGTTTAGTAAACACAATGAACATTTTAATGAGAGTCAATATTTCCATATGCACCTGTATTCAGACATGTGGGCTGGATCCCATGGGATTTACAGGGAGCACACAAGGATCATTTCTTTTTTTTTTCTGCTTTAAATGACTTAATCTAATGGAAATTTCAGACGAGACGGGAAATCCTGCTGCTAAATCCAATGGGATTCTGGGAGTAAGCTGCTGGGCCTCTGCAGTACATAACTCCCCCAAAAAAATGGCAAGAGCTCATCTCGTCAAAGTGCTTCATAAAAAAAAACAAATTTCTAAAAAGAAAATTGTATTAGACACCCCACCACGCACACACACACACACCCACACACACTGAACAACAGTCTTCACAAGGTCACCAGGACCACTGAGGAGTTTCGACAATGTGACTTTACATTGACCTTCACAAACATATTCACAGCTTAAACAGAGACCAAGGCATAAAATAGTTTATGTATCAACTGTACAAACATGTTACTGTAGTTGTACTGAAAATACGGCAGATTTTCTAGTTATTTACAGAGCCTGTCACCTCATTCCAAAACCGGCAGTCGCTTCAGATGAACTTTTATTTTATTTTTTTTTTCCCATTGTGCTTTGATAGAGTGCAGTGCTCCAGTCAGGTGAGCTGGTCCTGAGTCTGAGGGGGGGGGGGGGGGGGGGGGGGGGGGGGGGGCAGTCTGAAGTCCACGGCGGTGGCAGGAATATCGTACTGAGACAGAGAGTTCACAAACTGGGCTCTCCAAAAGTCCTCCTGCACTCCATGACCCCCGCTCCGGGGGGCCGGTCACAGTTGTGCGTCAGTTTAACCTGGCTCGGGGTGAGGCGATCGTAGGCCAGCTTGTACTCCCGGTCAAAAGCGTCTGCAATGAAACAACAGCGTACATCAATACATTGTTTGAAAGACTTCTCTTATATGTACTCACTGCAAGTCACATTGGATTTTATTTATACACAGCAGGTTATATGATGATATTTCCACAGTGACAAAACCACTAAAACTTTAAAGTTATTACTTAAGGTTTTGATATGTTAAGTAGAGTCTTTCAAATGAGGCCTCTTTTTGGTGGAGTGGTCAGAGTGTGGGACTGGGTACCAGTCACTCCCCGGTTTGCTAAGATTCTCCGGTCGTGTCCTTGAAGGAGACATTTCAGGCCACATCTCCTTTAGGAAGCAAGTGGCGCGGCTTCTTTGAGTATTCAAGATGAATGATAATATGCCGGACACTTAGCCGCCATTGACTGGGGAGGGAGAGTGCAGTCGGCGCAGCAGTCGGGTCTATTACTGAGTATCACGCAGTGTCAAGAGCCAAGAAGTCTGCAGATGAGTGCCGGCAGCACTCAGAGGGCATCGATAAACCCTTTTCTCCTTTCTCATAAACTGACACGCACACGCGCACACACACACACACACACACTCCTGATATTGAAGATAGGAACCTGATTTACTGATTATCTGATTTCACATGATACTTGAAGGTGCCAAGATGACAGTAACCCATAATACAACAACAAACTTGGCACATAAAGAGATTTTTGAATAGTTTCTATGAAAATATCCAGGTACTATAAAGGATTAGTTGGAAAATTCACCAGCCTGTTAGAATATCCCAAAGTCTTCAAGGCCTTTTGAGACATTTATTGCATATTTGCAGCGAAGTTGTGCCCTCCATGCTGCCAGCACCACTAAAGACTGAACATCAGGGTGTTGTACTTACTGATATTAATGTTGTTCTTTCCCAAAGCCACAAGAGCGAGGAACAATAAATCTCTGTAGAGACTCCTTTTTGGAAGACAAAAACAGAAAAGTAATTATAGTTTCCATTTGTTATATCCTCCTTGGCTAACTTTCCAAACTAAAATCTGTTTCTTTTTTTCTCTTTTTTTTTTTTTTGCTCACCTCTGTCTTTTAAAACCCAATTCTGGCCCCAGCTGCTGAATGATGTGACTCATGGGATGATACACGTCGCTCTTCTTAATGCTCCTCACAAAACCCTGCAGCAGCTCCACCGTGAAGAGCTGGCCTTCCTCACAAAGCCCCGAGCGGACCAAAGAGTTGGCACCTGCGACGGCGGGGAGAGAAAAGTCACCCTGATCATAGGCCGATTCATCTTCATCAATCAAAATAAAACTCAGAAGGCTCTGATGAAGATGACACGACTAAAAGAGTGCAGAACTGAATTATGCATGGCGCGTCGGTCCTTTAATATGCATTATCTAATTTGCATGTAAATATTTGACCTTAGCAGCAGAATAATGAAGCCTGGAAATCTTGTTTAATATGTTCTCCAACAGATGTGAGACGGATTGGAGGAAGCACTCACAGTGTGTGTTCCACAGAACGTAGCAGGGCTGAACTTGGTCCTGGTGCAGTTTCAGGTTGTCCCACATGATCCTCACCAGCACCTGCTTACTGTCCTCAGAGGACACCGCGTCAGCCTGTCAGTGAGAAACATGGAAGGAAAAAAATCATTGAGAGATCAGCCTTTATTTTATTTTTAATTATTTTTTTATATATATTTCAAAGCTGTCATTTTGAATGCTTAGTAAACAGATGCTTGAGAAAATGTATCTCGGTGTTTTACATTTTTTTAAATGAGCACTAGGTGTCGCCAGAGTCACAAGAGTCACTTGTTCTACTTATGAATAAAAGATGTTTATATAATATCTCTGTAGGCTACATCGTCTGTTTATTACACTTTGGATTTTAAAGATATGAAGCAAATCAGACATGAAACTGAAAGAAGAATGAAACGAATGAAGAATTAAAATAACTTAAAAATATAAACAAAAAACACTTTTTGTAGGAAAATACTTGTGCAGTCATAAATAAATGGTGTTTCCTGATCTATAGCGCTAATTCCATTTTACTTTCTACATATGGTGTTTTCTTTATTTTTGACTGACTGTTTGTTGCATTGTTGCATTGTCCTGTACTCTGTATTTGTGAGTCTCCTGTGTCTTCAGATCAGCTAGAGATGATTATTGCAATTTTTCTGAGGCTATATATACTGTAAGTGTTATGGTGTGTGAAGAGACACTTATATTGTGTGTCGCTGTACAAATAAACATAACCACCTCCGAGAAAACAAAGAGCGAAACAAGAAAAAAAAAAGCAGATAAAATGATGATGGTGTTATTTTTAGGTAAACCCACGCCCAGCTGTTAGATGAATGAAGAGATACACTCACCTGCTCTACATTCCTGCAGTGCTGGGAGGCCACTATCAGCGCCGGCAGGCTGCTGGGCAGCTCCAGCCTCCTGAAGTACCACACCAGGTTCCAGAAGACGATGGGGTGCTGGTCAACAACGCTCGGGGAGCAGAGCGCCTGGTCGCCCTCGTTCACCAGCAGGCTCTCCAGCTCCTTCCACAGCACCAGAGGGCTCAGGTAGGGCACCGTGACCGGAGAGGAAGCCGAGGCTTGACCTGAGACCGGCTCGGCGCTCCCTCCGCTCTCCTGCTTCTGCGGGGGAGCCGCAGACGGTGCAGACGCTCCAGCCTCGGGGATGAGCGGCACAGACGCGTCCTCCTCTCTAACAGGATTACCTGTCTTAGAGGACCTGAGGGGGAGACACAAAGGATCTGGTCAACGAGGCCACAGGGATAAAAGTGGTTTTGTCTGTATTTCAATGCAACGTGTTTATGAAGGATGTGTATTTATTCATCTTGTGGGGACCTTGATCTGTTAATAAAATCACACTGGGATTAATTGTTGCCCAAGTGGGGCACAGAAATCAATGTAAGAAAAGAATGAAAGTCTATGAAAACAACATGTGCATTCAGCTGCTTCTACTGAATACCACATAAATCTATAGGAGGAAAAAGATGCATAGGAGATTATAGACATAACACTTCAAAAGAATACAGAATTTAATGGGAAACGATGAAAGTCCTTGATTAATTATTCAAAGGGTTTGTGTTCTACATGGAGTGAACATTTTACCTGCTCTGTGGTCTCAGGTCTTTGATTTCCACGTTCAGGAAGGGCAGGAAGGCCGTGCCGCAGAACGGACAAGTGCTGTTGAGGTTGGAGTCGTTGGCGGTCCAGCCCGCCATTATCTCCTCGTCGTACACCAGACAGTCACATGTCTTACAGAGGGAGCAGCTCGACATCAGCACCTGCAGACGAGAGCATCGACACCGAGGAGAGACGATCAGTTATTAAACTCCGAGTCAGTCGTCAGACAAATGTCTGATCCGGGTTTTTTTCTTTATATTCTTTTTATGTGAGAGCCTCACCTCTACGGTGTAATTAGGAGAGGGTTGGAAACGGCTGGCGTCGGGGGAGGAATCTGGAGTATGAGGAGCTTTTGAGGGAAGTGCCAAACCACCTGGATATGAAGGAGGATTACACAATTAGACAAGCAAACAGGAGCCAAGAATCAACAGCTATCAAGGAAATGCCTCTCAGGATTAAATATGACAAAATCAGACAAACACATAAAAGCGGTAACCTCCTGTTGTCTCTGCTTGAGCAGTTGTTTAAATTTCACAGGTTTAATGAATCGTTGGGTCACATTTGTGTCTGTGAGTGTGTGCACGTGAGGGGGCACGCACGTGTGCATCCACCCCTGTTTATGTTGAGCACGGAGCCTGTGGCTGGGCGCAGAGAAGCCTACACACACTGAATCAACACCGATGCCTGCTGGCCTAGTTTCCAACACAACACACAAGCCGAGACCGACTCCTATTCTAAATTTAGATTATGAAGATGTGCTTCAGTTTAAACCAATGCAACACTCAGACAAAGCACAAAAGGCTACAATCCTTCAAATCAATGACATTTAAATACTAACAGCTTCACTTTGTAGACACCGTGCTGTGCGGTTAAAGGATGTGCAACAAACCGGAGAAGGAGTTGTGTCTGAAGACCCGGTTGGGGGTGCTGGGGCTGCACAGGCTGGTGTGAGAAGCCCCGACAGGGCTCCGCTTCACTCGGGACACATTTGCATGCTGCGGGGAGGTAAAGCCATCTGGGTCCAGACAGGAATCATTATCGAGCAGCGAGGAGCAGTCTACCTCTCCCGAGGTCAGCGAGGACACACTCATGCGATCACAGTTTATATCCTGCAGGGGGAGATTGAAGGAGAAAAAAGGTGTCAAATTCCTGGAATTCATCAAATTTTGATGGAGATATTGGTTTGAAAGAGAAAATTAAACCGCACTCACTTGCGTTAATGAAGTCTGGGAGGACAAGCGAGAGTAGAGGCGACTGGCCTTCTCGGCCACGCCCTTCCCCGCCGATATGACGCTGCTCCTGAAGATGTCCAGGGTCGGGGTGAAGAGAGAATCCATGGAGAACGAGGAGGCGGAGGGAGTCGGCGACGACGGCGAGACCAGGGAGGACGGCCTCTCCCGATCTTTGCTGCAGACGCCCAGAGGGAGCGAGGGCGACGTCTTCAGCCTCTCCTTGGATTTAACGGGCAGCGGGAGGTGAGTGTTTGAGCGGCGCAGAGCGGCGGGCTGCGGAGAGGCGTGGGGGGACGAACCGCGAAACAAAGGACTGGACGGGTTCTGCAGGTCCATGCTGGGTGTCCGGCTGCTCAGCGGGCTGCTCCCGGTGTTCATGTACGTCTCGATCTCCTCGGCCAGGTTGCGGCGGCCGGTGGGCGTGCCGCCGTTGTCCCGATCGCAGTCCTGCTCTGCTGCCGTTGCTATGAGCGACAGGGGATCGAACCCCGTCTCGATACCTGTCCGCCTCACCGGCCCCCCGCTGCAGCTGGCACTCCTCTCCACCAGAGGCTTCTGTTTGCCGCAGTCGGCGTCCTCCTCCTCCACGCCGTGCAGCCTGTCGGCAGAATGGTGCTTGGCGGAGGAGAGGAGAGGGACGACGAGCCTCAGGGCTCCCGCTCCTCCGGACAGGTCCAGAGAACTCGGCCTCTCCGTCTTTGGTAAAACTGTACATGAAAGAGCGTCACTCGACGGACTGGAACCCATCCTGCTCACGCTGACTGCAAAAAAACAACAACACACATTTCAAAACATTAAGATCTGTCCTCATGATATAACATCTATTAATAAGAATGACAAAAAAAAAAAAAAAACAGCTTACCTGTATTAGTGTCTGTTGATTTGGAGTTTCTTGCAGAAACAGATGTGCTGCTCACTGAAATTTCAACCTCAGGTGCTGCAGAATTAAATGATAAAATCATCAGTCAATCAAAAAAGGTTTTTTTCTATAATTCAACATGTTTTACAATCAATTGACAAACATAAAAAAGGAAAGAAATACTGACACACATACAAACTGTCACATGTTAACAAGCACAACAGATAAAAAAGGGGGAAAACATATTCTAGATTTTTGTGAGCAGGGCTATAATCGCAGCTGTGCATATGCATCAGTGAAGAATGTTTATTTCAAAATGCAGATGCCTTTATTTACGTTTAGCAAGCAATCAAGTCTCTGGTGAAAAGCATCGTCAAATTAGTGATGAAGAGGGTTGGAGCAGAGATTACATCAGACGCAGGATTTTAGTGTTTGCAACAAAAGTAAAGACAAATCCTGTCAGACCAGCAATCACCTGCTTATATAACACACTCATCCATCAGCCAAAGCTTGTTTCGGGAAAAAAAAAACACCAAAATACAACAGCAAATGGATGGGTCGAGAATGCATTACACCCACGCTGCGATAAGCTACCTCTGATAGCTCTCACTCCGCAGTAAGTCGTGATTTGCTCTTTAGAAAGTGTCAAACATGCAAGATAAAAAATCCTCTATAACTCACTGGACTGTCTCGGCGCTTTGTAGTCCACAATCGCCGTGTTCTCACTCTCTCTGCCGCACGACCTCTCCTCCTCTTTCGACAAGGAATCGTATCCTTGATCGGACTGTCCACCTGCAAATATAAGGAAGGATTTATTCATCAGAGAGTCATTAAAAAAGTTTCCCCTCTCACAAGTTCTGTTTCTTCTATTGGGGGCCGTTGAATGGATTGAATCTGCTCTAATGGTCTCGGAGGACATTTTCTAAGACACAACTGATCTAAGAGTTTTTCTTCAAAAGAGCCTGATGACATTCCCCACAGCTTTTATCGAGCAGCACTCCCAGAATAGAAAAGCAAAAGCAGCATGAAAAGGAAAAAGGTTGTCAAAAACTTGCATCACAGTTGCAAGGTCAAAACCAGAGGAAACTACAAACCTGCAGCAATTCTGACTGAATTCAATGTGATGATGTGGCAGGTAGGACCCGTGGTGGTGCAGCAGTTTGCACTCTCTCACTGTAGTGTCGTGATAAAAGAATTTCACTCTGGGATTAATAAAGTGTTCGCACTGTGTTGCATTGCATCTTTTCTGTGTTTGCGTTGTGATGGACTGATGACCTGTCCAGGGTGAACTTGATATTCAGCTTGGATGGGCTACAGCTCCATGCTTCCGACGCTGGACAGCAGGTGGACAGATAACTGGTTGGTTGGTTGCTTGACGTGACAGACTGTGCCAGAGAAAAGTTTTCACAGCCCTTCCAAGCTTGAACTATTCCTCCAACTCTTCTGACTCCATTACACTTAAGGTATATTCAATTTCCAAAGTGTGATCTTATTAATTTTTTCTTTTTAATCTTGATTTTTTTACTCAAAAAGTGAAATAAAAGCAATGATGCTGGGAGAAGATGCTGTCTGGACCGTCTGATGCATACTGCTGAAGCACACCCCGAAGCTCTCTGCCATCCCACGTTACACTTTGAAAACCACTGTATCAGAGCTCAGCCTGCCTTATTGCCAGTAAAACACATTTAAATTTCTAATACACCCCTTGGGGCCGTGCTGTTGCTGTTTTCTAAAAAACACGTACAAACAAAGTGTCAGAAATATGACTCTGATATCGGCAAAGCCGCAACAAAACTAAAAGCTGCATATTGCTGCATCAGTCACCATCTGCATAGCCTTTTGTGTGTCTTGTTTGAGTTTTCTTCATAGTGGCTCAGAGACCTCTCGGGAATGTAATCCGCATTTGAAGCAACATTTCAACATATTTTTTGTAAGATTTGACGTACGTATTAATTATTGCTTTTGACTGTGCAGACTGACTATTTTAGCTCTCTTTGGCACCAAAGTCTTTCATTTCCCTCAGTCAGAGTCAGATGATTGGCAGGGCGCAGAATGTGTGGAGCAAAATAATGTCAAAACAATTTATTGGGTACCATTTTTGTGGGGAAACACCAAATTACAGCTTATGAGTCATGTGATTTGGCCTTTTATGAGGTGAAATCCAATGAAGTCGAACAGAGAGAGGAAGAGAAATGGAGCAGAGAGCGAAATAAAGAAAAGGTAGCAGAGCCGCTGCATCTTCCCACCTGTGCTAAATCCATCATCACTGGAGTCCATTTTAGTGAAGTCTGTATCGATGGAGACGCGCTCAGCGGAGTCGTTCGCACTGTCCAAGCTGCCGTGACTGACTGTGTCAAGATCACTGCCGTCTGAGGGGAGATAACGGAGGGAGAAGGGAGGATGAGACGCTGAACAAATGACACACTAACAACAGGATTATGAGAGCAGAGATCAGCTCCTGTAACGGACACACACTCGCTGAACTGTGGTGTAATCATTATCTCCAACAGCGAAGAAGCAGGAATGTTCTGAATCCCTCAGCTGTGATCGTGACTGAACGCCGTCCCGACAGTGATTTCTGTTTTATTTTCAACTCAAGATTTAATGAGGGGTTGAATAAATCACATTAATTTAAAATTGAAAACACACGGCTGAATGATCGCTAAAATACCTCAAAGATCAACACTCGTGCTCCCATTTCCAGGCGTAAAGTCAGTGAAATTAACGCGAATACAACAACAACGGGGCAATTAACAGTGCAAAGCAGGATGTTTTCATTAGAACCCTTAATACAACGTGTAATCATTAAGTAATCAGTCTCTCTGTTATGCTACGGGAATTAGGGACCGACATCAAGCAGACCTGTGAGCAGTATGTGCTGAGGTGGAAAACCTCCTCTCTCTGTTTAATTAGTGTCATTAGACGAATGCAGACTGGGAAGTATTTGTGCTGCAGGAGGCTGGAGCCGCAATAAACCTTATAATGAGACCAGGAAGGAGCCTTGAAGACAAGACAGGTCCCGGAGGAACATACTCATTTACATGTATTCATTAGGAAACACAGTAACTAGGAAAAAAATTGAACACTGTCAGTCTATCTCTTCTTTAATTTGCTGGCAATTGCAAAGTCATCACTAGAGAGCATAAGGCAGTCCTGAACATCCTGGAACCTGATTATCTGTGGCTATTAAGCAATGCCCACTGCTTCCTGCTTTTCCAGTATCTGTATGCAGTCAGGGAGTACATTACATGCTGTGCGGTATCTGTTCCCACACTGACATTGTGAAAGCATTCAGAGAAATGTGTCACGGCTAATAATTTACCTTGTTTTTTTGTTTTTTGTTTTTTTTTTAATTTATAACAATCATTCATTTAGGAAATCATTCATTTTATTTTTATTTTTTTAGCAACAGATGACACCAGATGCTTGACATAAAATGACAAATTATATATCTAAGCTCTAAGCTTCTTACAATTTATGATAACAGACTGAAGGAGAGATCCTTCATCCCTTTAATATTAACAAAATTTGTTTTTCCTTGTGTGGGGAAGTGTTGAAGAATTTATAGACAATGGGAATTCTTCTAACATATTAAACAGATGTGTTGGCTTTCAGCTGAATTTTTCTGTGATACATTTTTCAAGATGTTATTGTTCATTTGAAAGGCAAAATACAACATCAATTATACAACACATTTCCAAATGTTTCAAATTTTACCCACAGCCACAAATAAACGAAAACACTGAAAATAACACCAAAATCACACACAGAGCCTCAAATAATGAATAATGGGGCGAACAGGTGAAGAAAGGAAAGGGGAAGAAATAATTACACTAAAACATCCTGGGCTGTTCAGTCAGTTAAAAGAACTGACATGGAGAAGGAGTGATATGTTGGACTCCTGACAGAAAGTTGTTTTCTAAAAGGAATGCAGTGTTTTTCCTTCTGTACTTTGGATCATCGTCCTTTGATCGGTAGTTGCAGCGGTTGGGATTTGATCCAGTGGGTAAATGATCAATACAAGCTTGTCACATGTGTAGTTGTGTCAGCCAATCTTGTGTTATGACTTCTATTCAGCAGTTTCCTTGAGTGACTCAACACACCACCTAGTGGTGAAAACTTGTACAGCAGGTCTACGCGAGCTTGAAGTTGTTGGAAGAATTCTGCAGGCAGACCAGCAGCACGTCACGGTACTGTGTGCAAGGCGACATTGTGGCTGTGGGTTTGTCTTGTTATGCTAATTATTTTATGCTACAAGCGTAGATTCTAGACAAAAACATCACATACACATGTCACAAGTTTGAGTGAGGATGATGGTTTTCTTGCCTGAAAGCTGAGGATCTCTGTGTGGATTCTGTTGTTTTCTGCCCGCTTGTTTGAACTGAAGAACACCAAGAATTACGTTCCTCAGCTTTCCCCACAGAAAGTAGCCTCCTCTGGTGGTGGAGGGCCAGGTGCTCTCCAAAACCGCCTAGAGAAAGTTAGAGGACATTGTAAGATTCAAGCTGATGTTCATAATGTTGGGTTACATTAGCTCACTGCTTGCTGTTTGTTATTTTTTACCGGCGCTCACCTTGTTGTAGTAGCCGTAGGTGATGGCATTGGGCTGAACTCCAGCCTTCTTCATCTCAAACAGCACTCTGACGGCCAACACCGGCTGGCTGTACTGACCGCACAGCTGCAGCAGCACGCGGTAACACACCTTCAGCAAGAGAAAGCAGCATTAACAACGCCAAATGTACTTTGTGATTGATTATGAAACTACATCGATGAGTCTGTGTTATTTTCTCACCTCATCTGGAGCCTGCAGCTTCTTGTCCTGCATCTTCCTCAGGACATCGTAGGCTGTGCGCAGAGCTCGGACCTTGGAGTGGCAGTTGCCAACAAACCCTGGCAAGCAGATGAACCACAGGCCGTAGCAGCAGCGCAACAGACACTTGGACCACATCTGAGGCATCGATGAGTAGGTTTTGGCCATTTTTTGAGCTGATTTAATCTCCTGCAATGCAACGGGGGGAAAAAAGTACTGCATTAATGTGAAGATAGAATCAAATGTTAGTTCAAACATATTTATATTTGGTTGTTTTCTTTGTACACATTGTGCTTTTAGAACAACAGTTTCATTATAAGTTTTTATTATAATGAGTTTCACACAAATTAACAAAAAAATTCTCAAGCGTATTCTCACTGTAGTCCAGTGATTAGCACTGTCGCCTCACAGCTAGAAAATTCTTGGTTTGATTCCTGTGTGGAGCTTGCATGAACTCCCTGTGCTGTTGTGGATTTTTCTGGGTACATCTGTTTAAAAAACAGCTTACTTGTCAATCAGGTCTAATGACTCATGCGGCTGACCTGTTTCGAGCGTCTAAAGATGGCTGTGGGGCTGGCTGGGCTGCTGTGACGTGAGGCGGCGCCCGCTGACAGGGGATTTGGGCCCTCCAGGGGCTCCAGAAGCTCAGCTTTCAGTACAGGGAAGGCAGAGTAGCTGCAGAAAAAAAAAAAAAAATACACAAACCGAGAGATCAAAGTTAAACACACATCAAGCTCCTAAATACTATGCCAAGCAAAATGCCACAACAGTACATCAGTTTGTGTGTGATTACCAGGAAGCTTCAGTGACATAGAAACCAGAAGCAAAGCGTTCCAGCTCAAAAAACATCACTAAGACTGATAGACAACAGCGATGGAAGCTTCAGTAAGATTTGAGCTGCATTTATCCTTTGGGAGCAGCATTTGTGCAACACACAGAAAGAGTGTAAGGCAAAGGGAAATAAAAGAGTCTGTCTTGTGTCTGTTTTACAGAGATCAATATGCAGCGGGGTACCTATAGCGCAGCGGATGCTCCTCTCCCTGCGGTAGAGGAGGCAGCTCCGGAGGGTTGATATATACAGTGTGCTCGCTGCGGTGGGATTCATCCAGCTCGATCAGCCTGGTGTCCTCTGGCCTCTCGCTGTCAATCTATTGAGCAAAAAAAAAGAAAAACACACATCCATCTAAGCATTTCTGCTTTTAAGTTTCACTGTACTACACAAACGCTAATGCTGCTGCACGCCGCCCTCATGAGTATCCGACTCCGAGTGGACCCTCCGATACGACGGTCCGCGAGGACAAACAGATGCCTCTAATGAGCCTTGCAACATCATAAAATATGCCCTATGCCCCAATTCCACTTATCTAAAGGGCACTGCCAAGGCAGAGGCTGTATCCTTTGAATCCTCCAAGACTAAATTAATCTACGCGGCAGTGACCTGGACAAAATTGATGCCATGTTGCTCAAGGGACATGAAACCATTTAGCCGCACCACTTTGGCAGCAGGACTTGATACTAAACTGCCACATTTGTTTCAGTTCTTAACTGACTGATCCGTGTTTGGAGAGGGTCGTGCTGAGCTTCGCTTCGTGCCTCAGGACAGCAGCGGCAACACAAAGCGGCGCAGCAAAAAAGCATGCATGTTCCTTTTTTTTCTGAGTAAATCTGCACCGAAAAGCGTTTGACTGAGACATCATGAAAAGCTTATCGAAATGGTGTTCCGTCAATGGATTTTTCTGGCTTGATGACCAGTTTATCTCAGACATGAGTTAAACAAAACATGAATATTATGACAGCGCCTGAATATTTCGCCCCAGTGTTCCTGCATTACAGGGTTTGTTCCACTCAGTTGAGTGGATGATTCAGTCGACTGACTCCCACTGACCCGCTTGCCCTCGCTTCAGATCCGCTCAGTGTTTCTCCGTTCGCTGCCCTTCCTCTTACACCCGGGATGTCTTTCTCAATCGCACATTTGTTGTCAACCTCAGCAGCAATGACGCTGAGTGAATCAGTGCTCCCACTTCCCAATAATAACCGCAACAACTCTTAATACGGGAGCGCTAACTGTTGGTGCAGGATGTAAACGGCGGCTTCCTGATTGCACAAACGTGCAATCACACAGAAGGGAGAGAGAACGATGTTTTTCTGGGCGGGAGGCAGATGTTTTGAGTGTTTTTTGTGGGCGCAACAAAGGATGCTAAGAGGTTCTGCTCGTCAGAGCTGTCAAATATGACAAAAATTAGCACGAGTTAACAATGAGCGCTACTTCCCACGGGATTTCAGAAAAAAAAAAACGCTCATATAACGTTTAGGTAAATATGGATTATCATCACAGTGCTTTTCTCCTCCCATTTCTTTCTATGATTTCATGCGCGCTACTGACGTCAGGAGGTCTCACAGTAATCTCAACAAGCGCGTATAATTAATGCTGCTAAGGAGGGATCAGTAGGAGGCAGTTCTCATCTCTTTTTTAATGAAACCCCGATTCAATAATGCACCTTCCTGACAGCTTATGCACATCCTCACATTTAGGCTTCCCACACTTTAAGTCACCTTGATTTATTCGAAACAAGCGCACAGACATGGAAGTGGATGACACAAATGGTCCATTAGTGTTCAGACGGAAGCTGCAAAATACCGCCTCTAACTAAATGAGACAGACTAAAAACAACAAGAAAAGAAAAGGGTTAAAAACTACATTTCTTCTTGTGGCCTACCTTGCTTCCAGTGGTGAACAACTGAGAGCCAGTGGCCATGACAGCAAATGATAGAGCAGAAAGAGACACAAAAGGAGGAAAATTAGAGACGAGAATGACACAAAGGACATAAAATTGGTTTAACCAGGCAGAAAATGGTGAATTAGAAAGCGCAGACGGGAAAAGCTTAGTGCCGATGTTATTTAGAGCCTTATGGGAAATGTTGGACCGTTAATTGTGTTTTGTTAATAGCGATTATTTATTTATCAACTCATTCCAATTAAATCGAAAGCCACAATAAGATCTTAATTGAGAAGACAGCATGTGATTAATCATCTCCTCTAAAGGGATCAGAAAGTCTGCAAATGAGTGGAGGCCAGACTAAATGTTCCTCACTGAACTGTTGTCCGCGCGCTGCACGGTTGTGATGTATTGCGCCCGACACAGGAAATCCATAGTACAGATTTGCTGCAACCCTCACCTTATCAACACACTCGTCAAAGAAAGCCAGGCTTGCATCTTTGTCACTGACAAAGGAGCACTCCTCGATGAAACGGCTGAACATCTGAGTCTTGCTCATGAGGGAGTAAAACCTCTGATGCGAGCGGTCTCTGCTCTTCAGGAAGCCTGTAAAACACGGACAACAAAACCGATTTATATCATTGCAGATTCAGACTGTTGAAAGTGCAGACCTGACCAACATTTACAGGAAATAAACACTAAGAGAAGCTGTTCTCCCCGCTGCGGCGCTTACATAACAGCGCACAGATGTGCTGGGACATTGTGCCATTAATCATAGCGGCTTCTCTGACTTGTCATCCGAGCCTAATTTCCGCTGAGGCTTAAGTTAAAGCACCAGAACCCTCATGGCAGTGATTTAGGGCAGATTTTGATGCAGCACCTCTCAGACCTTAACCCCCTAACCTACTCCTGCACTAAATCAGCGGGGAATGAAAACAGTAATATGTCAACATGGTCGCTGATTGCAAGCAGTTAAAGAATTCCCAGGTCTGCGGCTGGAAAATACCTTGGATGTCGAACAGAGAGCTGGCGTCGGTGGTCTTCTCGGAGGGCGCCTGAGTGATGGGCAGGAGATAGGAGCGGTAGCCTCTCAGTATGGCGGCCATGAACCGAAGAAAGGCCTCCTGGATCTCCAGCTCCAGCGTGTGGAGGCTTTTTCCACCGTTAAGTTCACTGTCCATCATTGTGTGGTCCATCTGCGCATCGTCGCGGTTTAAATGACCACCTGGAAGCCCAAACCAATAGACATTAGTGATTTGACAACAAACAATTGTTCATTGTAAAGGGTTCAGCTCCAAACATGCTCTAATGTAATTACACTTAGCTAAACAAAGTGACTCTTCATAACAGTGCTTTTCAGGGAAGCTACTACCCTGATTGTTTCATAATACCTGGAGGTTATCCGGTTTATCCGACAAAAAGCATAACAAAGACTAAGCCTTTCGAGTCAAAGGTCACACAGCTGACACAGTAATACTGTGAATGGCTCGTTGAATAAGCTGTGATTCCACGGCTGTCAGGCTTTCTGCAAGTGTGATTCCATCACAGGTATTCAAAACCAAGGTAATCATCAAGCCGAGGATGAATCCATTTGAAAAACACATCTCCAAAGAAACCCCAGTGCAGCTGAATCTGAATATTTTAGATTATTTTATTATTATTATTATTTATTATCATATAAATGCTTAATTCTTGCATCAGATTATCAACATATTTCACATCTATTGATTCAAACTCGGGTCAGACACGCTCCAGTCAAGCGGTAACCCAATGTTCCGAAGAAGTGTTTCTCAAAATTGGTAAAACATGAATGTAGCCAGTGTTTGCAGAGCAAAGAGAAGCATCTTCTTTTCAAGAGCCTCATAAAGGTCAACATCACAACGGATTTCAATAAACAGACACTTAAGTTAAAAGCATTCCCACAAGGTGACGAAGATTAAGGCGCAGTACTTTGACTGTGCTGAAAGAAAAGGATCAAAGCTGCTTGAAGTCGTTCACTGAGGATCCTAAATGTCTTCACAACTTCTAATAGCAAACTAATCAATAGTTCCCGAGATATTTCTGTCTGGATCAAAGTGCTGCAAAGGCAAACCAACTTTTCCATCCATACGGCCAGAAATTAAAAGCACTGTTTGAAATTAGACAAAAATAGACAGCATGACATGAATTTGTTGGAATTTCAGCAGAACCAAGGTTCAACAGCACAAACAAGAAAGTAAAACATTATTCTGATAATAAAGAGCTATTTCATATCATTATTGTACTAAGAAACTAATTGTTGCATTTTACAAAATACCATAATTGCTATTTATATATTCTAAGATATAAGGTTTAAATATGTGGACATTCTGGGATTCACAAACTAAATAAATTATAAGAGGCCTAATGATGAAGACAAATAGGAATAAATGGCACAATATGCACAAATCTCCTGAGACAAAGTAAACCGCATAAGCTGTTTTAATGCACCAGTGTTTGCATCCAGTAAGTTTTAGCTTTCAAAGTCAACAGTTCGTGCTGACTCAACGGACCCGTGCAGACAACCTAAATTATTCACGAAACCACTTATGATATGACACAGCAGCAGACTGGACTCACCCTCAGTGAGCTGCTGATGGAGCTTATTCAGAGTATTCAGAAGATGCTTGCAGGCTCTCCTCGGCAAGAGTTTCCACGTCAAAGCCTTTTTGTCGTCTTTCCTGAAAGCACGCCATATGGTTTCCATTACGCAGGAGGACGGTGAAGAAGCATCGCACAGCGATATCAGGAAGGAGACGGATTCACTGACATCGGCACTGACAATTTAATCTCACCGCAAAATATAACTTTTGAATTGATGCTGGAGACCACGGATACCCCAGTGGGCTTATGTGTACAAGTACAGTCGGAATATTTCACATTCCAGCTCCTATCATTACATAAGAGCGGCTCTTACTGACAGACACTGATAACCTTGGAAGTCAGAAAAGGGCGGACTTGACAACAATCCCAGCCAAGGAAAAGAAAAGGGATTATTTTCTTTACCTATAAAGCTGAAGTTGGCTGTCTACCATGCATGGGCTACTGTCAGAGGTGACTTACTGAGAGATGGTGTTGGTGTCGAGATCAACGCAGCTGATGTCGGCCGGAGGGACGTAAAGGTCAAAGTATCTGGAGTCCACGCCGACGATGAAAGGGCACGGCGCACTGAGCACGTCCGCCAGGGCCAGAGGGCACAGAGGGATGTACGGGCACGGCCAGTGAAAGGGAAAAATCATCTGAAAGAGAGAATACAAGTCCGTCATGATCAGTGTCATCAGCTGAGACACTGCAGGTATTTAACACTAACTTCATATAGTGAGCAGTCTGTATTACATTCTAGCCAGATAAAGGAAATTAGACACATTCAATTGAATAAAAGATCTTTAAAAAAACATAACATCAAACTTCAAATGACCTATTTTTTTAACCCTTTTATCAATATTCTGTTACAGTTTCCAAGATTTTACATGACTATCTCCCATCACCGTAACTCCTAGATGTTTTCTAATATCAACAGAATTCAAAAACTACCAGAAAGCAGAAAAGTAGAAAAATAGAAGACAAGATTTATCCTGATATAATATCAAAGGACTGCTAGATATTCAAAGTTAAAGTTATTTTGAACAAAGAGGGAGGAAACATTTGCTCATTGAACAATTTTGCACAATTCTACAGTCACAAGTCTATTTTTTAAAAATGCAGTTGATCTAATCACATGAACATTAGTACTGACTTTATAGAAACTGTAGTCTTGAAGGTAAAATTACATTACCCACAAGCCTTCAGCGTTACTGTCAGAAGAGAGCATAACTTACAGATACAAGAGCCTCGGTGACACTGGTGAGGACATCTGGACGCAGCGAATGAACCAGGATCTTGTGCTCTGTGACAGCCAACACAAGCAGGGTGGCGGCATTTTTTGGGCCCAGATTCAGCAATAATGTGGACAGGCTTCCTCCACTGTCGCAAAAAAAAAATAAAAGCACACAAATTATAACAGTTAGACAGACTTAAAAGCCAAATGTTGCCATGTTACAATTTTGCGGCTTTCCGAGGTTTCTCTACCTGAGAGGCAGCGGAGACGACACCGGTTGGCTCAGGATGAGGCTGTCATGTGGAGATAACTGTGGATGACACAAAAAAAGAGCATTAGTGCGTTCGGGCACTGCTTATAAAGAGTTTATGTCACACCAAATACAGCGGGCACTAAAAATAGAATTTCTTCTCACCTGCACAAGAATGCGTGGTCTCTGAATGGAAGGGAATGGCACATTGTGCATGAAGTGAGAGATGTGTCTGTAGGGAGGAACGTGAACAATTAGTCACGCAGGTGGAGCATTGAGTTGTTTAAAAGACTACGAATGACAGACTAAAAATGAAATTATCAGTGAAACTTGCTCACTTTTCAATGGGGAGGGCATGTGGTCCGGAGATGGCGTATCGGTAAAGGAAAGTGAGAAAGCTCCTGAAGGACTGGAAGAAGGGCCAGTGCGAGAGCAGGCAGATGCTCTTGTTGCTGTAAACATTCCTGGTCCCATCGGGTCCGAGATCAGAGCCTGGCAGGCCGAGCTGCGAGCACTGGCGCTCTGACAGGTTCTCCTCCGGGTGAGGCTCGTAGAACTGAATTGCTGCGCCGTACACCTGAACACAAAAGAATCACGGCTCAAGTGTGACGATCTGCATGAAAAACACAGTCAACGCCCAAGGGGAGAGACACTTGTTAAAACCTTAATGCAAAGTGTATCAAGATAAAGCCCGCAGTAGCCAGTGGCCCTTTGAACGTGCACGTTGAGGTACGAAGCAGTGTCGGCTCCGCAAGAGGATTGTCATCTTAATAAATCAGCTGAATCACGCTCAGTACTTTGAAGTTCCCTCTTTCAAATAAATAAACAAATTATTCTAGGCATGAAGTGCCGTGAGACTATAGCCTGCAGTCTTAGAGGTTGGAGGCAAGAAGAAATGAGCACTGAGGCATTCAGTATTTAAAACCTGCGCTCCAGCCCGAGTGGCGCATGAGCCATCCATTATTCAGAAGATGAGCTACCAAAAGAGAAAAAAAAATAATCTTTTATGCTGCACTGCTCTCAAACGGCTAACGGGCTTTAAGTATTCCAAACATCGCCTTTGGACCATTTTTGATTGCAGTCAGAAAAGAAAAGTTGATTAAGATGGTCTGTTTTCGTAGAAATACCAGCACAGTTTATCAACATCCTAATGCATTCCGGACCCCCATACACAGGGGAGGAGAGAGCGAGATAAAGATGGGAAATGGAGCTGAAAAGAGCCCATTAAAGGAGAATTTTTTCATTTAAAAGGCTGAAAAGAAACATGGACTTCAGCGGAACTCCATAATCAATGACGACGTTACAGAAAAAGCTGAATTTTACAGAGTGGTGCTTTTCTTGGCAACGTCACAATGCAAGCTTGTATTAGTCTGTTTGGCCTGCTGCATGTGAACACAAAGTATCAGAGAAGAAACAAGAAAGAAAGCAGGAGAATTGAGCAGAGTCATTGGTGGAGGTAGTACATACCTTTTCTCCAGAGGCCCCGGTTAGCACAAACGTGGAGAAAACCGGCAGGGAGTGCTTGGTGTGTGCCGGCCAGCTCTCGATCATCGCCCCCATGGGCAGGCAGAACATAGGCACTGACTCCGGCAGTGGGAAGGACTCATAGTCATCTTCAGGGTACCGACACAACAGACCTGTGCACACATACAGCGTCCATTTGTACACATTTTTTTTCCCTAAATATAAGGAAGTAATAACTATGGGGGGAAAAAAATCATTTATTCAGTGGCGTAGTTCACCTGCTTTGTATGCAATTGCATTTGCTTTAGCCAGAGACTTCTTATAACACAGGTAGACTGAGGATCCCCACTGGAAAATAGGGAGACAAAAACTGCATTGTAAATCATATCTGCAGACATGTTTTCTTTATATTTTTCCATATTGCGCTGCTTTGTCTCACCATGCTGCTGTTGAGGTTCTTGTCCACCTTGCAGAAGGTGTGGGGCGGCGTCTCCCCCTTCCCCGGGATGATGATGCAGACATCGGTGACGGCCAGAGAGGTGTGGGGCTGGCTCTTGGGGGCGCGGCGGTAGGTGATGTAGATGCGCTGAGAGGACGAGCTGCTGATGTTGGCGGGGCGGCCGGAGGGCGTGGTCTGGACTATGTGACATCCAGGCTTCAGCTTCTCTTTCCACTCATACAGAACCCTGAAGCACGTACATGATGTTTGCAGAAAACTGGGTAGCTTTGATAAAATACAGATTTGAGAGATGTCTAACTAGGGGATATGGTTAAGAGCCGATTACAGTGACCCGAAGCAGAGAGGTGATTAGTGTTGCTGGGTGAATACAGGGTCAGTGAGGAAGGATTACTTCTTACCCGAGATCTGTCAGTGGAGGCTTATCTCGGCCTCGCTTGAAGCACAAGAAGATCTGCTGGCCCCTGAGGCTGGCTCCATTGAGCTCTGCAGAGAGGCCTGAGGGGGTGCTTTCCACGCAGGTGAAACCTGGGGGTACCTCCTCGCCCAGGGAGCGGATCACCACGGCGACATCGGTGATGGGAGCTTTGGGCTTCACTGACTTGGGACCGGCATCGTCAAAGTGCAGATCTTCCTCCAGAGGCTTGGATGAGTCGGTGAGGCCGGCAACCACAAAGTAGTCAGCTACACGAGGCCCTTTATCCTCCATCATGTCCCATTCCCACAGTGTGGGGCTGCAAAAGCACAGAAACGAGGGAGCTTCCGTTATACATTTTAATATTACAGCAAAATTCGCGCTCGCCTGAAAACAGGCGTGAAATTGCTTTTCGTAATCAAAAGCGAGACAATCTCAGCATCCTAAGTCGGCTCAAACAGTAACATCTTTAAATTCTCCCACAGAGTACCCCTTGTCTTGAACTTGAAATATAATGCGACAAGAAAAATGCAGGCATCACCTACATTACAAGACGAAGAAATAACAGCATATAATGAGAACATCTGGAAGCATTTACCGTACATTCCTGGCTGCAAAAGCACGATACTTCACCAAGAAATATAGAAGGGCCGCCGACCACTGACCTTGTTATAAGCCATGACCAGTTAAATGAAATAAAACACATGCGCCTTGGTGGAGGAAACAAAGAAAAACAACATGTGCAGACGGCACAAGAACTAGAGCTGCGACACTGCGTTCGGGAAAAAGGTGCACTTTTGAGCAGCATAGCGCAGCAAGGCAACTTTTTCTGGGTTTTCAGCGAGATAAAATTCAGACAGCGAGTATTCTGGGCTCAACAATGTCATGAAAGCGAGAGGAGCAGAGGGAGCGCCTATGAATCAGCTTGTTACGGCTTTATCACAAAGCGGCGAGCCCTGGAAGCCCTCTCAGCACCGGGCCAGCTTTTTGTACCGCAGCCGAAGAGTCTGCTTTATCTCGCTCAGCAGTTCCTCCACACTCACTGGCAAACTGATAAACAGCTGCCTGTTTCCCCACTGGGATGTGTGGGAGTTAGCATAAAGTCGTCCTGCGCCTCCGTGTTGGACGTGTCACTTGATAGGAGCGGCGGCGGAACAAGAAGCTGTGACCATATCTCACCTACTTAAGACTTTTGGCTTTTATACGGACTTTAAAGCTAATGGGCCCGTGCGCTGTTCCTCCCCTGCGGCTCTGTAAAAAGGGACGGACAGTCAGTCACTGCTTACAAGCTCACAGTGTGGAAGTGGCTGTTAACACAAGGACACGGAAAAATGAATCGATGGAAGCTAATCAATACTGTGCAGGGGAATGAGACCAGTTCAGAGTCAGTAAGTACTCCAACAAGAATGACAGTATCTGCTTGACTTCTGATCGTAAATCAAAGCTGCTTCCAACCGATTTGCCTATAAATTTGAGTCCAAAGGATTTTTCTGTTTCATAACCCTGTTTGTCCCGCACCTCGGAAACAGCGTGTTCATGAATCATGACTCAAAGTTGCTCGTGGCCCTGACGTCTTTTCATCTCCATTTGTTTGTGTCTAATGTTCTCTTGTTAGCTGATGGCTGTTTTGGTGTTGCTCGGGCTCTGCCGTGTGAAGCCTTTTGGGTAAACTCCATGACTCAACAACAGTAAAAAATCTTCTCATCTTTTTTCTGGTATCCTTCAACAACACTGCATTTTATTTTCAGTTTTTATTTTCAGGGTTTGAACTGCTGGCAAATGAGGCGAACAGAAGAGCAGCACTTTCTCAACCCCTGGTCCCGGGATCGCGTTATCAGCCTCCCGCTTCATTATAACAACACATTCATTTAAATCAGACGTGCTGCAACAGGGATACGTGTGAAACATGTGGGGCAGTGGGACCCCAGGACCAGACCCTGAAGTGTTGCTTTAGGTGTTTCCATGCCAACACACCTGATTCCAATAAGTGGGTCATCATCAGGCTCTGCAAAAGCCTGATAACAGCCTGTACGAGAGAAACACCTCGGACAGTCCGTTCCAAGGCAAAGAAACATTGCATTGAATTATTTGCTTTTATAATGTTCGCTCAAACTTTTTTTTCAGTTTTATCATGTGCCTCTTTTTTGCAACTTCACATCACCAACTTTCAGTTTTCTAATTTGAGTTTGATTGATTGTACTTGAGTACTGAACAAGGAACATTTTGGTTTTTGGGTCATTTTCTGCATGTATTGTTGATGAATGGTACTTCCGCTTTTTTTTATATGAGATAGATTATATAACTCGATGCTTCTCCAAAAGCATAAAAGGGAAGAGAGATGGCTGCTCCTTGTGATGGCTCATAAGGCTTAAGGCTAAGAAACACTGTGGAGGAACATCTGCGCTTACAATGTTCAATTAATTTCTTTTTTTAAATCGCTCATCTTTATAATCTTTCATCGGCTTTATAAAAAGAAAGCAAACAAAACAAGCAAAGAAAGCAAGTTAAATTCAAATCATAGAACGTTCCAAGGCTATTTTCAATTGTGTCCAACTCTTTGGGGTTTTCTTGGTCTTACTGCTTAATTTTACTTATTTTATTGTCCTGGATCTTCACACACACACACGTGTGTGTGTTATGTAAGTGTTTCTGCATGTGCACAAATGCACATCACGTAGCACGTGTGTATGTTGGTGAATAATTTTCCTCTTTGAGTTTTGTGAAACAATAATTATTATTTTAATCGTTAAAAGGTACTAAAGATTAAAGACTGACTGTTTGATTCATCAGAGGCTTGACAGCTTTGAAACACTCATTACAATATCTGATTTTCTGCTTCTAATTGTTTTTCCTTTGTGGTAAGAACCAGACAGAGACAGACACTGGAAATATAAAGAAAATCTTTCATTATGTGATGACGTGATTTTTGTTTTAAGATGTCCTATTTTCAAACCTGATGTGTTTTTTTTCAAGTAATCTCGTTTGCAGAATGCAGCTCAAGTTCTCAGTTTAAAGTATTGCCTCAAAGCACTGCAATAAACAAAACACGGTTTTACTGCTATTTCTACATGCATGACAAAGGAGAGAAAAGTGAGACTGAAATGGTTTGAGTGTGTTGAAAGATAGCATAGCTGCTATGTGGGTAATTGAGCTGTGTGAATATGGAGCTACCGGGATGAAAGAGGAGAGGAAAACTAAACTTGGCACAAATAGAAAACATCAAAGTAGTGATGGAAGACGCTTTGGACCGAGACCACTGGAAAAGACTGTCAACTGCAGTGAGTCCACTCTGAAGAGGGAGCAGGTCGAAGAAGAAGATTTTTCAAAGACAGGAGATAAACGATGACCCTTTTTTTACATAAGACATAGATTATATAAGAAGATTGTCTTCTTTCTTTCTACATGCAAAGAATGGAAGCGAAAAAGGAGCTAGTCACTGTAAAACATCTCTTCTTTTTCTTTTTTTCTTGTCATTATTATTTTTCATCAGTGGGAAAACAAACATGACAAACTTTAAACATGTCTAATAATAGGAAACATGGTGTCTATTTAAAGCATGTCTAAAAACCTGATTGAAAATTTTAAAGCTATTACACTTGTAAGCTTAATCAACTACATATACATTATAATACAGTGTTTTTCTACAAGCCTTAGTGAAAGTAGATATGCGATGACTTCTTTCTCGAAATGAGATTGATTATAATACTAAATGTCTTTCCGATAGCAGATAATGTCCGCCATTAAAACGCATCCTGCCAGTACTCCCCATACTCAAGGTTATCAAGTATCATATGAGGCAATGTACGATTAAGACGGTTCACTGGAGGGTCACAGACTGTGCCTCGTCACTATAAAAGCTTCTACAAACATGGTCAGGATGGAGACAGACAAATGCATTAATGATGGAAAACCTTTTCTTTAGTGATGTGTGTTCACCATGGATTTGATGTAATGATCTAACGGGTCAAAGGCCGACGTTTTTCCACTCATCTGATTCGTCTCCCTTTTCAACGCAGCGCAACCCTCATGTCAAGCTGTAAAATACCTGCTCTCAGCACACGTCACATGACTAACACCGCTAAATATACAGCCGATAGCACGACAGATGTGTCGCATTAAACTTGGAAGGTTTGGGATTAAATATAGATGTAACCTCCAGTTCCAACTACCACGGCATCCACTGCGTCTCTTCCTCCCCCTCAACAGGAAGCGCAGGCCTAAAATTAAATCTAATCTTCTCCATAGCAACAACATTAAAAGTGAGCAGTGAACTGCAGATTGAACATTTCTCACTCTGATGCTGAAACCAGCGTCAGAGTAGTTCTGGTTACTTTTATTTCAGTCCTGTGGGCTAATGGGCAGTTTTACCAAAACCACAAATGGATTGTGTTCAGTAAATAAATGTTGTGAAGTTTTGATAATTGCAGCACATAAAATCAAGCATCCCGAGTGTTTATTTTGTTATAGTTTAGTGTTTTATCTATTTATCCAGACAATAAGCTCATAGATAAATCTGTTTCCATCATTTCAATACTTTACCTTCAATGTGATTTTCTAATATCCTCTTTCATTTCAGGCAATCCTGCATTAACTCAAGACTGGAAGTGAGTCACTCTCAGTCTCCAAAGAGATTGCAATCTCTTCATTCACCGCAGTTTTCTTCGCAATAACATGACAAACAAAGACGTGGCGGATTTCCTCTTCGAGGAAGCAAACCAACTAACTTCCCTATTCGTATCCACTACAGTTGTTGTGAGTCACCCTCAACCGTCAGTAGCAGAAATTTGTAAAGCCACAATGTTCCCCAACATTTGGTCCAGTTTGCTTCTTCAGAAAACACAAACATGACATTTTCCTCACACTGTCAGAGAGCATCACATTGTTCTGCTTCCTCTGGTTGCTTCATTCAGGACAACACACAGATTTCCTCCTAATTTGATTCATTTCTGTCATTTCTATGTCTTCTGTACCACTTTCCAAATACTTTCTGTTCATTGAATATTTTGTATTCATGGCCTTTTGAACTCACTCAAAGACTAAAATAAATATTTTGTGGTGAATGCTGGTAATACTGGAGAGGTAAACAGGTGAAATTAAATTGGCCAAAGGTAAAAGAGTGTGATACTCCGTCTCTCTGTTTGCCATGTGAGCTGTCCAGGGTGCATTCTGCCTTCGCCCAGAGTTTCCTGGATTTAATCCAGAACTGTGTAAAGTGGTACAAAAGACAGATGGACGTTTAAAAAAAACTCTATGTATCACACACACACACACACACACAGACACACACACACACACACACACACACACAATCATATTTTGTACCAGAATATTTCATCTTAAGAACGTGACTTATGTCCTTGTTTACAGTGATACAGATCAAATGGCCATGATGCACATTTTAAGCCATCCTTCTGTTGTTTATGTACTCTGTTGAGTGACTTCGCTGACAGTCTGTTGTCTGGCTTGGACTTATTTTGTCCAGTGGGAAAATGGCATATATCTGCTTCATCCTGATGATTGTTTGAGTGTCTCATTGTTCCATTTTGAGGTATAAACCAGCACTGGAAGACTGAAAAAACAAAAAAACAAACTAGTGATAACTAGCCAAATTTGATAAATAAACCAGCAGCTCATCATAAAACTGGATATTGGGACTGGTGTTTTGTCTATATTGACCTACCCAGCCATTTCACAAGAAACAATAATGATGCGTTTTAACTTTAATTATTAAATAAACTATAATACAGCTCTCCTTATTTCAGAATATCAAGGGATCTGAGTACAACAGTGCTGTTGCAAATAAGGCATAAGGGAGAAGCAGAGGCCGCTGGACAGTCAGAGGCTGTGGGGATTAGAGGACCGTGTCAACAGCAGGGGGGCAGGGAGGAAGCACCACAACATTTCACTCAGCATCTGTTCCCTCTTAGCCATGAAGACAGCCCTCACCCACATCAGCCATTTGCATTCCTTATGTTTGACAGGGGGAACCCTGGCTGCCTGACGAGGAAACCACACACGCCCAGGATAAACACAGCAGGGAGATGAGAGAGAAAACACTCCGAGGTGATGCTGGAAAGAGCGAAATGTAACGGAGACCTGCGTGACAGGCGCGCAAAGCGCACAGCAGGAGCGGAGGGCAAATGGAGCGAGGAGCTGATCCTGTGAAAAATACAAATGGACACAATAACAGAGGGGATTTCTCTAGGTGCCCACCTCCGAAGAAGCCATCTTATGGAGCGTCTGCACGGGATGCAATGGTTTGAGCCTCCATATGACTTCGCTGTGACCAATGGGCGCAAAATGTGTCCAGCAAATCAAACACAAACAGCAACGCTCAACGTGGGGAATTAAATCAGTGGAGCAATGCTTAAAGCTTTAAGCATTAATATAACATGTTTACCTGATTGTGGATCGTGCAAATAAATAACCCGGCATCCAAATAACAACAGAAAGCATCACGAATAACTATCACCACCAACAAGTACTCGAGCTCAGGTTATTAAAAACAAAAGACAAAAAACAACCGCACCGATGAGACAAAAGCAGAGTGTGCTCGTCGTGTATTTGTAGTCCTACTATAAATAAAATAATAATTAAAAAATGTACTCACATCACGACGATGGAGAGGCGATCTGTCGAATATGTGTGGAGGTCGGAATAAAAAAAAACAGATTTCTGTCCAGGATGAATATTTTTACCCGTTTGTTTTTAAATTTGAAATGAATCCGTTAGCAGAAAATAACAACAATAATATGAGTGAGTGGGTCTGGACGGGTCTGGGCAGACGGTGTAGTCCAGAGCGCCGCTTTATCCAGACCTGCGCGCGTCACGTGACTGATTACAACCCGCCGTGACGTCAGCGGTGACGCTGCTGGCAGCTGAGAGAGGAACCCTGTGAGCGGCTCAGGTGAGCAGCACGCTGCACACACCGCGCTGCACGCTGCACGTTCCGCCTTCACGTTACTGGAGGGAGTTTAGAGATGCTCAGCATCACAATTCATCTTATTCCAGAGTCAGCGACATGTTTAACGTCTCTCACATGTCCCTCTTAATCCTCACATACTCCACCAACATCAACCGGAAGTGTCATTTAAGTGATGTAACAATATTACACGAAGCACGCCGGAATTATTTCAAAACACTCAACTTCGCAAATGTATCCTTAAAGTACACGTTTTCTTTATCTGGTGAAATACTAAAAGTTTGTCATTGTGAGACTTGTTAAACTATTTGCCACCTGCCAACATGTGTACTCTGATGGTTCCTGCCTGTGATGGCTTCATTAAATTCAGCGCGAAAAAAAAAACATCTGAAGTTGATGGAATTTATATAATAATAATAATAATAATAATAATAATAATAATAATAATAATAATAATAATACTGGTAATATAGAACATGAAATAAAATGTTTCGTTGAATATATATATTTTTTAATTTTAGAGAAAGCATGCACTTGAATCCAATTTTAAGAAAATGATTGTCACATTTTATGTTTTTTTAAGAACTTTATGATATTGAAAAAAATAAATAATGATATAAAAATAAGAACTTTTCAGGATTGCAGAACACTATAACTCATATCACAAGCCGCAACACTTTTATGATTTATTTCTTTTTCTTTCACTTTCTATTTTGTGTGTTTTATTTTTTGTTGACGAACTGTGCCTTTAAGCATACTTTTTCTTGTTCAAGTTATTTCAACGCCTTCTTGTTTGCATAACATTTATAAATATATCAATACTTCGAGAAAATCAGAACGTCTCTCAATAGATGTACATATAGTCTATGGCAGATGATTGAAAACATGACATTGGACTGTCCTGTCAATAAAAAAATGCAAACAACTAATACCTGAAATCGTAATAAACTGCAATAATTCAATAAATTTCAGGCATTTGAGCAACAATGACTCATACTAGACGCTATTACAGGGATCGTTTTATTTTACAAGACAGTTGTATAAAACTAACAATGTTAAGTAGATCAGAAATTATTGAATTAATTTCTTTTTAGGCTTATTGAAATAAATTACTTGTTATTCTTTAAATGGTGATACAAACAAAAGAAGCAAAGATTAGAACTAATGTAAATATTAATACATAAATTCAATAAAAATATACCAAAATTGCAAATGAACAATATAAAATGACAGTTACAGGACGTTGTCATTTTTTACTTCACTACAGAAAATCTAGTGAATCACTTAATTATTTATGGTAAATGTGCAAATTTCACCTTTTCGGGAGCGTATTCTTAATCAATTATGGACAGCAGTCCAAAAGTGTGAGATTCTGAGGACAGGGACAAAATGTCCTTGTTGTCTTGCCCTCTGCTGCCCTTCTGTGGTGATTGCTAAGATATACAGTTTGTCGAAATAAACAAATTAAGATTTCTAAATACTCAGATTGTCCTTACAGATAGACTGCATTTTCAGATATCTTACTGTGTCACCCCAGTGTTGTTAAATTGATGGAAGATAAATATCAAATGCACTGAAAATGTAGTTTCTTGACAATAACAAGTCAGACAGCAGCTGAATCAACATGTCAGATATGGTATTACCTCTACAGAGATATGAAAAGTTTAAAACTTTAGATGAAAAAATGAGATATACAAGAGGCAGAGGGGAATAGGGCCCGAATAACCACATTACATGTCGGATGGTTACTTTCCTTCCATTTGACTGGAGAAGTTTTATTGGGTAAAAGATGAAAAATATAAATCTGTCTGGAGTATCTGAATAACAGCTTGAATGCTCACTCAGCAGCTGCAGCAGACTGTCAGCGTTTTCATTAGTCGGCGACTCGGCATGAGATTGAATCACCCACAGACTGAAAGCCCCAAAATGTATTTATGAATTCAGGATATTCGTCCAGAAAACTGTAGAATAACATCTGTGTTTGTCTGAAGTGCAGATTTTGTGTATACAGTTCAGATTGGTGAGGTGAGATAACGTTGAACAATATGTTCATTGTTATATTTCTTGACACACGTATAGCTCGCTGTTGGACTAAGGATGCTTTCAGCCATTTTGTCCTCAATAAAACCAACAAATCTGTATGCGATAGCCTCTAGTTTTATTTAAGTCCACAAGCAACCTCCAAGGATATTATGAGAGTAAAGGTTGAAAAAGGGTAAACACACAACCGAAAAAGCCTGAAGGCCTGAAATAATGAAGTCACCTCCAAACTTACAATTTACTTTTTCTATTTTTTTGCACGCTGCGAAAATCACATACTATATTGGACTCTGAAACGAAGCAATTTCCCCTCTGGGATCAATAAATTGGTTCTTGTTCTGATTTCTCTCTATCTGCCTGACATAGTATATTACTTTAATAGTTACACCATTACCTTGAGTGGAAATGGCATTTGTGCAAGGAAAAGGTGGTTGATTATTGAACACGCGTATGCTGCTTCCTTGTGTAAATGCAGATTTATTTATTTTTTTCCTCTCCAATGATTTAGCATGCCCCACGTAACAAGTAAGCTGCGACAAAAATATCACATTTCATGGCACTGATGGGCCCATCATCATCACAATTTGCAATGCAACAGTCTTTTTACATTTCTTACACGCTCCTTGCTTTCTAAAACATGAGGCAGTTCAGTCATATTGCCTTTGCGGGAACATTAATCAGCAGCACTGGCTTCACATGACATGTTTTAATCTTAGTGGAAAGCTGGGTATGAGCTCAGGAGCCATAGATCAAAAGCAGAAGCACTAAATGTCTGCAGGTGTTAGCCTCCATGAAATAACAAGTAGGATTTAAAGATGACAGTAACCGCGAGACTGCTGCTCTCAGGTGGAGGAAACAGCGCATCAATGAAGAAACGGTGGGACATAAAACAAATGAACAATTAACAGCTAGAAGACATTAATCAAGGCAGAGTTAACAGCATCATCAATATTACTTTGTACAATCACAACAGTGAAGCCAGTTTTTCTTGTGATTTAATTCAGTGGTCTTCAAAGTAAGCAGTAAACTTGGAATGTCAGAGAGCTTCGGGTGCAGGAAAAGTCTGAGGTTCAGTGGAAAACTTTTTTTCCAGAATGATTAAAAAAACACACACACACAGGAAAATCACATTTTTAAAAAAATAGAGGGCAAAATTATTAAACATTTGCCCCCCAAAAAATGTAGACTTAAAATCTAAAAAATACATGCTTCTGTGTGAATCCATAGCTGTATCATTCAACTGCAACAATTGCAGACTGTCATTGACACTGTACTTCAACACAGCAGTATCTGACCAGCATGTGAAAAGTTATGCAATATGGTTCAAGCTGTGTGAACAGAACTTTCAGCATATTGACAAATGCTGTTTGGATGTAAAAGTTACGTAACATGATTTTAATACTGATAGGAAACACATGGACTGAGCGTGACAGACACAGCAGCCAGTTTCTTTTCTTTCTGTCTTTTTTTTTTGACAGGAAAAGATTTTTCTACTGTCACTTGAAATGAAAACCAGCTTTGTACCCGAAGCAGCAGTTTCTTTTTACTGGATTGTAGACATGAGCTTTGTTTAACATTCCTGCATATATGCACATTGATATAACTCCTACTGGGGAGTGGTGCATGATGGTATGAGAAATAATGTAGTCGGGGAAGGTCAGTGCTTTTATTCAACCACATGATTGACTGGAGACCGTCACTGGTTGTACAAGTTTCACTGGCTTCTTAGTGTCTTCCATCTGCTCTTTCAGAGTGCATTGTTCTTCCACATCATCCACAAAATAACTTTTAACCAAACATAATTGTGGTCTGAATTGTTGAAGGAGAAAAGGCATTCTTCAGTCTAGTGTCCGATGGTTCTTTCGTGCTGAAAAACAACTTTGCGTGTGCTCAACATTATGATCATATAATCAGTCTTTAGACTTGCTGGTTACCTCTGCAAAACGAAAAGATTACTTTTTTCCACTGCGAATAGTCTTGTGAATATGCATATAGTTCGATTGCTGACACATAAAGTACTTCATCAGCATAGTTTGAGCCTGTTATCAGGGCTGAGGTCAAGATTCATCTGAAACATGAAAAGTCGAAAAACTCAGAGGTGTGCGTGCGTGCGTGCGTGCGTGTGTGTGCGTGTGTGTGTGCGCGTGTGTGCGCGTGTGCTACCACTGGCAATAGTTGCAGCCCCCTATGGCACAGATAAAGTGATGGATCTGAGATGTTGAGCTTCATGTGAGATGCCTGGACTTTAGTCTTCTGCTGCAAACTGGAACTTGAAAAAGTAAACTCACGTGTGACACGAGAGAGTGAGATATGCAGGAAATATACTTCGTTAAAGCTGATAACTGGAAGGACAAAAAAAAAAAAAAAAAAAAAAATTTAGGTCCTACCGAGATTTGAACTCGGATCGCTGGATTCAGAGTCCAGAGTGCTAACCATTACACCATAGAACCACGTGACATACATAGGTAAGTGATTCAGTCAAGATCTAGTCCTCAATGTTCTTTGTTATGTTATAGTTGACTGATTTGGGTTCAGATGTGGAGCTTGAAGGCTCCAATGAACGGCTGAAACTTGATCGCTCGACATTATTTTGCGTGTTTCATTTCTTTACCTGCTTTGTTGAGCTTGACGCCTCCTGGTGGTCATTAGGAGGAACAGCAGAGACTGGAGCGATGATAATTCCTGTCTGCTTTGTGTGCTCTTGAGCTTAACATTCAAATATCAAATACTGTATAGGGAAAAACATGGTTTTATTCAATGAAAAGTTAATAACTTACTTGTAATTTAGGTCTGTATTTGACTTCGGTGACTCTGCTAAACTGGCTCAAATTTTTGTCCTACCATAAAAACACGTTAAAAGCCTGTATCAGCTACAGTTTGTCATGATTTCCATTTGCGATATGAAAATACTGGTAAAACACTTTTTTTTTTTGCTTGTTTTATAATGCAAAAAAAAAAGATATCATTTAGCATGAGGCCTGACTGTAGGCCACAAGTTCTCCAACAAGCTTGCAGTAATGATTTATTAAAAGGTCAACTAAAAGGTGAAACACTGGACTTAGTGCTCATGTTGTAAAGTCAGTGTTATAAATATTTATATTCACATAACGTTTAGCCTTCTGACTCTCTATTCCACCCCAGTGGATTTGAAATGAAACAATCGATATGTACTTCAAGTGTGAAAAGTACTTTTAGCTTTATGTCATTTTCAGAACATATAAAATGCGTTGAGACTCCAACTGCATTCACCTGATTTGGATGTAAATAAGCTCAAACTGAAGATAAAAGTCTGTGCTTAAAAGTGCCTTTCTCCTGAAAGAATCAGTCACCACCTTAAGACAAATAAAAGAATTTACATTTCTATTTTCATCTTCAGCCTGAAAATGTAAATAAAGATGATTCTGAGTGATTGTACAACAGTGATCACACCAGTAATGTTATTTGTCACCTTGTGTTTCTACCAATTGGTCATTCGTTGTCAGTCATTGTGTAAAGTTGTGTCTCCTCACTGTGTAGTAAAAAGGGAATTTAAATCAAAATCTGATATTCAACTGGAAGTACAGGACTGAACTTATGTTCTTTGTTTCATTTGCATTTTTCCCATTCTAAAAACTGAATTTAAAATTGTTAACAATTCCAAAATACTGTTTTGATTTTGCATTACTTGAAATGCTGAAGATTTTTTGGGGTGTCGACAGTGAAAAGCAAAGAACAAAGACATGCATCCATGAACAATAAGCATCCTCTTGACAGAGTCAAAGAAAAAAGCAAATTGAAGAAGGAATAATTTTTTTTCTCTCATCAGTCGACTAAATACTCAAAACATTTTTTGGTGGTCTCCCATGTTAATCTGTTGGGAGCCGAATTCCCTGGATCTGCCTCTGCTACACAGAGCATCATGAAAAATGAAAAAGGCAATTATATAGCAGAAAACTGTCAGGTAGAGTCACACATAGTTGTAGTTTGAGTGTGGATTGTTGTAATGAGTTTTCTGTATTTCTTCCTGCAGAGACAACAGTCACGTCTGTTTAGAGAAATTAGTTTTGGAGTAGTGGGGAAACAATGCTCTCATAGACCTTCCCTCCTTTTTTTTTTTTTTTTTTTTAAGTTAGATTGATTCAAGCAAGTCCTTTGTACATTGAAGTGCTGCTCCAGTCTCACTTTGTTAAAAGACTTATTTAGTTATTGTGCAGATTTATGTGAACTAGGGTATATTTAGAGCCAAATTCGAGAGCAGTCATAGTGGCAGATGGAGTGAAAATGATCGGCCTGACTGGGATGAATACTGATTGTGCATTAAGTAAAGATCCAGCTCTGGTCCAATGGATCCGCAGAGTTCCTGGAGCTGGACGTGACCACAATAAAGATCTGCAGCTGAGCTCTGCTATGGATTTAGCCTCAGCAGCTCACAGTCAAATAGTACACATTTAAATATAATCACAGTCACAGAGGTACCGATTCTGCCCAGAGAAAATTTTTACTGTAAAAATACAAACAGTAGCAGATGCATTCACTTCAGCTGTCATTTCAAATGTTTTCAGTTGACCTCACTTTGCCTTCACTGCACATAAATCTACCGCCCTGCCTCCAGCAGCCATGTCAGGCTGAAGTGAAAGTGACAGGTCATGAAGTCGCTGTGTGGTCAGCATCCAGGTGCAGCCAGACAGGGCATGTAGAAGTTTGCCCCCTCGGCGTGTGACAGCTCCTGTGAAAGACGCAATGACAGGCAGAAAGGATTGGTGCATTTTTCCCCTTTACAAGGATTCTCAAACTGCAGAGGGAAGATTTCCCCCCTTACTGAGTTTGAACCACACTGTCCCCACATATAATCCCTCAAGTATGTTGCACATGTGTTTTTTTTTCCTCACAATTACAGAATCTTCCTTCCAAATGTTTTTTTTTCTTTTTTTTCTTTTCTTTTTTTTTTTCCCAATGACTGTAGTGATCCAGAAGCAATAAGAAGCATCACACGCTTTGTCTGTGGTTCTTGAGGTTTGGCGTGGGCCTCTCAAGAGGGGGGCACCAGCAGGGCTGCTTTTAAAGTTTGAAAACAAAATTCATTCACTCCTAAAACAAAATGTATAGAAACAGTTGGATGTTACTTTAATAATCTCCCCTATATTCCCACACGGCTGTTAGGATATTCTCAACTGGTCTGATTTGACAGAAAAATACATTTCTTTTTTTTTTTTTTCTGTCGGTTCCAAATGAAAGTTATATGGGGGTGCAGTGAACTGTGGCAAACAAATCTAAGTTGTATCTTTCAGAGTTTGTCTTTTGAGCACAAAATTCCCTGTTTTCATCTTTTCCCTCACAGGGGTTCAATATCTAGCAGCAGTGGAGAGAAAAAAAAGAAAAGGGCGAAACAACAAAACTGTGGAACAACTTGCATTTATTTGTCAGACTACTGTACCAGTCTGTTGAGCTTTTTTAAAACCGTCTTTTTTACTCCTTATTTTTAACTTCTTTGAAGCGTTTGATGTAATTTTTGAACGGACTTTCATCAAACCATGAGGAAAAAACTGGTTCAGAGTGATCAGGAGTAACAATCGACAGTAACAGTAGTGATATAAGCAGTGAATGGAGTAACTGTGTTAAAATAAACGGTATTTAATAATGAGTAAATTACATTTCTCAGCATTACAACTCTGCTACCATTACTGACAATAATATGAGACGTGTCTCCCTTAGTATAATTTACTGCTTTCAGCTTGGATTTTTCTCCCCCTGAGTCCAGCTGAGCCGACGGAGCATGATGTTTGTGTTCAGAAAGAAGGAAGCATATTGGTGCAACGTGCGTCAAGTGATGTGACAGAGATACAGCCATAGAGCCTGATCATTCAGGGCAGCTTTTAAATGGAAGTATGGACATCTATTGACATCCATCTATGTCAGTGGCAGGTGGGGAGTTTGACTGGGGCGGTACATCTGTCACACAGTAACGTAGGAGTCCTAAGGCGAGCTCAGGGAGGACAGAATCCTCTCGAAGAACAGAGGGGCAAAAGCTTGATCTTGATTTTCAGTATGAGTACAGACAATGAAAGCGGGGCCTCACAATCCTTCCGACTTTCTGGGTTTTAAACAGGAGGTGTCAGAAAAGTTACCACACGTCGCTTTTTGATCCTTCGATGTCGGCTCTTCCTATATCACTGTGAAGCAGAATTCACTAAGTGTTGGATTGTTCACCCACTAATAGGGAACGTGACCTGGGTTTAGACCACCATGAAACAGGTTAGTTTTACCCTACTGATGATGTGTTGTTGGAATCATAATAATGATAATATTTACATTAAATGCTGAATAATTAAATTAAATATTATGCACTTTATTGTGTTTTGTAAAAACAGCAACATTGCTTTAAAACCAACTGTTGCCAACTCCTTAATCAGGAACGTTGCAAGTGACATCATCATCTAATTTGCTAGTTCATTTGCATATCTAGGTCAAATTGGGTGATGACATCATCTAAAACTGATACATTGTTGCTAGCTTCTGAGTCAGGAAAGTTCTAAATGACATCATCATACAGGAAGAAGGAACTGTGCTGATGCAAAATGTCTTGTGACAGATGCAGCCATAGAGAGCCATGATCATTCAAAGGCAGCATGCCCATTTATTTCATTAATCATTTATTCACTTTTATAATAAATAATAAACATGCCTCTTGAAGTTCCTTTAAGATGGGATACAAATTCTTTGACATATTTAAACATTTTTTTTTTTTTTTTTAGTAATGCAATGGTTACTTTGCCTCGTAATTAGTTGCTTTTAAAATATTTGAGCTCAGTTTCTTTTTTGGAGAAGTAACTAGTAACTATAACTAATTAGTTTTTAAAAGGAACATGCCCAACACTGGATATAATGTGAGAAATTTCAGTAAAATATATTAAACACCAAGAACAATGTTGAACCGGTGTGTGTGTGTTTGAGTGTGTGTGTGTGTGTGTGTGTGTGTGTGTGTGTGTGTGTGTGTGTGTGTGTGTGTGTGTGTGTGTGTGTGTGTGTTCTTGTATTTCTATCCTTGTCGGGGCCAAATGTCCCCACAAGGATAGCAAAACGTGGAACGACGTGCCTTGTGGGGACCTTTTTCCGGTCCTAAGTAGGAGAAACAGTGTTTTCTTGACCATGTTGTTGTTACTGAAAAAAGTAAAAGTGCAAAAACATTTCTTTAGGGTTAGGCTTTGTTGTGGTGTGGGTTAGGGTAAGGGTCAGGGTTAGGGGCTAGACATGAATGGGAGTCAATGGACGGTCCCCACAAGGATAGAAATACAAGACTGTGTGTGTGTGTGTGTGTGTGTGTGTGTGTGTGTGTGTGTGTGTGTGTGTGTGTGTGTGTGTGTGTGTGTGTGTGTGTGCCCTGCTTTCATCAAGACCAAGACATAGGACTGTTTACATTTGCATTATTTATTTCTAAAATTAACCAAATGCACAAGAGTTTGTGGGTCCCTGGCCTGCTCAGCCTGCAAGCTCTGGACTCTGTCCGGTCTCAGCCTTGTGGTTTGAGTTGGGTTCTGGGGGTGGTCTGTGGTCTTCTTTACGTTCTCCCTCTGGTGCCTCCTGGGGTGGGGGTGTGGCCTTCTTCTCCGGGACGATTCGCTGGAGCCTCCTTGGCTCTGGTGATGTGCTCACTCATGAATGTAATTGATTGAATGAGCAGAACCAACAGTCATGTTGAAACACATCAACAAAGAAATTGTTTGGATTGTTTGGTAATTTTGTGAATTAGCGGCAGCCCTATTTCATGTCAACAAGACGAAACAAATGAAGAAATCAATCATAGCCTTTATTTTAATTGCTGTCAACTCACAAATGATGTTCATCTAATTGTTGTGTAAAAGCAATGTCACACTTACGGTGAAATATCAGCACAGCTGCGTATGACTACAACCTAGTCACAGCCGCGCCATTATTCAGAACCCTTCCTGTCTTATGGGATATTGTTAAGTTATTTAAACATTCAACACCTGACACAAACTGGAGTAAAAATAAAGGAGGAGAAAAGTGTTCTCGGCTGCAATGATTAATTTTAAACTTAATGTAAAATGGAAATGTGCTTAAAAGGAAAACAAATGACTTTCTGCGAGACAGCTGACACTGCTAAATTAGAAATGAGGGAGCCCAGATGTGCACAGATGTGGATGTGTCAGCGAGAATCTAGTCTAGGCTTATAGTAGAGGAGCGGGGACATACAGGGCATATTTAATAGCACACTTCCCATTGAAAATTTAATGGAGTGGTTCAGAATGGCTGAAGAAGGTTCGCAAAATTCAAAAGAAGGAAATAAAAAATGGTTTTCTGTTGGAGTGACTCAGCTGAAAGGCATCGCCCCTCTCCCCGGAGCAGTAATCATACCTGACTGTCTGGAATTGTCTCTTTTTAGGAAGCTGCCATGCACCGAGTTTCCACGCAGTTTGAACTCTCTCTGTGTTCAGTGTTTGCCCAGCTTCCAGTCTGACATCCAACTTTAACGAAGGCTCTGTTATGTTGCTGCCTTCGTCTCTCCGCTCTGTCTGAGCTGTGAGGAAATCACATGAATTACTTCTGTTCTGAAAGGATATTCAACAAGCTACAAAAATCGACATCTCTACTGAGTGCTCACCTTGCTGCAGCCTGACCTCATTTTTTTTTATGCCTCCCTCTAAAGTACCTGCTTGGATTTGGTCCATTACCTCCTTGACTTACAGGCTGCATTTGGTTTCAGTGGGGCATCACTCACGGCTTGTTGGCTGTCATTTGGGTGCCATGTCCATCATCTTTGGGGCTCAGGAAATCTCCTATTTACTGCCGAGAATCAATCAAAACTCTACGGTGGTGAGCTGGCACATGGTAACCTCTCCAAGTTCAAATGATATGACATTCATCCTGATTTCCAGTAATACCGCCACTTTACTTTCACTGCATCTATCAATTGCACACACAAAGTAGTTTAACATGACATTTAAAGCACAATGTTTTTACAGCATGTGCTGGATGTTTTCATGATTTAATGTAGGTTATGTTGAGGTTGAAGTCATTAGAAACCCGAGCCAGCAAGAAAGACTGCCGTCACGTCAGTGCTTTTATAGTGACTCTGCACTGGGCGGTAGTGCTCTAGAGCATCGCTCTCCCCTCATAGAGGGAAAATCTAGGCTCCGTCTATGTGGAGTGGAGTTATTTCCTGTGCATGCAAGGGGTGTTCAGGTTCCTCTTAACATCCAATATGCTGCAGTTACTCTCCTAGATTTGGAGGTCACCGGCCCGAGTGCTCCTCCTCCTACAGAGACCACATCAGCTTTAGCTCTCCACATCTGTTTCTTCTTCAATCCTCGGTATGTCATGCTATACTGAGCTTAGAGTGCCATCAGGAGGTTGAACAGAGAGCACGGAAGAGTCACAGCAAGGCGCAGAAGTGGACATCCTTTGGCCACAAGGGAGGTGAGAGGCATCAAGTGTCACGCCAGACCATTGGAAATCCTTGATATGCGTGCTCGATGACCTGCAAGGTTACCTGACCACACCAGTCACTGAGCCTCTGCCTGAACGACACAGGCATCTTTATGGACGACAACACTCCAGCTCAGGCCGCTGAAGACTGGGGTACCTCAAATAGAGCAGCCTGCACTTTCTCCTGAACTGAGATCAGCTAAGTCAGCGTGTAAAGCCTCGGAACTCCACCAGAATGACCTGAAGAGAGCGAGATGCCACGCCTCGGCAGCAGTGAATTCATAAATACCATCTTTCAGTCTGATATACAATTTTTAATACATCTTCAACAGAAATTCTTGTCAGTACGAGGATTTGAAGTCCACTAACTCAAAATAAAAGGTGAATGTGATTGATTAAAGACCAATATGTTCCTCTGTAATCAAATGATTTGTCAATGATGTCATTCTCACCTCTGGATTTTCTCTGCCCATCATTATGAGGGGACAGATGGCAGCTATACTCATACCTGCTGGACTAAATGTGGTATTAACCTGACTGAAACACATTTCTGATGGCAGAATAGGCATTTAATTTGAAACTTATGTACCAAAACAACAACCAGCTTTGATATGACAGCAACTAGAAAACCCTCCCTCAGAGGGGAAACAGTCATGGAAAGTATGATCCACTGTCACCACACTGCTCAAAGATGGCATAATGTCCGGCACTAATGAAACACTGTCTGTGCATCGATTGTCAACATGTTATTGCTTCTACCGGGGGTGAAATGTGATTCACATAGTGAATGAGTCGACTGAGTTCAATAAATAAAGAGGTTGTTTAGCCTGATACAAACATAAAATCTTTTATAAATGGATTTTTTTTTTTTTTTTACATATGATTCCCTTTGTGAATACTGCAAAGGGTATTTGTGGGTCTTAAATTGGTCAGATGATTATTTTTTTTTTCAATTTACAATTTGACAGAGAGAGAGAGAGAGAGAGAGAGAGAGAGAGAGAGAGAGAGAGAGAGAGAGAGAGAAAGAGAGAGAGAAAGAGAGAGAGAGAGACATTTTAAGTGACTTCAGAAACTGTTCACAAAATGACACTGATAATCTCACAAGAAGATAAATTGTGTTATCTACATCAGTGGGTATCCATTATCTGATCATGCTCATCTTTTTTTCTTAAATAGAATCACATTGATTAAAAAAAAAAACATAACCAAAACAAAAACCACCATCACTCATATAAATAAATATTAAGAAAAGCAAATAGCTTCATAAATACAAAACATAAATATTGAAAACAATCCATTTTAACACCCAGTAATTGAAAAATGTAAACTAACATTGGCAAGAAAAAAGCTTTCACATAAAAAACAACACAAGATTGAATCACTTTATCAGTGTGGGGGGAATCCAAAGTGTCCTGTACGCCTGTAACGTCTGTTACCGTAATAAATGTATGAACACTGGTGACCTGAATACATGTCCAGACACTCTGGACCTCATTAACACTAAAACTTAAAGAAGCTTTTAAGTTACAGATAGATCTCACATTAGTATAAACTATGTGACCATTACTGGATAACAGTGGATAAAGAACCATTACAATATTTTACTATTTATCCATGCGTCCTCAGTTCACTCTCAACTCAGTTTTCCTGTTTCATATCCCAAATAGAAGTAATTTTCCACTTTGGCTGATCATTTCATCACCTCAGAGCAGACCATCTCCAGCAGCAGCACACGCTGAAAGCTCTTTAACTCTCTATACATAATAAATCTTGACTTTGACATGGTCAAGGCTGCAATACCTTCCTTCCTTCGGGGAAAATCACTTCCGTCTGGAGGATATTACAAACACTTGGCTGCTCCTGAATAGTAAACCTATACTGTGGGCTGAAAATGAGTGTGAGGATAGCTCCATCCCTGTGAATAAACTGTCTACCCAATCCATGTACACTGCCTTCAGCGCTGTTAGGAACCATTTCGTTCCATTTCAGGAGGTCCGTAAAGAGTCTGGGCAGCAGCTTGAGTGAGCAGTCGTATAGGAAAATAAAAAGGGGTGAATGGTCGCTGGTGTGTGGGGCACTCTTCCCTCCCCTCCATCCTTGGGGGTGCCACAGAAAGAGTGTAAGTTTGGGGGGCTGAGAGCCCAGACGAGCGGCGGCTGTCCCTCCATCTCAACAAGATCTCAGTATCAAACACGGACTGAGACAAAGGGAGGGCCTGGCTGGAAGTTGTCTGAACGTTTCCTGGATGCCGGCACGCTGTCAGGGGCCAGGTGGAGGGCGTGCTCTCTAGAGGAGGGAGCTGGGGCTTTCTGGGGGCGGCGGAGGTGTGTGCGTGGGGCTGTGACGCATGGGCAGTATGTCGTAGTGGTTGGGGATGTGGGTGTTGCGGGGAAGGTCATAGGGGTTCTGGGAGAAGCCGGTGGCCATCCCGTTGGGCCCCTGCAGGACGCTCACCGTAGGCTCTGTGATGGTTCGGGGGGAAAGAAGGGACGGGGGGAAAGAGAGGAAGAGGTACATGAGAAAGACTGAAGATGAAAAGCGGCAGGCAAAGGCTAAGGAACAAAGAGGAAGGAGAGGTGCATGCAATAGAAAAGCAGCTCACATTTCCTCTTATCAAGGCTTACAGAGTCTGTACAGGCTCACAGCATGAGACATGAGCAGAGAAACCATAAGCTGCAGGACCCTGCTGAGCTCCACACACCAGAGCAACAACAACGGACTCACCAACATCATAGACATTCCTGCTCACACTGCCCAGGAGGGTGGCAGTGCCTCCAAAGGGCACTTCACGGTGGGAGGGGGATTTCATCTCCACATAGCTGCTCTCTGTGTGCTTGCACGCCAGCCCTGGTGGGTCTCTAATGGTGGCGTATGGATTCTCACTATTCAGGGAGCAGGAGCTGTTGCTGCACATGGAGCCCTTGATGTAATCTGCAGCAACCGCAAGACAAGGACATATTCAGTATCAACAAAGGAGTGACTGTGACTGACTTATAACAGCGGTGTGAATGCCTGGCCTCAATATAGAAACCCTAAAATTTAAACCAGTATCAAGGTGAGGCCAGCAGAATGGCGGTGGAAGTCGCTGCCATTCAGAAGAAGTTGAACTTCTTTTGTCTCTGACAGGTGAATGGCGGTACATAGTAATCAGAGTACAAAGGAGAGGGAGAGAGAGGAAGACTCATCTCATCCATAACAGTCTCATCAGGCTGATAAGAGGCCTCATTAGAGACCGCAGCAAAGCTCCTTCAAACCACTCTTTACACCCTTGGGTCCCTCACATTCACCACCAACTGCACAGTGTGAGAGACAAAATGACGTATCAGGCACTGAGCCACAGAGAGCAATTACTGCTGGAATAAAACCTCTGCCCACCACAATCTTGTCCGAAGTGTGGGCAGTTTTCACATAAATCATGGCGAATATAAGCATGTGGGATTTTAGGGTCAGAGAAATAACGATCTCAGAGGGGAACTAAAATCCAGATGGGAAAATTGGTGTTGAGCAAAAAAGGATTTTGTCATTTTGGTGCCAGTGAAGCTGAACAGGATGCTACATGCAGTACATGTCTGCACTCACACACACACACACACACACACACACACACACACTCACGCACACACAGGCATATGCACAACTCACACAAGCACACTCACAGACTTGCCTCTTTATCTTTCAGTCCTCTCACGATGCATTACCTTTTCCTTGACTCTAACCTTCACAACTGTTTAACCCCGCAGTCTAACTCCATTCTCAGCTTAAACTCTTTCTCTTTTGTCTCTTCTTAACCCTTAAGCACATGTAAATTGGTGAAGGTTCCTGCAATTTGGCCCCACAGATTTAGTGTTCTACCAGTTTTCAGGCAATCATAATAAGATATGGGGCACGGGCATGCACACACACACACACACACACATACGACATGGCTCCCCACAGGTCAGTGTGCAATCAGGCCAACAAGCCCATAAGTAGGAGAGTACAAGAACACACACTCACACACATCAAACTGTTCCACCTGTCAAATGATTTACCTTTTCTGGAGCCTCGTTGTGTCTGTGTCTCGCCCTGCTGAACATCTATAACAAATGTCACAACACAAAAGCCAAACATCACATAAGGATTCCCCCATTGTGTCAAGACTGACAGGCGACGCATCATTAAAGCACAATGCAGTATAATCTCATTTTATGTTCGCAATGAGCAAAGTAACGATGAGGAGTCATTGAACATTTCACCTGCTTGCTCTCACTTTCGTACAAACTCAGTGGTCACGTGGAATTTTTGATATATATTTGTAGTTTTGGGCTTCATTAGTTTGTCACTCACACACGTTTGTTTTCAGAGTGAAGAAAAAAAACTTAACAAGTCCTCATTACTGTCAGTGTCTTAAAGACAATTTCCAAAAGCAAATAAAGATATCCAACATTTAAGTCAAGCATGACAAAGACTGATTCATGAATATTTAGGCATCACTTTCGTTACCCTGAAGCATCCATGATCACTAGAAACGGTCTCCCTGCTTTCTCCAAGTACATCATTAACAATCTAAGAGTTATGGTTCTGAAAAGTAATCATGTTCGCAGCAAAATTATAAAAATTTAAGTATTACAGAATGTTTCTCGGGGTCATTTAATTTTAATTTTATACTGGTATAATTGTCTTGACAGCTATTGCTTTGCCTGAAGTCGGTAATAAGGAGATTGGAAACATGCTGATTTGCAAATGTCATAAAAACCAAGTCTTCACAGTGGTATGAAATTTAATATTTCGCAACAAAAGATCAACTCAAATATCTACCAAGTAACTTTATTTGTTCCTGTGGTCACCTTTTTCATAATAATATACCCTAGCAAGTGTGGAAGCAAGTCCAGAAAAAACAATAACATGTCTCTTGTGTTCAACCACCCCTTAATATAACAAGCAGCTATGCAATAAGAATATTCCAGCATGTTTATGAAAACACAATGTGTATTCCCTTTCTCTGTAAACTGCTTCCCATTCCAGATACTTGTGGATTCTTTTGCCCTGCGCATTTCAGATTTTTACTGCTCTAGCACACCTGATGTAAAAGAACGGATCATTAACCGGCTTCTGCGGAGCTTGATGAGGAGTCAGTCATGGGAATTCAGACGGTGGAAAAGTGAAACGTCTAAAACGTGCAGGGCAGAGTGTCCCTGACGGTCCGAGTTGGGAAACACTATAAAGCTACAATCCAGTCTTTTACATATCATTATGCATACAGGACAGTATCCACTGGCCCACATAACCATGCAGTTTTTAATGCAATAATCATTCTTAACTGATTATAACCACAGTATACTATGTTTTAAGCCATTTCGAATCAGAAAAGGGTGCAAAAAAAATGCCAACGCTATAATTTCTATAATTCACAGTCTAAGGGTTGTGATATCTGACCTGATGTAAGCCATCATAGAAAAATGTGCCACTGGGAGAAGTGAAAGAGAACTAATGAGCTCACAATGACCTCTATTCATCTTCACACCTCCGTTTTCTCTGTCCAACCCGCATATCTTATCAAAATCAGAGCAAAGGTTGTGTCAAACGAGAGACCACTGGTTCATCGTCATTCACGGCAGGCTAATGCCAATGAAAGGTCTGCGCTAATGATACATGTATCCTTGGTCTTAACTTGACAATTCTGCACAGCCCAAATTTTGTTTTTGTGTGGCGGCGTGTTGACGGAGAGGGAAACTGACCCAGGTCGTTGAGGTTGCAGTACGCTCTCCATTCGGAGCCATTTCTGCTTTTCAGAGTGCTCGACTGCGAAAAGAAAAACACAGCATGCTGTTGCTTCAACACTGCTGGATGTGACTGACATATAAAATGTAGCGTCACCACACACACACACACACACACACACACACACACACACACACACACACACACACACACACACGTGAAGGGAGGTCGTACTTTGAGTGTCAGAGTTCCTTCCAGGTTACTGGAAATGGTGGAGAGCACGTTGCATTGCGCCACAGTGTGGTAGCTGGGGTTGGAGAAGCACTGTCCACTGCCGCTGCTGCTGCTGTTCTGGCTCTGATTGACCTCAGGAGCGCTGGTCCTCATCGCCACAGTGCTGCCACACTCTGAGGGTTTACAAGATTGCTTGCATACAATGATTCAAGATCAAAAACAAATCCATCTATCTATAACTATTAAAAAACAAAACTGCTGCTGCGTTCCAGTTGTTGCAGGGCTTGTGTTCTTCTACAACTCTGCTGATAGTGACATTTTTATAAGGTGGGAATTTCCAAGAACTTGGTGCGACTGGAGAGCAGCAGGAGCAGGCTTCAGGTAGCACTAACATATGAATTGAAGATAACTTTGTCATACATGAGATCAAGTACCTTCCACTTCTTTCAATACATAATTATTATTATCTTACTGGGTGTGTTCAGTTTTGTTATACATTTCTATTGGTATATTAATATTCAGGTATTCAACCATAGGAAAGCAGGATATCTTACCAGACAGAGAATAGTCAGTGTTGGTGATGTGCATTGCTTGTGAGTAGGACACACTGGGCTGGATCTCGTGCCCCTTGTCCCTCTGCCGTTGTCTGTACCACACAAACAGGCTAAGCATGGCCATAATGATGAGGAGGAGGAAGATGATGCCCATGACGGCCCCTGCCGACTGGCGCTCTGAGCCTCGAGCTGGACTGATCTTGGTGTACGGGTTCAGCTCCTCCATCATGAGAGCTGCTACAGAGAAACCACAGGAAGAGGGTTGTTTCAACAACGTGTACACATCTGTGTTCAAGTGAGAAAACCCTGAAACACCTCGACTAACTCAATCACCTCTCACCTTGATCGCAGCGGATGCCTTTATATCCAGGGCTGCAGTAGCACGTTCCAGTCACATAGTCGCAGGTAGCATTGTTCAGGCACTCACACAGCTGCTGGCAGCCGTACCCAAATGTACCAGCAGGACACTCTGCATGACAGAGAGCCACATTAGTGCATCCATCAAAATTAAAGCACTTACAGGGTGGGAGCCAAAGTGTTTGCACAACACATGCACACAAGCGCGCTCATCCACCGGGTAATTTTGCACGGAGCTAAAATGTGCCTGGGACCACTCAACTCTGCTCACAGCTCGTCCCGATGAAGCCGGTTCGGCAGGCGCACTGGCCAGAGATGTGGTCGCAGTCGGCGCCGTTCTGGCAGCGGCAGACCTCGGCGCAGTCCCTGCCGTAAAACCCTGAAGGACAGCCTGGGACAGAGATGTACAAACCCATGGTGGCGGGGAGGGGTGGAAAAAACAAAGAGAGTGGAAGACAATGTAAAGAGTCAAGGTTATATTGCAAGGGAACAGGAAAATCAATACCATTCAGCGTCTCCACTGCATACTCAATAGGGGACAATGTGAATGAATGGAAATGAAACATTTCCTGCTTCAGCAGAAAACACAGTTATGCTGTTAACATAACCTGAAGGTGGAATTAAAAGAAGAAGACAGCAGGCGAGAGGAAGTCTCTGAGAAAGAGGAAAACTGTTCAAATAAATGTAATTTTCATGCACAATAGCAAGAGCACATTGCTACAAACAATGCTGAAAAACCCTCGGGGTGATAGATAATGGAATTCAAATTAGCGGACTGATGTTGATGATTCGCACTGTCCCTGAATAAATGACTCGAATGTGAAATGAGCACATTATTGAAGTGACCATTAGTATGATTTTAATGTTTCTCCGTCTCCCCCAAAAAAACAACAACAACAACAGTGTGCCGAATGAAAACTTAATACGATCTGATCACCCTGCCGTCTAAACAAATGTAGAATTCCTCGGCCGTCATGTGCTGCAGTATTACTGGGCTGCCAGTAGATGACACTGTGAGTCTATTAACCGGTGGAGAAACTCACGCTGTGTGCAGTAGAGACCGGTCCAGCCTGGGCTGCACCTGCACTCCCCATCATAGGCACTGCACTGGGCGCCGTTGTGACAGTTACACGAGTTGAGACAATCAGGGCCCCAGTGCCCAGAGGGACAGGCTGCAGACGCCAGAGACACAGTCAGGCTCGTCGTCACACACTCTCCGAAAGCACACACTCCAACTTTCAGAGATGCACACATGGAACACAACACACTCATGTTTGGAGACATGGAGACACTCACTGCAAACTCATACATGAAAATAAAAGTCCTTGTTTGAATCCAATGCGATGGATGCCCTTTGTGCGAGACGCGCAGACTTTCATGTCAAGTGACTATTCATCAAGAAACATACGTTATTTTTACTTTAAGTAGGCAATACATTTAATAAAAATACACACACATCAATTTTTCATGGCAGGGCAGCTCAAAGTTGTGCTAATGATCTTTGGCCTACAGTGCTTTAAATCAAAGAGCATAATGTATTACAACAATCATTTAGGCAAGTAATGTGTTTTACAGCAGCCGGGGCTGAGGGTAGTTCTGGAGTGTGTGGGGTCATGAAAATGATTAATGTGTATGAAGGTAAGAGTGAGAGAGAAATCAGGAGTGGAGACAGACAATGGGGGGGGGGGGGGGGTTTGGGAAGAATCAGTCGATGAAATGCAGGTTGGAGGAGAGGAGTCCTACCCTGAGAGCAGTCCTCTCCAATCCAGCCTGGGAAGCACTGGCAAGAGCCATCGATGGGGTTGCAGGTGCCGTTGTTGGTACAGAGGCAGATCTCAGCGCAAGCCCTCCCGTACCTGCCGCTTGGGCACACTGCAAAAGATTAAAAAAAATAAATAAATCAAAACCCCTCAACACATAAACAAGCCTGATCTGCGTGTTATCACTCACATGCAAAGACCGGTGGAAATCCATTAACATTAATGACATCAAACTTGGGCACAGCACATTACTGTGAGCACGTTTATGCAAACAAACTCATTCAGTGAAAGGTTGTACAAACATTTTCCTCTAATGGATGATATTGTTCTATTTGAGTGGACATGAAGTGAAGTGATCTGTTTAGACAAAAGGAGGAGTCAATCACTGCCTCCTGTGGCCCAGCTGCCCTATTTCCACTCACTGGGGTGGAATGAGTGATGTGCCACAGAATTAAAATAGACCATGTACACAGACCACGGTATACATTTTTTATGAAATTAATATTTCAATGCACTCCGGCACTCTTCAATAAAATATATCATCTCCAATGAAACCTTCATTGTGTTTTCTTGCTGGACCGTGGGACAAATTGTACCAAGGTGTATCAAACCATCAAGGACCAGGCAGCTGCAGTGGCGGCAGACACATTAAAGGCGTCATATAAAGAGAATAGCCCAGCGTTAGAAGTATCTGATAAGGTGGCTCGCTGTGAACGAGATGGGTCTGACTTATTTTTATGAGCAGTGATTTTAATGATTACATTTCAGCCGGCTTTCCCCTTTTCTTGAGAGCTCTTTCAAGCTCCTTCAAGCAGGTTGTCATTAAGCCATGAGGTTGGCTCCCCTATTCTGATGCTTCTGGGGATTGGAGTCTCTCCTCACCAGGAGAGCTTCATTAAGGCCGGGACTTTGTACGCCGGACAGAGGACAAGTGAGGACGCCAATGGGGCTCAACAAGACGAGCGCGCGCATGTTGCCGGCCACCTCCGCTACTTATTGCCCATCGCCTGCTCAGCCAGTAATTATAGTCCAGACAAATTAGGAACGGCTCTCGTTTATTCTTCTCCCTCTTCTTTCAGCCAAGCTATTAAACTTTTATTTTTAAGACATTGCTCAAAGCCATGAAAGAGAATTCAAAAATCCCCCATCGTCTTTCTGTAATTTATTAAAAAAAAAAAAAAAAAAGTAGTAAATTATTAGAAGTAAAAATCTACAGTACATTTGCATGTAGGTTTCTTCCCCAATCACTTTGATGGAAAGCAGACTTTTTTTTTTTTTTTTGCCTGTGCCGCATGGCCAGGGTATCTGCTGTTTGAGGAGAAGACAGCACCTTTTGCCACACATCGGGTGATGTTAAACCATGAATATTCAGCTCAGCAGATGGACAGTGAGCCAGCAAAATCCAACACAGTGCACACAAAATAAAACAATCAAACATGCACTGACATCTGTTAGTCCTTTTTAGGGTAAGCATGTGTAAATAGGAACAATGTAATTATTATAAGGTGTTATTGAATGGCATACCAGTTGAAATATACAGTTTAAAGACATGGTCGTATGATAATTACACAATTCTGTTGCAAAATGGTATGAAACCAATCAAAATCACACATTGCTTATATTTACTTGGTGCATATTTTAAATGAATATATTCACATATAGTACATCTTTGTTTACTGTGGAATTTTTTTCACATTTCTACATTTTTTGTTAACAACTCACTAGCTGGGATTAGAAGATGCTCAACTGAAGGAAAGAGGCCAAAAATATTGATGCTAATACAAGAGAGACAACTCAAATCTCAATTATTTGCACAACTACGTTTCAAATATTGAAGTATTTTCTTCACTACAGTTCGCTTGGAAGCAAACAAGCAGGTGCTCCAGTTATGGTCACTTTCACGATAGCTGCCCTTTGTTTAATACAACTAACAAAATCAACTTGTACAACTCTGTTGTAACACTTTCACCCAAAACACGATGCAAGTATTTCGAGGCTTAATTAGAATTTTGATGTATTTTGTTGTCACATATTCACAGAAAGGCACAGACGTACTAAATTCAATTATGAGATCTAAAAATGTAACTAAAGCAAGACTTAGCATTGGAAGTAAGAAGTCGAGTGAGAAATCGCTTCAGATGTTTTTTTGGCGCAACGTTGTCAACAAGGTCCTCCTATATGATTAAAACATTGCCAAGGCAATACACAAAAGACAGGTCGCCTTGAAATTAAATTTAACGAGAAGCCCAGACGTGTGCGCGCGTTGTTTCTTTCCGTCTGTGCATTCACAAGAAGCAATTTACATGCGGCGCTTTCTGGAGAATTAGGCAGAGGGACAGCGGCGTTTACTTAACGTATTCTTTGTGTGAAAAAAGTGGGTCTCAGCAGTTTTCAAGCTTCTGTTGAAGGTTGATTTTTTTTTTTTCTCTTGGTCTGGAGTGCGCTGATAAAAGCTATTATTCAAAGTTTCAAGGCAGCGATGCCAGCGGGAGTGGCAGCAGGTCATCCGTTGATCGCATTAGAGTCAATGAGCAAAGCAAGCGCCGTGAGAATACGCGCACAGGTGTGCTCACTAAACACAGACAAAATAATAGGCCTGCTTCACAACAACTAGCATTTCTTGATCCGTTTCGACACTGTTTCGTACCAGGCTAAAGCGAGGAGACCTTTTCAAATACAAACTGTACTTGTTTTTAACTGCAGAGGCCGAAACTGCTCGTTGAATCAATTTGACAGTGAGCGAAACAGAAGGAAGATGTCAAAAAGGTCACGGAGGACTGCGAGATTTGATTGGTTCTCAAAAACTTTACTCAGGGACATTAAGCCGGATCATAACCTGTCTATCCTGGGATGTTGTGCGGAGACTGCAAAGCATTTATTGTTGGTAGTTGCAAAAAAAGAAAGACAAAAACAAACAAACCAAAAAAAAAAAACAAAAAAAAAAAACAAAACCTTGTGTTGAACTAGAAATCTCACACCCCATTGAGCTCTGTGCGCTGGGTGAAGGAAATTATGTCTGTTACACAACTGGAGCAACTGTGCCTGTGCAAATCCAATGCACATTAGATTTCATAGAAAACTGAGCGCATTTTTTGGCACAGTGTCATGTATATACAGCTCGGGACTCCACCGTTAGGAGCTACTTTGTTATGGAATTCAACTTGATTTATTTATGTCTTTTTTTCCAAGTCGTTGTTCTGCGACAGTGACAGTTCAATAGAGGCTCCATTCAGCCTTCAGCAAACTACATGAAAATAAGCAGTTTTTCAAATGGACCCTTAACCTTCAAGGTGGCAAAAGTGACGCTTAATTAAGTAACGCTTCATTACTTTGTCAACTGAAATTTGTATATTTAACTATGTCAGCCACTCTGCAATCGACTGTTTCTGACCACAGGTCTCGGTGAGAGCGTCGTCGCTGAGTCTGTCTGGTGTTTTCTTTGCTGCGAAAGATCAAAACAGTCATGAAATGTCAATGATCTTAATTATGGTTTTCCATCCATTCATCTTCGATTCCCGCTAAATGCTACTGACTGTGGGTGAAGGCAGGACGCATCGGCAGGCAGGGCAGTCACACACACTGACATTCACCACTCATTTCAGTTCAGGGGTCACCAACGGCCCAGTTTTATCGCGAGTGGGAAAGACTGATAAAACAGTAACGTAATAAGCCTTTTCTTAAAACCAAATAATTATTAGAACTGGAAATTACTATAATATCAACATAAACAAAAAGAATTACAGTGGGATGTTTAAAAATCATCTATATTTGATACACTTTACAGCATTTAGCCTGTTGACTTTGACGTTAATGCTAGTTTGGGTTTCAGTATTGTTAAAAAAAAAACTGTTAAAAAGTGAATGTTTTCTGTTTTTGATGCCGTCATTTCCTGGACTGGGTGGAGCTTTTTAGCTGCAAGTGTTTTAATACAAGGATGCACGACCCATGGCTCTGGAGCCTCTGTAGTGGCTTCCTGTAGCCTTCACAAAGTTACATGCATGTTAATGTGCAAGTTATTTTTATGTCTTTTTTATTTTATTACACAGCGGCCAATCTTGTGAACTGACTCTCGTCTTGCAGTTTGAGGTGACAAATGGGACCCTTTAGATAAAAGACTTTTTTTCCCATATATCACCTATTAAACAAGTGTCACATTCTTCTCTGGCACCTGTGTGACACCTTTAATTGCAGGTAATCTAAGCTGAATAGGCTAATCGTGGATGAATCAAACAAAGATAGGTGTGAAATTTAATGTGGACAGAGCCAGTTACTTTCACTCCTAACGTTACATCTGTGTTTCATGCGTGGAAAGAAATTCGCAAAACAAAACAAAAATAAACAATCATAAAAGAAATGGAGGAAAACGCATTAAAACAGCTCAAAAATGCCCCCAAAATATTGCAGACACTTAATTGTAGTTATTTATTATCATAAATGTGGCATAAACTCCACTTTCGGGATGCAAAGCTCAAAAAAAAAAAAAAAAAAAAATTACAGTGAAGTTTATAAGCTGCGTTATCTTAATGTTCAAGGCTGAGTTTGTTTTGCAGCTTCACACAAATTTTATTTGGTGTCGGGAAGGAAAAAGCAGCTCTTTTGGTTATCAGAGTTGCAGATCACTTGTTTTCTTTCCTGCTTCTATATTGTCTAGCAGCCTTTTATTCTGTGTGTGTTTATTGTGCCTTTTTATCACTTTAATTTGAATTTTAGATTAAAAAAAAAAAGAAAAAAGAAAAAACCGACACGGAAAGCAACTTGCCTTGGTTGCACAGAGACCCAGAGAAGCCGGACAGGCACTCGCAGTGGCCCGTGATGTGATGGCACGGCCCGGTGCTGTGCACGCACTGCGGACACGACTGGCTGCAGCGGTGTCCGTAGAACCCTGGAGAGCAGCCTGCGGAGCGGGGCGGGCACGGGAAAAATCAGTCACCGAAGGCCCATCGGAACAAAAGGAAGATCATAATGAAACAAAGCACATCAAGAGCAATCAACGGAGAGCACCGAAAAATCAAGGCCAGGAGAATTAAAGCAGAAAAGACAGATAGAGACAGCAAACGGGAGGGAGATTGCAGGAAAAGTCAGTCTTTATTCAAATCACTGCCATTTCATCTGCTGCCAGCAGTGGAATAGTCAAAAAGTTAAGTGAGTCATGAAAATCTGTTTAATGTCAAGTCTTAAAAGTAACGTAGTGATCTATATATGGCAAGAAAGTGCACAGTTGTGTTATTAATACAGGGAAGATGTTCAAAAGCTAGGATAAAGGTTACCATACGCACATTTTATACACAAACTAACAGTGCATCCATAATGAGACACATTTCCATGTCAGTGCTGGGAGAGACTTAGGGATTCATGTCCCGTTTCTATTTTTACAGGCAGTGATTTTGGATGAAATTTCTGTTCCAATACCTCTTTTCTCAAGGGATGATCAGGTATTTTTCCAAAATAGAAACCTTTTAGGAACTGAAAAACAGCCTCAGCTTTAGTTTGACAGACATGCAATGCTGAGTTTACCCCGCAGGTTCGGATTTTATTTCAAGCACCTGGTGTAATACATTTTTATCAACCACTGAAGAAGCATGTAATCCTTCAATTAAAATCTCAGTGAGAAGAAAAAGGCAAAAAAAAAAAAAAAACTGCAGTTATGAGGGTTTTCTTACCTGACACTCAAATTATCTGTGCAAATATTGAATTTGGGAGTAATCATTTTCCTCTCTCTTTTCTTTTTCTTCCGCTCTAATACACACAAACGTGTGTATTAGAGCGTCTCTCTTACCTGCCACTCATATTGATGTTTACAGGTTTATGATTGTGAATTTCACTCCCAATCAGTGAGCCGATCACTTGAGAGCCGCTTCAGACGGACCCCACTGCAAAACCAGAGCCGGCGCTCCCGGTGAGCGTGCCCTTTGATGAGCCTTAGGCGAGGACCGCGAGCCTCCCACTGCGAGCTTGTTGTTGAGGACAGAGTCAGAGGGGGCGAGGGCCATGCCGGTGTGTATATATGTGTGTGTGTGTGTGTGTCTAAGGGGATACCGGTGGGGCAAAGACACTGTGATTAAGTGATCGCAGTGATGAAGGGTTTACTCTCAAGCCGTTGTGACCGACAGCCGAGTGCTTCTCCTCGGCGCCGCTCACCCTTTAACAATTCTTCAAAGATCAAAGCAAGGTCGGCGCTGCGACGGAGTTTGCCGCCGTGTCACTCTCGGGGTCACGCGGCCGACTCTCAAAGGTTTGCTTAAAGAAACGCTGTCTCCGAGGAGGCGGCGGAGGCTCACTTCTCTTGCAGGAGGTCCCTCGGTATCCAGGTGCACAGACACATGTGCCGTCCTCGGGAGAGCAGGATCCTCCGTTCTGACAGGAACAGCTGACTGAACAGTTGGGTCCCCAGAAGCCTTGTGGGCACACGTTATCACAGTGGATTCCTGCAGGCACATTACCATCACGAATATTCAGCGAATCCACACCAAGAACGGCTAAAGACTGGTATGCCAAAATATTCTAAATAGCATGCCATCTGTAAAAACACATCATTAAAGGACAGCGTTCAGAAGGCCTGATCACAGCACATCTATGCAGGGTTATTCAGCCAGCATGGATCTTCCATTGATTTTTGTCTTGAATAAACATAACTGCTGTTTGGAGTCTGTTTTCTTGCCTTCCCTTTTTTTTTTTCTTTTCTTTTTTTTAGTTCAGCCCATCTTTCACACTCTGTTTCTCCTTTCCAAATGTATTTTATTTTTGATCTGACTGAGGCTCCCTGCCAGTGCACTGTGTTGATTAACAGGGTTGGGTCTCCAGAGAGGCCGAGCTTGTCTCCCATTCTCTTTCAGCAGAGACGGGGTAGTGTGCAGAGCTGAAGGGAAGTACTCAGGCTACGAGAGCACAGTCTGGAAGTGTCACAGTGTGTTTTGTGCAGCTCAAAAACCAACAAATGCAAAAACACTGCATCCATACATAGATCTGTCCCTGCTGGTGAATGCAGGAGGACGAATCACGTTTTCTCTCCCTGGTACATCAAGGCTATCTCGAAAACTGGAAAGGAAGGGTAAAGATGTCACACATGTACTGTAATAATTAGGCACAGTTTTGTAAAATGAAACGTACTGTACATCGCTGCGATTGCACGTGCACACACTCCGGAGTCACACTCTCACACACTTGCATGCAAACTCCGGCACCTTTCAAGCTCCAAGCCCCCACTTCGAAGCCTCATTTGAAATTTTCTTTGAATGAGAATATCTGAGAATAGCGCAGCCATTAAAGCAGCATTAGTGCAGTATCTTTGAATTAAACCTGGGCTAAACTCTTGGGACTAATGCTATACAGTAACCAAAGCACCTTCAGGCCGGCGTGGAAGAGTTGAGAAGAGGAAACATTGGTGCTGATGAGTTAGGGGAGCCCGGTACCCGTGATTTAGTCAGAAGTCAGGCCATGGACTTCAAAAGGAGGGCAAGGCTTGTGCGCGTGTGTTTGAGGTTCTGCGAGGCCAAGCAATGGGGAGAAAAAAGAAGAAAAAAAAAAAAAACGCGACTGCCTTTACTGTCAGAAAATGAATGCGGACAGAACATCACATTTTTCAGTCTAATGGTGACAAACAGAGGGGCTTTGGATGCCTAGTGAGGGAGAAGAAGAAAAAGTGAGAGGAGCCAGAACTGAAGTCTCTTCAAAGCAGGCTTTTCACTGAGAAGTGCCAGAGGTCTCACCGTCCAATTTGTACAGAGAAAACCTCTCTCGCCCTTTTGCAACGCTCTCTCTCGCTCTCTCGGTGCATGTAAACACACACTCACATTACCTGCTCTGTGACATCAACCTCTTCAAATATAAAAGGCAAAGTCCTGTTTAACATGTACTAGCATGGAGCCCCGGCATCAAATGGCCCGTCGGAGCCTTCTTTTAAACCTCCGTCGGCTGATGTCAGGATTACGACAGCGAGGCAACAGCTGTGTGGGTCACAGGCAGTTTAACCACTTAGATGCACATGCTCTGCGAGTCAAGCTTCTTGACAATTTACACAAACTACACAATAAAACCTACAACAGGCTGACAGCTAAATAAACGCCTGACCAGCGCTGGATCCAGCACGCTTGGCGATACAGCGCTGACAGTATAAAACTGCTCTGGAGAGTGTGTAAATAGCCATTTTGTTGGATTCCTGACTTAGTTCTGTGACGAAGTCGGGGTAGTCCCCCCCTCTCGAGGTGCTTCTTCCTTCAGAGAGACTATTGTCAAGCCTCCGCGATTCCAGTATGTATGTATGTGTGTTTGTTCGACCCATTGGGCCGCGCACTGCCCCCAGCCCTGCACCCTGGTGACTCAATTAAGGCTGACAGATGGTCCCGACCTGTGCAGGATTCAGAGCATGAGAGGCCCATTTTGCCGGCTCCGTTCTTGCAGATAATAAAACCCACATTGTTTCCCAGAATAAATGCCCTGAGCTCAGGAGGCTGAATGGAGTGGGCTGCTGAGAGCCCACAGGCTTGACCTTTCCTACTGAATTTTTTCCCTCCCCGACTGCACCTCTCTACCCAAAGCTCAGAGACCAGGTCCTCGGCTGGCCCCCCTGAATTTGACATTCAGATGCGACACTTCATTTTTGAGCATAATGACTCTCACCCTTGCTGTGACATTCACACTTTCCCACCTCCAGCTTTTTTTTTTTTTTTTCCCCTGTAAGCAAAAAGCTTGGAATGACGGGGAAAAGAAACGTGGACATATGTTTGAGTAAAAACAAAAAATGAGCATCTAGAGGGGATCAGAGTTGAAATGGGGAGACGGCTTTGGTTGAGAAAGAAAGAATGCTCGAATAAATACTTGCTTCAATCATATCATGAAAAAAAAGAAACTTTAAATAATTACTAGACCCAAAAATAAGAAAAAAAAAAGATATCATAGACTGTGTCTAATAATCATGAGAGCATTCTGAGCCAATTATTTGATTCCGACTCCAAATATTCATATGATGAGTCAGTTCAGTCGTTGGGTACAGCCAATAATAGATGCAATATAAGCATGATTGCATAGCGGCATCCACTGTGTCAGGCAGAAGAATTAATTTAGAGCTCATTTCTCAACATCTCTCATTCGGCGACGCCACCGGCTCAGCAGCAAAACAAATTGAACATTTAATTAACAAAACACTGCTGAGACATTCTGTAAACATACTGTACAACACAAATCACCAACTCTGCAGCATATTTTCCAATTTTAGCAAATGAATGTGTCTGACAAGCATGCGATAGCTTTGATTTTCAGCTGATGAGCATAGCAAAAAAAAAAAAAACGCAGCTCATACCTAAGAGTTTATTTATCCTGTTACCGTCAGCCAGGAGAATAAGGAGCCGTATTTACCTGTCCAGCCGGGGTAGCAGCGACAGTAACCGCTCACAGGGTCGCAGCCGTCAGCATGGCTGCAGTCACATCGTTCACGACACTCCAACCCATATGTACCGTCCTGGCAATGATAAAAACTCACAGTCACGCCTTTAAAACGCCACACCGGGGGCGCAACGGGTTGTTACAAGCTGTCCAAAAAGTTTGAAGATTGGCTATACGCTGCCAATAAAACAAAAAACTTACAGGACAGGACTCCTGGCAGTGCTCTCCCCTCCACCCGGGAGAACAGGTACAGGTGCCATCTATGGGATCACAGGCGGCGCCGTTGCTGCATAAGCATGTCTGGTTGCAGCCCAGACCCCAGGTACCACTGGAACAGAGGATGGAGCAGTCCACACCCTGCCAGCCTTCAGGGAGAAAACACAAAGCTTCACACTGTATATTCAAGACAGATCAACAGCACAAAAGAAAATAACACTTAAACTAAATCTAACTCAACATGCAGAGGTGAAGTCCTAAACATGTTAAAGTTACTACAGTAATGTGAAAAACGTTAAGGTGTCTGACAATCCGACCTAAATTTCTACTTGGTGCGAGACGAAGCATGTGCAGCGTGAGAGTCAGGGGAGCTCAGTGTGGTTCAAGCTGTGTGAGGGGGGCTTATCCCTGCGCGCACGTCACAAATTCCTGATCTACAAGGAAATAGCTACAGGCCGGATTATTATAAATCTGTACAGATCTTCAGCGAAAGTTGAATCCTACTGACATTGGCGACTTTCTGATTGTCAGTTGTACTACTAGTGCAAAGTTTTAGTGTCTGAACACTGTAAAAACGTGCACATAAAAATGAAATGTAATCCATTTATTGGATTTATATTTTCTGTTTTCTCTGTTCAGTTTTTCTGTTGGGAGCAACACATTGTTGTGGATAAATTCTAACGACGTCTTTCTCCAGTGCAACTTACACTGACTTTATATTCTTGAATAAAGTCTCACAAAAGCAATGTCAATGTATTGTTCACAGTTTTCACGATGAATCATTATTCTGGCTTTTTATCAGCCAGTCGTCTGATAAAATGTCAAAATCAGAGTATAACTTTTCCATTACCAGTTCCCACTAGAACCAGCCCAGCGTGCTCGCAGTGGTTTGGGAACACCTTGCAAAACTGCTTTGTTAACACTGTTTCATAAAAGTGGCAGAAAAATGAAAGCATGCTTGTGACCAGCAAACATGCTGCGTAAGTAAAAATTCATTTACCATCTAAACTGAGGCATGCCAGCACCTCTAGGCGCTCCGTCTTTATTTTACCTCTTTTTTCCCCCCCTCAAGTGCTTTCCACCCTTTTCGAGCACCTCAAATAGAAATCTCAGGGAAAAGAATGAGCTGCTCATAACCTGAGATCAGGGGTCTCGAGCATGGGCCAAAAGGTCAGGACAATCCCACATTTATGGATATGACACTCTGCTGGCGCAGAATTTGTGGGTTGTGAAAATAATTTATAGAAAAAAAAAGCCCAAGGGTGTATCATTGATTAAACTGAAAATTGGCCATAAAATAAATGAAGGGCAAGGATTTTCTGGCAGCGGGTTACAGTACGCAGGGCGCAAATCTTCATCCATTTAGAATCCAGCTTGTTAGATCATACAGCATACGGCGCAGTCAGTGTAGCAGAACTCGCGCTCAACCTCCACCGCGAGTCAATTACGCCGTACCTTCTCTGCAGACGCAGGAGCCGTCGACGGGAGAGCAGGACGCGTGATTGTGGCAGGAACATGTGGACATGCAGCTCGGCCCGAACAGACCAGGAGGACACACCGTGGCACAGTCCTCACCCTCAACAGGAAGAAACGCAAAGTCATGAGGCGACAAACCAACACGGCGATAAGTGCTGACTCTGTCAGACCAAAAATAGGAATAATACAGTCGGAACAGGAGCAGACAGGAAGACAGGAGAGGTTCACTGCACCTCTCCATCGCTTACTGAACTGTTTACTTGGAGCATCCGTACTGTGTCTGTGCACAAAAAAGGAGAAACGCGACTGTAAAATTGAATGGACTCATTATAGAGACTGAAGTTCAAGGGGAGACCCACTCTTGATCAACCCAAGCTTTCACTTCCTGGCTTCCAATTATACACTCTATATATTCTGAAAGCATTTACTCGCAGCCGTGCTTTGGTTTTTGCAGCATTGCTTCCTCATCTCTCAACTTCTCTCCACAGTGCATGTCCCTGTCTCCCATTAGGCATGAGTCTCACCCCCTTTTCAGCAGAGAGACTGGCAGACCTCCAAAGCTGAGGAATCCAGATCCTTCACCCATCTTTCACCAACCAGGCAATGACTAAATCTGGCCTTCCGTCTCACCATCCTCACTTCATTATTAAAACTATCTCAGTAAACTAAAGAAACATTAAATCCTGGACTTCGCCTTGAGATGTCAGTGAGTATTGAAGCACCAATTAAACTGGAAACTGCTAAAGGCTGACAATGAAGGTTCAACTCCAGAGAGATCAATCAATCTCAGTAGAATGTGCATCTTTAGTATATCAGTATGGAGTGTACCAGTATATAAGTGTGCAGCAATATAGCTCAAATTCTCATTCTTATAATAAGATAAAATTATTAAGAATAAGACAAAGACGATTCGCTCTGTTGCTGAAATACAAATATTCCCATTTTACTTTTTGAGAAATGAAACTTTGCTCTCTTATTCTAAACATCTGACAAGCATCTGAATGTGTGCACGATGTTGTCAATACTGTCTGAAATTAGACTGATGGACTGACTGATTGTTGGACCTGTGCAGATTGCTCCAGTAAAACGTAACAGCTTGAGGTTATGAGAAATCTCTTTTGGGTTTAGTGATTTCATTTCTTCAATGTCTGATTTAAAAATCTTTAATTTGGCAATATAATAAAATATAAATGGTGTATGATTTGTGAGTGTGTACAGATATGTCTGTTTTTCCTACAAAATGTGTTATTTTCCTCTTTGCCTTCATGAGCTGCCTGTCAAAGCACCTGATGCTGCTTTACACGACGACGCAGACAGAATCAGCATGCTGGACTACAATAGCTGGCTCCTCATTGTGTTTATAACACGGCAGGATCTTTGCCTGAAGTGTCTTTCTCAGCAGCTCCCTGGGGACGTCGACCTCTGAATTTTAAAAACCTTCAGTGAGCTACAGTGATTTTGTAGACAGAAGCAAGTCGGATCAGCGTGACTAAAAATGATTAAAATTTCAGGATGGAATCGGTTAGGTCTTGAAAGTCTCACCCGGTATCAATCATCTGTTATATTCTTACAACCTACTGCGCTCCGTCCGCTAAGTAGCAACTGCGACTGATCCTACCTGCATAAAAGATGGTGTGGACTGTGACCTGTGTGTCTTGAAGCTCACGGTGAAATCATGACGCGCATAGCAACATCTGAGCCCTTCCCTCAGAGAGCGCTCAGCTGGTGGTGACATGCATGGCAATACAAACTTGGCTCAACGGGGTAAACACTAACAAACACCACAGCGGACTGGATGGACAGGTGAAAACAGGATCCCGGAGGCGGCGCTGACAAACCGCTGACAAGTCTTTGCTTCAGCATTTATGACAACACCAACAGGAGAGCGGCAGCCGCCATGCTGGTGCAGGTTTAGAGCGAACTATCTTGGTAAAGGACATGGAGTACTCCTTCTGTGTCCTCTACAGCCCGCTGTCATTAGAATTTCTCTGCTTGAAAGGCTGAGCACAGCCCACCTCCGCGAGTCTCGTCCCTCCCTCAGTCGGAGATCACAGCCAGTCTATGGGTTCTCACACCCTCCCGTTCAAACCCCGTCTTGAGTGACAGGTGACACAATGATTTAGAGTTCCAATTAGAGGCCCAGAGGAGTCCTGAGTGGCTCCTGCTTCGCTCACCAGAGAGCTGGGGGACTGCCGGCTGCTCACTGCTCTCATTATCATTTTGAACTCAGTTTAAACAGGAGGCAGGAGGAGATGTGCCAGTGGACGCCAGGGGCAGAACACACATCTTAAAACATCTCCTCTCCCCGTACGCCACATAAAAGCGGCTGTCTGTGAATGAAATTTTTATCAATCGGTTGCAATAACCTTTGTTCTGCCGAAAATGACAGCTTCAAGACTGCTAACAATAGCAGTTCAGTTACAGTTGTTAAATGTGGAGAGAAGTTCGACCAGCTGGGAAGTTGGACGGGCAAATACGAAGCCGGGAAGGGAGAGAGGGGGGGTGATTGGGGTCGGGGGGGGGGGGGGGTTGGGCTTTCTTTAGCACGGAGCACAGGCAATTTACTGGTGACTGGACCCATGGATAAAACGTCATGCAGCCACAAATGACCACATGGATTTTGCTGCATCCATGGCTGCGTTGAATTCCACTTGGTTTCACCCTCATGGTGAGGAAACCAGTGGTTGGTCCGCTCTCAAGAGGGGAAAGGCAGCTCTCTCATTAGCCGACTGATTCATGTTCCTTCTGAGCTTGGAAGGATAGAAGTCTGTATGTGCAGAATCATTATTAATACACGGACTGTCAGTCCGTTGCATGGGAGCAGCAGGACCTTACATAACTACACAGCCGACGGAGGCAGCAAGCAGACCTGAGCCACTGAGAGGCGGCCAGGTCGTCCTTGGCCGAGGCACTAAATTTATATCTATTAGTATCTTAATGTAATTGGAGTGCATTTTTTTTTTCCCAGAAAGCCAATGGCTGACACAACATTGATCAGGCTGGTACCCATTGAGACTAGATGCAAATGGCACCACTAATTACCAATCAGTCTCACTCCTTAACAGTTCATCTAACTGCGGGATGAGTGACTGCAGTTTAAAATTCATGCGGCACGACAGAAAATGAACCCGTGAACCTTTTGATGAGGCAAGAAAGCCCTGAGAGAAAGGGAAATGATTTGTTTTCACCACCTACAAAGGCAGACCGGAATCCATTACTAATGCATTCATATTTCAGATACAGCAGTATCAACAGAATCTGGAGAAACAGTCGACATAGGGGAGAAGTGCTACCCTGTATACATGCTGCAGATTGCGAGGGACAAAGCCTGAATAGGTAACATGTAATCACTTTGTCCCAGTCAAAAAGAGCATGTCCAATTACTAGGGCTAAATCAAGCGTGCAGGTGCTCGGTCTGCTCCAACACTTTGCTTGGTTTGCCCCCCGATGGGACTCCAGAACAAAGATGCAGTGGGAAGGCTTAGTCTTATCAGCCGTTCCCTGGGGAAGGGACTTCACTTGCAATCATAGCTTCAACACCATCATCAGCCACATTTTAAAAGGTCTGCTCGATAATAATCATGAGCTATGCATGTGACACACTTGCAGGTAGCGGCGACGCAAGCTCTACCTTCTAACAAAGTGTCTGTGTTATCTGCACAGCGGCAGCCGCTTTGTTAAAACTACAGAAAAAAAAAAAAAAAAAAAAAGCTACCGTGAACGCTAACACCCACCCTCGTCCACACAAACACACCAATCCTCCATATGAGGTGTGTCTGTTCCCATCTGACTGCCTCCTTTTCTATCCAGCTCCTGCCTGCCCTCTAGGTCTGTTTAATGGATCTGGCAGCCCTTCCCAGCAGCCGCCAAAGAGAACAGGTGGAGCAAATTAAGACACAGTCTGCGGCCCCGCTCGGTAGCTCAATTCACCACAGTGGCCCGCTGTAAGACACAGGCAATTTCCACTGAAATGTAATGTTGGCAGAAATGTACCTTCTCGGTCTCTGTTGCTCTGTAACTTCAGATTGCAAGACAAGAAACACAATGGGAAAACTGATTGAAGTTACCCAACTAATTTGACAGTTGTAAAAGGGGACAATAGGGCTGCACCGAAAAAAACCAGCAGAATGGAAAACACATATAGGTCAAAGATTCAATTTTCTCCAAATTGGCCGAGGAATAGAGATCTAAGCTTGCTCTCCGCTTGGCCGTGATGCTACCAGTCAGGACTGATGAACCATGCTTCTGAAATACACACAACTGGTGGCGGGGTTGTTACCACAGAATGAATCATTTAGAGGAGAATTTCTTGGAGTGCCAGAGCACACGTTCATAAAAAGGCAATAATAAAAACGTCTCACCTTGCTCTTGAGTGTCTGTGTACAAAGAGCTTTAAAAGTGAAACCGGGACCGATTCCAAAACATTACAGCCACGCCGACGCAAACATGTGACGAGAGCTGCGCACGAAACATAAATCACAACTACGACCTTCACATCTGAATTTCACACAGGGGAAAGGTGAAGTATGCTGCCGTTACTCAGTCATTATTGTGGAAAACTGCACTTTTGGAAAAAAAAAAAAAAAAAAGATACAAGCAGAAAAGAAAACAGTGACAAACATTTATCAGAGAAATAACCGATATGCCTAATAAATAGCATAGAAGTAAAAATATTAATCCAACAGAACAAAGTTGAATAAGTAATAATAAATATTAATCGAAACAAACTTACGCTGACTGGTGTCAGCATAGAAGAATGAAAATACCATGAAAACACAATAAACACTATTCAAAAGTAGGACTGATGGAGTGTGACTGCCACAGCAATGAAGGATGTCCTGAGGCACTTTGGTGGAATGAGTCTGCTGAGACTCACACACTGTGAGAGGCATTCCTCAGGACGGACCAGATCTTCATCTGAGGACACCTGCACAGAGTCCATCTCCACCCCCACCGTATAACTGGATCTATAATATATAGACTTCGATGTTTGCTCTTTTCAATAAATTTGATTGTATAGAAAAACACCAAAAAAGTGGAGTTCATATCCTTCTACGTATCCTTACATCCTTGTTTATTTCATAGGATGTTTTTAAAGTTTCTGAGTACTCCAACAAGAACTGTTAAATTACAAATTGAAACTAAAAGCATCTGACTGTGTTGGAAATGTTTACACTGTTTGGCAATTTTTAAGTTTGCTGCATTTTAAGTCTCAAATTACCATTTCTTCCTCCTCAGTATCCTTTCATTTCTATTCCTCTGGTAAATGTTGGCTTGTGCAATATAATTATCCTGCTGGCTTGACATTATGGCGCTCGGAACAGAGATTTACATTTCATGAGACTAAGTAAAGGTCAAATTAAACATAAAAAAAGAATAATAGTAAAACATATACAATTAAATCCAAAATAATAGTACAACACGGCCATAGAGGTGGCTCCTGGTGTGAATACTATATTAGATAGCAGCGAGGTTACATGATACTCACCATAAACCCAGGGGCACATATACAGGCACCTGTGACAGGATGACAGTCAGCTCCATTGGCACAGCTGCAAGACAGCATGCATCCCTCTCCGTAGAACCCGGGCGGGCAGGTCTCATTACAGTAAAGCCCTGTCCATCCCGCAGAGCAGGTGCATTCACCAGAAAGAGGATGGCAGCTACGGGATAATGAGAGAGAAATATGGGACAACAACGGGAAGAAAAAGAGTGAGGTGAAGTTTTCTTGCTCTGCGAGTATCAACACTTCATTCCTGAGCTGGATCAAAGTGAGAAGTCTGCGCCAACAGCGATTCATCCATCTATGTGTCTGCGTGCGTGTTTCAGGATAGATGAGGTGTCCCTTTTCTCCTTCGTTCTGTAATGACTTCTATGGCCGATACCCAACTCCTGCCGGAATCAGAGCATTAACACTGCATTAACTATGAATGCTGCTGAGAAATTATGAATGAAGCAAAGGTCGCGATTAAAAGCTAACTGGATGACACGGCTGAAGGGTGTCCAGACTTCAGAATGAGCACCGGCTTAAAGCTAAGAAGAGACAAAATTGAGCTGCAGAAGTCTGTATTCATATGGAGCTACGGGGGGGCGTTCGCTTCAGGGCTTGGTCGGAGTAAAGCTGTGTGTGGCCCTGCACTGATGTCTCACTTACCTCACGGTGTTGGTGGTATTACAGGGGCAGTACTTGTCACAAATGTGGCCGTACAGGCCTGGAGGACAGAATCTCTCTTGGCAATTAGGACCTTTAAACCCTGTTTCACATAGACAGGCTCCATTGATGTGGTGACACTTGGCTCCATTCTGACACTCACACCTCTGGTTACACTGCGGACCGTAGGTGCCTACAGGACAGTCATCCTGACATCTGCAGGAAAATTACACAGAAATGACACACTCTTTTAAATTGGTGTTATAAAAAAAATGTCAGGCACAGGTGGGGGGAAATTTTAGCTGAGAGCAGGAACATGAAATTCTGGCGTAGCAGTGCGGTACACATCGTTGGTATAAACATATCTAAATATATAATAAAAGTTGCAACGAATCAACAACATGCAGCAAAATGTACAAAAGAAACGGTGACATTTTTAAGCAAAGCTCTCAAATGTTACTGATTCTTGTTTATGTTCAGTCATAGGCAGCAATTTGTAAAGCTTTGAATTTTAAACCTCTGCTCAGACAAAAGCAGACATTTGCGAACATCGTTTTCAGCTTTTAGCGGCTTTGTTGGAAATGTTTCATGATAAATAAAAAATGAACTATATGAAAGAAGGATGTTTAACTTGCTGGAGTGTTTGAAAAGGTTGCAAACTATATACAGTTGAAGTTAGTGTTTCAGGACTGTGGTTATAATGAGTCACTGTGCTGCATCCATCTTCATCTATCTAACTGATTCATGTGAATGGATAATTATCTGGCAACTGTACATCTTAATGATGAGCCATTCAGTAGAAACAGCTGTTTTGGAGCAGGAACACACACAAAAACATGCACCGATATGAGGATGACAGGACGATGCCCATCTCACGTTTGTTATCGCAGTATTAGAACAGAAGACATTTATTTCTGGTATTCATTAAAAAAAAAAAGAAAGAAAGAAATATTTGTGTGACTACCTATAGCCCTTCTGATTTAACTTATTAATTTAGCTTTAAACACGTTATTAAAAAAACAATCAATAATTGCTTTTACTAACGTTCAAAGATATGCTATTGATACTGAAAATTCCTCATATTCCACATTTATCAGGTTAATTGAAATATTTTATGCCTTTGTTTTTCTTTTTCAATATGCGCAGTTTTATCAAAATCAAATTGAATTAAATAAATAATAATAAAAAAGGATCCCAACATTTTTCCTTTCTGCTTTGTGTTTACAAGAGTTTCTAATAATCACTATATAGAAATATACATCTATTTATAACTGATATTATGTGTTAAGAGAGCAGAAATAATTAACAAAACACTTTTCAACGACATTCATTTTGTTGACTTCTTCTGATTTATACTGTTGTGCTTCCCCTGAGAAAGTAACAGTCAATAACAGACTTAGTGCACACCCAGATTATAATCTGTTATAAACAGCGATATTAAATATTTTTATGGGATTGCTTTCATAAAGTGTGAAACTCTAACACAATGTGAGGTTAAGTTTGCACAAGGGGAAACTTTGAGTAACAATTTAAGAACCAGTGGTAATTATATATTTAAATGAAGCCAGCACTTACGTATAACTCTAATACAGCTGAATGTATACACTCCTTGCATTATTAAGAGCGCCTTTATGTTTCGATATTAGCTTTGGAAATATCTTCTGAAAGCCCGGGCCAATATGTTGAAAAAGTGCATGTTCGGGAAGCCTCCAGACCAACCCCTGCTGTGAGCACTTCAGTTTCTCTGCAGGGGTTGAATGCAGACTTGCTAATCGTCATCATCTATGAAATGAAGACTTTTTTTTCAGATAAAACACTGAACTACATCAAAAAATATTTTTTTCTTCAATAAAATATACCGACTAAACTATTCAGTCCTGGTGGAGCATTGGTCTCAGGAGTCTAACAAAGCTATTACAAATAGCTCAATTACATTATAAAGTGGCCATGTTATGTTTCATGTTTAAATTACCCCGGCTTTAGTTTTATCAGGGGACAATGGTATTATTATACCAGACAGGAGAGGGTGGGGGCTTACGCAATCTGAGATTATTCCTGGCAGGTTAATTCACCTGTCACTGACAAAATGAATGAGGGCAATTTTACAAAATAATAAAGTAAAGGAAAGGTCTTGTAAAGGAAGTGTTTCCATCCAAGAGACAATTGCTTTAGCCGAGCTAATAAAGCCAGGCTGCTCTGGGCTGCTCTGGCAGGCACAGGGAGCTGAAAAGATCTGTGGATTTCAATGAGACCTTAATATAAGCCCATTACTTATAATTAATGAGTAGAATCCAAACAGCGTGTAGCCTATGGTGAGATCAATGGACAGGCTGGGAGTGAATGAGCATGAAGGCTGAAGACATGAAACCTTGCTGGCCAGCATGAAGCGCGAGATTAATTAAACATACACATCCCTATTACAAGCTTCCAGTCCACCTTCAGATGGACTAATGGGCATTTATACATGCTTATTTCTCTTGAGCGTGAGCTTACTGGAGTATTTCCTTTATCTTTCACAGAACAGCCAGGTTTGTGGCTCATTTACAAGTCAACAAAGAGAATAGGTCAATGTTTAATGTGTAGCTGTCTGCATGAAACCATTCTTTTGCATTAAATACTAATATCAATAAATCATGCCATTGTCTGACCCATTTTCAAAGTAGGGAGGACAAAAGTTTGCACTGACTACTTCACAAAAGGCTTTTGTGCATAGTAATGGAGTGGCCTCTCTGCCAGGATCCGTCGGCTGTGTACCTGCGTCCGCTGAAGCCAGCTGCGCACTGGCACTGCCCCGTGACGTGGTCGCAGAGTCCGCCGTTACGGCAGGAGCAGTCTTTGCTGCAGTTGATGCCGTACTTGCCAGGAGGGCAGGGGTGAGCGCAAACCGAGCCCTTTGAAAAGCGGCCAACAAAAGCACCACATGAGACACATCGGTCATGATTAAACCTCATCAGGGCTGAAATGCCGGAAAATAAGCTCTTTACACATGCTACTGACGCTCAGACGGCTCAGACAAAGCATTAAATCTATTTCAGACTGTGGGTTTCAAACTGTGGAGCCCTAGAATGAAGAGATTGTTGATTTTTACAACCTTATACGAGTATTGTCAAAGGAAAAACTATGTTCAGCCTTAAACAAAAACATCATTTTATTGTATAAACTGTTCACACATCAACCCAAGAAAGTCAGTCTGTTTCAAAGTTGAATTCGGAATTCAATTCAATTAACTTTATTCACCCCCCTAGGGGCAGTTTAAAAGCACTCTGAGTGGGGCGCAAAATCCAGAGTTGTCAGTCCTTTTTTTTTTTCTTTGAGCCACTTTTTCTTTCTTCCAGGCAGCAAAAAAAAAAAAATCCCACACTTTCATTTAAACCTGAGCGACATACTGATCCTCAGCTTAAAGTTCTCAATGTGTTTGACTACCTACAAGGTTTTTTTTGTCTTTTCTCTGGAACATCAATGACATTCAGCCTTTTTTTCCCCCCTCAGACTTCTCTTTCTCGTCGTGTTCTTGGTTTTGCTCGTGTTACCTACCGTCCACCCGGACGGGCAGGAGCAGTCTCCGGTGATGTGGTGGCACGTCCCTCCGTTCTGACAGGGGCAGCGTTGCTCACACTGAGGCCCGTGACTCCCGGAGGGGCAGCGCTGCCCGCAGCTATCGCCACATAAATCCAGAGTCAGATGATTTTCAGACACTGACACGGAAAACTAAGGAGTAAATAACGTTTCTTGTACTCACAAAGCCCCGGTGTACCCCGGTGCGCAGATGCACTCCCCTGTCTCGTGGTTGCAGGTGGCACCGTTGAGACACTGGCAGGTCAGATGGCACATCTTGCCATAGTAACCGTGCTCGCAGGGCTCTTCGCAGCGCCACCCCTGGTACCCGTCAGTGCAGACGCAGGCGCCTGTGATGGGGTTGCACTTTGCCCCGTTCTGGCACTGGCATCGATTATTGCAGTGCGGTCCCCAGAAGTCGCTCTCGCAGCCTGCAGGCACACAGATAAGTGGCATCTAACAATCCAGAGCGACAACAAAAAACAACACAGCATGCACCAACATGTCCGTCCATCCGTCCATCCATCCATCCAGTGTGGTCCACACTCTGATACAGTCTGCCAGTTATGCAACTGCATTCTCTTTTGAGAAAATCTGAATTAATTATGGTCATGTAAAAGCCCAAAAAAAAAGACATAGTATTACTTCTAATTGAATTTCTATGGTGCATGCAATAGCTCGTCATTAATAATAAATGTAAACAGAATTACTCCTTCATACTAATTACTCCCTCTTGTTATAGTGTGAAAATTGCTTAATGCTCCACCGGCTTACTGAGTGCCCACACTGTCAATTTTCTCAGAATGTAATAAAAAGTCAGACTTTCGATGAGCCTAAAAGGTTTTTATGTTACAGTCTTGCAGACACTGATTCTTTTTTTCTTTTTAACTGTCAACAAACTGCAGAAAAAGATCAAAACCTGCTATAAACTGAAGCCAAAATATTATCTGTGCAGCCACGGGCTGATCTAACCTATTCCTTTGTGCCACAGGCATCGATTAAAAACACATCAGTGAGCCTGAGAAAAACATGGGTCTTCATTACCAAAAACATCACACTGGCACTGAAGTTTATGATCTGATGCTACATACATCATCCAGCTGCTGCAGCGCGATGCCCAGCATACAAAGACACAGAATCATTTCAATGCTTGTTAAACGAGTACATAAATAGATGTAGTCTTTTTTTTTTTAAGTACCTGACTTCATTTCCATTTTCAGAAGGGATAAATGTGAGGTTGATACCCACAAATACGATCCAGAGGCTAAATGTGGGCTTCTGAGAGATGCGATCAACATTAGATTTAATTATTTGATTCATTCACTGTTTGTAATCCCTGGCGGAGGTGAAATGGGAGCAGGCATAATGCACCAGAAAAAAGAGGAACATCATTCACACTCCGTGTCAAAGTGACGCTGTCTGGCAATCATTAATCACCAGTCTCTCAAACTTAGAGAAACGTACACATAAACCCAGAAGAAACATACAAACTCCACTCAGACTGCGTCGAGTTTCCAAATGAAAGCGAGCCTGCTCCTCCGTTTCCCACTGCAACGATTGCAAAGCTTGTTTTATACAAATACAAAACTGCCAAACAGGCACAAACTAAAATTCATGTCTCCTGTCAATATGAGTGCTACGCAGCATTAATCAAGCTCTAACCACACGGCAGATCAAACAAGCGACTAAAAAAAAGAGCCCCCAGCTTGATAAACAGCTCACAAACAACACTTTTACTTTGTAGACAGATAACATAATCAAATAATAAAACTTTACATCTATATTTGTTTACCTGACTAAATATGTATATCACCTGAATATTGTTTGACTGATTATCTGATTTGGAATTTGAGATAACGTTTAATGATGTTATGAATGTGATATATTCCTGAGTGTAGGATTCCTGCCCATATTTTTACAAGACGAGTCAATTGAGAATTTGCCAAATTCAGCTTTTCATAAGGTGATCTGAGGTGTGTGACTAATTTCATCCTATAACTGTAAAGTTCAATTTTGGGCTCCTCCGTTCCACTTGCCAAACTGCCAGTGAGCCTGGCGCTGACTCTAAACGTTTTACCCAGAGTAATAATAATAAAAAAAAGCATTGAAAAGGTTTTAAAATGTTTTTAAAGTAGCAGATCCAGAACAAAGGTGCAAAGAGCCTTCATATCGCTTAATGTAATGGACCGGTGACTTGTTCAGGACTAAAGCATATAGCACACATCTGCTCTTGATGAAGCTGTCTCAGAAAGTTGGATGGATGAGTGATTTATTGTCCAATGTAAGTAAAATTGAGCTGAACGTCATTTTGGCTACATTGTTTTCTTGATGCTCCTTCAGTACAGTTATGTAACAGTACTACAAAGGAAGAAAAACATCAGTTTTTCTAGATGAAAAACATACTGACACATGTTTAAAGTGTTGTTAAAGGAATACTCCAAAGATTTTGGACCCACGCTCTTTCCCTATCATTGGCAAAATCAGATAAGCTCATAAATAGCTTTTTTGTGTCTGTGCATCCAGTGGCTGGATCCCAGTTGTTAGCATCATAGTTAGCTTAGCTCAATTGCTGGAAGTCAAAGGGGAACAGAGCCGGACTGACGAAAGTGGGCAAAATACTCCTTCCAGTGGTCCAGGGGACGGCGTATTAGCACGTGAAGTAAATCCGGATGGTTATAAAACATTTTAAAAGATGTGTTTTTTTTAAATCCGTTAAAATAACGTTTTGCGCAGTGCTCCACTTAAAGGGCAACTCCGGTTTTTTGACACCTGGACCTTATTTATAGGTGTGTGCATGCTCATATACTCACTCAGACAAACATCGTGCAGCTCGGAGTCCTTCAGAAGTTATTTAGATCCAAACGATGTAGCCGCACTAGCGGGGGTGCCACAGCAATGGAGCGTCAGCGCGGGACATAATCTCTGCAAAATCGCTAATTTCGGCTGTATTTCTTCATCCATCGCCAGTGTTATCATAAAGTCAGCTCGTCTACCGTCTTATGGTGGGTCATCTGAAGAGCTGACAGTTTTCGCTAACTTAGCCACAATTAGCTCAGATGGGAACGTTGCGGAGCTCCTCTAACCAGCAGAGAGGCACTTTGAGTTGGCCTCTGCTGTCACGGTGCCCCGGCGTCTGACTTCCAGGGGCCGAGTTGGAAAACGGCCCTCAGCTGCTCCACGGAGGCTCTGGACACCGGCGAAGACGCACGGCTCACGCGCGGCCGCTGGGCCGCTGGACGTCTCTCCTCGCTGGGAGGATGCGTATCTCCGCTCCCCGGCGGATGCGTGCTCCGGACTGGCCGCGGGACGCGCGACGGCCCGCCGCGATGGCCCGGAGCTCTCTCCTTGCCGGGAGGAAGCGTATCTCCGCTCCCCGGCGGATGCGCGCTCCACGCCGGCCGCGGGACGCGCAACGGCCGGAGCTCTCTCCTGGCCGGGAGAATCCAGATCTCCGCCGCCCGGCAGATGCGCGCTCCGAGCCAGGCCGCGGGACACCGCCGGAGGCCCCCCTTCCGATCGAAAGGCAACCCAGCGCCGATGGAGGAAAAATACAGCCGAAATGAGCGACTTTGCAGAGATTATGTCCCGCGCTAACGCTCCATTGCTGTGGCACTCCCGCTAGTGCGGCTACATCGTTTGGATCTAAATAACTTCTGAAGGACTCCGAGCTGCACGATGTTTGTCTGAGTGAGTATATGAGCATGCACACACCTATAAATAAGGTCCAGGTGTCAAAAAACCGGAGTTGCCCTTTAAGAATATACCGGAGCACAGCAGTAGAAGCCATAGACTCAGCCACCGTGCGCTGGTATATCCTTCCGCGGCGCACTATGCTTGTGCAAATCTGTGTTTATCAAAACGTTATTTTAACGGATTGAAAAGATAACACGTCTTTTAAAATGTTTTATAACCATCCGGATTTACTTCACGTGCTAATACGCCATCCCCTGGACCACTGGAAGGAGTATTTTGTCCACTTTCATCAGTCCGGCTCTGTCTCCTCTTCACCTCCAGCAGCTGAGCTAAGCTAACTACGATGCTAACAGCTGGGATCCAGCCACTGGACGCACAGACACAAAAAAGGTATTTATGAGCTTATCTCACTTTGTCAATGATACGGAAAGGGTGTGGGTCCAAAATCTTTGGAGTATTCCTTTAAGATCACATCACTTTCAGGTTTGAGTTTCGTTTCCTTCATATAACACCAGCTTTACACAGTTCTTGATATTTCTTAGTATCAATTATAATCTTCACGGAGAAGTAGATCAGATTGCTGTTTTGTCATACTGTAATTTTTTTTATGACTGGAGCCTCAAGTGAAAGTTGGTGCATAAGGCAAGGCATGGTTATTTATAGAGCGCCATGACAATGCAGACACAAGGCAATTTAAAGTGTGTCATGAAGAAATAAAATAAATGCATCAGATTAATTAAATACACGCTATGGAAAAACAACAATAACATGAATTATGTTCTCTGTGAATAAATGACAGAAATCAGGCTTGAAAACTTTATGGTGCTTCAAATCAGGGGTGTCAAACAGATTGTAGTTTAAGGAACACATACAGCCCAGCGGGATGGAATGGTCAAACAGTACCAAAACAATCTTTAAATTTAATCTTTAAAGTTTTTCTTTGCTGTGGGCGGAGCATACGTGATGAAAATGTGACCAAACCCAAACAATTACTATCAAAAGTGTCTACAATCTCAACATTGGGACCAATTTTAATGATACATTGAGGTGTGAAACACAATGAAATGTCATAAAACATCTCCTATAGCTGGTGGATGCATGTTTTCAAGCGAGTTTCTGAGCAACGAGGCAGAAAGCTTTCCTGCTATCATCACTGATATCTATACTCTGGTCTCAGTGTTGTGTCCGCTACCCTTAAGAAATTTGCTTAAGAAAAAAACTGTTGTCTTTGTATATTTTTACCATTTGGTTGGCGGAAGTGCGGGCTGGACTGGAGCGTCTTGGCTTTGCCCCCCCCCCCCGGGCCTTATGTTTGACAGCCCTGCTTTAAAAAGTGAACAACATCATCCTTAAACTGGAGTCGTTGGCCATTCACACTACGTTTAATGTTTATTCCCTTTAATCTCTACTTCCAGTTAAACTGGCTTCATTAAGTGTGTTACTACAAGCAACCCCGTTCATAAATAAATGAAAAGTTAGAGTGTCCTGAGACTTGTATTAAATACATGGATGCATCTCTAATGTTTAATGTAGTTCCTGCTCCGTCTCTTGTAAAACTCCTTACTACCGCCACGCTGAGACGATCAAACAGGTGTTGATCACAGTTGTGTTACTAAGGAATTGGTAGTGAAACAGACAGACTGAAGTGCGTATATGTGATGTTGATGTAGCACAGCGTTCACTGGGAGAAGTCTTCATAACACCCTGATTTGAATCTGCAAAAAGGGAAGCACATGTGCAGGCTGTTCACACCTCTCGGCGACTGCAGGAAAAAGCAGAGGAAGCCTCAAAGATGAACACGGAAACCAGTCATTTTTCATATATAACAGTTTGGAGCTTCAATGTTTTTTTTAACACCTTCATCAGGTGCAACTTTGGCAGCAAGCTGTCAGAATGGCCAGTGAGGGGAAAAAAATAAATCCTGGAGAGAGTGGAATTATTGAACTGCTGTGATTCTGTCCATAAATCTTCACTTTTCAAACTTTCCTAAATGCTGTGACTTTTGATGAGTAGTAATATTTAAATAGGACTAATACAGGAGAGGACAATGTGAATCCTCTGCGACAGTGTAGGTCCCTGCTGTGAGACAACACAGAGATTTTAGGGAGGCTAAGCAGTAGCAACAGTCTTGGGGTCAGAGATGACTATCCCTGATTAATTTTTAATTTTCGAGAAAAAAAAACCCATAATGAAAAGGAATGTATTCTTAGAAAACAACACTTGTATTTAATGTTGCAGAACCAGCTGCACACTAAACTCAATATAAACACTTACAAGATATTTCACACATCTAACAAGCAGGAGACAAGCTATTCTTTATATTGCCTGTAGCAAGAACATATTTTAATGTAAAAAACATTAGGAAGTCTCGCTTTCAATCAAAAGCTGCTACTTGGTGAAGGATAAAGCTCATGTGAAAGGAGTCGGAGCGTTAAAGGCATGAAAGGCATGCAAAAATCCCACAGGTGACATCCTGACGAACTACAAAACCTTCTATTGGGCTACGTGTTTGATGTGAACATAAATCAAAGTATTAAAAAGAAAAAAAAAAAGTCATAAAGTAGTAGCTCTGCATCATTATGTGACATGACTCGGTGGCACCTGCGGAGATGAAGCAAATCCCACATTCCAAAGGAAATCGGTCGGTGGAGGAAGAACTCAATGAATCCCTCGATGTGCAGGCAAACAGTTAATTTCCAGGGTTAAATGAACAACAAGCTTCTATGTGATGAACAATCAGCAGTGAAGGGGAGAGCACAGTCTTCACTTCCACCGGGGTAATTGTTGTTGTTGGGGCTTAGTGATGATTAAAGTGACTGGTAATGCCTTATGTCTCCCTGTCATTGGCAACAGCAGCTGTATTTTCTCACACCGGCGCCCAGCTTGAGATCCAGGCTGGCACGACAGCCAGGAGGGCGAATATTCCACTATCGATTCCCCCATCACTGCAATCTCAGTTTTAAATGTAAAGCCGCTACGCCCCCTTCCTTGTACGCTCACTTCGCCAGAGCTATGATCAGACGGGGCCAGAGCTTAATCAAGCCTGTTTCGCGCTCGGCACTGAAGCCTGTTTTTCCAGGTACACAGCATGAGGATGATCAGCCCTTCCCTGATAGAGACAGGTCTGCCCCGAAGGGGGTCCTGAAACACTGGGTTAGAACAGTATTGCCTTTGTGGTTGGACGGACTGGAAGCCACATTACAGGGCTCACGCTGATCTGATCTAATCTGCTGCTGGCCTCTACTCTGGCATGAATGGGCTCCCTGAAGGCTCGGGCTGCTGCCACGCAAACGACCCTGGCACATTAAACCTGAGGGGTGTGCGGGCGGCCGCGGTAATGGATGAGCAGTTCAGCCGCAACTTGGTTTAGCACTCCATAAGCACTCGTCAGAGCTCCCTCGGCACGGGTGAAAAATAGGCAGTGTCTACATAACTAGAGAGGCATCATCACCTCTGGTTGCAGCACAAACCTTGACCACATTATAAGACAGTGCAGTGAGCATTCTTACGTGTCAAAATATGTCAGTAGAAAAAAAAAAAGGAAAGGCAAAGAAAACTGAAATAAACTAAAATCTATCCAGCGCTTAATTTGCAGACTTTTCTGGTGCTTAGAAACTCGACAAATGTTGCCATTTGAAGTTTTAAACCTTCTTTAGCTTGCAGTCGGAGGCCTCAGCACATTGAGAGCAAAGCCCATTATCTCGCTGTCTCTCTCCTGCACAGAGGTTCTCAAACTTTACCCAGTAGCCTCTCACTTCCCAGCTCTGACAGCATTTAACTGTGATTAAGGAGTCAGAGTTCATGATGAGCTGCGGGCAAAAAACAGAGAGAAACAGCTGAGGAAAGTAACATGTAGCATGAAGGCTTCAGCTTCTGGAGAGCGCGGCTAAATTGTGTGCAGTGATGAGGACCCCAGTGGGTTGCGGTGTGTAGGCAACAAATCCCACACAAGTCTGCAGCTCGAGAAGTTGCCGTCCAACCCATTAACCGGTCTGGCCCGGGTCACCGTGCCCAGCCATACGCTCGGCTGCCGAGACTCTCACAGCTCATAATGCATAACAGTGAGAATGTGGATAACCTCACACGCGGGGAAAGGTCCAATCCCAAGATGCCGGGTGGAAATCCCCTTGGCTGGAACAAAAGAGATCACGACAACGGCTACCGGCAGGTAGTAAACTTCTGAAGGTGATGTCCAAGAGAGGCGAGGCTGAGAGAGCCATCGCGGCGGTGCTGAGCTTTGAAGTGTGCTCAAGAGGCTGTATAATCAGAGGAGGGCTGCGACGGGATTAAAACCAAACAGCTTTCAGCAGCTGACTTCATTCAGAAGTTCTCCTGAACTTGGCCTCCGCCGCAAAATGTTTGCCGCTGTTCTCGAGGACGACGAGTGTGTGCCACCGAAAGCTGCCGTAAGCTCCTCAGAGCGAAATGCAAAACGAGAGCCTGAGTCAATCTCTTTAAACACAGAATATCTCTCCCCATTCAAACAGCAACAGAGTTTTATACTTCATTTATTCAGCTGGATGCAAGGCAAAAAAAAAAAAAAAAAACTTCAATTACAATCACGTCTGGTATGAACGCTAGCCACTTGAGGTGGTCGGTGCAGACGGCTGCTCGCTGCTCTGCCAGCTCTGACTGGGAAAAACCATTTTATGGCTGCTAAAATATTTGGCACGCCGGTCGCCTTCACTTCCAGCTGCCTGAGTCACTCACTGTCACATAACTATTATTAACACACACACACTGTTGACACTTGAGAAATAACTTAACTGAAGACATTAGAAGGCAAAAACGCCGAGGCTCCAGAGAGTCTTTTTACTCTTCACTTACTTTTTAGCGGAGCTTGTCGCAAAGCAAACAGCGTGACTCATTGTCTTGATGAGTCTCCGGCGCTTCCTCATGAGACGAACGCACCTCGGAGTCCATATTGTCTGATTCAGACTTTGTACCGCTGGCTTTGTTCTCCTCCTTTCTTTCTTTCTTTTATGACAGATCTGAATTTTCAAATTACACTTCAAGGCCAGAATTAATGCCGACAAGTCACCACTTAAAAATGGCTTAAAAAGACAAGCTTTCTTTGGACATTTTCGATATTGAAATTATATTATTTTTTTTTTAGAGGAACAATGAAACAATTCTTTTGGCAATTTAGCTGACACAAGAACATGTAATATTCTCCTATTCATTCAGTATGAGCTATTTGTAATTGGAGTTATTCTATAAAAAAAAAAAAAAAAAAAAAAAAAAAAATCCCAACCCAACATGGAGTTATTCATCACAGCTCCCCGACTCGATGACGCAGGGGAATAGAGTGAAACGCAGACAGAACTGGTACCAGGGTCTTGAGTGAAAGTGATGATTGTGTAAAGTGGTGAATTTGCACTGAGTGATGAATGTCTCTCAGGTTTCTTCAACTTGGGGCTGTAAAAGCCGTCAATACGCTACAAGACAGGACCTACTGCCTCCCCCCATGTTCTGCTGACACCTATTATGCTGTTATTTATTAGATCTCAGAAAACTCAGACACAACAAGAGGGGGGAAAAAAAAGTTTCAATACAGCCATGAGAGCTTGACAAATGAATTTCTAAATATACAGAAGAAACTGCCAATAGTCATGGGGGCCGTTCTGCTGAATTGGAATAACATCGCGCCGCAGCTTCTGCTGTTGGGGCGTGTCTTTTGTCCTGCCCTAATTCATCTTAGCTGAGCCCCCGTGCGTCCACACTTCCCCCCGGGGGAATAGCAGCCGCGGACCGAGCGACAACACAGCGACTCTCTAAGCAGTTTGCTGCTCGCACATTTCACTATAATGCACCATACGCTCTCCCCCGCTCCTCGACCCGCCCCACATGCGGATGAGAAGATGGTTGGAACCAGAGAAACTAATGACCAAATGAGTTAATTCTTTTAGGACTATGCATTACTGATTAAAAAGTCCAGCCTGGTTGTTTATCCCGAGAAGGATCTGATCATTTGTCTGAGTTCAGCTCAGGATGCGAGCCGGGATCGATCGGAGCCTTTGCAGGTGCCAGGCGGCTCCTCTGCAGCGCGGCTCTAACAGGGTTAACAGGTCTACAGTGGTGGACCGAGACAGACAGGGCCAGGTCACCAAACACTTTATTCTACGCAAGCACTTAAGAGTGATGCTACTTAAAAAAAAAAATTAAAAAAAAAAGCAGCCTCCTCCCTCCCCCTCAGACTCTCCCTCTAATAAAGCGAGGGGACGATGAGCAGCAATGCAAGCAGCCCGCAAGAGGAGCTTTGCCTCGGTGCAGTAAACCAGTCACTTGTTCAACAGAACCTGACACAGCTCATGAAAGCTTCTGGATCAGCAAATTGTTACACAGCCCACTGCTCCTTCCAATTAATAATTTACCCTTCACCCTGTCCTGCAGAAAACAAACCCTGTGCTCGCTCTCTCTCTCTACAGGACAACAACAACAACAACAAAAAAAGAGATCAGTCTGAGAGGAGGAGTGGTTCTTTTTTTTTTTTTGTTGTGCACAGCTTCACCCAGTGACTGGAGTATAAATAAAGGCCTGATTGTACAGCTCCACAGACATAACACACACACACACACACACACACACACACACACACACACACACACACACATACACATACACAGCAGTCAATCAGTCACTGGAAGTGATGTGGCTGCTCAAAAACAGTGTCAACCCAATAAAACCAACTGTTGCCGCACTTAATTTGCACACATTGATTTCCTATTTTCAATTATTAATTCTAATTAGAATGAAGTAGAATCTGCCATGGGGCAACAGCAGTCAATGTAAAGGGGTGCAGTCACAGAGTCACGGAGTGGAGACTAATTTACGTTCATATAATGCCGATACGGGCAAACCCCCCCCCCCCCCAACCCCACCCGATAACCGCCACACCCACTTCCACCACCTATGCTGATTTACACATCCCAGAGGAAAACACTGAACTATTAAACTGAATGCGGTTGTTAGAATCATCTATCCCGAGTGAAATTGAACAATTAATAAGGAAAAAGAGTACTGTTTAAATATGTATGCATCATTAGCTATAACCTAACAGTATTATATATTTAAAGGTGCAAAATTACATGAGAATTTGTCCAAACATGAGCAAAGATTTGAATGTATAACATTCTCAATGTGAAGAAATGTGCTCTGGTTATTCAGAGGTGAGAGTGGCAAGAGTAACTTCATTTTTCTTTAAAGAGAGCAAAGAAAACACTAACCTTGAGGGAGTCAAGCAGCAGATCGACCTGCTGATATGGACAACAGATGCTATAATGAGGAATTAAACTGGCAATAAAGAAAACTACTAGATGACATTTAAAAAGGACAAAAAAAAAAAATGTCTGCATCACAGACAGAGCCTCATCTTGTACTGTCTGGTGGTCTCGGTTAAAAAGATTATATTAGATTTTGTTCTTACACCGTGTAGCGATTTGAAAAGACGGCATGTGTTTAACCTAAACAAATGTGACTGATCTGATTTGCATAAGTGTTCCGAATAAACAAGGTGTTAAACTACGGAAAGCTGTAGCTGATAAATTTGTGTACATGCAACTAATTAGTGCACAGTATGTGTACATAGTGGGGCTTCTGTAGATCATCCAGCAGCAGATTATGTCTCACTCCAAACATCACTGCGCTGTGCTTCATGTGGCACGGAAAAGAAGTTTGCGTCAGAGGAGGTAGAGCCAGTTGTAGGTGAATTTAGGACTTGCTATCAGGGGGGTGAAGGCTTGAAAGAGATTTTTTAAACCAGTCTGTTTCAAAATCTACATGACATCAATTATCTATGTATATTCCAGGCTGCTGTACTGAAAAAAAAAAGCTTCTAAAAGGAGCTTCTGTTTGTTGCATCGTGGAAAAAAAAACCCACCACAAAATCACTAGCGCAGCACGCCACTCTATACAAACAGCATAACATCCCGCAGCCTGCAGCGATAAGGGCGAGCCCCTCTGAGATCCACCACACTGCACATTTAGCCAAACACAAAGGGCTTTCATTTTACACTGTATCGGACACAACCGGCCATCATGAACGCATTATCAACCCCAAGCAGTCATTGTAGCGCGTGCATGCCACTGTTTAAAAACGGTTTTAATAGTTCTATTTATTTCACGTTTTGAATTCCAGTGATTGCTGTTTGAAACTCAAATATAATGAACCAGTTACATCATGTTTATTTTTCAAAATTTCATGAAAAGCAGACTTCACAAGCACGGAAAATATGAAGAGGAGAACCATGTAAAATGAGAATGAGGGAAAAAAGAGCATTTTGGTATGGTCCTTCAGCACAGCAACAAATTAATGATCGTGTTCTGATTACTATCTGCCAGTTACTAATCTGTTATTCATTTGGTCCCTAAATATTAGACAATACTGAAAACCATCCATCAGTAGCATCAATATGTGACATGAAACAACTTGCTTCGTATCGTCAAGTGTCAGAATTTCCCTAAAAACAGTTTAGTGTGAATGAAAATGACCATGATCAAGACACGACAGCCGCAGAATAATTTGTGTGATTGGGTGAAAATTAATTGTAGAGAATATGTGGCTGCCACACTTGTTGCCAGTTACACAGTAATGCCTCAAAAAAATTAATATCTTTTTTTTTATAAAAAGTGATTTTTTTTTTCAACTTTTTGTTCTTTCTGCACTCACAATAAACAAAAATGTTTGGCGCATTATTAAATCTGATTATTAACATTCTGACTGCTGGTGGAAAAAAAATAGGAAAATATTTGGTCTCATTAAATATTCCGACATTTTGAGATACAGTATTGTTTATGCAATTTCTCATTCAATCATATTATCAGTTCATGCTGTTACAAGACGATCAAGTCCAGTTGACTCAATTAAATTAGTGAAAATAATAAAGCAACGAGGTCAAACTTTTCAGTTTGACTGTAAAAACTCTAAACATGTGCCTTTCACATTCTGAATGAAGTCATAAGACAAATGAGCTTATTTGTGTTGCATAAGGTTTTTTTCAGAAGCTCCTGTTTACTGTTGTTTACTGAATCGATAAACTATTTGTTTCATCTTCGAATGTGAGAACTAGTCAGATCCAGTTCTGTAAAGTTCAAACAATAAAGCACTCGTTCAAAACTCTTCTGCAGTGATGATCCTGCACCGCAGGAAGACGAGGTCCACCCTGGACAGGTCGCAGGTCCATCGCAAGACGAGCACGGAGGCAGACAACCACACACGCGCTCACATGCAGCCAACATCCTGTAAAGATGTGAGTATGATTCTAATATTTAAATTACTTTTACACTATATTTAGAACTATTTTCTTTTATGTCAAATCATTTTTACACTGCACATCCAACAACTGCTCTGCCTGTGCTCAAAGTCTCATTAAAAATCAACATATTATAGAAAATGATATTTATTTAACATAATCAAATATTGCATAAGTTGTACATGATTTATTATACAACAAAGGTATGGAGTAACTCCACAGAAACGTGAACCCATGTAGGCACGCTCATTCACCCACAAAGTTAATTGAAAAGTTAAAATATAAAAATGTAACGGGCGGGGAAAAAAAATTAAAAAAAAAATAAAAATCCAGCAACACTTGAGTGTTTCTCAGTGAAAAATGCTTCAGGACATCCTGTGAAATGTCCAAAATCACTCCACCAGCATAATTCAGTTCACAGCTGACTGGCCAGTTTGACTGGTTTGTTGCAGAAACGTATCAACCTCAAACAAAACACTTCAGTCAGGAGGAGGCCGTGGAGGGGAGACTGAGATGTTTCTGCGGATAACTTTTTCCATTATAAATGAGAAGAATCGAAACATCTATAAGCTGCTACCTGTGAAATTGGAAACATTACACCACTACCTCTCGAACTTCAAGAAGACCGGACAGAGCACGGACACCAAAGGAGGAAGGGTTTTTGGGAAGCGGGCGATGTTGCTCCTCTTAAGGATGTTGGATGATGAATTTTTACAGATGGGGGCCAAAAACTTTCTTCCTGCAAATTTAAACACACAGGACACAAGCTGCAAAGTTTGAAACTGAGTTAAATCTGTTGTAGCTGAGACTGTGAGCATTTGTTTGGATCTCATTGGATTGACGGCAACCTCATAAATTACAGGCAACATTCTTTCAGACTGGATCCTGACTGGACATAGTAGTGTTCAAAATTGTGTTTTTTGGGGGTAGTTGTATCAAATATCCCCAGATTGGCATGGACATTATGAGCATAGAACACTATTTCTTTATCATTGCACAAGAGGAGACGTATATTAAGTGGCTGCTATTGTAATTACGTCGATGAATTAGAAGAAAAAGAGGCAAACGTTAGGATTTCGGTAAAACTAACGATTGTGACGGTCAGAGCGTCTCATAAACCGGTGGGATCAGAGGAGGGTAAAGTTGTGAAGCAGTGATATGGCAGGCGGCTGAGGCTCACTGGACGGCTGGCCGCTGGGCCCGATCATCCAGAACAGCTACTGGAGCTCAAACTGATGCAGAAATAATGTCGATTCTGACATGACGGTGTGAGACGACACAGTGCATCACAGTTTGCTGTATACGGGACTGAATATAGGGACGCAGAGCTTAGTGGCAACGTGTTGATACCATGTATCTTAAGGAAATAGATGCTTCAGTTCAGAGAGACACAATAACGTACATGGCAGGTGTCCGCCAGGACCTGAGAAAAGCAGGATTGAGAAAGTGGAACAAAGATGAAAAGATTATGAGCTACGCCAACCATAACTGGGATAAAAAATGAGGATCTGATTGCCAGAGTCTGTCACAGTCACATCCACTGCAACACGTTGAGCTAAGTAACCTATTCATTCATTCATTCATTCTCTGTACCTTTTATCCATCTTAGGGTTATAAACACTCAAAGCCACACAACCTCACAGACACTCGCATTCACACATACAGGCAAAAAGTCACCAATTACTTCTAATGAATGTTTTCTAACTGTGGAATGAAACCAGAACACCCAGAGAAGAACATGCAATCTCCACATTGGAAAGCTATCATCCAACATTTCGGTTTGAACTGTAGAGTACATTAGCTGACAGTTTTAACATGCACATTAATTCATTTATTTTTTTATTTATGACAGAAAATGTTTTTAAACTCTAGTACTTTGTTTCTTCGTTTTTGAGCGCCTGTTGGAAATCAAAGTATTAAACAGAGCGATCACCTGGCCTTTACCAGGGAGACTGTCTCACTGTGCTGCATGTTGTGTGTTTATGTCTGTGTGTGTGTGTGTGTGTGTGTGTGTGTGTGTGTGTGTTTGTGTGTGTGTGTGTGTGTGTGCGCGCGCGCGTGTGCACGTGCATGCATGCATACAACCCTGATTAATGATGCAGTTTTGTTTTTTTGTTTTTATGACTGATTTTACTGTTTAGCACTTTGCATTGTTTTTTTTATGAATATGAAAAGTGCTCTATAAATGAAGATTGATTGATTGATTGATTGATTAATTGATTGATTGACTGATTATGTGCAATGCCATAATTTAGGAGTACCCTTGTAAGTGTCTGTATTCAAGCCTTCGGTGTGGTGTGAAAGTGTGTTTCACTGATATTAATAGGCTCATTATTGATTCTAAATTTGTTTCTGTATTTGTGTCTTGTCTTTTTTCTGCAGGTCAGTTTGTACATTTGGTTCTTGGCCTATAGGTTGCATGATGTGTAGCTCTAAATGTGTGGCCTTTTTATGGGCCTAGAAATGTTTCTATGCAGTTTTGTGAGTGTATTTTACTTTTTCTGATAAGTTTTTGCTTGTTAAATACAAACAAAACACCTGTCTTCATGGAAGCCCTTAATATCTTTGCTCTGACTTTAACGAGCCAACCTTATGGCTCACTCTTGGTATCAATAATATGTCAAAGATCTTGAGAAAAAACACTTTTTACCTAAACAGAATGTGACATGTGACAGGACGCTTTAAAAAAAAATGGTTTAAAATCTACAGCTGATAATTCACAGAAAACAAACAAAGAAGCTCTATACACGTGCAATGCAAACAAACTAAAGGTAACCTCAGAGTCAGCTCTGTAAGACACAATCTGAAATCTCCTCTGCCGAGAGAACATGTACAAAGCCTTGTTAACACCAGCAGCGACATTTACAAGCATCACTGGAGGTTTTTTTTTTTTTTTTTTGCCGTGCATGTCTAATACACATCAGGCACAGAAAAAAAAAAAAAGTGAAAGGGAAGTGTGAGATTGTAAATGTTTCCCCATCTGTGTGTTTGATTATTTCATTTTTTAAAACAGTACCTGCACAGACAAGTAATAAAATTGGAGTCAAAGAGCAGCGAAAATCCATCGACCAGCTCAGAGAGGTGGATGAATGCAAATGCAGTCAAAATTATTAGTTTTTCTGTCTGTAAACCGTTGGTTATTTTCGTTCTGTGGCGTGTTGCGTAAGCAAACAGCGCCTGTCAGGTGTTTATTCAAAACAGCAATTTTTATGCATCTGACATGTCACAGCATATGGATACGTCCCTCACGGTAAACACAAACATGATTTAGCTTAAAGACAGGCAATCAGCGCGTCCATCCACCTACCGCATTAATCGCAACAATACAGGAACACATACGCTCGCGGAAACACAGGGATAATTGCTTTTTAATGATCTCACATTATGCAAATGCTCATCATGAAGCCATAAATCTTTGAGGGGGTTTCTACCTGCTTGACCACCGCTAATGCCAAACGACTGGCATGCAATAGATGTGAAAAGTTGTGAAGCAGATACTTTAATGGGCATCCATCCTTGCAGCCACGTGCTGTTTTTTTTGGTATGTGCATTACGATGCCAGAAAATAAGCCAGAAATGCCATTTATGCTTTACTTTAACTACCAAAAAAAATCTCCACTCTTAGGCAAACTCCTTCCATCTCATTGATATTTGTCTAAAAATGAACAAAATATGTTATGGAAGCCTGTTTGAAACCAGCCGCATTGGCAGCAACTCCTGTGAAATATTTAAATATATCGGAAAAATAGAAGGTTGAGAACTACAGCAGTGCATTATGCTCAATTAGGTAAGTAGAGTAGCGGGACTGGATGGATGGATAGCTGGTGCAATATAAAGGGACAGGAACAGGAAAAACATCTCAAGCCTTTGATTAACATTGAAAGAAAAAACTGTAGATTGGGATGTTTTTTCCTTTTTTTCTACCCTCTCTCCGAGATAATATGTACCCTTTGGAGATTTCACCCAAAAAAGAAAAAGAAAAAGAAAAAAAAACAAAAAAGGAAATCCTGGAGTTCATCTCAAATGAACCACTGGCTCTGAAAGCAGCGTTGTTATCCTAGTCTCTGAAACTCACTCGGTCCATGAATTATTCTCTCCGATTCTCAAAGTCAAAGTGAAGTATACAACAGCAACTTAGAGAGTATTGTGTGAGCGAGTGACAGAAAGAGGGAGAGAGAGAAAGACAGCCTGTAGTTACATTAAAGAGGCTGCCAAGAAATGAACTGAGCTATCTGGGGGGACTCTGGGTCAGCGTGGGGCAAAAAAAAAAAAAAAAAATCATATTCTCTGTCCACATGACATTTACTATGAGTGAAGAAACAAAGTTTGAAATATTTAAAACACAGATCTAATCACTGGTCAATTCTGATTAAAAGTTAGCCACAAATAATTGGCACATGAGAGGGAAAAATCTTATTTCAGAGTCAGTGGAAGGGCCGGTGGTATTGATCCATAAACCTTAACCCCCTTTCTGTTCTGAAGCGGAGGGCAAGTTTGTCATTCATACTACAGTACGGCTGCCTACGCCTGAAACGGAAGTGAGTCCCAGAATTATAATACATGCTGATGTTTAAAGTGTAAGGCTGGGAGAATCGCATGGTGTCAAGTTTCTTTTGCAAACCTAATTTCTCACGGGGGATTCATCACTTTGAGGATGCGGGAGCCTGAACCGGTAAGTCAGCATTTTCTGTCTTTTATCCATCTAAACTCAATTGAAAGGTCTTAATGAAGCGCACGCTACAGGGCGAGATGAACTCCTATAGGGCTGCATGTCTGCTGCTCAAACTCCACGCTGTAATGGGTGGTGATGCCGGTTCAGCCCGTCGGTGGAAGAGACACACCTGGTGGCACTGACCTTGCTTTTTTTTTTTTTTTTTTTCCTGTGATTATATTCCGGCTTTGCTAACTAATTCTGAATCAGTTTCTGTAAGACACAGATTGGGCTCTCATGAATGCATGCTTGTGTCTGGTAATGATTACATTTCCTCTAAAAATTCCTTTGATCCTTATCATCCAGATGCCCTTTTGTCAATGTTCAGATCCCAGGCTACATCTCTTTGTTCCACTTAGTAAGCCCTCGCTATGCGATAGCGTCTCTTCCCGTTTTGTCCCTTCCCTTTTTTCCTCTGTGGCAAAAGCCACCAATTTAATTGAATTTCTGGGCTTTTAATGTCTGCATTACTCTAATCAGGAGAGGAGGAGAGTAGAGTTGTTTATCTCGACCTTGGTTGAATTAGCAGAGGGTATTTGTGGAGATGTTAATGCTCAAACTATTCTGCAAGATCGTAACCTGAGCTCGTATTGATCAACTAGTCAAAGGTGCTTATAGACATTCCTGACACTGGCGTGCACCCGGGCGCCGGGGGGTGAACGCCGTTCTGGTGACAAACTGCAGTAAACTCACACCAAACACACACAACAGTCGACTGTGATGCTTTCTGCACAGATCAAAACGTTAGCTTTTTTTTTGTTGTTGTTTTTACAGAAACAATACCAGTGTGGTGGATAAATTTTATATGAGTTGACCCAGCTTCCCAGTTTTTCATCATTCCCTTTGTGGGTGTATTATCCCAAGATCCTTACGCCGGGATGATTCATCAAGTCAGCGACAGCGGAGAGATAGAGCCTCTATTAAAGTAAGGTGCAGGGAATTTTTGCTTCCTCACACAAACAACATGCGATATAACCTTCTGAGAGGGAGGCACGGCTGCAGGCGAGGCAGAACATAGTGGAATGCAAAATACAACCCCAAATACCCTGGGGCCCGGAGGCAAATTTGATTAAAAGTTTGTTTTTCTTCACTCTCAACAAACGGAGGAGCTCGTCGATGCGGCACTGACAGTTAATTGGACTTGGCAGGGCCACGAGTTCATTCGTCAGCATTGTGTGGGGCTTGCCTAGGAGGAGCAGGACAATCGATGTCCCTCAGGACGGCCTGTAATCACTGCAACACTCCAATGAAGTCCAGGGTTAAACATCAGGAGATTGCAGGTGCACCAGAGGATCTGAGAAAGACTGCTAATATGCTCCCTTTCCCAAAGCAAACCAAGGACACTGCAACACAGCACCCAACGGACGGTGGTGATCCCTGACAATGGAGTTACCTCAAGCCGGTATTCTGACCGGCAGCGCCAAGGCCGCGTCCAAGGTCCGGAGAAACACTGGAGGTGGGTATTAAAAAATACGACAGAATCTGTGATTCCAATGTCAGGACTTCCGACTTCAGTCTGAGGGTCGTGAAATGATTAACTTACATTAAAATGCAGAAAAATCGTATTAATTTCCCTATGCTTTCCTATAATATCAGTCTCTTCTGCTTTCATGGGTGGTTTAAGGACATTGTTTCCGTTAAAAAAAAAAAAAAAGAAAGAAAATCACTCAACAAAACAATAAAAGTAATCACATTGTGCTTGTACTTCCCACAACAGATAAATATTCAAACCAACTAAGGGGGTTGAGAGTACTGACTTTTTTATGGGGCCTGAACACTCCCAATTCAACAAAGGGCCCACTGGGGAAATCCAGAAAAATAAGTAGCGATGCAATGAGGAGAAAAAAAGACACTGATGTTGGAGAAAACGGTGACTTTTTCTGATCTTTCCTTTTTCATTGCACAGCAGTGAGTAATTGTTTCCCTTCAGGACTCTAAACTGGACAGAGGAGGAAAATGATGAAGACTGAAGAGGAGATGATTTGTCTGAGCCGGAGAGCCTGAAGCGCACGTCGCCGTGACGCCCTCAGGAGCAATAACAGGTGTGTCAAATTATGTCTACCGCACACTGAACTGTAAAAAGGTCATTAAAAGCAGCGATTAATAAAAAAAAATCTCCTGAAGCTTTGGCAACAAACTTCATAAACACGGCAATGGACCACAAAATCAAGTGTGACTTATGGAGTGTGAAATGAGCCTAAAACAGCTTTGTTCTACATTAGTATTCGGCAGATATCTTATCTCTCTAAACTGTTATCATAGCATTTCGGCTATTTTAGACACACTGACCTTCTCTTAAGGACAGGAGATAAGGCTTTTTGATGTCCTTATTAAATCAAGCCATCTATGCAGCCTCTCAGAGCCGCACAGTGCGCTCGACGAGCTCTTAACTCTCTCTCTCTCTCGCTGACTAATGACAAGCATCATGGTGGTGATGGCCGCTGCGCTGCGTGTCGTATCATCCCCAACCATCACCACCATGTGCCGTGATATCCACCAGCGTTTTGTACACAGGTTATATGCAAATGAATCACACACACACACACACACACACACACACACACACACACACACACACACACACACACACACACGCACACACACTTACTTAAGGCATTCTCCCAGAGGTAATGGACCAGTGAACTCTTGGAGAATATAAATCCTGCTTAATGGGATAGTACAGAAAAAAACTTCAGAGCAAGGCAAAGTCAATCTGCATACTTGGCCAACGAGGCTTATATGTACAATAAAACCCCACGGTGTGTGTGTGTGTGTGTGTGTGTGTGTGTGTGTATTTCATTTGCATCTGAATATATCCGGTGGACAAAAGGCTGGTGGATATCACGGCACATCGATGTGATGGTTAAGGCTGATACAACATGCAGCAAAGTCGGTCATCACACACCTAGGGTGCATGTGTGTGTGTGTGTGTGTGTGTGTGTGTGTGTGTGTGTGTGTGTATAATATTACTAATACTTTGTGTTTATACAATAGTAATGAAAAGAATTGTGTTTGTTGTTTGAGGTTTTTCATAATCCTTAACTTTGTTATAGGCGTGTGCGTGTGTGTGTGTGTGTTTGCCAGCGTGCGTGCGTGCGTGCGCTTGTAGTCAGCAGTAAAGAATGCTGTCAGCTACAGCGTGTGTGCCACAATTCATTTGATGGACTCAATATCCGTCAGCTGCAGTCTCAGCACAGTGATTTATGCCACACATAAGTCACATGAGTCACTGTGAGACATGCAGGGAAAGACCTGAGCGGCGGGCTGTCCGGGCCAAACCCCGAGACCGGCCAGAGCCTGTGCAGCCACAGCCACAAAGTTGAGTCTATCTGGTTAGAAAAATGGCACTTTTCCTGTTTATACGCACTAGGGTACTGACTGAAACTTCAAGACTTCATAACTTTTACTTTCTCAGTGCAAAATAGACATACTTTTACTTGCATTAGCAATAATAATAATAGCATCACAATTTTTAAGATTTTTTTAAAATCTAGGCACATTAACACACTAACAACTGATTTTACTCTACAATGCTGATTCTAGCAGTAATATTCAAGTGCGACAAATAATTATGTATATCAGTGATTTTCATCAATATACTGTTGTTAAAAACGGCATAGAATCTATTATGAGTCTGCTCTTGGAGAGAAAGGTAAACTCTGAGTTTTTGTAAAACTGATGCCTTAGCTGAAGACTTTTGGTTTAAACTGCAGTGATTATAATCGTGACAGCGAGGTCCCTTCAAAAGCAACACTGCAGCACCGTCGGCTGCAGCATGACTTCCAAAAAAAGCATTTGTATTTAAAGCTACCATGCGGAGTTTTCTGCCAGCCAGCAGAAATAATTCATTGTTACTCACCAAATCACACTGTGTATCCTTAACATCTAACAACGTGTCACATAGATGTCCTCCCTGATAAAACTTTTAGAAAACAGACTTCTTAAATATTTTAAATCATGCATAGCTCGCATCCACATTTAATGACCAGCTATCTTTTTCACTATCTTTGTTAAGACATGCCCACTTTTTTTGGTTCCAGCTGTCATTCAGTGGAGGGAATAGCTTGAAACCGGGAACACATTTGTGTTAGAGACAAACAAAGGGACTTGAACATTACTGCGTAGTGGCGATACTCACAAATATCTATAGCTTCTAACTGTAAAAGTTAGAGAGAGCTGTTTAGTGGGAGAAAACTTGTGGAAAAGCAGTGCCGTGGACACTTGTTCAGTGTAGACGGTAATACAGCTTTGACGGTGCATAAACGCTCCCGGTGAACAGCGCTGTACACAAAAACAAAGGTCTGTCGGTGCAGTGGGGCTAAACTTCATTGATACGCAGACAAACGGAGACATGCACAGAGGCACGAGGCGGTATAGATCGGTCCATCTTCCGTCCCCCTGAGAAATGCTGTTGCCTGGGAGCTTTGATCTATCAAAACGAATGAGGCAGCTGGCATCGACTGCTACAAGCAACAAGGAACTCCCTTCAGAATGATACAGTTGGAATATTTAAGCCCTCCAAAAATGTCTCTTTACATGCCTGCAAAGTGAGGAATTCACTTGATTTTATAACTTCATGGGGGGGGGGGGGTCTCTCCTCATTTATCCTTTTTTTTTGTGTCATTTTGTTATCGATCATTTAAAAACCAGTCGTCTGTTTACTTGATCCTGTGTGGAACCTTGTACACCCATGTGCACAGACACATGGAATGCTCGCCATGTGTGGGAATAATGAAGAGAGAAGTTTTGAGAGCAAAATAAAGTGACGTTTGGAGTGATGTGGCGATGAGAGTAAAACACTGTGTGCCTCTGTCACATTCAATGATCTTCAGCTTCCCGGTCTTTGACAGCGATGCTTGTCTGTATCCTGCTGCTGTGGGATTGGAGGAGAACCATCTGGCTCTGAAGATCTTCTGAGAATAATGTGTAAATACTGTCGACACACAGGCCAGGGGGAGTCCTCAGCGGTGCTTCTTTAAGCCGAAATGAAGTTAAGCGGCACAGTTCTGGTCGGGTTACCCCTTCATGCTGCAGCTGGTCGGCTGCTGCAATGTCTCCCACAATGAAATGGGCTAAAGCAGCTGAAGTAATTATCTGCCATTTGGGGTTGACCCTGACCAGTGTGATCACATATCACAGTCTTAGTTCTAATGAAATAAATCATTGATTTATAACCTCAAAAATGAATAGCCTCACTTTTTTATTTATTTATTTATCTTAAGCATGCAATTAACATAAACTAAGCAATGTGTAGCATCTTTTCTGGTGCAGCATCCCATGAAAGAAAGCATTCATAGGACACATTCATCAATTAATCATGTGCACAACACCCGGTGCAATGGCTGCTTTACCATCTGAATACATCGGGGAGGAATATGTTACCGCGTGGGCCACGGCTGACCAACCACATTAGATTTGGCTATTAAGTGTGATAGATTTCTTCTTAGAACACAAAGGATGCTTTGTGGTTAACAAAGCTAAACTACTCCTCAGACTTTCCTGATACTTATCTGAGTAGCATTGATTTTGTCGAATCTCTGCACAAGTGGGCGAACGCTTTCCGCCACAAAAAAAAAAGGAAGGAGAAAACTGAAGACAGAAGAAACAGTAAAAGCTCCATATTTATGCACACTTCTCGTCCTCCAGCGCTGGGAACGTATCATTATCCAACTGAAGCACATGAAATCAATGATAGTGCTTCATTGCACCTAATATTTTACAAGTGACGGCAGTCGGAGCTAAATATACCTTGTACATACAACATCTGTCCTTCTCATTCTCTTTACCTGAAAGCTGTTATTATTCAAGCATATAGTGACCCTGTGGGACAGACTCCTCACCGAAGATTAAATCTTATGTGTAGAAGAGTGAATGGCAATGAAGAAAAAGAAGCACTGGGTCATTTTTCTTCAGAAGAAGCCAGTCGATTTCTAAACCCAAGAAACTCATAACATTCTGAGGGGGAAAAAAAAAAAAAAACTTTATATAGTTTTGACTCAATAAACTCATAATATTCAACAAAGATTTGATTTTTTTTTTATCTCAGACTGTGTACTTTTTTTTTTCTTTAGCAATACGTACTATTTTTGTTGAAAACTACAAACAATAATATCGCTGATACGTAAAGCCCGGCACTATACATGAGTAGACAGAAATGACTAAAGACATACTGCTCAGTCCCATAAGGAGAGCTCCATCTATCTGAATTGCTTTTGCAAAAATTGCTGCTGTCCCCATTTTATTGAGCCTAATATTTTTTTTAATCTTTTTTTTTTTTTTTTTTTTTAGGGAATCCTGTTGAGAACACTGTTGTTTTCCGAGACAAATCCTACCAGTATAAAGCATAAACTGTGGAGGAGAGGACAAACAAAGTGCCTTTCACTATAAGAACACAGAGCAAAGCCACAAGAAAAAAGAGAATAAAACACAGCACAACAAAAATTAATGGGTGCAGGGCACTATTGTAATGCCCTAAAATGTTAGAGAAAAACAAAAGAAAAAAACATTCAATTGATTCATGACACATTGTTAGAGAAACATGTTCAAAACCACATTCAACAAACACAAAACACAAACATTAAAGCAATCACACCAACCAAAAGCAGCAATTAATCTTTCATCACACTTCTGGGAGAACACAAAATCTGCTCTGAATCCACATGTGGAAACAAGGCAGCATCTGGAAAACACAGTCAAACAGCAAACATCCACTTCAGCTGTTTTTATGTGTGTGTGTGTGTGTGGTCCGCCACACATCTACCGGTGCGTCCTTGAGATGAGTCCGAGACGCCCCGTGAAGCCAAGCAGGTCACAGGGCAAGTCTGGTCTCAGTGGGACTGTGGCTTCAGGCCGAGGAATAGGATGAAATGTTTTCTGGCTGCAGCGGGTGGACATCAGCAGGGGAAAATAAAAAACAGGCATATCTCACTCCAGCCCTTCAACACCATTCCAAGTACAATTCACCGAATCTCTCTCTCCCACCTTACTGCCTTCTCTTCTCTGGCTACAAGCAGTTCAACTCTTTATTTTCACCACCTGACCCATATACAAAACTGCTTCATGGTGGGTGCTGCTCCAGAAACGAGGTCCAAGCCTTTGATCCAGCTCCAGATCACAGGCTGAAAGACTGTCACTTCAGCTTTAGGCCGCACAGCATCCCACGGCAGCTCTTCATCTCCAAGCCTGGGCGACACACTTCTTTTTTTTTTTTTTTTTTTTTTTTTTATCACATTCACACATCCTTTGTCATGTGACCAGCTCATACTGCCCTCTCAACAGCGCCTGCACCAGGGAGTTGGCTTTCATGTGAACACAAATACCTCAACTCATGCACAATAGTGGGGAAATAAACAGCAAATAAACCGTGGCATCGATTGTGTTGGAACTGATTAGGTGTCAGTGTGTGTCTTTCAGCCCACAAAATCCACAATATGAGAACTGCCTTCACTAAAACCACAGTGCCTATCTGTGCAGGTGAAAAGTAAAATTTACAGTGGAAGACAAAAAAAAAAAAAAAAAAAAACATGCTGAACCATTTATATGAAGGAAAAAAAAAAGAGGGCAGATTTAATTTAAAAATTGGCACGCATTTCTCATTTCTACAGATGAAAGCTCGTAAATGAAAAGGCCTGGAATCATGCCTGGTATGGAAATCTAAAGTTATGAATAATGCCTGTGTCTCAATCATCAAGTCTGTTTCAACAAGGTGGATTAGCGGAGCACCTGCGGGCTGAAAGGTACACAAGACTGCACTCCTAACCAAGAGTGGGACAGGCGTCCCCGAGGGCCTGGACCTCACTTCCTCCCCCTGTTGGACCTTCACCAGCCCAGTAGGCGTGAGCAGCAGCAAACAGCTCAGGCCTGTCACTTATCCCCATGAATCCACCTCCACCGGGCCGGAGCTGCAGCACCAGCAGCTGATTTACACTCAGTTACTAATCAGGGAATGGCTCTCTTGCTAATGAAAACCATAGATCTATACAGTAACACTACTGATATGATTTTACCGGCCATTACTCATTTCATAATATGCAACAACAGTTAAATGCCACCAGGGGGGTAAACGGCCGAAATCAAGAATTGAGGGTCAGAAATGTTGACGTAGAAAATGACCAGTGGGTCATGAGGAGTGTTTTCAGTCCAGTCCTGCACATTTTTCTCCAAGCATAAATTTCACAAAAGAGTAAATAGATTCATTCCTCCTGTCTGGCCTCCAGCATTTAGCTGATTGCAGGATGAATATGCTTAACTCCAACCTCCAATCCAGTTGTGGGAGCCGAGTTTAACCCAGTAAACAGGAAGGCCAGAGCAGTAGTTTGTTTCAGCTCGGCGCCGATTCATCACTTCACTGAACAAGTCAAAGGCACACGTCTAATCATGATTAAGCCCATAACAGAGAGTTTGGTAGACACAGGGGGGATGCAACCATCCATCCATCCGCTATATTCATCAAGCAAATCACTTCCACTTCCAGCAAATGAAAATGAATTCATTGTGACTTACCTGTTCCATTGGCTGTGTTTGCTAAGAAGAGAGGATACAAAGCTAAGCAGCTTTGAGATAGACGGATATTTCAGGCAAAAAAAGAAATAGATTCACAGCAGTGTCTTATGGACTAACTGGCTGTGAAAGCCATTTAGGAATAAATGAGTCTAATTGTAAATTTTGAAGTAAAGTGCACGCTCACCACTGGAGCAGTCCAGGCCTCCCCAGCCAGGCTCGCACTGGCACGTATCAGGAGACACGCAGCGGCCGTGGACGCACTCCTCCGTGCACAGAGCTGCGACACACACAAGACAAGAGTCTCATCAGGGCAACTTAAAATGGCATTAACACACATGCATGCACACACACACACACACACAAGCAGAGTGTAAAACATCATTAAACCACCAATAAACAGCATAATGAAAACCACCAAGATAACAGCTGAAAGAAAATGGGCCATAAAATTGAACACTCAATATCTGCCTAATATCATCAAGGGACTAAATCTTAGCTATGGCACTCATATTCAGCATCCATCTCCACTACTTGACACTGAGCTAAATGATTTCTTAGGAGACTGAGTCCTTGGTCAACATCGTGGTTGATAACATAGCTTCGCTTTCCACAATGAGTTGTTATCAGCAGGCTGAGCCATGAAGGGACAAGCTGTAAATCGCCTCTAATTTGATCAGCCGGCGCTTTGTCATATACTGATGCTTTAATGTAGCAGTTCCAGGCACTGCAGTGTTTACTAAGTGTGCAGTTTTCTTGATCATTCATATCGAGTAACACAGCACCCAATTGATTGGCTTGGCATTAGTATTCCTGGGAGCATGCTCACAAGAGTTGGAAGTTTTTTCTCTTCTTTCGCCGGATAATAAAGTGACCTACATGGAGTTTTTGGTTTCCTATACTGTTTTGAACCAAGGAGGAAAAAGCATCACAAAAATAGGAACTTAGCATGAATAAATATATAGCCGCCAAGGTCATCGGACCAGCGGGGTTAAGACACGCAGGTTCTTATCTGAGGAAGGAGACAGTCAGGCCAATACAACAAGAGAGAAGCCCCCGCCTGATGGGAATCAGCAGTCCACTAACATGGCCTGTGGAGAGATGATACACAGTCCAAGGGCAGTCGAGCAGACAATCCGTCCCCTTAACTGATCAGACCTCGTCCAACACTTCAACCAACTTCTGCTTCTTTTTGTTCTTTACTTTTGTTTTGTGACTTGGAAAAAAAAAAAAAATTGAAAAAAGGCAGTATGCCAGAATTTATGAGGATTTTTTTTTCTTTTTCTTCTTTTTTTTAGAGGTGATACTGCAGTTCTGTGTGCAACAGTATGGCCCCCCATCCCTGAGGCAGAGGGGTCAGCAGGAGCTGGCTGCAGGCGCGAACAGAGCCACTATAGATTATCACTCAATCAGGCTTCGATTAGGATCCACCACCAGTGGGAGGGATGCAGCGGGAGGGGAGGAAACGGGAGCGAGTCCCAAAGACCCACAAGTCGGTTGCTAATCGCAGAAACGCTCCTGAGGCAAAAATGGTAAACCAGAGATTGAAAGATAATTCGGGGCAGATTTCTGAGCATCAGTACTCTGGCAGAGAACAGTCTAATTACAGCAGCGGAGGAGAAAGTGGGGAGGGGGGCGAACAGCTCCCACATTTGTGCTGACGAAGGCAGCGAGATCGACTACCTGTAATCAATGAGTCTACAGTATGCGGGGTATTCAAAGAGAAGAGGAGACGAATTCAATGTCACCACGATGAGTTGATTTCGTTTAGTTTCAATCAGCAAATTCTGATCAGCAAGAACAGGGAAAATGCAAATGTGTCACATCCTTTAGAAAAAAAAAAAAAAAGAAATATGGAAATTAAGTTTTGAATATGGGAGAAAGGATAAAGCGCACCCTTCTCCTGAGATCTGAACCGGTGTACTGAAGGGATGGCATAATAAAGTAGGAGGTAGGTCTTTCATTTTAATTGAAATTCATGAATCACTCTGCCTAACTCATGTCTAAGGAATCTGTTGGAAAATTGAGTCTTTCATCTAGATAAAAGGCTAATCTAACTCATTATGCAGAGGTGTTATCAGAACGGGGAACAATGGAGTTAATTGGTGATTGTCGCGCAGTGTTAATAAATTTAATATTTTTTTTTTTCTCAGTCAAACCGCAATCTTTCAAAACGTCTGATAAAATAGATCTCTGTAGTCTAGCTCTATTTCTGGAGCGCATTGCTGCCAACGGGGACTCGCTTATTTGTTTTTGGGGATTTATTGAGAAACGTGTAAGAAATTGTGACGTCACTAATAGTTCAATCAATCCCAGAAAGGTGCCTATAGAGCATATCAAACAACTTCCTGCAAAAGCTTCGCCTTCATGCCTCCATCTCACAGAGAGATGATTTATTTTAAAAATGTGCCTTTGAAGCATGTAAGAAATCCCTCAACAAAGCCAAAATGAAAAAGAAATCAAAGGCAGAGGATCTCTGTCTGAAGAAAAAAATCTCATCATCTTCCCGATCATCAAAACACAAATGTGAAACTTATCAAAACCAGACTAATTCTGCAACCAAAGTCGTTTTAAAATTACTCTGCGAGCAGTGGACAGGCAAAAGTCACGCAGGAGTCATCGGGTCTAAATGCTTTGCAAAAAAAAAAAAAAAGAAAAAGAGGGACTCATAGCCCTGCAGAGCCTGTCAGCCTCTGAAGATATTATGAGCTGTTGTCATTAGCGAGTTCCTCTCACTTCCTCATGCACAACTGTAATAATCATGCTTATTAGGAGGGAAATGAGTTCCTCACATCCTCAACACAGGCCACATATTAAGGTAATGACTTACGACAGATCAAAGGTCACAGAAATAATAAAGACCTCGAGTTGGAAAACTTCAAGCGCTAATTAAGAAGAAGTGGATCAAAGTTCAACTTATCATGAGAAAATTAAAACAGAATCAACAAACGAGAGAATAAACAAAACAGAAGAAGAAACAACAACAAAAAAAAAACAGCCTTTAAGATAATGTGACTGATTTTGTGTCAGTAGCATTTTCTCACTGTGATAATTTTGGTTCATCCAAGGTTTCTGCTTCCTCAGATTCTTCTTAGCAGTTTTTCATTGGAGCTAATGTGAGCGCTGATGCGCTGCCATTTGACAAAAAAGAAATGGAGAAAAAAAAAGAAAGCTTGGAAGGATTAAAAGGAAAACATTTCTGACTGTTAATGAAACAGACTTCATGGAGAACGCTACGCTAAACTAACAATACACAGGGGAGGGATATTTTACATTCAGTAAACAACAAAATGTCCTGAAATAGACGACTTGAGTTAATTTTGGGTCGATTTACTCTATAATGCCCCCTTTTGTCACTGCATGCAAAACAGCTCAGGGAGTACAAATCTCTTAATCCTGGTAGTGAGAGTGCTAGGATTAAAAGGAAACAGTTTGCAAAGGCAGCAGAAAGCAAAAACTGCCCTCTCGGCCCCTATCAGGCCGGCCTCTCCACTTCACCTGAAACGGAGCGGGTTAAAGGGGAGCGCAGCTGTTTTCACTCTCAGCATGTTATCGTATGAAAAAAAAAAAAAAAAAGGAAAACGGCCATTAATGTGATAAAAATAGAACACATTCGAGAGGCAGTTTCACCTAGTTAGAGCCCTAAAAAGCCTATTAATGACCACATCCCCCTATTGTCAGTTAAATGGTTAATGAATACATTATTGATCAGGCTGCGCCTCACTCCTCGAGACCTCCATATAATCACATCGGCTCTTGCTCTTTGCTGGCTGGCTTCCTGGGGATCTGTTACCCTGAGGCTAGTAAAGCCTAGACAAGGACAAGCTCAGCGGTGGTCAAAGAGCAAACCCACGGGGCTGCAGCCATTGTATCAGAAAACTCCCTCGTGTTGCAAACGATGTAGGGAAGCATTAAAGCGCAATTTTTCCTCCCATTTAAAGAGAATAAAACATTAGGTAAAGGAAAGATTATCCAAAAAATATAACTCTCAGAAGTTATATGTTCTGGCTTTATTTGACCAACACGCAGAAATATTCAGTTTGATGTGAGCCTGTGAAAATAGAAATCGATGACCATTAATGAAGCTATAAAGATGACAGTGAGGGATTGTTATCAGCTTGATGCTACAATCCAATTTTCAGGGCTTCTGTACTTCTTAAGTTATTGAACAGTGGTGCGGTTTTTATGGCGGGTGCTCTACCTCCTCACTCTGTAACCAGCACCTCCCCTGGCTCGTTAATTTTTCTCATTGTTATACAACTTCAATTAAACCAGTCTTGCTGGAAGAGGACAGCGCAGAGCAGGTTAGGGTGTAAAATAGCGCGCCGTCTTGTTAGATCCGGCTCGATCATCTTAAAGTGAATAAATTGACGCGCGCGTCGGCGTGCTAACAGGGTGGTCATGATGTGGAGCATCAGACTGGTGGAGAGAGGGGGAGACTGAAGCGGGGGAGGAAGGGGAGGAGGGGGAGGAGGGGCAGCCCAGTGGGGAGCTGTGGCATTATCTGCAAGCCACCCACAGCCACAATCAATCCTCATATTTCTTTTTTTCTAAATCTTTTTTTTCTCAAAATGTCTACCAGACATAACGTAAAATGTCATCAGCGAGGACAAAGATGTATAAAAGAAGAAAAAAAAAAAAGGATACTCACGAACACACAAGTCTCCGCTCTCAAAGTAACCAGGGCAACACTGCGAGCGGCGCCTATACATGGTCCTGACTCCCCGCCGGTAAGCCGTCCTATAACTGATCCTGGGGAAACAGACACGCAGGGAGAGCTACGTGGTGTAAAGAGTGACCCTTTCCGAAGGGCGGCAAAAACATACAGACGCTACAAATGATTTGATATTTTTTTGAAGACGTGTGAAATAAAGCGAAATAAAAGAACTCAAAGCTTCAGCAGCTTTGCGTCTTACATAAAAGCCTGGATTTGAGAGATGAGTCTCTGTGTGCTTATTTACTTGGATGCCCACTATAAACCTTAATCGAGTAATTATAATATAACAACATCTTCAAAACAAGTTGATTACAGGCAGACGCATCCTGGCTCTGACCACTTCTCCATCAGCTCCTTTAACAAGGACATTTACTGTGGCCTTTATAGACTTGGCTCTGATTTTGGGGGACGGTAAAGGTCGAGCTCCTGAAAAAAAAAAACGGAGTCAATATGGGGATGATTGTTGGGGACGAATGCAAACCCACCTGTGCTTCGTGCATTTAAACCAGTTGAGGATGTCTGTGCATCTGGTGTAATAGATCTGGTTGAACGGGTGAGCGTAGGTTTCCTGGACGGTGACGGCGTAGCTGAAAGACAAACGTATAAAAGACACGAGTGGCACGAAGAAGGACGGTGCGGTGGGGGTCTATTCCCACGGGAGAAAGGAGTTTTCCACACATTCTCTGCTCTATGGAAAACACTCATCTTAACCTTTAAACACACACAGTTACATTTTAATTAACATCAACAAGTAGCAAGTTTTGTTCGGGAGCTCGTCTTCCCGTGTTTTCCTTAATGAAGGATATCATTATCAGCAGCTGATGAATTGACGTGTTTAAAGAACATCATTTGAAGGGAAAACTACAGTGAGAGTGTGTTAAGTTTTAAAGCTTTGTTCTTTGATCAAACAAAAATTGATTTTTTTTTTTAATCTCTTTTCCTCTTTTGTCATTGCGTAACACTCCCCACCTCTTAACAGCATCAAAAAATCCCCCCTTCTTCTGCTTTCATCATGAATCACAATCAATCACTATATAGGTTTAACGTTTCCATCCAAAAAAGTTTATTAAACAGGCCCATTTTATTTTTAAAATGCATTTTCCTCTAAATTTTGATGTGATTTATCCAAGCTTGGATGACAGTTTCTTTCAGGCAATCCTGACAATTAAAACGGCTACAACTAGAAAAAAAACTGATATTGACCTGACCTGTCATAATAGTCAAGATTGCTGCTCATTCTGTCTGTTTCTAATTGTTTGCAGCCAATACTGCCCATAATTACAGTATTAAGGTGCAGTCATGCATATTATCTAGCTCACGACCGTCACTAATATTTGTTTATTCTTCAAGATTTCTGAATTTGTACTTCCATAAATTTTCCACCAAACACTGCTGCAGTTATATTGACGAGGATAATGGTTTGAGATAATATAACATTTTCCTCCCCAAAAAGAGGGGGAGGGTTGTAACAAGATAAATACAGTCCCAATAAAAATGATGGATTAACAGTGATATGCAAAGAAAGTACATGTTTATGATCTATGTAGCCAGAGGACTCTGAGGATATTGGAGGACCTTAAAGCCAAGAACACAGCCCACTTAGGAAATTCATTTAGATGCCAACAAGGTGGAACCACCATTCCTAAGTACCCTCACCTTGGTCAGGCAATAATCCAGATAATATATCTTCACAGCTTTCTTTCCTCCCCTTTGCATCGAGGACAGAAATTATTCCTGCTTATTTCTCATAAGTGACACTGCCCAGCACAGCTAATAATTATTCAGGCTCTATGGCTGTCACGATTGACTGGGATGAGAGTACATTGATCAATCTGCCTCCGTATTTCATTTGAAGCTGCAGCTCCTCCCATCTCTCAGTGCTTGGCGACTTGAGCTGTGCGCGATCAATACGACTGTGTGGACTTTGACAATAGATCTGGAACTTTGGTCCAGAGAAGAAACACTTAAAAAAAAAAAAAAAAAGTTTCAGGACGGGCAACGTCAGGCAGCCCAACATCTTAAATATTTTATCTACTGTGTTAGACAAATGACAATATCCTCACCTCTCCCAGTGGCTGCACACGTTGGGATCATCTGGGTTCAGGCTGAATGCAATATCAGAGAAGCCCAGAAGGAGGAGCAGGGGCAGCAGGGCAACTGGTGACCCCATCCTTCCCTGTGAGAGGGGAGCATGGAAAAAAAAAAAAAAAAAAAAATTAAAAGATTGACCAGTAGTCACATTTATGCAGGAAAGATAGGTGAATATTCTGTTATGTGATGTGTCTTTGACATGTACCAAAATAATCTCTAATTATAAAAAATGTATTTGAAAATTATTAAACAGTTGCCCGAGGAAAGGGGAAGGGGGAGGGTCTTTCCAGCGACCCAGGCATGTGCTGCTGGGAGGAGGCCACAGGGAAGACCAAGGACACCGGAGAGACTATATGTCTCTCTGCTGACCCGGGAACGCCTCGGGATCCTCCTGGAGGAGCTACAGAGGAAGTGTCTGGGGACGGGGAGTTCTGGGTATCGTTGCTTAGGGCATCCTCACCCCATGACCCGGTCCCAGATTAGTGGCAGAAGACGGATGGATGGATGGAATTTATTAGCTTCACTTTGTGTTCAAATTGAAAACAAGCCAAACTTTGGGTGTGCTGCTTTATGCTATAGCTCGCTGACAAATCTCTGTAAAGTCAGGAAGTTAGAATGACCCAAATAAAATTCAATCAAAAAACTAATTTTAAAGTGCTGATTGGAGGATTTCGTACGGAGCCAGGTTCACTATTTCTCACATGGCTCCTGTCCTCATGGTAAGCTGTCTGGCTGAAAGCCATAGCGTTAGCCTTCATGCAAATAATACATTTAAAAAAAAAAATAGCTTCAAATATAGTAGCAAAATAATATGTGCATATCACTGAATGTACCCTAGCCATGACCTTCAGAAGGACACACTGACACATGCGGAGATGAAACCTTCCTGTGACAGTAAACAGGCATGTTGAGTTGTTTAGCCCAGCAGGTTCTTTTCATTAGACATACAGGCGACACAGGAGCATATGATCAGCGGACATGACAGTGATGGATTCTCAACATGTGCAGGCCTTACCTTAGCAAATCGATACAGAAGATAAGAAGTGCACATATAGCATTTGCATGATGGACACACGGTGTTAATGCGCGAATGTCGTATGCAGTAACTGTACCGGGGTTGATGTGTGGGACTGTGGCCCTCTGAGAACGAAAAACTCATGCATTGTATTAAAAAACACAAAAAAACCTGATAAAAAAATGACAAAAGAATCTGACTCCAGAATAACCAACGTGTCTCTGCTTGGCTCTACCTGTAGTAATGGTGTGTATGTATGTAAAGCATCATCTGTGCTCTGCTCAAGCTTTGGTGTGTTATAAGGCTGTGTTCAATATTTCTGAGTGACTGTATCCAATAACACAGGCATTCACATGTTCAGTTAATCTGCTGCATTGATAGCTGCATGTAGTTCACTCACATGTGAAAGAAAATCAATCAGACCTCCACTTCCTCTAAGTAGCAGTTCATCTGAGCAGGCAGAGGTTAAAGTCATGTTCATTTCCTTAACAGGACAATTAATCAAGATACACATATGTTAAAGGGTCTGGCTCCTTTCATATTCAGGCACTTCTCTGAAACAATCCTGTTAAATAGCACAGGCTTCTGCGCTTGATGGACTAGAAAGCTTTTATTGTTTCGATGATTAGACCACCGCCCTCAGTCATTTCTCCGAATGGCTCTGGACAAGCACAATGCCTCATCGCTCATCACATTTTTCAAACCTCTCTGTTCTCTGTCACAGGCTTGCGGCATGCGGCCAGGAGGTGATAAAATTAGGATTATCCTTAATACGTGGCGAAATGAAATGAATCAATGGCTTTTTAGTAGCTGTTAGAGTGATGGCCACAAGCAAATTAAGTGCCACGGAGCCCTTGAAGGAAGAGACAGTGACAGATCTAATAGCCGGAGGCATGCGGCCTTAAGCTCACCTAATCTTGCAGCCTGTAGTCCCCGGGAGTGTTTTTTTTTTTTCTTCTTCTTCTTCTTCTTTTTTTTTGCGGCTGCTGAGGGAGATCTGGGAGCACAAAGTGACAGAAGTGCCGCTGAGCTCAGATACACACACTCACTGGGAGAGGTGATGACAGGTCACAGATCTGTGGGAGAGAAGAAAAATAATGAGCTTATGATGACACACAGAAGACACATGCTTCCCTGCTCGCTCTCGCACGGACGCACGCACACAAACTCATAAATTTCTTATGGGATCAAGAATCTCAACAGGCATATAGTTCACAAAAAAAAAAAAAAAGCCGCTCTTGAAAGGCCAGTTTACTGCGTGCAGCCTCCACATCCGACCACACGGCTCTCGTTCTATTTTCCCAGCTTCCCACCTACCTGATATATCCGCAGACGCACCGACTGGCCCGGAGGAATAAAAGCCTACATTAACTCAAGAGGGGCCGATACAATGAACTCTGTTCACACTTCAAACAATACGAGAGGCTTGTTCACAGTGTGACAAGATTACGTTATCCGCACTCATTAACGAGGCCTACACGAGCGTTATTGCAATGATAATGTAGGCCTGGAGAGAGCATTGATGTGTTTTTCATCCCTCTCACTGCACCGCCTCTTACGGCTACCCCGAAAGGGTCAGAGGGCAGGTTTGAGCATCTTCCTCCTTCAATTTGCCGTGAATCCTGAGTTAGGATGTAAACATGACAACAACAAAATGATATATCTGTTTTTGTTGTTGCCTGAATAAATAATTCAACATTTTTTTTTTTTTGTGCACATAAACTCTTTTCAAGGTCCATCTGGACAATGAGACAGAAGACTGACAAATTGTTGGTGTACTCATTATATCTATTGTACTTACGAATGTGTTCATTGAGAGAGTCGCAATTGAATTTCAATGTGCAGAAGCACAGTCACACAGCTGTCTGACACACACACACCACAATACACTCTCATTGCTAATAACGATAAGCACAGATTCATCAGCAGAACGACGTCAACACTGAAACCCTGCAAAAATGACACATTATGAAATATGAACACATTAAAAATACATATTGTTAATATATTACGGTTCATTTTGGTTTACTGTGATCGACTAAGAGAAATACTACGATCGTTTTATTTTGAAACTTAATGTAAAATTGACTTTCAGTCAGTTAAAATTGAAAGAGATGGTGATGAATTCCATGATCACGATCTTTCAAACTGCTTCGTCCAAGTTGATGTCAAAGGAAGTCAAAACACAGAGACAGAAAACCACACACACTCACCTAGGTGCAATTTAGAATACCTGGAAAAAACCAGGTATTCTAAATTGCACCTAAGTGTGTGTGTGCAGGTGTGTGTTATGGTCATATAATCCGAGCTGTGACATCAAACTAAATTAGAATCCTTCAAATTCCTCACTCATTATCTGAGTGACCTCAGTTGTAAAATGTGAATGTGTGGCTTTTATTAATTCAATTACATTTAATAATAATAATAATAATAATAAAAAAACAATGATCCAGACAGAAGAAAAAGCAGTGTTTTTCGATAAAAAAACGTTACAGAAATTATTGTCTTGGTTGTAGTTTACTGCCAGGTCACGTAGTCGTTTGTGGTCACAATCTACCTTCAGGGAGACATTTGTGTGCAGCACAGCATGTGTCAGTAACAGCTTACTGACTCTAAAAATGTCAAGGACAAGAAACTACTTGATATTTTGTCAAGTCTGAGCAAAATCCCTGTCATTGTCTCCTGCTTGAATTATTTCAGAGCAAACAAAACTCACTTTTAATAGTACTGCACTACGTCTAAATAGCGCTTGTTCATTGTCGATTCTGCGTACGGCGCGCGAGCAAAGAGCAGCGCACAAGACAGACAAGCTACATCAATCTGATGCTTATCACTTGGGGCTTACACCCCTCCCCCCGCCCCTCCTGAAATCCATGAAAACAGCTTTCTTCTGTTTTCACTTGAAACCTGCTCACTTTACACCAAACAAAATGTTCTCCGGGGACCTCATTCGCCCTAAATGAATTTCTCTCCTGCTCGTCACCACTTTGATTGCCGAGAGTATGAAACCCGCCCCATTGTGGCGCCGCCGCATCTGATCCTGCTGACAAAAGGCCCAAATAGTAACATCTATCAGGCAATCGGATAAAGGACATAGGAACAGGAGTATAGAGTCACATTGTGCGCGTAGGACGACGGCGTGTGGTTATAAGGACTTGTGACTCTTGACATGGACGCCTACGGTTAACATCAGAAGCTGACGGTGATGAGACGGAGCCACCTCTGCAACCCCGGACTGCCTATCAGCAGAGACATCTGCATGATTAAAGTCATGTGTCTCCAGCATGTGTGACTTATTAAAGAGCAATGCAATTAACCACCCTGTCCCCTGGCTGACCAGCTCGCTCGCTCCTCTATGAATGATGCTCAGCAGGCATGACTGTCTGCTGCGAGTTAGCTCACCTCCCGTCTCCGGACCCCAGCTGCTTCTCGGGCTCATCTCTCTGTTTAGAACAATGCTCAGGTTTTTTTTTTCTTTTTTTGTCTTGGCCGTGTTCATTTACATCTACATAATCGAAACCAGTCAACGGAAACACCGCTTGGTATTGCAATCTTGTCCGAGGCGGCACGAGAGAATGCCTGATCAGCTGTGAGCGTCAACGCGTTACATGCCTTCGCGCAATCATCCCATTATCCCACCTCTAAATTCAAGCGAAGAGCCTCACATACAATTTTTATGAGGATTCTTCCAGCTACTCAATCTGTTTTGTAATCACTACTGAAGGATTCCCGCAGCAACCTAATTTGGAGTGATCTAAAGGTTACGGGTGTAACCACGCCGCACAGAGTGCCAATGAGATAAGCCACACTGCCGGCCATCCCCTGTCTCTCGCTGAGGGCTGCGAGTCATTAAGAGTCAGGCCTCATTAGAGAGGCCATGGTGTGGCGCTTCATAGACACCAGTTCCGCTGCTTTCAGCCACATACCTGAGCGTCTGATGTGTTAAAGGCCACGAGGAGAGAACATCAACATGCCAGGGGACGTGCTGGCTTTCTGACAAGCACAGTCGCAACAGACGGAAAACTCCATCTGAACTGCTCACAAGACTAATTAATACACACTCCGGAGCTTAATAAAAATATAGTTTTATTATGTGCAGCCATACTTTCTTATAATTAAATGGAATTTATAAGGGGACTGATAAAAGAAAATGTCTTCCTAAATGTACAGTGTAACTGTTTGAAAGAAAGTCACTGTGCTTCACATTTAAATATCTCCAAGTGTAAGAATAAAAAAAAAATCAGTTTTTAAAAAGCAACTACTTGTGTCATATCTGGAAAACATGGAGATTTAATGAGGTATAATTAAATTAAGCTTTACTTACTTCATATTAGCAAACTCAAAAGTTTAAAGAATGTTTTAATTTCAATTGTGACAATGACAGACTCCAGTTTAAAAAAAAAAAGATTGTGTAAAATATTTCAATATTTTGAAACACAATCCTAGAATAAAACAGACATGTGAAACAAAGTTATATGAACGTTCCACTTGTCTGAATTTCATTTAAGGACAAGTGAAGTTTTCCAGTGTATTCTACTGTTTCGGTTGCACCTGTACTCTCACAGAATGCTTCCAATGAAACATTTTACTACCAAAAAAGGTTCATTTATAACTAATGGAGTCAGACTGCATAATAAATATTGCTCATGTTGAATAATTGAAGAGTACTTAAGAGAAGATGTTATTGATTGCATTCCACTGAATGGATGTTATAATCTATGAGTGTATATCTGCATTATGGCTGATGTAAAATGTTACTATTTGTCTTTTTTTCCCCTCTATTTACCCAGCTTGTCTATATTTTTCTTCTCTATATGCACATCTCTTCTGGAAGACCAAACACATGCACTGGTATGGCGAGTGTGCAGAAGACATAAAGCTCAAGAGGGTGTTTGTCATTGCATTTATGGGAGTTTCAGTAATGCTGACAGCATGAAGTGGAGCCAAGGCGGCAATGTCTTATACCTGATCTCTCTCCTGGGCACTTTGCTTTTTATTACACTTCGATGATTAGGAATTCTAGCCTGACATGATCCAGCTCAGGATTCATTTCACAATCTACCAATCTCAGCCTGGACTCTCCAGCCGTAATGCCGCTTAGTTATGGTTATGGACATTAGCAGATCAACTCAGCTGGGCTTAGAAGATCTTAGGCTGGACTGAGATGCCAGGCTTTTTCGGTTTTTGCATTCAGGAGCGGTAAAGATGGGCATGAGGGAGAAGGAAAGAGATGGGCAATACTCAGATTATCAGCATGCACAACATTCATATGCATGCAGTTCACAATTTTCTCAGAGAAAGTCCTGATACTTGGCTGCAGCAGCACAACACTGTACAAAGTGTCTCTGCTGAAATATATGGGGGAATATAGAATATCTTGGCTTTATTCAAATCAGATGAGTTATTTTATCTGTTTTATTTTAAAAAGTTAAAAAGTTAACCTGGTTTATGCTTTCGTCAAGTACATAAACAAATGAGAAAAACATGCAACATGTGAATCGACACAGGAGAATTTTCTATGTATATGTTTTTTAAATGAAATTTAGTCTGCTGCAAGGATTGATTTTGAAAGAGAGGTCAAAATCAAAGCAGCATATGTGGGATGGACGTCCTGACACATTGCTTCAAATAAAGATCAAACCTTCAATACAAAATTCTGAATTCATTCTTACAAAATGTCCCAAAATGCAACCCAGTGCTATGTTTTATTCAGCCTTTTGTCACTGCTATATATGCCCACATCTTGTACACTTGACATCCCCAGTTTTGAAATTCAGGCTTGAAACATGTTCTCTGAGCCCAATCTGATGGCACCTCAGTAATTGTGTGAGAGGCGACCAAGCTGCACAGCAGACAAATATTCCCACGCTCTCTGTAATATGTCAATTCTTATTCATTAATTCCACAGACAAACAGTTGTTTAAAAGCCAATTGTGGGGATTTTAACAATTTCACTGAACAAATAATTCCCTCAAAGATGAAATAACTAGGTTGCGGCATTGTGTTCCAAAAATAAATTCTCTCTTTGGAAACGTTCGTGTGTGATTTCCAAATCTTTATAGCTTTGTATTGATTGAGCACACCGTGTCAAAGAGACATGCAGGTAGGAAGTAGTTCATTCAGGTATCCACACTTTACTTGAGTGGGGTTTTTTTTTTTCAAACTTTTATCTTTTTTGCTAAAAGATTTATTGCAAAAATCTGTACTTTCTACACATCATCAGACATTGTGAGAGACAAAACAACACGGGGAGAAAATCAATTAAAAACGAGAGAAGGCACCGCCACTGACGTAAAAGTCCAACTGGTTGATTTGTTGTCTACAAATTTGCCCATTTACAGACCCTAATCTGCGTCACTGATAATAGCTAACCTGTTGAGCCCATGGTGACTCAACATAGCTTTAGCCCTGTAATTAGGGTGAAGGACTGTGTTTGATAACCTTTGCTTCTGTACTTTAACTTCTGTAAACGAATTAAGTCAGTTTTTTTTTGTTTTTTTTTTGCACAAGTACTTTTACGTCTACTTAAATCTTTCACTGCACTCAGTAAAATAGCCACAAATCTTTGTTTTGTAACAAGCGTCTTCAAAATGAAACACAATATCATTTGCTAGGAAGTGAAATGATCAAAATCAACACAAAATTATGAAACAACTTAAAATACACATAAAGAATATGTGGGAAAAAAATCAACATATTAACATAGTAGATGTTTTAAATGATTAGAGCCAACGATCAAATTGCATTTTTTAATCGTTGAGTACATGCACCAACCAGGTTCAGAAGGTGAGCAGCGCCTCCTGTATCTCAATGTATCGCACAATTATTTAATCATGCATTATGTGGCTGTCATTAATTTGTCACAGTGAGTTTAGAGGATACAGGAGGTGACTAATTATGGTCACTGGCCTGATGAAAGGTGAAGCAATGAATGGCAAATTTCACTCTGACAGCACTTTTTCTACTGCTTCAGCAATTCACACACACATGGACGCACACGCACACCGCAGCACCTGTCATTCAAGCTGCTCAGCTTAGATTTTGAGAATGTTTATCATTATGATGATTAGGATTAATAATAATAAAGATGATGAAGCATACATTTCCATTTCTATTATTCACATCTTAGCAAATATACACAAAAAAATAAAAAATAAATAAAAAAACTGAGCCCAGAATCTAATATTGTCCTGCCTTGCTCAAGGACACTTTACCACCAGAACAAGGAACCAATGAGGAATGGAACTGATTCGAACCTGTAGCAGCATCATTAAGAAATAATTCCCTGCCGAAGCCACACCCCGTCTGCGAGCGCTTCGGATTCACCCATTTGCACTTCGGTGTCAGATATCTTTTTCCAGGTTTTCATCATGTGATCCTAAAAACTAGAACAGTAAGAACGGTCTTTAAACAACAAGTGTTGATAACACCATGAGCTTTCCCAGGGATCAAAATAAATCCTGAGAGGAGAACTTCAAACTGTGGCTCCGTCAGAAAGCCGTCTCAGGTGTCTCTGGCAGCTGAGCAACAGCCGCGGCACAACTTTCATGGCTGTGATTTCTGCCGGCTTGTTGTGGCACCTGGGAAACTGCCGTGCGTCGTTTAACAGGAGCTTAATTCTGCTCACATGGTTTATTCATGTGGCGACCACCGATATCACGACTCTCATAAATCACGCAGTGCGGCATGCTGGACGTCCACGCGCCCGGGCAGGGCTCACTAATCTCAACACCATCTTTCATCTGAATAACCTTGCCTTACTGCAGGGCAGGCCAACACCAGACACAGCCCAGTGGAGGGAAGCTTCCTCATACTTTTATTTCTTTCGGTCTGGGCACAAAGACTTTGTGCAGCCTGTCAGAGCAGACAAACACTGTCCTGTGCACGGGCAGGCGGGAGTCTGCCCACTCTTAACCACAGGCAATAATGAGAAATTGCTTCATGGACATCAGAGAAACTAATCTAGTCTAACGCGAGCTTTATGAATGTAGAATCAGAGACACAGGGAGGACAGCAGCCGAGTCGGACCAGCCATCTGTTCAGAAGAGGTTCAAAGAAAGAGCAGAAATTGTGAAATTAATGTAAGTAAACATGATCATCAAATATAGATAATAAAATAGAGAAAACAGCAACTTTGCCCTCGTTTTTTTTTTTTTTTTCCTGTGGCTTTTCTACTGTCAAACATCATCGCATTTTTGTGCAATTAATTATATTTCAGTACCTTACATCGCACAATGTACGACCATAAACATGTCACCAATTACAACCTCTAAGCATACCTCTTTGTTTTTTTTTGCAAGAAAATCTAATTAGTGAAACAACACTTAATGAACCAAAATAACAATGCGCTTGATGTCACATAGCTGTGCCCGTCGCTGCGATTCGCCGCACGCTTTTAATACCAAACCCCGGGCTTCACGTCGACAGCCAAATGTGTCGCGGTGCCCTCTGCTCCGCGTCTGTCCTCTCCGCACGGCCAAGCGACGGCCTCCTGCTGCCACCAGGAGGAGGCACCAGCCAGCTCCTGCATGCCCCAGTAAGGCTGCTCTTCCCCTCCTCGCACACAATTAGCCTCCCTGTGACTGACTGCATGTAATGAGAGCGGCTGGAGAACAGTTGGACACATTTGGACAAATTATCTTGCGAATATTAGCTTGTTGAACCTTCTGCTCCCTCCTGCCATGATCATTTTTAGCGCAAAACCAAAACCCAAACCGTTTCTTTTTATTAGTCAGCAGTCCTCTGGTGGTGGGGGGGGGGGAGTGCACACAATCATGTATGCTTAGTGGCCAAGATGGTTATTACTGTACTTCAGCTTTACAGCTTCTGCAGAGCAAGGGCCAAACCCTGGTGGAGGTGTGATGTGGACAGAAAAACAAATGAACAGAGGTAGAGAGAAAGAGACGGCGAACAGGCGAGCGGAGCGGAGCTGAGCAGCTCGCCATGAAATGCTGAAACAACAGCGCAGCTGCCAGGGCAATTTTACACCCCAATAGTTTCACACCTCAGCCACCATCCCCTTCCAACTCTGAACCTTGTGTCTTCTTTGTGTCTTCATTTATTTTGTGTCAGTGTCCAAGATGTGAGAAGCCATGCAGTGAGAAACTCGTCCCAAATGTCGCAGGGTAAGCGGTGTGTGAAGCAGACAGGGGGGGTGGGGGGGGAGCGCGGAAGAGAAAAGCCACCGCGCGTGAATGCGCTCTGCTTTCTGTGCACACAATCTCCCTGAGATCTCAGAGGACTTCGCATTACACTTAGGAAAACAGCGGGCATAAAATGTTACACTGATGTATGCGCTTCGGCAGAGGGACGAGCACTCCACTCACAGGAGAAGTCCTTCCAGTGACGTCCACTCGATTTCAAGTGCGCCGAAAGTACACACCTGTTATCAGAAAGTGCACGCAAAGTGTCATTGTGAGAGTAAATAAAGGAGCATCCGCACTAGAACTGTGTCTGCAGCTGAGGCCTTATTGACTTTATTAACTGAGTAAAAACTCGTGTGTCAAGCAGCTCCTTCAGTTAAACCTGAGCACTCAGTCAGACGACATCCTTTACCTGAAGGAATCAAAGCGCTCACAGTGATCACTGGACTGATCAAGAAGCTGTGTAATGTCAGAAAATGTAATGGAAAATGGCGTTGTTTTATTTGTGTTACTGGTTCTGTGTCTTGAAGTAACTTGAGGGAGAGATTTACAGGAGACATGAGTCTGCGGTGTAGTGTACAGCACTTTGGCCTCACAGCAAGACGTTCACTGGTTGGAGTCTATTTTGACCTTTATGTGTGGACTTTGCATGTTCTCCCTGAGTTGATTTTTTTTTTCCCCCCTGGGATACTTCCACAGCCCCAAAACATGTGAGGTTAACTGAAGGTCCTGAAATTCCCATAAGTGTGATAGTAAGTGTGTGTGAGCATCTGTCGCAATCCTACAACTACACGATCATTTTGAATGAATGGTCATTTCAAAAAATGCTTTTTTCTAAAGTTGTTTTGCCAGCTTTTAAAAATGCGGGTAGCACTCAATCCTCACAGCAAGAAGTCTCTGTGATCGACTACCGACCTGTCCAGGATGAACTCCGTGACTCAACCAGAGTCACCTGAGATTGCTACAGCCTTCATCCTCATGTCCCGGAGAATGAAGCATTATAGAGGCTGGAGGGATCCTAATTGATAAGGTGACTCAGATAATCACATTTCCATTTAGAGAGGTTTCTTTTTTTTTAATGGATAGGGAGACATTAATATTCTCAATATTATCTTTAAAAGTGAAGGAAACATTCTTTCGCTATTTACAGCTATGTGTTTACCACCTCACAATCAGTGAAATCAGCCAAGTCTGCAGAAAACTTCCCAGACATGAAAGCGCCGGTGGGATTTCTCACAACGAGAATCCGTGTAGGTGTAGGAGGAATTTATCATCCAAAAATAACAAATTAAATTAAAACAGCAGACTATTTATGTTGAGCTAAAAGCTGTATCTCCCCCACCCCTCTCCATATCAGGGGTGCACTCCCTCTGATAGTGTAGCACATTAACCTTCTGGATCACTTGTCAATGAATGGAAGAGGAATGACTTACCATCATGATTATTAAATCTGAAAATATACTCTGGCAGCATGTACGTTGCTACCAGGTGATCTCAATTTGGTGAAATGAGAGCTCCATCAGCTGGATTTGCATTAAAGATGTATGCCCAATTTTTGCCACCGTGACCTTTTAAATGTCCTTGAATCCACTTGAGCAAAATACGCCTACTTAGGCTGAATACATTAAAAAAAATGAACAAAAGAGAGGCTCTGCTCAGCCTGCCTGATGAATACGAGAAGAAGGCGCCTGTTTTCATCACTGACGTGACAGACAAAAAGGAAACCGAAATGTAGACTGACTGATAAAAAAAAAAAAGAAAAAAAAAAGCCAGTGATTGTGATAAAACTTTGCTGATTCAATAATTGAGATCCAGTTTTTAAGCACGAGTTCAGGCCTCTGCTACCCGCAGGTCTGGAGCCACATGCGGCTCTTTAAAGCCTCTGTAGAGGCTCCCTGTCGGTTTGACAAAATCAATATGTAAATATAGAAATGCAAGAATTATTTCTGATTTTTGTTGCACAGCGGATGATCTTTCAAGCGCTCTTATCTTGTTCTTTGGAGTCCTGTCCCATGACGCCAGCTGACCGCCGCCCTTCACTGAAGGTGGCAAATGTTGACTTTCCGACCAATCTCTCAGTCAGCTCAAGATAAACAGATCCAATTACCGAAAAGTTTTAAAGTGAAATTTAAAGCAAAATAGAGAATTTGCTTTTACTGCCAAAGATGTAGTTTACGCGTATGTTGGCTGTCGACATAAAGATTTGTAAATGACAAAAAGTAACGTAGAAAGTTAAAAACCTTTATAAGAGCCTAATGCAGCTAAAACTGATGCAAACTGATGAATGGAGTTTAAAAACCAAAAATAAAAAAAAAAAAAAGATCAAAAGCAATTAAAATGACAAATACAAACAGTAAAACAGCTAAAGCAACTAGAAATGGCTATAAATGTTTGTGGTCTTAACTGTAACTCCAAATTAAAGTTTAGAGGCTTTTTTATCTTCATTTTGAAAGTTTAGTGTGTTTTTCACCTCCAGAGGAATTTTACAAGGTACAAACTGAACAAAAACTGCTCTTTTTCTCATAAAGTTTACAGAGTATTGTGCTACACTGTAGACACCATGCACTGAAATGCATTCTCTATAAATCATCCGCTTCATTAGAGGTCTAGTCCACATTGTTAAAACTCATCCGGCAGTGTATCACACAGGGATATAATTATGTCATATATTACATTTTTCCATGAAAACTTCAGCGTAATGCAAATAAAAATGTCACATACTGCAAACAATATTACGGCAATGCATGCATCATGTTAGAGCTGCAAGTATTTTAAAATAATGTATGTCAGATAAAATAGTTTTTCCCCAGTTTTTTTCTCCTCTGATCTAACAATATAAACACAATAAACTGGGGAGACAGCTCACAGAGTTTGAAGCACACTGTTCTCTCTCACTTCCCCCCCATTTTGAAGGCGTACATGCTTCATCACACTCCAAGTAGCAATTATATGCTGAATGGACTTCCTCGTGTTTTTCACATTATAAGATATTATTGTTAATAGCTGTTAGGATCTATAGGACTTTTATAATGAAAAAAAATAAAAAACATACCTCTTCTCAAGCTTGTGATTTATATCATAAAATACTGTATATGCTACGTTTTATATATAGTCTGCAGTCAGCATGTCTGTTACACTAAAGTATGTTTAATTATTTTAAGTTATTTTTATATAAAAGATGATTTTATCTCAATTCCACTTACAACAATGTCAGTTCAACTGAAAAAGAAATTAGTGTTTCATAAATTGTTATCAAGATTAAGTTTCGCCCTCCATTATTTTCAAGATTTCTTCTCACACATCAAAAGGAGAACTAAAAAAAAAAAAAAAAAAAGCATGCTGGGAAAAGGTATCTGAAGGCTCCTGACCCTCAGATCCCCTGCACCGCATTGAAGCTGGGTGGTGAGCCCCGGGGGTGTCCGACTGAGCTGTGTTTGTTTTCCTTTTTTTTTTTTTTTTCCCACATTTCGGAAGCTGAGCATTTGTTGAATTAGTTGTTTTTAGTCCTTTTTCTTTGATTTTTCTGCTGTTGTATTTCTGACTTCTGGCCTTTTGCCACCAGGTATAATTTCATGTTGAAAAACGATCAATTGCCGACACAACCTAAAGCAGCGGGGCTCCACCTTATGGGTCAGATGTGTTGAGATGCAGGGCATGAATGCACCGTGCGCGGAAACATCGAGTGGTTTTGTATTTCAGTCCGTCTGCAAAAGCTGATGATAATTTAATCGTCCCCTCTGTCATATGGCTTCGGTGGGCTGGACTCCTACCTGATGCCGCCGGTTCGAGGCGGGTGCCAAGTGTTTGTGCCCTGACCTGCTGCTCCTCTGGACGGGTCTGAGAGCGGAAGCAAGGCCCGCGAGGGGGCCAACGGAGATGGGACGCTCGGCCGGCTGCTGTATTATTCATGAGTCACCGCTGTTGAGTGGGCTGTTATTCAGCATCCAAATCCCAGATGTGGTTCAATCTGTGCTCCATTCAGTGTCCTGACTGCTGGCCATTGATCACAAGCAAGGTACCCGGGTGCTGAATAAGCGCTGGGGCTTTATGTTACAGGGCTCAAAGCGCCTCACTGATAGCACAAAGATCCATCACCAGACACTGGAAACGAGCCAGGGTTTTCTCACTCGGAGTGATCAGACGAGCCGGGAGAAGATGCATCTATAACGTTTTGGTAAACAGGCACAGTGCAGCAGATATTTCTATGTCACTATTGGATGCACTCTGCAATGTCCAGAATGGATTCATTTCTGTTTTTTCAAACTAAATCGCACTATTTCTATACCTGGGGAAAAAAAACACATGGTTACACACACACTCATCTCTGCAACAAGCAGAGAGAGAAAAAAAAAATGCTGTGACGAGGTCCCTCTGTGAGAGGCGCCAGAGGCAAGGTATCACACTCTAATAGGCATCACGCTATTAATGGACAGTTGAGCACGGTGACTCATTTGTCTACTTTCATCATCAATCACATATGGGCAGCCGAAAGTGGCATGACCACAACTCTTCCCTGTCTGCATTTGTCAGGATGATGACCATCCATCATTGATTGTGTCGCAGAATTACTGTATAATATGAAACGTGAATAATAATCACCACCTCAGTTATCCCACGGAGACTTCAGACGCGTAACCGATGAGGCTGTTTGCGACCTGGTGATGTATGAGTGTTTGGCAAACACACCTGACCTGTTAAACCTTGAATTGTTCTTTTGTTTTAGATTTCTGGTTAAAGTTAAAGTTAGATTGAAGACGCTGTTTTAAATAAAGGACCCGTGCACGGTTCACAGCACAAAAGGCTTTCTGATAATAACTTTGTTTAACCTCGGTTCAACAGAAATGGCTATGTTGGGATTTCCTATTTACCAAGTAATAAAAAATGTCTTGCTCTTTGTTCGGCGTGATGAATCACTGCCTTCGTTTTTCAGGAGACTTTTATCAAGTGAATCACGCTGATTTTAGCTCGTTTCCCCAACCTTTTAAAGCGCTCTTCATGACTCTCAGTGCCATTTCAATTCTGACAAATTAACATTAAATATTAAATTTCATCATGTTTTTTGACAAGGCCACCTTTCATTTTTCTACTTCAGATTAACAAATGCAGTTCTCAGAAGAAAAAGGAATAACTAAAGCTGCTCGGTGGACGTCTGGTTTCTTTACCGTCTGAATAAGTGATGAAATCGTTTAGAAACTCCACAGTAATTAGCAATAAAAGCCAGCACAACTCATCTGCAAATGCAAAGCGGTGGGTAAGCTATGAATAAAAACCATATGCCTGAGACAGAGGGTGGATTTTTGCTGTCTAAGGCATAATGATGAATAATAGCCTTATCAACAAAGCATAACACATCCCAACATGCTGAGATGGTATCGCTGCTCATTTCCTCGGCTCGTGTATCCTGTATCTCTGCTGGAAAATGTGTTGTGTGGTCCCCTCTCGCGCTGTAACTGACAGCCTAGTCATGTCAGAATGCTTGGGCTTCCTGGCAGAGGTCTTTTCACGAAGCGCCAAAAGAAAAAAAAAAAAGTGGCGGATGTAAGCAGACGCATCAGCAGTATTTGCAAAAAGTCACCAAAATTCCCACCAGGGACACGCCTGTCATTAAAACCAACAAGAAAAGGACTGATGAGTGCATTAATCAGAGCCGGCCGGGCGTCGGTGGTGAGCTGTAGTCCATGCCGCTCCTCCCCAGGATTGCACCTGAGGGAGGGGGGATTATCGCGGCTGCACGGTGAAGCTCCTTGTATCTGAAATCTGCCTGAGCTCATCGTTTCTGCTCCTTGCTAAGAGGCTGTGGCTGGATATCAAGCTCAGCCAATCTATTCCCCTGCAGAGCCCCGGCTGTCCGGCGTCAATGCTGTGCATTGTCGAATTATTAATTAAACGTATGCAGGCATAATCAGATGCAGACATGGTCAGACCTCTGGGACAGCTAACATGGAATTGAATCTGAATCTAAATTGCAGATGTCTTCTTGCTTTTCAATGCCAGCTAGCTATGCTGTTTTAGGAGCCAAAGCCTGTGGCCTTTAAAAAAATGTTAGCATCACATTGCACTTAATCAACTTTCACTGTGATGTGAATCATTCAGGACGAAGAGTTTTCTTCATGACCTATACTCACCCGAAAAGACACACATTCATTGACAAAAATCAATGTGTTTGCTTTTACACTCCATCACTACAGTGGAGGCTGAAGCACTGATGTATTTACACAGGCGGTAAAGGGGAGATGTGGGTGTATGCCATGGTGTATGTTATTTTCAATCCTACTCCACATTATAGAATGTAAATGCCACAGCTTTCAAAAGTAAAGCAAAGTCCAGGTCCTGCCGCCATATATTTCATTAACTTTTGTTAATGTAGTTGCTATGGCTCCAGGGTATTTGCTGAATGCTCAATGCACTTTTGCTGAAATAATAAGATCTATCAGTCATCGCAAAGCAAAAACAGCTTAATTTGCAGAATAAAGGTCATTCTAGCTGTTACTTTTTGAGGGACTCTGACAGAAAACCGTGCTCTATCACATTACAGCAAACTCTCCAAGAAACTCCGCCTTGAAACACATTACGGCACACCGGGGTATGAATACTTTTTAAAATCAAAGTCAACTATATAACGGCTGAACTGACTTGCTCTGCCCTCTTGAACTGGATCCAGCCCACTCATTATCCCTCGCCGCACAAGACCGTGGTTCCCCAAATCCTGACATTGCTCAGACTGCTCGACATTTCTGCACTGCCAACAACCATCCGACAGCATAGCTGGCCTATAGAGGCAAGCATTTCTAAACATATGAGCTGACAAGTGTTTATAAATCCTTTAATTCACGTGTGATTAAGAGATTAGAGTGCCTGCATGGGTCCAGACCAGACGCTTCTCTCAAGCATAAACTGCACTTATTGGAAAAATTAAAGAATTAATCGATGTGTGATCTGAATCAAGCAGAGGAGCAACCTTTCTGCTTGATCATTTTATTTGTTCTTTTTGCGAGGGCAAATCAACACTCCGGACATCAATGTGAAATCAAATTCCCAACACGGACAGCTATTTTTTTTCCCTCGTTTTCCAATAGAATGTGTCCTTGTGAAGTGAGAAAGCTGTCAGCCCTCCGCAGCCGCACTCTTTCATTAATCAGCACTAATTAAATGTATTGATTGAGCCAAACATCAGGATTTCCAGTTGAAAGGGTTGCCTAGACTGTAAAGTGCACCCACATAAAAACAACAAAAAAAAAAAAGAAAAAAACAAAAAAACAAAAAAAAAAAAAACAACACTCCACCCAACCATGAGCTACTTATGTGCCCTCCAAGGATTCGAAGGCTTTGGAAGAGCCCAGAAAATAAGACAACAATGTGTCTGCTCACTTCTCATTAAATAACGCCAGAGTCCAAGGCTTCTCAGAGGCAAATGCCGTCCTTGGATCTGCAGAGAGCTGAAGCCACTGGAGCCGAACTGAGTATCAATTTGTTTCCTGGCAGCATGACCTCTCAACGATAGAGAAAAGTTGGAAGGAAGCACAGCTCTAAACCAGTCCTGACCCCGGAGGACCACGGCACGGTAAACGATGGAAAGCCACAGATCAAATGTTTTAATGAAAAACGGCTTCATTTGAAGGGGGAAATCACTTTCGGGCTCGACAGTACTTCAGAGCGCACACATGCCCTGGCAGACGGTGTGCGGATCCAAAAAAACACAGATAAATTCAGATTTAACAGAAACTGTGCAAATATTGCAGTCACTGAAATTTCTATTATGACAGATGTCACAGCTGTTTTTGGTTACAAGGTTTTTATTTAGCATAAGTCAAGAAAAAATACTCTACATGTTAATGGGAAGAGATGAATTTCAGTTTCATCCCAAACCTAGTGGTCATATCCTCCTAAAAAAAAAAAAAAATACATATGTATATATATCATCTAATCAATTCACTTGTCAGATCAGTGATTTTGTTTTACATTTCTGCTCCGAAAACAAATTCACTGAAACTCCAGTGACTTTTTAGATTAATTATGATTTCAAGGTGACCAGTTTTCACCAGACACTGCCAGAAATAAAGAACATGGGGATCTTCTTTTTTTTGTTTTTCTAATTTCTTTGAGACTTAATTGCAGCTGCAAGCAAATGATAAACCCAGTAAAATGAGAGGGATATTAGTCCACATAGTTATCCTAGTTCAAAACAGCTAATGACTTTGTTACTTCAGTGGATTTAAAAAATAGTTAGACAATGAAGCTGATCATCTAACTTCTTCACACAAGAGCAAACTGTATTTGTAAGTTAAACATGAGTCTGGACGGTATGAATTATTTATTCGTGAATATGGATGTGTTGTTTGTGCAGTTCTCTTGAGAAACAAACACCAGAGAAGATTAAAACCGTGAAGTGACTAAATACTGCAAAAGTGGAGCCACCAGTTCCTCAAAAATGAAGATTTAAAAAAAAAAAAAGCGAAAAAGAATCCAATGAAATATGCAGACAGGGAGGGAGAAATCTTACTTTCAAAACATGACCTGACAACTTCACATGTCAAGTGTCACTGTGAGGGGTCAAAACAAAACCTGCATTGCTGCAGTGCCAAGGTGCATTTATGATAAATGACTTCATGACAAATTGCTATAATGCGGAGAAGCCATGCGGAGCCATGAACCACAATGTATGCAGCTCCAACCGGATAACACAACAGGAGCTGCTGTAATTGTTTTCAAAAAAATAAACTGTGGGTGCATGCCTGGTATGTATCCTCCTGTGACTTGATGAGGAAATAAAAAACTTTAACAAAAAGAAGTTTCTGGTCTGTTTATCCTTCCGCCAAGAAATCAGTAGCTTTAATGATTTCATTATTAAACCATGGTGCAGATCGGCCCATTGACTAATAGACTAATGCAACTTTAATAAGCTGCTTTAGACTGCACTCTGTTGCCATCTAGTGGACAAAATGCGGCATAACACGTCTGAATGTGGATTTTTCCCCTGTCGGTCTCGCTCCACACAATCAAAATGTTCATTACCGCTGACAGACTCACTGCTAATCTTTGACTTTGAAGGACAAAATATCATATTAAATCATAGTTGGAGGAATTTATCTCGAACGAAGACGAACGTCGTGCCGGCAGAGTCGCATAGGCGCATCTTAAACTCCTGTTAATCTCCAATATGTAATATTTAATAGGTGGCCCCCCAAAAAAATGAAAAATGACAATCTGTCGAAAAACTTATCAGAAACACTAAAAGCATTACCATAAATATTGAAAACGTGCCCTGAAGAACTACAATTATAATAGGCTACTTATGCATCCTGCAGGACTCCTCACAACAATTAATATTCACTACATCAGACGAAGCTTTTAAAATCAGCGTGTCTTCAAACTCATGTTCTTTATGGCTGCACACTGGTGGGGAAATAACAGGCTGCGTGTCTGCAGTGGATCCTAAAACTCTCCGGGATGATACAGCCCTTTTCTTTTGGCACGGCGTGCGCACTTATACGCGGGATAGACTCGCCAATAGCCTAATTAAATAGAAAGCACACTTTGTCACATCAACCAACAGCAGACGCCAAAAAGAGAGAGAGAGAGAGAGAAAAAAAACAACACTGCACGGCAAGTTACTGCGGGCCGCCTCAACAAGACAAACAGAAAAACACCTAACTAAAGCCATTCATCTCTTTTCACAAACATCTGCAAAGCTGTTTATCACCTCAGATACGGTCGGCGGCGGTGACACGCCTGCTGCAGCATCATTAGCCTTCCTCTGTCGATTACATCAAGCCCCGCTTTCCTTTTTCCCTTTTCTTTTTCCTGTGTCCCCCCAGACAAAGTGAAATGCGTCTGAACTCACCCTTTCAGAGAAAAGGCTTGCGGTTCAAAGTTATCGCTCTTGAAGATAGAAAAAAAAAAAAAAAAAAAAAAAACACAATTCAGCGGGTCCTCTCTCCGGTCCATCTCTCGTGAGAGTGAAACTCGGGACAGAGGAAAATGCAGGTGGATGCCGGCTTGCAGGTGGAGTTTGCAGGAGTAATTTTTTTTTCCCCTCTCATGCACACACTGAGAGACGCGCGCGCGCGCACGTACACACACGCTCAGGTGAGAGGAGCTGTGGCAGCAGGCAGCTCCGTCGCGCGCTCCTCTCTCCTCTCTCCTCTGGGTGAAGCGCGGCCCACTTTAAACTCTGATGACGTCATGGGCGCTGATGCTGATGCTGACCCCCTCCAGCCCTCCCCATCACACACGCGCACGCACGCACGCACACTCCTGCAACAACTTGAGAGCTGTCTCTCAACTTGGTGCAGATTGACCTGTAGGATATAAAGTGCACTCCCCTCCAGTTCTATAGAGGCTCATCGGTCTGCCTCCATACGGGTCTGCAGCGTTCAAAATTACATGAAGTAAGAGTGTGCAAATTGCCTGGAACGGTGTAATTATTATAATTAGATGCTATATGTTTCTGCAAGGGTGCACACTTCAGATCTCCAGTGAACCAAAAGGAAAAGATGAAATCGCATCAGATGGAAAGAAGTGCGTTTGTTCATAAGATGGCCGTCCGTTATCCACCCCTCACTGATGTAACCTCGTGGTGTTGACGGAGGAAGCTTCAAGAACAAGTTAAATGGAGAAAGCGTCCACCAAAAAAAAAAAAAAAACTTCTTTGTTTGGTTTATTTGGAAACAGTGCACTAAGTTGCTGTTTTAATAGAGAAAGAGGACAGTGTCTGTGGTTTTTGACAAGGAAGTATTGCCACGAGTTGTTTTTAGGGAGATGCTTGCAGCGTGACAGAATTAGGGCGGAACCAGAGATTTCCTAGGGGTAGGAACACAGGAGCACCCCAAGAGTTAAACTTAAATGGCCACCCAAAACAAACAACAGCGAAGGCTGCCACTGTCATTTTTATAGACTTTTAAAATGTAATGAATAAATGTTTCAATATCTTATAGAGTATGTTACGTCATCTTGCACATCGCATCGGCTTTATATCTATGTGAATACTTATAAAGAGGGCGTATAAAGACTTTTTCATCGTCATTATTAATTTGAGGCTGGACATTTCCCCTCTCTTGTGTTGTTCTGTCTTCTGTGCAGTTAGCTATTGATTCAACCAAATCAAATCCTAAGCACTTGCAGGTGAGTCCCAAACTTAAATGGTGAAAAAAACAAAACAAAAAGAAACATAAACACCATGTCAGCCTTATCAGCTGTCACATATCGTATTTCTGTTAAATGTACGGTATACAGAATTTAGCCCAAAGTGGAATCAAGGATATTGGTGGAGTCCTGCACCTTCGGTCCAGAACACGTGGCATTCATACACAGGGATTACTGATGTTAACTAGACAATTAGATTCCACTTAAAGTAGCCCATCAGATTATTTTTCATTTTCAACTGAACATATGTGTAAACTGCAAAATGATTATCTTCACAAATATGTTTGGTAATATAAGCATTTAAGTGTTTCTCACTGTCTCTGAATTTCATGGGGAAAGTGGTTAGCAGCACTTTGATTTGTTTTGAGAGCCTCCTGAAGAAAACAGTCACTAAAGAACAAAACATGCATTATTCTCCAACAGAAAAAGTAGTGAGAAGTAAAACCGAATTATAATTGGAAGTGTTTGAGAGGAGATTTCTCCAGGAGTACAGATCTGCAGGCTAAGACTCCACCAATCAACACATCCACATGTAACAACAACCACTTTATTCTGATACGGGTGGTGATGCTGAGTCCCTGAACTAAGTTTCCAGACATCAGGAAATCATTCTCAGACGAATCATTATTATAAGGGCCATGTTTCCTTTGTTTCCAGTCAATTTAACCCGGTTTGATCTCGATTCTCAAGGAAGTGATTCGTTTTTTTCTTCCGTTGCCTGTTACCCCTCTGCTTGTTCGGCTCACAATCAGCCTGTGAGACTTCCTTTTACGTTTTATAACGAAGCATTGAAACTCACACTGACCTCTGTTCTCTTGGAAATACGACATACTTATTAAAACACGTGCTAAAGCAGACGCACGTTTAGCTACAGTATGTGCTCACTACAGAAAGACAGCTGGCAATGGGTCTGTGCATGACTGATCAGTAAATGGGATCAGTAGCATTAGGTGGTGAACAAGTGTTAAATTAGGGGGTCGCTTTAAATTGTTCAGGAAGGTCATTTCTCCACAGGTTGACCAGTCAGATTACAGCGGCGCCTCACGTCACCGTGGCGTTTTGCTGAACTGCACGGATTCACCACGGCTGAATCTCTGCAGTTCAAGAAAGTTCAGCGGAACCAAACTCTGTTTGTGTGTTGAGTAATTTACAAGTACTTGTCCTGCCTGAGTTCAGCTGAGCGCTGGACTTTTTGTTTCCCCGACTTTATCAGGAATGCGCTCTCAGTGTACGGCGTCCTGTGTGTATCATCTCTGGCCCGGCTCCAGATGAACTACATCTGCTCACAAGTGAAAGTTGCCTTTGCCTCTGTATTAGCTGGCTGAGTTATCTCCCCCAAACAGAAGGGGACGGCCCCACCTTCCCATTGCCACTGGCTTAGGGACATTATGTTATGTATGAAACATGAAAATCCAATATACTACTCCAGAATCTGCAAGCTAATTATTTTAGGGGGGGGGAGGGCGTTCCTGCAGTTATTTGTTTTATATGCCCTCAGTTACTCCTTTGTTTTCTTTCCATTCCTTTTCAGTGAATACATTATTAATCTTTTTGGAATTTTGTCTTCATCTATAAAAACTTAACTCAAGAAAAAATTCTACCCGAGGCTGATTTTAAACGTTTAGATAGCAAATGAAGCTCAGGAACCTAAATTAAGGTGTGAACTTCAGTCCCTACACTGGAACCTTGGATTCTGTTCAGATGGAGGTCACTCAAAGGTCAGAGACACAATGCAACTCATCTAATTCTACCAAAAACTACCCAATCAAATACTGCATCTGCATGCAATTTGCTGACTGCGGATTGAGGTGAAAATTTAAACCCTCGCCACATGAATCAATAACCAAATAATTCACAGTAATTATTTAAAAATATAAAAAGCGGCTCATCAAAAAAAGGAATTGCAATACAGCTTGATGACCCACTCATCCCACGGCCGCCTTCTCGTCCTGCAGCCGGACAGATTTACATGTTTGGGACCCCGACTGCTGGCCTTTCTTCTCACTCGGAGCAAGTGGCTGCTGTTATCGGCTGCTTCAGAAGCCGCCTTTGTGGCCCGCTGTAATCCCTGACCACAAATCCCCAAGTCCCCAAACAAAGTAGTGGTGGATGAGGCAACAAATCCAGAGTATCAAACAAGGCGTAGCGTGTTCTGCTTTTCCAACCGTGCTGCTTGTCCTCCATCAGCGAGTCTCAGCTCGTCCCTTTCATGTCTCCCTGGCTGTCTCCTGGTGACACAGTGTGCTGAAAGTACAGTGAATAAAGCATTACAGTGTTAGAAAAAAAAAAAAAAAAAGGCTTGACGGGAGGGTGGCTTGGTGGTCTCTGGTATGTTATTTCAATATCAAATTTTCATTTCATGTTCAGTGTTGATTTCTGCTCTTCTTATGATTATTATTTAGATTGAAAAAAACCAACACTCTTCTCTATCTTCCAGATTTTTTCTTAAGCTTTTGATGCCAATACCAGGTTAGAACGAGTTGAGGCGGGATCTTTCACCATCATAGTCCAAATCTACACACGCATGCAAGCACACATACACACACACTCCAAAGTTTTAATTTCAATTATTTTTCGACAAAGATGTATCTGTCTTTAAAAACTTCTGATAGAAGTATCTGTGAATGATCCAGACTTTCAGGGACACTGACTCGAGACAGATAAATTGATGATCCATTTTTAAAAAATGCCTTCCAGGCATTTTAAGATACACACAAATATTCAAGCTTTGAATAATATTTTAGATGTGATGGCAAAAAACTTAATTTACTTTGGTTAAAAAGTTTCCAAACTACATCTCAACTGAAGAACATGTTCTGGTACAGTGCACAGCGTTTGAATACTAAATATTAACAGGTCTACTTTGCAGATGCTGTCAGTGTGAACCGGATGTTCCTTGTTTCCATGTGTGCGCATGGTAAACCCAGATTTTATGGAAGGTAATCAAGATGAACAGCAATAAACATAAATACCTTCTTGCTGTTTTTGTATGTAATTTCATTGCCACTGCTTCACTGACATGCAAATTAATACCTGACTGACGGAAATGGAAATGGAAAAATAAATGTACAAACAAGGCTTTTATTCACAGACGCTCTACATCAGCTCATCATGCAAACCTAACTGAGCCCTGATACTGCGGCAGGTTTGACGACAGTGATTCAGCTTCAGTTAGATGAAGAGGTGTTGATTTAATGGCGAGGCTGTTTTCTCTCTGTTTTCTGTTTATCGGTTCCACATTATTTAGGCGAAATGAAACCGTAAACTGTCGAAACAGGTACTTATTATTAGTGTCTCATAGATGTCTGTCTGTGATGAAAGGTGTTTGCAGCAGCAGAAAAAGGAGACACCAGTCAGGAAAACGCACTTGACAAAGACATGTTGACAGGAGAGGGACTTCCACCAAACACCTGATACGCACACCACAATATCTGTTTATCCAATATCATCATGGTCATAATAAACAGTGTTATCATGCATCTCAGATTTTTGTATTTGTATTGTGGAGACACTCAAAGGGACTGTAATTAACCCCAAATGAAATCTCATTTAGTTCTATTATAACGGCTTGGAGGGAAGAGATTGATATCTCACAACCCGAGAAAATAAAGCCTCAACCGTGCGTCCTAAAGACATATTTGATTCAAAACATCACAATAACAACCTTTGGTATATTAGAAACATGTGCATACATATAATGATAATACATTTTAACAAATTAAGTAATAAATACTGACTTGTATGGCTTCTTGAACTGGAAGTGTATCTTTTAATTGTGAGCACACACACAAACTGAGGAATGGTTTAGTGAAGGGATGAAATGCAGTGGATGTTGATACTCCTGAAACGCTGCGGGGGGGGGGGGGGATTCGACATGAGCCGTGCGTGCACGAAAGCCCCCAGACTTCTTCCAGCTGGATAAAAAAAAAACTTTACATGGAAGAGTGGTCAGTAATTTCAGCCGGTCGATATAAGAGACATGCGGGCAATTAGGCTTGACGCCCACAAGAAGTTATTCTACTAAAGGGGGGGGGGGCAGTGCCGGCTTCTGATGCCAAGGCTGCATGCGTTTGTGCTGAAATGCAGGATTTACATAGAAATGTATTCCATCTATGGGTATTTTTGGTAGAAGATCATATCCATCATGAGTCCAAAAAGCTGATTGTTTCAATATTCCTGTTTTTCTTTTTTCCACTCTCCAGTGTGCCTCATCAGCAGGATCCATCCACCGTTAATCCTCCGGCTTCCAACTTGGGGTCACGGGAGGGGCTGATGCTAATCCCAACCGACAATATGCTAAAGACGGGGTCACCGATCTATCACGGGGCTTACAAACAGGCACACATTCACCACAATTCAGAGTCAGCAATGAGGCTGCGTCTGTTACAGGGAGATCATACCAACACCACAAACCTGGAGCTTTACTGAGTTTCTTCACAGAAGAAACTAACTGATGGCTAAAATTAAATTAATCATGTAACTAAAATTTTTAATTAAAAACAAAAATATGCGTTGTCTGAGAATTGATTATAGACTGTAAAATGTCAATGGAATCATAAATGAAAGGTCAATTTATGTGATAATTGACAGTAATCTGCTCTATGACTAATGATGATGGTGATGATGATGATGATGATGATGATGATGATGATGATGATGATAAAACAGCATGGATGATGTGGATTTATCAGGAAATGATTCTAGGTGGGTTTTGAGACAGTATATTCCTTATAGGGTTTTGAATGCAGGCCAAGCATCCTGTTCTGAGACTGCATGTTCTTCCTCCAACACTATCCAAAAAAATACACATGTGAAGTAACTGGTTAGTCTAAGGCTATGTGGGATTTCATTTCAGTTTTTACCCTCTGGTTGGTGACTTCTCTGTCCTGCCCTTGTCCGTAGTGAACAGCGATCCAGCAGCAACCCTGACCTGGACAAAGAGGTACAGATGACAGACGGACAGATAGTTCCTGGATGCAGCATTCCTTCTAATAAATCTGGGTGGGAAGGGAAAAATAAAAGATGATTATGAAGAGAAAGGTTGTAAGGTGATCTACTGGTGATGTTCAAGCTTCTTTAACATGCTGGGGGAGTTTCTAATGTCATGAAAATTAATAAAGACATTACAAAACAAATAGAAGGATTAGAGCAGGATTGCATATAATCTGCCAACAAAATGCCAATAAGCTGCTTTGAAAAAGAACTGAAGAAAAAAAATCTTAATTTATCGATTAAATTATATTATTTTTGTCCAATAACAATAGAAAGGAGAGGTCTTCAGTGTGACTCTTAATTCTACAAATGTTTAAGTTATTTTTGTACCAGTGAGTGTCAAAGACTTTTAGGCATATTAATGTTTACTTGCTTCTGAGAAGTCAACTGGATTTGCTGTCTGGTTAGAGAGATGGATTTATTATGTAACTGAATTTCCGATCAATACAGAAGAGGCAACTTTTGAATATTTATTGGGAATATTTGAGTAGGTTAATTCAAGTTCATGTTAAGTGCAAATGGAGATCTATTCGGAGAGAGGTCCAGAATTAACACTCTTGAGAAGATCAGTGTAAAAACTACACACCTATATCCTGAGATTGGAAGGTAACTCATATCTACCTTAATGGCTGCACAATAGATTCACACTTGTTTTATATTCCTTTCTATTTTTTCTGTTTTAATTTTTAAAATTCTTCAAACTTCTCCACAAAAAAGTTGCAAATTGGTGCAAAAAATTATTATTTAAATAATTGTTTGTATCAAATGAATCATAGATATAGAATTATGGATCTGTCTGGCTAACATCTGAACCCACCGATCATTGAGGTATGTTACGGATAGGCCTAATTGCAAAACCTCTATTTAATAGCTTCAAATAAATATTTACCAGAGGTATTTCTACACCACATTGACCTATTAAGAAAGACAAGACAAAATATGCACAGCAACTTATTTATGAATGGATACCTTCACTACAGCACAGATGTAGTTAACTCCATGCAAGTCTTGATTTTAGTAACTTATAAGAAATTTACATCTGCCAAATCAAGGAAACGCCATGTCAAAAGTGACAATACATTTGTTTGTTTTTTTCTTCTTTTTTTTCTCATCATATTCTGGTTTTGAATACTTAACATAAAAATGTAACTTTTCTTTCATCAATAGCAGTATGTCTTACTGTTTCTGGGCACTTCATATAAAGGAATTTAATTTAATTGTTTCAAGAGTGAGAATAAGCAAAGCGAAGCAACAGCAAATAGTAAGAGAATTGTGTTGTCACTCTTCATATAACAATCCTGTGACAATGTGGGACATCAGAGGGGAAAAAAAACCAAGGTGTGGATGTTTTACGGCCGACGTGGGAGACCTGCAGTCAGTGCTGCAGTCAGGTCTGATATGCACAAATGCCCACAACCCAATTTGTCAAAAGCAGCTTGCAATTCAAAGGGTCCCTGTTCATGGAGCTGGAGATAGGACATGACCAATCTCCCCTCTCTGTCAGTCCTGGTTTATGAAGAAAAAGATGATTTTGGCAGGAAGATGCTTTTTGGTAAACCAGGCACGACGCGCTGGCCTTGTGTCTGTCGGGACAATGTGTAGAGACTTCAGAGTAGATTATAAAAATGGCAGGGAGTTTCAAGTTCTGCTTGATATCTAATCTACATGGCGCAGTTAGGCTGACAGCTGACACATCATTCAGGAGGGAAGGTCCCCTGTCAAATTGAACCATTCATTGGTAGTTCTGATTAATTCTTTCCACAGAGGTCAAATAGTCTGAGTAATACAGTGTTGTACCCCCCAACCACTCTCACCCCTAATAAACCGAAAGAATAGATCAAAAAGTTTTTTTCCTTTTTTCTTTTTTTTTTTTTATCTATACCAGAGGTAATTTTTAAAGGTTGGGAGTGACCCCTTTTTAAAGGTGAAAATTATTCACGTTCCCACCCAGCCCTTCTCCCAGCCCATCTGGAAAGAGTAGTTTAGTTCAGTAAAGAGATTGCATAATGCCACAGTCAGCAGTTTACAATTTTAATTTGGAAAGGGGAGCAGGACTTTTAAATTAAACAGGAAGCCATCGGCCCCGTCGTGTCTGTCCTCCTCCGTCTGCTGCTGATGTGAGACTCTCTGTTGATGTGGCGGTATCAAAGCCAACGTGTTCAGTACACCTGCCGATGCAGGTGTGTCGGTGTGAGACAAGTAAAAATTCCCACATGGGTGATGAAGAGTGACAGTGTCCACATGTGGAGCTGGACCCAACAGGACCTGCACTGAAGAGATGAAACCAAAACCCAAGCCAGGCTTTGATGCATACAAAAGGGGGAAAAAAAACCCAACCTTTTTTATTAATCTAAGTAGCTGTGGTGCTTGAAACCTATTCTGACAGCAACTATTTCACACATTCTTTTCTCGATTTAGAAGAAAAACTGAGACTCATGAAATAACCATTACATGGAAATGTAACGGTAAATATTAACCAGCAGCACTGTACAACTAACCTAACCTACTTTAAACGTCCCAAATACAAACAACTAGTTGCTGCAAACTCTTTGAAAGCTGCGTGGTTCATGTTTGTTGAAAATAAATACTGTATGTGAAGAGACGAAGGCAGTTACAGTCAATTATTTGCAATTATAGGAAAAATATTCATTAAATCAACCATAAATAACTAATAAAATAACAAAAATAACAAATTGGCACTTATCAATATCATAATAAAAAGGGAAATGGCTTTCTCAATGGTTTTATGAATAGGCACATTTGGAGAGTTTTGTTCAGAACGGCACACTTTGTACAAATTATCACTTCGGTGACTGTTTTCAAAGATGCCAATCACTAATATTTTAAAATCATGTTTTTTTTTTAATTCTGACCACTATTTTTAGAGCATGCCCTACATGCTTGTTACAAAGCCCCTGAGGGCATCATGCTGGACACCCTGCACCAAATGTAACCAGACAAACTCCATTAGTTGGCAATAAACTCAAAATCTTCCTAAGCTATAGGGTCTACCCAGGGTGCATTGGTTACATGTTATTAACATTACAAATTCAGATTTGCACTTTCTTATTTTTCATGAAGTGCTTTACAGCTTTGATAAAATAAAATTTTAAAAATCAACAAATAGAATGGCAATTACACTGAAAATATTAAATCATGTATTCTTAAAATCTTCGTGAAAAAAAAAATGTATTTCCACAATCTGGAGGCACTCACTGCAAAGTCAAAACCTCCAATGAAAGAAAAAAATATTCAAATCTGGTAAAATATCAATAATCATTGCATAGAGATAACCGGAAGGAGTCAGAACTTGGAGCTCAACCACCAAACGTAAGATATTGACAAAAAGAAGGCATTAATCATTGATACACTTACCTTTATGGTGTCAAAACACATGCGGAAGTTTAAGAAGCAAGACTCAATCCACGTTTAACTGCTAACGCTGAGTTACAGGCAAAAACAATAAAGACAAAAAAACACGCTGCCATTAACAGGAAGTGGTGAGGTCAAAGGTTAATTAATGCGCTGCACCCATTGGCTGAATCAGACAACACTGGTTTTTCGAATAAATCAATAAATTAATAAACATTTATGCATCTACTAATTTACAAAGCACTGGGATTTTGAGCATTATTAGTCGGCATCATGCTTGAAATTTTATCTTTGTCACCTCCAGAAAACCACTAAAAAGCTACTAATAAACACGAACAAAAAAGAAACTTAAGTCTTTTTCTTCAGTGTTTTTTTTTTCAAATGCCTAAAAATGTCAGACTTGATGGAAAGTCCATGAAATAATCTTAAATTCATTCAACACTCATTTTTTGTATTTTTTTTTAAATGCTAAAATAGGATTGTAGTGCCTTAGTCTTTAAAGTGACATAACATGCTGTTGAAATTCTATCTTCTTTACAAAGACATTACAAAGACAATCATCAGTAGCCTTTTAGTGTCCGTACAGCCACAGAAAGTGTCAACAATCATATGAGAAGCCTAACTTCCAAAGGGAAGTCTGAGATGGGGGTATTGCCGTGGATGAAATCACACTACCCTGAATCCTTGGTGACTTTGGCCCAAAACTAAAAAGAGAAGCAGTGGAAAATTGCCCTGGTTGCATGATAATGAACCAACATAATGAAGCCATTTTGACAGAAAGCTTCAAACACATAATTTAAAGACAAAACCATAAGACTTTTAATTTAATGAAAACTGTCAACAAGCAGAATATGTCATCAAAATTTACACTCTAAGATAACACATTTTCTATATTATATGCTTTATTTAAAATGTGTGTTGTTTGGGGTAATTTTACATTGTTCTTATCAAAAATGCCAATTAAAGACTGAAGCAGATTGGAGCCATTGCACAAAGAGACTTTCAAATGAGTTTGCAAATTCCCCTGCATTAAAATACTTTAAAGTGTAATATGATATCAAACCATTTTCATGAAAGCACCAACCTTTTTTGCTTTAAAAAGTGTAGAATCTAGAATAAAATTTTTATTTGCCATGTTTCTTTACTCTTTTTTCATAGCTTCACCGTCAGTACAGCAGCCTCTGCAGCATTTTGTCCAGTTAGTTTCATCATACATTGTTCACCAATTGTCAGAGGGGGACAATGAAAACTTTCATACAGCTACTGTTAAAACCTACTTAATTACAAGGACAAGTCCGATGAACTGAAGATACAAAGTACTCTTGTCAAAACCTGCTCAGTGTCTTTATATATATATATATATATATATATATATATATATATATATATATATATATATATATATATATATATATATATATATATATATGTACATATATACTGATTATGCTGCAAATATTCAACACTAAAAATGTTTCAATAAATTGTTGTATATAACAAACCTCATTGACCTGGTACACATTAGAATCAAAAGCGTCCCTCAAATAATGTGTAGCTCTTGCTCCTGCTCTTCAGAAAATCCAGACATGTAAAAATATAACCGTACAATACATTAGATTCCAAAAGGTTGCAAAAAGTACAGTAAAAATAAAACTTCAATCACTGGAAATGTAAATGTACAATGACATTAATTTCATTTTAATAACAGCTTGATAAAACTAGTATTTAAAATGAGTTTGCTGTTAATGCAGATGGAAGTCATCCATCCTATTTGACTGGAACACAGGGTTGTGAGTGGATGGGGGCAACACCTCTCCATCACAGATCCAACAGAAAACCAGCCTGTGGGAGGTCGGTCAATCGGAAGATAGGTAGGTATTTTAGGGAGAGCCACACTTGTCAAGAGAGATCATTCAAACCCCAACCACATACAGTATTTGTAACATTTAAAGATGTCCTAAACCATGAAATTGCTACTCCAAACACATGATCCCTCTTCTAAAATCCTTTTTTAAAACTGCAAGTGGGGTCAGTCACAGTCTTCTTCTCAGTTATGTCAGTCACTGTATTAAGTTTTCTTCCAGTCGTGGAAATATAGAAAGGAAATAAAACTAGAATTTATGAATAGCCAATATAATTTTTGTGAATGGGAAGCATTTCACCAAAGTGATAAAGATAGATGTAAAAATATCTGGGTTTTGTTTGTTCTACCATCATGCTGTTTATTCTTTTGTTTTCATGTTTAATTCATTGCTGATTTGTTTTGGACGCAGGCCAACTGAATTGAAAAATGTATAGAAATATGTTGGAGAAATATGCACTATACTTAACTTTTAGCTATTTATATATAGCATTGCAAGGCAAGATGAGGAAAAATCGCACCATCATAACAATTAAAAAGCTTTTTTCCCAACTAAGCAGTCTGAATATTAAACAGAAAATAAAATGCAGGTAAGACAAATATTTCAAGGACTCTAGGCTTTCTTGATTTGCTTGATTTCCTGATAATTGTGAGTTTGTTCATCGTCTGTCCATGCCGGACGAACTCTGAATGAGCAGCTTCCTGTGGTCGTACAGCGCCGGTACCACACATCGCCAGCAGGGGGCGTGCCGCCACAGCCTCAGTCACGCTGTCCGGAAGACCGATGTAAATATTTTCGTGACGTTTCATTCACATCCACCCATTAAGAAGAATCGGATCCTCTGCAGCCCCGCAGCGCCTCACACCGCTGCTGTTTCCTCCCCTGTCAGTGCCGCTCAGACCCGGCCGAGTCCTCCCGAACGCCGCAGATCCTCCGTCTGCCCTCCGTGCGTCCGTCCACACCGCTGCGGCCGCACGAGCTTGCTGAGCAGAAGATGCAGAAGAGAAGGAAGCCAGAGCCGATCCAGCTCAACCCGATCCCCGATGGGAACGCGATCAACGGCACCGGAGCCACCGAGTGAGTGTCTGCGACCACCTGCTGCAGATCGATAATCCAATTAAGTCTGATTCATGACTGCAGCTAGTGTGTGTGTGTGTGTGTGTGTGTGTGTGTGTGTGTGTGTGTGTGTGTGTGTGCTTGTGGAAGTGCGTGTGTACGTGCGTGTGTGTGCGCTTGTGCTTGTGCGCGCGCGTGTCTTCTGTTGATCATTGTTTTGTCTTGATTCCACTGATTGATACATGAAACGTTTGATCTATAAAAAGACCCCCACATTGGTGCAGTGGTTAGCACTAATCCCTGGGTGAGACGGTCCCAGGTTTGAGTCTGGACTGGTCCTGCTGGGATATCTGTGTAGGGTTTGCATGTTCTCCCTCTGGGTACTCCAGTTTCCTCCCACAGTCCAAACACACACATTTGAGAACAATGTGAATCTAAAGGTGTGATTGTGTTTGATCAAATCAAGACAGTTGGTGATTAACATGACTGTGCAGCCCTGACCGGCACCTTAAAATAACACCATGGAGAAAACAATCACAGCTTGAACTGATAAGGTGACATGAAATTTAGACTACACCTTCATGTTTATTTCACTTTTATTTACATTTTTTTCTTCTTCTTTTTAGATAAATTAAAAGAAAACAGCAAAAAATAAAGGAATCTTCAAGACATGAGGATAAGTCTGAATGTATGCGTGGTTTTTTTACCCTGTGATAGAGACATAGATCAGTGGTTGACATTACAAGAACTTCCCTTGTTTGCTCAACAGAGTCCTTTTGCGTTGAGTTTGCATGTTCTTCATGTGCCTGCATGGGATTTCTGCAGCACGTAGCTTCCCCCCACAACTTAAAAAAGGAATCGCTGGCTCTAAATCTGCTGTAGAATTGTCCCTTGCTGGTTGTTAGTTCTGTGATTGACTTCTAACTTACACTTAATGTTTGTACATGCAACATGAAACTATATACCCGAACATGCATTTTGAAGGTCCAGACACATTTTATTTGCTGCAATGTGTTAAAAAACTGATCTTTCGGTTGTAAAACGTATATCCATCTTCTCCAGGGTGAAATGTTTTGTGTTCTCAGTTTGGATAAAGCAAATATCAAAGCTGCAGAGATTGTGCTAATGCAGGAATAATAAGCACTTTTCTCATGTTTGTATTGTTGATGTGCTTCTACATCCTGTCTGTAATCTTCAGCTCCTGCATCCTCCTCATTGTGTTCGGAGACTCTCGCAGCCCACTTTGTGTGGACAGTCATTAGTCAGAGTTTGCCCTTTACACGGAGGCAGCGTGGAGAAGGATATTTCTGTGTGTTGGCCTGCTCCCACCACCATTTGATGAAAACAAAGTAATGGAGATGTAGAGCTGTTGTGACACTGCGCTCCAGTTCTCAGTTCACACAGAAAATCTCCAGTCAGTCCTGCGACCAGCTCCATCAGTGGAGATGAGGATTACATAACATCTCCTCCATTGTGATGGCTCTTTTTCTCATGTGTTGAAGAGGCACAATATATCAGTGCTTCATTATTAGATCACACATCTGAGGGCCATCTGTGTCTTTGGCAAGGAATTACTTCAAAAACCCAACACGGCAATGCATGGTTTATATAATTTTGCGTTGTCAACAACAGTCCGGAGAGGATACTAGAAACCTTGAGCGATGTGGGGACGCAGAAAAGAGTCTCCAGTGTTTTTCTTCTGACCAAGAACCCAATAAGACAGATATTTAGTTCATGTCAGAGGTTTTCAAAGTGTGGTGTGGGCACGACTAACCTGACGGGCACCAGAGAACTTTGAAACACATCATTATTAACATTTGCAAATAATATTCAATAAGAAGCACCTTAAAAAACACTGTTTATAGCCTTTGGATCTCATAAGCAAATATTTCTAACATTATATAATACGGCAGATATCAGAGAATCTGCCGCAAAGACACCTGGTTAATGACAAATCACCAAAACGCTTCAACTATCCAGAATTTTTAATCTGAGAGTGAATAAAACCAACCAGCTGTTGAGATGACGGAAATTTTTCCACATCTGCAAGTTTGTTAGTCTGTTTCTGGTGCGCTCTTTTTTTGGTGGTGTACTGAGGGAGAGCGAGTTGTCTGTTTCTTTCTCTTTATCTCTCTTTATTTTTTTTGAAGGATAAACACTGGAAAGTGTAAAGCTCCATCGTAGGTGTAGAGATGGACAAGCAGGAGCAAGCGGCTGGAACGAGAACGCCCTCTGAACTAAACTCAGTGCTGAAGGACCCATGGCACTCTTTCCATGCGCTGAGGGCGCTTCAGTGCAGCACTTCTAGGAAAACACTGCTTGTTCTGAGGTGCAGGACTCAGAACAACAGAACGCCTTTCCAGCCTGCTGCCATGAGACTGTAAAACACCCAAATCTAACTGGGAATATTTGTACTTTTTGCCCACAATTGCATTTTATCATGCTTCCGTTTTTATTTTAGCATTCCTCAGCATTGATTTTTGTTGTTTTTTTTTTTAAGATCAATACATTATTTTCCCAGTCTGCAGTGGTCAGTATCAGATGTGATCCAAGGAAGGAAAGAGGCGAGGTGGTTTCATGGGCGGCAAAGTCTTTTTGATGCACACCTTTCTCTGTTTCCAGGCACCTAATTAGCAAATCATTTGTGATGCAAAAATACATGTGGATTTTTGTATGTTCGACCCAAATGTGTTTTCACTGTTTTTGTCATTCACATGTTATTTTATTCACTTATTTGTTTCTCTGTAGTCTCTTGGACATTAAAAAACACACACATTTGAGGTACAAAATTAGCTTTACTTACCTTATTCTTGAGTGTGTTATGTGGTCTGAACCTTTAAACCATGCTTTCTTTAAAGTTTTCTGGAAACACGTTTGAATTTAACCTAAAAAAAAACCCGCATTGTGACTTCCAGCTATTCTGGTATGTGTGACAAAAAAAGATAAAGTTTCTGCTCCTCTGTTGCACGTCTACACACAGTTGCTAGGATACAGGTGCACCTTTTGTAGTATTAAAGTGTTTTTTTTTTTTTTTTGAGCGAGGTAAGACTAAACTAAACAGTTGTTAGACATTCAATATAACTTCATGGCATGATAAATTATTACATCACTTTCATATTTGCTGCAAATCAATCAAAATGAAAACCTTCATGAAAATATGCTCGTTTGTTTATCGCTGCCTTGATGAGATGACATTTGCTTTGACGGTTCGTTTAATCTCTGTAAATTTTGCACCACTCCAGTGAAGCATCCATCACATTACAGCGTTTTATCAGATTTATCAAAAAACCAAATATTCGCTCATGTAAGCTTTGCATAACAACCAACATTCCTCTGAACTGGTGAGAGTAAAGCGGAGGAAAAGCAATTTAGGTAAAATATTCCTGTTAACACCTTTTATTATTTCCTTATATTGTCTGAAAAAGTCAAAGACTGAATGTGATTAAGAGTAATTTATTGTTTGACATGATATTTTAGTGACATTTTTCCTCTGCATTTAACTCATCCCTGCAGAGAGCTCTGTGGCATCATTTCAGGTTTCAGGGAACTTTGAGTCCTCATTCTCTGCCAAACGGCCTCCACTTCCTCGTGGCGTGTGATTTGTGTGGAGACCTGCAGATCTGTCAAATCCTTACAGTCCAGGAAAGGAAACAATTATTCTTGATGAACTGGAATTGGGTTTTTATTGCTCCACATACGGCAGAGCAGGGCTGGATCACTCCTTCTGTACTGTTTTAAATTCACCCCAAAAATTATCCCTTCACTTCAATTCCAGTCTTTTCTTTTACCATCATGTGATTCTTGATTTGCACCTGCTCACCTGATCCCTCATACTAGTATACAATAAAAACCCTGCTGTTTCCTTTCAGCTGGACCCTTTGTGTGCAGCATTCTGCCTGGTTTCAATCTCCTGTCTCTTTATTACATTTGGCCGCCTGGCTTTTCTTTTTAGCTCCTAATGGTTCCTTACCTACTGTAGCAACTCCATCCACAGCTCCATACCGCTCCTTTTCTTTTTTTTTTTTATTGCATTACTTTTAATCAGAGGTGGATCATCTGAGCGTTTGATCAGTGTTGCACTTGTATGTTTTTTTAGTGCCATGTAGGCGTTACAGACCGCGATTGTTTTTCAGCGTCAAGGTGGTTTTGCGTCTGAAGTGCTGCACAATCAAAAGCTGCAGAAGAGAGCAAATCCACTATCTCTTTTTTTTTTTTTTTATCAATTTATGTAATCCATAATGCTGTAAATTCACAATTTTCACTGCTGTACAAGTACACTGCCCAATGTTGATGTGTGAAACATAGAATTTTTCATAAATCTATGAATTTATCCAAAAATATGCTTCCGATACACATGCACGTACTTAGAGTCACACAATGCTCCTTTTAAATTTGTGTTGCTCACTGCATTATGGAGTTTTGTCACAAAGGCTGGACAGTCCTGCTGCAGTTATCTGAGAATTTTTCTGTTATACGATGTATTTTCTCAGTCAACCAATTATTTTGTCACTGGATATCAAAATGGAGCTTTAAAAAGAAGGAACCGGATTACACAGATGGAGATTAATTCCTCATATCTTTCTAATCTTCTCTCAACTGTTCTATAAACAGAAACTTAAAGGAAACGATTCTGACACCTATTTTTTCTAACATGTTTCAAAAGTGAAACATCACGAGTTCCTGCAAACTGACACAATCCCATATCAAACCTCTGCAGTGGTGCCCAGATGCTTCACAAACTCCTTCATAAACTCAAATCACACTTTGTTAAAGCTCGGTGATGAAGGGCCTTCAATCACTACAATACTCAGCCTAAAAGGAGCAATCCTACTGAGGACACATCCATCCAGATAAGAGGTGATGTGACAAACAGTCGTAGCCTCTCAATCCTCCCACGCGGTGTTGGTCTCACTATTCAGGTGTCTCTTAATTCAGGCTTATTAGACCGCTTGTCTGCTTGCATCTCTCAGACCTTTTCCACAGCAGCTGATCTGACGCCATGAAAGGAACAGGTGGTCCGGTAGATACCCAGGATCAAGAAGTTCTTTCATATATTCAGATTCCCTTTGAATAGTGTGTGCTCTTATCAAATCATTGTGGCAATATAGAAAACAAAGACGCCCAGGGATCCCTCTGCCTTGTTGCAGTATGTGTGACCTGTGGCTTATGGACTGTCTGAACTCCGTGTTTCCACGAGAGGATAATCTCACCCTAATGAGTGGCGACCTGAGGCGTTATGATTGGATACCCAAACTGCCTCGACATTATCAGGACCAGAAAGTCGGGCAACCATTTTTCACCCCCTAAAAAAAAAAAACTTCATTTATGATTAATCTACTGTGGTAATGTCAAAAACCATTCTGAATATAAGTTTTTAGGGCCGTTAACTTTAATTCCAGCTATAAAAGTTGTATGATACTGTTTCAATAGTGTCTGAAACAGAGAGTCTGCCAGTTGTTTGGAATAGAGTAAGAGGAGGATTCATGTTTCCAAACACATTTGAATGATCACATTATTGTGGGTAATTTCTACCATGACACAGGATGATGGGATGCTGACAGAAGCCAGCAAATGTGTTGCATAATGGTCGTGGATGAGCTTAATCCAATCGATGAGCCTCTTACTGAAACCAGACCGTTGCACTCTGGTAAAAAAGAAATGCCATTCCAGCCCGCCAAATGCTTTCTGAGAATGAAGTGGCTGGCAGCCATGGCGGGAAGAGAACTGAATGGCCCCGCGCAGTGCCAGCCGGGCACGGGGTATTATCAGAGGGGCTCTGAGAGCAAATAAATGCAACCTGCTCTGGATCGACCTCTCAGCAGTTTCTGTTGGCTGATTGTGTAGACAAGATCCCGTCATGACATCAGTCCAGTTTACAGTGTGTTGTTTTAATCTTTGTTCATTGCGTTTTGTAAAGGTCAACAGATGTTTGTTCATATCGTATTGTATAGCTTTGTTATGCTGTAAAAAAAATGCTAAGAAGGCCAGTCTTCTACAAATATTAACAATTCAGACACAAAGCATGTTCGGCATGAGAGTTTGAGGGGGAGCAATAAGATCCGGGCTTCTTGATGGAAGCCTCACAACTCGCTACATAAGAAATGCATTCCATTCAAAAGGTTCGAAAGCTGCAGATTTTATTGCAAAAAGAAGTTGTAGACCTCAGCAGTTACATAATCTGATTTTGTTTCACAGTATTTTAGTAGTATGGATCTGTAACAATGATTTCTTGCTTTAAAAAAAGATCTTGGAATAAATAATAAATAAACAAACACTTCTGCAGCTGCAGGCAAAAAAAAAAAATCATCTGATGGAGCTGTTGAGAAGCGTGTAGCTCAACACATTTTTCAAAGGACGTGTCAGCCGCTTTACAGCAAGTTGAACAGATTTTATGTTTCTCACATCCGAGCTTCTGTCCTTGGATGTTTAATAGACGGAGCACAAAAGACCCGTGTCGTGCTCGCTCCACACCCTTGCTCTTGGAAGGCGGGGGCTCTGCAGTCAACAGCGTTGCTCCGCTCCTTCCCACATATTGTGTGGACCATGTTCTGGGTTGCTCCTCGACTCTTGATTCTCCTGCCTCCTCCACCTCCAGCTCTTGTCGACAAAACGCCCACACCGCCCACATCCAGCTCAAACTCGGCTCCTCGTCTCCATGGATATGCAGGCCTGCCGTCAAAAATAAAACCACTTAACCCTCTCTTTACTGTGCGCAGAGAAGAGCATCCCTTCCTGCTCTGGCTGCTCTCCAGTGAGTCGTGATCAAGTGCATCAAATGAAAAGAAGATGATCATTAACAGAAAGCTCGTGGAAAACGATCTTCTCGCCGGATTTGAGAAGTGGCTTGCAAATAAAGAAAAACAGCGGAAATGTGTTTGAAGGGAAGATGTAATATGTAAATGTGAACAAGACATGCTTTAATCGAGTCAAATACGTTTTAGTGCAATCGGTGTGGTCAGGCAGAGAGCAGAAGGTCAGCAGAGGTTGGAAGTATTACCATGAGTGAGGGCAGAAATCCATCCATCCATCCGTACGGTACATGTACAACACTTGTGTCTCTGAATGTGTGTTTTATTCAGAGAAGGAAGCATTTTGTTGAAACATCTTTGTCTCTCGTTCGACTCTTTTCAAGAACAAACTTGGAGGCGCTGCAGAAAAAACTGGAGGAGCTGGAGCTGGACGAGCAGCAGCGAAAACGCCTGGAGGCCTTTCTGACACAGAAACAAAAGGTGGGAGAGCTTAAGGACGACGACTTTGAGAAGATCTGTGAGCTCGGAGCGGGAAACGGGGGAGTCGTCTTCAAGGTCTCCCACCGGCCCTCTGGGCTGATTATGGCCAGGAAGGTAAGCCGCAGCGCCGGGCTGCCGCTTTTCTGACTCTGAAAAGGTGATTTTTTTTTTTTTTTTTGCTTTCAAGCTGAGCAGCAGCGACAGTGATGCTCGCATTGTAACAAGTTGCATGCTGATTAATCATCTCTGTTACGTCTGACTCACATTTGTGCATACAGGTTATACTTCCCGACTGTGTGAATTAACTTCTTTTTTGAATGAGCCCACCGATTCTCTCTCATCTTATCATCTTTTCTGTCTTTTCTCTCACCTCCTCGAGCTCTGGCTTTGTTACTGAATGTGTTAAGTTGTTTTATCTTTATTACTAATGTGATCACAAACAGGAAAATAATACAAATCATATCTACAGTAAGGCTTAGCTCTCCTCTTTCTTTATGGGGGCAAATGTCTCTTCCGGGGTTCCAGTGTTGAATGTATAATATCCGGCCACTGCTGTGCTGTGTTTCTCTCTAACGAAAATATTAATAACAGTAATGAAAAAAAAGAAATCTAAGTCAATGTAATGTCCCCTTAAGGGACAGAAGCATAACTGTGTGTATGAGAGAGAGAGGGAGCGATATAAGAGCATGAGTAAAAACCTGAGGTCTCCTGTGTTCCAGCTGATCCACTTGGAGATCAAACCAGCCATCAGGAACCAGATCATTAGAGAGCTGCAGGTGCTGCACGAGTGTAACTCCCCATACATCGTGGGCTTCTACGGGGCTTTCTACAGCGATGGAGAAATCAGCATCTGCATGGAGCATATGGTACTTTTCTCTACTGTACTGCAGTGTTTTAATAGCCTCCAGGGACTGCGCTGCGCGAGTGTCCAACGTTTTTTAATTCCATGTACTCTGGCATGAAAACAAAGCCATCTTCTCGTCTTGTTTGATAAAACTTCTTTGGGATACAGGACGGCGGCTCACTGGATCAGTCACTCAAGAAAGCAGGAAAGATCCCCGAGCAGATCCTTGGCAAAGTCAGCATCGCGGTGAGTAGTTTCAACACCTCTCCCACATGTATTCACGTTCCAGCTGTTTCTATTGTTCATATAACAGCATTTGTAACCTGTGAAAATGTGCTGTTAGTTTTTTGCTTTTGCAGGAACAAATTATTTTGTACATTCATGGTTCTGATGCGTGATGTTGGTCTTCGCAGGTCATTAAGGGACTCTCCTACCTGAGAGAGAAACACAAGATCATGCACAGAGGTCAGACCATCCATTCATTTTCAGCAGTAATACTGCATTAAAACTAAAACTGTGACGTCGGTTCATTGATGTCTATGTGTTGTGTTGGTCTAGAGTGAATTTAGCAGGCAGGCAGCTCGCTTCCAGCCGGTCCAATCCTGTAAATCCAGGATGTAGCGTATCCTCAGTGCAATCATAAAATGCCAGATTGAATAGTAAGCACAACAGAAGCTGGAGCTCTTGGAAATTACTAAGTAAAAAACACAAACTGCCAAAACTTAAAATGACTGGACTGAAGCGGGTGCTACTCTGGCTCACTTCTGCCATCTAATGTACAAATGCCTTCCTTAAATTTTAGAGACTGTACCTTTAAATGCTGAACATAAATCCTGCAGTGAAAGCTGCTGAGCAGGTGACTTGATAGGATATGATTCGTATTTTAGTTTACAAAATATGAGGCTTCCTTTAAGATTACCTGCTGAGCAAAAACATTTAAAAAGGACAATTAAAATAACTGTAGTGACGTGAACATGTGAAGTGGAGTGATTCCAGTCAGTGAAAGAAGGCAGTGTTTTGGATTGATTGTGCATGTCCCTTTCTTCCAGACGTCAAACCTTCTAACATCCTGGTGAATTCCCGCGGTGAGATCAAGCTGTGTGACTTTGGAGTCAGCGGACAGCTGATAGACTCCATGGCCAACTCCTTCGTGGGGACTCGCTCCTACATGTCGGTCGGTTCAAATAAACAGTTTGTGTTTCACGCAGCTCTCGTTACCACAATTTAGCCAGCTTGAATGTTTCTTGTGTGTGTGTGTGTGTGTGTGTGTGTGTGTGTGTGTGTGTGTCTTGTGCAGCCGGAGCGTTTGCAAGGCACCCACTACTCTGTTCAGTCAGACATCTGGAGCATGGGCCTGTCCCTGGTCGAAATGGCCATCGGGCGCTTCCCCATCCCACCACCCGATTCCAAGGAGCTGGAACAGATCTTTGGCTTCCCGGTGGAAGGAGAGGCCGCCGCCAGCGAGTCCTCTCCGAAGCCCCGGCCCCCTGGGCGGCCCGGCAGCTGTGAGTCCCATTATTATTTGTCCCCCAGTTTAAACTTCGGCTGCTTGGTTAAAAGTTGAGCGGAGCTGTGAGACGTTTCAATTCACTGCCTTTCTCCAGCGTACGGCCCTGACAGCAGGCCTCCCATGGCCATATTTGAGCTGCTTGATTACATTGTCAACGAGGTGAGTTCATTTAAATATAATCTATATTGTCCTAATTTGCAAAATCGTACCCAAATAGTTTTAACTGGATGTTTAATTTTCCAGCCTCCACCAAAGCTTCCTGGAATATTTAGCCCGGAATTCCAAGATTTTGTGAATAAATGGTATGAAATGTAATTTTCTTCACATTTTTCCCCCAAAAGTGTAGAGCAGTGGTTTTTAACCTGAAGTTCAGAACCTACTGGGTATTCCCTGCTCAGACACTGACAAGTTTTGATTCTTAAAACCTAATAGAATCAAGAGAAGGAAAAATACCTTGAAAGATTGAGAACCACTGCTTTAAACCATCTAGTGGCGTTTACGCTGCATTACACTCAAGTTTCTTTTCTTTCCACTTCAGTTTGATCAAGAATCCTGCAGAAAGAGCAGACTTGAAGCAGTTGATGGTAAGTATTGTGCAACGAGTCATTTTCTTGCTTGAATGATTGCCTTCAATTTATTTTTTATATATATATATATATATATATATAAATTCAGGTGCACCAATTTATCAAGCAGTCTGAGGCGGAGGAAGTGGACTTTGCTGGCTGGTTGTGCAGCACCATCGGACTCAGTCAGCCTGTCACACCGACCCACGGTACCACAATGTGAGGCCTCATCAGGTCTTCTAATGACTTTGTATCATTAGTAAAAATGTGTTTATACAGAGTACGCTGTGTTTGAAGATTTGTGCAATCGATAGATATATTTAGAATACAAAACCTACATGCCAAGTGAAAAAATATGTAAAATAATTGTTTAGGCCCATTTGCAGGCCTGCTTGAAAAGCCATCTTTTTCTAAAGATCAAATATTAAGTGAAGATAATGCTGCTCAACCTGTGTGCTTGATACCCCCCCCAAAGTCTTTACAGTGCCAGAGTTTAATCTTTGTAAGCTTGTGTGAAAATAAATCAAGTCTTGTGAATTGAAAGCAAACAACGGGTCCGAGTCGTATTTGAAACAAGTCTTTTTATTCATCGCTGAACGCCAGTCTGTATGAATAGATTTATGCCGCAGGTTTGGCAGGCTTGGCCTTTGCAGGTGCTCCCTTCTTCTTAAAAGGCCTTTTCTTAGGTTTCAGCATCTTGGCCTTGATCTACGGAGAGAGCAAAATAAAAATTCAGCCGCCTTCAGTAAATACATTTTGAACTGCTTGCACTTATAAGCAGCTGAGGTTCTCACCGCAGGGTCATGCTTGAGGATGGCGTGACGTCTGGCTGTCTTGGCGTAAGGGTTCAGTTTGAGCATGATCTGCAGGTTCTTCAGAGGATTCTTCTTAAATACTCTGCGATTGATCTTCTTGCTGCAATGACGACACAACACAGTGTTAGCGGTCTGAAAGACGAATCTGCTCCGACTTCAGTGTGAAACTCTCTTGCATCACTCAGGACTTCCAAATAATCAGGGTTCAGAAACACGGACCTGAAGTGGGAAATCATCATTGCCAATGAGCCAACAATAAAAGACGGGAATAAAAGTATGAAGAACTTACCGGGGTGCACGGAGTGCCCTCTGGATCTCCTCACTCTTCAGGATCCTGCTCAGGTCTGTGTTTGTCATCTTGTGCATCGGCAGGCTGAAACAAGAACCATCCAACGACTTCAGATTCATGCAAATCTAAAGAAAGGTGAGCTTATTGACCGTCGGGTTGCTCAAACTCAGAACTTCATTAATATCATTACGTTCAAAAACACGGACCATGAAGTGGAAGCTCATCATTGTGACAGATGGTGCAGATGTTGGGGGCCACGCCCAGAACTCACTTGTAGTCGACCTTGAGGGAGGCGGGTTTACGCCAGGTGCCGTACAGCTCGTCCAGCTTGCGGAACGCGCTCTCGGTCCAGATGCAGAAGCGCCCAACGTGACCACCGGGAGCGAGCCGCAGCAGGTTCAGCTTGTTCACGTTCTGCAGGGTGATGCCTGTAGAACACAGCAAGATGATATTTAGAAATAATATTTAGAATTACTTTATTAGCCCCTGAGGGAGATTGTTGCAACACAGTTCCATACAGGGGGGGGAAAAAAACTGCATTGAGTTCATTCATAAGAAATCAAGGCTTCTGTGAAGCGGTGCCAGCACCTTGACTGTCACCATTTCCATCATCTAAGTTTCAAATCTCTAAGCTCAGTTACACTGTAAATGTGAGAATATATTTTAACTTGTCACAGTAACGGGTTGCAGATTGAAGTTTACCTGGGATATTTCTGAAGGCCTTGGTGAGACCGGCGTCTTGATTGTAGATGATGCACGGCCCTCTGCGCTGGATACGTCTGCGGTTCCTCATCTTACCCTTACCGGCACGCATGCGCTGAGAGGCGTAGACCTACAAAGAAATCACACTGCAGTATAATGTCATATGATCATACAACCCAAACTTGCATGTGCTCAGTACAGATTTGGTGTATTTACTTTAGGAACCACACCCCCCAAACAGCCCAAATTGTTTTGTCAGTGCTGTCGCTTTAAGATTTCATTCAAATCTAGGTACATTAACTCTGTGTTTATCGTTCATGCACAGTGTTGGAGGCTGCGTTATCCCCCCAAAAAACAGGAGACTGGGAACAATTATCAGTCACCTGAATTAAATCCCATGTATAGACCTGGAATTCAAATTCACCTTCTTGATGTCGTTCCAGGCTTTGAGCTTCTTCAGAAGAAGCACAGCCTCCTTGGTCTTCTTGTAGCCCTCAACTTTGTCTTCAACCACCAGCGGGACCTCAGGGATCTCCTCAATGCGATGTCCTGATTGACACATTTACACGTTAACAAATATTCCCTGGATTGTTTACCATTATTAGTGTTAGCATGCCTTGCTCAGAATTTAACATACATCAATACACTGTGACAGCATAGAGACAGCAGGCAACTGTCACTGTCTACAGGGTCAGACGCAAATTACACCATCATGGCAAGCCCTAATCTAATGAAAATCTGTAGACATCTGTGTGTGTTTTGTTTCATGGTTCTTACCCTTTGACATCACAAGTGCAGGGATGGCAGAAGCAGCCAGAGCAGAGCAGATGGCGTAGCGCTTCTGGGGTGTGTTGATCCTGCGGTGCCAGCGGCGCCAGGTTTTAGTGGGGGCAAACATGCGTCCACCACGGCACATCTAGACACGAGTCAAGGAGCTCCAACGCCCAATCAAGGTGCATCAACACTGAACAAAGTTACCTGCTCAGACTCAATGTTCATCAACCAGCTATGCCAGTATGCGACAGCAGGCAATCTGTCACTGGACACAGAGTCAGACGCAAATTACACCATCACAGCAAGTCAAGTTTCTTTGCCTCTGCATTCAATTTAAAGAAGGGTAAAAAAAAAAAAGTGAAAGATTTCTGCTATGGAAGGGATACGTTTCCAAAAGCACCCTGGCCAGAACGGTGAGTACCACCACCTCTCACACGGGGGATACGGGCCACAGCTCTTCCAGTTCCCCAGGACTCGGCACTGGTCTGGTGGCCTAAAATGAAAAACACATCCCACTATTTTAACAGGCTATATATATGGACAACTAAACTGTACAGTCACATCAGGGTCAATGTCAAAATGATCAAAAATATGTCTTGGGGAATAAAACTTATAAATTAGTTAATTCAGGACATTTGAATCACTCACCTGCTAGTTCGCTGACAGCATACGGCTGGCGGTTGTTCTTGCGCATGTTGGTGTGCACAAAATTGACAACATCAGGGCGAATTGGGGCCTTGAACACAGCAGGCATGACCACATTTTTGCCTGCAGACTCTCCTTTCTCGGAGTAAACCGAGATAAGAGGACGGGCACAGGCCTAGAAGGAAAAAATGAAAATTGTTGATCAGTAAACTACAGCATGCTGTGATATAGCCCCAGCTCTGCTGATACTGTTAGAGAACAAGTACGGTTCATGTGAAGTGAACACAGGCCTCACGCGACGTAGCAACCTCCTTCAGGCTGCCTTATAAAACTATAAGCCAATGAAAGTCATTGTGAGTATTACTCTGATTGGCGATGCATATTAAGGCCCATCAAAAGCACAAACGTTACTTTTAAAGTCCATTTTTTAAAGTGCATTATGTGGCGAGATCTCTTACTATCCGACTCACACGTGTAACTGACTTGGTCCCAAAATGGCTCCTCGTGCTAGCTAAGCTAGCCGGCAATATCCTACTCCTTTAAATCATGATCCTGCCCTGACTAACTCAAAAAATGCAGCGCTGCTTGCCCCAAACAGTCAACTATACACTCCTACACATATGGATTGGTATATAAGCTGTTACACGAATGTTGTTCCTCACCATTTTCGGTATTTATTTTCGGCTCGCCGACACCACGCTCCTTACGCTATGGCGGCCACAGTAAAAAGGAAGTAAGTGACTTACCCAGTAAGAGTTAAGCCTCCGCCTCAAAACGCATCACTTCCGCCAGGGACATTAGCTTGCTTATACATTTACAAAGCATTACAATAATACAGGCAATAAATCTTGAGCATACGTAGAAATATAATAACTCAAACAGAGATGATAAAATACACGCAATGGCAGCAAATGTGATGTTCTCCGTAGCGGAAAGAACTATTTTTCTGACACACGTTGGCGGAGGATTAACATACGGACCGAACTACTTTCTGTACAGCAGCTTTTTTTTCATTACATATTTATTTTCTATTTAGCACAACCGTGTTCGTATCATGTTTCTTCTTTGTACATTTTTTAAATCTAATATATAATTTATTTTACGTATTTTCTTAAGACACGCGATGACCTCTGACCCCGAGTCGTCATCGTCACTGTCTGAATGAGCGCGCGAGTGTCAAAATATCAACAATTTCAAGCTGTCGTTCGTTTCGTCTTTAAAACTCATAAATACCTCCTCTGAGTTTAAATAAATCGTTTTTACACCAAAAGAAGACCGCGACACAACTCAGCGATGGGTTCAAAGGTTTTATCCAAGGCAAACGAGTTTTGCAACTTTCTCCGGTAAGTTTTGTCCACTTAGCATTTCTGACTGAGCTTCAATAAATGGAGCTGACTGATTCGTGAACGTAAAAAGGGGCAATCAAAGTTGTTTTATATGTGTCAGCATTGCTCCAAGTGCCAACAAGTGCTATTCTTTCCAGTTAAAGTTAAATTGCTTTGTTGGTGTGAAGTTAACTTGCTTTGTTTGTGTTGCTTTGTTTCCAGAAACCTCCAAGACGCGACAAGCTCTGATCCACATATATACGAGGTAAATCCAGTTTCTTTAACATATCCCAAGTTGATGAACGCATTGCATATAACATATGGCTTTCACTTCTTTCTGAGGTATTAAAAGATAAAGATTTGATCTTGCTTTTATTTTCCCAACCCTTTATGGAATTGTGGATGATTGCGTGTCATTTTGTATTTTTATGTATTATGGAGGTCATAGAAACAATGTTAAATTTGTATTTCGAAAATATGAAGAAACTTTGTGTAGATATACATGTGCTCCTTTGAAGCTCGTCACAATTCATGCATCAAACACCATGGGATTTTCTGTGAACAGTGACATTTTTGGTCAGTAGGTAGTACATTTATGATTCATCTTTTATACTCAACACAACCAGCTCCAGAACAGAAGCAATTTGCAGCAGAATTTACATTTGTAATATAACTACGAGGAGACAGTTTTATAACACTAGAAAATCTCTGGCTTTTGGCTGAGATGCCTCGCTAATCTATTTATCGTCCTTTGTAATACACTGCACTGGATTAAATACTTGTTTTAGAGTTATGATGTGGAAATCTTTGGGTTGACAGGATGACATCCACATAGTTAAGATGAAAGGAGACAGACTCACTGCAGTGAACGTGTACTGTGCAAATCAAACCATCTTCGTCTGTGAGAAAGCTGTGAGTAATGTCAATCATGAAACACTGTTTTAAGTTATTAGATTATGAAGTAATTGACAAAAAGTCTTTGAAATAGTATACATCAATTCTGACTTGAGGCACACCAAAGTGTTTTTTTTTCTTCATAATACTAACCACTCAACTGTACTTTTGTCTCCCAAGGTTCCAAAAATAACTGAACCGGATATTCAGCAAATGAATGAATCGTCAAACTGTGATCATCATGTTGATGATGATGACAGTGATGATGATGTTGATGATAAAAAAGATGCTGATGCTGATTCTAATAGCGATGATGGTGATGGAGTTAATGCTGACCATGGTCTTCTGACAGAACTGGGACCCCAGCCCCTCACAGTTCCAAAAGCAAGGTGACGACTGTGAAATATTCATTCATATCTCTTTCAGTACAGGACATGGTAGCAGGGTTGTGCATACTGGGAATCCAAAACAAAGATGATAATTAAAAAAAAATTGCATGTCTTAATGTGTGAAGGCAGTTCCTGTCCTGGTACACATTATCCCAGAATCCTAATGTGTCAGCTGTGGACAACAAGCCTGCCTTACTACCTTTGTGGGTGCGATGTGATATGTCTGACCCTTCTCGGACAACCTGGCTGGGAGCTGAAACTGTCTGCGTGGCCAATAAAGTGACTGGTGTGAAGATGTACTCGGTCACCTGCAGAGGTAGTGTATCTCTCACACATCTTCTTCCCTCTTTTACAGCACATGCACAAGCTTTATTGCTTTCCTAAACATTTGTTTGCCGTGTAGTCTTGAGTCATTCTTCTGTTTTCTGATGTCGTTCACATTAGGTTCAACTGTGGACAAAAAGTCTCTAATGAGCTTAGAGGATGTGAAACAAGAGCATAAGAAAAGGCACCACCCGTCCTCGGTAAGTGAGGGTCTGTTCTCTCTTGCGAGTCTCTCTGAAAGACCGCTTGTTCACCTTCGTCCATTGATTCTTCCAGATGGGGATTAAAGGCAGTGCCAGGTTCAACTTGTTTGGCTCCACTATGGTTGAAAACACCATGATTGAGTCGCAGAGTAGTGTGACCGTGGATTTGAAATGGAGCCACGTGGAGAGCATCCTTGAGACCCCACCCCTGTCCTCCACCGCAGTACTGGTGAGCAGCCATCATTAACACATTTCCTACTCTGCAGGATGATCACTTACATTTTCACAGTGAACTTGAACAACTTTTTTTTTTTTCAAACTTAATTTCAAATACAAAGTGAAAGTATGCTTTCTTTCAAATCCGTTGTTAAAGAAATAGAAGCTGTTATGGTTTTGAACACATTTGTGAATCTCACTTCATCTTCGAATGCAGAATATCAAAATTGCCAGCGGAGACCAGAGAAGCCCAATGTATGAGTTGTACAAGGAGCTGGAGTTTCTTCAGGTCTGTGTTCTTCTGTGAACTGACATGACAAAATCACAACAATAATCAAACCTACAACTGAATCGATGAGTTCTCTGTTATTTCAGACGCTTGCCGACGGTTTGAGGACTGGTCAGACTGAATGGATGGAACCTCTGGAAAGCACACCTGCTGTTACTTTGACCAAAGCTTACTTAGAAGGTATCTGTGTTGTTATTGTTTGTTTACATTTTGAAGATATCATATTGAACTTATTACTAACTACTGCTATGCCCAGTCTGAACTGCGAAACACAAAGAAGTGTTTCATGTTCGGTCTACTGTCAGCTGCTTTTGGACAACAGCTCCCCTGATCCCGTGTTACTTTCCAATGTCATCACCTCCAGCCTGTCTTTCATTAACTATTCTGTTCATATGTTCCTGCTGACATAATTTGGCTTGTCTTTCATGACCACACCAACTACAACTTTTTATGGTAGCAGAAAAAAGAGCTTTACAGCCGTCATTACAGTGACACCCGGGACTTCCCCAGAACAACAGTCCAATCACAGACGGCTTCTCACCGTCAAAAACATATCGAGGACCTGACAGATATTGAAAATTGAAGTTACTATCGAAAGAGGAGCAAGGAAGCCTCAAAATCAACACGCGTCTCTGCATCTCTGTCATAAGAGTCTGAACAACAGGATTGCATACTATGCTTTCAAATGTGACATTTAGCCACTTAACTTTTTTCCCCCCCTTTCAGAGCTGCAGAGCTTTTCAAAAACGCTGCTGGAGCGGGCCACAAAAATAGCCGAGGTTTGGTCATCATATCATAAAAGCTTCTTCTTTTTCTTTTGAAGGTTTGTCCATCTTATAACCCGTTTGGTAAACATGTTTGTCTTTTCTCTCTTTTCTTAAAAACCACAAAGCCAAAGTCTGAGACGGACACCCCTGTTTTCAGTTCTTTCCTGGAAAGAGGCGATCTGGATTTTGTTGAGCAGCTGTGGGTTCGCATGAGAAAAAGTGAGTCCGTTTCACAATTAAGAAAACTTAGAATGACTTGATTTATCATTATAACCAAACAGTTTTCACAGTGTTTGCTAATTGTGCTTAATATGGCAGGTGTCACTTCGTGTCAGGACATTGCAGATTGCTTGAAGTTGGTCATTGAAGCGCTGCGATACAGCGACATCAAACCCTGGGTATGAATTAATGCAGCCATTGAAAAGACCGAGAAGATGATGCATTGTTGACTGGCGGGTTTTTTTTAAAAGAAAAATGTTTTTCACTTTCCTCAGATTCACAGAGACAGCAGCAGCTCCCTCAGCAAACTCATTCTGCAGTGCTACCACCAGCAGATCGAGACTGTGTCTCTGACAGGCGTCACTCCGGTCAACATGCTGCTCGAGATGGGTTTGGACAAAATGAGGAAAGATTACATCAACTACCTCGTTGGTAAGTTTTGTTTTCTTTTAGTCCCGTGTGTAACTTCATGATTGAGGTGATTGATAATAAATAATTTTTCTGTTATCAGGTGAAGAACTTACAACTCTGAAGCACTTGGTGAGATTAATGCTGCTTTATATACCAAACACACACACAGACATTTCAATAAAGTAGTGCCTTTCTTTCATTTTTTTTCCACAGAGTTACTTCTTGAGCACAGAGGTCGATCTGCAGGAGCAAGCGATCCGACTCCGAAAGCTGCACCATCTCCTGGAGATCGTTGTCACCTGCAGTACCTTCCTGGCTCTGCCATACGACTGTCTCTTCCTTCTGACTCAGTAAATCTCTAAGTGTTTTCAAATGATGGTGGTCTGACTGCAGGAGTACAGTGCGGTATATTTCAGCCTCTTTCTTTGTCGTAGATCCTGTTTGCAGCACTACAAAACATCACCAGAGGACGAGGAGCATGAATTCAAACTTCAGATCAAACCTGCTCTGATCAGCCATTTTTACGAGAAGTAAGGAGGAATAAATTGTTTTTGTTCTTTGGGATTTCATCTTTCATCCTAGGCTATAATAAAATTTTTAGAAATACTTGGATAATTTTAACTTGTACATCATGATTGCAGAAATATCTGACAAAACATCGAACTTGTCAGTGATGTTCTTACTCTTTGAGATGTGCCAGCACTTCAAAAACCCCTTAAAAAGGAGATTTAAACTACCATTTTCTGTTTTTGACTTACAACGTTTAGTGCTGCCCCCTTGTGACCACATGGTATAGTGCAGTTGCAAAGGAAAGAAGTCAGTTTTAATGAGGAGAGAAAAGCCTCTTTCTAAGCAGTTCCCACTGATGTGTGCAGACAGCACAGGGGAGTATCGCTGTTTTTGTTGTTGCTATTGACTTATTTGCCCTTAATGCTAGAATTTTCCATCTCATCGCCTTTCTCATCACTTATTGATTCAAATCTATTGATTTATTTTCTACCCAAGTCTTTTATTTGTTGGCATAAATTCTTATCGATAGTTTCTTCTCATGTCATTGCTGTTTTTGTGTTCTTTCATTCTTTGCTGATGTTATGCGGCTGTGCCTCCTGAGTCGCTTCTGCTGTGATCGGTGTGATTGTGGTGGATGAAGGAATCAATAAAACTAGATAATTGGAGGGACACTTTGAAATCATTGAGACAGACGGTTTTAGACTTGCTGTTCTGCCCTGGACATGCAGTTTATGGAGTAATGGCAAGACAGTGACTTCAGCATATTTCTTGATACTAAGAGGGGTTGATAGTAGTGGTGGCTGAATATTTTTGCTGACTGGCTTCACTTCCCAAATCTTTACACTGAACTCACAACATCATAACATATTTCCTTTGAATCATATTTGTGTGTTTGTTTCACAGGGAGCATCCAGTAATGTGGGGTGTTGAAGTGTCCAGCGGCCACGGTCCCCGAGAGGTCAGGACGTGCTTCCAGCTCAGCGACAGACCCCTGGTTGATCACGTCATCTTTGACACAGGTGCTTTTTACATTTATGCATCCTCCTCAAATGAATGGAGTACTTACCACATCGAAGTACAGATAACATGTTTCTTTTTTTAACTCTTCCCCCCCCCCCCCCCCCCCCCCCCCCAAAGAGTACCCAAATGAAACGGTGAACGGGGACTGTGAGGATCCTGCTTTCTTCTCCACTACGGTGTGCTGCAGCCTCGCCAGCTTTGCATAAATTTACAATAAGACCGCACAGATTGACATTCATATCTACATGAACATATATTGTTTGTAAATTTAAGTAGAACAAGTTAAACAGCGTCAAAGTGTTACTGTAGCCACTATAATGTTTTCAGTCAACAACAACAACAACAACTAGCAGTTCAATTTTATTGATAAAGTTCAAAATGTTGAGGGAATATCTTTCCACGCTGTTGGAGTGTCGTCCGGTCAACTCATTACTGAAGAGTGAATAAATCCTTTACAGCAAATACTGAATGCACATCAAAAGAATGAAATCCGTCTTTAAATTCAGTTCAAATAAAGTCACGTTCACACGTTTCCATAAAGGAATTATGCACCTGTAGAAGTGTGTGTGTGTGTGTTGCCTGTATTTGTAAACATGCACACTTTCTAGTTCCGCCTGCGCAGTAGGAACATGAGGAAGATGGCACTGAGCAGAATAGACAGCGTGCACACAGTGGGAACGACGATCTCGGTTACCATCTCCATGTGGCTGGTCAGAGGGTCTGCAAAACACACACACACACACACACACACACACACACACACACACACACACACACACACACACACACACACACACACATTAATAACATGCTGACATCACAGCAGATTGCAGACACTCCTGAAGCCAGTAATGATGCTTAAGCACAGCACTCAAAGGGTTAATATATTCCCGCTAAATGAAACCATATTTAATCTGACTCACAGTGAACATGAGGGATTCCTTACCATGAATAAGTCTTAGAATATTGGCAGCAGAACTCCGCTGTTCCTCTAACAAGAGAAGAAAAAGTACTCAGAGTTGATGAATGACATGTTAACCCTTTGAGAACTGCATGCAGCCGGTAGCAAGCATCTCATGAAGCAGCATCTGAACTGAAGATAAATGTTTTAGAAATGTCTTGAATGTTGAGTGTATTTTCTTTATTCAACTTGTGGACACACTCCACCAATGAGCTGCCGAGAAACCAGAACAGCTCCTTACGCAGATTAGATTAGACTTTATTTACTTGTTAAATATGATGTGAATGAGGGATTTGTTGAGCTCGTTTAAAAAGCGTGTGTTAGTGTGAAACTGCGGAAGCCCAGTGCCGTCAGTCGGTTAGTCGAACCACACAGACACGAGAAGACAGATCGCATGATAGGAGACATGTACCCTAAACTTCATCATGCACTGGCCAAACCTTTGGCATTTCTGCATGTTCCTGGGACTTTCTTCTAGCTGTAGGGGCAAACAAAGAAGATAGCTCAGATACTCTGAAAGATTTTTGAAACCAGGTTTTCTATTTCTATTGATCTTTTTGTTAACTTGTTAATAAAACAAATTTTATTCTGAGATCCTTTTTTTTTTTTTTATTGTGTCTATTTGGGTTACAATCTTTGTTTACCCCAGCTAGTGGTTCTCCTCCTATCACTGGAAATTATGATCACCAGTGTCAAATTCAGACTGACCTGCAGCCAGGAGCTGGTTGCTAGAAGAACACGTCTCAACAGCCTTCCTTCTCCAGTTTTCAACCTGCAGACAGAATTAAAGGACAAACAGAAATGATCGGTTTCCCATTTCGGCAGAGTTCTGAGCTCTTGTTCGCAGAGTGAGGCCGTCGTCCCATCTCACCTCTCGTTGATTGGGAAATCCATTGGAACTGATGATGCGTTTGTAAAACTGGACAGACGCTTTGGGGTAGCGCGGCTTGTTTTTGTTCCTGAAGTCCACGTAGTACAGGCCGAATCTCTCAGAGTAGCCTTCGTCCCACTCAAACTTGTCCAGCAGGGACCAGGCGGTGTAGCCCTTCACGTTCACTCCGTCTCTGATGGCTGAATGACACGGAGAACAGACAGTGTGAGACGTCGACGTGACTTTATACATTTCTGTACAACATCTGGGAGTTCGTTCACCTTTTAGCATCTCATTGATGTAGTCTTTATAATAATGTATCCTCCAGTCGTCGCACAGCTCCGTGCAGAGCATCTTCTCAGAGACGCCGTTCTCAGTCACATAAATCATCGGGTTTCCGTACTGAGTCTAGACAGGAGAGACGAATCGATACGCGGTGCATTGAGTTGCAGTTTAATTAGGGCCGCAGTCTGCCGCGGTGCAGAACGCACTCCGCTTTGAGTCACCTTGACAAAATTGAGCAGACGTCTGAAGCCCCACGGCACGGAGTAGAGCCACTCGGATCCGGGGTCCGGCCAGCGCGGGTCCACCAGCTCGGCCAGGTCCCTGTCGGTGAAGTAGCTGCTGCTTCGGCCGGACGGGTTGTTCTTCTGGGTGATGTAGCGTGTGGTGAAGTGACCGATGCCCAGAAAATCACAGGTGCCCTTCATGTAGCTCTTCTCTTGTGGAGAAAAGGCAGGCAGTCGAGATGTCCCGAGCCCCTGCTGGGCACTTTTCCTTCCTGCGCACACAGACACCGATAATAACCAGGCTGCTGGTCAGTGCCGCTTCGGCGTCTAAAACGGTCTGAACTCAGCTTACCGATAAAGTCTTTCATCACTTGAGGATAGTCTCCGTGAAAGATAGGTGTGGCAAACCAGCCCAGGTAGAACTGGACGTATCTCTCAGCTGCTTCGATGTCCTTCTGGTTACTGATGTCCACCGGCTCCCCCCAGTCCCCCGACAGAGAGATGCCGATCAGGCCTGCAGAGAGGAACAGCGTCCAGAATCAGTGTTGGGTTTAACACACTATGACGTCACTTGACAGGAACCGATATGTTCATCATGATTTTTTTAGTTATTATTTCACTGAAACCCTGTTTACTTCGGAAGCACCTCATTAATGCTGGTCTTAACAGAAACAAAAAATGTCCGATTATCCGTTGTATTAGCATCACGGTACCTGCAATGAATTAGCGCAACTTATTTTAGTAGTTTCTATCATCAACCTCTAATTTCCATAACTTGCACATCACTAGTTAACATTCAGTTTTTGACCTTGTTTACCTTTTTGCTTTGCTCTCCATTGAGTATCATAGGTGTGCCACACTTTAGCATGTGCCTATAAAGGAGAACAATTTGGTTTGAAGTTAACTCATTGCTGGATGAGTTTGACGCTTGGATCTATTGCGCCATCTGGTCCATACCTTGATCATGTGGTGTGCGGCTTTATAAGCTCCCGTTCCTCTCAGCTTCAGGCCAGGAGCATGTTCACCCGTCTCATAGCCTTCAACTGCTACAGACTGCAGTGGGGTACCAATGCAACAACACTGTGTTAAGTATGTAAACATGTTTTGAAACGCTACAGACAAGAACTGACTGAGAACATACCCAGGGATTGTTGAATGTGATCCAGTATTTCACCCGATTGCCAAATCTTTCAAAGCACAGGTTCGCAAATTCATTGAAATGATTCACCATGCTTATGTTTTGCCAGCCGCCATATTTCTCCTGCAAGACCTGGAAAAGCAGAGAATCCGGTGTGTCATTTCAAACAAAGTTCTTAAGTCTGAGCCAGTGAATTGCCAGAACTGGAACACCAACCTGTGGAAGATCCCAGTGATACAGAGTGACGATGGGGGTGATTTTGTTCTCCAGCAGATGGTCGATCAGGTGATCATAGTACTGAATTCCTTTTTCATTGACGTGGTCAGCTGCAAATCAAGTTAGAGTCAAATAACTATTAAGAAATGGTATCTTGTGTGTGAAATGACTTCCAGAAGGCTCAGATTAACAGCAGGAAACTTACACTTTATGCCGGTGGGAATGAGTCTGGGCCAAGAGATGGAGAAACGATAGTGGTTGAGCTTTAGCTCCTTCATGAGAGAAACGTCATCCTGTATGGAATATAAACAGCACGGTCAGAGAATGTATCGGCATCCCTGAAACAACATTGCTTAAACAGAGGCGGCGACGAATCTGCACTCCAGGGTGTTCACTTTTATACTTCTTCTTCAGTGAAGAAGTTGAATTAGTACTACTGTGATTTGAGAAAAGAACTTCTGTCAATTCTGCTCTTAAATAACTCCACCTTGACTTTGTAGTAGCCCTCACAAGACGAATCCCCAGTGTCATTTTGCTGGACTTTGCCTTTCTTGTGACTGAACACGTCCCAGATGCTCAGTCCTTTTCCATCGGTGTCCCAGGCTCCTTCTGTTTGATAGGCTGAACCTCCGGCACCCCACGAAAATCCTGACAAACACAACTCAATTAGATTACATATCCATGTTTTAAACACCATCAGAACAAGAACTTAGGAATGGATTTAGAAAAAAAAAATGCTGCATCCCTCTGAATTGTCCATACCAGCTGGAAAAGTGCCATAATAGAAGGAGCCGCGGTCGTTCTTTGCCCAGTCGAAGTCCTCAGCCGCAGACAGACACAGCACCAACACAAGCACATGGCACACACCGACTGCACTGCTGGGCAGCATGGTACTCCGGAGTCTGCAGCACAGACACGGCGTCGTTCTCCAGGCCCTCACTGACGGCTGAACACAAACAAGAACCACTCGTCATACACACTCTGGAGCAGACATGATGCATTCAAGCCAAAATAAACAGTTTTTTGCAATATTTTTTTTTAAATAAAATATAATTTCTAGAAGAGAAAAGGTTTTGAAAATCACAAGCAGTCTGGAACCATCCGACGTGATGATGGGACTGTGGGGGGTCTCATGCCCCTAATGCAACACCAAATGCTGCTGTTCAGACTCAATGGAGTGAAAGCTCAACTTGCTGAGGCAGACAGATCCCATACAAACGATGGTTTTACCTCTGTAAGCAAAGCTAATGTCAGAGCGCTTGATGTAATTACGGTGCACAATCACAGGACAATGGACAAGCTTTTCACGCAAATATAAAATACAATTCTAAGAAATGCATTAACAGAATTTTGATGGATTGCTTTGGTTGATGTCGAATTACTCTGCCAGAATCTGCATAAATTTGTGTCATGCTTGACACTTACAGTCACTCTTTGTTGAAAAGCCCATGAGTGGGGACATACAGTAGAAGACAGTGGACTCACCGTTTAATAATCTCAATAAAATTAATCTTATCTACTTCATATTAGCAGCATTTGTTCCAGAGAATCTAAATAACCTACTTTTGAATACATTTTAATTGCAGGTGTTCTGAGTCTTATGGCAATTTTCAGCATTGATAATCTCTAACAAATGCATTCACTGACATACATAATGTTATCCCATCATACACTCAGTGAAGAACTTAAATCAATGGCTCTGCAAAAGCATAAACATATTCTAATAAAACCAATATGCACACAAGTTTAAATGCACATTGCTTACTTACACTTTATCTTTTAAATCAGGATTTGTCCTTCAGAGTATTAATCAGTACTGTCAAAATCATTACAATGTAGTTAAATTTACCTGTGATCCTTATGCAGAATGCATTTGCAGCAGGCCTGCGTGCTGAAGCCAGTGGTGTGGCTGGATGGGGGGATCAGGTAGAAAAGCTGAAAGCCGTATATATCTATTCATGTAATCTCTATTGTACATTCCTGGCTGTAGCACCACCCTTCTCCAGAGCGGTCCCCGCTGTCAGTGTGAAAGCTGCTGTTATTGTGAGGCGCCATGTATTGTTTTAGCTGTTTAGAAATTGCTGAATGGTTTTCTGGCGGAAAGTGTTTGCACTGCACTACCCATTCGCCTGCGATGAGGGCAGGCCCAGAAATTTAAACTGATATGACTAAAGTCCAATATCTAGGAAGATAATTAGTACATCTAGTGTATGATGGTGAGCATGTCAGTGAGTGAACTTGGAAAAATAAAATCCAGTCATACAAAACATATGCAAAACATTTATTTTGTGCTTACAATGATCATTTCTTACTTAATGCATACATACTAGGTTCTCATATGGCCCAGCCATATATTTTCATCCACAAACACATACCAACACTTCTGTATTTTGGATTCTTGAGTGAATTGCTGCTCTCTTTCTTATTGTCTAAAATGCACAATATGCTTAATAATCTAGAAGCACTCAATAACACTGTCTCACTGCATCAATTTCCAAACATGACGTACACTGTTTGAGATTCTGCTGATGTGCCTTCAACCCTGACAAAAAAAAGAGAGCGTGTTGCTAGCACCACACATAACTACACTGGAACTGTAACTCAATCCGTCCAAATAAATTAAACTTCCCGACAAATGATACGAAACAGGAGAACAAGTAAACCACCGATCGTGAATCTCAGTAATCGTCTTCGTCCTCATCCTCTTCGGGCATAAACTCAAGCTCTTGGTCACCTTCTCCTTCTTCGTCCTCCTCATTTTCATCTTCATCTTCCTCCTCCTCGTCCTCCTCCATGTCACAATCCACAGCAGCGTTCAGTAGCAGCTTGGTTCGGTTGATCTCGCTCTCGTCATCAACGTTAATGTGAACCTGAAAATGCATGACAGATGTTGAACACAGTCGATGCTGGTCAGAACGTACTGATATTTGAGATGTTTCAGGAAATGCCAATCCGTGCTTCTGCTGCTACTTTTTTTTATCAGAGGACATTTATAACACTGTCTATTTGGTCGATGCTCTCTTTCGCCATGACAGCTCACTACAACTTACTGTCCACCTGGTCTAGTTTTTATCCTAGATGCACTTCTTTTTTTTTTTTTTTTTATACAACTTGGATTCAGTCTCAGATCTTTCACAATAAAGGTCGAGACTTGACCTGGTGCGCCGCCACAGAAGTGTCCGTGGTACTGATTAATTGATTAATTGTACTGATTAAAAACAACCTACACTTGTCTGGGAAAGATTAAATAAAACAAAGTATTGGGGAAAAAAAGTGAAGTATACTATACTCACTCACTAATACACTCAAATTGATCATGCTTTATCCACAGAATTAATGACAGGCAAAAAAAATCACTTTGAAAGAAGCCTCAGATTGACAACTAAAACTATCTTTGATAGTGTTTTTTCTAAATGAGTGTCTGGAGCTAAACCCTGATGTTTCAGGTGAAGACACAGATCCAGCCACACACTTCACATTCACTCCTACGGGCAATTTAGAGTCACAAATTAACCTCAAAAACATTTTTTTTTCCAACTATGAAAGGAAAGTGGCGTTAGTGGGGGAAGCTAACAGAAGCACAGAGAGAACATGCAAAGTGGAACAAGATACTCTCGCTGTGAGACGAGAGCTTTAACCACGATGGTAAGCAGCATAGATGATCCAGCCAATAAGAACAGACAAATAATTTAAATTGAGAGCAGTTGAAATCTATTCAAGTAACACTACTATAGTCCTATAAGACACATACTGTATGTCAACTGAAGTAATCAACCTGAATACAACATACACATATATCCAAATCCAAAATTTCCTGTCTGAACATTATTACTTAGAATAACCTGATTTAATGAGGCCATCGGGCACAAAGAAACGGTGACCTCTGAGCACCTTGCAGGGTTCTGCCCTAAACGACCCCGTCAGCAACACAGCAACTCACCTCAGGTTCCGGGGACCAACGCTGAGAGGCTCCCCCTTCTGTTTGAGCATTTATTATAGACTTCAATGCTCCTTCTTCAAACTGTAATACAGAACAGACACACAAAACATAAACCACATGTTGTTTACAAATGCCAACACAAATGTATTTTTGATTTACACTCACCTTCAACCTGTTCAGCTGGTCTTGTAGCATGACTTTGATTTTGAGGAGAGTCTCCTCTTCCTTCTTCAGCTCCTGCAGACGGCTGTGCATGTTGACTGCTGCAGTCAGACCATTCCTCAGCGCTGCAGAACAGACCACAGGTCAGTCTCACAGTCATTTTAATGATTTCGGTATTTAAAGAATACTCAAGCATTCATGAAGACACAAGAGTAGAGATGTCATCACAGGAAATATGTGTGGTCAAGGATTTATTTACTTTCTCATTCGTTGTATTATAGAAACTATATAGATATATGGAGTGTATGGAGGGGGACTTAACAATTTGACAACAGAGTATAATATACACAAGCAGTCCACCCTGCCAAAGCACTGTACACTGCTGTTACAATACAGTTTGTGGTTGTCACTGCACTTGAATTTTGAATTGTTAAGTTAATGTTACAGTTGTTTTTGTGTGACACAGTCAGAAAGATGATGATGATGATGATGATGATGATGACACTTCAAGTTCAACAAACATTCAACACAAGCACTTCTTCAGTGAGGTAATACTTATTCAGGTAATACAATGAATAATACACCACACTCATAATGGTATAAGAGGCAACACTAACAATCTGCAATGATTTAAAATTGGGGAATGTGGCTGGGGTTTCTGCATTTTCAGGACAAAGTGTAGCTGCTGATGTAGCATGTTTCTTTCTATTTGTCCTGTTAGTACCGTTAGATCCCATTGAACCACTTCCAGTCAGAAAAAGGAAAATGTCATAAAACATTTGAAGCACTACAGCGGTAAACCCACCAAGCCCACCTAAGAAAGGACTTTGTATGATCTTCACAGCGGAGAAAAAGACAACAAACTGTGTGTTATTGTGAGCTAGCGGGAAACAATGAAGACGAATAGCATCAAAATGAAACGTGTGTTTCTCTACATGCAGCACAGAACTGTGCTGGAGATAGTTACCTCTCTTTGAAAGTCCTGCCTACAGCTCCATTCTAACGTGGAGACTGGCGATGGGGTTTCAGCGTGGCTCTGATGGTCGTTGTTTTGTTGTTGTGCTACAGCTACGAGCTAAAGTTTGGTTCCACTTCCGGGTTGCAGACGCTTTCAGGTACCTTCGGAAAATGTGAAGTTGCCGTCGTGATTGACCGATGTGTCGAATAAAACTAGTATTTTCACCATTTAAATTATTAAAAAATATTCATATTTTGTCGGAGGAAGATAAATACAAGTGGTAGTTAAAATGAATCAAAAGTTTTTATCCTGCTTGTAAAATAAATGGCAGTAAATACAGATGCTTATTATGCTTTTATTACCAGTAGTACACGAATACTATTAGTACTAGCATTAGTATTGCTATTACTATTATTAGTAGTTTTAGTTTTAGTTTTAGTTTTAAATTATTGCTTGATGTCCAGAAATATTTCTTCAGAATCGGCACCTGAACGCAGCATTGACAGGAGCGGAAACTACTACTTTGGCGCCATCTGGTGGTGAATTACTGCTATACACAATCAATGATTACTGCTTCATCAAGTAGGGTAAAAATAAATAAAAAATCAGATCCTTTTGGTCACACTTAAATCAAATTTTGGCGTCAGGATGAAAACGCGTCTTAGTGTTATTAGAATGATTGTAATGAGGAAAGTATTGTAAAAAAAAAAAATTGCAGTAGCTGGTTTATCTGACAGAGCTCATTAATGTCCATCAGTGCAGCTGTTGAAGCAGTCTCACGATGGCTGTCCTCCTCCCCTCTGAAAAATAAGGTTTGAAGTGGCAGGTGTCAACTTTACGGCGCCAGGAAGCCTAATTTGTAACAAATGTAGTTCATGGTGTTAGTCTCCCTTATAAAACACAAGGGTCACACTCGTGGAAGACGAACAGGCTCTAAAATAGCTGCCTGCTTGCAATTTCACTAGACTAATGTGCATGGTGTAAATTTGCCTTTCAAGCTGGCAGGACTACAAATAATAGTTTTATTGTGTTGTTAGAATGGAAGAAACTGAGTGAGATTTTAACAACTATTCACAAAGGCGGCTTAAAAAAAATGAAGCCTTATTATGCATGGACGGCTAGCCTTCCTACACACAGTGATCCATACAGGCTTCATGGGGAAAGAAGAGGTCTGTTATCTCCATATCAATATATTCAGATGTGCACCAAAGAAAGCGCAGAAGTCGATCCAAGTTCTCACTCACTGAAGAGAGCAAGTAGATGAGAAATTCAGCAAAGTCCTAAATAAATCACAGATGGAACTTATTGATGCGAACAAGATCTGGAACGGCTCTTAATCAGTCTTCAGAAATGTTTGAAGAGCCCATTAGGTTCTTTATAGGATTTCTTCGCTAAGTCCATCCAGATGTGTGTTTGATAATCACAGCAAGTGGGCTTGACTAGAAAGTCACAATTTAGCTAAAAGTAGCTCCAGAGGTAGAGGCCTCCTCTTCAGGGTGCTTTCATACACATGCGAGTCAGAGTGTGATGGGCTGTACTGTCGACAAATGTCTCCTATTTTCTTTGCCTTTTGTTATCATTCTTTCTTCACATTCTTGAATTGCGATGTGGGAATTGAACACGACGGTTGTTCGGAAACATAATGGACTGGTGGGCTTCGCAGTTTGATGGATGGTCGCATTGGGCACAGAGAGGTGGAATTTAGGGGAAAGGAAAAAAACGACATGGTTCACCTCTTCCTGAGAGGGGATCGGCTTTTCCCTCTATTCAAATGTCTTGATCCTGAGGAGACAGGTCTCTAAAAAACATCTGTGTACAAGCTTTTTAATGAGTATGAAGATGACTTGCAGACCTGCTCTGCTATGACAAGATAAAAGTGAATCTTGTGAATCTAAACATAACAGTGAGCAAGTAAAATCATGTGTTATTTGGTATTTTACACCCATCTCATGAATATCCTTGCATCCACATGCCTTCAAGTACAAACATATTAATAAAAAAGTGGAATATTACTCCACTTCTTGGCCATTTGTACACCTATATGTTGAGATTTTGCATAAATCCGACTGGTTATCGGTGTGCAAGGTCAGAAACAACAGTCATCCAGTGCAGCACACTGAAGGCCTGTAACAGCTCTACAGTGCAAGTGATGAATAGACAGATGGGCGTAAACAGTGTGTGTTAGTGATGCATGCTTAAAAGTAATCCTGAACTTCAACTCTTCTAAAAAGACATTCTGCTGTCCAGTGGAGCTTTATGATGTAGCTTAAATGACTTGTCACTGCAGTATCAACATTCACATATTCGGTCAGTCAGTATCATACATTATACAGATTGTGTTTCACTTCATTCTTTCAACATGCCGTCACACCTGTTGGCAGCAGTCCAGAAGTCAGAAGCACTGATATCATATATGTTGTCTTAAGCTACTGTTGCTCCCTTAAATTGTCCCCTGAGGACAAATAAAGGGTTTTTTACGAACTGACTTACTCACAAACATCTCAGAACACACACTGCTCCACAGTTGAAATGTTGCTCAAAGGAACAGGAAATGCACATTTGTTCCAATAAAATTCACCAAGTTGCATTATCACATATGCACGTTGGACTTGTATCACTGCTCTCTTTATGTCACTGCAGTATATTTTGCTGCACAATGTCTGAATTATTTACTTGATGGAAAAAAAGATGACATTTTTTCAGCATGAATCAAACACTGGCAAAAAGATGGTTCACACTGTTCATCACTCTAACTTTACTACTTAAAACTTTACATGGGAGATGATAATAATGCACTTTTTTTTAAGTCAAAAATGTTAAATTAAATTTCTTTGCACATTTTTGTGCAGTGGAAAAAAGTCAGCTGGTGTCATTTCTGCCGCCTTGTCCTTTTTCTTTCTAGTAAAGAGTATATGTGGATATATCCATGCTGCATTGACAAGCTCAATTATTAGTTAACTGTTCTTCACAGTATTGTAAATTTGCCATGCTCTGGCATGTGATTGTGTACAAGAACATTATTGTTCTGTGAGCCGAGCACACAGGAAGCTTTGGGAAGCTGAAACTGGAGATGTGTGTCAGTGTAGTAAAGACCTCAAGGATTTTGGGGTCAGATGAAAAGGTGCTCTGAGGCGTGCGCCCCGATATCGCAGCTGCCAGCCACCCAGTCCAGACACGGGAGGCCCCACTGTGGCATGAGGGTTTTTACTCAGAGCTGGTTTCAGCAGCTCGGAGGTGGCTAATGCAGGACAGTTATCGCTCTGCTCCTTGGAAGACCCAGTTGTTTTCTTCTTGTCATCACGCAGACCGTATTGCAGCCGCATTGCAGTTTCTCCTCCGTCGAGTGTCGCCTTGGCAGAGCTGGAGGCTCGCGCTGAGGCCTGGTGGCAGCTGAGGCGGGGGGGCTCGGTCGCCGTGCATGCCCCTGCGAGCACGGGTCTGCTGCGCTTCAAGGTGCTCCCACCGTCTGTGGAATGCGGCGCTGGCCGGTGTGGACGAGGGGCCTTCCAAAAGGGAAAGGAGGGAAATGGCTGGGGAACCCTGAATGAAAATGAGGAGGGGGTAACCTCTGAACAGCGCCATAACAGAATTATGACATTGTTTTCAGCTGTCGTGAAAAAGAAGAAGCAAATTCCAATTTTCCTACACTTTCAACTCCTTATTCTGAGCTTGCTTGACTGCTGACACTGTCAGTGCTGTATACTTTTCATTTCTCCTCTGAGGAGTACAGAGGTTTGGTTATGGATAAAGGAGATTAGCTTTTTGTTTTTAGAGACAAATTCACTCTTTATTTAGAAACCTCTGCTCACACTGTAGTACATTTTATTTGAAACTCATGATAGTGTAGCACAGAAGATTTCTGAATGATCTTTTTAGGCTTATTTAAAACCTACTCATGCAGCTATTACCACTTTAATTGTTTCTTATAAATGTATATTGGTGTTTCCTGATTGTCATTGTTAATAATATAAACCGAAGTTGCTACAGGAACATCTGCATGTTGTGAACTTAAGATGGAGCGGTTTCCCCCAGAGTACAACCGTAGACACTGACATGAAGAAATCTATGAAGGAGAGGAGGGTTGTAGAGTTTGTGTGCTGAGATCAGATACATAAAACAGTAAAAGAGCCATTAAGAATGAATCACTGAGAATCTACAGCTTCACTCAATCTCATCAGAAGAGGGACGGATCACAGCTTCCACTGCTTCTTATGTAGTCTGAAATATTTAACCCAAAATCTGCTCAAGTGAGATAAAGTCGGTTGCCTGTGACGTGATCTAATTATATCCTACAGAATCACAAAATGAATCATCCCAGTGTTCTTTACATGAAAAGGTCAGGACCTCATATTCCGAAGGTGAAGGGGAAGGTGGGGGTGGCAGCCGCAGGATGTTTCCTCTTCAGGCTTTACAGTGAGGGGGACAGTAGCGCCGGGCGCTTCTGAAAGGGGAAGGACACGTGTGGGGATGCCGGAGCCTTTGTTTTTGAGGCGCTACCGAAACCTTTACGTTTCCTTTCCTGAACTCCCACACACATATTCGTGAAAACTGTCACGCACACGCAGGCGGGCAAATGTATCAAAGCGCACTGGACTGTAATCAGTACGATCTCCTGCACGTACACAGAGCTTGAAGATATGGATGCATGCTTTAGTGGTGAATAAGAGGATGCAGTTGCGCTCTGATACCGATCCATGCATGCCCAAAACACACTATTGACAGCCCTGCCCTGTGCGCACTGCAAAGAGCACAAAGAAAAATAGATCATATTTCTGTAAAATCCCATCTATGTGTGAGAAACATACTTGGAAATATTGGTCTCATCTGACTTTGTTCTTCGCACGTCGAAACCTTTTGAACTAAGTCAGCGACCTCCCTGTGGGAACTGCTGTCACTGAGTGTGAGTGGATGATTGATAACACTGTTAATCACCAGATGAACCACGGCACGGTGGTATGATGCACAATGTGTTTTTTGTCTATCAGCGCGTGTGTGAGTGTGTGTTTGTGTGAGTGTGTGTGTGTGTGTGTGTGTGTATGGCTGGGTACCCATTCCAGCTCTGACACCGTCTTCATTTATCAACCAGCGCAGCATAAGGCCAACCTTTACTTGTTTTTCCTATTGGAGAGCCTGGTTATTGTAGCAGTTTATTATTTGTAACGTTTCATGCTGTTGGTTCAGGAAACCATATTTATTCCACAAGCAGATTTAATGCCAGGTCCTGTATGCCCCCCCCCCCCCCCCCCCCCCCCCCCCTTTTTTTTTTTTTTTTTAATAGCAGAACTAATTTGTCCAGAGGAGTAAAACCACTTTCAGTAAAATGTGAAAGGATGTGCGGCACATGTGATCCAAGGGAAGTTGGAGTCTTGGTTCCTCAGAAGACTGCTGAACGGGGAAAAGACTCTGACAATGTTGGCAGATCTGGGATGTAAAGCAATCCACTGCGACCGCAGAGAAAACAGCCTCTTGATTTAGATTGGGCTAAATGGAGTGAGCCTCTCGATGCTGCAGCCCGGGGAATTTCCTCAGATCACGACATGTGGCTCAGCTCCTGATACGATGTGGTTTGGTCCGGGACGGTGGGAGAGAGTTTTGGGGGCCGGCGCTGAGGAGAACGCCTGTGTCACAGCTGAAATTTGTGAACCAATTGACCACCCATACACGGCATTCTTGCTCCACTGGCCTTTCTCCTGAGACTGACAAACAAACCCAGAACTTCAGTCCCACCCCGAGCAGACCCACAGACTATGGTGTGATTAATTACATTTTCCTTTTCCCCTCTTTCTCTCTCTCTCTCTCTTTCTTTCTCTCTCTCTCGCCCCCTCAATCTCCTGAGCCGAGCGTGTTGGTCTGAGTGAATAGTTAACCTCCCTTGGTACTCTAAGTTAAACATCCTTGTAATGTCAGACCAGCCAGAAGGAAATCCACTGTGTTTTCTTTTTCTCCAGTCATTTCTTTTCAGCTTTTGGTAATTTTTCTTTATTAGTAAGTTGAAAGACCTGTTTTTTTGTCTTTTCAGGCTCAAGTACCTTTGTTACAGTTATGTTCTGGTATACAAGAAATCATAAACACAAGTCTTTTGACCTTATTTACCATGACCAAAGCAAGATCGAGTACATTTCAATATCGAGCAAATAAAAGAGGAAGGTACTGATGAAGTTTAATTGATAACTACATGACTGTGGTCAAAGCATTTGTTAGTAATAGTAGATATATCACACTCTAAAGGTGAAGTGAAATGTTTGGTTATGCTGCTGGTTAGAATGTCTTGAGTGCGGCTGTGTTTTTTTTGGCTTCCGTCCCTGTTTTCTGTGGAGTTGGTGAGAGACTGAACTATCCTTATCAATTTATCTAAAGCAAATATTGACTACAGAGAGTTCGGCATTCTCCACATTCCACATTTAGGGCCATTCCTTACTCTCTTTAACTACTTCAGACAAAATATTAAATGTGTGCCATCACATTTGCAGTCGCTCAAAAGAAGACATTAGGCTGCTTATTTTAGATGAAGCTGAATAAACAGATGAATATGTTTTATTTATTTCTGCCATCGATTGTTGTACTTTAGTTTGGCTTCTGACTTATTTGAATGTCTGTTTTCTCAAGATTTTAAGATTTTAATACAGTAGATCAATAATATAAAAGTTTTGCGCACTGATTTGCAACTTTAGTGTTACAGTATAATATTCAAACTCTCTTTACACTAACTAGACCGACCATTACAGACACTTGGAAAAACATAATGTGTCAGAAAGAAGTAGCACTAAAGCTGCATGGTCTCTCAAAACGAAAGTACAGTATGGAGGATTCAGACTATTTGACTGTAAACAAATGAAAATGAAAACAATAAAGATATGAAACTCCTGTATCCTACAGTTTACTGGTATAACATGTGTTCATTTTGAAGCTGCGGTTCACAGGAAGCTGTTTGACTGTAATTTAAATATTGTTGCAAAGCAGTTTAAAGCTGACGGTTGCTGGTTGGAGAATTTAAATGGCAAACAGGTAGAGGACATGGATCCTGAAGAGTGGCAACAGCTTCACAGCAAGCCTGGATGCACTTTCAGCAGTCATCTGTCAACATGTTACTTCTTGTTTGTTGAATCTGGGGGAGAAAAAAAAAAATCCTGCAACAAAGCGAAGTCCAAGTGTGTATTGTCGTGAGTTCAGCAGTGCGCACAGCAGCCTCTTCTCAGAGAGGCATAAGGCTGAGCAGGCCCAGTGGCTGCAGGAATGTGTGAACACATTGGCAAAACCATTTATTTACAGGCACTTCCACAGTGAGGTCTAACACCCGCAGCCCAAACGCAACCCCGGGAAGGACGCAGTTGCATGTGAACATTGTAGGGACAGCCCAGCGCGCTTTGATCGGCCGACATGTGGCGTCCCTGATCTCTGGCAACACCACCCATCTTGTTTGATATTCTGAGTGCACAAACTGAGACATTCCAGACATGCGGACTGCTCCTGACAAATGATCGCCCTTTGGGTTTTCAGCTTTTGCGTGCCGTGGGCTGCTTGGCAGGGTGAAGTGGGTCATGGTTTTTCCTTTTCTGCAGTTTCGGTTACTCAAACAGTACCTAAAAATCTGGACGAGTTCTGGATTATTATGCTCAAGAAGGTCTTGAAGGTGGCAATATGATTTTGTTTTTAACTTTCTTTAACCTAGATAGCTTTCATTCAGGACTGTGAAAGGCCTGTGTGTCATTTAGTGTGCCACTGACTGGTTTAAATAAACTCCAATAATCCAGATGCCAGATCCAAAAAAAAAGAAAAAAAGAGTTGGAAGCTGGGTTCATTTAGTTTCGGGCTGTATCCCTTTGAGAAGTGAGAAGTGCAAATAACATTTATTACTGCCAGATTAGTCACTGCATATTAGGGGCGATGTTGGTTTTGATTGGATTCCAGCTCTACTCCGATTTCTTTAGTGGTTGCATGAAATATGCTCTTTTTTAATTCACAACTAGAGTCTTGAAGTGTGCTCCATGTTTTAAAAAGTGGTCATAGAAGCCCATTGATTTCTCCATTTCATTAAACAGGCCCCGGACTGTGCCATAACTGATGTCATTCTGCTGTTTCCTGTCATTTTCCAGCCAGGCGGCGTTCGCCGTGCCCCTCTCCAAAAGTCTTTCCAGTCAGACCCTGACATGATTGATTCTTTTACACTTCATTTGTAGCATTCATCAAAATTCCATTGACTCATGAAACTTTGGACGACTATCATCCAGCATCATCCAACCACAGCAGAAGAAATGCCAGGTCCTCCTGGGACATTAGATTTCCCCAATGAGCAGGTGGCATTTCGTAATACAATGAAAACTGAAATGCTGCAGTGAATGCTCGCCGTCAGTGTTGAATTCCAGAGTTTTCCTGTAAAGCTTGCATCACGGAGTTGCATCGCCCAAAACTCTGAACTGCAATCACTTGCCAGCAGTTTGCACATTGCCGTGAGGAGCTTATGGAGGGAAAATATTCAGCCTGTGACAGCTGACTTCTACATTTCTGCAGTCTTGGACTGGTTTCCTGGTTGAAGTCGAAGTCACAAACAATGTTTATTGCCTCCCAACTCCTGCTTCTGCCACACTCTGGTGCAAATGAAGATTGCTACCAGAAAAAGACGGCTGCAGGATTAGCAGGAATGCTTTCAAGATCTCGCGTGTGTGCGTGTGTGTGTGTGTGTGTGTGTGTGTGTGTGTAGACATTTGCACATGCTTATGCAATTTTGAGCTCATGTACTTCAAGTGTTAGGAAACAGATTGTAATCTGGAGCACTATGCATAACCAGCTGTGGGCATGCCGGAGATGCATGTCTTTGGAAAAAAAAAAAGAGAAAAAACCCAGCCGAATGCTGGATTGGTGCGCTTTTTCTTGCACTCGCGACTTTGATGAAGATAATGTGGATTTCACATACACTGTAATTTTGGAGAGGCCTCAATAAATCGGACTGGTTTTGCGTCTTTCATGGTTTCCCACTGACACAGCTGTACTTAATGTCCACTGCTGGATCCAAGAGGAAATTATGACTTGGATATATGAAGTGCTTTTAGTCTCTTTTTTTCTTTTTTTATAATGAAAACATGGAGAATGTACACGTGCATTCTTCCCATGACTGCGAGGAAATGATCCTTTATGACTGTGGGTTACATTGTGGATCTAGGGAGGAAGTGTTGTGGAGGGGCTGTGAGGGTGTTGCTAGGTAACGGGGTGGGCAGCTCGGCGTAATGAGTTTGGGGCTCCGGAGCTGTCTGCTCAGTGTTCCAGGTCCTGACGAGAACGGACAGGCTGGCCTGGGACGGCCTGCGTGGAGCTGCCACCATGGCCACCTGCTCACAGCAATCATCACCAGCACTCCAGCCAGCCACCGATACAGCATACAGACCCAATTAAGAGCTCTGCATGTCCCCCTCCAGCCAGCCATCACTAACACTCCTGCAAGTCTGACAAGGCTGCCTTTTTTCCCCTCAGCAAATCTCTAATTAACAACATTGGCAGTAGTGAGGCCAGGCGGTACAGAACTGCTGAAAGGGGCTGGGACTGTTCGGGGTAATCAGCTTAAATACAGGTTTATTTCCTGCCCCCTGTGCCTTGCCACTTCCAGCAGAGATTGCATTCTTTTATCTGTTTATCTCCAATTTCCTCTGACTTGTAATGTGTCTCTCAGACACACTGTCACCTCCACTTAAGGCCAGGCTGGATGCCTCTGCGATCAGATGGTTTCAGAGCTGTGATCAGAGTCGGTTTTGGCAGGACGCGGCTCTCAACAGCATCTCTGTCTGTTCCATTGCTCATCACGCTTTCTCCCCGCTCCCCCGCCGCAAGAGGGGCCTGTGACTGTAGCCCCAGAAAACTACTGCACAAGGATCAAAGACTCCTCTTCTGAAACCTCTAAATCTTTGATTGTTTTACTGGGAAAATATATTTCCCGCACAATATTTCCTCCATGTAACTGGTGATATGAAAGAATGAAGAAGAATGTTGTGAAAGGACGTCATTATCAGATTAGGATTAAAAGAATTGTGTCTTCTAGTTAAGCCAAGAGCGAGGTTTATTGTTATAACCCTGTCCTTTGCTGCTGGATAAAATATTCTCTGAAATGTAAGACGTAAGCACTTACATCCCAGAGCTGAACCAGCAGCTTTCTTTGAAAAAAAAAAAAAAAAAACTCTCATAAAGATACCCAATGACCAGGTTCCTATTTCTTTTCTTCCTCTGCAGCTGCACTGGATGAATAGTATTGATTAGCTGTTATGATACACTTTATGGGTATTTTCTCAGACTCTTGCAGTGGAAGTCACTCTCAAAATGCTGCATCGATGCCATGGTCTCACACCTCGTGCATGCTGGGATTGGCATCAGCTCCCTTGGTTGGATTGTAGCAAACAGTAGAAAAAGGCCAGCTGGGTGGATTTAGGAGTTGAGCAGCAGAGGGCGCTGCTCATCAGACAGCACAACATTTACAGCATGTCAGTGAAGAGTAACTACAGAGGAAGTATGTGTACTTATTGTGGTGGTAAGACAGGTTATTCTGTCATTTTGACTGTCACTGATGTCGAAATCTTTTCAATCTTCAGTAGAAGTTGATGAACAAGACACCTTTGAGCTGTGCTCTACAACTGCCACAAGCATTTTTTTGTCTTAACGTGTGCAGCTCATCAATCAAAACGCATCTGTCTTCGAGCTGATGTACCTGGCTTTAGCTTTAAGGTGTTCACAGTGATGGTTGATGTATTAAATCAAACCGGATCAACCCACGACAGCTTAGGCGCGAGCTGAAAGGCTTCAGGGGGCTAATTCTGTCGAAACCACTTGAGCAATACCTGGAAACACCCCTGCGAGGAGACACCACGATAACACTTAGTTTGCTTCTGAAATACAGACTGTCAAAGCGCATGCTGCAGTTCATCTTTCCGAGTCATTTGACTCATTTTTAGGAATGGTAAGAATGTTTTTTAAAATGTTCAAGCTTAATTCAAACTCATCCGTACTTTCGGGGCGAGGCGGGCTGCTTTTCCAGTCAACAGTTGTGCATCAGGACCAGCAGCGTATTGAGCGCTCTCTTTCACTGCCTGCCTCGCATGGAAACTGGTGTGCTGCCCAGCACTCAGTTTGTTCATATACAGGCATTGGTTTCAGTGCAGGGGGTTCAGCAAACACCCAGCCGGGGAGACGTGGGTGTGGGCCTGAAGAGAGGGGAGCAGTGTAGCGCCGAGCCTCGCTCTTTACCTGCATTAGGTCATAGGCTGGAAGGGGGAGGGGTGTCGAGTCGCCGCCTCAGCTCCGGTTGCCCCTCCATGACCGATCATTCGGAGAATGCCGAATTTTTCTGTCATGAACAATGAATTTGTAGAACCCGGTTCCCCTGCCTGGCTGTGAGGAGGGGAGGGGGGAGAGAGGAGGGGTGGGGGGATGATGAAAGGGGGCTGTCATTTCTCTGGCTGCCCCTGGACTGGCAGGGCCTGCTCTGGTGAGCCTGGTCTCCAGGGCCTCCGTTTCACTTAGCCCTCAATATCCCTCTTTCTCTCTGTGGGGCCAGTACAGCTCTGGATGAAATTTCAGCAAGGCTGTGAGGGAACGGTTCACGGAGTTTAGCACCTTCTTTAACATAGGCAAAATAAATGACTTCTCCTAATGCTCTAATTGGTCGCAGTTTTGATGATCGAGTATCACCGGCCTTCAGGGCTGAAGCACCTCGTTGTTTTGCTACAGCTCAGTGAAAGAGCCAGTCTGTACCTGCTTTTAAAGTAAGGAAGCAGAAATGCTTGGTCCTATGTGGTCTGTCAATTCCACTGAACTGTCTTTTTTTTTTTTTTCCTTTTTTTTTTCCATGAAGTCAAAGTAAAACATTTGACATTTTAAGTTAAGCCTGGCTACTGATCTCTCTGCCTCAAAATCCCTCCCCCTGGCTGGGATCTCCATGTGGATTGTGAATAAAATGAGTGCCTTAAAAAAGGTTCAGCCCTTGTATCTCTCTCTCTCTCTCTCTCTCTCTCTCTCTCTCTCTCTCTCTTGCTCTCTCGCACACTTTCTCACCATCTTTCATTCTGTCTCTCTCTGTGTTTGTGTGGTATTGTCGATAGCTGCCTTACCTTCTTTATAGTCTGCAAATGTGGTACAGATTTGAAGAACAAAAAGAAACGGAGGTAGAAGCATCTGTTAATCTAAAAGTGCGCCTCCTGAGTTGTCTGACACTTTTCTTATTTACTTTTCCAGACGTCAGTTTAGTCAGACCCCTGCTGCTCCGCTACACCAACAGCAAAGCACACAGAAATAAAGTGTGGCTTCCTTTGCCAGCGAGCCTTTATGAATTAACCTCTGTCAGCCTGCAAATTCAGACTACCGGAATTAGATGTTAGACAGTAAATCCAAAAATAATCCTTAAATGTATTCAACATGGCTGTTTAATAGTCATTCCTAGATGGACAAGAGGAAGCTTTACCCCTCACGGTCTTTTGAGGATAGCATGTGAAATAGAGGAGATAAGAGGGAAGTTTGAAAAGTTAGAATATCTGAAAAACACAACTTCTGTATAAAACATAAGCTTGATCTTAAAAGTGTTTGCAGGATTGAGATGAAAACTTTTTTACGTGAAGTGAAGAACAGCGGTGCACTACTGTCTCCTTGTTATTGCATTGCATGCCTTATGGCTGCTGCATGTCATTTTCCATCACTTTCCCAGGTTAGCCCTGTGCGAGGCTTTGGCCCGGCCCGCTGTTTACAATACCCCCCCCCCCCCCCATCGGGCCGCTGCTCTTCAATGAAATTTCTATTTATAGAGGCCACTGGCGTGCAGAGAGTCATCTGCTTGTTCTGAATGAGGTCTGGTGGTTTTGACAAGGTTAGCTGGATTAAAGCTTTAGAGGGGGGCTGAAGGACAGGTCACAGGGGCTGGTCAGGGTGAGAAGGCCACCATGAAAAGACTTGGCTGGCTTGATCATACGCGATGGTCAGCGTCGGTACGCTGTTTGGTCGAATCGCCGGACATGCGACGAAGCCGAGTTAGCTAAACATTTACTTTAAACCCCAACTCCGGTTATATCCCTTTAATGTGGCATTCATGCCGGCCCCTTCACTCACGCCGATGCCAAGCATGCATTCTCTTCTCATGACGGGAACTCAGCATAAAGTAACAACTGTTACGAGCAGTCAGCCCTGTCATGTAACGTTGATGTAATAATTTTGACAACCTTGCCCTATAGATGGGCCTTATGGCCCCGCCCACTGACCCAACCAATGGCTCAGAGAGGAAGCAGAATTCTCCAATCAGTCACTTTTTTGTAAAAGATAAAAAAAAAGCTGAACTTAATGTTTCTTGTCAGTTTTTCCAAAAGTCCTTTACCATACCGCAGGATTCATTTAGGCTTTATCTGTTGTCTCAAAGAAAATGTTCGCAGCAGATTTTTAAATGTGGAAAAAACAGGCTGTCAAAAGGAGGCGATTTCCTTACTGCTTGCAGAGTTTTTCCCCTTTCTTCATTTTTTTGTTTTGATTCCTCGGTGTGTGGTGGTGTTTCCCACATAGTGGTGCTGCAGCCAACTTGTCCTGCTCCATTGTGCTGCTGGCCTCTCTTTGAACCTGTACAGCTATAAACATGGCTAAGTGCTCTTCATCAGAAGCAGACTCGCAGGAGGACAATACTGTGACAGGAATGCACTCACACTGTCCGTTTCCACACACACCGACGCAGAGGAGAGAGGGGAATGAGAGGTGGGATAGGACTGTTTAACACAGCCTCGCTGCAGATTCTGACTCTTCAGACAGATCGCTGGAAAAATGAGACATTGCAGCCTGCTTCAAAGTGTGAGTGTGTTTTAAGGGCCACACTGATACACTCTGGTGATACATAAAGTTTTCAGAAAGTGAAAGCAGTGTCCGCAATGTTGAGCTACTTAATAACAGCCTTTTAAATGATTGTGCATTTAATTCACTTTATGACAAAGAGTTCATATCAACATGGAAACAAATCTCAAGAAATTATTTCTTTAAAAGCAGTCATTTATTTTGCTTACAGTCAATTGGATAAATGTCACAAATACCGAGAACCACTCCCTTATCTAATGCAGGTATGCAATTTTCTACTGTTGCTATTCTTGTTTTTTTTTTACTTTTTCTTGTTTAAATCAATCATTTTAGCTTGTGGTTCTGATATTGAAAGTAAATGTTATGTTTCTGTTCAAAGCAACAACTTTATTTTTGCAATATTTGCACATGGCTTTATTGGGTTTGTTATAACAATGATTGAAGTCAAAGTGTGCCAATGTTACAAACATGCATTTCTCTTCTTCTTCATCCGGAACCACAGGCGCTTCTGTTTCTCTCCAAGATTCAAACAATTCTTATTGTGTTGACAATCTTTTTTGAGATGCATCCAAAAAAAAGGCAAGCTTTGCAAAGTCCAATGCTAAAAGTAGAATATATTACCAAGATAAGACATTTTCTGCATGAAATGACAAAATTGAATTTGTACCTTGCGCTGCTGGAGTGGTGGTACAGCTGCCAATGTTAGCTTATCGTCACACACACCGTATTGTTGTCATCGTCCTCCATCCATGTTCCTCCAGCCTCGGGCCATTCGCTCCTCCAAACAGAGCTCAGTCGAACCTAAACAGAGAACTGATCTTTCTCCCTTTTAATACCGGAATGGAGCCTCCTGCAGATCTCTGCAAGCTGCTGATTTGGTTTCAAAGATTTGGCCAGCTATCTCCTCAATATCTCCCAGAAAAACATTGTCACTGTGTGGTCAGGATAAGCTGCGTTGGGAAGGAGCGCAAATGAATGCCAGTGTGGTCGTGTTTGGACAATTTAGCAAGGCAGCAGAGGAAAAAATCCTCAAAGTCATCTAAACAAAGGGACTCCTAAACCTCCCACTCTCTCACGGTCTTGGTTTTAGGGTTAGACGTTGGACTCTTTCAGATAACTGCCACCAAAATACTTTCAAAATACCTGTTCAAAATACTTTGTGCCGTATCAGTATTGTAGTCCATCCTTTTAAAAATAGATTTTATTTGTCCCATTTGCTTGGTGCATGTGTGTTTTTGTGCTCCTCTCTTCTGGCCTCCTCTGCAGCCACAGCTCAAGCTAAGCAGAAACCTGCCACCCACACAGCTCAGATACCATCTCGTGCATTAACACATGTTGTTGATAAACACAAGGGGTCTCTCAAACATGCTCACCAAGACATTAGTCCAGATTCAGTAGCTGTAGGACTCAAAACATTATTGGTCCTGCATTTTATATTTTAATTTTTTTTTTTTTTTTTTTTGCTCCATTTGTGCAGAGTAAACTAGTTTTACCTTAAACATCATGTTCCGCTCTAAGAGTGAGGTTTACCCAGATATGAGACAGTTTCATTCAAGACTTCAATTAAGGTCTCCACAACCTTTGCCTCATTTTCCACTCTCTAATTTCTCTAATGGCTGGGACAGGAGGCTGGGAGCAGCACAGCCAGCTCTGCACTGCTCATTAGCTCTCGCACCGCCGCCCGTGCTGCATTTAACTTAATAATGAAGCCAAATTAACAGCAGCCCTGGCCTTGCTCCAGGTGCATTGTGGGTGAGAGTGAGGGTTAGGAGGAGTGCAGGGGGAGTACCTGGGTTTAGACAAAGGCAAGGCAGTAATGACTGGAAACACAACATATTAGGCCTGCCTCCTTTAGCCGGGCTGGGCAGCGTGGACAAGAAATCCTCCTCAGGCCTTTGGATGATTCATGATTTTATGTGCTATTTCTTTAAGCCCTATAAAGATTTCTTTATAAATGGAAATAAGATTTTTACAGTTCTGTGGTTTATATTTCCAAATGACAGAAAGTATTACATAATGAAGAAACCTGCAACTTTTCTATTGTTTTGGCTGTGTTGGCTGGTTGTTTTCCGTCCAGTTCCTATTCTGTCAAGGAAATAAGTTGACGGAGGGAGAGGTTCGGGTGCCGTGTGTATGAATGGCTGGAGAGGACATGTCCTCATCTCCTGATGTGCCGAGGCTGCGCAGCTGTGGTCATCTCCCAGCTCGACCCTCTGCCAGAGCGGGCGCTGCCAAGGCCGGAGTATTAATGAAGTTAGGCAGCCTGGGACAGAGTACAAACAAACCACGGCCTTGGAAGACAGAAACTTTTTGAAACTTTATATACACGCTTGGTCCCTATTTATTTTTTGTTCTGCAACATGTGTTTTTTGGGTTAGTTTGCTTTATTCAGAGGAAATGCCAGCTCGGTCTGGCAAACACATGGCGACAGCCATTTTGTGCCATGCATATGTGTTGCGAGTCAATTATTAGACCGAGAATATCTTAATTACACGTTGTGAAAAGAGCATCAACAGAATCGTAATCACTGTGGCGCAGTCTTGAGAAACTCGCTTTTGTTTTCATTGACCATATAGCAGCCAAGACTTTTAAATGATTGTTTAAGAGACAAAAGTTTTCCCAAACACATAGGAAACCACAAAAATGTAAGATGACATTTAAAAAAAAAAATCTAAGTGAGGTTAAAAAAGTTTGCATACTGGCTCAAGCCGGCTGACAAGATGCAAAACAGCCAAAGAAAGACATAACACCGTGTCAAAGACACACTGGATGGGTCAGACCAGACAAAACAGCATTTAACTCCAGCTGTGTGCCAGGTGACGACAGCGTCGGCGCCCCACTAACGGCCGAACGGAGAAATATGTTGTGAAATGTTTGTTGACCAACTGTGAGATCTTGGCAGGCAGCGTTCGCTGCTGGTGATGTGGTCATGTGACCTCTGCCACCGTGGCTCTGACGTGAACCCTGACCTCGTGTGACAAGGCTAACGCTAATTCCCCCTGTGGAACACTGAGGAAACAAGTTCCCATTTTCTCACTCACACTCACACTTGTGACAGGATGCTCGTGCAATAGTCTCGTTTTAGACCAGAGCTATAGAGAGGACTGGGAACAGTACAGACGCTTTGTGCATTGTGCAGGTGAAAGGTCACCAGAGAGATGCAGACAGTGGGATTCTGTTCATTATATTTTTATTTTGGATTCCTTCAGTCAAAACAGATGCACTGATTGAATAAATGAAGCTTACCTGTTGTGTACCTTGATGCAGAAGCTCACGCTCACAGCCTGCAGAGGTTCTTGTCACAGTAAGATATTTTGTGTCTGTTTGTTTAAATGAAGGATGACAATGGTATTGAGACCTTATGTAACTGTGGTTTTGTCTTGTTTTTCTTCTCTCTCTCTGCTGGTTATGTACTTTTTCCACCACCCGGTTTTTAAATGGCAGGCAGCTTGGCTCAGGGTAGGTAGTTGTATAGTTTTTTCCCTTTGGGTAGATGTTGTTTTTTAACCGAAGCTTTTGATATTATAATATGCTTTTCTTTCAAGCGTTTAACTTCTTCCAGCAAAATAGCTGAGTAATACGTTGCCACCGAATCCGAATCAAATGAATTGAGAGCATATAATACCCAGGTGTTTCACATTAGGATACTTCAAGACTTTTGATGACTTGAGGAAAGCGTCTGTAACATCCAAAACTCCTCAGGAGGAAATAATAGGGTTGCCCTGTTTTATTCTTTTCAGTTGGCTTTAAATGAATGAACCTGGCAGCCCACGTTATGGACGTTTTAAATTTGCTAAGAGCTTTTCTTTTCTTTTTTTTCAGTAGAAATTAAGATTTTAGTATATTCCACCTTTGTTTGTCCATTTTGTATTAACTTGACTCGAAGGAGACTTGCTGCCCTGTAATTTCTTCACATCCATCACCCCTCCAGCGCCCAGTGTGTGTATTCGCTCGAGTGTATGTGTGTGTTTCTATGTGTCTAGAACAGAGCCCCTGGTGTTTGGACAAAGCAAACACACTGTCATTACTGGCATGATTATGGGGCACTGGAAGTTTAAGAAAATACTCAAGAGTTTTTGTCTGTTTTTACGATTTTGTGCTTTTTTTTTGGTTTTTTTATACACATACAGTATGATCACTGTAATGGACAAATTGCTGACAAGTTGTGCTTTGTTCCCAGCCCTGGCCTGGTTTTCATGCAGATGTTAATGTAACTAAGAAGGTGTGCAATCTGACATCCATGTAGACAAATTGCTGAGCAGCATTAACATTCTCAATTTGTGCGTCGAGCAGCAGTTTACCTCAGTAGAACAAGCGTCGCACGTAATGTGTTTAAAAACTTTCCCAACAGTAGTGCAGATCCATCACGAACTGGTTTGTTGATGCCACATTGTTCTCTTTCCATCTATTTGCTCCATGTTTTGAAAAGATTTTTACCGTTCAGCACAGCCAAAGCTGTGGCAGTCGTATAACAGCGTGTTGCTGGAAACTGTTTACCATGGGCGCAAACAGCCAGTCGGGAGGAATTTACACAACATTAAAGGACTCGGCTCCCCCGTTTCCCTAACTCCGAGATAAAATAATGTTGTTCTGGATATAATCATCCAATTAGGCTGAGGGAGGCAGGACTTGGCTGGGACAGGGATCGCATTTCAAAGAACTTGCATCTGCCAGCCGGCGTGCTGATGGCGAGATAGCCGGTGCTCACCGCTCAAGACTGGAGGAGTTCGTAGGAAACAACAACAAAATACATTCCTCTATGTGTGGTCATGTCCAACTATGCTCCTAATGCCAATGGTATAAAATATTTATCCAATTTCACTGTTTTTAGGATGTTCATTCCTGTTTTACCTCTTTTGTTCTAATGACATGGTAATTATTGAACCTTTCCTCATTGCTGCTTCATCATAATGCTAATTATTAATACATTACTATTGCTCTCTGGCACAAAGAGCAACATTTGTTTTATTTACCACCTTCAGTTGCATTATCCAGGCTGGTTTCCTACTTTTTCTGCAAGACAGTGTTTCCAACCCTGTGTTTCTGTGTAAGAAAGTGTATAAGGGAGAGGAGGAGACACATCCTGCCACTGACACGTTTACAGGCCACTGGGCCTGCCGAGTGCTAGAGGCGTGGCCTGATGGCAGCAGTGCTGTCTGAGTAATTACAGGCTTCCTGGTGGATATTACTAAGGTCCCAGCAATCCAGTCTCCACACAAGGCCACTCTCCCACCTTCAGTTTAGGCAGCAGCAAAAAATAGTCCTCACCAAAGAAGAGTCAGGGAATGAAAAACATAAACCGCTCACCTCTTTTGGGTCCCATTCAACAAGTGGAGCTCTGTTTTCTGCGTGTAGCGGTGTTTAGATTCGGTCAGAAATACGCACCCCAGTATAGGCACATTTTTATTATACAGCTCGGCCCCTGGTATTTTGAAAATGAGGTAAGCTCAATTACCAACAAAGGGCTCCTCTCAGGGGTCTGTCATCACACAAGGTCAGGAGGGAGGGAGGGAGGGAGAGGGAAGAAAGGAAGAGAGACCCCTCTGCCGATGCTTTGATGCTGCAGGAGTACGGGTGCAGCGGCATGAGTTGTGGGCATATTTCAGATTGCACTGAGTGGAGAGCAGATGTTAAAATGACATGCAGGACAAGGCGGTAGTGACACGGTTGTCTGCGGTACAGTGAGACCAAACTGTTCAGGGAAACACTAGTCTCTGGCTGCACGGTTAATCTTTGCGTGTTGAGACTTGAAATAAAGTTGGAAATCTGGATGTTTTATTCAGGAAAGGGACTGGTTGTTTGGTTGGTTTCAAAAATGCAGTCACAGAAAACTTGGTATCTGCTACAAATAATGATCTGAATATGCAGACAAAGTGTATTGGTATGTGCATTATACTGCTTTATTATTATTATGTGACTGACAGGTCTGATTGATCAGAGTTGACTTCTTTTGGAGTGATTCACTGAACCCCAACAAAAAAAATGTCATTGTAACTTAAGGATCTGAAATATTTTATATTATAGGAGTGAATGTTTGAAGATATTTGGACTCACTCATGTATGTCCAAATATTGTAGCACAGATGAATCTCATAATTTTGCTCTGCCAGGATTGAAACAAACCTAAAAAGTTGGAATTATTGATTCTCCATTATCCATCTCTGCAGAGAATGGGGAGTGATACAGCAACTGCACACAGTCTGCACAGTTCTCCATGCAGGAGAGAGTGCAAAAGACTATTGTCAGTAAGTGTGTTCGTACAGATTAGTTATGCACACTCAGCAGTTCTCAGAAACAAGGAGATTCTCCACTGGAACACTAGCCTAGTATGCTAGTGCAACTGTGACTATCCGAAAGCCAGAGGGCTAAATACTAAGAACACCCAAGTACAATACCACAAAGAAACTCATCCAATACAGAAGGTCCCCAGTTTCTTCCAGGTACTCTGGTTTCATCCCACTGTCCAACAGCATGTGTTTGATTGGTGCTGAGGAGTTTCATTAAAGTATTGTTTGGGTATCTTCATTTCATCAGATAGTCTGCTTCGTCGGTGCAGCTGTGAAAGCTCATTCTGGTACAGAGCAAAGAAGTGAAGTCTTGTCCGTTTGAAATTGAGGATCTCGGGTCACTTGCGAGTGAACCCTCAAACTGTTTTTTTTCCAATACTGATGGACTATAAATACAGAATGTGGACCAAAGAGAGTGACATAGCACACATGGTGTGTTTTAAGTAGAGAAAAAACTTAACCGGCAGTGCTAATCCGAGGAAGCTGAGGAAAACAAAGAAAATGTTAGGAAATCGTCTTGTGGGCAGACCTGGAGTAATCACAAGGAGCAGGCACATACTGATACATGGCCAAGAGACTGAATACTTGTGGCCACCCGCAAGAACAATGATGATTTTAAATCGCTCTGTTGTTCCTTGCATGTGTGTTTTTTTGTTGTGTTTGTTTGGGGCAAGAGCGACTGTTGTAACCGACCCTGACCCTATCCCAGCGGTCTGGTCCTCTTTCAAAAGGCCACTGTGAAAGTCACCAAACCAAATGGAGGTGTGATAGTTTTTGTTTTTCTCCTCCAAATCAAACCAAATCCAAGGAATCTCCCCAGAGCATCCTGGGGTGAAAGCACCCAAAATTTCCCACAGGGGTACTTATGTGTGTTTTACAGTGTTTGCCTTGTTCAGGGTGTACTCTCCTTTCACACATCACAAGCTGGGATTTGGTCTATCGCACTGTGGAACTTAGTTGAATAAAGATGAATAGAAGATGGGTTGATGAACAATGGTGTCAATGTTTAATACTGTACTGTGCACTGATCACCTCTCAACATTCATCATGTGTGTAGCAAGCAAACAAAATGAAAGCAGTGAATATCAAAATAAAATGAGAGAAAGCAAGAAATTTCCGCCAATCCGTGTTGTTTATGCTGGAGCAACCAGCTGATCTCTATATCCAATATTCAGCTCAATTTAATGAGAAAATCCTCACAATTCACCTCCAGCAATTGAGCTAAGCTAACTACGATGCTAACAGCTGGGATCCAGCCACTGGACACACAGACACAAAAAAGGTATTTATGAGCTTATCTCACTTTGTCAATGATAGGGAAAGGGCGTGGGGCCAAAATCTTTGGAATATTCCTTTAAGAAATATCAAGAAATGGCCAAAGACAGCTCGTCATATTTATCAGCGTCCATGTTTCAGTTTGTGTATGATGCTTCTTAGGGGAGGATATTCCCCGCTGTGGTGACGCAGGAGGCACCAAAGATGTTTGGGTTCCAGCCTGTCCGAGGAGCTGTCTGACGTCTCCACGCTTCCTTATCTTAATGAGCATTAACCGTTTCTGGTCTGTGTCTGCCCTGCAGCTTCAAGGAAGGGACAGGAAGGGGAAAAAAAAAAAAAAGCGAGCGAGGGAGCTCGAATAAGAGAGCAAAGAGATAGCGAAGTAGAAAGAGAGAGAAAGAGGGCCTCTGATAGAAAATTCCTGACAGCTGATAAGCGGGAGAAGGAGATCCAGTTTACTGCACAGATAGGGCAGGAATGTGCGGCCAGATGATGATGACTGGGTCCATGACTGCACTGCCCCTATCCTCGCCTGCCAAGACACATCACCACCGACTGCCTGCATGCAAACCCAAACTCCTTTTTTTTTTTTTTTTTCCAGGAAAAACACTGGATTTGGTGGGCTTTTTCATGACTTTGCCTTTACTGCTTCTGTGACTGCTGCAGCGCAATAACAGTGACCCATAATTATGCTCTGTCCAAAATCACTGTTTTAACTACATCATACTTTTACAGAAAAATGTATAACAACAGCTACATAATATGGAGGGACACAAGATATTCACGATTGCCAAGTTGTTAAAGTTTAGCATAATTAGCATGTGCCAACAATTTGGGGGTTAAAGTTCCTTTCCATGGAAATACTCAATTTGATGAGCGAAATGGACACGAGAGGAAATGAAATCCAGCTCAGACAGTGTGGAGCTCGGTCAGGCAGTCAGAGAGAGCATTTTAGCGGTGCAATCGAGCTCCCGGCTTTTTAATTTACAATAAATCAAAGTGCATAGATGTATCCTAAAAAGGCCTGTATAGACGCCGTCTCCCGATCAGAGACACTGGGAAAGAGAAAGGTTGAGGCAGATTGTGTTAGTGGGAGCCAGGGTAGTATGCGGATTAGACTCCTGCTCAGCCGTCTCCAGAGGAAATCAAACAAGCCTGTGCGGTTCATTATTTCGTCAGTCGACTCGGCAACAGAAAGCACTGGCGACACAACCATTTACTGGGAGTCTCCGTTCACTCCGCTCAGCACTGCTGGAAGACCCAAGGCTTTGCTGTATTTAGGTTTTATTGTAGATTTATAACAATTTAACGTTTGGAACAAACCCATATTGAGTCAGAGTTTCCTTCATCTATGACTGTTTTTCGACAGACCGACAGTAAGATGAGGTTTTGGGGGAAATGCAAAGGTTGCAGTTGAGAAATGAATTGGAATGTTTAATTGCAAAGTAGTTTTCCCAGTTTGAATCTTTTTTTTCACTCTGTTGTTACTAGCCTAAGATTCGTCGCGCAGTCTTTTGTGGGCCATATTTTGTAAGGAGTTTGGGGAGTGCGGGAAGGTCGTCGGGGTCAAGGTCTCTGTTGTTTGTTCTCCTCTTTGAATACACAGTCCAGCGTTGTGACCCCTTTGCACTTAGTCGACAGGAAGCAGCAAGCACACACATACACAGCGGACCAGCTCTCAGCCCAAGAACTGCAATCACTTCACCTTTCAACTGGAGAAAAAAGTCAGGAAGAGGAAGACATGTCAAGAGGCACATTCTCCTCCATGTTATGTGTTTTTATATAGAATTCTATTTTAGTGCGAGATCGAGTCTTTTAGGTTGAAAAACACAGCATGTTATGCTTTTTAAAAAAAAATTAATTCTGTGTGTATTCCGTGTGAGCGAAATGAGGATGGAGATGTCTGTGCTAAAAAAAGGAACGGCGGGGTTTTGTGATATTTCTTCAATCCTGCAGATCTGTTTTTTTTTTTTTTAACAGAGTGGCTGACAGCTATCTGCCAGCTGAGACGCCAGTCTCCTCACTATCATCAGGGTGTGATGAAGCAGATAGCACTGTGAGCACTGGCTGCTCCGCGGCGTGCAGCGGAGCCTGACGATATGGGTGGAGTTGAGGGGTGGGGGCGGCTGGTATTCGGGGGTGGCTAGACGGTTCGCAATCTGCTGTGAGAAACAGACAAGAAACATTCAATCAGCTGGCGAGCAGAAGACATAATGGCACCAGCGGAGCGCCAGCCAGGCACAAAAACGGCCAGAGGCATAGGTCAGAAATGTTATCACTGGCCTCCGGTGACATGCTAACTCTATCTCCATCATCAGGGTCGAGTCATTGTTTGCTTTGTCTGGGACTGAATCTGGACCAGTGTGTCTGGGTGTTGGCTGCGGACAAGCAGGTTTTGGTGGATTGTCGTGCTTTTATCAGTTCTAGACCACAAGCTTCAAAGTATATTTTTGTGACTATGATGTTTACAATCAGATATTAAAAAAAACAACAAAACAAAACAAAACAAAAAAACATTGATTGTTCTTTTTGTTGTATTAAATCTCTGCTGAGAGAAAGGCTTTACTTTATGGATTAATAAATTGGTCAGTTAGAGATCATTTTAGCAACATGTTTTCAAAATGCCAATCAAAGCAACAAAGAATAATACCTAGCACTTGTCTATGAATCAATGCCATTTATGAATTCGGCCATCTGAATTGAAGCTTTGTTTTTGTGGGACGTGCTTGCAATGGGGAAAAACAAGCTCTCCAAAGTGTGCATGAACAGAGGGCCTTTACACTGACTGTCAGAAGTCTGACAATGTTCACGCAGAGCGTTAAAATGCCGTGAATCAGCTAATTGCACTGATAATTATAACGGGTTGCTTAACAGAATCACAGAATGCCATAAACCAACTGTGCAGTGTTGGTCCTTGGCAGAGCTGAGCCAGTCTGAACTGGCGTAGCTGTGCAAAGAGCCAAAGGAATGCTTGCATGGGATCACAATGGAAGAAAGGAAAACTAACAAAAATGTGGTCACCACATTACTTTGTCAAACACGACAGAAGTAAAACATTCACGTTATGTAATACGTCTAAATAAATCACTGAATGTATGGATACTGTTTTGCTGTGTGTTCCTTTCAGCCCTGGATGATAGAGATCTCTATCTGAACGTCAGTGATTCCAGTTTTCTTGATGAGAATCCACATATAGATTGTCACACTTGTTTGGTGTAGCGTGAGACGTGGTGTGAGTGAAGTACACGGGCTATTATTGAAAAATATCTCCCGTCACTCCAGAAACATCAGAACTCGGCATATCAGTGTAACTGCAGGAATCCCAGATCTTGAGTCACAGCCGCTCTCATATTCCATATGTTTAGCTTCAAACTGGAATGAAGTCCTCCCTCCATTGCTACAAGTCATCAGGACAACCTTAATGTTAGATAGCAATATGAGTCAATACAGAATTGTTGACAATATGAATACAGTCTCCCCTGAGTCCAGCAGTCATTCAGGGAATGTGGAGTTCATAGAAGAATTGCAGAAGCTGTTGGTTAAAGTATTGACTAGCAGAGTGAATGCTCATTACTCATTCCTGGCACTTTTTAGTTCATGAAAACAACAATGAAATGTATTCCCGTCATTAACGACATTTTTACATGTACTTTTTTGGCTGGAAATTTTTTTAATTCAAGCACTACACCTTGGAACCACTGTGAGACAATTTGGAAACCCTGTAAATGTTTTTAGATATATGAAAAATTTAAAGGTGCATTAAGGAGTTTTACAACTTTAAAAATACTTATTTTCCACCATAAATATGTTACACATTTTAATGATGTGTACAATGTGCCCTGACATATTCATTGCAAGTACCTCTAACAGCGCTAAATTGTCGCTTGAAAGTTGCAGTGCCGGTCCGGCACCAGCATTTTTTGGGGGAGAATTTGAGAGGAATGACGTAATGCGCGCTCCGGCTGCCCTGATTTAGTTAGGTTTCGTTTTGTCCGCCATTACTCCGCCAGATGCTGAGTGAGCAACAACTGAGCAGGATCTTCCAGAAAGTAAGAAAAGACTGGCTTCTAGCACTGCCACAGCTCCAGCACAGACTCCACCAGGTAAAAGAAACTTACATTTTACTCGAGCGCTACTAAAAGAGTGAGGAAGGAGTTCCCCTCTTCCGTGCACGTGAGCCACAGGCACGAGTGTTTCACTAAGCTGCATTACGCCCAAGGCCTGCAGGGGCCGCTGTTTCGCATAAAACGTGCAAACTCCTTAATGCACCTTTTTTAATGAATCCAATTTGCGCTATGTTGTAGACCTGTAAGAAGTTCATTAAATCACAGTTGCTAGAAATACATGTGTTTACTAAAGCGTTCAATACACCATAAAGGAGTCAAATTTTTCAATATGTATACATTTTCAAGCAGCCAAGAGTTGCTGCTAGTTATCTTCATGCACACTGTTGTGTAGAACGCCTAAATTACTATTCATCTCTCCCATAAAGGCTGAAGTGAAGTGAATTTCCCATAGAGCCAAATTCATGACATTAATTTTGAAGGGAGCTGGCCAGATGTTTTAGAGTACTTTCTGCAAAGGAATCAAATCCTCACTATTGGTTTTAATAGTGTATGTTCTGATGTAAAAAAAAAAATAAAAATTCTCTCAGCATTAGTATTGATTTCAAAATACCCTCTGGGCACATTCTTACTTCCAGCTACATGTTATTAAACATATCTAGCACGCTCGGTAATCACAGTGACATCTTGTTCTTCATTCCTTTGGTGTGCCATAAAAGGGTGTATGTTTGTGTTGTTTTTGGCAGAGTCCTCGTCTGTATTTGTGAGCGTTGCTGCCTTCGAGAAAGCTCACTTGATCGTGATTGTGTAACTGTAGCACGGAGGCAAGGAAATCAAAAACAGATGTAGCCCCTTAAGTTGGGAATATCAGGGGCGGGGTGGTCCTGAAAGCGGGGTGCCTGGGCAGAACATTCCCCCATTATTGATTGCTGATCCTGTGGAATTTCTGGGCTATCAGCAGGGTTATAAGAAATGATGAATTGGGAAAGGGAGAAACTTGTCACAAACAGAAGGACTTCGTCCAGTTTGTATTTCTTCATCGTTTCCTTCATCGTGCTAAGTTTTGATATAAAAGCAAGCAAGCTCCCTTTAGCCTATCAACAGACTGATGAATCTGAAACACCTCACCTTGCCATCTTTAGGGCTTTTCTCTTGTAATCGCTTGTAACCTATGATTGCTCCACCACTGCTTTCATGAACTGAAGCCACAAACTCCCACGAACCCTCCACGTTTCATTACTCCAAACAGTAGAATTCATTATTGCAGCTGAATATTTAGTCGAGTCTTCATCTCTGGGCAAACGAGCATAACTGGATTGTTTGAGAGCCAGAGTGGAAACAAGACCGTTTTAGAAATGTTTTATATGCAGGTTACTGTTTAAAAGGGAGGGCAATTTTCCTTGTGAAATTAGGAATGCAAAGTATTCCCCACAATGCCACACTGTTGCAATTACTCCAGCGCCTGGTGATGGGCCAAGACAATTGAGACAAAATCTTGTGGCATTGAAGGGGAGGGAGCAGTTTTTTCCCATCTCTCCTCTCTGTAACGAAGGCCTGTAGTACGCGTATCTACACGCTAACTTTGTTTTTCAGATTTCTAAAGTCTTGCGGGGCCTCAAATGACTATAATTCCATCTGGTATTCACATTAGGTGGTTTCAAACCATCATAGCCTAGTATAACCTTGTTTCTTTCTTGAGAATGAGTCATATTTGTTGACTGGAAAAGCCAGTCGTATACTCTTTGTGATGTGTTTTTTGAAGACGTGTGTGTGTGTGTGTGTGTGTGTGTGTGTGTGTGTGTGTGTGTGTGTGTGTGTGTGTGTGTGTGTGTGTGTGAACATGACTGCTATAGTCCTCTACATCTCTGATCAATTTTAACTGCTTTGAAAATTGATGCTACTCTTTTTTTTTTTCTTCGCTCACTTTGCTGACAGCTTTGCACTTCTGACATATAGCTGCAATAGTTCTTCACACTGAAACTGACGAAAAAAAAAAAAAGAAAAGAGGAGAGTTTATCCAGGCCATGGCGGAGCGAGAGGCGTGGGAGGGGAGGTTTGCTGTTGCCAGAGTGTCTGCCTCCCCGGGCCTTGTCCAGTGCCGCCAAGGGCCGTCTGCCCTCCCGCCGCTGTTATCAGCTGGCTCAGCAGCGGCAAAGACACGGCTAAACAAGGCACTGTTTATCTGCGCAGACTGTATTCACTGCACATCCCAGCCGCCGGGCCGCGGCACCACTCAAATCTGCCCGGCTCTATAAAGAAAAGGTCGGCAGACCTGCTCTCAGCGGCGGCCTGCATGCAGGAGCCGGGGGTGCAGATCAATAGACCGGAGTGTCCCAGCCCTGTCTGACCCTCCAGACCTAACAAATCTTTAGCCAAACAGGAACTCTGGGGCATTTTTTTTATGAGATTCTACATGACGGAGAAAGAGCAGAGTTTACACTCATTTAAAATGGATGTGTCATATTGATTACTGCTTACTCATTCAGCAAATTGACTGCCATCAGTTTATTGATCCTAAATGCATTAACTACTACACACAGAAGGTGATCTGATTCTTATCTTATTATTCAGTGATCCTGCAAGACAGTTCAGTGAATTTGCAGTACTTAAACGTACTGCAAGGATTTATGTTTGTATTACAAACTAAACACTTTCTTCATCGATATTCATCATTTGTATCAATATATATTTTTTTAATTACACTGATCAAACATGTGGTATAAACATGTTTGGACACACTGGATTTATTTTGGTACAAAGATCTTTCCATAATAGAGGTGTTGGCCTGGTTTCAGAGCTCTCGGTACACGCAGGTGTATTTTGCAGCCATGCTGAAGTCATGTTTCCTATTTTCAGTCACAACACTCCGATATATTCAGAGTCGATCCCTTGCTCATAACGCTGCAGAAATATACTGAAGTTGAAGCACTCTTCTCAATTGCACGGAAAAAAAAACACACATGCACAAAACTGTCTGCCTCTTATCTGTGAGGCGAGGGCTTCTGACTCCAGCCTGTGCAGACAGTGCTTTACATAAGTAAGTGCTAACATAGCTATGTCTCTATATACAAAAGGAAATCACCCACTCCTTATGAAGAAATGAAATCTTTGTCAGACATCCTGCCCGCCCCCAGATTGAAAAACAAAACAGCTTTTGAAAGGCTTGCTCAGCCTACAAAACATGTTTGACTCCAAGTGTGAGAACAACCCCCTCTTAGTCCCGGGTATGCTAACGACAATGTCTCTAATGTGATGTATATCAATATGGAGAAAAGCATAAAGATCAGATTAACTCCTCTAACCAATTTGCGGGATCAGTTCACATTGAAATGCATTTCTGGCACAGACAGCGCTGAGGTGTTAGAGTGGCTCGGGCAGACTGACAGATCGTCAGGGCAGAGCAGACAGCGCAGTGCCAGGGGCGAGACGTGAGGGGTCAGGGGTCACAGAGAAGTGAGGACAGCTGACCTCCCAGCAGGACAAACTGTTCAGTGGTGTTGACTTAAAATTGCCTGGAGTCTAAAGCAGTTCTCACCCTTGGTTTCAGCTGACCTATCCCAAGTGCTCTCCACAGGAGAGATCAGCAAGGCTCCTCGTAATAGACTGATGCTCGACCCGGCACGGCGGGAGATCTTTGACACCGATACTCCCAGGATCCTCAGTGGCAGAATATGCTGACTTATCAACACCACTTGATGAAACACGCATTTGGGATTCCCGGAGAGTGTTGGGTGTTTCCATGTCAATCACCCTCTTCGCTGCAGGAGGCGTCTCGGTTCAGCATAGCTATGAACTAACGTGTGCTTCATCTCTGTGACATCGATGGCTGAAGGAAACTTCCTGTCCAGAGTTTCTAAGTCTCTTTAAATCTAAATTTTTTTTTGAAAACCTTCATGACGCAGTCGCAGTGTGTAAACTGCTCTGCAATACCGTGCACTCAGAAATAAGATTCGGAGAGTATGATGGGTTCTCTGCTGCACTTTGCTCCATGAAACAACATCTGCAGCCCCACACCAGGCCAACGAAAATGTTGTGCTTTAACGATAACAGCGTGGCTGTTTTCTCAAGCATCAATTTTAGATTATGATGTACTGTTCTTCACTACGATGGACAAGTATACGTCATAAAAAAATCATTTGCGTCTGCTTTATGCAGGAGTCAGCATTGTGTGGACCACCAAACATGATGAGCGCCCCCTGAGGCGTATAGCCGCACATGTCTGGCAGCTGTCACTGTACAGGAAGAAGCTACAATTCATACCAAACTAAAGCCACAGACAAAGATGGCGGATTAAAGGCTTCCAGGTCCAGTTTAAAAGCTGTCCTTCATGCACGTTGATTGGAAAAATGCAGGGAAGAGGAGAAGTCAGAGAAGCATCAAGGAGAGAGGAATAAAAACTGGGAAGAGAGGAAAAGGGATTGAGGTGGAAAGAATTGCTTGAGAGAAGAAAGAGAGGGGGAGTGCAGGATTACAGAGTAAGAGCAGTGTGAAGAAAGGGATCAGAGAAAGGGGGGGAGTGAAGAGAGGAATAGACATAGCAGAAGGGAAGGCGTCTGCATCCACCAGAAGACCGAGGCTGTCAGTGGTCGGGCCTCTCTCCCAGCACCGGGGGCTCCAGGGCTGCGGCCACATAATGAAGGCTTGTTTGAGTTCAGATTCAAACATCACAGAGAGCGCCTGGAAAAACAGAGCCCCACAGGCTACTTTTATTAACCCTGCTAGGATTCCCAGCCTTTAACCCTGTTCTCAACATCTTCACTTCTCACACACACACACACACACACACAAAGAAATTCTGTCAAATTGAGTCTCCAAACTGCAGCCGTTCCATTGCAGCACTGGACGAGTTTGAGAGTCTCTTCTTTCTCCAAGCTGTGAGGAAAATAAAAAAAAAACCTCGGTGAAGATGATTGGAAATGCTGTTGCTCAAGATAGGATTCTGCTCCTGAGCTTTTCGGTCTCCTGCAGAAGCTGGTCTCACTGCTGTGCTGCTCGTCTTTTCTCACTATACCTCTCTGTCATAACACACAGGCCTGCTGAATGATGGCCCTGTGAGATTCACATGGGAGGATATTTGACTCAGGATTTTCCGATAATAGGATTTGAAGCATGCTTGCAACAGATAGCGGTTTTGTGGTGTCGGAAAGGAGTATGTGATCCTGCTTGTGTATGTAAATACAGCGGCACCATTGTGTCACGCCAGTGTTGAATTGTAATTCTTTCACTGCTACCAAGATGAATCAGTTTTTTTCTTTTCTTTTATGGCAGGAAAAGTAAACCACATAGGAACCATATTGTTTTGGTTTGCATTTTTTGGAGGAGCCATGCACAGTATCATGCTATTACAAGTCATTGAGGTTGAATCAAAAACAGTGCAGTCTGGAGGACTTAGCTGCCTGATTGAACTTGTTGATTTAATTTTAAAGCGTGCCCGTCACATCTGGGCACAGGAGGCCACTTGATTAAAGAAGTTGGATATCTTTGGTTGGTGATCAGTTGCCTCTGAGCTGATCTGTAATGATATTTAATCAAAAAGGTCAGGTAAAATTGAGCCTGGGATCGAGGTCTCGTCGGCATTTCCCAGGGTTTCCTGTTGGAAAGTGCCTGTCAGTCCTTTTGACTCTCCAAAATCCCCCCTTAAAACCCCTGGAGTCTCTGAGGGTGTATCAGACCCCTGGATCTGCTGTGTGCAGGGCTGGGTGACGGGCTGCAGTCCGGAGCCAGGCGGGGGGAGAGGACAGCAGCGGCGGGGGCGCCCGGAGAGCTGGGAGTCACTCAGCCACAGAAACCCTGTGTTTGTGTATGGAGCGCAGTCCTCTTATCTCCCGCCTGTACTGACGCCACACTCTTCCTGTTTCAAATCTTTACTGCTGATTTTCTCTTCACTCCTGCCTCAGCCCCAGCCGCTCCTGTTGTTTTTTGGTGTTCTTGTTCTTTTCAGGGGAGATTAGATAGAGTTGCTGTGGCGACACAAGAGACAGAAGCATTGCTGTGTTGAATAGACCCCAACGTGATAAGCACAAAATATTGACCTAGTTTGCACTTATAAGTAATTCTTTCAGAAATATGATCAATCGTTTCGTGTCCTTAAGCACAGTGCATAAAAGTTTGAAGTGACATAAAATTGTGTTGTTCTGAATTGCAAAAAGGGATTATTAACAGTTAACAGTTATCATTAAAAGAAAAAGTCACAAACCTGCAGTATAGAGAGTCGAAATTCTTCAAGTAAATAGCTATACAACATGTTGAGCAATAGGTTCTTATGATACATGGTTTAGTTGACAATTCTAGCTGTAAATTTAACTTGACGCAACTTGGATTGTCCGTTTTCATAAAGTTTATCTTACCAATGATTATTATAATAATAGCATTGTTGATTGAACATATTTCATCATACACTTTAATTAGTTACACCCAAGAAGTAAGCAATGAAAACATACTGTGATGCATAAAACAAATAGTGATTTGTGGCCGACTGCGTTAAATTTCATGCCGCTTTTTGCCAGTTTGTAAATCTCTCAGGGGTAAAATATCTCAGCAGTGACCAGACGTCTGGTGTGGTGCTCACCTTAAAGTGCAGGAGTCTGAAATTGGATTAATATCTGGTGAAATTGTTCACAATTTCAGCATTTATTGATCTTTTTTTTTTCCATAAAATGAAAGGCACATAAAGAGCTCAAATCTTGAGGGAAAATGCTCTTCCTCTGTTGTTATGTAACAGTGAAAATGCATCCTCTTACAGCTCTGGAATATATACAGTCTGCGTCTGACATTTGATGAATGGTAGCTGGACACCCCTCTGCGTAGTGACGAGTCTTCAGGCGCCCGAGTGTCCCGCTCTGTTATTAGTTTCACCAACTTGAATAAATGAAAATTGTGTCATAAGGTTTGCACACCGTTAATAAATGATTAATGTAATTGCAGAGGGTAATTCATAGATTATATACTACACCAAAAAGTGTTGACAAAACAGCTCTCTCAACACATGGGCAGACTTTCTTGCATAATTTGTATACAAACACACTTATTAACTGTGGGAAGTGTCCATCATTCTTCTCCTGCTTTACAAAATCAAAAACAGCCATCTAAAGTACACAAACACTGAAAGAGCTCCCCAACGGTCCTTTTCTTGGTATTTGTAAGCGTCACTACCAGTCTTCCTCTCCCCTGTCTGGACAGCCCGGCTGCCTGGATGGCTGATTTTGATGGCGCCAAGCGCTCTGTAACTTTGCCATAATCAGGAACAGTGAGGGGCAGTCTGTATCACAGAGAGTTTCTTTCCCTTTCCTTTGTTTTCCACAGATTTCCTTCCTCGTTTTCTTAGATATTCTCTCCCCACTGATGTAAGTCCAAACAGAGGCCTATTTAGAAAGTAAACAGATGAATGAGGGGAGGTTCTGAGCCTGGCGTCCATGGAGTCAGGCACAGAGCGGAGACGTCTCGCTCCACCCGCCCTGTGCTGACACAGCCTGTAAATATACAGTATGACAAATGGCATGGCTCTGCAGCAGTCCCCCGACCAATCTCTGGCAAGCATGCCTGATGCCGGAGAGGCTAGCCGACAGGCCGTGTCTGATTCACTGTCACAAGAGACACATTGTTTATAGGACAGAGAGACACTGTAACACAAACACTAATACCCCTCGAGTGGGTGACACACTGGGAAAACCCTTGGTTTGCGGCTCCGGAGTTGGCCTCGAGGAGAAAGTTGCAATAAGAAGTCTGTTGCTGTTCTTGTTGAGAGCATTGTATGTTATCCATCCGTCTCTGCCGCCTGTCCCGCTGATCAATCACTGTGTCCAAATTCCACCCTGAGCAGAGGCTGAATTAGCTCGACTCCTTCTGTTTGGCTTCCACCAAATAATTGTGAGTGATTATGAGTGGGATCCTATATTCTCACCATAGCAAATTTATTTTCATGCTCTTCTCAAAGGACATCCTCCTGGGCAGAATCCATCTTAGGAAAGCTCATAATAACAGTTTTTCTTCCTGTTTATTTCACGTTTCGCAAAAATTCAGGCAGCCAGCCGATGAGATAGCTCGCGGTAACAAAGTTTGAGGGCACAAATTGGAAAAGCATTGAGATGTTGACAGATCTATACTGCTGTGTGAAGCACGGTATTGAGAAAGGAATGCCTTTGAGGAGACGGGGGAAGGGGGAAAGGGAGAGTATTGAGGCCCCTGCGGGAAAAAGGCTCCGCTTGACCTCTAAGGATAGACCTGCAAACTGAAATGACTGCAGGCTTTCCGGCATGCTCTCTACCAGGATTTCCTTCCCGTGTCCAGGCCCACATCTACTGAAGCACCGGGGACCTGGACCTCGCTGGGCCACCTATTGTGAGGTCAGAGCAGGCCGACTGGCTTAGGTCACACAGGCAGGGTATGAGCGCCAGACTGGCAGGCGATCCACCGTTTCCTCCAAGATAGGAGATCAAGTAAATCAGAGTTAGGAGTCGTTACCCTTTAAGAGTCCTAATGACCACTGCTCCTTCCCCCAGCACGCAGCTATGTCTGACATGTGGGGCATTATGAAGATGGTATTTTGTGCTATCATCCGTTTTTCATCGACTGGCTCTCCTTTCAGCAAACATGATATCATCCTGGTATCTTGGCTAACTTAATGCAGCTAGTATTAGTGTTATGTTATGTAGCATTAGCATATAGACTGGAGCTCCATTAGTCATGCCCTGGACTTCTGCCCCACATGGATACTGTGTTACCTCTTAAGAGGATCCATTTTTCACAGGCTGCCGTGGGCTATAAAGACACGAGACAAACCAATTGATTTTAATTCGTTGGCAGTGTCGGGGGAGCCTGTTGAAACAGACACATGGAGATTTATCCCCCCAAACACGAGTAATGACAACTAGCAGATCTGCAGCTCATGGGACAAAACAAACCTCTTTGATGTTGCATCAGTTGCATCTATCGTCAAACATAAAGCTTCGAAACAAGCTTGGAAATCTGCAGAAGCCCATTGATTATCTGGCGTTTTTAGACCGAACCCTAACCCTAGCCATCCACGGGAAGATTGCTCAGATAAAAGTCCCCATCCACGGAGCTAAATTCCATCCCAAGAAAATCAGAATGTATTTTGGCTGTCAAGGGTCTGACATATCCATGGATACGCTGGTATGTGAATGAGCTGAAATTCATTTACAAAGTTTTACGAATCCAGACTCTCCATAGTATTCAAAATCAGCTGTCAAGGTAAATTCAGACTAAGAACAGGGAGTTTACAGTTTTCTCCCAGACTCTTTTTCCATGCCGACAGTGTATTAACTTGCAAGACAGGGTAATTACCTGAGATTAAACATGCTGGAGCTCAGTTCTCACTTGCTGAACCCATTAACTCCAGATTCCAGCGGTGTGTCATTAGCACCCAGCCTATAGTAATCTCGCAGACAGTAGTATTAACATTGTGACAGCATCACGTCTAACAGGCTCCAACAGCAGTTTCCATCTTGCCAAACACAGGACTTCTGTTGCATGTTAAATTAATTGTCCCACAAATGAGCAAAGTCTCAGACTGTAAAGATGGGATTTGTGACTTGAATTCCTTATTAATATTGTACTCTCGTCTCTACTATTGATATGCATTGCAGCAATGAACATAGATTAACCTGCTGTCATAGAACGAAAAGAAAATCTCTTTTAAGCTCTGTGTGACTAAGCTATAGTCATGAGTATATAAATTTATTCCTGTTGGTTTATTTCATAGGGCCTGGCAATAGCAGCATAGCACCAAAGACGGTGATCAACCTTGTTGTTTAGAGCTAAACGAGCACAAAACTCTTCATGGAGTTCAGTGCCTGAGTGGAGAAGACCGTGTGCGCCCTGTCCGTGAGTGAGTCGTCAGTGGGAGAAGACAGGGTCACAGAGCTGACCGTTGCCCCTGCAGTCCTTAAATCATCCCCGAGCGAAGAGAGACACAAGGTTACATAATGAAAACAGAAGGCTTCTGTTAACTTAGCTTCTATCTCAGCTTTAAAACAAGATCAACAAAAAAAATTCACCTGCATATAGTTAATAGTGAAACATTTAGTGCATGTGGAGGATTATGAACGTAGAGCTACAGCTGCAGGCTCTCCTCTATGTATGTTCTCTGACCACAGCCTGAGAAACAAAGCGGCACATACGACATTCTGTGATACCGAACTGACCACGATTATTATCAGCTCTGTGCTACTGAGTGACTCTCACTCTGTACAGGCGGCTACATGTCTGACTTGCGTGTAGTATGACAAGGCTGTGCCCTTAACTAAACGGTGGGGGTTAGGGTCACGCAGTGTCTGCCGCCTCTCTTTGAATATGTGCATGCCATTAACAGCAATGGTTCTGATGACATGTTCTTCCTGAACCCTCCTTGTCTGGGCTTCTTTGCTTGGGCTGGAGTTGTCCGTGGCCCCTGGTCTTGAGGCACTTGTCTATTTTGGGAGGTCATTTGGAGCCGGACACTCTGTCTCCCCAAAGCAGACTGTCTCCTGATACTGCTATCAACTGTTGGCTTTTAACAGGGAGTCATGGCAATTTGCTAGAGTGACGCCAAGCAAGGCAGTTATCAGGGCCCCAACACCAGATTAGCCGGTTGGTCTTCTAATGAGCATCCTTGAGCAGGGAAATCGGGGGTGGGGGGGACTCGGAGCACAATAATAACACTATTATCCATGGTCCCGACAGAGCAGGAAATTCTCAGCAAAGTGCATCGTCTCAGGGAAAATATCATTCATTTCTCAAGTTCAGATATGTCGAGAGACCGTTGGGACTCAGAGAAGCCAAGGGAGTGGCATATTTATATATTTTGTGGAGATTTTGAACGTTAAGTGAAGATCAGTAGACTTTACACAAAATAGGGTTTGTGATAGCAGAAAGGAAATGTCAGATAAACAAATTTATTTAGAGAAAAAATATGTACTTTAACCAGAATCTCACCACAGTGTCCAATGAACTTTTAATAAAATGCCAATGGCGATGCCTCAGAGTAAAGAGACGCAATCCAGTCCATACTTCATTTAGATTTACACCATAAAATTCCTACATCTTCTAAACTATCCACTGAAGACATATGAATCCATGTGCTTGAAATTGTAAGTATAATACATATTGCTTTAACTTTTCTTCAAATGCCAGGTCAAATGTGATTGTAATTATTGCTTTTATTGTTTTATTTTGTAGTTTTTAGAAAAATAAATGATGCACTTAAATGTCATTGCATGTCATATGACGATAGTCTCCCATCACACTAAGAATATGGACCGAAATATTACTGTGTCAACGTGGCTTTGTGCCATTACACAACAGTTATTTTAATGCGTTTCTTACTGAGTTCTGATTTCGTACACGACGTCTTTATTAAGTGTTACGTTACAGGATTGCGTCTTGTGTTACTGTGCGGTGATTCTTAATGTATCCAACCAGTTCAAAGATGTTATTTGGATGCTTACTTACATCCATGACAACAAAAGGTCATCTCCGAGCTACCAAGCGTCTGGTGTCACGCCCGAGTTGGTCACTCGGATCTGGAGTGAATGTGTTCGCTTCTCAAACTGGTCTCTGCTGCTCAATGTGGCGATTCAACTTAAAACCGGACTCTGTAGCCGCCCAGCCTCGGTCTGCCTGAAAAAAATCGTAAAACGTCCCTGCGTGCGAGTGATGTCATAGTTGGCAAAATGTTTAACTGTGGATTTTAGGAGGGTTAGATTTACTAGCGTTTGGGAAACATTAAAAAAGTACAGTGGTTCACACTAAGTGCCTGTGTTCTCTGTTGTGTTTCTCTTCCCCCCTCCTGACTTTATGCAGTAAACTACCACCGTCGAAGCACGGCACTAAAAACAGATACTAGAGAAACTCACTAAAACGCAACTGAAACCAGCGAACGCCGCATTAAAGCAGGATCAAAGCTTATTATTGCGAAAAACTGTGTTTTTCTTTTGTTATCCGTGCACATGTAAAAAAGTTGGGTCAGACTAATGTGACGGGAGAAAACAGAGACGCTGCAGAGCATTTACATCTGAGTAAATGATATCTTCAAAAAGTGCGAAAGTCCTTTTGCTGCCAGTTGTTTTTGGCTCGAGCGCTGCTCTGGAACAGTGTTTTGATTTTTTTCACTGCTTGTATGGATGGCCATGGGCGCCACAGCACAACACAACACAGCATTTATGAACCCGTTCGGCACATTTAGACAGTTCAAATGAGCTGAGAGCAAATATGCAGTCGATTATACCTTTGTGGTAGTTCTTATTTCATAATTGCAATTAGCTCCTATACTGTAGGCAGACTATAGAAGCGTATTGAAAATACATGACAACTGTTATGATTTAATACATTTCAATGAGTTTGCAAGTGTGTACTCGATGGAGGCAGTTTGCAACAGGAAAGTCCCTGGTGGATTGCTTGGAGGCCCCCGGGCAAGATGGCGCCCACACAAGACAACCTGTGGTACAACTTTGATTTGACAGCCAGCGATTATGTTGCATATCGACATAAAAATGTCGAACTAAGTGAAGATGTTCCAGAAGAATAATGAGACTGGAGGCCGTCATACTGAGATGCAAGAAAAAAAAAACAAAAAAAAAAAAAATAAGGCATGCTACATTTTCTTGAAGACACACTTTATAATTTACAGTCAACAGAATTGTCCGGTGATTTCAACAAAATACTATCTCTGCATCAATTAAAATAGCTGAAACTAATTAAACGTCATTCTTATCAAAACATTCATTTTCATCGTTGCACATGATGCGTGTATATTTTGTTTGCGTGCGAACGCACGCCGACCCCAGACCGTTTACAGTGTTTTGTGCCGATCATGTTATGTTCATGTGGTCGGCTTTGACTTTATCCCAAGACTTTAATCTAAGTTTGTGTTTGTAGTCTTTGAGGTGTGGATTAGTGGGAGTGTTGAGTCAGGCCCAGTCGAGGGCCCAGGAGGTCAGCCCGCAGAGAGGCCCACGTAAGCAGGCTCCAGTGCTGCTGAATGGGCCGATAATGGCCTGGATCAGAAGGAATGTGTTCATGGAGCCTTGCTACTGACAGCCGGCCCCTGGGGACAAGAATTACTCAGACTGATACAAAAAGAAGATGACAAAAACAGCGCTTCAGGCACTGTCTCTCTGGACTCCTTGTCTCCACTACAGCTAAATGAATCAAATTGCCTCCAATTAAAGATTTAACTATACTTCTTTGCCCCTTGGCCGTTTGTATTTTCTCTCCCTCTAGCTTTTGAAACAAAACCACTTGTCACTGCATCATTTAGTGAAAACACGGACTCTGAGAAAGCTTTGTAATGTTTGAAATGGGACTGCCGTATACCTGATTTTTGTGTGAAGAAATGATTATGCAACGTGGTTAATTATATGAACCACAGAGAGCAAAATTGTTTTGTGTTGAAAAAATGCTGCCTTGTCCTGGAGCAGATGGACAACTCAATGAGCTGAAGATAAGCTTATGATCCTCCACTAGCCTAATTTTAGGCTTAAAAATGTCAGATATCTAAATACATAATGTACCTGAAAAGCTAATTTCCCCCTGGACCATGTCTCCCTTAAGAGGCCTCAACTAAAATACCTGTAATGTCTGTAAAAGCTTTCCCCGCGGTGCTTTCATCTTTTTGAACCGTATCAGAAAATCCTTAGAGTAATGGCAGTGTTGCATATACTTTACCTCATGTTGGACATGAAATTGTACCTGCTTGTCATTATTTGTGGATATTTTATTTTAATGCGTTAGTTTCAGGTTTTTGTTTACATCAGGGATGGCACATTTAAGATTGGGGGACACCAGCTGGTGAAAGCCGGGCAGCTGCAGTGTTTCTCTTCAGACTAATGTGGCCGAAAGCCTGACGCTTCAGAGAGCACAGGATTTTGGCAGGCTTGTTTTCAGAAATTCACAGTATGACCTTGATGCTTATGTTTCGTCCCAAGCTATAATGCTATAATATAGATATGATTTACAGTTATGTCACAGATCGCTTGGCTTATGTCTCAGACCTCAGGATCATGTTATTTCTATGACTATGAAATAAACAGTGCTGTCCTGCTCATTTTGCATTCATCATTTTAGCACTTTCCAATGTCACCCTCAAGGCTGAAACGGACCTGCTCGTACATCAGTTTTGGCTCATGGACAAAATGTTTGACATCTCTGGGTTTGATCATTTACTTGACCTTTGAGAGAATTGGTTGAATTACAACACTAGTGATTTAAAATTGCTACTTAAGTTTGTTTCAAAAGCATGCATACTACACTGAAATGAGAATGAAGATACAGGTTTTTCGTTACCTTTATTGTGTAAGACTTCAGGAAGTAGACTCCTGTTTACCTATCTTCCAACTCACGTTGCCATGTTAGATTTAAGTGGTGATCTGATAGCTGTCGATGAGTGACAGCAGATTATGAGATTATCTGTGTGATCGAGGACCCATCTACACGACAGCGTTTTAAATTGAAAGCGCAAAACTGTCGTTGCATTTTGGTAGTCTGTTTACACGACAACAGTCCCACAGAATGCAACTTTTTTAGAACAGTTCCCAAGGTGGAACTTTTGGGAAATGATCTGATTCCATCGTCGTGTAAACAGGGGGAAATGCAACTATTTGAAAACACTCAGGCTTCTTCTCTGTCGATGGCTGAAACGCTGCTAATAAAGTTGTAAGAAATATGTCTTTTGCACATGCACAAGCAGATGTACCATAACTTTAAGCCCACATTCAAAACGTTGCCATGTAAATGTGAAACTTTTCTGAAATGAATGTGCAAAAAAAAAAGTCACCCCCATTTACACTTACTGGCAGTTTAGAGTCACCAATTAGCATCAAATGCTTCAAAGATTTGCATCAAAAGTGTTTGATCTGTGGGAGTCCCCAAAAAGATGCTCATTAATAGAAAAACCTTGCTTAATTTCTTCAAGATAATAATAATAAAGATAATCATCTGAGAAACTCGTAGGCTGAGCTCACCTGAGAATAGAGTAAATTACCAACCATGTTTTTTCGTTTGTTTTTGTGTTTATATTCCCTCTACTATTTTTCTCCGCCACTCTGAATGTCTGCCGCCTTCCGTCTTTGTCTGAAACATCAGTAGTCAGTGTCGGGCTGATGTGACCACAGCGTTATTGCCAAGGGGTCTCCAGGGGTTCACGGGCCTGGACCTTCACAGGGAGAGGGGCAGGCCAGGGGACAGGCCTGTGTGAACAGCTGTGCCCTGTTTTAGATTCTCGTACTCAGTTACCTCTTAGTCTTTGAAGAAGTCTTTCCTTACACACTTTCACACATGCCGCTCACATTAGTGGAGTGGACTCCGGACATGGCTGCACAATGAAAAGTTCAGATGCTTAAACTTTGATTTCTCTATTTAAAAGGACCCCAGTGTTTTTGGTGACTTTTACATTGCACTTTTAAATGGGATGAATCTTGCGGCCATTTAGAAATCCATAAAGCTAGTAAATGTTCGATTAAGTGCCACAAAGATTGTTCTGAGTATGAGCCATGGTGGTTTTTATTGTACTCCTGCACAGGAGCACATGGCCATCATGTGGTACAAGAGTACGTACATACTTAGCCATACTTGGCTGTCGTTGCAGCATCTCAGAGAGTTTGCCACAGTCAATTATAGGCTGTGATGGGCTTTACGATGTTGGGTTTCTATAGGTGACAGTACAATTAAGATGCATGACAGAAATCCAATGAAGAAAACTTTGTTGATCACAAAGTATTCCCTTTATATCTTGTGACTGTCCATCTTGGACATGGGTGTCATAAAAAATGGAATGCCAGAGGGTCCCGTCCGAGTTGGCCACACAAGGCGTAAAGGCGCCAAGAAACCCAGAACTAAAGAGCAATTTTATTGAATGAGATGTGAGAGCAAAGCTAGCTTTCTGTAGCTACGAAAATAGCAAAGAGGTAATTTTATTTAATTACACTGCAATAATGGGCGTCTTAATGCAACAGTGATGACATAATTTCGGTTAAAAGAGCGAGGATGAGTCTTAACTTCATCGTTTTCATTCTGACATAAAAGCCACTCTTTAGCTTAACTTGTGTGAGCGCATGTCTGAATGCAAATGAGACACTACTTACCACGTACTCCCCCATCGAAGAGTTGCATGTTTACAGAAAAGCACAACTGCCACAGTGAAGAAATATTCTTCTGATGTGATCTCATCATAATGAGATAGTTTTCTCATTTTAACAAGGTTTCTGATTACACTCCACAGATTCTAGACTTGCTGTCCAGCCATTGCTCAGGGACCGTCTGCAAAATGCAAAACAGCTTCAACGTAGAAGACTGATACTCCATCAAAAAGCTATACAAAAAGTTTTATATCAAACTGAGTGCTGCAGTATGATCAGCAGGAGACAGGTGAAGGCTGCAGATATTTTGGTGACACTGCAGAGAATGAAAGTGGCATTATTAGATATTTGGGTAGTATCATTCATCACTGTTACAGTACCAGTGCAATTTGCAGACTTCCCCTGCAGATCTCAGCTAAAAGGTGAAACTTGGAACAACACCAGCAGCACATCCAGACTGGTGTGATTTCTGTAACTGGAAAGAAAGCTACTTTTGATTAAAATGAACATGTAACATATTGTCTACCTCACACCGATGGGAAAGAGGTTTTGTTTCAGTGTTGATGATGTTTCATGGAAAAGTTATTGATGCCAGAAGTGAACTGTAATCAGAAAACCATCTCGTTATAATGAGACGCAGCTCAGAAAAGTATTTCTTTACTGTGACAGTTCTGCATTTCCGTTCAACAGCTGGATGATAAACAATGTTAGACCCTGTTTCCATCTCAGAACTGTCAAAGAGGAACTCCTGTACATCAAACACAAATTTGGACATTTTTTAGCAGATCACACAGATTGAGGCACAACATATCAAATGATGAGAGACTGTAGATTCTACACGCCAGTGTCAGACCCTGTTTACAGAATATTTCAAGTGAGATCCCCCTGCTATGGCTTTGCATTTGTTTTGAAAACGAACAAATGTTGAGTGTATTTAGTTAAATGTGCTTAAATGTATTTGCAGTTAATTGGTCAGTGAGGAGCTACCAAAATAAATGTACTTCTTCACTGAAAAACAGGCTGGATCCTCAGTTAGCTGTTTGTTAATCACATTTTGCAGTTAGCCCAAAGAAATGTTTTGATTTCTACCTAATTTAAACAGGAATGCAGTTCCTCACAGCTTCCTTGTTCCAGTTGTGATACCACTGATCTCATTTTTGATCAGATTCCACATAAATCCATAGCTGGTATCAAACAGGTGTTGAACAAACCATCAACGTGTCTCATCGGCTTATGTTGTCACAGAAACAAGACAATGGTATTTTCTGACCTAGTACCTAAAATGTAACGTATTAGTATTTCAACATGAGAGTCAACCTTCCTTTCCGTGGGAGGTTTGCATGTTCTCCCTGTAATTGCATTGATTTTTCCCTGAAGTGGGCTGTTGACATGTCGAGTATGAGTTGTTAAAGGTGTTTGCTTTTCCTGTTGAAGATTTCTCATCTGTCCTGCAACGTTTTTGTGGGGAGATATTCACATGAGGAAAGCAGAATGAGAGGAAAAGGGTGTGCAGATAGACTCCACAGCGGTCAGGTCAGGCTTCTGTTTAAGTTTTTGGAAAATAAGACAGATAATAAAGTGAACTTACAGTAACACTGACTGTGTCAGCGGCCTCTGGCGGGGTCACTGGGTCATCTGCGAGTACCTCGTGCTGTACCTAATTCAAAGCATCCAATACGTCTGCGAGCTCCCGATGTTTGCAGACCTTTCTTTCACGTGCATCCGTTCCGGGCAGCGAAGATAACAGAGCAGATGGCTTCAGTGACTTATGAGCCAGCTGGATTGTCCTTTAACTTAATTGAAAACGGCATGATTTAAATGAAGCGGTACTTTGGAATAACAGTTTTCTTTTCCTTGTCTGACGTGTGATTGAGTTACAAAGGGGAATGCGTTTGCAACAGGTGCCTCTTTACACAGTGCAGGAATGAGGGCCTCCGTGTCCACCCTCAGTAACCTCCCTCTGCCCCAAACCCCTAAGCCTGCCAGGGAAACCTGATTCCAGTTCAGACACTGGCACACACCGCTGCTGCTGCTGCTGCTGCCCCGGCTCGGAGTCTCCACCGGCGCACCGGCTTCAGAGATGTTCCTGTCCAGGCTGCATGTTTGAGCAGTATGAATTAGCATTATTATGCCTTGGAATATCCATCAGGAGTCACTTTTCATATATTCAATTTCAATGCAGTCATTTTTTCAATGTAGTTATGAGATAGCTCCATAAAATAATAATAAAAAACTAAACAAACAGCTTTATGAACTTTTATGATCCATGTTTTAAATGTGCTGGCGTGTAATTTTAAAGCAACTTTAAAGATAATTACCGCCATGAAATAAGTGTTTCAAATGCATTATATCAGTGAAGAGTCTCGTTTAAGCAGAACAACATTTTGGCACATCCCCAGCAGCGGAATAATTGAGCTTCATTCATGACTGCTCTCAGTTTTTATGTAGGGTGTAGCTTTGTTCATAAGTGGGTATGGCTTCAAGGTTTTAGGCCAATCAAAAGTGTTTACTCCTCAACTTTTGCTTCTTGGATCATGTTGATACATTTAGGGGTGTGGCTTTGCTTCCAGTCCTGAGTGCCAGGAAATGTTAACTCTGACAATGCTGGGCCGGACTGCCGTGACCCTGCTCCTTTAAGAATCACCCCACTGAGCATTTGTTTCAATACCAGTCAACCAAAAGTGAAGTATGTTATATACAAATACCTCTAATTTAACATTTGTTCAGGTCGTTTCTCATTTCCAGCTTTAAAAAAAAAAAATAGAAGAACCATTCAATAAGGTGGAGGTGAGCAGGAATTCATTTGATGTGTGTATTAAAGTGTGAATGATCAGAAAGGTCATGTGTTTTCAAGTTACAACAAAAGCTTGATAAAAATGAACAAAGACTATTGTTTGGTTGAAACTGTAAAAGCAACACTATAATTACATAAAAAACAAAAAACAAAAGCTGTCTGCTTGTTTCTGGAGGGTTGTGTAATTACTCGCTCAGAGCATAAAGTCCTCTGCTGCATCCTGCTACATGTGAACACTCAGGCGTTTTGACTGTGCTGCCTCTCTAACACAAGAATAACAATAATTGTTTAAAAAAAAATAGCCCTTTACATTCCTCTGCACTACTGTGCTTTCCCTAAAAAAAAACAAAAACACTTATGAATCAGTGAATCGAGCTCACTGCCTTCACTTTTTTGCTAACCTGTCAAAGTGGTCACTCATTAATAAATTGGATAAATTAGTGTTACAATAAACTAACTACTGAACTGTAAAGTCACTTTATGCCACCGCGTGTAGTGCAGTTCTGTTAAAATACATTTTAACAGATTTCTATAGGAAATGCTTTGATTAAAACATTCATATGTTGTTATTCTATCTGACTACACTTATTCAGATTCCCCAAAGGAAACACACCTGACACAGTAGAATATACAGTATCAGTAGACACTGTTGATTTGTTGGGTGTTCATGGAAGCAAAAATAACTCACACAAGAGGAAGTGTGAGTGATGTTTATACCTGCCAGGTATTGCCGTATCTGCTGTAATATGAAACTAATGAATGAACGCATGATTAAGGATGTCCCTGAGTTGACATTTTGTTCAGAGGCCAAATCTGTCCGTGAGTCATCTCACCCTCAAATTTCATTGATTGGTATATTTTTATATTTATAAATAAACATGACCTTTTCTAAGAAATAAGGCATTCTGTGGAAATATGTGGAAAACATGCTACAACTTCAATATAAATTATTTCTTAAAATTTGTAAGATTTTATTTTATGTTCCCTGCATCACCATGTGATAGTAATCCTAATCTTAATCTGCAACATTTCTGCCATGAAATCCAGATATTTTCCATAAAACATTTAAAAATATTTATTTTGTTAAGCTTTCAAACTCTGTGTGTGTTTGCTTTCATTTTCCTCATTTTTTTTTATTGCTGTATGTTGTGTGATTTGAAGCTGCAGCCTGTGTTGTGTGTCTCCCACCAAACACACGCACACACACACACACACACACACACGCACACAGACCCATTTGGTGCAGGAGTGAAAAAACACCGGGGTTAAAGTGTTTATTTCTGCCTCGAACAGAATCACGTGAGCTCGCGCGGGCCGTGGATATAGATGAGTTTTTAAAAAGTTTTGACTTAAAAACGAGAGGCGGGCGTTTCGCCTTTAAGAGTTAAGAAACTTGAAACCTTGTTTGCGCAACAATCAGTGCAGCCGCCAAAGTGTCTAGACTAGCACATGATGGGAGTCAGCCAATGGCTCCAGCGCTCCTCGGGGGCCCCGCGTGTGTGTGTGTGTGTCTGTGTGTGTGTATGTGTGTACGTGTGTGAGGAAGAGGAGGTGGTGGTGGTGGTGGCAGCGGTGGAGTGTGGTGGGGGGGAGAGAGAAAAAGAGCGAGAAACGGAGAAAGAAAGGGATCCGGGCTGCAGTTTGCTTTGGATGCGAGCAGAGACGGAGGAGCGCGTATTCCGCTCCGGATTGACCATCTCCGTGTAGTTTCTCCCCCCGCGTGGATATCTCTGTGTGTTGGGATTTTAAGAAACAGAAGTCCACTGACATCTCAAGAAGGAGACAAGGATTGTGAATTGTGCTGCATTTTCTTTCTTTCTTTCTTTCTTCTTCTTTTTCTTCTTCTTCTTGGGATTAAATCGCAGTGAAGAGCCTCATGCGCTCCGCGCCGGTGGAGAAAGTAGATGCGAGGTTTCTGAAAGTCGGGAACTGTTTCAGACTGCGAGCTGCCGCGTCGGGTTGAAGGCTCCCCTCTCTCTGGATTAATGCTGCAGGGCGCTTTATGTTATGTTACCATGTATTCTACTTTTTCTTTTCGTTTGTAGCCAGCGCACGAGCAGTCCGCTCCGCGGCGATCCTGGGTAAACCGGCCACCGTCCGGCTTTTTGCTGAATGAGCGCCGTGCGTTTTAATCCCGGGTTATGTTTGTTGTAGTTGCAACAAAATCTCCCTCTCTCTCTAATGTTGCGATCTGACCATCAGTACTCAGTCGGCTGTGCATGTGCTGCACGGCATTTGACCGTCATTAATGTTTTGCAACGACCGGAGAAGTATCTGTAACATTCGGATATCCGTACAACAATAGTAATAATAATAATAATAATAAAAAAAACCTCATATAGATTGTCAAGTTGTCGTATGTTCAGGACGAAACGCTCAGGTCTTGTGCGGCGACTCTGGAGAAGCCGTTTGATCCCAGATAAAGAAGGGGAAGATGGAAATGGCAAAAGTAGTGAGGGCTGCAGGGACGATCTGTTCGGCAACAACCCTGAAAAAATTCCCAAAACGGAGTTCAGACCGATGACCCCGAGCGGGTCTCTCGTCGGGGGGGCGGGGGGTGTGTGCCCCGCGGAAGGCGGCGGCGGCGGCGGCGGCGGCCTGGGGGTCACCTCGGACCAGGATGGGGGCGCGGGGTGCGTCCCGCAGCAGGGCAGCCCCCGCTCCGTGCGGGACAGCGAGTGCAGGACGGTGACGTGCTGCCTGTTCAAGGAGCGGGACCACCCGGAGCTCCGGGCTCCGGACGCGGCTCAGGGCGCCCGGGACCCGGGCTCGTGCCACTTCGTGCTCAGGAGCCTCGCGGCGGGGGACGGCGGCTCTCCCGAGGCGCGCGAGGCGGCGATGCCGCGCGCGGTGCTGGAGCAGGAACTGAAATCGGCCACCTACTCTCTGCTGAAGCGGCTGAAGGAGAGGGCGCTGGATACCTTACTGGAGGCCGTGGAATCCAGGGGAGGAATGCCGAGCGACTGTGTTATGGTTTCCCGGACAGAGCTGCGGCTGGGCGGCCATGTGGCATCCCCGCAGCTGCTCGTGTGTAAACTGTACCGCTGGTCTGACCTCCAGCACTCGGCCCAGCTCAAACCGCTCTGTGAGTGTAAGAGCTTCGGGGCCCTGGACGGCCCGACAGTATGCTGCAACCCCTATCACTACAGCCGGCTCTGTGGGCCAGGTAAGAGCTCCTGCTGCAGGCTGAACCCCTCCAGCTTCATCTTCTCCAACTTCTGTGTCTTTTCTGTTCTGCAAATGTGCACCAGCATCCTGCACAGTCTGACATAAAGTCATATTTATAGAGGCTTAGCAGAAATGAACTTTCTCTGATGTGCACTCTGGAAATGTTTACCTTGCTTTGGTTTTGTTTTGCATTTTATACACAGAGATGTATTTGATTGGCTACTTGAGATCATGAAATCCAGCAGCAAGACTTCAATGGACAACCTAATTGTGTTAGAATTTGGTTGCAATAAATTCCCCTGATTGGTTTACAGTGTGGATGGAAAAGCTGATAAATCTTGTAAAGGCAGTTTAATATGTTTGTTCTTGCAGTGCAGTGCAGTGCAGTGCCAGGTGAAAGCTCCATTTGCATCTCCTAGCTAAAAAGTGGTGTTTGTTTCTGCTGCTGTCCTTCCATTACTTCAGGGTATTAGCTAATATTGTGCAGTGCGTGACAGCGTGAGTTTGCCTGCATGTGTCAGTACCTTCAGTGTGATTGTCACTACAGCTGTTTTCAATTCAGACTCTTTTTCCTGCAGTGTTATTGCCAGCAGTCTATGGCATGTATGTGATCGTTTACAGTCACTCAGAGGTTTGGACTCGGTGCCACATGGTGTGTGGTGCAGGATTGAACTTGATTTTCACAATCAATGATCTGTCTCGGGCAGAACCCCCCCTGACCTATATTAAACAGATTGAGTTTTGGCAGGAGGGGGGGAGGGCCTGTGATTTGGAAAACCTTAAACGCTGGGCCAGTCGACCCCGCTGACCCGATGACAACGCCTGGTATCATGTGTAAAGATGCAAGCGTCAGTATTTCTGTCTCCTCACTGGCACAGGAGGTGGATTTTCCATAACATCCATGTTTACTAAAGCCAGCTGGCCGTGACAGGCACCCAGACTCAGAAGTCCCACAATTCATATTGAGTAAATGTGGGAAACTGGAATGAATGTGACTTTCTTTCTATGTCCACATTGATCATAGATTATCACGAATATGCTGGTGAATCCTGGTGTTTCCTGCTTGACATAAAATGTGTTTGAGAAACAGAACATCGAAGTGAATGTGAGGCTATGCCGTGAGAGTTTTCCCCCCACTTAAACTTACCAAGATGAATGCAAGGAGAGAGAGAGCGAGCGAGAGAGGCACATGCCCCATATTGGGACTGAGGTTCGTAGTAGACATAGCTCACATGCGCTCATGCGTGGCCAGATAGAGCTGGTATTTCTTTCACGCTATTCAAGAAGGGGGCTTTGAATCAAGACCTTAATCACCGGGTTTGACAGTGTTGATACGGATGTTTAAAAAAAAAAAAACACAACATGATTACAATTCAGCACATGAATTAGATTTTGAAATAAAAATCACTTAATCTTTTACAAAACATAGTTTGAAAACATGCCTGGAAACTGTTTGATCAAAGAAAACCCCGCTCTTGGTTTTTACAAAAGTGTTTTTGTGCACTAAAAAGGCATATAATTTGAGGAGGAGGGCTTGGATTAAAGTGGACAAAAACTTTTCCCTTTTATTTTGCCAGGCATTATACTTTACGAATGAGATCAGTTTCAAGTTGCGCTTTAAAAGCCCTTTTGTCCTGAGGAGGTCCCCTCATGCTATTTAGGTGAAGGAGTGGTGATAATATACAGTTTGCATACTACTGGCGCCAGACTGACTAGCTGTGTATCTGAGTGACTGAGTTCAGATCCTGGCAATTACTGCCGCCACTCTTAAAGGACCCGCTGCTATTATGCTTTTCTCCTTCCCATTTTCCCTGTAGGCGAGGTCACAGTGCACTCACAAAGTTTTCTTTCCTTTGTGCTTTGCTTCTTGTGCGAGTTATTTTCTTCATTGCAGCTCTTTTTTTTTATTAGATAAAGTTGAGGTCTTTGAACACAATGAAGTTAAAAAGCAAAGATTTACTTATATTTATTGAAGTACTTGCTAAAAGTTATGGTTAGTCTGTGGTCATAGTAACTACTGCGTCATTTAAATAATATGTGCTCAAGTAAGAGAAACAAGTGGGCCCTGTTAGCTTTATTTGCCTTTTAACTATCTTGTGAACAAGATAATTTGATTTTAGGGTTCAGGCACGAAGCTGCAAGAGCTAAGATGTTTTTTTTTATATGAAAGCAAACTGAGTTATGTGTTGAAGCATCGCTTGTTAGAATTTGATTTATCTTTTATTAATGATCTTCAGAATAACTTCACACAGTACATCATTTTGTAAACATTGTTGACATAAGTTGCTATTACTGAACTGTGGAACTTTATATATCAATGTGAGGGTGTTTATACAGTGTGTGTACGAGTTTGTGTCTAATTCAGACAGGTGAAGTGGCAGTTACTGAGTCATCGAGGTCCTTCCTGACACATTCTTCTTCCTTATGCTTCTCTTTCAACTCTAAAACTGTCTGATCACTTCATTTAAAGTACCTTTCATAGTTTATCCAAAATGTATTTACACTTGCAGAGGAACTTCTGTAGCTGTAGAATGAGTTTGAAATGTCTTCCTTCCATTTATTTGGTTGTTGACGTTACTCTTTTGTGTTTTAGAGTCACCCCCACCCCCTTATTCGAGGCTTTCCCCTAATGAAGAACACAAGCCACTGGGTAAGTAACAGTAACCTGAATTTTTGCTTCTTATTTGTCACCTTCAGCTCTCAAACTTCATCTGCTCACAGCTATCGACGTTTACTCCTGGCAGTTATTCAGCTGGAGTGACTTAAATTTTCCAACCGATTGTTAAAAAGAAAAAAAGATAATGCCAGTAAATTTAAAACAGCATGGTCACATCTTCAGGGCTTTTCCCGCGAATTGTTTTGTTTTAACAAGAATATAGTTTGTGGAGAGCTTTAATGGCTGTAACGGGGCGCTGTGACCGGCAGTTTATGTGGTGGCTTTGCGATGAGACTGGCCAGCGTAACCTTTGTAAAAATAAATAAATAAATAAATAAAAAGAATGTATCAATAAATTAGAATAATTCAGTCAGTGTGATGTACTTTTCTTATAGCCCAGCATTTTTATGTAGCACATATGTATACGTTTGGCAATATCATAATATTAATCATCAGTATATCGATTATCACCTTTCTGCTGTTTGTTGTGGTTTCTAAACTGAAGAAAAGTCTATTAAAAACTCAGCAAACAAAACTGTTAAAACTTAAAATACAAGATTCTGTGTCACTGTAAGTTCAAAAAGAACAGTTTTAATATATGTTTCATCTGAAGCGTTCAGGAAGTTGATGAAATCATAAAAAATAGCAGATAAACACAAAGTTAACAATCCTCATAACCTCATAACACAGCAGATACTGAGAAGCCAAAACATTATAAAAGCTGCACCATCTGCCACCTTCAGTAATAATACTGAATGTGGCTGTTGCTGCTCAAATTCATGCTTGATCATCACCGCTCCCCAGTTACACCTATATATTTAACCCAAAATGTATTCATCGATCTATCCTTACGTGTAATTTGTGTCTGTCTAAGATAAACAAAACCATGAATTATTGACATGTAGCTCAAAGCTCCTAGAGGAAGTTATCAGGAGCGTATTTTGATCGTCAGATAATTAATGCCCATTTTATAGCGGAGTCATTTAGCTTAATGATTTGCTCAGTTCACTAATATTTATCTATTTGGCTAATATTTACCAATGCTCCAGCTGATAGGTTCTCATCAGCCTTGAGCCAAATGAATAGAATTTGAGCTGAAGGTTTGGACTAATTGTGGTCGCAACAGTCATACTGGGAGCAGCTGGAAGCAGAGAGACTGACTGCTGGCTGCATGGGGCTGCAAGCCAGAGTGCAACTGAGGCTTCTGGCTGCATTGGTTGGGTGTCATTAGATAAATGCTATCAGAGGAGTTGCCAGGTTATCCACAGTGTAATGACGCACAGCATGGTGTTAATTATTATGATTTAAATGTGTAGTAAGAGTTTATTTTGTGTCAGAATGATGACATACCCAGACTAACGATGAGTAAAAGGACGTATTTTGTGAAATTAGTAGTAAATAGTAGAGAGTATGTGCTTTCCGTAAAGGGATGAGAGACTCATTTCTGTCTTTTATTCCCATCAGATCTGTCAGACTCCACATTGTCTTACACTGAAACTGAGGCGGCCAGCTCACCAAACATCACGCCGGGGGAATTTTCAGGTGGGTGTGTTTGTACACCTGTCACTTGTCACCATACAAGGAATTCCTAAAGGCTTTTAACCTTTTTTAGAAATTCATTATTCTACGCGGAGCAAATCGATGTACCGGAGTGATTTTTGAAACCTGAACTTAAACTGTGATCGAAAATGAGATTGACTGTTTGGTTGGCATGGTCTAAACATTTGATTATGCCAGTGATTAAAACAGTTTGCTTATAGTCGTGTTGGCACACAGTACTTTGTGTTGAGGTGTTTACAGGTTGAAAGATATTTTAGTTCAGTAGCTATTAATTCTGCCTGTGAAATAAAGTATTAATGCAGCAAATTATGAAATCGATTCCAGCCGATTAAAAAAGGGAAACACAACTCTTGAAGACTTTACACACACAGCAGTAGCATGCCATTTGCTGCATTTGATTTTAGGTTTATGAGAGTCTCCCTCATTAAGCGCCATTATAACCCGTACGAGCCTCAAAGATAAAGGTTTCTTTGTGAGGTTCGCCGGGGCGTGAGCCTCTGCTTCAGAGCCGGCCTCCCCTCCTCTGTTTTTCTTTGAGAAATATTTGAGTGGGATCAAACTGTAATAAGATCCAAGTTTTCACAGAGACACACACACAAGCGCACGTAGCCGTCCACATGCGTGTGTGTGCACGGAGTTGTGCGTACAGCTCTGTCGACCCTGGCCGTCGGTGCCGAGAGGCCTGGGTTCACAGAAATGGAGTTGCTCCTGTGAATGGGGGCCACACCAAAGGAGGCGAGTAGAAACAGTCCTGTCCTCTGATTTGAAATGAAACACTCCCTTCTCGTGGCGTATAGTAAGCATGCCTCCCCCTCCGCGCTCGGGCCACAGCCAGCATGCACAGTATCAAGTGAACAGGGAGTCGGAGCCCCATTTTTTAGAGGGCGGGGGCTGCAGGGGACAGCATTTCCTGTCGGAGGGCCTGCCGTGGCTCAGAGGCCTGGGCACCGAGGAGTTGACATGGCTACCTGGCAGTGAATTATCCAGCCAGAAAAAGGCCCCCTCCTTCTCGGCACACAGGCTGTCACCACCTCAGCATGGCCAGGCGACACTCCCTGAGTCAACAAATGAGGGGCTTGTCAGAGCGCGCACCACAATTCCTCAGAGACTCTGGTGAGGATGGATCTAGACACGCTAGTCCTTGGTTTCTTCAAACTGTATTGCTATTTGTTCAGGCCGGGCCCGATCACGCCGCTTTGGCTGTGACACTCTCAACAGATTGGACTTATAAAGACAGTGACCCTTGCTCGGCTCACTGTTAGTTTGTCCCTGATGTTGTTTCACAAGAGCGTTTGTGCTCAGGGGAAACATCAGCATCTTGCCTCAGATACAGAATCTCAAACCGTCTCTTCTAAAACCATATTCCATCATAAGACCAAGAGCCTGAATCCCTCTTTATAAAGCGTTCCTGTTGAAGCTCTCATTTCACATACATGCCTGTGATGCATGTTGTCAAGTTACGCCAAGCGGAGCTGACCTGGAGATGACTTTCCCTGTGAATCCCCCTCCAGCTTAGGTTGAGAGAGTGTCTGTGTGTAACCAGAGTTGTACGTGATCCAGACTCCACCCCTGGTGCAGGAACAAGTAAACCTCTTAAAAGCGAATCTTGGGGGGGGGGGGGGCGCACTGGCGGGTGGGGTCTTGTCAAATAATCAAGTACGGTTTGCAGCCCAGGGCTACAGAAATACCCAGTGAGCACAATGGCGAACCCATCAGTGTGGCGGATCAGCTCGCTCCTCCACTTTCCAGAATATATTCAGGAAATGTGAACAGAAGTTCGACTTCAAAGTATTGCTTACATATATAAAATACCATTAAACACTGTGTTGTGAAGAAGTATGTATTCTTTGATTTATTTGTCGTTCCCCTCTGGCTGATTCCTGGAGCTGTTAAACATTCTTTGCCCTCTGAAAAAGCTTTCTCGTCTGAACAGTCTTGTGTTCGTGTTATGAGCGGAGTTCATACCTCCTGTTACTTTAACCCCTCTGGGTTCTCTGTGAAGTCAGTTTACATCACGGCATTAATGCCGCCACATAGATAACATCCCTGACTGCTGTGCGTACGAGGGAATGCGCCTCCGCCGGTGTCGCCCTACCCAGCCCGCAAGCACACCCATTTCCTCACGGCATGGACTTTGTCGTGTGGACGTTCAAACGAAGCCCTTTGAAGCAAGTCTCATTGCTTCCTGTATGACTGTCTGTGGGGGTGTTTTCACTTTATTATGTCAGTCACATTGTCTCTGACATCGGGGGCTCTTTATGTTTGTCACTACTTCGTTATAATGCTGTTCTGGCCAGCTGTTGCTCAGAATGTCAGAAGGCAAGAATGAGGATTTCACTCACCGAGGATACAGTGTGTTAGGTTTAGAGCACTGTTTTAATCAGAGCAATGAAATTAGTCAGCGTCTCACACTGCTAAGGACAGGTCTATTCGTCCATTGTTTTTCTTCTCTAGAGAAACTGTCAATTTTGTCGTGCTAACCGAGGGACAAAGGGCATCAGGAGGTTGCTGGAGTTCCCACACAGTGACCACAGATCAGTCTCATTTACAGGCCGACACTGTGTCTCATATCAGAGTGCTCAGGTAGTTAAAGTTGTACCGTGCACAGGTGGAAGGACTGTGAATAAACATCCAGCTGTGTATGAGTTCATAGAACCATAGGCCAACCATAAAAGTCAAGCCAAGTTACATTGCTTCACTGCAGATTAAGCCTTTCTCTGCCATTTGGATCTCTTTGTATTACACAGTTTAAAGAGATATTAAATCAAGTCTTTGACTTGACATCCCACATTGACCAGTGAAACTATCATTTTCATGTTACCTGTGCTCCAGAAAACCAAGCATTTGGTCATATATTCAACTTCAGTGTCAACAATAGAAATCAGAACCTCTCCTATAGGTTTAAATTTCTGCTGCTTTACACTGAAATGGACACAGAATAGCAATCATGGAGCTTCTGATGCAAACACCCTGCATCTTTGGTTTTTTAACTTTTTGTACTCGCAGATGAAAAACAGTTCAGCACCGCAGGCTCAAGTCTATTGTTCATCCTTATCGTCTTTATATTAATCAAGATGCATTGTCACAACATTCACACACTGGAGTTATATAAATTAGATTGTGCAGTCAATACTAATTGCAGCTTTCCGGGCTGTGTCGGAAGAGACGAGCGTGAAGCATCAAACTGTTCACTGTGTCGGAGGCGTGTTGAATCTTTATGAAGTTTAATGCAAACTTTTAATCATCTTCTTGTGATGAAAGCAGATGAGACTGGACACATACTTGTTGATCTGTCTGTGAAGGCTTGTTTTTTTTTTTTTTTTTTTCAGCAAGCCTTTGATTATTCATTATGTGTAAAAGACTGATGGATCACATGGTGTGGCCAAAGGATTTCAGTGATGGGTTTTGTAGTGTGGTGTAAGTAGTACTTGACAAACGTAAAGTGTTTTCATTGAATGGTAATACCATCCATCCTGCCGCTCAGTCCATCTTGTGTGACTTCAAAATACAGCATTACGTAGCTCGCTCACTTTACAATCCTGCCGCGCCGACGTGTCACATCTCTGGACGCAGCAGCGGTCCCCTGACCCCTGGAACTCGTCTCCCTCCCACCTCGAGGTATGAGCCCCCTTTCTCCATCCTCCAGACCCCAGAGTGATGCAGCTCGGGTTCATCTCCCCCTGCAGACTGGCACATGGCCTCAGGTTTCCACCGCAGCCGTGAGCCTTCCCAGCGCTTTGGCCGCCCACACTCCCTCAGGAGCCCGAATGCTCCAGGATACGGGATGTGGAAATAATGTGACTCGAGTGCTTCCACCCTGCCTCCCGAAATCAGGTTTTGCGGATTGTTTATTTGAGGGGAAGGAGGCCTCAGACAAACATCCTGTTTTAAAAAGCTGCCTGGGTTTTGTAGCAGCGCGGGGCGGTGAATTGCCCCTTTAACAGTGGGGGGAGACTGCGGAATGTTGAAGAGAAGGCCAGTATCTCAGGGGAGGTGTGGGGACTCTTCTCACCCGTTTGTCATGTCCAGTTTGCCGGGTCCATTTTAAGCCGGGGGCGTAGGGCTGTTGCTATACATCCTGAAGGGTCCTGTGCTCTATTCTCTGTGTCGCGGCGTCGGGCCTGTACCCACAGTCCTCGTCTCAAGTATCCGTTCCTGTCCTAGGAGGCTGGCTTCCGTTTCCCCTTACGTAACACACACACACACATAGAAAAGAAAGCCATTGATAAGAACGATAAGGCCATTTTTCATTTTCCCTTTCTCAGCATTGTTAGATTCTGGTGTGTCAGAAATCTGCTTTCAACTTTTTCTGACTAGAATTTTGACATCGAGGATATTTAAATTAGGTCCTCCCGAGTCCCAGAGGCGTCCTCTTTCATAAACACTGGTGTGTTGTCTTATTTGTTGTTTATGGAAGCGTGTATGTTCAGATTGGTGTGTAGTTTGTTTCCCATCTGTGTACAAGAAGGTCTTCATGTGATCAGAATCTCTTTATGTTTTCGTTTTATACTTTTTATGTAGAGGAAATACTGGCATAACAGATCAAAGGTGAGCTTTAGTTCACTGGATCAGTATGTGTGTGTGAACTACAGCATAAATGAAAAATGTGACCATTGTAGAGTTAAATATTATTTTCGCTATCAGTTGGGTGGAGCGGTTGCTTGATGCAGACATACCGGCGGTGTGAACTGTTTAAAAGCAGTTCAATGTGCCTGTAATTGCTACAGGGGGTGTAAAAGTTCTTTAATCAACATATAATTCAAGGTACCTTGAATGCTGTAACTCTGAGTTGTTTTGTACGCTCACACTTGTGTTTGGTTGATTTAACAAATAATCTTCTGCGTGCTTAAAAGCTCCAGCGCAATCCAGACTGTGAAATTTGTGTAGCATTGTCATTTTGCGGTAACTGCTCTTGATCATCTTCTTTCCTCCCAGAGATAGGGAGGATAGTCTAGCTGACGCTGTGTTGGGATTTGATTTTTTTTACAGCAAATTGTTTTTGTGGGTCGCGCCACCGACACAAGCCCTGGATGTGGCGAGGTAACGTGACCTGTACGTGCAGAGCGAAAGCCGTGCTAATCTGAAGCAGTCCTCGGAGAGGCCTGAAACCCCTGACATGTCAACAGAAACGGGCCCGCTGAGCTTAGCGTTTAACCGTCTCTGCTTGGCAAGCCAGCGCGGTGCCAGCGCCGCTGGGCGTTTGACTGACTTCAGAGATGAAGATAAATCTCCGGCCTCGTACGTGACTGCGAGTGTAAGCTCACAGTGCCGCGCTTGTCGTTTGATTTACACAGCCCGGTGTGCTTGGTCAGGAAACGGTGACCCACGTTTCATTTTAGGACTCGGCACACAAAGAGAAACTACAGTCTGTAGAAATAACAGGAGGTGTGCTATAATTTTTTTTTTGCCCCATATTCTACCTCAGCAAACACGGCGCGTGAGCTAATCTTGACGTGTGCTCAGGGAGGGCGGCCGCTGCCATCTTCGCTCCCTCCACACCGCAAGCGCGGCACCAATAGGGCCATTCATTCAGCTCAGGGCAGAGGGTTACAGCAACAAATAAAGGGCGCGCAATGCCATTAAAAATGTAAGGAATGTCCAACTGTTAGTTTAGCATTTTAGTGTGCCTCCTCTCAAAGCTGAGAGGGGGAACAATACTCCTCTTGAGCTGGCCTCGGTAAATGTGCTAGCCTTGCATTGCCTGGCATGGAGTCGGGAAGGAGGTGCCAGTTGTGGATGCAGTTTTTATTTTCTGACCATTTCGCCCACAATTAGAAATCCAGACACTGGCCTTGGCCGGTTGTGATTGGGGCCAGCTATGACTTAGGCCTGTGGCCTGATTGCTTGCGAAAATAGATTTAAGATTTTTTCCTTCCTCCCAGGAGGAGCATTGACAGTTGTGCCCGAACCTATGGCTGTCAGTATTTTTAAAACTCAGAATAGCCAGTGCATTCTTTGAGCCTCCAGAATGCTGTGTGTGGATTAACTGTAGGGGCCCATGTCATTTGACATCTCTACACAAGCCTTTTACAGCTGGAGGGGAAGAATAGAAGTCCTCTACTTGTTAGCAAAACCTTTTTTTTTCACCCCACTATCAAACATGTGTAAATTGAGAGAGTAGATTGTGTTTTTCTTTTTCGTTATCACGTACATGATCTACTGGAGCAATGTCTTCATTCCTCTCCCTTGTCTTAACATGGTGCCAAGTATGACAGTCATAATTTGGAGTCTTTGATCTTGTTCCCAAACGCTGAAGCTCTTCAAATCTGACTAGAACAACTTTACTCAAAGCAAACTGTACTGTGAGATCAAGTTTTTACAACTAGTAGTTACTACAAGCTGTAAACCTGCTTATGTGAAAACTGTCATTGATTGTGTTCCACGGGGCAAATTACATTGACGTTCTTTTTTTTTTTTTTTTTTTTTTTTTTCATGTGCGCTTCACTTATCTTTTATTTGTGTGCATTTCTGAAGCCTTGGCTGCGTGGCTCAGTATGTGCAGTCAGACTGTCGCATTACAGGGTACGGTTTAGATTAGAGGTCTGGCTGTAGCTTCCCCCTCTTCCCCTCTCTGTGACTGCCAACACATAATTTACTTAATGAAATCCTGCCAAACCCTTTAGCTTCAAGATTTTTTGCAGATGTTGACAGGGAAGGACTTTGCAAATTATTGGAAATGTTCACTCCTGCATTTTTAATGAACGTCTTGCTTGCTGTGAAAGGGCCGACTTGTCGGGAGACGGGGGGGGGGGGGGAACAGTTGTCTTTGTTTGGGGAGCTGGTGTCTGGATGCCCGCGGTGGAGCAGTGTGGGTTACAGCCGAGCAAGTGTTGTGATTGAAACAGAAACTCCGGTGCCACATTATCCTGACAGAACACATTCTTCTCACGGACTCTGATCCACTGGGCCGATCGATAGAAAAACCATTGTTTGAACGGCAACTCTGTCCATCATCGCTGCTCCGCCTCCCAGCCTCGTGGAAACCGAATGCCCAGCTTTCGCTCTAAATTAGCCAGACCGATATGACTTGTAATAATAGAGTTTCTTGTTATCGTTCATTGGAAACCGAGCCCTCGACATAGCTTGAGTAGGTGGCAGGCCAAATTCGGTGCGAGAAAAGTGTGTCCACTGTGTAAAGAAAACAGCAAATTTAATAAAGGAATCGTTTAAAGTTTGCGTGCAATAGCTTTAAACTCCACAGAGCTGCCATGCGATCAGGTGAAAATTCACCAAATACAAGCCTCGAAGGACTGAACCCCTTCCCCCCCACAGTCCTAACCAGAGTAGGAAGTTAGGAGGCACAGCCAGGGGAGGGGTGAAGGAATGTGCAGGGTCTCCTCCACTCAAACACTCCAGCCTACTTGGCTCAAGCCTTTCTCACACACTAGCAAACAAATACATGTGCACTACTCACACACACACGCACACGAGCAAATGAAAAAGATTAGGTTGTACTAGGAGGTGAAAGAGCACAGCCACCCAGCAGGATGTTCCCTGGCTGTTTTGCTTTCGACGGTCCCTCAGACGCCGCCGGCCTGTAGATATGACACATTCACAAACATCCCCCACAGTTTTCACAGAGCTTTTACATGCCCTGAAAGACTCTCGCCGGCCTCGCTTGGATTTCCACCGTCGCTTGTGCTCTATGTTTCTGACACATTACAGAGCTTTGGAGGAAATGAGCAGCACATTTTTTTATTTTTTTTTTCCCCCTCTCGAAGAAAAAAAAGAGCTTTCTCCCTCAAACCTGCAGCCTCACTCATGCGCCCAGACGGCTCCTTCTTATTAGCCCCCTTAGCTTCCTGTGCTTTTTACACCCTCGGTTGTTTATTGATTTAATTTATGGATTCTGTTAGTTATCTCTTATCAAGAGTACAGCACTTTTCCTCCCGCGCAGGGTCATCCCGAAACAGAAACAGAGGGAAAGTGAGGAGGAAACGAATGACAATGTAAAGCATTCCCATTGTGACCAGTGAGATCTTGGCGACTGGATTCGGTTTCTTGAGCTCCCACAGTGTTTTCTCCCACCATCTATCTCTGTCTCCGTATCTCTCTTGGCAGAGAAAGGCCAGACCTCGGGGAGAAAAATCCATAGACATGTAAGAGCAGCTTCAGTTAGCGTGTCTGTCTGATAAAGCCGACTTTGATGGCAGTGATAGTCCAGACGCCAGCCTAAATGTGGCCTGCTTAGGGGTTATAGTCAGCCCGTGGGGGCCATTGTCTGCAGAATTAAAGTCATACCACACTCTGAGCGGGGAGTGGAGGCTTTTTTTTTTCTTCTTTTTTTTTATTTTTTGCTTTAGTTCCACTTTATTGTTCAAGTGTACAAGACGGTTGAATCAAATTGCATTGGGGTGGTAGCGAACCAAAACCATGAATTGGTTTTGAATTTTTACACGTTATGCACACCACCCTCCCCTCTCAACTCCAGACCACAGGCCCCTAGCCTACAACCCATCAGTTCATTGGTAGAGGCTAATAGCTGGAGGGGAATCTAATCCTTGGCACAGGATGAGAGACCGCCGCTCTCCTCCCCTCGACTGCTCTGCGTAAAGGGACTGGCAACAATGTTTTTCTTTTTTTCTTTTTTTTTTTTCCTTCTCTCCCCCTCTTGAGCAAAGTTTCCGAGGAATGTGTGCATCTCTGCCTGCTCCCCGCTCTGGATTAGGAGAGATGATGTATAATAGGGGTGGCCCCGGAGCTTGGTGGGGAGATGTTAGCACGGAGGGGAAGCTGTTGTTTGTCCGCCTGTCCCTGACACTCGGCCTCCCATTCATCTCACTCCAAGGCTGTGGAGCAGTGTTTACCCCGGGGCAGCTCTTTTCTGCGTCTCCCTCCGCTCTGCCCCCTCCTTTGCGTACTGTCTTTAAAAGCATTACTGGATGATCATCAAGGATTGCTATTGAAACTTTCAAGCCCTCATTTTTGTGTACTTAACAGTAATTATCCCGGCTCGCCCTCAAGTGCGGAGAACTCACAGCAGAGCGATCTGCTTATTTTCTATATGTAAACCTGCGGAAAAGTCTTCGGGGAAATTGCCTTTAACATAGGAGTTCTTAAGAGTTTGTCTTCAATGTAAACAGGGTCAGTTTTCTGTGTTGCTTGAGCAATGTCGTCTGAATGACTTAAATTTATGTTTTACTCCACTACATTCCTTTGTGGGTTTCTAATCCACACAATTCATTCTGGAGGCTCAACTTTGAGTAGTATGTTACTGTTCATAGTTAAGCATTTTCATCTGAAGGTTTTACTTGAGTATTGTTAGATTTTAGTTTGACTGTGTCGTATTATCTTCAGGCGGTCTTCTTTTTTCCCATGGAGAATTACAACAATAATAACTTTAACAAACCTGGAACACGGTTGAGTGTGTCACTTTGTTGTCAAAGTTCCAGTGAACTGATATCAACCTGTTGATGGATCTGAAGTCCTGCTTTCGGTGCTCTAATTCTGCCCAATCAGAAAGGCCACCGGGAAATAGAAAAATCAACATTTTGTCACCGTTTCCATGGAGCTCACGGCATGTTGTGGAAATCAAACAGCGCAGTGAAAATTCTCCACGGCAAACTATTGAAAATAAGAATAGAAAAGGTATTGCACCACTCCAGAAATAATTAGAAAAGAAAGTTGAATATTAAATAAGACAGGATAAAATTTAAGTACACAAATTTAAATAATATGTGCAAACTTGACAAGGCTTAACTGTGACTAATGTGAGCAAAGAAAGGATTAAATTATCCAAAACACAACAGATGCTATTTACAAGGGAGGCTGAAAGCCACCCTGTTTACTGTGCGGTTGTGCTTTTAACATTTGCAGATAGAAGAATTCAGGTCTATTTTCAATACACTAAAATATAATATTGTTTGTCTTCTATTTCTTTAAGCTGAAAGAAAAGCACTTTTGCACATTCCTACAGCGTGGACCAAATACCTGCTGCAGATTTATGTGTCTACACTTTTTTTTTTTTCTTACACTATCCCTGCGAGTGCGGTTACATAAGACACAACAGTTTGTGAACTCCTCACCTCTGGCTGCAGGAACAGGAAGTGTAGCGTCAATGCCGCAGCGGCGGCGGCGGCGGCGGCATCCACTAACTCTTAGACTGACACTAAGAGGAGAGGCTTTTGAGAATAAAATAACAATAATAACATGCGCTACTATTCTAATGGGTAAACGGAGCTGTTAAAAGGTGGCAGGGTTAAATGGATTCAGAGCACCAGTAATTGCTCCCAGCCGCCATGACTCCGCCCTGAGTAGACCCTCTGAAAACCCAACCTGGAGTCTCGGAGAGTTGGGTGTCCGTGCTGCGGTCGGCAGCGAGGCGCACACACGCCCTCTCTTCACCGCCTCCTGTCTGAACTTTTAAGGCTTGGTCTGAGCTCTGGTTTGGCGAGTATCTGCATTACTTTGTGGTCATATACTACTAATTAAACCTGGCTTCGTGCTCTCCTGTATCAATTTGGAAAAAGTAGATAAATAGTTGCAGAACATCCAGGCGCGGCTTCGGAGACTGCAAGTCTGTAAATGCTGGCTTGGCGTTGCAGCGTGTTTGTGGAAATTAAAGGTTTACACAAACTCGGCAATGGTACGAACGGTGGCGGCGGCAGCAAAAACAAGCTCCTGTGGACGCTTTGTGTTGCACAAAAACTGCATTTTAGCATGAATTCAGCTCGGTGTTGACGCAGTCTCAAAGCACTGGGCTCTGAATCCAATTTAACTAGATCACACAAATTCTGAACAAAAACTGAAGCGCCGCCGTTGATTTCCCTCAGGAACGTGTGCGCAGAGACACACGTAGACGCTAAACACAACAGAGCAACAGGAAAAGGCCCGGCTCTTAGTGTGCTCATTGTCTTCCGCCAGGCTCCGACTTAACACTAAATACATTTCTAACCTTTGTCCTGCTCATTCCTCTTCCTGATCCTCACAGCCTTTAGTGGCTATCTTTGCCCCCGGCTATGTGTGTGTGAAAACTAGACACTATTGACCAAATTGTTTTTTCCTTTATTCTTTTCTGTCTGAAAGGGAGGAGACGGTAGCCATTTGGTCTTTTGTGTTCCTGTGTGCAGTTTCAAAGTGAGTTTACCTTGATGTGTGGGCTCCATTTGATTTGAGACAATTGAGGGCCATAAACGAGTTGGGGCTGAGTTCTTTGTGTGGCCAAGTCGTGCTGCTGTAAAAGCCCAGCTCGGAGTGGAGGAGCTGGAGTGTGGAATTCACTAATGGCACATGCATGTTGGGGCCCCTGAAGAGAGGGGGTCATTTCAGCCATCAGTGTGTGCGCAAACACACAGAGAGCCTGTCTGCAGCTTCCCCCCCCCCACCTCCGCACATCCCCTCTCGCTCGCTCTTTTCCTCCCCCCCTCCGCAACGCAGAGAGCCTTGGACCAGCAGGCGTTTTTGTCTCTGCGAGTCTGGTCAACATTTTTGCTAATCTTTGTATAAACTTCACTAGTGTGGGTCACTCAGCAGAAAGGTTTAGTTAGGTGGGAGGTGAACAAGGCATTTTGTTGCAGCGCGGATCGGCGACGCTCCACCTTAAAGGCGTTTGTTAATAGGGCGGGCGGTCATTAAGCCCTGAGAGCAGAGAGACTGAAAGGAATGGGGCCACAGGCCCAGGCTTTAAATCCTCTGTGCCAATAGACTCTGTGAAGCAAAATAATGGCATCACTCTGTGTGTGAGTTAATGGGAGCTGATAGCATGAAGGCTGGGGGGTCAGCGGGTCACGGGCTTGTGCTAAGTTGTCAGGGAGCTGAATGCCGTCCCTGGGCCCACAGCAGGGGGAAGAGCTGGGCGGAGGGGGAGGGGGACCCCCCTGCTGGCCCTCTCCCATCACCCCCACCCTTGTGGAATGTGAGGAAGACGGAGAAGAGGAGAGAGGGGCTCCCTCATCCTCCAGGAGAAAAAGATGATGAGACAAATCTGAAAATATTGGAGTCTTGTTGTGTTCCGTAGTTTCCTCCTCATTTACCCTCATCTCCTCATACCTCAGATTTGAGTCAGCTTCTGAGAGCAGTCAGCAGTGTGTGTGTGTGTGTGTGTGTGTGTGTGTGTGTGTGTGTGTGTGTGTGTGTGTGTGTGTGTGTGTGTGTGTGTGTGTGTGTGTGTGCGCGCCTTCAGTGTGCTGAAGATCGAAGTCTACCCAGGGAGCGGTAACTCACTGCAGAGTGCTGAGGCCTGTCACTGAACAGAGTTCACCGACTGCAGCCATGAAAACTGAATTAAGAAGCTGATTTACTGGAGAGCGATGTTTGGAAACGAGATGCCAGCTTTGTTCCTCTGATTTTTTTTTCTTTTTAAGTTATTAAAACGTCTAACTCCCATTTATTTATTTTTTTTTTTAACTGTTGAAACCAGGTTTTTATTCCAGTTCCTGCAGAACAAACCAACAAAGATGCATTTACCAATTTTTTGGCACTTAGTGAAATCCTTATTTCATTTTCATGAACATGATCTGTCCTGAGCATGCATGTGTGAGCAGTGTGGAGTTTGTCTGTGCTATGTGGTTGTGTCTAATCGCCACAGTGCCCTCTTGAGGCAGAATGAGGCGAGTTCAGCTTCTCTGGCCTCACTACACCCTCCACCCCAGGATATGTATAGTAGCTTTTGTGTGTGTGTGTGTGTGTGCGTGTGTGTGTGTGTGTGTGTGAGCATTTGGCGGACATGCATGCAGTGGTATTTCTACAAGGTTTAGATTTCAATACAATGCCTCCGTCAGTATTTATAACGTGACCATCTGCTCAGAACAATGAAAAGAGATTGTTAATCCCTTTAAAACTCATCCCTTCCTTTTTACGATCCCCGTTTGCTTTTGTTTATGTGTCGTCTGACAGCCGTGTCTGTCTCTTCCAGATGCCAGTATGTCTCCCGATGCCCCCAAGCAGAGCCACTGGTGCAACGTGGCGTACTGGGAGCACCGTACCCGTGTGGGCCGCCTCTACACAGTGTATGAGCACTCCGTCAGCATCTTCTACGATCTACCTCAGGGCACGGGCTTCTGCCTGGGCCAGCTCAACCTGGAACACCGCAGCAGCACCGTTCAGCGCACGCGAGGCAAAATCGGCTACGGTATCCTCCTCAGCAAAGAGCCCGACGGCGTTTGGGCGTACAACCGCAGCGAGCACCCCATATTCGTCAACTCCCCGACTCTGGATGTGCCTAACAGCAGGACTCTGGTGGTGCGGAAGGTGATGCCAGGATACTCCATCAAGGTGTTTGACTATGAGCGCTCGTGTCTCCTGAGGCACGCCACCGACACGGACCTCCTGGACGGACCCTACGACCCCAACAGCGTGCGCATCAGCTTTGCTAAAGGCTGGGGCCCCTGCTACTCAAGACAGTTCATAACCTCCTGCCCCTGCTGGCTGGAGATTCTCCTCAACAACCATAGATAACACAGACGGACCCCACAAACTATCCCAAATATCATCTACCTAGATTTAATATAAAGTTTTATATATTATATGAAATATATATTATACTTGTAAATACGGAGTCATTTTTACAATGTAATTATTTATGTATGGTGCAATGTGTATATGGTCAAGAGGAAAAAAACGGAAAATGCACTTTGGCTTATATATATATATATATATATATATATATATATATATATATATATATATATATATATATATATATATATATATATATAAAGAATCTTTCAATACCAACTTGAGAAATTATACAGCAAAATTAGGATGAGCCTGGATTTGGTGTATAGTTTTCATATACTATTAATATCCAGACAAAAAGCTAACACCATTCACACATTGATAATAAAGTATTCGCATAATGAACTTTTCTGGTTTGGTGTGCATCATTAGCGCTTTCCTTCACATTCTGCGCTTCTCTTTCGTTTTATTGTCATTGTTTGATATGAAATGTTTCAGTGAGCTTCAGACAGCAGCAGTATACTATACCTTGGTTTATCTGGTGTGGAATATGTCTCTAGTCATGATAAAGTAGTTAGTATTACTTTGTTTACAAGGTTGGTGTGAAAATGTGCAAATGGAATGATGGCGAGGAATCTTAACAGGATGAAAATGTCACATCTGGTTTTCATAGCTTTAAATCCACATGGTGAGAACTTTCTGTTTTCATGAAGTGATGTGTATTTTCATTAAGAGTAGCGCGATGTCTACAGCATAGCTGATCGTATTTTTCTTTGATATAATTTACATTTCGTATCCAGACGTTTAAGAAAAGAATGCAACTCATCTGAACCGCATTTCCTTGAGGTCCTGCGGTGCCTCGGTGATGAGAGCTGAAGGGAGATTGTGTCGTGGAGGACAGTGTAGGAGGGAATGATGAAGCGGCCTTCCAGAGGTGTTCCCGCTCCAGCACGCCGTCGCCGGCCCCCGCGGCCTCAGATCTCCGCCGCCCGTCTCACGGCGGACGCCGTTATAGCTGACCAGGGACGCAGCGGCCTGAAACCGCCACAGTGATGCTGGAATGTATGCAGAGAAACCAAGAAGTTTTACAAGCCTACTGGAATCTTAAAAACTACAGCCAAGCTGGATGTGGTTTAGCTGGCTTCCTTCATAATTGCTGGTATTGGGTTGTCAGGTTGGCGGTGATGGTAGCGAGGTGGGGGTGGGGGTTGGGGGGGGGGGTGGAGCCTTTCTGCCAACATTCAGCAATGGAGGCATTCAGTGACACTCTGATTCTGGTTTAATGAGCACTGAACTGTGCAGTTTTTAGGATTTGTGTGTTTTCAAGTAAGTCCTCTCGCTGCTGGATGAGCTTTTTTTTTCTGTTTGTGCACAACATGAGGCAGAGACCTGATAGTGTTTTTTAAATAATAGACTGTTGTTTGTTGAAAATGTTTCATTCTGATGATGTGTGCCGCTGAGTGCAGCGTCTCTATCCGTCTTCCCCTTCCATAAAGGCTCAGACAAGCCTCCTCCAGGCCTGCTGTCTGTCTGGAGCCAAGACTGTGTAGAGTTCAAACAGCAGAGAGGAGTGGCTCCACTCCGCCTCTGTCTCTGCCTTCCCTCTCTTCACTACAACTGGGGGCCATTATCCTGCTCCTTTGTGTCTCTGTTATGGGAAAAGGGCCCACATCACCACCGGAGAGGAACTGGCAGACAATTATATGGGGTGGCGAGGAGCTAAGACACATAGTGAGCAGATTACACAAGCCACCACAGAGCGTATGAGAGGGGGCCTAATTAGACGGGGCTGGGGCGAAGCCAAGCGACAATACACATCTACTGTGGCTGCATCTCTGGGAAGGCGCCTGCTCCTCTGAGCTCCAGAGCGCGAATAGTTGTGGCAGGAGGAGGACTTTAACTCCGGGCGAGATAGAGGAAAAGCCATGTAAGCTGCTTTTGTGTGCTCCATGAGCTCAGGAATGGTATTGATTAGCAGGCCGCAGAACCTCACTCTTTTTTTTTTTTTTTTTTTGGAGAGATTTTCATCGCTCTAGGGCCCCCCCCCAAAAAAAAAAAAAAAAAAAAAATGTCAGTAACCCTCCATTTTGTTCGCTTGTTGGGGCGACATGCTGAGCTGTAGTTACACACAGGCAGTTACCTTTGACCATACAAATGTGCAACGCTGTGTGTGGATATATATGTATTTGTGCCTTTGTGCACTTTCAGTCTGTGAGTTTTGTGCGGACAACTGCTTTTTAAAGCCCTGAATTCTGAAACCCTGTTATTATGGCTTGTGTCCTGCCAAAGCCTCAGTACATTCCTTTGACTGTGAATTCTTGTCTGTGAGCCTCCTCTAAAGGTCTGGTCCTCCCGTGTTCGCAGTTCGGAGCGGAGAAGGTTCGATCGTCGCAGACGAGACACGAAACGTTCGCGCTCGGTGGAAACCAAAGGTACGAAAATATCCCGAACCCGGGATCGAATGAGAGGCGATTCTCTCCCGTTGTTCTCGGTGGAACGTCGAGGCAGATGTAAAAGTCAGCCTCACAAAGTTAGTAGGTCATTTGAGCCGGGCAGATGTGGAAACGACGCAGCTTGCTACTACTTCTGATGACCCCGGTCCGGCACATCTGGCCCCAGTAAAGAGCACAGTGAGGTAATAATAGCACCTTTTGAAACGGAGAGAGATTACACAGAGCGCCCGAAACACTTCCTGCTCTCTGTCTCTCATGAACGGCGGCCCGCGGAAGTCTTCTCACCTTGGCTGAGGGTGTTAATTACAGCTCCTCGCAGCTGCCGTGCTCGCCACTTATTGGGCGTGCTGACACATGCGAGCGTACAGGGGATCCACGCTCTCAGAGGGGATTATGGCCTAGCACGCAGGGTGCGATGGGATAAGGGAGACGTTTTCTGTAAGATGGGGTTTTTTTTTGCTTTAAATAAGCTCAAAACAGCAAAAAAAATGACAGTAGATGGCTGAGGTGCTTTGCTTTACACGTTCATTGTGTCACAGTACAGTGCATTCATTAGGTAGGAGCACAAATACTTTTACATTCTTCATTAAAATGCTTTTCATGATTGTATATAAATTACTGAGTAGTACTGTCATTTACAAAAAAAATACAGTAAATACAACTTACTGGACTCATTTTATGCAACTGCAAATCCTTAAAATCATAAACTGCACAGATCATCAAAGTTACCTGTTGCACACACAAAAAGCCTGATTGAAGGGCCACCAAGCCACCAGCTTCTGATTTTTAAGCTGCAACTTCAAACATTTCTCCCGAATAAGGCCAAGTGTGTCTGCTCCATGTTAATGTTATCTGGTTGGTCAGTCAGTCATGTGGCTCCTTCCAGTTCCAGGCTTCACATTCAACATGCATCCTTTCTCCATGGTCTTATCTTGCTCTCTCTTTTTTTGTGCATGAAATTCACATAAATCAGTCTAGAATGGAATAGAATAGAATAACTATATTAATCCCAGAGGAAAATCCCTTTATGCATTGCTCCACACACCGCATAAACAGAAAATAGATGAATATCAAACTGATAAGATCCGAACAAAGACGTCACTCAGTCTACTTGGAATCCACAAAATTCAGAGAAAATCCAGAAAAGCTTCGTATAGAGGACGTTTCTGTTGACAAAGAAGGCATTGTTTATGACGAACTCATGTTAAAACAGTGTTTTGATTGACCTATTTCTTTATATTTTATCATTTTTAACTTGATCAGGTTTTTGAAAAGATATTTAATGAACCGTAGACATTTCCATAATCTCCTTGTCTATCTCACCTCTGAAAGATCAGTAAACATTTAGAATTGTCAGTATTTACATGTTATTAAGTCTTTATGTGCCTGCTTCGCTGAAATGAGCTGAACACATCTTGCTGAAAGGCAACAGTATCTCAGAATGGAGTCTTGTCACTTTTGAGGAAGTTGTTTCACCAATCTGCTGCTTCTTCTGCTCTTGGACTGAATGCAGGGAGTCTGGCGGCACCGCTCTGAGCTGAATATTCATATTACTGGTCAGGTTGACACAAGCTTGTTTGCATGTTAGCTCAAGTGAAATTCTCTGCAACATTTTAAGGATTAAATTTCACTTACATACGGTCGACAGCAATGGAGTTTTTGTAACTTTTATTATCTCCATAAAAGCAGTGCTTTATGCTTCATTCTGTCCTCACAAAGGACATTTTTCTGATTGTATTTTCTGAATGACAGGCCGTGATTGTGCTGCTGTGCTGCAGGCCTCTCCCCGAGCCTGGAATAGAGCATTGAGTAAGCATTTAGGTGGTTTTTCAGAAGCCAAATGCAGCCTGGTCCTGGTGCTCTTTTGCAGATCCCACCCTCCCCTCAGTAATTACAGGGTGCGCAGGGGCCTCTCTGACGTATGAAAAAGGATTTATTTTAGTGAGTTTCCACAGAGGTTAAAAGAACGCCACAGTGTGAGCACATACACATCACGGACACACACGCACACACGCCGGCGCGTACCCTTCAGCTCTATTCTGACAGCATTTATCAACCAGTCGACGGCTCCTGTGCTCACATCACAGGATCTTATTGTGGCTCTCGCACAGCTTATAAACCGAATTAGCATGTTAAAACCTCTCAGCTGCTGTTTGAAACCTCACATCGTGTTGTCAGTCAACTTGTGTTTGAGCGCCGCTTTGAAGAGCAGAAATGCACGGTCGGACAGAATGAAGTTACACGCTGTCTCTGCAGCAAATGTTTCTTTCTTGAGTGCACAGGCATGACACGGCTCACTCTCTCTAACCTAAACCAGGATGTTAGAGCAGAAAGTCCTTTAAAAGTTCATTTTTTCCCCCCCCCCCCGCTCTCCAGGTACAGCTGCGATTCTCTGTTTGCATGTGGAGTTTCGCTGATGATAGGAAAAATATGTTTACTGTAATCTGAATGATATAATCTCTGAAATCTCTGTAATTTAGGCTATACCAACCTTTAATAGAGCTGCATTAAGGGCTATAATCAAATCCTTCTAGACCCCTGTGCCTAAAATGTGAGGCAATGGCACATGGATGCATTATATGCGCTGCATCCATGCTGAGATACACATTTTAATGAGTGTGGTTGGGGCTGCCTGAGGGTTTTTTTTTTTTTTGGAAATGTGGCTCTGAGAGAACCAAACACGAATCACTTTTACACTTTGTGCAAAGTAACGCTGAATACATTCACTTAACACTGAGTGTCACATGTTTAGAGAAGTAATCCTATATATTAAAGTGTGTCACGCTCGCTGATCTCGCCAAGGGCTCAACAACTTTTTTCCACGGGCCCGGTTTGTCCTTTTAGAAGTCTGACTGAGGTTTTTTTTTTTTTTTTTTTTTTCGTTCTTTCTTTCTTTTTTTCCAAGGGGCTGTAAAAGAGAAGATCTAGGAACGCCCCCCCCCCCCCCTCTTTTTTTTTTTTTTTTTTTTTCTCTTCTGCAGGCCTCCTAATATGTTCCATATTGTGAGTTTAAATGGGGTGGACTCAGGAAATGCAGTCACACTGCTTTACCTTCCAAGCTTCCAGTCTGAGGTTTGGCCTGCAGTGGCGGCGGTTGTGCGGACCGGGGCTGATTGGGCGGCTGGGGCTGCCGAGCCGAGGCGGTTAGGCTCGGCCATGTGGGCTTCGCTTCCTCCATCTCCTCGGGAGCCGGGAGATGTCCACGTCGCTGATTCGGTCTTCGCTCGTTTCTCTGCCTGCAGAGGAGAGACCTCGTCTGGTGCAGACCGTGCATTAATGACTGCAGCTCACATAATTTCACCCTCTTCGTATTTCCGAAAGCCGCGGCAATCTGAGACGTCGAGTAGAAAACTGCAGCCGGGGGGGCCCGTTAGCGCCGTCAGGCTTCAAGGCAGCTGACGGAGAGAAACATTAGCCTATAGCTCCCTCTACACCCCGACGCAAACACAGTTTCTCAGTGTTTTCTGCCTTTTAACTAATATAAGCGAAGTTGGTAATTTGACAGAGGAAAGAACGCGAGCTTAGCTCCATCAAAACCTCCCTGCCAACAAATGTAGCTAAGCTAATTGTTTCGTTAATGCCTCGAACTGAGCCAGCTTGCTAAGTTTAATCAAGGAGGGAAACAGAGGGAAACATTAGCTCAGCTCCATCTCACAAAAACTTTTTTTTTACTCTCCCTGAATGTGGTTTTGAGGGGTTTGTTTTCTACTTTTTTTAAAAAACCGTTTAGAATGAATTTTAAACAACCATGCTCAGTTTAACACAAATATCAGCGCTATTTACGTTTCAAAGGCATGTGTGTTGCCTCAGTGTTCATCCAAATGTATCTTTAAGTGTTATTCACATTTTCTGGGGCTTTCTGCTCTATTTTAGAGCAACACGATTGATCTCAACCAGAGTGGGTTTTGCCATAACACAGAAATGAATCATCGGCGTATTTGATGAAGTGTTGACTCTGGATGTGACGTCTCCACGGCTGAAAAGGAAGCCCGCAACACTGGAGACGGAGCGGATTCAGCGCAGAAACACATTCCTCATCTGTGGCTTTGTTTAGGAAATAGGCATAATGTTGTTGGCTCAAATAACAGAAACAGTAGAAATGTCCCTTTGAGAGCTTGTATGTTTTTACTTTGACCTGATTTGGAAGTTTAATCACTATTTCAACTTTCAACATTATATTACAAATAGCGTTTTGTGCTTCCACTTCAGCGTATCATGTGTTTCTGTCTACTTCTCCAAGGAGTCTAAGCTGTTGGCATTCGCCCCTCACTGAAGACAAAGGCTGCGTCAGGAATCTCTTTTGCTTTCGGAGTGTTGTGATATTTCCATGTAGTTTACAGCCAGAGCTTTTGAAGCAGGCCTCGGTTGTTTGGCTTTGTGTAGCTGTAGAAGTGCTGCGCCGGGCAGCGTGGCGCTGGCTCTCACAGCGCACCTCTGAGAAGAGTGAAGATGAGTGAGGAGGCTCAAATTCCAGCCCAGAGGTCAGGTTTCGCATTCCTGGGGCACACACCACCGCCTGTCTCCACACTGACATACCTGCTGAGTGTATGAGTGCCAGAGAGGGGCCAGGAATGTGTGTGTGTGTGTGTGTGTGTGTGTGTGTGTGTGTGTGTGTGTGTGTGTGTGTGTGTGTGTGTGTGTGTCTGTGCGTGTACACATGCATGTGATATGGTGTGTTTTTCATTCAGACCAATGTGTCAAGCTGAACTTATTACATTCCATCATCTGACTTACATACAGAGACGCAACAAAGCAAACAAAGTAGTGAGCTGTTTCTCTCTCTCTCTCTCCCTCGCTCTCTCTTTCTCTCTCTCTCTCGTGTGATACAAAGAAAAAACACACACTGAGGAGAACTGGCCCACCAAAATCAGACCGTGCTCTCGGTACTCTGCACACGGCATTCACAATCAGCTCAGAGTGGACGTTCAAAAAAAAAAAGAAGAGGAGAGGAAAAAGAAACTTCAAGGCTCCTCGCTGTCTCCTCTCAGCTGCTGCTCTTGAAACACCGAGGGGTCCGGAGAGGAGAAACCGCTGCTGCCGTGTGGCCGTATTTCTCTGCGAGAGCTTCGCTACACAAAACCAACGTCTCTGCGCTCGTCCCGTGTGATTTTCATGAAAGGAGGGTCTGAAATACCATTCCAGCCGCACTCAATGGTTTTCATTATTTTAACAACAGTGTTTATTTCACTGTCTTTGAGCTGTGCTCCGATGAGCAACATGAGTTGGCCAACAAACATCCAAATCGCTAATTACATCCAAGTGATGCCTCCTTTTTTAATTTGCAAATATAGATACAACATGAATGTTTAAGCTCAGAGCTGCAGGAAGAGTTTCACATTTTTTTTGCACCGTTTTCAACAATAAAACAGCTAAAACGCATCAGAACGACCTCGCTGGCCTGTGTGAAAGCTTTACGGGCCACAACATCGCCTGGGATGTTAAAAGCATGATGACCGTGCTGCTTTAAATTTATGTCAGGCTTGGCAGCCTCGGTACAGTGTAACTTTACATTCAATACTCCCCTCTTTGCCAATACAGCTCCAGTAGACAAGGCAGCTTCTGGCCAGGAACTGTTGGCTCATCTGCTCAATAGTATGGATCAGCAACACAATACCTCCCAGCAGTGACTTATCAGTCCTTTTTATGTTCGTTTTTGGAGACCATTTTATCAAGTTAAGTCAAATTAAACTTTTTTTTTTTTTTTTTTTTCCACAAGGCAGAGACTTTACCCAAAGGGACAACACCCAGGATCTTTTGTGAGGTCCCATGAGACCGTATCAGCGTCCCCCCCGGGGGCTTCCCAACCAACGAGAGCAGCCAGTGTTAATAACATGTCTTATTTTCTCGAGGGCCGTGCAACATGATCCCCATCTGACATTCCTGGGCTTTTGTTTGTCTCCATTTCCACCGCGCTCCAGCCCCGACCGCTTCACTCGTCCCGTGCCATCCCATATGAGGCTGTTTAACATCTTAATCTGCTGCTGTCTTTCATCTGGCTCCTGTTAAAGCCTTAACAGAAAGATTGTGAATGCTAACTTCTGTCAGCACCTCGCTGTAAAAGAGAGGGGAGCGGTGGTGAGAGGAGCAGACGGAGGTTCAGGAAAGCACAGAGGAGTGCAGGTTATATTTGCTCGGTGGTGAAAGGAACAGGTCCTGCTTTCTTACTTAAATGCCCAGGAATCAGATCTTAAATTATTCATTACCAAAAATGTCAGAGAACAGGTATTCTAACTGAAAAGAAAGATTAAGGATAGAATGGAAAAGTTGACTGTTTTGATATTTGTACATATATAACAAAAAAAAACTACTCGGTTTCAAGCAAAAAGCAATAATGAAGTTTTATTTGTAATGATTTTAGTTTCTGGTTTAAAGACAAAAAAGAAAAGCTATTATGAAATATTAAAATGTTTTGAGATACTTTATTTTTAGATTATTAATGACTTCCAAGCTAGAAAGGCTCAGATGTCTTTTTTTATTTATTATTTATTTAAATCAAAAGAAACATGAACTTTTCCAGAGTTTGGGATTTGTATTAAATGAAGCTGTATATTGACAACACAAACAGACAGTCTCGCTGTTTCCAGACCTGCAGGAAGCCTGACAAGAGGTCAAAGTTCAAATCAAATGATCCATGATATGATGAATGTGATTCTTTGATTTCCATTTGAAAATATTATTCTAAAGGGCAGCTACTAGTTGGATGACAAGTCCAAGAATGAAAAAGTAATAGAATGGAGCAGCGTGAAAGAGAAATACTGAGACAAAACATATCACAGCTACAATCATGCAGGGACGGAGTTTCCAAAGTGGACTCTGAATATCATGTTTTATCTTTGGTTTTTTTTTCTTCTTTTTTCCTGAATACCCAGGGTAGGTTGAGATTCACGCTCAAAACTCAACTTCTGCCTTGAGTTCACTTATTTCTTTACATTTTTTCATGTTTCATGTTCTCATTTTGTAGCACTGAATCAGCTCGTGGCGCTGTTAAATGAATTACAACCTGCAATGGAGAAGCAAGATCAGTGGCGTCTGAACAAGATCAATATTTAACCGAATTAATATTTGCTTTAAACCAGTTACTGTTCTTAACCTTCCGGTCAGCCAGTTTGGCCTTCATGCGGAAATTTCTTTCAAACTTCTGAGTCACAGCTCCTCCAGCCTTACATGGATAGTTGTGTTTCCCCTCCTGTAATCCATCGTGCCGATCAAATACCTGGGTGTATGACAAGCGTCGGTTTTCTGATAACTCCCCTCTCCGTCTGGCTCCTACCTGTTAAGGCGAAACATGGACGGAGGAGGCGAGCCAGCTACAATTACTTAGTTGTGTGTGCGGCTCTTGTCAGCTGCGTGCTGAGCGCAGTTGCGGCGCGGTTCTCACAGATTCCTCTGCAGATTTATGTGAACGCCCATCCCCTCGCCTGTGGCAGCAGGTAGGGATGGCGGCAGCCTGTCAGAGCCAGAGGCCTGATGATGTTCTTACAGCCATTAACAAGGCGACTGATTGCTAATAGGAATGAGCCCGCAGCTAGAAAAGGCTGGGTCAGCTTCGGCACGGCGGGACTGTGTACATAAGACAGCCGGGGGATTGTCGTTAGGAGGATAAAAACGCTGAACATAAAGCAGCACGCAGATCAATGCACTCTGTGTGCCATCACTGAGCCATCTCCGCTCTCCGCTGGCATTCCTCTAATTGCTTGAGTCATTTTTTTTTTTTTTCTTCTTCAGCCTGTATGAACAAAATGAAGCAATCCCGGGGAATTAATATAAATGCTGTAATAACTGCCCTCGGGACTTTTCAGAGTCATGATAATAGCAGGCGCCTCGCAATCAGAGAGAAAAAGAAAATCCTCATTACACTTGCTCGTGCATTCTTCCTGAATGGCAGACATGCAGCGGCTTGTCGCCTCTGCCTGAAGTCTACAGACTCATCCGCGCTGCTGCCTCTCATTCCTCAATGGGCTGCGATCAAAGGAGGGTCGGAATTATCTGTTTGAGTGGGATGTAATGACATTTTGTTGATAATGTGTTTTTTTTTTGGGGGGGGGGGGGGGGGGATGACCTGCATGTTCACATGTGGCCGATCACCCGTGGATGACAGTTTTGCATGGATGTTTAGCCACTGGTTGCAGATCGGATCGCGTTGTAAGGAAATGGTAGACTTGTCTTCTTCTGCAAACACACAGTTTGTGTGATTTTGAAGAGCTCCCTGGGGCGGGTTTGAAACGAGGGCAAGGTAAAGTCGGTCCTCAGAGATGGTTTATTTTTGCTGGCACAGGCACCTTTTTGGGCACAACCAGGCATCTGCTAGTATTTCAGGTCTCTGGCACGGCCTCAGTCGGTGAGGTACAGTATCAGGGGATTTCTCCCCTCTGGCGGTGGCTCCCATCCAGCCTAAGAGGCTTGTTCACATCTAAAGAGAGGCCTCCTGTGTCAATGTGATCACTGTGTGAGAATACAAGAGAATAGGCAGGTGGTTGTTTTAGCAGAACAGGCTGGAGACGCGCCGGCCGAGGCCGATCGGACTCGCTGCACCACGAGTCAAAGAGCTGTTTTATTTTGTTTTGACTGGACAAATATTTGTGAGTCCGTTATGAGGTTACACCTACAGACACGGGCTTAAGGAGACAGTTGGAGTTTGTTTTCATCTTTTTCATCTTTCCCTTGCTGTTCCCCTCCTCTTTCCCGACTCTAACACTCATCTGCACCCCCCCCCCCCCCCCGCCCCCCGCCCCCCGCCTCTCTCTCCAGCAGAGTTTTTAATATCAAAGTGCGCAGTCTGACAGGGGTAAGTCTCAAACAAGGGCTCTTTTGTTGGGGCTCCCTCCAACCGGCCAGGAACGACAAGAACTTGTCAACCCTTGTTCAGCTAGAAAGGAAGATGAAGACAGGGGAAAAAGGGGCCGGGACAGAATTGGCTCTTCTACAACGTACAAAAGGGATTATTTAGGTGTCTGGCAGTGACGATGAAACTGAATAACTTAATTTCAGCTTATTAAGGAGCAGACATGCTCTAGATATGAAAACACTATTCATTTTTCAGATTCCCCTTATATTTAATATCATTATGTCTAATAGGGACACGGCGTCTCTGTCTCTGTCTGTCGAAGAAGCCGACGACTGTTGCGCCAAGAAAAATGCAGTACACTTACAGCTCGTCAGGTTTCCACACAATATCTTGCTTAAAGGTGTCCTGCGTCAGGCAGGTTTTTGAAAGTAACTCCGAACAAAAATTCAAGAGCAGTTCTTAAAGGAAAGTACAGTTTATGGTATAAACCAGGGGTCTGCATCCTGTGGCTCTTCAGTCGCCCTGAAGTGGCTCCATGAAACTTTCACAACATGAAAAATAAAGGTACACATAAAACTGGGGGGAAAAAAACACAAGAAATTGGGAAAATATGATGAAATGCCTTAAAAAAAAACTCTGAAATGTCTGGAGTTTCTAAAAAAATATCCTTAAATATGGTTGGAAAAAGCATAAAAAAACTGCTTGATAAGAAGTGAAATGGTTAAAACAGCAAAAATTTCAAAATTGTCAACAAAAAAGAGGAGCAAAATTGTTAAAATCAGGTTCAAAAATAGGTTAAATGTAATAAAATGTTCATTATCCTGAACTCTAGTTAAAGCCTTAAAAATGCATCACACAGTATAGTTTTTGCATGTGCGTCAAAACTACATATGAAATGTCATAGGCCTCATTAGCCTCATTTTAAAGGTTAAATATGTTTTGTGACTCCAAAGTAACTGCACTTGGCTGAAAGTAACAAACATGACTCAATAAACAACAAACAGTGTGAAATGGTTTTCTGTTTATGTCATCCCATAATGCACTGGAAAGAGGACACTGACAGCATTTCACATATTCAAAGCAGAACTCCGTACTGTCTCACGAAAACAAATTGGAGGTTATTTTAATTCTTGTTGCTACAACACTTCTCAAAATTGTTTGGGCAGAGTCTTGTTTACCACCGAGTGGCTTCCTCTCCTCTTTCAACAACAGCTTGTGTACATCTGGGCTGTGAGGAGCGGCACTGCTGGGACAACAAATGCTCCTCAAATGTTCTCGCCCTTCTTATTTCATTCTATTTCATTTTGTTTTCATTTTTTTTGCTGACAGAAGTGTTTCTACAGAGGCTAATTCATCTGGTACAATGTGGTGACGTTTTGAGCCTCGTTTTGATCTTGCTTGAGCAACAACTAACTGTCAGTTGTATTTATGCAGAAAATTGTATTCCTTTGGAAAAAAATTACATACTGCTGAGTTTAGTTGTTTATTATTAATGCTGAGATCTTCTGAAGGCTGTTCTCACATGGCACACTGACTGAAAACAGCTGAAGGAGCTATGTTGCCAGGACTGGACGGTGTTTTGAGTCACCGGTTTTGGAAGTCATGTTTTACCGTAACAAAGCTGCTTTTGGCCATAATGCACTTGTAAGTAATTACTGTAATTGAATGACTCAGTTCTGATCACTAAAGTTCAGTTAATCTTGTTACTTGTCACTTTACTGGTAAATAAAAGCCGCTGTCCCTCTCTTTCCTGCCCTCTTTAAGTGTCATCTGCTACTGTTTGCATCAAGGATGTCAACCCTATGGCCCGGGGGCCAAAACTCGTCCAGCAGAAGGTCTAATCGGGCACAACGAAGAATTTTGGGAAATGTCAAGATGACAAAGAACATAGTGAGCGGCATTTTTAATAACTGGAACTGTGGTTGATGATTTAGGGTGTCAGGGTAATTTAGTGAAACCGCACATGCTGAAGGCAGAAAAATACCCCAAACAGAGAGACTTGGTTTTGTGACATGTTAAACCTGAACACACTGTCAGCGACGGCATCATGCTGAAATTGGACTTGTTTTGCCTTTATAAAGTTCATGTTGTTCAGAATCTGTACAAATATAATGAAACAAATGTACATTTTAAAAATAAAATAATAATATAGTATCAATATAATACAGTATATTTTATTTATTCCTGATGTCACACAGCAATGACAGTAATAAAGTCTGAATTACTTTACATTAGTTAGAAAAGCAGCAAAAGCAGCAGGAATAGTTTAGTCAAATTACCAGGGACTTTTCTGATTCCCTTTATTAATTGGTTGTAAAACTTTATTAAAGCGACACAGTAAACACTTCTGTTAGCGGGACTGATATTGAACATTAAAGTGAAGGATGGTAGGAGGGCAGCCCCTACATTGAGGAACTTGTAAGAATTTTCTGAAGAATCCTCCCTGAGGCCGGAGGAAAATATGATGCCCTCAGCTCTTGTGACATACCACAGCACTATTTATGCTTCTGTTTATGATTGCAGCTTTGATGTGCCACTTGACAAAGATCTTCATGCAGATTTCAGGGCAGATATTGAGCTTGTTCCCACGGATGTGAAGGCCGAGATGATGCCGGAGCTGAAAGGGGATGATTTGTTCTGGTGGTTTAACAATCTGTGCAGCATTAGAACTTTCTTTTTTTTTTTTTCAAAGTTAATTTGTGTCCACACCAGAAAGCATGGAGGATGTGCTCATATAGCAACATGGTAACTGTTCAAGACCTTCTAAATATCTGCGCTAAAAACGCTACTTCAAACAAACCAGTATCGGCAAGGTGGCAAATTATTTTTTTTCAGACGTGTTACGTATAAACTTTGTTTGACCTCGGCCTGTAAAGAATGTCCCTATGAGCCGTGTTTTGGGCCGCTGGTATGAAAATGTGCGTTTACAGCGAGCTGTAATGTACACAGAGGGAGAAGGGAGCAGGAGAGCTGCTGGCTGGAGGCCAGCTCGAGCCCCAGATGTGCAGCATTGTTTGGGCCTTGTTCCGTGTTGTAAGTGTGCAGCGAGGAACCGGCTACCGGACACACACTGAGGGATCTGGACGGCAGATGACCGCCCGCCGCTCCCGGTGGAGATAAACTGAAGACTATTAGGGATGTTGAAAATGAAAGCATTAAGAAAAATAAGATGTCCTGACGGAGAAAGATGTTTCCAATAGGGAAACATATGGTCCAACAACAGTGTGGGAAACTCAGCAGGCCTCACGCTGAAACTGCCACCCTTCAAAGCCGGATTTTAGTCTTCGTTTGATCATGTCAGAGTGAATCTAATTCATCAGGTGAAGTCTGATGTTGTATGACCTTTTCTGTGCCGTCATGCTAAACATGCTTGTTTCCTTCAGTGAGATCTTCAGATCAGATAGCTTTGGTGTTCAGAAATGTCATCATACCATGACAGGATACACCAAGATCCTCTTTAATGGTGCTGTCTGGAAGAGCCCATACGGAGGAAGGGATGCATGGATTGTCTTGCAACTTACCAACGTGTTGAGATTAAGGAAATATGCAATTTGTTAGTAGTTCGTTGATATTGGTATGTGCTATGTTATGATATTTTGGTTGGTTTGAATTGTGTTTCAAATCATCTGGTGAATGATGATGATGTTGTATTTCTTATAATAGCATAGACGTCACAGTGTTTGGCCTCCTTGCTGTAGCAAACCCGCTGCTGTTGGTTGATGTGCATTAATATAAAAATGTGTAGAAATGTGAAAAAAACTCAGCTTTAGCATCAGTAGTGTATGCAGAAAATTAGTGCAAATGAGAATATGTTTGAAAAACACTCAATTAGTTGAGTGAGTCATATTTAACACACTTTTTGCAAATAATTCTGAATTTCAGAATTCTAGTGCACAATAATATATACCATAGGCAACCTCTAAGGAGGATCAAGATCATTTAATGAATTTTTTGATCAGAAATATGAGTTGTTTTCATTACTTTACACCAACTTGTGCATCTAAATAAAAAAACTGAGCGTGAATAGAGGTAATCTCTATTTGTTGCATTAGAATGTTGGTAAACTTAACATTTTGTGTTCAAACTGCTTTAAAAAACTGTTCACACGTCAACAAAAACAAATGTTTGATTGTTTCTTTTCTATGTATCTGTTCTTCATCTTGTTTTATGTGTTGAGAAATTCCCCGGCGTCGACTCTGACTGTGGGTGTGTAAGTTGTAATAGTGTGACTGCTGCACGAAGCCAAAGCTTCTCAGCTTGATGTATTTCCGCATTCATTATTTCAGGTTTTCCCTTCATGAATCTGCGCTCTGAGAGAGCTCGTCCTCCTCGTGCCTCGATTTTCCCTTTTTTTTCCATGTGGTCATGGAGATCGCCGCCCGTTCCCACACCGCCAGAGCGGCGAAGCTAGAAGAGGTAACGGCTTGTCCACCTTCCCGCTGACTTGTTTGTTTTCCACCTTCCACTTCACACGGGGAATCAAACCTTACTATTTTAAGAGTCTTAAAGGGGGGAAAATACTCCACCCAGCAGTTATGCAACATGAAAACATTCAAAATGTTCCACATTTCCTTCACGTGGGCTTCTTCAAGAATGACCAAAAGTACTCAATGAGCACCTGGCGAGTCGGTTTCCATTGGACGGGCACAGCGAATGCACAGTGCCGGAGTGGAAGTGTTCTGTCATGGTTCAACATGACGAGAGACTGTACAGAGCTTTACATTTCTCTGTGTGACGGATGAACTAATTGGGAGTGAACCGGACTGGCTGAAAGGACACACATTCATCAATGAAATACTTTGAGAGTGAGGCTCGCTGCGATTACCTACAATGGAAAGTTTTTCTGCAGTCGGCCAAATTAAAGAAAAGTCAGAGTGTCAGTTTTCCTTCCCCCGAGTTCTCTCCGTGTTCTCACGGATAAAATTTTCCATTTGTGTTTCGTGCGCTTCGATCCAAACTTGTCCTCCTTTCCCTCTACCCCCCCCCCCCCCCTTGTTGTTTTCTTCCTACTGCCTCACACATACACACACATATACACACACACACACACACACACACAGCCGCGCACTCACGCACATACATAATAAACATACTAGCTGATGACCTGGCTAATGCTTGTTCCTTGTCTAAAGAGCAGAGATAAAGACAGAGAGGAAAGTGGCGAGTGCTGCAGCAGACCCCCCCCCCCCCCCCTCCCCTCCCCTCCCCTCCTGTCCTCCCCAAGGGGATCGGATGTTCTCAGCCGTTATAAGCAAGCAAAGCTGGCGGCCGGCAGACCGTCTGGCTCCAGCGCAGCCCGGGCACACAGACAATGCCAGACCTTCTGTCATGAGGTTTGCTTTCACTGAGGTCAGCTAAACAAGCCTCTGGGCCCTAAACACAGCTATGTGCACGAGCGCTCCTCCATCCTCGCAACGAGCACATCTGAACACACTCGGCCCACGATGCCTTTTTTTTTTTTTTTTTTTTTTTTTTTTTTTTCCACCCCTACCTTAAGGCAACGGTGTCGGCCTCCTCTTGTTTGTGTTGTCTGTGTCTGTGTTTGCAGTGTCACTCTGTCCTGCAGTCACACTCGGAGGAGACGCCACCGGGTGACCCACCAACCCCCCCCCCACCTCCACTCTTGCCAACATTCTCTGCATGCCACCGCACTTTAATTGGAGTATTACTATACATTATTGCTGGTGTATTGTTAACACCGTGTCACCAGCAACTGTCAGAGCGAGCTGCAATAACCAGCGTTACACGTCCCAGAATATCACGCCACTGGTGAGCGCCTCCAGCCAGCTGTGCACCGCTGCTGACAGTTTATTTTGGCAGCTGTGGTTATCAGACACTTCATCGTTTCAGACTCTTCGCGTCATGGTCGGCCTGTAACTTTTGGTGGCTCGTCACCGACATAACCAGCAGGGTGTCGTGTGGTATAGAACCCATAACATGAAGTGTGTAACTTTGTGTTCAGCTGAATAAATGACTGGACGTTCCATTATGAAGATTAGAGATTGTCAGAGAGATTTTATTGTTTACACATTGTGCGTTTCATTTTTTTTCATATGTCACAAATGGTCTGGAGAAATACCTGCCAATATGTCAACAGAATCTCAGCTGCGTCATTCAATTTTCATATTTTCCAACTCTTACACAGTTGTTCCTGTGTTTCTTCAGTGGTGCTTCAGATTTTCACACAGCATGAGAATATCATTCACTGTATAATCTGGATCAGATTATTTTCCATATCATTTGACAGTATGTTGCTGTCATGAGGCCACAGAATCTGTACTGATATTGTGAAGGCTAGAGGAAGGTGGACTGCACATCCCTCTAGCACTTCAATCAGTATTGGTGTGAATATGTTTGGTGACTGTTTATGGTTTAATTTTTTTAAAATATATTTGGTTGTGGATATTCTGCCTTTGGTGAAATGTTTTGAAATGGTTTTTTTCTTTGTGATTTGACCTGCATGGGCTGCAGGGGAGAGTCACACCTGAAGTCCGTAAGGCTGATTGGAGCTGCAGTAGAGAGTTTGTGGCACAGGAGAGGGGAGGCTGTGAGGAGAGCCTTTGTTTTTGCCGCAATAACCTCTTGTTTCTCTCTCTGCAAAGGAAAAATTTTGGAAGTTTGGTGGACTGATCTTTTTTTTTTTTTTTTTTGTCTTGCTGTTTTTGATGCAGCCAAATAAATATTTTCTCATTTTGAGAACCTTGGACTCATTTAAGTTTTTTTTTCCTTCCACTCACGCTGCCTGCCATCCTAGAGCATAGGCAACATGTTTTAGAGGAGTAATAATAAATGAAGTAAAAAAAAAAGTTTGTATTAAACATAAAAAGGCTTTTGAGCAGTGTTTTGCTGCACAGTTCATTTTTTTATGATCATTAATTTACTTTATAAAACCATTATATCCATAATCATGCAAACTCTGTCATTTTCGGCAACCAATGCAAGTGAGCTGCAAGTGTTAGGTTGTTTTATGGCAGCAGTGTGTGTTTCTGTTTGAAGAGAGAGAGAGAGAGAGAGAGAGAGGAGGCCTGTCAGACGACTCCGGTGCGCTGTGTTTGGGGATGAGTCGGCCCTCAGAAGAGTAACTTTTTGTGAGTGAGTTATTCCAGCTGAGGCTCTTTTGTAGCCTGCTGCTTTAGATTTCACAGTCCATCCCCGCTCCTCTCTCCCAGCAAGCATCTCAGAACGGACTCCCCCCCCCCCCCCCCCCCCCCCCCCCCCCTCCTCCATTACTACCTCCGTACTACACACACACAATGACGCTCACACACCTCACACTAAAATAGCAACACACCACAACAGGTGTTTACACTCGCTCGTCTGTCCTCACAGGTTCCTGCTTGATTTATGAGGGATGGGGGGGGGGGGAAATTAAGTGTGAAGGATTATGTTGTGTTTGAGACTCTGGCGAGACCTGCAGGGTGTGAGGTGTTCTCTCTAACAGCCAAGTGAACGTGAACCCTCTGATAGACAAACTTTAACGGCTATGAATCACGCTCACAATTACCCATGACGTGTGCTGTCATGTTTATTAAAGGTACATTGACCTGAAAATACTGTAAACTACAACTGCCAAGACAGCAGCGGCGTCAAATCAAACCGTCAAACTGTGGTGGCTGTTTCGCTTGATCTGAGACAAATAACTGATTATTTCAAAAATCTCTTTCTTTTTACCTTCCAATATCTGTCAAAGTGTGCCCTCCCGAAGGAGCTAGGAATGCATTTTGGAATCAAGCAGGAGTCGTACACAGTCTTAATCGGCGTACATGAAAGATCCCGGGACGAGGGTTTGAGCCAGAGCAACAAACAAGCCTGCCATTTAAAACTGAGAAGCCTGCAGCGCCGTCTCCAGAGAAGTGAAATAACAACTACGCTCAAACGTTTCCTTTCATCCTGCCTCCCCTTTGGCCCGCTCCCACTTTGCTTTCTAGTCCATCCTTCCCTCCTATGTCTCCTTCCCTTCCTTCTCACCCACTCCTGTTTTTTATCACTCCCCTTTTCTCTGAATGAGCTGCCCTCGGATTACTGGGGGTTTGCGGAGGTCTATCAGAAACATGTGTGGAGGTTTGGAGGCGGCTGATGGGAAGGCCTCCGTCAAGCCGCTCGCCCTCATTTCTCCCAAAAGGGCCAGAAGCCGGTGGGGAAGAAAAACTCTCAGCCAGTTCAAAGGCAGAAACTCACTGGCTTTTTACAGGATATTATTTTCCACCGAATGGATAAACAGGAAAAACTTCTCACCCTTGAGCACTCTCTGTAAAATACAGGAGCCAGTTGGAAAGCTGGGCCGTTCAGCTTCCAGCCTGTGAATGTTTCCCTCTCTGCCTCTAATGCTCTCTGTGTTCGCTTGCTGATTACGCTGTCAGAGAGATAGCATCGGGGGATTTTGGATGAGAAGATATGATGAATCTTCATGTTGATACATACTTGATTTTTTTTTTTTTTTAAGAAGAATGATGCCTTGCAGTTTGTGTTTTTCTGACTGAACATGTCTCATCAGGAATGTGTTGATTTAAGTGTCAATAATGGAGAAATTCAATGATGCAAATTTCATTGTGAATTCCCCTTTAAGAGCAAACTCTTAATCAAATGTTACGTTGCCCCCTTGTGGACTCTTCCAGTACTGCACAAGCAGGCACACACTGAAAGAGCAGTTTCGAAAACAAAACATTTTAATGAATGTTGAAACGATGTGTGAATGGTTTTTCTGTGTATTTATGTGTTTGTGTGTAACTGTATATCCAAAAGATAAAAAGCTGCTGTCTGGTAAGTAGTAGTAGTAATAACAACAACAATAATAAAAAACCATTACTATTTTTTTTTCCAGAATCAATCATCATCCTTCACGTTTACAATTTGAGTAAGGAAATACATTTATTCCACTTTTTTTTTTCAGATGAATGAAAAATGAAAAATACCTAAAATGCAAATAAACCTCAAAGCAAGAGTGCAGGCAAACAGGCCTTAAAGCAGGGATGTCAAACACATGCCCTATATGATCCACTGCATTTGTTTTTGATAGAAATAACTGCTATTTCTGAATTGTTAGATATAAATACACAGTTTTAGTAATAGAGGCAAGAATGATACAACACTGTGACCCTCACTGTTATATCTTGATACCTTATTGCTCATGAAATAACATTGACATCAGCTACTCTGCTACTGCTAAGGTTAAATGTGTGACGTTCAGGTTTGAAGAAATCTACATTTTTACTCTGTCACACAATCCAGACTGAACTTTTCTAAATCCAGCAAGGCGAGAGATGAGTCAGCTGTAGAGTTCCATTCATTGCTCCTTTCTCTCCTCTTGAACTGAGGACAAACTCAACAATAGAGGGAGGTGACTCTTAGAGGGTTGTTGTAGTTAATAACTAAGAACCAAAAATTCACATCGGCTGGCAAACTGGCAAAGTCGTAGCTCACTACCACCATCTACTGGCACAAAAGAGACATGATTAAATGTTACATACTGTACCTTTAAAGTAGTCACTACACGTAGGGTGGGGACCTAAATCAAAGCATGTCTGAAATGCTGTTTTTTCCAGTTCTGGTGTATGAGATGTGACTGGATTTGTCAGACTTTTTGCACATTTAACACATCTGTGTAGAGGTTTTTTGCTGTTTAACAAGATCATATCCAGATGCCAAAACTTTTAAACCAATTCTTGTTCAAATTCACTGGCCGTTGTAAGCGCTTGTTTAAAACCAAACAGGCCGTTCTTGATGTAATCTCCACACTGCCGAAGCAAGAAAAGTATTCCCGCTCTCTCTTTCAGCTTCTGAGCTGAGTGAGTGCATGAGAACGAGCCTGAAAGGGGAATGGAAAAATCCACGGCATTTAGGTAAAGCCATGTCATAAAGGCAACACTAATGAGCCGGAGGTTTTAAGAGAGCAAGCGGAGGAGGGAGGAAATGGTTTACATATGGATTTGAAAGAGCACAGGCATCACAGCTATGTTGTGTATGTAATGAAGCAAAGTAATCCTGGAGCACACGTCCCTCCCCTGCTGCTCTACCGCCCAGTGTCCTTTCAGTTACTTAAAGAAGTAGCTCAACTTCTCTAAAAGTAACTTAACTCTGATCAGCAAAACTCATTTGTTTACAAGACTGGTTTTACACTGCGCATAGGGATTTATGAAGAATCAGTATTTGTCCATGTTGCTTCTAAAACCTCAGATCAAAAACAACCTCACAGCAAAAAAGGGCAATGGGGAAAGTTCCATTGTTTCTATAAGCATGGATTCCTGGTGTTGGAGTTCAGAAAGTGAGTGAAAACTGCAACAAACCTTCTAACATTTCACTGTTGCCAGCAATTTGTCTGTATCTAACATCCTTCCTCTCCGAGGGGCCGGCATGAAGACTAATATTTTGAGATCAGTTTTTATGCCTCTGTGTGCTAAACCGCTTAAGTTCTGCAAATGTATGGATTGACCAGAGGCTACGCATGATAATGATAATGCATAATAGATAAATGGGAGTATGGCTGAGAACTACAACGAGCTCTGATTGCTTTCTTTTCCTTGAGCCACATTAAATCATCCTCCAGGCCACATTAAACGCTACTCCCATTCAGAAAATAATAGGACTGTATTTCTAATGACTGATAGTACCTGAAAGAAGACTAAATCCCAAACACATAAAAGATGTTTTAGGATCATTTGGCTGCTTCATTCCCACATGAAATATAGACAAGTTACCATAAGATATACCTGCTATTAAAGTCAAGATAATGCTGAAGTAATTTGTTTTTCTTTATTGAAATGGATACAGTTTGAAAACAGTGTTATAGCTAAAGTTGAAATGAAATTATAAAAACTGCATTTTTTTTACCTCAACTATCAAACTATCATAAGGAATGAAATCACAGATTAAACAGAAAAGTCCTATACTGCAACACTTTGTTTTCCTCCTTATGACCCAAAGAGCTCTCACATCCTGCTCTAACAGACTGATGGGAACTGATGACGGTCTGCACTGGAGGCAAGAGAAGACAGGATCCACGCTGAACAGGTTCCCTGGTCCACCATAGGGCAAATACACTCACACACTAAATACACCTTGAAGGCAATTTTGTCCTCATGCATGTTTTTTGACTGTGGGAGGAAACCAACACATGCACAGGGAGAACATACAAACTCCACTCAGAAAGACAGTATTTGAACCCATGACTAGAGGGAAATACTTCATTACACTGACTCATTTTCAAAATGCATATGTTAATCTACATTTGTGAATTCATATTCCACATGTTTTTTTTTTTATTTTTTTTATTTTCGAAGCAGTTCATCAGTCGTCCCAACAGCACGAAAATGCTGCAACATGAAAGATGCCCAACTGGAAGCATTGGCATCGGCTTTCATCTGTAGTAGCTGTAATCTATTCCCATGCCTAGATAAACACTAGCTTAGCTTTATAAAAGCTGCCTGCTGCTGGCTGCGTGCTGGCATGTTGGTATTTTAATCCAGATGTTTTGTTGCTGCTTTCCTCATTGTTCATTCTGACGGAAAGGTTGTTTTGTGCAAGCTATAAGTGAAATGTTACTAAAGTCTCAGTGTTGCATACATTCTTCACTTCAACCGCTAAGTTGAAACAGCAGAGGGGATTCGGTTGTGTGTGAGCGGGAGAGCATGTTGTTTTTGTTTGTTATTTTAAAGATAGTGCTTCTTTTATGTGACACATTATTAGGGAAAGTTCGGCCCTTCAGATTTAATCTCCTTTTATCCCTCCACATCTGCGCCTCCTTCATGTGCGTCCGCTTTTGATTTCGAGATGCGGTCCAGACGCTCGTCTGACATGCGCACGCAAACGAACCTCTAAAGGTCACTCCATTCACAGATTTCAGTCAGAGCTGATCACGATCTGCATTAAAGAGTTTCAGTTGTTGGTGGAATTGCAGCAGAAGCACAATGGCGTCACCGGTAACTCGGCCCAGTCAGATTCAGACTCGTGGACTCCATCCATGCTTGGAAGTTCTGTCTTCTGCGTCACGATTTTCTCTGAGTCAGATTTGACTGTGATGTTTAATGTCTGCTGCCGTACCGACTTAACTTGCAGAAAGTGCATTTTGAAACAGAGTTATGCAGATCTGATTGCATCTCTTGGAAGGCTGAAAAAGACTTTTTCCAAGGACTGTCGGACATCACACAGCGAAGTTTCAAACAAATACAGTGCCTTGATGTATGACGAGAAAACGTCCTACAAAGGTAACTTCTGCTAATATAGTCGCACTAATGAAAACCCATTTTCAGGATACAGTAAAAGAGATCAAAAAGTTCACAATTGCTTGCATACTAATACTAATGAGAACGCATTATAAGGAAACACCCAAAATAGTGATGAGTCCAATAAGAGCCCTGCACTGCCTGCAGCTCTCTGAAATAAGCAAGTTTTAATGTTCAAGAGTAATGCTTAATTATCCATACATGGCCATTTACAAGCATTTTGCCACAGGGCTTCAGCTTCACAACAATCCCCGGTCTAATAGAAGATAGCATTATTGCATGCAGTCAGAATTATTCACTGCATTACCCACGATTCATAGCATGTATTAACACAGCCAATTTCATGCATATGGATACAGTGGGTCTTAGCGGGGGAGCTCCTGATTGCTCTGAAACTAATTTCACAATCATTAGTTTTGGTGGTGCTGTGAGTGACAGAGTGTATTTACCAGATTTTGGAAAATGACAAGTTCCACCAGCTCTGTGCTGGAAATTTTTTGAGATGAACGTCAGCTTTTGCGTGGCATCAGGAGGAACTTCGCTGTCACTTTGGGATAAATTGATTTATTTTAAACACACAGGCAAAATTAAGCTTAAGGAAAATGAATTCCTGCCTGTCACTTGCATGATGTAGGCAGTTTTCAAAGGGAGTTGTCAACAGAGGAGCCCTTTCTAGATACAGGCCAGGAGCTTGAGGTGGGTGCAGGCCAAACAGAAAGCCATTTCGCCTGGAGGTGAAGTTAATGAATCATGGCCAAGTGCTGCATTCCCATATGTAAGATGAGGAGATATTTTGCAAAGCCTCTGAATCAACTTAATGCTGTTATGGGCCATTGTTCACAATAAACATGTAAATTGTGTTTATGGAATAGCATATAAGTCAATGGGTCAATGGCACCGATTCACAAATAAATTATAATCACAGCATGTTGTCAACATACTGGTGCCTCGGTAAAGGGGAAAAGTGAGACAAATCACAACATAACAGAGAAGAAAAAAAAACAGTAATAAAAATAGGAGAAAACAAAAAAGGCAAAAGGTGACGATGGATTGATGAAAACTTTTTCAAAACAAAAGTTTGACCTATTGTGGCAGAAAGAATTTAAATGTGTTACAATAACAATAGTGTCCAGTCCTCATAAATGCCATAAAAAGCTGTGGCAGTATGCCAGTCGCTCACATCGTGATCCTCCGTTTAGCATTTACGAACTCCTGAATAGTTCTGCAGCTGAATGAAGTTTCCATTAATCCAAAAAGACTCAGCTGTGTTTTCTGTAGTTCTGAGTGTGCATTTGCTATTGTAGTAACAGGTCTGAGCCACTAGGTGGGGGTATTTTGTTTATATTACTTGAAGTATGCCTGCTGCAATTCAGTCGCTGGACCAACTTGTGAATTTAAGTGGAAAATCAAACTTTATTTCTCAAGTTGGAACTCAAGAGAATATAAAAAAAAATACTGTGGCAAACAAAGATAAAATATTACTCAAATGAAGACTGAAAATCAGGATCTCAGATGTGTATGGCGATTTAAGGATATCTTTATTAAGCATTTTATGGCTGTAAACACTTTTCAAATGCTTTTTTAAATATATAAAATGGCAAGCTAACTTTTTGTTTCTGACTAAGAACGTATTTTGGTTCAAAATGTGAATGATGGATGATATAAAATGAGATGACTGGATCCTGCCATTCATCCATCAACCCTCAAGACACACTTTAATCACACTAGAGAGGTGGGTGGGACCGAAACAGATTTTATTTTATTTATTTATATATATAGTTATTTTGTAGATCAAGTCACAAAGTGATTAACAGAAATAAAAAGACAAATTAATAACCATCATGAACACAATACAAAAAATAAGGACCTAACACAGTTTTAAAAAAAAAAAGGTCAGAAAATGTAATTAAAAAGATGTGAGAGTCTGAGCCCAGTCATAGTTTGTTTCCAAACAATATTGATTTTGAATTGCTTTTTCTTTCCATTCTTATTTTAAAATTCCATTTCAAGTATATGTCTGTGTTATATGTCGCATCCATGTGCTTATTGATAAATCTGCCATTTGGTAAAAGGCAGCTCATTTATTTGAATCCAATATGTTGAAGCACTGAGACAATCAAAACCTGCAGTGCTTGGGGTTTGAATGATAAACACTGGCTCTTAGATAGGTTTAAAAGTGCAGTTGTGTTGTGGCGAGCACCCTGGCCTCCCATCAGGAATATCCTGCTGACCTGTCCATTATGAATCCTGCCTTCACCCACAGTCAGCTGGGAGTGTTGGCTAAAGTGTTCTGATGTTAGATGATGTTTTAAGAGGCTCTGGTGAAAGGAGCAGTCCAGAAGATAAATATGATGAGAGGTTTTCCTTTTTGCAGGGTTGGTTTAAATCTGCAGCTGAGGAGAATTTGGATACATAACCCAGACTACCCTACTCAGCATATAGCAGCTGGAAGATGGTGAAGATAATGCTGATAGCTTCATGTTGGATATTAGATGAAAACAATCCAGATCAAACTAACGACAGAGCAGATTCAGAGTCTCTTTCCTTATTGAAGGACTTTTTACATTTACACTTTACACACTTGAATACTTGGTTGTTGTTGTTCTTTAATATGCATCACAGAAGTCTGTATGGTCAACCATGTAGGCATATGGGATGAAAAAAAAGAACACAAGAGACTAATAATCCACTCAACGGTGAGGAGGCAGGCTGAAATGAGGATGTGACGGTCACAGGAGGAGGATCTGAGGGTGCTTCGGTTCACAGGGAGGGACGGCGAGGGGAGGTCACCGGCCCAGATTTGGAGGTGCCACCGTCTGGGGAGAGATTGATGGCTGCGAGCAACAGATAACAGCTTGCAGTGTGAAGAGAGATTAAAAAAGGAGGCAGAAATTGCAGGGGGAGCTAGACCCCACCCACATGGTGCTGCACCGAACGGCCACTTCTAACAGTCTATAATTAGCTGCTGAGGCGATTACAGGTTTGTGAAGGGTAAATGTGACCTCTTATTTTTTTTAATCATACAATACGCAGGAAGCTATCATCTCTTCCCACAGAATGTGTGCTTGTAGCAGAACAGTGATCAAAAGTGGAGACTTGAAGAGTTCTTCAGTGGGTTTGGTTTCACGGCACTTGAGATGTCACTACAATTTGTACGGGCACACAAAAGATTATTTACACTAATTGCTACTTCATCCTTGTCAGAGTGTTGCTGTGACAGCAGCCCAGCTGATCGGGCCCCTCCGCCACCCTGTGCTCGGTTCCCACAGAGTCCATGAGCAGTCCGTCACAATGCCATTGTTGTCCATCAGACTGTCTGCAGTCATTACTTATGCAGTCAGCCGCCGTGCCTTTTGTCCAAAATCATTCTTTACTTTGTCCCGAAGACCTTCTCCTGCCTGCTGCGGCCCATCTGCCCCCCTGTCTGACACGCACTGCACGAGCCCCCCCATTTCTCTCTCTCTCTCTCACACACACACACACACACACACACAGATACACAAAAGCTCTCCCCACCAGCTGTCCAGCTCTGGTCCTCTGGCAGTAGAAGGTGCAAACTGTCTGAAAACTGAAGAAGAAATCCGTGCTCACTGCTCTCCAGTCTGCTTCACTGACGTAAGGCGGGGGTGTATCGAGCACAGACAAAAGCTTTTCTAGCTCTGACTGCATTCCATAGAATGTTTCTATTGATGTAAAAAAATCCATATAAACTACTGATCAACAGCAGAGAGCTTTTAGATCCTTGTTTGAAACATCTAGTTCTCAAAAGACTGGAGCGAACAACCTTTTTACAACATTGTGAAATTAAACTTGCCATTTCTATATTGTGCATGCTTGAACATATAAACATTAAAATTTTAAATATAACTTTTTATAGTGATTGATCCCCTGAAATATATGCCCTTAATGCAGTTTAGACCTAAAAACAGACAGAAATGATTCAAAGAACTGATTAAACACTAAGTTTCTCAGCTGATAAATTCATAAATAAAATGTTGTCATTACTAACGCCGTAAGTCCTTCAGTGTTTCCCTGCAGTGAACAGCACGTACTTTCACATACGGTCACCAGCTGTAATTCCTCCGCAGAGGGTCATGAAGGTGTCCTTTAATATTAATTTACAAGTGACCCTGCCAAGATAGCTGTAATATTTATTTAAGAAGAAGGAAGTAAGAAGTCATGCCAAGTACTTGCATAAAAATAGACATCAGTCATTGATAGAGGTTATAAATAGAGAGAAGGAAAGAGGGGCTGGTCCAGGACAGCATATTTATAGCTCAGGCACATTGCTGTTTACTGGAGGCAGCAGTCAGAGCTCCACTTATCAATAACAACCATAAAACCCTCAAATACCACTGAATGCACAGTCACCGCCCTCGTCCATTTCTGGAAAGATGCATCAGAAGTGAAATTAAATCACTTTTATGAGGGGATCAAAGGGATTACTTCTAGGGGTCTTCTATTCAGGGACACAGTAAATGCAAAAGTTGGATCACTTTTCAGTGTTGACATATCTCTGATTACAACATTTTTTCCATTTCCAAGGAGGGATGTTGAATAGGTTCAAGCATACAGCAGTGTTTCACAGGAGTAAAGCTGTCCACTGACACTGACAACATGTTTATGGGAAAACTGACGGTATATTTTTTTAGCACACAGAGTAAAAAAGATGAAGAATTACTTACAAGTCGTAGATTTATAGAAAGGCTGTCTTATCTACTTTTCTAAAAAAAAAAATTGGTCAAATCATACACATGCTGTTTTTTTCTTTATAGACTTGTACATCATTATTATTATTGTGAGTATAATGATTATTTATATAGAAAAGAACAGAAAATAGTGAAATATATACTTGGTTAATTCATACAATCCACAAAAATCAATAAATATGTTGCCATTTGTAGCCTTGTAAGTCCTTCAGTGTTTTCCCTGTGATAACTAAACTTTCACATACTCTTAACTGCGGTGTGCATTTTTTAATCCATATCCATGTTCATTTAACTTCTTTAAATTTTACTTGCAAAAGTGTTTTTATTTGATGTAGAAATCTAATCAAGGGCAGATCCAAATAACTTGAATGTATACTTTTTATTTATATACTGTGTGTTTAGCAACATATTGATCAAGATGAGGTATCAGAGAAAATGTGGAGTGTTTATTCTCACCCAAATAAAGGGAGTGGGATTAAATAAATTGTGTGTTATTATTCAGGTACACATAAATGTGAAATGTTTGTTTTATGTATATTACAATTAAGTTTATATAACATGTATTTGTGTTGTAGTCAAGAAAATCTAACCTGAGATCTTGAACAGTGCACTATAGCACTAAAAGCGGGGTTTTCCTTTTGTTCAATCTTTAAGGTCATTAGTGTTTATAATATGATCAACAAGTTAAAGGCTTCATTTCTTTTCCTTTTTTAATTTTGATGTTTAATCCTGGCAGTGGGGAGCTGAATGTGTCCCACAGTCACAGGTGGAGGAGGGGCAGGAGGGGCAGACTGGGCAGACTGGCCGGCAGGCAGGCAGGAGGTGCTGCTCTCTCCTCCTCCCACAGACGGACAGACACCTCAACTTTAGCGGAGCGACTCGAGCCGCCGCCGCTGAGCCCCGGCAGCCTCCAGCCACCGGGAGGAAGCGAACAAGCTAGCCTTGTCGGAGCACCGAACCGCACCGCCCGCAGTCCCGGATATCGTCTGAATCGAAGCGGAGAGTCGTGACCAGCCGTTCCAGTTCCCATTAAAAATGTCTATATTACCGTTCACTCCTCCGATTGTGAAGCGGCTCCTGGGCTGGAAGAAAGGGGAGCAGAACGGCCAGGAGGAGAAATGGTGCGAGAAGGCAGTCAAAAGTCTGGTGAAGAAGTTGAAAAGGACGGGGCAGCTGGACGAGCTGGAAAAGGCCATCACAACACAGAATATCAACACGAAATGCTTAACCATACCCAGGTAAAAACACACCGAGCGGCTGCACCGGAGAAACTTAGCCACAAGCTAGGCTAGGCTAGGCTACTCGACGGCTAGTGTTAGCAAAGCGGTTAGCATATTAGCCCGAGCTAATATTAGCCATCAATTCCTTTGTTGAAGATGTTTTGGACGGCTTCTTATCATTACCCAGAGTCGGCATAGTTGCCGTATTTTATTTATTTATTTATTTTGTCTCAAGAGTATCTGTTTCAAATCGAGGCTTTGTTTATACTAATTATTTATCGCTTGGTGTCAAGTGTCCTCTACAATATCGAGCAGCTAACATTAGCTGCTCAACTTAACCCGCTTTCTTGTTGAGTTAAAAACCACACATTATGCACATACGAGCTGCCATCAGGCAAGCTTTTAGAAGTCAGAAATTAATCTGTAATGCATATCAGCTAACGGTAGATTGTTGAGACCTGGTGCGCTTTAGTCCATACATTTAAGTCTGTTATGTCATTTTCAACGATACATTACACAACGAGCGCGCCCGGCAGACTCAACCTGTCAGCGGATTCGATGGTGTTGTGTACATTACAGATATAGTACTGATCACAGATCAGATCTGACCTGCTGACATGGTCCCTGTGGCGCATATAGCCCACATAAACATGTCCACAACTCACACGTGTGATAAACAGGAGAAGGAGTAGTTTGACGGATCTGAACTGTGACTCAGAGAGGATGTTTAGACTGAAGTGTGAGTGTGTGTACTGTGGGAAAGTTGGTGTAAGTGTTCAGTTTGGGATTCCCCATACGGGACACCGATGTATCCGTGAAGTGGGACGGTTGATCAGTGCATTCTATCAAACTCAGTCTGCAAGGCCCTTGATAGAAGTACCAGAAACTAAAATTTTATGCACATACTAGGGATGAAGGCATGGGACAAAAACTAATGGGGGGGATATTTGGTGCCTTTAATAAAAACTCAAATCCTCAGTATATACATTTGAGGTGTTGTCACAAGACATACAAGGAAACATCAAATGGGACAGGTCAAAGATCCATATTGATTCTTTTGCTTGCATGGACTTTCTTTAGCTCATGTGCTCTATTGGAATGTCAAGGAATTTCAGATTAATGGAGGAAGGTGGTTTCACACTTTCAGGGCAGTGTGATTGGGAAGGCACTGCCATTTGATCACAAGAAAGTCACAGAAACATTGTAAAAACCAAGCCAAAGCATATTCCAACAAGAAATACAATGATGTTGAAAGATCCATTATGGTGATGGGTTGGAACTTAAAAGCCTATTTGTTGTAAGGTTGGAGCAGAGTAGAACTCGGTGTGATTGATGAAGACAAAAAAAATGTAGAGGCAGCATAAAATTTCTGAGCTCTGACTGGAAAAACAGCAAATCTTTTTCAAATCAACCTGAGCAGTTTGATAGATTCATAACGTTGAAAGAGGTCCCAGATTTATTTTGGTTTTAAAAGTCTCCATGTTAATCAGCTCAAGATTTACCTGGTTTTGAGCTGCTGGAGCCGATCCCAGCTAACAGTGGGCGAAGGCAGAGTGCACCCAGAACTCCCCAGTCAGGGCATCAGTTCATCGCCCAGGTCCTCAATGAACATAATCAATCGACAGACATTGTTAACTTCATTATCTGTGCAATAGATGAAGTGGAACATATGACCAGTTTGTTTAAAAAAAAAATCCTAGTGAGTCTCCTTTGTAACCAAGTCTGTCAACAAATAATTATACACAATTAGCTCAAGCAAATTGAATTAATTTGGGTTAAACGATGCAATTAAATGTTCACTTAGTTTCAGCAAATGTTTCTAATTGGCAGTGATTGTATTTTCTCAAATATGATTGCATAATCATCTTTCTAAAAGTCAGCTGTGGCGAGAAAGTATGAGTCTGTAATGTCATTGCATCATTTCTGTCTTGGCAGCTGTTTTTGTCGTTGACACATTTACTGTTTCGTTTTCTTTTTGAATTCAACAAAGAGCATCTTGGTCCAGAAGCAGTGAGACCTTGATTCTTCATGATAGATGATTGAAAGCGGTTGTTTCTTGGCTGGTTGCATCCAAAACTGAGAGTCCTCCATCAGGTTGCTGAAGACAGAGCATGGGTGGTAGCGTGCATTATGAACTCGCCCTAAGTTGCCGGGAATGCGCTCGGGGCTCCGGGAAGGGCGTGGGCCACTGTTTGGATTGCGCTTCACGTCCGATGGGTTCGTGGAGCTGCAACAGCTTCCCGGCTATCTGTTGCGGATGCAGTGAGTCAGTGATTCTGGGCTACAGCAGGCCTGCGTGGAGCCGTACTTTCATCACCTCCTCTAATGTGGCTCACAGAGAAAGGAGTTTGTCAGCAATTAACGTGGTCAAGTGCCTGAGGTGGCCGCTGCTGGAGTGGATTTAACCAGCAGGAAATTATTATGTACTAAAGTGCCTGAACTGTGAAACTGAGGCCAGCTCCATTTCTTCCATTTGCTGAATATGGACAGATTTATAATACCGATGATGCCAACTTCTGTTTCTCACATGGTTGGGTATAGAAAAAACATACTTTGCTTGATGCTTTTGTGTTTTTGTTTTTCCATATTTAAAGTGGTTCTTTAATTAAACTTGGTATAAAGACAGATTGTCAAGTAAATATGATCAATATCATGTTGCTGGGTTCAACCTTTAAACTCCACATTAGTGCATATTACAACAAAATTTGTGTTGATGCATGAAAATGATAAGGCTGATTGAAAATTGTATCATTTTTTTCTTGACCTGGAAGCAGACAGTAAACAGCAGTGGTTAGGAAAACAAGCTTTTCACACAAGTACGCTGGTTCAATACGCTGGTTCAAACCCCTCTGAACCACTGTGAGTCTCTGCACAAATGACATTTCCCCCTTTCTGAATAGAAATACATCACATTTTCTCTGTAATGATTGTAGTTGCCTCAGAGATTTTTAATCCGAGGAGCTTTCTCTCACTTCCTGGCTTTTTAAGTACAGGATTAGTGTTGAGACACTCAGGAATCTTTAGGTGAAAGCAGAACAGTTGTTTTGTCCGCTGAACAGGAAGGTTGCTTGGGTCCAGCTGTGTGCCACAATCAGAAGTGTTCATCGTGTCTAGCTGGAGAGAAAAGATGAAGGCAGAGCCAACCTCGGCTAAGCGTGGGAAAGCTGACCTCAGCTGACCCAGCAAATATACCATCCATGCAGAAATTGAACCGTCCTATTCACTTGCCTTGGTTTATGGGCTCCAGTGCTTCTCATGTAACTGCAAAACTGAATTGAAAAGTAGAAGTGAGTCTGAATGAGCTGGATGCAGTGTCAGGCTGAAGGTTGGTGACCCACTTGTGATGGAGGATTCAGGCTGAAAAGACGGTTCAGTTTCAGCGAGTTTGATATCTGAAATAAAATGACATGTAAATATAAAGAGTCTTCTCAGTTTGATCAGCTTTTGTGCGTGTGTAAATGGAGTTTCATCCACTTCATGTCAGGCCTGTGGAAGCTGTTGAAATGAAAAATGATCAGTTATGTAATGTTTTCATTGTGATTAAACCACCACGGTCCAGTAGAATCTCTGTAAAGGGACCTGTGTTTCTCGGTGTTTTACGTTGTTTAAAGTGTTTTTCAACATGCAATTCAGAAGTAGGTGAAGACACGAACACTGTGTGAGTCATACTGAATGACTTTTTTTTTTTTTTTTTTTTTTTTGGTTTTGTATTTAACCAAAATTAGAAACTTATTTAGATCCTCTTTTAACCCAGCGCGTCATTTTGACATCTTATTTCAGGAAATAAAAGTAAAATTGCTTTAAGTTCTGCTTCATGTCTGTAAACTTGGTGGTAAAGAAGCATTGCAGAGTGATTGTGTTTAATTTGTGTTTACCCTGAGCCTGTGCCGGTGTCTTTCAGGTCTCTAGATGGCCGGCTGCAGGTTTCCCACAGGAAAGGTCTTCCTCATGTGATCTACTGCCGCTTGTGGCGCTGGCCAGACCTGCAGTCCCACCATGAGCTGAGGGCGGTCGACCACTGTGAATTTGCCTTCCACACCAAGAAAGATGAAGTGTGTGTGAATCCGTACCACTACCAGAGGGTGGAGACGCCAAGTAAGTGTCGGCGATTGCTACTTTGATCCCGCTGATTGTTTGAAATAATGATTTTCACTCAGCCCTGCTCAGAACTGATAGCGGTCTCTTGGCGTTTTCAGTTTTGCCTCCTGTCCTTGTGCCACGACATACCGACATCCCCGCTGAATTCCCACCGCTGGATGACTACAGCCCTTCCATCCCTGAAAACACCAATTTCCCCGCAGGCATTGAGCCCCAGAGTAATTATATTCCTGGTGAGAAAAACCTATGTGAATTATGGGAGCGAATAGATCTGTGATCAGATAGTACATCTATTCCTGGTAATGAAAGCTATTCCTGAAAAATGTGACTGTGACACCTGAAGCCTAATTGTACTTCTGTACTTGTGCTGCAGAAACTCCCCCACCAGGTTACCTGAGTGAAGATGGTGAGACGAACGATCACCAGCTCAACCACAGCATGGACACAGGTGAGTCGCACGTGACCGCAGCCGACGCTCACGCTGATCTAATTACACCTTATCATGTTCGTGACGCAGCCCTCTATTACGGCTCTATTTCAGGTTCACCCACCCTGTCACCCAACCCTGTGTCACCCGCAAACAGCAATCTTGGTAAGAAAATCAAAGAGGTCAGCTTTCCTCACTGAACATATCATTCATTATCTGTACGCGTCTCTACGTGCAGCACATGCAGTCATATTACAAATGTCACGTATTTATTCAGAGTGGTACTTTTTTTTTTCCTTCTTTTTTAAGAATCTTCTTTACCTCCTGATATGGACATTATTACTTGAAACACTGTAACAGTAATAACTAAGGCAGGAGTATCCAATGAAGGGAAGAGAGACTTGTTCAGCTTCTCCTTTCTACAGTTTGCTTTACACTCTCTCTGTTGTTATAAGTTGTCATGTGAGGAGATCAAAACAAGTAAATTTCGAATGAGTAAGAAATAGTCTGTTAAAGTAGAGAGAGAGAAAGTTGTTGTTGTGCCTCTATTAATATGCACTCTGTTTCTATTAACCCACGATCATTATTAGTAGTGGTGATGAGGGTTTGCTGGGCCCCAGAAGAGTTTGTGATTTCAATTGTCCCATGTTTGAATTGATTTTTTTTTTTAATTACAATAGAACCTGATTTTTAACTTGCGGGCCGCATTTATGAGAAGCAGTGAATATTGAATTTCTTTGTGATGATTATGTTTGAACAATGTCTACAGTGTTTGAGACGAGAATAGGTTTGTGTGTGAGATGAATGAGCTATAATAAAGCAGTGAGTGTACTAAGTAAGTCTGGGAATCTTGGCCTCAGGGCGGTATCAGAGTGAATGTGGCATGAATGGAGTCTCTGTCTATGATTTGTCTTCATCTGTGGAAAGACCCACTACACACAGCTCAGGATAATTCAGTAAAGATCCAGGCTGTTCTACGTATGCGGAAAGCGACCAGGAGATCAAATGAATAGGTACGTCACGTCTCGTTCCTTCCTGGCTGGGGGCCAGGGAGGGTCGTGGGAAAGAGCTTTCAAAGAGAAATCAAAGGGACGTGTTATCAACCGGTTGCATCTTCACAGTAAAATGATTTGGCAGCCCTCATGAACTTCCTTATTCTTTTAAAAGACCAAACCTGAACATTTAAATTTTCTCCTTCATCTCAGATTTACAACCCGTGACGTACTGTGAATCGGCCTTCTGGTGCTCGATCTCCTACTACGAGCTGAACCAACGTGTGGGAGAGACCTTCCACGCCTCGCAGCCTTCGCTCACAGTCGACGGATTCACCGACCCCTCCAACTCTGAGCGCTTCTGCCTGGGCCTGCTGTCCAATGTCAACCGCAACTCTGCAGTGGAGCTCACACGCAGGCACATAGGTACTCCATCTCCTCTAAGTGATCTTTTGCTCTTAGTATAATTAGAAAGCTTTTTGCAGACTTGCTGATAATCCCGTCGTAATCATTTTCAGGTCGGGGTGTGAGGTTGTACTACATCGGAGGAGAGGTGTTTGCAGAGTGTCTCAGCGACAGTGCCATCTTTGTACAAAGTCCCAACTGCAATCAGCGATACGGCTGGCATCCTGCGACTGTGTGCAAAATCCCTCCAGGTCAGTGCATGACTGATGAATACACATCAGACGGAATAAATGCAAAATGGCGGGATCATACCTGGGTTCTTATAGCCTACAGGTAAAGGAATAATTTTCTGTCTGTGCCTCTTAAATACACAAACTTTTTTTTTTTTTCCATCAGGCTGTAACCTCAAGATCTTCAACAACCAGGAGTTTGCCGCTCTGCTCGCTCAGTCGGTGAACCAGGGCTTTGAGGCCGTCTACCAGCTCACCAGGATGTGCACCATTCGCATGAGTTTTGTGAAGGGTTGGGGAGCTGAATACAGGTAAATACGGCACAAAGGGTGATTTGTAGCGAGTCTACAGTGTTCCTGGGCATTGCTTCAGGGAGATACCCCCTGTCCTGACCTGAATCTTAGTCAGTGATTATGTCAGATTTGAGAATTTATAAAGGGGGCGATGGGAGAGGCTGCAGCTGTAAGTGGGCAACACAGAATGAAGAATGCAGCAGGCATGCAGCGGTGGGATTGCAGGGGGATTCCCACCGCACTATGACTGGTGCGTGTTGAATGTCTGGCACCGAGCAGCCCGGAGGAAAACATCTCTGATACAAACTTGAATGACTTCAAAAATAGCATGCGGCACTGGCTTCGCTCTGCTTGTCAGTTCATCTATAAATACCGAAACTGGATCTGTGCGGAGGCTACATTGATGTTACATTAACGGTGACATGTGGCACGTTGACTCTAAATGTGTGACGCCATGACGAAGCGACCCTCTCCGCTAACCACGCCCCTCTGTGTCCCGCAGGCGCCAGACGGTGACCAGCACCCCCTGCTGGATAGAGCTTCATCTCAACGGCCCCCTGCAGTGGCTGGACAAGGTCCTCACGCAGATGGGCTCTCCCAGCATTCACTGCTCCAGTGTGTCCTAGAGGGACCCCTCGCTCCCCAGCAGAACCCGCACATCCTCATCCACACACTCAAAAACTAGAACCACATAGGAAAACCAGAAACTTTCTCAGTAGCTGCGTTTACATGGTCACTTCTCTGTCGATCGGAATTCTTTCCATTTCTGAGATCAGACTTTCCTATTTACATAAACACGGAAGTCAGTGATGGGACTGGTGTGCAGGTTTATGGAATACTGTCTGATTCAGTCGGTGGATCAGACGATCACTGTTTGTGATCCCACATTCAGCTTTACTCAGAAGCCCACCAGCATTGAGGATGGATTTGTTTGTTCAACAAGTGCGTTATGTTTCTCTGTGTTCCTTTTGAAACTTTAACACCAGAGAAACATTTCCCGTATGCAAAATATGATCAGGATAACACCGCATCGATTTCTTCAAACGATGTGTGGACTGTCCCGTTGTCACGTTGCATAACAAATATGCACACAAAACTCCAAACAGTGGGAAGCGATCCACTGTGCAGTTTACATAAACTCTGACCAGGGTTCCTACAACCTTCTCTGAATTAATTGTAATTTCAATCTGAACCGACGGAAGAACTTGCTTGAGGAAGCTTTTATTCAGATTGGCATTTAATTGGCTTACTTACGGTCCATGTAGCCGCAGCTACTCATGCTAAAGGAAAGATGCACCATTCATAAAGCCATTAAAACCACCTTCTCCCTCACTGTGTGACATTTCTCATCACATGGGTAGCACTTTTTAAATACCACTTGGTCTCCGTTGGATGGTTATTTTAGGACTTGTACATTCTGTCATTATGATGCCACACAGGACGTTTTGAAGGGAAAAAAAAATGTTTTTTTCTTTTGATTCATTCAAACTCTTGTGTTTTAATGCTGTAGTTTTTCTTTGTGTTTTGTATTTCATCAAGAAAGCAGGAATGTTTGTTGGCTTAGTTGAAGTAATGGTACTATTTCAGCTCGACCATTGTCTACACGTTTCAGAACATTTTTGATTCTATGAATTAACCAAGATAATGAATACTCTTCCATCATTGATGTTTCAGTGTGTTAGGCCCACTGTTTATAATCTCTGAAATGGGAGTCTTATTTATCCACTCACTTAACATGCAAAGTGTTATTCTCTCTCGTGATTTAATGGAATATATTGAATTAATATTTTAAGTACAAGGTACTTTGCCCATATTCTTTCATCTACATTGTTGAAAACATAAATTGATCACTTAATTGGTATTTTATCTATTTTAAGAAAAACAAGCACGATTGTTTCTGGTAAATAACCCTTATATTGAAACTATTTTGCTCAGTGAAAGAGACATTTTATAAGTTATTTTTGCATATTGTCCTGCATGGGAATATATTTTTATTATTGCCTCAATATGATTGTATATAGATATTTATAGCTTGTGATTTCTCGTAGTCATGCATTGCTTGGAACAGTTGACCTGCCTGATCTGGCACGGTTGTCTTCACTTATTGTTTTAATAACCCACGAACCCGGCCCCCGCCCGAAGCACACGCTTCTCTAACCCGGGTCAGCTGGCTCTTTAGGTGTGACACACAGGATTGCTCCTTCATGCTTTTGCTAATATTTCATAATAACCGCCGTACGCGAGTTATCGGAACTTCAACGCGAAGCGTGTGACGACCGAGGCTGCGGTTCACGCGCCGTTGCATGATCATGTGGAGTGATGGTTCTTCTCATATATTACCGTTAGCCAATAGTACACTCGGCTCCCTGCGGAGCGAAATGATGCACTTCCAGTTTACTGTGTTGATCAGCGTGACGCTTTCGTTGTCGTGGTGATTTGCTCGTCCGATGAATACTGTAAATTACATGTACATTGCTGCAATATGAGGCATGTGTAATAGGCTCACTGTCCTTGGTCGTCATCTATGAAGCCACCATGTTAATCCTGCACTTACCTACAGTACATGAGACTGAGTCACCATGTAATCTATTTAAAACTCTTACATGGTGCTGAACAAAAATACTGTGTACTTCAGTGCATTAGGTAGATGGTAGATCTGTATTAGTACTTGTGTTGCTTGATATTCTTTGTTGGTGATTTTCTGTTTTAAGTCTTATTTACATGTTTTTTTTTTTTTTTCATGTTGCCTAATACGTTCTTAATGACCATTGTTTCATCCGTGAAGTTTTAATAAATTGCATCACAATAAAAACAACTTTGTCCTTTTTTTCTTTTCTGGTTAAAAAAAAAAAAAAAAAAAAACTCAAAAGAAACGAGATGATTCTTCTACTCATGTTTATTCCAATGCATAATACATGTAATATGTTAATGTCTGAATGTGTTGAGCAGTTTTCACCCAACGAGTGTGACGGTGTTGACAATAAATAAGCCGCACTCGCTAAAGACAGGAGATCTAAGTCCGAGTTGTCGGGTTGATTTGTTCGTATGTGCGTTGAATCTCTTACAACTTTTCCGCGGATAAGGCACGTGATGCAAGTTAAAAATAGACGTATACGCTGTACCTAATGACAAATACAGAAATCAAAGCCCACAAACTTTTATTTCACCTACAACACCATCATGTGCAGAGGCTGGCTCTGTGCGGGAGCTTCGTGAGGGGACAGAGGAAGGAGGGGGGGGGTTGACTGAGGGCCTCTCGTTATCTTCTACTCAACACACCCGTTTGGTCCTCGCTTTACACCGTTCGATTCTACCGCTGAAAAGTTCCTAGATAAGATGGAGGCTCCGGCTGCATCCATAAGCGTCTCCGCTTCCTTTGCAGGAGTTGGACATCACAGGGGGCTGAATCTTGCGGGAAACCCCGGGAGAGACGGGAGGATCAAGTGAGGAGATCGACCGGTTTCTCTGCGTTTAGCTTTCCTCCCCTGATGACAGCCCGTCAATCTCATCCTCGTCACCGCCGATGGCCATCCAGAAGGCTTTAGCCACCTGGAAAACACATTCAAAACTTAGAGTCAGCTTGTGAGTCGTCAAGAGTGTTTGCTATTTTTGAAATTCAATCAATATATTCAAAAATCTGTCTTTCTTTCATGTGATCAAATTTGTGGAGAATCTGAAGGTTCTAAGAAAAACACGCAAACGCTTTCAATTGCTCACCTTTTCTGCATGCACTTTTCTCTGCTCATGAGGTAATGAAGAAGCTTTGTCTGCAGGTTGAAAATTACACAAGACAAATATTTGACCTCCACAGTACGAGAAATAAATACACCACCAATCAAGTCACGTTTCAAAAAAAGCAAGGCATTAAGTTTTAAGACTTTCTCAACTACCTTTCATCTCCTTTAATTTGGTAAACAGTCGCTCGAAGTTATCCACATCTGCATCTCCAGCTGTGAGATTGGCGAGTTCCTGAATGTCCAAATCTGTCATCGCATCTGCGGGAATCAACACAATTATACACACAAGTGATTGCGATACCTGTAGGAATCACGAGGGTCAGGGGAGGAAAGCCCCCCAGGACACATTTCATTTCAAGATGTTTACTTACCAACCACTGTGTCCTCCTGTGTGCCTCTGTTTGGATTCTCCTCTGTATGGACGGCTTCTTCATTAGGAGGTGAGCCCTCTACTGGCAAACTGGAGGACTGCTACAGGAAAGAGGACAGGGTGAGAGAACTTCATGAAACAATGTCTAAAACTAAACACTGTTAAATTAAAAAATTAAACAGATAAAAAAACTAATTAGTGAAGTAAAATGCAAATAAATAAAAGTCACTGACTGGTGGATCTTGGCAGTTCCGTGGGTTGTTGTGTCTGGAAGCCACCAAACTGCTCATCAGACCAAAACCCTGATTGTGTCCTGAAAGGCAGGGATGTTATGAACTCTCACATATTACAGCACAAAGAAATATGAAACAATAGCACCTGTTGATCCATCTCACCATCTTTCATCTCCACACTGGTCCAAACATTCGCATTAAGAGCCTGCACGATTCTCTTCACTCCTGTGGATTCTGGGAAGTCATCTGATGAATTAAGCACAGTGAGAATATTACCTCAACATGTAGCATGAAATACTATATCATGTCTTTGTCTTAGTATTTCTCTGGGTCAGTGTATAGACAGGGTGTAAAGCTCACCATCTTCATCTGGCAGCTCCTGTGGATTCAGTTCAACAAGCTCAAAAGCGTGACCCAAACACCACTGTTGTGCCTGATGTCTGGTGATGCCTGGAACACACACCGAGAACTGTAAAACCTGACCCACGATGTTCTCCACAAAACAACAAACACCAGGATGAAGAATGAGTGAATGCACAAACCTTTGTCACAGACTCTGTCGCACACCAGAATAAGCACCTCCGGGGCTAGATCTTCCACGATTGGTATCCAAGGTTGTAGTTTGTCCAGTCCATCTTTCTAAAAGTACCCAAGCACACATATTTAATGTTATATGATTATACACGGATGTGCTACTGATGCCTTCTAAACATTCTTCAGCCACTCACTGCTGTGCTGTCAAAATAAGCGATGAAAGCCTGCATGGACTGGGCGATCTCTGACGACATTTGAAAAGTACTTGGCACGGCACACAGCCTCACGTCGGCTGTGTAGTATTTGTTGTTGATGGTCCAAGGATACCAGGCGACTGCGTCCTCTTGTTTGACTGGCTCAGGTAATGTCTTTGTGTTGAGGATCTCTGGAGTAAAAACAAATCAGTCAGTCTTCAAACTCATTAAAACATCCCAGTCTTAAATATTCAGTATGTGGTTTATTTACAAAAGCATTAAAAACACGACAAACCTCTTTAAGTAAACAAAACAAAAACATAAATGTTGAAAATTATATAACATAGAGTGCTCACAAACATTTGAGTGACTGAATGAAAATGATTCACTGTTTCACCCTGGAGCTCAAACATGGTTTTCGATCAAAGTTTCTACATTTACATCATTCCAATATTTGCACTTTTGCCTCTTTTACTGAAGCAAGCCAATGAAATGAGGTACAATTGTGGTCTTAATTGCATCATTTCAATGTGATCAGCAAAAAAAAAAAACAACTTCTTTACTGTGGCTATAAGACTATATAACTCCTTCCTGTAAATAGTGTTTGCTGTGTTTTAGTTTATTTAGACCATTTTACATTTTAATATTAACTATTATATTACTTATTTAATTTCATTCTGTCTTATTTGACATCTAATTTTCTTTTCCACTTAGTGTAGTGTGGAGTAACGCTGTAAAATGATTTCTCACTGGCTTTTATTAATTAAAGTACAGTATTTCTATTCATACAAAGTAATCATTAATCTCAGTGTTTCTTGTCGCTGCACATTCGGCATGTATGTGGTTTATTGCTAATTCTATCACGGCCCGACAAAAGCAAACGTTTAACAAATGTATGCGCATCATGCAAACTACTTATAACCAGTTATTACCAGCATGTAGCTAATGACAGCTGAAAGTTAGCTTTGTTTAACGTTAGCCTCCACGCAAATACATGTATTGGACTGAACTCACGTTTTATCAGCTCCTCTTCTTTAAACTCCGAGTCGCAGCTGGTGACAGCCACACATGGGATGGGCATCTCTGTGTTTTCCTCTGTGTCTGACATCTTCAACCAAAACAAACACTGAAATTTACCAGCTGTTAGCTTAGCTTACTGACGCTAGCCACCGCAGACGACCTTTCAACTCTGACGGTGAAAATTACTTCCGGGGCAAAGAAGAAAACGCTTAAAAAAATCGAAAAAAAATTATTCAGGGGTTTATTCATTGATTGATTTTTTTCCCCCCGATAATATACAGCTACTGTTTTAAGGAAATTACCAAAATAATGTTTTGAAGTAAACGGTGTGTGTCTCATGCTCATTCAGTTTCTCATTCAATCAAACTTTATTTATAGAGCACTTTTCAGATTTATAAAAACAACACAAAATGCATTACAGAATTTAAAACATAATGGCATAAAAAGGAAGTCCTTATCTGCCCTGTCCCGTTTGTTTTAAAAGCATTTAAACCCTCCAAGTCTGGACATTTGCAATTGAGGGAACTGCTGTTTGGCAGTGTCAGGTGGGGGGTGAGATGGTAGTGATTTAGCTCAGTTTGTTAGAACAACAGTAGGCACAAATATTGTCATTTCACGTGTTGCTCTGAATGCTGATATTGAGGGAAAAAAAACTTGTGGGATTGATGTTGGGCTTTAATGTTCACACTAGCACCCATAAGGACGGTGATACCAGCTTTAGAAAACACCCGGGAAGTGACATTGTCAGAATCAGAATGTCTTTATTTACACACTGTACATCAAAACTGTTAGTGGAAAAACAACATTCTAAGGCCAAGATGACAGATCCGTGTTCAGCTCTGGTTTCTTGTGTAAAGTTATGTGGTACACCTAAACAGGAAGAAATTACTGCTGGAGAAATGCAAAAGGAATTTGTTCCTTTAAAATTGTGCCTTATGTATGCTGGGAAAATTCAAAAGGTGGTGACGTATTGGTTACTGGAGGAAGTATTGAAAGAAGTCAACTGAAGTGTGCCAATGTTGATGCCATCATGGGATCCACGTTATCTGAAAACATTGATTTTGCAAAGTGTATAGTTTCCTGTGTGGTAGTGCACCAGTCAGCACTCAGAAAGAAATGTAACGCCTTCAGCAGTTTTTTTCACCACACTGGGAAAAAGATTTGTCGGTGGGATATAGAAGGAAAATTTTATTTCAATTTGATGATTCTAAAATCTATAAAATAAGGTGGATAAAATAAGATAGAGAGCCGCATGGTGGTGCAGTGATTAGCACTCTTGCCTCACAGTAAGAAGGTTCTATAGGTCCAAATACTGGCCAGGGCCTGGGGCCTTTCTGTGTAGAGTTTGCATTTTCTCCCTGTGTGTGTGTGGGTTCTCTGCGGGCACTCCGACTTCCTCCCACGGTCCAAAAACATCCATGTCAATTTAATTCGTAATTCTAAATTGCCCCTAGGTGTGAATGTGAGTGTGAATGGTTGTCTGTCTATATGTGTTGGCCCTGCAACAGACTGGCGACCTGTCCAGGGTGTACCCCGCCCTCGCCCACAGCAGCTGGGATTGGCTCCAGCCACCCGTAACCCTAAGAAGGACCAAGAAGGTCTAGATAATGAATGAATTAATGAAATAAGATAGAGTTCTATTGAACTTTTGAATTCTTTTTCTCTAAACTATTTAATGGCATGAAGTAATTTATTAAGTTCAGTCTGGTCTAGTCTAACAAAAATTATTGTCCTTGACAGGAGTAATAGAATGGAAATCCAACTGCTTGAACAGGATTCTCCAACATGGAGCTGTTGAGTAATCGGTAGCTTGCAAGATGACTTCCAGGAATTCACCATAATTTGATTGTTTCATTTGATACAAATTTCCATAGAGTCAAACTACAGTTGTCCCAACTGTATCAAAATAATATTTTGTGTTGTGCTGCAAATAAACATGTTCAGGAGTGCAAAATACATAATTGAGTAAATGCTATTTCTTGAGTAATCTTTAATACAATGGTAATGGTAATTTTGACAACTTTATAAGGACTGAATTAAACACAATTGTTCATATGCCTCTGTTATCCTCTATCCATACCAGCCTCTATTAAGCAGGCACTCTAAATCACTGATGATGTGAATCATATTATGATGTAAATGAATGTATAGCTTTACCTGCATTCTCTGAAATTCTCTTTTTGTAGTGGACCGTTTACTGTTTATTTGAAATAAACGCTGCGAACTGATGCTTCACAAGAGTGTGCACAGAATGTTTCTTTTAGGATTGCTGTATTTTTTCTGCTGAACAAAGTCCTGTTAAATGTCAGATGTCATTGATTCCTGAGCCTTTGGTCTTTATTAATATTAATTGCATGTCCAGTCAAAAAAAAAAAAAAAAAAAAGGAAAAGAAAAACACTAACATACAATGCTTGTGAAAGACTTGATTAAAAAGTATTACAAGTATCTGGTGAAACTAAGATGGATTGCACATCATTGTTCCTGGGACTCACTCCTTTAATCCTCCCAATAGACACTTTATGCTGCAGTGAAGAGTGATGATGCTGGTCTGCATTAATGGATGCTTCAAGCTTCATGCTCAGACAGACGGTGACATAAAGGTCACCTGGCTTAGCGCTGACATCCAGCACTTGTCACAGCAAACAAATTATTCTCTGCAAAGGTCGGCATTACTTTTAGATATATTTTACACTTTCTTTTCCGATGTGTTTTTGGGAATCTGTACCTGACATTATAGAAATAGAGGCCAAGACTGTCACTCTGATGTAGGAGAGATGGAAGTGCTGGCTGCGAAAAGCAGAAAGCAGCAGATTGCAGCACATCAGCATTCTTCTAAAGAAACAGGCGCCTGATTGCTGTGCTATGGGCTACTGGTTTACAGCTGTCTCAAGACAGAAGTGGGTACCTGGTCCAGCATGCCAATAAGACAGCCGTAGCTTCCCCAACTGCTAACCACTGGCTCCCTGCCTGCTGCCGCCCCCTGAAACTCCAGCCAGCTCGTCTCCACTCTGTGCCCGTGCCAGGGAGTGAGCGTTTGCATTCTAGCAATTTCACGAAAGGTCCCACCTTTTCCCAACCCGATCTGAAACAGATGTGTGCCTTTGAGGGGAGAATCTCCCAGCACCTGGCTCCTACCTGTGGTCTGTCAGAGAGCTCAGTGGTCTGAGGAGAACGAAGGAGAGGACATTAGGTGACAAGTCTAGAGGAACATAAACTTTGTGCTTCGTGAGTGGCGAAACATTTGAATCCACTCATGAGAAGAAAAGAAGATGCCACATTGAATGCATCTTCCCATTTATCTTAATTAAGGACTTTGTTTTATTATGACATGTGCTTTGACAATGTTTAAGTTTGGCAGAAGGGAACTCCTCTGTGTTTTATTAATTTTAGAATGAGATTTTTTTTTTCATCTCATTATTAAACGTGTACAAATTACAACTTTTCTATTAGCAGTTTTATACTGTTTCCAAATAAACAGTTTCTCCTCATTTGTGCTATTCCAAATTGTATTTTTCTTATTGAGCACTCAACGTAATGTTACTTATTGTAATTACAAATATCTCAGGAGAAGGAAGTTAAATCTTGCTGCTGAATGAATTCATCACATTCAGAACTCTAGATTTACTCTAAACTACAATTAATTAAATAAACACTGACTGAAGTTTTTATCGGAAAAAGAGAATATAAGGTTTTTTTTAATTTTATTTATATCAACAATAAACATTGCATGTTTCCAGTTTTCATTTCAACACCCTACACATTATTCAATATTTATGAAACCTGCAATTCTTCTATTGTATATGTCCGAATATCTTCTGTATATATATGGCAACCCAATAGACCAGTCTGTGTAGTGTACCTATCTATTTTGCATAGGGTTAGGGTTAGGATACATTTCATATTATATAATTGTGTTAAAGTGGTTTATTAGGTGGGTAGAGGGATGGTAATCAAAATCTGGCACATCAATATGTTCAGTGTGTTTTCTGCATGCACTTAAGAGTTTTAGAGCGATTCTAGTGTTTCTCTCAAGAGCTTGGTTAATTCATTGTGAGATAACAACAGCAATAAATGAACATTCAAAACTGAACATTCGTCCCAGAATAATCGAAGGCTCCCTGCTGAGACTGTGGGGTCTGAACAGCATCACACCCTGGTTGCGAAAAAACAAGGCAACAATAGAGAGGCCTTTTAAAACCTTCAATCTCATTACTATTCAAATGATGACAAATACTCACTGAACACACTTGGTCGATATTTATATTACAGTGATGGGACTCAGTGGGACTACATTGAGTTAGTAACTGAGTTATAATAATTTTAAAGTAACTAATAAATAGACAAAGTAACTTATACATTACTTTAAGAAAACATGTTTAAATATGTGAAAGAATTTGGATCCCCTCCTAATGGAACTTTAAGTTGCATATTTGATTAATTTGTATACATCTGTTTGATTAAGACACCAATAAAATTTGATCTGCAACAGTAGACAGTATTTCTACAATTGTAAAAGAATAATAAAACACAATAGATAGATAACTGTACTTCTATTTATTTAAAAGTTGCCATTGAATGATCAGGGCGCTCTATGGCTTTAACTGTTGTTCGGTGACTCATTTAGAACTTTCCTGACATGAGTTGGCTGCAATGTATCAATTTAAATGACGTCGTCATCTAATTTGACCTTGATACGCAAATAAGCAGGTATGCAAATTAGATGATGACGTCACTTAGGACTTTTCTGGTGAGGAGTTGGCAACAATGTATCAGTTTTAAAGAAACATTTTTTTCCACTAAACACAATTAAAGTGCATCATATTTAATTTCATTATTAGGTATTTAATGTAAATATTGTCATTGTTTCACATTATGCACTTTTGTTTAATTATTGTGATGATGTGTACAACGCAACTTACTATTCAGTTCAATTCAGCTTTATTTATCTAGTGCCAAGAACAGCACAATCATTTCTTGGAACACTTTCACAGATAAAAACCCAACAGTTCCCCAACAAGAAAAAGAACCTTCATGTCTCAATGCTGTCAACGGTGCTTGAGGGGATTATTCATTCCGCGCATGCGTTCTACGTAGTGACGTGGTGATGTGCGCAGTAAACATGAAGCAGAAAAGTAAAAAACAAGCAGAACAACAGGAGATTGGCTAAGAAACAATTCTTTAATAAAAACCCCAAGAGGGCAAACACTGGAATCGAGAAATGGCCGCAAATCGCGCAACAGCGAGTTGCTCAAAGACCTCAGCAGTAGACTACTAGCAGACCGCCCACCCCGTGTTTTGGATTAACTGAGAACATGAACCATTTGGACATCCACTGATACAGCCTCTGTACTGATTTATCCAGCTTTAAATTTTAAGAAAAATGTCTCAATATTTCCAGTCTCATTCAATGACAAAATTATGTGAAGAACACCAAAGCAGTTCTCTGTTTACTTTGTAACTTCTTGAAGTCTGGATTGGCTGCCTCTTCCTGCTTCCTGCAGATTCTACCTGTGCCAACTCCTTCAGACTGATCAGCAGATGTCCATTCTCCATCATAAAGGGGCAGAAGATCCACAGGAGACACTTTTCTGCCACTTCAGGCATTTCGTGCTCTGGAGGCCCCTGAAAGCGGAGCTTTGCTTCTCTCCTCTCGGTGCTACAAACCGGAGGGGAGGTGGCAGACACCACCCGGTGTCATGACAGTATTGGTCGAGGCGGCTGCCGTGCCGTTCACATTCGGTCCTGCTGGGGGCGCTACGGAGCCCGGACGGGACGGCCTTGGTATTTGGCTGCAAGCGGGCAGCTCGGACACGTCCCGGCCAGAGGGAGGGAGGCCTGGAGCGGCCCTCAGCTGGAGGAAACAGAGAACCTTCCAGAACCTCGTGCGTCACACCGTTTCACAGCTTCACTGTTCCTGAGGTAAAGTTTTAAAGTTGCCTCTTAACGTCACGTGCAGCTCAGCTCAGATTGGACTCGTGATATTATTTGGCAACAGTATAAACCCCTCAAATGTCATTGTTTTTATCAAGATATTTGACAAATGATTCGATTACACGACCCCCAAAATATTTAAAAATGTAATTGTTTTAAATTTTATTTGTTACATTTGAAGTCGTGATACAAATTGATATTGTTGAGATATTATTATTATCAGAGTAATCAGCAGTACTCAAAATTGGCAATTAGCTTTATAGATTTGTATGAAATGGGTAATAGATATTTTTCACCAGATATCACCAAATGATTGGTAGCTCTTACTACTGTGAGGAGATTCTTACCCAGTCCTTGAAACAGAACAGAGAATTGTTTTAAGCCTATTGAAGACTTTTCCACTTTTGAAACTTGAGTCAGCATATCTATTTACTATTTATTCAATTCACCCTTGACTGTTGTAAAAGATTGTCTGCCAAGCCCAATTTCCCTAACATATATTGTGCTATTAGAAACTAAATATGATCCATTAGATTATTAGACGCTTAGAATTTTTTTGAGGTGTAGCAGAGTACTACTTCCTCATACAATACTGAGGAAGTTAAAAAACAAAAAGAAAATAAGAGCTTCACATGAGGACATGAAAGTGCATCTCAAGTAGTGATTATAAAAGAGGTCACTTATTCTGCAAGCTTGAGTCTGAAGTGTCTCAAGATAACTTGAGATGAGCAGTGTTACATCAGTTTGCATTTAGGTATTACTAAATGTTTTTCTTAACTGCCTTAAATTTCAGCTTGATTAAAAAGCCAGAGCTGCATGAAGTTTAAGAAAAGATAGAGAACCAATGAAACAAAGTGAAAAACAGCAAGTTACAAGCAAAGAAAAATGGCAGCCACATTATAAGGACACAAAGTGTCACTCTGACAAGCAAAACGATGGTTAATGCTCGGAACCAAAGGTGATGGAGATGTGAATCATGGGCGACAGATCATACGTTTAACTTTTACAATGTAGAATCATTGTAGGTCCTAACATTAGATTTGTATTTAAAGAAGCAGCATAAAGAAGAACAAGTGATAATTATTTGAAATAAAGCCAAAATATACCCTTTTTGAAAACTGATTTAACTTTGTGAGCTTAAATCTTACTTTAAAACTGACTTGATATTGTATTAATTTTGATACTTTCGGTTATGAAAGCTGTCAGAGTTTCATAAGGTTCATGCCCAATAGCTCCAAATATTTTAGTATCTGTCTGTCATGGCAGAATGTATAATGTAGAAGAGAGTCCCAGTCTTAGACATCAGAGATAAAATTGTTCTTGTATTTTGTGTTTCAGGAGTGCAGTCTGACAGCATCGCACTCTGAGATGCACTATGTTCTGTAATTCTTTCCCCATTTGCTGGAGATGTCAGGTCTGTGCTGTCATCTGGGCTGAACATCTTTTAGAGTGCTGACATAATATTAATTAGTGCCTATAAGTTCATTTAGTTTTAACATCCTTGTGTGTGTATACATGCACTAAACGTATGTTCTCCCTCTTTAAACATTCATACCCTGTTAATTAAGCCTGCTAATCTTCCCCTGGCAGTAGCATCATGTACCTTGCTGATTGAATTAATTGTGAGAAGATGTTTCTAAAGTAAACGCTTAATTTAATTATGGTGGTATTTTATGCTTGGTTCACTTCGGCGAGCCCAGAGAGAGATTGGCTTGATGTGTTTTAGCAATGCGGTGGTGTGATGATTTGTGTGTGCGTATGTGTGTGTATGCGTGCGTACGTGCGTGTGCATGTGTTCACTGAGGCAGTCCCCCGCTCTGATCACTCCTCTTTTTTTGTCCCCAGCATCTGGCAGCCAACTGGAAACACATCCAGCCCTCCAAAAGGACCATTATCCACATCCCTTCATTAGGTAGCTTTCTCCCCACACAGACACACACGTCTGATCCGGCAGCAGTCATTCCCGGTCTCTGCTGCCCCAGTCTGTGGCCCCGGTGCAGGCACTCTGTCTCGTTCAAATGACTCTCTGCAGGAAAGCACTCACAGGATGATGACAGTCCCCATGCCAGGGAACAGAACAATTTGCTCTCAATCGCCATTTAATTTGCAGATTAAGCAAATGAAAAGCCATTATGCTGAATATTTACAAGAGGCACAAAGGTCTTATTTTATTGCTTCACAAAAAAACCCATGCACGCACACAAAAGAGGAATGAGCCGCTGTGATTTTTGAGCTGAAGATGGAGTGCAAGCTATGATCAGTTCTTGTTCTAATTTCACCACAGCGCTCACATTTACACTGTAATCAGGCATGTGCATTGTAAATCATTGAACGATTGTCTAAAATTATTAAGCCTAATTACTAGCAGATGGAATGCTTTATTTGCACTTGGGGTGGCTACGGAGAGTGCTGTGTGAGCAAGGATAATTAGAAAGTTGAACCCCATTGTTGTTAATTAGCATGAATCCAATCATTTAATTACCTTGATTCAGCTGAGGATTCTCTGTCAGGCAGAAATCCAGACATACATAGACTAAAATCCTGGCCTTATCACAGGATGTAGTTCAGCGGTGGCTGGGCATGGTGCAACAGGGCTCCCTGCACATGACATGCAAGGCAGCTCCCCAATGGTCTCGATTTTATCAATCATATCTGAAAAACAGGTTTCTACATTCCTGCGTCTGTTCTCCGGTGAATATATCTTCCGCTTAGACTTTGCTGTGCAGTTTGAGCCGAAAACGTGGAGGTGTTCCACGTATTTTCCCAGCATCTGGACGACAACATCTTGCGTTTTTACATCAGCCTCCTGAAGTGTGATGGAGCTGCAGATGGGACTGATATCAGGGCCGCTCAATCCTCCCGCTGCACCAGACGCTTCATCACTCTCACACCCGAGGCTGTGGATTTCAGCCCGGCGAAGTTCATCATGTGCACAAAAAACTTTGAGGCTCTGAATTAGCAGCGTGCAATCGATGCAGGACTTTAGATATTAAAGCTGTTTTGATAATTACTGTACTTCAGCGGTGCCACAACCATTTGTACTTTTTAAATCTTCCTCTAGAGGGTACTAGAGGAGGTTGTTACTCCACAGTCGCGGTCCTGTGAGAGCCAAACCTTGCTTCTTACCACTTTTGAAACTAAACCTTTATGTTATTTTCCAGTAAACACAAGAGAACTATATTAAGTTATACTTAATTAAAATGTATCTGATACTCGCTGCTGTTCTGTAGCTGATTAAATTTCACCATAGTTGGTTTAATTAACCGTTTACTCCACCTAACTGCTGCATTTTTTAGAATTGTTTTGATTACCTTACTACAATAAAACCAGAGTATTGTTGTATCGTCTTTTTATTTGTTCATCTTTCGCGTGCTTCTGTGCGAGAATAAATGTGCTCCATGACATGGTCTTTTTCATTTGTTTTTTATTGATTTTCCTGCTGTTTTGTTGTTAAACTGTGCCAGACGTGTTGCTGAGATGAATCACTGCTACCCATGGCTGGCAGCGCATTCTGCCAGTGACAGAAGGGATAATTCCATGTGGATCAAATAAATACAGATGTGAAGTAATTAGTTGTATTCCCAAGGAGCTCATTGGTAGCACACATTAAAGATGTGAAAGATAGGGGAGGCCTCCCACAGGCAGCTTTTATCAATTCAACCTGCTAGAATACAGGAGAGGTCAAAGCCCTGCTGGCTATTTCAATAATAGATCTGTTGTGTGTACACAGTGATAAATCAGGTCAAGAAACAACCCTTGGAAGACACGCTGGGAAGACTTCGCGCCAGCTTCAGTCTTTCTCTCTTTTCTTCCAGTCCCACAACATCTGCCTGTCAGCTCTGCCGAGGTACAGTCCACACACCCCGAGGCGTATCACAAACCTCACGGAGGCCTGTGTGGATGAACTGGCAGCAGCTGATGAGTCGGCCGTTCTCATTCTGGGTCCAGAACCGGACGGAAGGAGGATGATCTTGATCTTTGGTGTGGCAGAAGTTGTATCACCTGATCTACTCAGTAAACCAGGTCAGACGCTAATTGTATTTACATGTTCAGATCCCTTTACAAAGTTCTGTGATTCTGATGAAGCTCTCTCTCTCTTTTTTTTTTTTATTAAGCTTCATGAACCGCTGGAGCTGAAAACGCTGCTTTGCAGCGCTGGCTCTCAGATAGATTGTGATGGCGATGCTGCGATGTCTGCCGTCTCAGCTGTTATCACTGGGCCCTGCAGGGAAACCGTCACTGTGCTGCTGAGTTATGGAACACGCAGAGGATCCAGGTAAAGATGGGAAACCGATGTTTCCACCCTGTTGACATAAACTACTTGACCACACCCTAAAGCCCATGTTCCCCACTTACTTTTATACAATGTTTTATTGAATTTGCTAGAATTTTGGTTTGTATTTTTTTTTTTATTTGTTTCCCTTATTACCTCTTCCTAAATTGATGTTTTTACTATTATGTCTTGTTTTTATAGCTCCCTCCAAAGCACTGGTTTTAGAGAAGCGCCTTACAAATGAAGTTTATTGCTATTATTATTACACTCATACCAATGAGAAAGCAGCCATTTAAAGTTAACACGTGGCAACAACTAGATACTTAACAGATAACATTACACTAACAGCTAGATATTGGAGTTGAGATTATTCCCCTTTTTTTTTCAGATGAGACAGCTCAAAAAAGGCTTAGATTCACAGATGAGTAAAAGCACGGGTCACAGCGGGGTGAGAGAGACGCCGTCGAGTCGCTCCAAATCTCACTTTATCAGTCACATTGCTGTTGCCTGTAATACAGGATTGTAACCGTTGTCCCCAGAGTCTCAGAGCATTAAATCAATAGATGAAACTCCCGTTCATCCAAACAGTCAGAGTCTCGGCACACACACATCCCGTAAGTTACTGTGCATTGGGTACTATAGGAGCGATGCTTTTAAAGCAATAGTCATATAGTCTGTCTGTCAAATAATATGTCTTGATTTTGCAACTTATAGTTGTGTAATTTATATTAATTCTCTTCATCTTTACTGGGAAATATAAATAACTCTTCAGCATTGTTAATATATTAAAACCGTTGTTCTTCAATCACAAAAAATGAGCTATCTTTGTCTTTATATATATATATATATATATATATATATATATATATATATATATATATATATATATATGTACATATATATATATATATATATATATATATATATATATATATATATATATATATATATATATATATATATATATATGTATGTATATATACACACACATAGAGAATCAATTTATAAAGTCAACACATGCAAATACGATGTGATGCAATATTACTTTTTTTTTAATATACACTCTAATTCCATTCTGGACCTATTCAGAAGAAATAAAATGCACTTCATCATTGGTACACCATTCATTTACCACAGATGCAATCTGTACAGAGCCCCTGGCTCTTATTTCTCATATGCTTACAAAGTAGCCTTTGATTTTCTGTCATGTGTTAATTACCGTATTTTGCCATTTAACTGGGAGCTTTGTGTAAACTAATTACAGGCTAATGATTGTGGGCTTGGAGCACAACGATTTTACTTTTTATTCCATTCGAAAGAACAGCAGTCATCTCGAGCTTCTTATGGCTCACTCTGTTTTGTTCCTATTAGCTCGTTCTTTGATTCATAGTGCATGTGTGGTGCGGGGCTGTAATTGTTGTGGCTTCGGTGCTGTTAATTATGGCAGAGAGTGGCTGAGCCTCAGCCAAGGTCCATAATGGTGGCTGAGGCAGCACAGGGAAGTAAATGGGGTTTCTTTCACCAGCTGGGGTCCCATGGAGAGGGAAGAGTGCCGAGGCCCCCAGTGTAGGCCGACAGCCTCGGGGCTTCTGGGCCATATGGACACAACACTTTAACTGGCCTTTATTCTACACCTTGCTCTTTTAATCAAAGCAAAGCCCACATCCTGTGCTTCTCATTGCATGATGTTTTTGTAACAACATTGTTTCCCCCCTCTAAACTGTATAAGCCCGTTGAATGTATTGCCCTGTCCTTGTGCGGTTTTACTAGTTTATATTGAAGAGAGCAATTTGGCTCTCTGTGTTAAAAAATACAGAACAGTGTTGTTGATTAGATTCAGCCATATGAATATTTTATATTAGTATATTGCCTTGTTATCTTATCCTCTCAGCAGAAGCCTCAGATGGATGTTTTAACTTAACAGCATTTTTTTGTGATATAATTCTCATTAATGTAGCATTTTGCTGAAAAGAAGTCGACCTAATTGCATCGGCAATGGCAGCTAGTGATGAGGATGAATACTGAATATTTGCAAAAACATTTAAAGCCTTTGGATAATAGATGCTTGAAGCTTAGTTCACAAAATAGTTATAATTTAATAAATTATTAATCAAATACAAATGGTCAAATTAAGCATTTTAATGATAATGTATAATTTACCAGTTCTACCCAAGATAATTGTTTACCAATAAATAACAAATAAGTGAATACGGGAGTGTATTATATTAAATCTGTGTCACTGTTTAGTGGAATGTCCCATGCCGTTAATAATCACTATAAAAGTAGCGAGGGTATTAGAGAGTATAATTGGCCTCGGCCTACACAGAGAGCGTGCATATCTTTTGAGTTATTGCTTGTTTTAAAAGGCTCAGTATGAACATGCCCGACTCCAAAAGACACCGCGTCGCCGCTCGGAATAATACCAACAACCGGATCTCTTCTCATTATGCAAAACGACCTAAACTGAGGCGGCATTGCAATCACAGGATAGTGTTTTCTGTAGAGGTTCCAGGAAAACATGTGCTTCTCCAAACACTGTGAGGCCCTCAGCTTCCAGCACAATGTTCCAGCCTGCAGAAAGCCCCCAGGCCTCTTTCAGCATTTACACAGGGAGAGGTTAAAGACATGTAGATCTGCAACCATGCAATGCCTGAAGGGAGCCATACACACACTTAAGCGCTCACACAGCTTGCATATGGATCATTAGGCACAAGAGGGTAAAAATTACACCTAATAGCGTCAACAGATGGAGTATTTCTTTTTGTCATGCTGCGTACAAACAGATCTTGAGCAACACCTTATTTAGGTTAAGTTTGTCAACGAAATGGGTCATTTGACAATCACTACCACTGAAGAGGTAGAGGGACGTTTTATACAGATGTTTTCTGTCTAAATATTGTTCAGTCTGTGCTTGCATGGGAGAGTTTGAATATCTAATGTTCAGCCTTAATATAATTAACCTGAATTAAAAGGTATTTGCGGTGGTTTTCTTTCATTTCAGCGCAGGTCAGAAATGCTTCTCGGCAGTGTCTATATATATATATATTAGGAATATTTATGGTTGTATAAATTCAATTGACGACGTCATATCATGGAAAATAGAACAAAATGTGCCATTTATTACTCCACATAAGCTTTAGTGTGACAGTGTTACAGAGAATAAATATTCATGCAAAATATAACACGGGGCGAATTACATCCTCTTTTTCCCCGAGACTTACTGCTGCTTCTCGGGTTGTTCACTACATAACAGGAGAGATGAAATAGCAATCAAAGAGGCGGTGCAACATCTATTTTATTTATGACCAGATTGTTTGGCTTTATGCGGACACCAAGCAAAGGCTGAATCCTATCACGGGGTACTGTACGCAGTTTAAGTCCAAATAATTTATTGCAAAATACTTCTCTCTCTGTTCTTGCCGTCCTGCTGTTTCTGTGAACTGCATAAGCAAAGTCCTGGGGTGAGACTGCTCTTCCGTTGAGAATGACAACCGTTCCCTTACACTTTTTGCCGCACCATTGTGTGCTTTATGGTTTGTATAGGGGGAATCACTGTGTAGCATTTGACCTCGCCTCTTACAGTACTTGAATATGATGATGGCTGTTACATGACTGGAATATCAACGGCATAATCTCTGGTCCCGTCGCCAGTGGAGCCAGACGGCGCACAGTCAAAACAAAGTAACGCTCTGGATATTGTGGAGAATAGAACAAAGGCTTCATTTCCATTCAGATTTTAGTCGTCTCACATATTTTGTCCTGTGTGGTGAAAGGAAATTCATGCCTGATGGTAATAATGCACACACATTCATATACACTGAGGTCTGTATTTAAAAGAAGCGCAGTTCCCACAGTCAAGATAACTGACAGTTTGTTGTTAGCTGTAGTTTTATGATAGAATGATATTAAAGAGTTTCACAGAGGCAATAGATTTGATTTTTATTATGTCACTATGCTACACCGCTGTAAGAAGAAAGATCGCACTTGAGTTGCCAAACTGTTTCAGAGACGCCTAAAACAAAAGTTCGAAATTAACAGCATAATTAAGTGGTGAAGCCATTATAGCATCTCCTACTTACAGAAACAAGAGCGATATCGATCCCAGTCAAGCCCTGATTGATCCCCAGATAGATGGGGTGAGCTTGGGTATTCATCAGCTGCCCAGTGGAGAGAGTTGTTATTGAGGGCAGGTGGTTCGAGGCTGTGAGTTAAAGCCATTAGACTCCTGAGGCCTTCTGATAATAGGCTGTCACTCACAGATAGACCCTGTCACAGTATCCATCAGACACTCACACAGAAATTGAAGCAGCCACCAAAGGTCTCAAGGATAACAAGTAGTCACCGGAGTCATCCGGATAACACGGTGTTACCAATAACGCGGTCGACACCGACAAAGCTGTGATAAAAGGACAACATGAAGTAACACACGTTTTATTTGCATTGAATTGGTAGGGAAAAAAAATCATAATGTGCCTAGATCTATTTCTGACTTCTTTTCAGTGACTCACTAATGCCGGATAGTTAGATGAGATCCCTGGATGACGAGTCCATTATGCAGAGCGAGTTAAACCTCCTCATAGCCTGCCTCCTGAAGACCTTCCTCAGGCAAGGTCGCAGAACTATTGTCAGGTGCTGAATGCTTTTCACCTGCAAATACAGTTGTATAGAATATGCATTTTCCTCTGTCCTTCCTAGCTTGAGCTGACAAATTAAATAATTCCCATGTCACCTTTAGTGGTTCTTACACAGCATCGAGAAGAGTTCAGCTGCTGTAGCCTTTTGTTCGGTATTGTAGGCATTTTTTTTTTTTTTTTTTTTTTTTGCTCTCACTGTACCCGTCCGGACATTGTTACCTTATGTGACAGTGGATCTGCTGCCGGAGCCTTGGGGTGACCACACTGTCCTCTGGAGAGCGGCCCCATGGCTGGAAACTATATGCTGTATTGTCCTGCGGACCACCGCGCACCCAGACTGGACCCATGCGAACAGGCCTGTCCGCTGCACGCCGTGTCTCTGTCGACCTGTTTTGGACCACAACACCAAAGGAGCGAAAGGTAACATAAAAGAGATGATCCATTTTTAACCACGACAAAATAAGATACCACATTGTGAAAACTCTCAATTTCACCATATTGGTGGGAAAGATCAATTTTTCGGCCGGATCAGTAGATAGGTGCCTCTCGTACTGCTCCCCTGGGATCTGGAAAACAGCCAAGGCAAACTGTGGGCAAAGGGACTAAATGTGTCACAAGGCCATCTAATAAACTGTCAGGTCTTATTGTGTCGATACACTGATTCCACCATTTAAGGCTTGCCCTTTAACCTTACAATTCAGAGAAATTCAGAGGTGCCTATCTTTCAAATGGTCACTCCAAAGTGATTTGGCAGCTTCTCGGGGATACCCTGTCAGTGTTTAACCCCAGCCTGGTTACCTGCACTGCTCTGCTGAAATGTATGTTGTTATTAGAGTCAGACTGTATCTCATTTGTCAGGATTTAGTTTTTTTTCTGAAAGCTTCTTGATTTATGATATTTGAAATGGACTGGTTTATTATGGTTTAACCTTTGCTCCTAACATGTGGCTACATTGACTGCCTATTGATCCAGAGCTGTAAAAATCAAATGCTTTGTTTTTAATACGGTCCATAAAACCCCAAACCTTCAGAACGGTGGAGCGAAGCAGTGCAGCTATTTTACATGTTTGCTAAAGTACAACAAAGCAAAACGCAAAATAGTTCTTTATTACCCAAAAATTCACATTTTGCAACACATCATTCTGCAGTACAATTTTTGAAGCCTTCTTGAATTAAAAAAAAAAAAAATATATATATATATATATATATATATATATATATATATATATATATATATATATATATATATATATATATATATATTTGAATTCACTATAGAACCTCACATATGAGGAATGATTTTCAGTAGACACTAAGTAAGGACACACTTGCCACTAGAGGGTAGCATCCTTTGGATTAGATGATAATACACAGCTGAGGCAAAACAATTCAGAGAGTATTCAAACCAGAATCATATGCAGGTCTTGTTTTTTGGTATTTTGGTGTATTTTAAGATTTAAACCTCAAACAGAAATATTCTCCTGACAGTTTTTACGTCTTAATTTGTTTTTCACTCTAAGGCGAAAACATCTTACAGAATTACGATTACCGTTGTACATTTTATGACCCAATTTGACATTTTAGTCACAAAATTGTGGCATTCCTGTGGAAAAAAATGTGTTCTATTCCGAATGCAACCAAGACGGTGCTGGCCTTTTCTGTTCAGAATGAAATAATGATGGCTTTAAAATTAATTTTCATCTTCAGTGTTGACCCCATATTGAAAGGGATTCACTGACAGCATAATTAAGAACAGACTATATAACAGCACGTGCTTCAATGGAGGCAGGAACATTAATGACAGATTCTTAACCATCTCACACACACACACACACACACACACACACACACACACACACACGCACACACACGCACACACAAAGCTGAGACAGAGCAGAGCCACATGGGCAAACCTGTCTGGATTTAAACATCAATTTAGATTCAAACCTGTTGCTAAAAGCTGCCTACTTTATTTGATGGGAAGAAGTGGGTCACATATGTTTGCCCTTGCAGTCTTTCCTCACATTGTGGAACGCTGGGGCCCCAGCTGCAGCATCAGGGATTTTAATGAAAATGCAAGGCAATAGAAAACAGGTACAACCCAGGCTTACATTTCCCACGGCTTTGTTAAGAGCGACAATGGGACATGGGAGTATGAGTTTTAGTGAGTTGAGTGAATGGCTGGCCTGCGCGTGTCCATCGCTCAGGTCCAGGAATCAGTCTGGTGCACAGAGACTCAGTGGTGGCTTCAAAACCTCCGATGGCGAAGGTGACAGGGCGCCGCACATCCTGCTGAACTGTCGCTGAATATGAATGTATGCAGCTTTTTTGTTGTGTACATTGTGTCACACTTAATCCATATTAGAACTATTATTGATTTCTTTTAGTTTGAATTTAAAGAACCTCTTGGTGAAAATGGTGATATTTTAGATTATGTTGTTGGGAAATCATGAGTGAGAATTTTGTTGTATTGAATTACATCAAATCAAATATGCTAGTCTTCTTTCCCTTTTAAATAAAACCTGATCATTATTTGTTTATTGTATGTGTTATATTTTGATGTAATATTTTTAATATTGAAGCCCATTATTATTATTATTATTATTATTATTATTATTATTATTATTATTATTATTATTATTATTATTATTATTATTATTATTTTGTGTGCTCCTGTCAAATTACATTGTTTTGTAATTTAATAATCTGAATTCAGAAGCTATTTGACTTTTTTTTGACAAAATGATTTTGTTTATTTTTCACACAATGATCCACCTTCTTAAATATGGAAAATGCATTTATCCTTCATCAGAAACAGAGTGCATCTGTTGTCATTGCAGAAACTGTCGAGAGACTATTTGAGACACACTAAACTGAAGAAACAGAAGAAATCACACAAAGACATATAACTATATCGAAATAAATATGTTATTGCCAGATGAATAACAACTTTAACTGGACAAAACAAAAACTGTCAAAGACATCTGAAGGACCTAATTTAGAAATATATACAGTAATTATTTATTTATCTTTAACATTTCCTGATTTATTGAGAAAGTGTATTTGAGACACAATGATTTACTCGTGCTGGAAATAATTGTCCATTGCCTCGGTGTGAGTTCCATGTTTCACTGCATATTTAAATCTGAATAAAACAACATGAAGCTTTATTATTGCTGCGGATGGTCAGATGTCGATGTGCTCGTGGAGATAAAGTACGGAGGTTAAACAGACTGCGGGGTTCAGACAGGCGGCAATTTGCATTCAGTGGCAGCAGCGTTTACTTTGACAAATAGGAACAGCTAAAGGAGGCAGCCGACTGCCACTTAGTTATTAACAACTCCTTCACTGGTGATTTATTTGCCACTTTTGAAGAAAGGGCATAGCTATTAGGTTATTATTGGGAAAATTAGCCCTATTTAAGCAGAAGGCTATGACCATACCTGACCCTTTAATATACTTATAATGATGCCATTTACTATACATATCTGAACTTTGCTTCTCGGCAGACCGGAGGCAGACCGACTAGCCCTGGGCTAACTGAATCTGAATTCACGGGGAAGGATCTACTTTGTGCATGTGTCACTATAGAAGTGAATTACCTAAATCTGTCAAACACACACACACACACCATTAACTGTGTTTTCCTCTCCTGCCTCTCAGCATGGATAACACTGTGAGGATTAAAAGGCACCGACCCCTTCGCTTTATGAGGACTGCTGGGTGAAATAGTTTGATGTTCCCTTTTTTTGTGATTAAACTGGAAATAGGAAGTTTATAGTGCCTCTTTTTGTCTGCTGTGACACGGAGTTCAGGAAGTCTTGTGTGCAGGTGTGTGCTGTTGATCTGGACGTGGCATACAGCGACCAGCCGGCCGTGGCCCCCATGCTTCTGGAGATAACATAAATAACACTGAATAGCCACACTGGCTGCTTAATACTGCCGATGTCAATCAGAAATAAAAGCTGTGAACTCCAGATCAAAGCCAAAATGGCATTTCATATTTATTTATGATTTTGACTTTGCTGTTTTTCTCTTAAACAACTGAAACCGTGATTTTAAATGCTTTGATTTAACCTGAATAGGCTTTTTGTTTTTGTCTGCGGCAACAAAGAAACTTCTGTGCTGCAAGACCAAGACTTCCGAGAGTATTTGTACTGCTACTGAAGTAATCACAAAGATAGATCAACGTTTTGGTCGTCATTATTGTTAAATACAACTAATACTGTAATTACGCACTGAGCTCAATTGGTGTTTAGGTGCTGAATTCATTATCATTTTGATAGATGAGCCTAAATAATCAACACATTAATAATTCATACAGTTTTCATTATGCATGTGTATGCATGCCTGAACACCTCATCAACCTGGTGCCAGACCTTAAACAAAGCACTTTTTTATTAGCGCCATTCTTGAGTTTGGGCTTGTTACTCTTGCAACTTGTATTATTTTATCAAACATTTATTTAGTCGCTGGCCTGGCGCTTTAGTACAGCCGTCGAGCCGCAGTGGCTAATGACTTTAACAGTGGCCATCATTGGGGACCTGCATATTACAAACACAATTAAATCCCTGTTGGACACTTTAATTGTTGTGTGAGGGCCCGGTGTTTGACAAGTGCAAACACACAGCCGTCACAGCGAGTTATGCGCTATCTCCTGAGCTTGCAGGGGCTTAGGCCTGCTCTTGGAGTCTCCCAAAGGTGGCTGAGAAGCAGGAACATTTTTATCCTCCTGAGCCCCAGCACTTTTAAGTAATCAACCTCTCCAGTGTTACTTATGACACCCACAAGCTCAGCATCCATCTATTATGGTGATATGTACAGTGCCGTGAGTGGTTCTTTTTGTGCATGCAGTCATACTTTGGTCTCACTATGGGTGTAAAAAAAAATAAAAAATTCAGTCCTCACACCGAGGTTTGTTTGATTGGTGTCGTACAATTAAGCTCATCTTGTGTTTGGCATGTCTTCTAAACATTAATTGTTCCTCCCTGCAGTTAATTAAGAAAGGCCCAACAGTTTACCACATGTGCCCCATCCTCATCATGTTCACTAATCACACACACACACACACACACACACACACACACACACACACACACACACACACACACACACACACACACACACACACAACTCTGCAGTGACCCTCAGGACATGCAGGGGCTCAGTCATCTCTTCCCCATCCAGATTTTCCACACTCCACAAGCTATTATGCTGAAACCCCCAAATATATTACAACAAACAAGTATATAGTTTTTGGGGGTTTTGATTAATTAATACCAACATGCATCACTTGTTTGTTTTTTTTTAAACCTCCTGATGATCCTTGTTATGCAGTTATGGAAATCCACTTGTTTACTCTAACCACTCCATGTTGTACCATTATGAGTTCTCAAAGATGTGCAAGGTCTTAGTATTTAATATAATAGTAACAGGGCAAGAAGCGCTCGCCTGTTTGGTTTCTTTTAAACCGTCCATTTCTGTAGATTCATTTTAAAGGCAATGACACACATTTTACACAGAGGTGTTTACAATGTATAGCAAGTGTTTTTTTATGTCAGTTGGGGTTAAAACACACGTGGAACAAGCTGCGAGAAGACCATAATAATCTTTACCATACTCCTGTAACCTGCTTCTCACTCTGCTTGAGGCATTTGAGTTAGATATACAACAGCTGCTGAAGAGTAATGCTAAATCGAGATTAAATGCTCACTAAATCTACATGGAGCTCTACTTTTCATTGTGTGTTTGTAGCTTCTGTTTCACAGGAAATAAGGCAACTGCTTTTTCCCTTAATGACTACAATAAACAGTGCAGTGTTGACATGATATAAGCATTTTATTGTCGCAACTCTGTGATAGGTTAAGGCAAAGCACAACTTTGCTATCACCTTGTTTTTTTTTTTTTTACATTAATTGTCCATAAATTTGATCTCACTAAGTCACAAGCATATATTGTTTATATTCAAGAGTGCTGAAATTTTAAATTAGGAATACTGTCACAGTAAATAAATTGTAAAAGAAAAAAGTATCATGTAAAAATACTCTTGTTAAAATGTAATCCAAAGTGCTCTTACACAAATGTGAAAGTAGTTGGTTTGTAGCAGCAATAAGCCATTGTTTAAAACATACAACAATTTCAGTGGCTATTTCAGTAGCTGGATTTTTACTCAGTGCTCAGCTCCAAGAGAACAACTTTGGCACATGTACAGTCCTCTTAACATTTCTCAGTTCAACAAGCAAGCATGTGGAAAAGCGAAAGACAATTCGGTGGGTGGAAAACTTCACAAGAAGGAGAATGAATCCAATTCCTTTAAGAGGATTAAGATGCCACCTCTGGCTTTGTAAATGCTTCAAACTCTAAAAGTTGTTAAGCGGAGGGTTATTTCACATATTTATCACACAAATCCTTTCGCTTTCACAGCGCTGTAATAGTTAAATCAAGCTGTGCTCATCCCCCTGAAGACAGAAGATGTTGTCTGCTGAAAGTTTCATTTAACCACCACCATCAGATGAACAAGGTGATTGTTTCTTAGCTGGCAACATGGGAATCATTAGTAAACTCGTTTGTTTGGGGTGTCGTTAATAGAGCAGCCTCCGAGGATCTCCGGGGAGCTGTTGTGACCTTTGCTCGAATTTTGTCAGTCATTCATCAGGAAATATCATCCTGTAAAATCCAAATAGAAACCAATTTCAAAGTATCATGTTAATGAGTTAACGATCTCGCCTCGTTTGTGTCGTCAGACTTGCATAATTTCAGTGAAGCTGTTTTCAGCTGGAATGTTTCTGCTGAAAGTTTAATTTATTCATATTTGAAAAGCAGAAATGCACGGACATATCTTCAGTTCAAAGATTGTGCTCATTTGAGGAATAAAATTCTGCAGTGATTTACTTGTCTTCTTTGTTGTTTGTAGGGACTGATCAGGTCATCAAGGACGTATTGCAGATACTGTAGTTGCTCAAAACAACATGCAGTTGATGACTGAGCCTACTATTAGATACAACTAACATAAAATGCCAAATAAACTACAGAATATTTCCTACAGAATTTGTCATTAACTTTGATAAATGATGGCTTTATGATCTGTCCGTATAATGTTTGGTGGAAAAAGTGCAACATGTATGTAAGTGAATAAGTAAGAAAGAAAAACTCTTCTCTGATGTTCACTGCTTCTTTCACATTTCTCAGCATCCAGGTTTTAGTTAGGCCTTTTCATGGTAACTGTGTTTTGGAACAGTATGTACTGTCTTTTTGAGGAATTACCCAATATGAGTAAATTCTGAATAGCCGGAACACTTAAATCTTTGAGATCGCTCAATTATTTATATTATATACCTTTGTGAAATTCTTCCATAGATCATACAGATGCACTTTCAATTGGTTCAAATGTAATTATGGGGAGATTATTAAATAGTGGTGTTTATGATGCTGATCAACTCGATACAAATATTTTCTCTGAGTGAAGCTTTGCGTGTGGATTCGGTTTCAGGTTCTTGGAATGTATGCTATAGCTGTCTGCACGCTATATTCGAATGGATTTGCTCATTTTGCAGGAGGCATAAGTCGTAATGAGACTGCCTTTCCTCCTTTAGAAGAAGCGGAAAAAAAAAATTAGAAGCGGAATCATTTCTCGGGGCTGCGTTTCCAGCCGGACTACTGATGCCGGTGCACCAGGTCAGAGCAAAGACTCATGTAGTTGTAGATAAAATAGCAAATATCTCTTCGTGTGTGTCTTTAACGTTTATATATTGTCAGATAGATATGTGTCACTGAATATCTCTTGCGGACTTTTTTATTTTTAATTCGCCCCGAAAGCGGAACTGAGCTTCACGCTCGGAGTTAATAGAAAAAATGAAGCTGCAGAATGTTGATTCTTGAACTACTCGGAGCTCCATATGACTTATCTGCCTCCCATGGAAACAATCCGATAAGGAGCGCGTGTGAACCTGCCTTCAGCAGGCATGAAGGAGTTGTTTCAGAAGCTACACAGCCTCTTTTTAAAGGTCGTCCTGTTTCCGAGCTCTTGGGGGAGGAGAGCTGTTCGCCCCGCCGCCTCGGAGGTGTTGACCTGCCACCTGCTGCAGAGGAATCTGCCCCCCTGGACTTCGTTCTGTGTCCGCTACAGCTCCGTCCACAATGATCAGTTTGGACTGTCCAACTTCAACTGGAGGGTCCAGGACTCCAACTACCACATCCTGAGGACCGGCTGCTTCCCTTTCATAAAATACCACTGCACCAAAGCACCTCCACAGAACCTGCACTTTGAGGACAAGTTCTTCACCACGTTGAAAGTTATCAATCTGGGTCAGTATTAGTTATTTTGTACCTGATTACTGTCAATTACAAATGATAATTAAAAATGAGTAAAATTGCATTTTACAACATATTTGGCACATTAATATTGTTTTACATTTTGTTATGCAATAGACAAGCATCAGAAAATACAAATACATGGACTAAAAGATGAGGATAGAATAAACAGACACAAGATTAAGACTCAGTTTACCCCACAGTATCTCAGGTGAAAACGCATAGTTTATGCATTTTGGATTCAGAAAAGATTTGCATTTACACAGCAACATGATGAAAATTATGTTTTCATGTTATTTCATGTTGTAAAGTTGTTTGTGTAATGAGACCACGCAAAGATGCACACATGAAAAACATGAACAAAATGATGTGGATATTCCTATGGACAGACGGAGCTGAAAAGTAGCTTCTTATGAAAATTGTGAAATTTCTTTTTGTTTTGAGATATCTATTTTTGTAGAATTTTCCAGTTATTGATATTGTGTCAATTACCAAATCATGAATGGAGTTTTTTTTTCAGGTTTACCAAGTAGAATATGCTCTTTATTAAAGTCAGAGTAAGTGTTCAATTTGCAAAACAAAAGACTATGCAAGTACACCCAAAAAGTATTACTAAATTTCCAGTAAAAAAAAAAGGGGCTCAATTGTTTCCATGTCCTTGTCACAGAAGTGACAAGAACTGCAAGATTGAGACTCTGTTAGATGTAAATTGATATAGTTCTTTAAAAAACCTTGTTATTTTGCAAATAGACAGTATTAAATCAGGATTGATAGTCTGTCTGACTGTTGATAAAGAGTGAGGGAAGAGTTACGTTTACATTATTTTTAAGTTAATTATAAGACATAACAATAGACTAAGGGATTGCTTTTGCAACATTATTGTACTGTCTTATGCTGATACAACATATTTACTGTGTCTCCTTTTTGCAGGCATCCCCTGTTTGGCCTATGGTATTGGCTGCTGGATGGTAGTGGGAGCTGAAGAAACCGTACAGACAAGTTCTGGACCCGTCACAGTCTATTTTGCTTACAAAGAAGAAGAGGGTGCACAGTATTAAGGGAAATAATGAAATAACTAATTTAAATATGAAGTGAAGAGACTTTGGTCCCGCTATGTGCTGTATTTCCCACAGATGTGCTGCCTCTTGTCTTCCATACTGTTGTGTGAATGCACAGGTTCATTTATATTTAATTATTAAAGATTTAACGTCGCACAGGAGGAGTCAGTTATGCATATTATTACTCTGAAACGCGATACTTGGTGTTTATTCGGAAAGCTAACTTTCTATTAAAATTTAATGGGAAGGTTAGGATTCGTACAAAGAATAGAGTGATTGTCACAATGACCTTTGCTATAGATTGCTGTAAATGAGAACTTGGTCATTCAGTTTACAGTAAAAATAAATAAACAATACAAAAAGATTGATTCGATGATAAAAGGTGATTGAATTTGCAACCAGTTGTTTTCTCCACTGCTTACGTTTCAACATAAAGCTATCAATTTTGTCTAATTTATCACCTTCGCGCCTTTCCTCTTTTTTTTTGGTTAACTAATGTAGGAATCTAAATAACCGCAGCTCATTTATTTAAGGTTAAATTAGTGGTCACCCTCCACATAACAGGTAGTCAATAGTGTTAGAGAAAAACCAGTGACGAGACAGCGCTGATAAAATAGGTTTTAATTACCAAAGTGTGGTGTTTGCAGAGAGACATTTCCTTCAGGCCTCCTCTGGCCTTTGATTTCTGGTAATGTGCTTTGTTGAAAGGGTGCGCTTACCTCTGCTGCACACTTCTGCTCCTTTGGAGAGGCAGGTTGACAAACTGCCATATTGATTTCTCCCCTTAGCATCTCTTGCTAATGGCATTTATCAGCAACCTCAATTTTCAGGCCTTGGCCTCTTCATTTTTAGCAACAATGGAACTGAACGAATAATTTCTTGTCGTACACGGGGATCAATTCACCTTTTGACCTCCTCTGCACTTGACGGCTGCATTAATCCCCTTGACATGCTGTTCCAAATGGAAGGCATCTTCTCAGGTGTCAAATGTAAAACTGGCTCATCTACAAGACAATTACACACCAATTATGTTGCCACCATCATGTCTCCACAAAAAGAGAGAAAATAAAACGGATACGTTATCAGCCCTGAAAGAAATTCACATTACAGTATCAAATATAAGTAGATACATTTACTGATACAGCTAAGAAGTAATTATGCAGTTCAGATTGAATACAGTGCAAGCTGCAGTGGCGTGCTCAGGGAGTAGTGTAATCCACACTCTTAAAAGTAAATATACTATAGTACTGTGAAAAAGTATTTGCCCCCTTTCTCAAATTCTTTTATTCTGGAATATTTCCCCCCAATGAAACACCATCAAACAAATTAAAATATAGGCACAGATAACCAAAGGACACTCCACATCCATAGAAATTCAAGAACAGGTGAGAACTGACATGCATCAGTCTGGAAACAGCCTTTAAGTCATTAGTAAAGCTGTAGGACTCCAGGGAACCACGGTGAGAGGCATTATGAAGGTCAGGGTTCATGATTCAAAAATAAGGAAGAGACCCGTCCATGACAGGGTTCCAAGGTGAAAACCACTGCTGAGCAAAAAGAACATTAAGTTTCGTCTTATTTTTGCAAACAAAATTTTGAATGAGCCCCTGACATTTGGGAGATTTTTCTATGGACTGATAAGATGAAAGTTGAACTTTTTGGACGTGTCTCTTTACATCTGGTGTAAAAGTAACTGAGCATTTCAGAAAGACGACATCATACCACCAGTCAAACACGGCGTTGTTAGTGTGATGGTCTGAGGCTCATTTGCTGATTCAGGACCTGGACGACTCGCTGTGATTGATCGAACCTTGAATTCTGCTCTACACCAGGAAATCCTGAAGGAAAATATTCGACCATAAGTACGTGACCTCAAGCAAACATGAGTTCTGCAGCAGGACAATGATCCAAAACACACCTGCAAATCGACTTCTGAATGGCTTAAATTTGATGTGTGTGTGTGTCTCTCTGTGTTTGCCGTGTGATGGACTGATGATCCAGGATGTATCCTGCCTTCGCCCATCCTCAGCTGGGATCAACTCTATCGCCTAAGATGAATATTAGAAGATAGATTATACACGGTGGATGGCTAAATAAAAGGATTAGCTTTACTACTGAAGTTAATTACATTCAAAAAATTAACTCAAACAGGCACATGAATACCAACTATTTACAAATAAGATTGAAACAGCAGGATGCAGGAAATACTGGTGTCCTATAAAATAAGCTCGATTGCAGGTTTATGGTGTCTATTTGTCACACATAGCCTGTGTGCGTTTGTAATTAAATCTCCCGATATTAAACAGATAATTAAAGCACACTGCTCAACTGAAACTCAAAAGGGCCGCGAGCTTAAATGTTGTTATTTTCAGCAGTGCAACCTTTATTGGGCGCGAACTGTTCAAGCCTCATGCGGAATTTATGTGCAGAATCCTCCTGAACAGAGTGGCGACACCGCATTAACGCTTTAATCATACTAATTGCCACGAACAAGGAACATTTAGGCACACTTATGGAAAGCTGATCTGTAGGATCGGGCGACATTTAAATCCCTCTCCTTTCATTTCCAACCTTTCATCAGGACTGAAAGTGTGCATGGGGAATGCTCAGGCAACCATGTCTTAATTACTCATTGACCCTTTGACCCGCGAGCTGCATTGATACCGCCGTGCAGCCAGACACAATTGCGCAGGGGTTCCAACTGGCTGCAGCTTTGTATGCGGCTATTACCGGATGATGTGAGTCAGTGAAATCTAAACTGTGGAGCATGTGAGTACATTGTATTTGTTTTCAGGGCTTCACCTTTGAGTCACTCTAAACTGCAGGGGAGGGCGCCCCTTCAGCCTGGGCCCGGGCTTAGCGTTACACCCTGAACCTTAGTCACCACCACCGCGGGTCTCGAGTATCCGTATACCGCAAATGGACTTCCGTAAATTAACAAAATGTGTCTGCCGCCGACGCAGGGCTGGAGCGTTTTAATAGCCGTGCTTGTGCTGGTTCTGTATTGAAGTGTCTAAATTGCCCAACACACATCTAACGTGGTAATGAACAAAGAATTAATGCCTGTTTGGCAAGTTTAATTGCATGCTGGAGCTGGTAATAAGTTTTGTCAAGGTGAAATCTTTAAATACTTGTACTGCTTAGAATTTAGGTAACTAAAGCAAAACAAGTGCTGAAATTGAGTGTGGTGTTGCTGTAAATTGTTAATGTTCAGCAGTGAAATTGCTAATCAACTTGCAGAGACTTGTAATTATCTTCTAATTAGCTAATAAGTTCTCAGTTTTGTCACAATAAAGAAAAAGCAGAACAAACCAACTCCCCGAAAACAGTTGATCCCGCCGCTCCGCAGATCAATTATTTAGCAGGAAAGCCACACCAGTTTTTCCTCTTGTCATATGGATATATGGCTTGGCAGAAACAATTATTGTGCGAGCAACCCCTGCAGCTAATACTGCGAGGTTATCATCGCCGAGCCTCTGGATGGCCTAGCAGCGCCGCCGCTGCGCTTGCTCCACGAGCAGCAGGGGTACCTGAGCCATCACTCAGATCACTTTGAGGATCACGCTGGAATTACATCTCCACGTGGAAGCGTCAGCCGGCGTTGTCACGATATTTACTGTCTGAATGGCACTTTTTTGAATTACATTCTGACAACTGAAACATGAAACCCATTTACTTTTCTTCTGGAGGCGCCTGCAGTTGAAGATGTGCTCATTTTCCAAAGAGGAGCACTCAAGAACATTGTTTTTGTGATCATGAAAAGGTTTTCCTTATATTAACCGATTACTTCTTGACATTTACATTTTATAGATTATTTTTTTGTCTTTTTGTCAAAGCAGCTGGGTAGACATTGAAGAAACTTTATGGCGTCTTCCCTGAAGAGGGGCGTCATAATTCTTTGTTTCAACACGTATATGTATATATACATTTGATTGTGTGTGTGTGCATGTGTGTGTACTCAGGGGGAAGGGGAGTAGTGAAAGATTATTCCTACTGTGCCAGCGTTGCCAAAGCTACTGTCAGTGGGTGGCAGAAATAACTGTCAGTCATCTATCCTGGCGTTTTTCTTCCACGAGCCTACATTAGCACTGAGCTCCAACGTCTTAATCAGCTTCACATATAAACATAACTAAATGATCATTTGGTGGAGTTTCTGTCATATTCCGGTCATAGTTTATTATTATATCATTGTTTTTGCGTGCACTGTGTTTAGATGTTGCACTTATCTCCTTGCGCCTGAAGCCCTTCTTTCCTCCAGTTCAACTTGATTATTATTTTTGCTCATCTTTCTTTTTTTTTGTGTGTGGATGATGTGGCATCACATCCACTTCATTCATACTTAATGCTTACTCTGTTGACATTAAGAGAGAAATGGATTTTAATAGTTTTTTTTTCTCCGACTTATCGGGAGAGTGAAATGAACTATCCATTTTTATTATATATTATGCAGTATTTAAAGTTTCAGCTCATTAAAAAACAGACGCCCTCCGCACCCCCCAGGCTGTCTTTTACCCCCCACCAGCGTGCAGTCAGGCTCCTCTAGCCACAGGCTCTGCTTGATCTGTTTTCTCTAAGTCAAAATTGAAATGCTCGGATATATTTATTTATTTATTTGTTTATGCGTTGTGTCTCGCCAAAAGAGAGGCATAATGTCTTTCTGGCTTAAACAAGCGGCATCAGTAGGTTGGAAAAAAGGGAACAATGGATGGTTTTGTTTGAGTGATATAAATGAGTACATTGCATATATGCTTTTTTCCCCCATCTAGCTCAAAGTAAAATATCACATATCGAAGCAAAAAAAAAAAGCGATACGTCCTTTAATTTTGGACTTGCGCGCCCTTATGTTATTCGACCGCCACACTTCTCACTTGCACAATAAGCAGCAACCTACACAGCAACTCAGTGCTGGATAGGGGATTTAGATTAAGTACACTGATACCGAGGCTGCATGCAAACACAAAAATGGAACAAATCAATTTTGCTCCCAGAAATGTTTCACATACTTTTTGATGCAGTGTGATCTCCAATCTTTCTGCAAATGAGCTGCAGTGCCTTTTAATGGTTTCTGCTCCTCGTGGGAGGCCGGTGTCTCAGAAAAGCTGCTGATTGAGGGAGAAATGTAATACAGGTGTAAAGCAGACTTGATAGGGGTCTTACACGAGGGTTATGCATTTTAACAGTGATATACATACTGTTACATATTTATCAAAGGATATGGAATTTGCTGGGTTGACTCTTTCTGGCCCGTGGAGATTTGCAGGTTTCTGCTAGAGTGTTGTTAATTCTGTTGGAGACGGTGGCTATTATGTTGAATTAATAGGAATTAAGGGTTTAAATTGGTTAAGTAAGCACTTCATTAATCGTGAGTGGATTGCCATGTGTGAGAGGTTTACGTGCAAAGCAGACCTCTAGTACTCAGATGAGGGGGAAAATAACGAGTTCTGTACTGGGGGGAAAAAAAGAAGGTGGCCTGTGCCCGGAATATGTGGAAAATAATGTACATAACATAAAACTGAGCGTACGTGCCGATTAACCGAACAGTGGATAGATATGTCTGAAATATTTTCTGTTCGTTATTGAACAAAAATAGTAAAAACTGCCACTGAACAATGCAGCTGGTCTTTCTCCAGGTAAAAAGAAAACTATGGCAAAGGTTGAGTTTATAAAACTGTAAAATTCTGTTGGCATGTTTGGGGAATCTGAGTCTGTTTGTGCGATAGTTTAATGGAATTTCTACAATATGCCTGCTAGTTTATTGCAGATGGCTTTTGGTTTTGGATCCCACAGCTTATGTTTTGACTTTACTGGGTTTATCCGGCACAGTTTGAAAGTGCTGCAATCCTTTGATTTTCTCCTTTTCATCAGTATACTTAAAGTAAGAAATTAACAGAGGTATAACGTATCAAAATATAAAACACCACAAAGCTCAGCCAGATACCTGAACCAAACGTATGGTATTGCCATAGCCACTGGTGGGAGCACCATTAAGACTGTTCAGAAGTTGATTTTCCTTTAATTAAGACCTTTCCTTTCATCGGTGTGCAAGTGTTTTACTGGCTCTCTCCCCTTCAGTCTGAGTGCGTTCCAGCTGCTGTGAGTGACGTTTTGTCCCGGGTCACTGGGAAGCGTTGCTTGACGTGGCTCCTGCAGCTGAGGTGGACTAATTGAGGTGTGTTTTTATTTGGCTTGCTAATGATGATGAGGGTGTAGTAGATGTAGTCTGTCCCCTTAGGCTGAGGAATAGTATGACTTAGCCAACCTTCTGTACTTATTGTCCAACAAAGGGGGAATTCACTTAATGCAGTGCTTCAGAAAAGTGGATAATTGTGGCCAGGATCAATAAAGTAACAGAGCAGAAAATGAACGGTGCGGCCAGTGTAGCTGCGTTGTGGATATTTGACGGAAATCGAAAGATGCAAGGTTCTTGTTTCTGGGTCTGCGTTCAGCCTGGTCATCAAACCGGCAGGCAGTTCTTGTATATGCACAAAATATGCATATACCAGCAGGTAAAGCTATATTTACTTTGCGTGTGAGTGTCTGTGGCCACGAGTGCGTGTGTTTGCATGCGCATGTGATAGAGGGGGTGCGTTTGGTTGGATGAGCCACATTGTTCCTGTGCGGCCTACTGACATCGCTGGAGGGCAGAGAGGGATGGAACCTGAGAGGGGTGACAGTGATAAATAGCCCTTTTAATAACAGCTGCCCCACTTGGCCAGCTAGTCCCAGTCAGTGTCCTCTGTGTATTTATGCCTATGTTTATTTATGCATCTATAGCATGCAGGAAATCACCACCGCAGGGGTACAATCATTCTTTTTTTTTTTTTTTTTTTGTGGTGGGGGGGGTTGCATTAGTTTAACTTTGGGAGGAGGTAAGCAAGCTCATCTCAAATCGAGCAGATATTCATTTACCCCTGAGGTCAATCTGTTGGTATGTCTGTGCTGAAGTATACATGCATTCATGATTTCTCTCTCTTTTTTAAAAGACATCCAATCACATACAAAAGTTTCAAAACTACAAACAAACACAGGATTGCATTGGCGCGCATGTTGCAGCCGCGCAGCCACAGAGATCATCACAACCGTCTGAATCCCTTAGAGAGAGAAGGAGAATTTTAATTTGTTTATGCATGAACTAATCCTAGATTATTTTTAATGCTGCACTTGCCAAGGACGGACCCAATATTTTAAATGCCTTGGACATTTTCTTAAGAATCAGGATGTGCAAATAGTTTGTGCCATAATGGCTCCTTCTTGAAGCCTTCAATCTGCATGGCTGTTAATTTTTTTGGTCCATTGTTGCCGTGTGACTGAAGTCAAAAACCTTTTGTCTGCTAAAATATGACCTCAGGCCCGGGGTTTGTGAATAGAGAGAGGGGAGGCTGTAGATCAGAAGTGTCAGAGCGTCTTCCCGGAGGGCGATGTCGGCGCTGTTCTCACTCCAACCACTTCCCTCCCTTTAATTGGTTCAATTAGTTAAGTATCCATATACATTATCGTGTATGCATTTTTCATGACTCCTCTTAACGCTCTGCTTAAACAGAACAACTTCCGGCTATGATTTGCCATTTGGATGAATGTCAAGGAGACTAAATGATTGCGCTAATTGAGTAATTAAAAGCAGATGTTGGAGCAAGAGCCAACAGCATACACTTTAAACACTTTGCCCTCCAGAAAACCTACAGTGTTTTTGACACCCCAGTTATGTATGGTTATCCCAGAGGTGCCTCTGTAATAGTTACAGTTTCACCCTTGTGATTATTCAGTTGAAGTCTTTGCTATTGAACCAAAATGGTGTTTTTATGCTATTTTGACCATGGGAAATGGTCTGGAAAAGAAAAGCCCATCACGCTGCCTAATGGCCAGACTCAGTGGTGCACAGACTCAACACAAGCTCTAGACGGGCAAAGCAGAGTATCTCCGCACTCGGCCTATCACTCTTACCACCCACTGTCCTCTGGTGGGACGCTGGTGGCCCTCGCTACACTCTTTACAGGGAAACAATGTTATGTCGAAGGTAATTAACATTGGATATGTGCCAGTAATGGGAATCAGTGTGCCATCAAATCGCAAAGGAACAGAGTGTATTTCGGTGGCTTTGACAGCTGAGGTGATTGGAGCCTTGCTAGAAGGCTTTACAAAGTGCAGATCAATAAGTAACAATTTTCCTATTAAAGAAAAATTACTTGAACATTGTACTAAGATAGCTTGTGGCTCTTTCACATCATGGCTGTTCGGATGGTGAGACCTTTGTTGGAGTTCATGTAATTTTGTCCTCGATCTTTTTCTGTTTTTGTTCGAGTAATCAGTGAGAGTTGTGCTTTTTTTTCTGAGCAAATTGTGTTTTGTTGTGTTGTGACTCTTTCTACTGCGACCTCAGCTGATTTTGTTTTGCATTTACCTCAATATTCGGTTTCATAGCTTTTCTCGATTCATTGATTGGTCTGAAAAGTGCATCTCTTATTGACATTACATGTTTTATCCATCTTCAGTTTCATGTTCGATTGATAGAACAAATTGACTTGTGAATCGTTAAAAATGCAGGATCAAACCAAAAATGCACCTATTTACCAGTACAAACATTTTCTGTGTTAATTATTTCTTAGCTGTAACAATAATCATATCATACCACTAAGGATGACTGTTTGCTTCCATTTTAAATGGCACCACGCTTGTCAGAAATATGCACTTTGCAGTAGGATTTTTTTTTTTTTATAACAAAGTTTTCCAGTAACACGACTTTTCATGGAAATGCATGGTGGTGTGGTGATTATCTTTCTTTCTGAGGAGTTTGCATGTTGTCACTGTGCATGCGTCCTTTTTCTCAACATACTCTGGTTTCCTCGTCCAAAGCCGTGCTTCTGAATTGTCTAACTTGACGGTTATGAGTGAAACTGTCTTTCTGTATTTTTCCCTGCGATGTACTAGCGACCTGTCCAGGCCTCATCCAATGTCAGCTTAGATCAGCTGCAGCCCTCGGCGACCTTAAGTTTCACTAAAGCGTTATATAAAAGATGAATGAATGTTTTCAAGCGTTTGCAAGGCAGTTTAGTTTAGTGACCTCATAGTTGTGCAACAGGAGCAAAATTACTGCTGAATAGTTAATATCGTCGCTCATTTTCAACACTGAGAGCCGTCCGCGCTGCATCTCAGTATACTGCCTAATATATTGTTATCCTCACACGCAGGTTATTGTGTTTCTTGCACCTGCAATTTCAGAGTCGGTAATAATTGCCCATTTCAATATGAAATGGAGTCAGTTAAGATGTTTAAAGGCAGGGGAGGGAGCTGATGACAAATTTTTCTCTTAATAAATCTCTAGGCCACTAGTGCGACTAATGAACTTAGTAATTACTCATCACTGGTTGGGAGACTTTAGCCCGGGCGAGATGAAAGCAGTGGCTGCTGAGAGCCACAGGAATGGCACAACAGGCAACAATCAACACAGTGTCTGCACAACAATCAATCAAACCTGTCAGGGCCTGAACAGTCAGAGTAATTCACTGATGTTTTTCAGAAATGACTACACCTTGTAAAATGTAGCTAAGATCACTTTCACCAAACACCTTGCAGCACAATATGTTTAAACCAATGAGCTTTGTGTTGTATGATTTATCACACTGCTCTGAGAAGAGAAAAAAATATATATTATTTTTAGCTAAGAAAGTGTTTTGTGGGCTCAAATAACTCCAGCCAAGCTTGAAGTCACTTCCTTCTACAATGCACTGCGTGGCTGAGTGTTACATTGCTTTACAGTGTTTTGGCTCATTGTTATAGCTCAGCGCTTTCTGTTATTTGTTGTTTTTTTTTGTTTCTGGCCTTAATGTCCAGTCAATCACACATTCAGTGTCGGTATAAGACTACATGAAAGAATAAAAATAAACATAAACTAGAACTTTTTCTGTTTTTCTCTACGTATTCACTCTATCTATCTATCTATCTATCTATCTATCTATCTATCTATCTATCTATCTATCTATCTATCGTCATGTTTTATTGAGCGTGTATTAAATGGCAGTAAGATTTAAATAGGAGTCAGAGCATGCTGGTGAGTAACACTGGACTATTCACAGATGCTCGTTCCTGCAGAGCTCTAAATCATGTTCCTTAATTCCCAGAGCCACATCTCAATCATACTCCTTGCTAATTTGAGAGTCACCCTCATTTCGTTTTAAACGATTCATTTTTGGCAAATTTGTAAATGGCCCCGACGTGTTCTACAATTTAGTCAATTACTGTTTCAGCCAGCAGGACTCCGGGGACCAGGAACACACATCGCCTGGAGGTGCCATCTCAATAATTGTTTCAGAAAAGTTGGGAATGGATTGCTAACGCTCTGTTCCACTTATTGAAATGTCAATTGGAGCCAAAACCTTTTTCCTTTTCTTCTCGCTCTTTCTCGGTGCGATATGACTGCTTCCCCTTTCCTGCCCCGAATGCTAACCATTACTGGATGATAAAACTCGGATTCATGTCTCGTAATATTTAATGCAACACCTCTTGTGTTCTTGGGATTATTGCTCCAACAGGGATCGCTTACCCACACAATAATACGGGTTCAGGTTTGTATTGCTTGTTACCGTGAATCACAGTTCTGCTGCCGTTTATCAAATAAAATTGCGTTTGAACTTCTCTGTATACCGAAATTGTAATTAATTATTAATTAGCTGGATAAAATTAAGAGATGATAATAATCCAAATTAGATCTTAATGGGTACTAATTAAGAGGAGTATCCTTCTTTATGGAACCAAACAGCATGACCTAAAGACCCCAATTAATGAAGTTATTATTAGCCTTAGCCTCCCTCTGCCTGGATCTCGTTCAACTGATGGCAAAATATATCACAACATGCTGGAAATATGTCTTTTGGTTTGTTTTGCTACAAGGTGTCTCGCCCATCCTTGTAGCCAATTAACCTGTGGAGGGATGCCGGTGAACGCTGATTAATTAGAGCAGGATGATGCCTTCTTCATGTTTTGCATTGAGAATCAATAAATTGTCTGAGTGGAGTTTTATCTTTTATTCCGACACAATGTTTCAGGTGGAAACTGAAGAAATGTCAAAGTTCCCCAACCTAGAAATCAGATCGTGTTGTCGTTGGCTTTTTAATGGGCTTCTTCTGCATCACAGCTACTTTAGTCAGATTTCACTGTGGCCTGAAACGCTCTCAGCAGCTGAGCCGGCGGTGTGAATCTCAGCCAGCCAGACCTCGGCCACATGGCCCTTCACCCTTTTACACATCCCTCTCAATCTCCCAGCCATCTCAATAATAGCAAAAAAAAAAACTTACCACAGATATACTTTGGAGGAAATCAAGGGTGAAAGACAAATAGCTTGTAAATTATTTTGATATAAATCTAAGCTGCACAATGTCATTTTTGTTTGCAGCTTTTAAAAACCACCGAGTTTGTCCACAGTTTGAATTGATAATCAAACCATTGAATCTGCAATTTTATTTGCCAATGAGTGTTTTTTTTAAAGAGTAACTATGTACTTGATCTACAATTGTTCACCACTGTTTGCCTAAAAATGTATCCATCTGAAGGAACATTGCAAAAAAATGGAATACAGTAAAAACAATTTTGAGACCATTTAATTAAAACAGATTTCTGAATGTTAGATATAGAATTACACAAGAACATCTCCTTTTTTTAATTAACCTTTAAAATTTCAGCCTAAACATCTTGTAAATCAAATAACCTACATTTTATTTACCAAAATCTACAATTACAACAGCTTAGATTTGAAAAATGGTTGTAATTCCTGTGTAATTTTATGTTATAGGTGCAGAAATAATTTAATAAACCAGAACATTCTTGATCATATTCTTTGATTTTTTTTTTTTTCCAGTCCTCTGCAGTCCGATGGCTGCATGTTTTCTACATCCACAGACGGACTGGTTAGGAGCCGCAGTCCGTCCAGCATCTTTCAGCAAACTTTCCTCCACAGTCACTGTTAATAATAGCGAATCAACGTGCGCGCTCTGGACTGCGGGTCAGCTGCATGTGTCTGTTCTGATTACTGGACGGGCAATTCTGTAGTTCTGTGTGTAAGACCTTCAGCTCTATTCTATAATTAACTTTTGCCTGCGCACATCAGGTTCCCTTCCACACTCGATGTGTCCGCGGTGACTGTTACATGCAGCCAGCTTGCCATTCAGTATGTATTAAGCTGTCAGAGTGGGCTGCTCTCCCAAGCCGCCTGTCTTCGCTGAACAACCCAGCCTATTAACTCCTATTGACTGTGACACACATGTCCCTCCAAAATGAGCGGTTCCGTATTGATTTTTCCTGAGCGCTGCTCACTTCTCCCTTTTCATGCCGCCAAGGGTGAGATCTTTATCCTGACTGATTGTATATGTTCATGGTATCAGAGCAGTGTTGTGCAATTGCCATTTCAGACCCGTGAACCCTCCTCCGCTCCCCCCTCCTGTGCATCATGAGCTACTTGCATGCGGCCAGGTCTCAGTGAGACAATTAAAAGGCCCGACTCCCCCGTGTCCGCTGAACCACCGCGGCCAAATGGAGCTGGAGACCTTCCACGCAGCTCATAGTCTCCATCCAGCTTAATACGGCGCACCGCGTAAGACATAGGACGTGACAGCCAGCGCCTCTCCCCCCTGCTAACACGCTGCCTCCCAATCAATGGAGCTGAATAGAGGGATGCCATATCCTCTCAGCGATGCTCTTTCTAACCGCCGCGGCGAAATGAACTCTGACAGCGTGTATCGACGTCATATCAAGCTCCGCCATTGAGAGAAAAATGATTATCTGCTGGCGAAATCAGTTATTGACATACTGCGGAATAGCTTCCCTTCCCCAAGGGATTTATTGATACAGTTTATAGCATATAAATATTTATCTAATATGTGTCTGAGATAGATTTGTCTAGTTTAGGTGTACAGTGCTTGTGTGGGCTCGGGTGTATGGTGAGCCTGTGGAGGGCTATCAACGCCTCGCTCACACACTCTGCCACTCAACCATGACTCTGCCTTTCCCCTCTTGTTGGATCCCGTTTTTACAGGCGGCATGAAATTGCTTTGGCTGTTTCGACTCTGTCTTGAAGTTAATAGTAAAACATGTTGTAATTACATTTTATTGCCCCTCACTCCAGAAAATCAAAATGGCTTTACTGCGGACATCATATTGTAAATGCATGTAGACGCGCTGCAATCGACACCATCAGGGAGAGAGGTGCTCAAACCCTCAGACATGAGAAATACCTCAATGGGATGCTACTCGAGTAAATAAACTCGGAACAGTCCTACTTTTTCAGTTTTTATTTAAAGCTCTATTCAATGAATTCTTTACTGAGAAATTTTATGGTAAAATATTTCATCAACACTGTAGTTTTCCTCCAAGACAAACTGAAAAGCCCATTTGTTGACAACCTCACAATTACATAACACACAGTTTAATAGAGAAAGACTAATAAAATGGGATCAAGCACAATCTGGTCAATACTGAACTCTCCTCATCTTCAGTTCAGATCACAGTGACTGAAGAAACTTCATCAGCAGATCGAACAAAACACATCACTTAATAATATACTTTAAGATCCAAGTAAATCACAGTGTCAGCTCTCACACATCGAAAGTGAAACTCACTCGTTATTTAGACTAAGAAAACACACGCACTGCACCAAGTAGCAAATTTTGGTCAGTGCTGGACTTCACATTGAAATATTTAGTCTTGAGCAGTTGTTGGCATCCAAATCTAATATAAATAAACTATCTGAGGCACGCTAGTCAGAGAAGTTAATTTATATTAGCGTCTGGCTGTCAAACCTTGTTTTATTTCACCATTTAAATTGGTTGTTGTGCATTTACATTCCGTTTAGTTCCAAAAAAAATGTCTATTCATGCAGACACATTGATTTTGAACTCTTCTTTCTCTTTTCTCATGTCTTAAACATCGTCTCCCTCTGGTTTCATCAAAAATGACACCCTGACCTTCATAAGATGTTTGATAAATCAGGCCAGGATGACTCAGCTAATTAGCTCCGGTTGGGACCTCTTGCTGTACTTTTAAGTTTTAATCAACGTTCTGAATAAAAGGGTTGCCTTCAGTTCATTAACAGCCGATTTAAAAAAAGAAAAAAATGCCAACGCATTATTATCCCGGTCACATGTTTCACTTCTCGGAGTACAGTGAGGACGCTGTCGTCAAGCATTAAAGCCTGCATCGAATCAATATTTAGTGTGACAACCTTCAGCCTTTAAAGCAGCAGCGGCTCTCTGAGGCTCACACACACTCGGGTTCTTGAGATGCGTTGCTCCAGTATCTCTGAAAACTTGCCACAGTCCATTTTTAGAAATGAACTCGTAGCGTTTTTTTTTTTTTAATCTTGTCGCGGCTCCATGACATGTAGAAATCACCTCTCTGTGGGAGAGAAACCATCTGTTAGAGGACTCTTTGCTTCTTCTGCTCACTGAACAGTCGTTTATGACTCCAGATGTGTTGAGCTGTTGTGATGCCGAAAATTCAAAATTGGGACATTTCTTTAATGAGATTGTGTGTTGAATAACAATATAAATACCCTAAATCCATGAAAGGCTGGCAGTGAAGTGACACACGTGTTATTTTTTGTTTTTTTTTTGTCATCCTACATTACACAAAACAAGAAAAACGTTGTACTGTGACCTTTCCTGCAGTTTGCCGACTCAAAAAAACCGAGCCCAGAAATGTGTCCCCTTCAAATGAAACTGTAATATATATGGTATCAAATGATAAAAGTAAAATGAACTCAACCTGACTAACACAACTGAAGATCTCAAACATCTGGAGACAGATTTTAAAAGTAAATTATCTGTGACATTTATGTACGTCCACCGTATGGTACAGTAAAAGCTTGAGATAGAAAAAAAAAGCAAATCAGTAGCTGAAGGGAATTTGATAAAATTGACTTTTTCATACTTGATCAGTCACAATGCTGACCAAAACTTTCCATGTTTTTGTTTGCAGATTGGCAGCAAAACAGGCATTTTTATTTTAAATCAATGGCTTTATTATTTTTCCTGGGAAATAAAGATGAACTGAATTTAAAAATGCCGATTACTGTTTTCCTGTTAATCAGATTTTAACCAGGTGCCTTTGGATGGCGAGGCAAAGCCTTTCACATTTTTGTGAAAAAATCAAGCGACTGCAGACACGGAAAGTAAAACTAAACTGTTCTGGTTTTCTTTTCCTCTTCTGTTTTCAGCCTTTGTTTACCCAATTCTGCTGTTATCAAAATCAGATGTAACACTTCCAGCCCAAAGAAATTCATTATTAGGGTGTCAGTCAGCTCGGTCTGGCTCGCATTATGTTTTTATTGTCGACCAAATGTGGTATTGATCCTGTGGTTCCTGCAGCTCCTGAACTTGAGGTGACCTGCGCTGCTGATTGAGGAGGAAAGACGCGTCCTTGGCACTTTAGCCGTACGCCGTGACCTTTTGCAAATATTTTTACTTGCATGCAGCTTTTACACAGGTTGTTTTACGGCGTCGCCGCCCTCTTACGCTCGGCACTTGATCGGCTCCAGAAAAGAGAAAAGATGTTTTTCTGATCTTGATATTATAGGAAATACATGACACGCCGTGTTATTGTATGATATTGATTTTTGCAGACGAGCACGTGGCGGGGTGACTTTTTCACCGGGATGATACACGAGCACGACACCGCCGACATGACAGGCAGTCTCAGGTCAAATACCGCCGCTTCCCATCCTCTGCTGTGTCTCTATTACAGTCTGTTGACTCCCTGGCTGACTTATTGACCATCTCTCATGCTCGTTACTCAACAGAGGAGTAGTTTGCTGTGATTGATACCATGACTACTCTAAGGCCTCTCTTAGCCCCCCTCCTCTGTACTCTCCAAATCCTATCTGCTGTTTTAAAGCCATGAGTGGTTTTCATTAATGGTCTCTCCTGTTTATGACACCATAATTAGAGTTGAGGAAAGGCACCTAACTACCCCGGTTCCACCATACTGAGAAAGTCAATAATGCAAGCCCAACAACTTCTCACACAATTGAGCCCTGTGGAAAATCTATATGCTCTGCTGCTCCGTGTCTTTATGGTGCCGTTTTAAAAGAAGCCATCTGATTTGTTAGTGTTTTGTCCTCCACTTTTAACTAATCCAGTGGAATTGATTATCAACAGCGGCAATGCCGTTTAGCTTGCAGCAGCCTCCTCGGAACGGAGGCTGCGTGGGACGCTCCCTCCGTCGTGTGGCAGATACGGGACGGCGTGCTCGGCGTCACGGCCCGCTCCGAGCCGCGCGACCACTTTTTACCCGCGCTATAATTTGTTTTTGCGGTTCACCTCATGAACATACAGCCACTCCTGAAAAAAAAAAACCCGACCGCTGACCGCCACGCGTGGTTTGTTTGTGCGGAGCAGGTCAGGTGGGATATTGTATTAGATTGCTTTCTGGGAAAATAATTCTGCCAGGTGGTCTGCTGGGCTTTTCTCACTGTATCTGTCAGGCAGGATCGCATTGAGTTACACACAGAAAATGAACCATACACTTTCTTTTGTTTTGTTTTTTACTCACCCATCTGTCTTTTTAATTAAAGCAACAACAAGAAAAACTGCTCAGGGAGTTGTGGTACTTCCAGAAGAATAAACGCAGTCGTGTATTTTCCCTTATATGATGAAGTAAATATGTTGCTTTTATTTTACAAGTTGGTTTCAAGTGAACATTTTATCAATGTTAACGTAAATTCAATCATTCAGGAATTGCGCTGCTATTTAAAAATTATTCCCCAGTCTGGCACTTGTGTCAAGCTCTTGATGTATGTTTTCTCCTTCCTGTTTCACAGGTTAGTGTGAGACAACACTTTTCACTGCAGGTCTGTTGAACGCAACGGCGTGTATAGTCTATAAATGCTCGGCAGATGGTGTTCCTTTCCAGTAAAGACAAGTCAGGTTTTTATTTATTTATAACCTGACTTTACAAAGTATGCCCCAAAGGGCTCCTCGAGAGAGAAAGAGATGAAAAAAAAGAGGCCACGTAAAGCAGAAAAGTTCAAATTAGATTGAGTTTCTTTTCTTGGCGCTGTTGAGTTGGAGTGCCGGTATTTGCCGCGCGGCCGTTTGTCTCTGCCGGGGGTCACGGCTGTGCGATGGGCGCTTTATGAAACACCGTGAGCAGTTAATGTCAGAGTGTTCGCAGCAGCCCGATCTTGAATGTAAATAAGATGCCGGTGACTGAGACGCCGTTTCAAGGATGAGGCTCAATACGACTACTCTGCTGATTGTAGCGTCGCTCATCGCACATCACCTGAACTCCACGGAGAAAGGAAACCAAGGCTGTGGTTAAACAAAAGCAAGTGTGTGAGCAAAAAAAAAAACAAAAAAACAGAAAGGTTGTTCATTTTAAGGGGGTCAAGCAAGGCTGCGTGGGAGCTCGTGTAAAACAATCCAGGGTCGTCTGGTGACGCAACGCCGAGCTCAGCTTTTGACAGGAGGAAACACAACGGGCTCACAGTGGCTGCTGTCAGAAGCATGTGAATATCCCAGCCCCGGGAGGAGAAGGAAGAATGAATGCTTTCTGCTGTAATCATTTGCACATTCACTGTGGCTGTGATGGTTTAGTAATTTCAATACAAATGCCAGAGTTCCGTTTATTGGCTTCGGGCGTGGAGTCTGCATGTTATTCCCGTGCATGCATTTGTTTTCTCCAACTTTAAATCCCAAGACATCCTTGTTCAGTTATTAGGCTTCTCTAAATTATCGAAGGACAGAACTGTATATGTGATTATTTGCCACTTTGAGTTTGCTCTTTGATGGACTGCTGACCTTTTCAAGAGGCAATAAAAAGTGGCAAGCTTTTAACAGGCCAGTTTTGGTTTTCAGGCTGCATGTTTGACAACCTTGTTCTAAGACTTGCGTGCAAAAAAATAAAAAAATAAATACATACATGTTATATGAACATTAATCCCTCAGTGAAATAAATTGTAGTTTTATCCTATATGTAGCTGTCACATAGTTTTATGAAAGCTGTGTTAATGAGGCCAGAAAAACATGTTGAGATGACAGCAGTCTAATGACTTTCATGACAGTATACAAGCACTGGTGTAATCACAACTAAATGTCAGACACCATAAGGCCTGGTGCATAATGGCTCCAAATTGATATCTCCCTCTTGCTTTAATTATGAAATGCAAATTTTGCCTAAAAGGTATTGATTGTAGTTTAAAGGAAGAGCAAGCCATCAAACAGAGGAGTGAAGAAAGGACCCTGGAGTCATAACAGACTGAACAGGGATTTGCTCTGTGAGACAGAAGCCGTGCAGCCACTCTCCGGTTTGCTGCATAAGTAACTGGATCTTAAGTAACTCAACGAAAGGCTGAGATGAAACTTAGTTATCATTACTATGCAGATCATCATAGGCATCAGCCGTTAATCAAAGCAGTCAGTCATGGAACCGCGAAGCCGTTTTCAGACTCACAGACTCCCCAGAGTGAGTTGCGTCACTCACTTTGCCAAGCAGGAGATGAACCGGTGCAGGCAGCCGGACAGTGGATAGTTATCTGTCATTAATAAATTAGACCTCTGAGAGAAGAGCGACAGGTCTCGCTGCACTGGGTTGAGTGGGACTGCAGGATCTGACTTTTTTTTTTTTTTTTTTTTTCATCCCCAGAGACCCCAAACACCCTCTGGGCAGCCTTCCCGGGAGATTAAATGTTATTTGTTTGGGAGACACCGCGTGCTCCTGTAAGCATGAACCAAACTTAGCTCGTATCGGTTCACCCTTGACTGGAAACCTGACCTCGGTGACTGAATGAACCGGTGTCATAATTAAATCATCACCGCTTCGCTTTTACTGTGCCTGCAACCCTAACCACAGCAGGAGAGGGGCAAAGAGGAGCGCGGCTCTGTCATGCAGCGGTGACGGCGTAACCAAAGAGCGCCGAGCTTCGCCGAATGCTCCACTGTAGTAGAAGCTGGTGGGGCAACAGCCACCCGCCTAACACCCGCTTAGACCTTATCTAGATATCTGTGCTATCGCTCTCTCAGTTACTCCTAGGCCAGCGTTACTTACCGCACTACCTTTAAGCATGATCATAACCCGTGTGAGGAAAGCCACTTATTAAATTATTAACCTGAAAATTACCTGCACATTTTTACAGCTTGTGAGCGTAAGCAGTTTTCCCCCCAGTGATTAATATGTTCCATTTCTGGTTTTGTCTTTTAACCTGTTCCCTCTATTGCCAGCTGCATTAAGAGTTGAAGAAGTTGTAGTGCATTCCTGTTTTCAGAGCTCAAACATGAATGTTGTGAGAAACTTGATCCCCTTATCCAATTTATAATACTCAAGGACTCAAAATTTCCTCATGATTGTGTGTAAAATGACCCTGTTTTAATGTCCTTTGGAAGTTGTTTTGTTTCTTTTGGAGGCCATATGGTAACGTTTGCTGCTGCGTCGATACATAAAGACAAAGACATCCCGATATGGCGGCCATGACAGAAGCCTTCTGCTGCCACTGGTCAGTAAAGGCTCCCTCCTTTTATGAATCCCACAGACTTTTTCTATTGGTCAAAAAAAAAAATCTATAAGCCTGTCTGATCATAGCGTCGGTGTTGAGTTGATTGTTGCATTATATCCACTGGTGTTACTGTACTACGCAGGACCACAGATTTCAAGCCATGATGGGAAGCATTGTCACGATCGGCCATCTTCTGGCTGAGATGGCCTAAATCATAATGTGTAGAAAATGTCTTCATCGTGGAAGAAACACGGTGTCGTTTCTTTTAGCTGGATGCCAGAACACAAGTGCTTCTCCCTTTTTTTATTTACTGTCAAGGTCTTTTTTAACCCGCATCATAACATACAATTTCAGAAACGTACAAGTTTAACACACACTCTAGCTAACCATGTAACTAACGCCCCTTTCAACAGTGTTGCAACATCTTGTTAAACCACAAGTTTACCAGGGAACAGTTATTGTGGCATTAATGCTGAGCATGTCAGCGCTGGGTAATGTAAGTTATTCTCACAGGATTTCTTGCTCTCCTGACGGCTGTTCCACATATATTATTCCAAAACTGATATATTCCAACTGTCCTTTGAAAAAAAAACAAAAGGATGGACAAACTGGAGCAGTCTCTCGCTGCCGAAGCAGACCAGTCTGAACTATTATTTTTCCATTACAGTGATCCGACGTCTCCGACCTTCAACAAGCAGAACAAGAGCGCATCGCCGCTCCGCGTTACCTTAATGTCTCGTGGCATGTTGCACTGCATGTGTAATGACTGCGGACGGATCCGAGTTCATCCCGTTGAACAGGGGATATTAAGGAGGCTAGTTACAGAGGCCAGACTTTAATTTGACCTCTGCCTGCCCTCTTCTCTAGCGAGGTGGCTCGGAGAAGCCGGTTGGTGGTTTGGGCAGTTGGTGATGAATGACTGTATTTGGTGGGCAGATTGTTACAGTTCCACACTAATTGAGGGGTCAACACAGAGAGCAAATGTGGTAATTGAGTCACTTGACTGTGGCTATTGAGCTTCCCGCAGCTCTTTTGACCCTGCATCCTGCCTGCGAGTCCACCAAAGTGCAGCCTCTCGCCTTGGTTTTTACAGATATTGTTGTCCTGTTTATCAGTTCTTTTTATGCACAGTAAGACGATAGACCTTCACATTAGCTTAAGTAAGCTGAATTTTAGTATGATGTATTTTTGCCAAATAGGTGCACGGTGTCCTGACAGAACAGATTTTCTTCTGTAAATAACGTGTCAGTTTCTGCATGTTGTACTTAGACAAACTGAAAACCTTTTTTTTTGATGACTTCTTTATTCTTGTGCATACACAGGACTGCAAAGAATCCCTCGTAAGCTCAAACACGACCAGACGTGCCGTGAACTTTTTCACATGTGCTCCAGTACGTCTGTAGCTTTACTGTGTCTAAAGTATCGGTGTTGTCACTGGAGTCTGATGGTCCTGTTTAGTGTACCCATCAATAATTCACAGCACCAGTTCCCTGACTCTCCTCTTACTTTGTTGTTTTGTCAATATGATAACCAGCACAATGAATGGACTGTTATCATTATTTGTAATTCTATTATCTCTTTGATTACTCATTCTGTTCTAAAAAAGATAATAATAATAATAATTGAAAATTCTACCAGGGCTGACAAGATATGAAGTTAAGTATTAACTAAACAATAAAAACAATTAAACATATTTGATGTGTACATACAGACGTATCCAGTGGTTGTTTATTTGGAGTTGTTGATGGCACGAACCTGTTAAAGGAAGTAGTTTATTCGCTCAGCAGCCTTGTAATATGGTTCGAAGGAGATTGAGTCCTGGATTCATGAAGTGGAGGTCTGGTTGTAGATTTAGTCTTATTTTTATTAGTGGCAGCATTTTTGCTGCATTTATGTATTTTTTTTTAGATTGGCCTCATTTTAATTAAACTAGCTATAAATTGCCGTTCGCACCAGGAGCCAAGTTTCCCTGTTGGCATGAAGAAATCCACCCTTCTGTGATCTAAACCCTTCTCATCTGTTTAAAGTCATGTCATTGTGTAGATGTGCCACTCATCATTGTGCTGTTAAAAAAAAAAACAACCTCAAACCTGAAAAAAATATGCTTATTGTAGTTATATGTTGTACACTTTGGCTGTCCTGTGATTTTAAGCCTCCTTCTCGTTGAGTGTCAGGACTGCTAGAAGAATGAATTTGGTGGTGCTTTTTCCATCTCCTGTTGAAATATTTTGGCCGTGCCTCACAGACATGTTATTCTGCCAAAGTAGTCGTCTTTGTGTTTGAGACGGGCTCCCGTGTTATTGAACGGGGTTTAATGGATCTGTTGGCCTTTGCGTTTGCTTTGCTCCTGAAACACGCGCTCAGCTGAGACTTGGGCAGAGCACCATCCATTTACACCTAATGGCCATTGCCTTTGGATGTGTTGAGTTGTGAACAAGTGTGCGCGTGTGCGTGCGTGTGTGCGTGTGAAAAGCTACAAGGACAAATGCATTCTGCATTTAATGAGTGTGGGCCAAAGGGAACGTGGGTAGTTAAAACTGAGAGTTGGCGAGACTATTTTGTCCCTTGTTACCTGACTCTTCTGTTGCACCTTTAAACTGCAACATGCCACTAAACTACTCTGATGGTCTCACAGGACAAATGTAGAGGCTGCAACCCTGTGTGAATGGGATTGATGGACCACATTAAACTTTGAGCTTCATCCTGCTTAAATGCTTTTGCACTCTAAATCTTTCACGCTATATCACTGTGGGAAGAGCGGCAGGCTGTGGAAGATTTATCCCGGAGATTGTTGGACGGTCATTTGAACTGTACAAGTGGTTGATATGTGTGCTGTTTTCTATTCCTGAAATGCCGGGCCGGTGGAGTGTCATTTCTTTCTTTACACATTTCCCAAAAGCCCGTTCAAATGTCTGCCGTTTCTCCTCACTCCTGACCAAGATGGGATTGTTTTAATGCACAGAAATGTGGATGTTGTAATTACCATTTGCACAAACAAGACAGCGGCTTCATTGATATGCTGCGGCTGATAAGACAAGGGCTTGGCAGCGAGACAATGGCTGAGGCCACCAGGGGCTCACCAGCACCAGGGACACGGGACCGTCCTGCCTCCTCTTCCCTCAATGCAGACAACCAACAAAGGCGGCCCGTCATTCACCGCACACTGGCGTTTTTAATTAATTTTCACTCGGCTCTCCTTGGAGTGCTTATGTGGTGGCGTTGACCCCCAAATCTGAATGTAGATCCGAGTGTAGCTTTCTCGGCAGCCCAAGCTGTCAGAAGGTCAGCGGTGGAGGCTCCCTGAGCAGGAGTCCCATTTTCTATAGGCCTGGACTCAGGAGGCCGTGACCATTGTCCTAACATTCAATGTGTATGTGTTAGAGGTCAGCAAGCAAAATGGCAATGCAATCCCACGTTTCTAAGAGCACACTTAACATGATAAACACCACTGACTCTGGTTAGCTCATATTTGTGCTGCGTTTAATGGTTTTGCAGGCCCCTTTTGGGCAGTTGCCATAGTAATGACTCCATAGTAGCTTTTTTTTTTTTGTATTAACAAAATGGTGTAATCAGCTACCAGTTCACCTTTAGAAGAACACAGTATTCTGCCTGCTTTTCATGTTTCGTTAAGACTCCACAGAGAAGAGTTCTCCCGCTGCTCTCGCTCACATGCAGCAGGACAAATCCGGGCGTCATGTGGATAATCCGGATCAGATTTGATCAAATTGCTGTTGTCTTAAAGCTGTTCCGACCTGGATTAGCTCACAGGGGTTGGTCTCACCCGCTTGGACCCCCCGTTTCCACCCTGGACCCCCAGTGGGGCTTTGGAGGATGAAAGGAAATTCGACTTATTTCTGCTGATTGTAGCAACTTTGTTCAAGAGGGCTTCTTAAATAAGTGCCCTTGACCTTTTCTCAGGTTCATCTCTCCATCATCTTGTAACCCGTCTTTTGTCTCTATAGGGGGCTGAGTTTACTCTGATTAACTAATGGCTGACCTGTTGCGGTTTTCTGGGATGACTGCAGAGCTGCTTTCAAAGCCCCGTCGTCGGGCTCTTCACCTCGGCTTTTCATGAGGAGATTACACCTGTGGATCACCTGATCTGCTTACTTACATCTGATGTTGCACTCTGCTCTTAGTCATAACCTCTTTGATTTTATTGCAGATATCTTGTGTTATTGACTCAATATATTTTGGGTCTTTTGATTAAAATTAAAATTCTGATTCAACAGCCTAGCAATGAAGGTTAATCTTTTTGATTTCATCCCAGTCCATAAAAAAAAATATTTAAGAATTTCAGAGAAATTTTGAATAATCCAGGATGGCTTTTATTTCGGCACGGTTGAGGATCTGGCCCTAGCGGCTGGGTAAGACGTCCTCTGGTCTCTGGAAGCGTTGGAACTAATGGCGGACCATTTTGCTCACAATTAATAGAGCGCCCCACGAGACCCAGATCCTATAGACTCGTGGAAATACTGTGGCAGCCTTCAGGCTGCTAGCTAGATGTGGCTTTCTTCCCCGTCACTCACGTTTGTCGTAATGGCACGAGCGCCTCACTGGCTATTCCCCAATGCTGTGTGTATGCATGAGTGTGTGTGTGTGTGAGAGCCCACTGCCCCAAGCATGTCTCTTTTCAAAGTGCTGTCACTCCCTCCTTCCTGGCATCTATTAACACCCACCATTATCATGCTAATCTACATTGTATGATTACATAAAGTAATTTATGCACAGTTCTACTCCATGGCTGCACAGAGAGTCGTACTCCTATTGTTGAATGCGTTGGGAAAAAGAAAAAAAGAAACACTTTATGATCGGCGCCGTATACTTTTATTTCGGCCACCAAATCTTGTCTGTTTCTTTTACTTTGGCGAACTTTTTTTTTTTTTAACGCTCGTCTTCTCACTTTAACAACAAAATCTGTAAAAGTTCACTCCAGGATTTGAAGGCCTCTGCCTACTGAGAAAATAATAGCGAAAATCGCTAACCGAGCCATGCTGCTTTGTTCATAAAGAGAGGACGATTTGAGATCGCTTTGCACACAGTCCCCTTTAGCTCCATATCGGAAATGGTAAGAATGTGTTTTGTGTCGAAAGCAGAGGGCAAGAGATGAGCTCTCTTCCTCATTTATTCACAGCTAGTGGAGTAATTAGGAATGCAGAAGGCTGTTAAATTAAAACTGAATTGCACTTATTAACATTTTAACTACCAACCCCACCCTCTTTAGACACTAAACAAGGACAGTTTCAGCTCTAATATGCCTGAAGAATCCCGCTGAGGGGACTCTTTATGTATCTCTAAAACAAAGACGTTCTTTAAAGTAAGATCTCCCTTTTGTTTAAACAACCAAGCATTTAACATTCAGTGTAATATGCCAAGGCTTCCTTCATGCTGTCAGGAGACACACCACCAGAGCTTCTCAAACTCTCTGCTTAATGGAACACTATTTGTGGTCAGATTGGAAAGCTAATGGTGGTCCCTTTGAGGGTAACTCTCCAAATTAAATAGCATGGATTCACATCTGTCAGACAAAACCAGGAGGCTCTTTGTAATCAATGACCCAAACCAAGAGAGGCTCCACGGGGGGCACCTCCGCGATGATGGCAGAGAGCATAAGGAGCCACCAGGGATGGAGGCAGCTCACCTGCACTAACAGCCACTGTGCTGGGCTCGTGGAGCACGGGAGAACCTGCGAGGGAGCACCGGCAGGGTTAATGTACATTTATAGAACAGGTCAAACTACTTAAGCCAGGCGCTGATTTATAATGCGGGAGTGCAATGTGACTAAACTGTAAAGGGAATTCTTGTTTTTCTGTGCAAACATTGCCGTCGGTGTTGTGTTAAAATGTTGAACCCCATTAATTTTATCACTCCCCCTCTCTTGTTTCTCTACGTCTCTAAATTTTGTTTGGAGGAGAGACTAGCAAGACCTCCCGCTGTTGTGGAGAATTTCCTCTCGTTGTTAATTTTCCCTGCTCCATATGGCGCCACAGACACTTCACCTGCAGGCTGTAGCAGGCCGCGCGGCAGCCAGCAGACGTCCTCGGGCTCAGGCTGTCATTTACACAGGCCCGTGCATCTGTCTGAGCGGAACAGAGCCGAGCAGAACGGAGACAGCTCTTCCCTTCACCTCACAGCCTGAGTCCGGCTCCCATCCGCCCGACGAAAAACATCCCAACGTTCCTGAAATGCAGGGGAAAATAATAGCAATATGGTGGCAGATTCCTGCCACCAGTTTGAAACAGTCAAGCGGGAGAATCGCCAGAGAGGCCGTGCCAAACACGCGTGTGTGCGTCTGTCCCCGAGCCTGTGCATGCATGTGTGTTAGCGAGCGTTTTCAGGGGACTTGAAGTTTGCCTATGGCAGAGCCATGGAAGAGAGAGTTTCATCCTGGTTTGTCATTGATTAGAGAAGGGTCTTTAATTCCTTCCCACCCCATGTTGTGATTCATTTGCATTTTGTGTCAGGAGGTAATGGAGTTTTGCTCCATGGTTTGCTCTGGAAATCTTGAAGATGTGGTCTAATGTGCATGCAGCCGCTAGCAAAGAGCTTTCTGATTTATTAGGTCTCTTGTCTGTGCTCATTTTTCCTTTCTTCCTTATCGTTGGGTAGAAACGTGCTTCTCAAACACTGAAGGCTCCCAGTATTGTCATCTAGATCAGTTTAGTATTGATTAGATTTAATCCTACGAACTGAAACAAAGCTGTATTCATCTGTATCTATGTATCTGTCTATCTCTATATATTTTTTTTTTTTTACGAAAATCTTTTTTCTTTTTTTTCTCTTTTCTTTTTATTGTTTCATTTTTGAAAACACAAGTTTCTTTATTTTTTCATCCATGTACGTTTTCCTCTATTGAATCTGCAGTCATGATGAAATTCAGATGTCATGCCGTTTTAATTGTTCTTTTTTGTTTTTTGTTTTTTTTTTTTTTGGTTTACAGCAGCTCACTTAATACAGTTACACTTAAGGCCCCGACGACGATGATGATGATGATAGACGACGATGATGATGATACTATATTGTACAGTGAATTTCTTGTGACTGGTGGATTATTTTATCGCTTCATGCTCAGATTATGGTGGACCTCATGAATTGAGATCATTAGAATGCAGAGAATCCTAATAACAAAGAGACGAAAGAGAAATTATTGTTTATAAACGCACAATTTTCTGTGTTTCAATGTGTTATGTTGCTGTTCACTTTTTTCTTGTTTAAATTACTCTGTGGTTCACAAACTCCAGCGGCTTTACCCAACGATCAGCAGTCATCCAAATAATAAAAGGTTTTTCACATGTTTTTTTTCTGTCTTTTACAAAAAGAATGAGCTGGCGATTTGGTATCCAATGATTTCAAGAGTATTTGCACTAATGTACTCTAGTAAAGGCTGTGAGTGCTCACTGTCCCTCATCATTTCAGCACATGCCCTCATTTCCCATGAATCTTAAAGGGTTCCTGTTCACAGAGGCCTGATTTTCCCATTATGTCTGAGATGAGATGTGAGGTTAAGGGAAGCTTCTGGTGGGGCTAGATTGGCCCTGGGTTGGTGGGTCGGGTGGGTTTTTTTTTTTTTTTTTTTTTTTTTTTTTTTCTCGGCAAAGTTGGGAAAATGTCGTGATAAAATTTGTCAGCCTCTGGGGGAGGCTGCGTTCAGGGTCACGGCTAAATCTCTGTGCCACGGGCAAAAGGCTGGACCCATAATTCCAGCACAGACGAGCGGAGAGCCGACCCCGGTACAGCTGAGGCCAAGCCACACGGATATCTGCCCACCTGCCGGATAGGCGGCGGGATAACAATGACGGCGAGCGGAGAGACGGGGGGTCTCAATCTCTTTCTCTCTCCCTTCTTCTCTCTGTTCTCTTTGATTTGTCTGCGGAGAAAACGCGAACGTCCTTGCACGCTGACCGCCTCCCTCCTTTCCCCCCACCGCTCCCCGTCAATAGAACGCCGCTGTTCACTCGACAGCGTGCTGCTTTTCAAGTGGCAAATATAATTTTCAAGGAATCCTGGCAAAATACTTAGTCCATCAAAGGAATAACTCAATAAATATCTGAAATGACAAGACGTGCATTCATACATCTGCTATGTGTTTTCATTCACATATTGATTTTCTATTATATTAAAGTGTTGCATCAACATGCAATCATGTTAATACATCTTACCTATTGTGAGTCATGGCTCATTCAACTGATAAATATGTAAATTAAAATGTTTTATAGTTGATCGCCAACATTAATCTCATTTGGATGTCTTAAACCAAATTAAATGAGAAAGTGTAAGCTCATTGCAGTTTGGAAGGAGTGTCGTGAATTCATCTCTGAATTAAAAAGGAAATGAGCAGGGGACAGAACCTGCTTTTTTTTATTACAAATGTTAATGAAAAATGTTATTGACTTGAACAAATGGAGAATACACCTGGAAATGTATATTAAAACCCCTTTCCAATTTCTCTCTCTATGTAGTTTGCAATTATAGTTATTTCAGCAATAGTGGGGGAATTAATTTTGCGTGCAGACTGATAATGTTAGCAGTGTAAGAAGAATGGATATTGTGTTGGATAGGGGGTCTCTAGGTATTTACAAAGAGTGGAGAGAGCAAAGCTTTATTTAATTGAAAGAATGAATCAATAACAGCTGCAGCACTTTGTCAGAGAAGGCCTTGTGAAATGAGCAAGTAATTTAATGTGGACAATCTGAGGCTGAGTGGATCGCTGATTGAAGGAGTGGATTCTGGGTGGAAAACCATCAAGTGTAGCTCGATGCAGGTGGCTATCTTAAAAACTTAACAAATTACAAAGACAAGCCCCTCCGTGGCTGTTAGCTTATTCATCACTGAGGAGTGGCAGAAATAATTTTTTTCCACTGTTGTCTTTTTCTCCTCCTCGCTAGAAGAACGCCGGCTTTCCCGGTTGCCTCTTTTGTCGCTTGTCGTATCTTCACATGTATAAATGTCTTCAAATCCATAATTAAGGAGCAGTTTCAAAATGTCCTTCCCATTCTCAAGAGGTCTATTTTGATGTCGCCATTAAAAGTAAACAATCGATCCCCTACGGTGTCCTTGTGAAGATTTTAAAAGTTTGTAAAGTGATTTCTTGTTTTTTTTCCTTGTTACAACTTCATAGGAACTCTTTTTTTCCCCCCTGTAGGAAAAAGCTCTTGCAGTGTGTATCAGCAGAGACCACATTTGTTTTTCCCTCACTAGTTACATCTCTCAATCCAGTTTTTGCCGCTGCTGCTGCTGGATGTTGGTAAATGTTTTCTCAGATCCCACATATGCATCATTGCTCTCACGCCATCGCTGAAATCCCTTTCAGAAAAATCAATCTTTAAGGTAAATTAGTCTCCCTGCACACTGGCAGGCATCCCAGTATGTAAATTCATGTGCTAATTCACAACATGATTTCATTTCAACTTCCAAGCAAATGAGATTATAATTGAAAATGAGATCTTCCATAGAGTCTCTCGCTGGAGATGTGCAGCTGGGGAATGATACTTCTCACAGATTGTTTTAAGAGACAGGAACACTTTTTTTTTTCTGTCTCTTTCAAACCATTTACAAAAAAAACACTGTATGTGTCTCCCCCACAACCGGCAGGTTAGCGAAGAAGCACAGTGAAATTAACATTGCGCTTCAGCTCCTTGTCCGTGTGAAGAGGCGGCTATTAACATTTGTGTATTTTCATTATGTTAATGGTGTTAACACATGCCCACAGATTGCCACCAGTGGTGCAGTAATTTTGCCTTGCTGATCATAAAGTGTCCGAGTGGGTCATTTTGATTATGACACGCTAATTACATATTGCCTTTCGTCTTGGTGTATCCCCCCCACCCCCCCCAACCCCAAACTCAGGGCGACCTACAGTCTTTAATGGTAAGCTTTTATGAGTTGGAGGAAAGAAAATAGCAGGAAAAGATCTCTGCCTATGTTCCTGACGGCTATGTTGCACGCATGCTTCACTGCTTCCCTTTAAACTTCCTAAATTGTGTTTCACAATAAATAGATGCCCAAGCTCTTAACTGCCAGTATTAGATTAGATACCATTAGATGTAATAGAAAATTCTCTCCCTGTAATATTTTCATAAGAGTTTGAGGCATTTGATTAATCTGACCACATTTTATTGCATTAATGATTTTTTCTCTCCCTTTTCCACTCTGCTGTAAAGACATTGTATACAGGCTAATGCTGTTTTCTCTCTCCCCTCTCTGCTCGCTCTCATTCATCCTCAGCCGTTATTGCAATGCATTGTTGATGAGGTGAGTCGGCGTCTTATGTGCTTTCACTCCTAAAGTCATTCCTAATGGAGTGGAAACCTTATATTTTGTTTCCTAATGAAGCACAGGAGTGGCAGACAGCTCCGCTTGGGCTGTCCTGTGGCTGCCTGCAGGTTGAAGCCACCGGCCCGAGCCCAGCTGCTCCGAGCGAGCTAGCAGGGCATGCTGGGCCGGGGCAGCAGACAGCATCCCGGTCAACTTTTACACAGGCGGCAGAACGTCTCTGCACAAAAATCCCTTCTTAAAAAGTACGCTTGTGGATGGAACATTAATTCCTTTGGCAATATAGATGTATTTTTAATATTCCAGTCAAAGCCTGACTGTAATTATAAGCAAAATATATTTAAAACTGTGCATGAAATGTTTACAATATTCTGTTGGTTGTACAGATTTAATGGAAACAATATTATATACCTTTAATAGTTAAATTGTTAATTTGAATTTTAAAATTTAATTTAAGTTTTGTACATTTTAGCAAAGAAATGTGGCTAAAACTGGTTTCAAAAGTAAGATGTGTGTGTGTGTGTGTGTGTGTGTGTGTGTGTGTGTGTGTGTGTGTGTGTGTGTGTGTGTGTGTGTGTGTGTGTCCGTCCGTATTGATCCGTTCTTCATGAGTGTGTTATCTGAGGTCTGGATGCCCACTGCTCTGTTTCGGCAGGAATGAGGCAGCGCTCGGTCTGAGCACTCGGAGTATGTGGAGAATCTGAGCTATTCTGAGCCGAGGTTTCGCAGCAAGGTCACTTTTAAAACAAAATGTCTCCTCCGCTATCTAGGTCACAGCACATTGTGTTACTTTCTCCCAAACTTCCTTCCTTCCTTCCTTCCCTCCTTCCTGCTGCAGCTTATAATTAAACACACACAATTATCCCAAATTTAATGGGATTTCAGAACCAGGCTTTTATTTAAGAGGTAATGAATAATATTTTAATTGCATATGTAACTGTGAGATCAAAATGTGCTTCTCTCATCACGTGTAATTACTACGACACATTTTTCTGGTGTGATATTCTGAGAATGCAATCAATAGCTGATGGGTGGGCCTTTCTCAGCGTTTTTAAGGTCACTGTGTAATAATTGTGAAATGATCCGGTGGAGAAAATGAGGTATAAGCACACTTAAAACATATGGACAATGTCCTATTGTTTATTGATGTCTGTAATTAATGATATAATGCATGCCGCTGAAGTAGTTTGACCTCTGAACCGATTATTATTCAGAGTGTAGCAGCATCAATCAAACCGTGCTTTTCTCAGATTTATTTCTGTGCAGCCCCTCAGGGACCGACGGAGCACCCACTGTATCATCATTTGTATTCAGCTGACCATAGCGTCAGTGTGAATGATTTAAACATCTGCATCGCGCGCAGAAAGGAATGAGCGGCGGTAATGGGAGATTTTACAAGTTCATAAAGACCGCAGTGTCTGGCTCGCCGCCTCAAACTCCAAAAAAAGTCATTTCCTTTATAGGACTTTGGTGTATTTACTGATTCTTTTGTCTCTGTTCCACCTTGGAAAACGACGCGTATTATTTACTCGTCTTGGGGAGATGATGTGTTTGTGTCCAGTAATGATGGGCTCAGCGGCGTTATTCACCCTCTGCACATCGTAATGACTCTGTGAATGTTTGCCTTTTGGATGGAGAGCTGGCCAGATTGTTTGGGCTATCTGGAAGGAGCGACATGCATCACTGCCCAGCCTGGGGTTCGGAGTTGGTGCGCGGTGTTGATGTCCCACTCCAGCAAGCATCCCGGGCTCTCCTTGGGACGAGTGTATTAGAATAAGTCATTCCATTGTTAATTTAAATGGCTTAATACATCACTCTAAGGTAACGGAGTGATGTGAGCAGCAGAGGGAAAGAGTATGCGAGAGGAGAGAGATGCCAAGGGGTGTTTCTTTAATATCAAATGAAATTGAATCCTGCGTTACCTCACTTTTGCCGTTTCTCAAGCAGCTCCCAGGCTATTAATGGAAAGCTGTAACAGGATTGGTTCAGTCTTTCAGTTCTTTAATTTCAGCACAGCTCCCAGATGTTAGGTCTTTGTCTCATTGCTGATCCCTGGCTGATCTATGGTCTTGTCTTTATCCCGCCTCCAGTCCATTGTGACTGTGTGTTGTGTTATTGGGTCAGGTGAATCTATCAAGGACGGAGAGTTGGGCATTTCACACACCAGGGGGATAATTACAGGGTGATTGGTGTCCTCACGCTCTCTGCTCTCACTGTCTTTGTCTCCTCCCTGCTAGCCTCGCCCTTACATGCGCGCACACGGCTCGCGAGGCATTGGAAGTCAACCAAAAGCGGCTCAGTCCCGGGATCCCGGGCCTCCTACCTGTTTGATCTCCTGGGCTCCGCTTGGAACAGCTGTGTTTGTTTGATAGAAAACATGTGCACCTTTGTTTACAGATGTTTGTGTACTTATTTACACCAGCGCATTGGACAGAACTCAGGAGACGGGAGATGTGAATCCACCATCACTGCGTCTATTGCTATTATTAACCTAACCTCGCTTCACAGATAATTCATCACAGTTACCTTCTAATCACACACCTTCCTCTGACTCACTCAGCCGTGATTCCTCACATCTGCATGTCCTTTCTAGGTCAGAATAATGAACCTTCAGCGGCTGCTCACATTCAGTCGCTCACTCTGGAAAAGCACATCAACTCTGGAACATTAGTGGAATATTTTTTTTTTCTTTTTACAGAGTTAAAGAGATTAGTGGAGCTGTAATAGCTTAGCTTTATTTTATAGTATGCTAAAAGCTGAAATAGCACAAATACTGCAAACAGCTATTCTGAGGTTGTCTAAAAATGTTATGAACACTTGTTTAAAACTGAAGTGTTTCCAGTCAGATAGCAGCTGAAATGTTTCATCGAAGTATGTTTGTTTCATCGAACGATTCACTTGAAGCAAAGTTGGAAATAGACCAAAGGATTTCTGAGTGTCGGAGCACAAGGCCTCTTTCAGAGAGCTTAAAGCACATCGTGCCTCTGTAATCTCCACACTGCCCATGCCTCGTCTCACACTAAGCGTAGCTTCGGGTTGAACGCCAGGCTTCCTCGTGTTTTTCAAATTGCCAGATATTATTGCGAACGACTGTTCTAATATATAAGCAATAAAAAAAAGCCAACTTCTCTCATGCTAATTAGGTGCTAATGATATGGATTATCTGCTAAGTCTTTATGTGTGCCTGCTTTTGTCGTAATTGTTCCCTCTTATGATTTTGCACTCGAGCTTGTTTGATGATTTAGGTTCATTTCACATCACACTGACTATGCACTAAAAGTGTATTTCATTAAAATGATTATTGGTTTTACCCACCAGTATTTCTCTTTAGGATTTCTGCTCAAGAACTAATTGTAAAAACAATCATGCTGGTAAAACACATCCCCCTGAACCCGAGATTTTCCTGCTGCCTCCGAATTTTAAAGATTGATAGATTGTATTTTCAGCCAATAATGTTATTTAGAAGTATTATTGAATGTAAGCAATGAACACGGCAACAGATTAGCTGTGATATTAGTGTTGGGCAGAACCTTTTCCTTGGACATGTCGGAGGTCAGTGGAGAGTCTCCGGATCCAGTATGTATACTTATATCTGCGGTCTCTGGCTTCATATTCAATCTGCAGATTCATCAGTCATCTTGTCTCACTCCTATATCTGGAAAAAAAAATCAGCCCGTTCCTTTAAGGAGTACCTCTTCACACCCATGCATGCAGAATATTTTATGTATTTGTAAAATCAGTGCACTTTTGGTAGTTCACAACCTTGAAAATGGCTTTTTTTTTTTTTTTTTTTTTTTTTTTTTGGGAGCGAGGCTTTTATTTTTGTCAGACATGTTGCTGACAAGTATGTTGCACAGCCTCTCACCTGCGTGTGAGCTTGATGGAAATCTCTGGTTCTCTGTTCACACGCTCGCACACCCATACGCAGACACATGGCAGACACACTCTTTGCACTTCCCGACTTTGAAAGCTGTCAGAAGAGCAGCGGCGAGCTGTTTCAGGACTCTGGACAGTTCCTCCGCAGAGACCTGCTGGCTGTTTGAACCGGAGGCTTTCACCCCCCTCCTCCCACACCCTGTTAACTGGGGACAACAGCAAGACTGAGTCCAGAACTGAGATTTGCCACTTGCAAACTCTGTGTGTGTGTGCATGTGTGTGTGTGTGTGTGTGCACGCATGAGTCCATGGAGCCACCAGCCCTTCCCCCACATACGCATATCATCCACCCAGAGCCATTCTATCTGTATGGAAATTTGGGCTCCACAGCTGGAATCCCACAAAGCACTGTCATCTACTAATAGTTATTATCGCTTTGGCCTGCTCTCTCACAAAAAACCCTGCAATACAAGCACATCGCATCTTTATGGTAATGCCCTACAATACAGCCCCAAGCTATGGTGCATAGACCTTTGTTATCATTACGATAATTCCCATTCTCACTTGACTCCTCATTACACCATTGAAACTGCTCGGGGTTGGATATAGACAAATTCCTGCATCTTCCTTTATTACACTGTAGTGTACAGTGGCATTGCACCAAACTTGGAGTCCCTAAATACTTAAGCAGTCAGTGCATTGACAATTAGGTTTAGGCGTTGTTTTTATGAGTTAGCAGTAGGAACACTTGCGTGCGGTATTAGAGCTCATTTAAAGTTGAGTGTCGGTAGAAATGAATGATGTGATTCTGACTTTCCATGTTATTGGGTCACTATGAATTGATTGCAGTGTGTTATTTCGACAATCATCTGTCCTCTGGTTGATGATTATTTTCATCAAATGTAGTAGCAGATGTAGCTACCAAGGTCCCTATGGAGGACTTTCTGTTTTCTGCTTTCATTCACATTTATTTCGTTTCTTGTGTGAAATTTCTGTCCAATGTTACACAGTACATTTTAGCTCAAAGTTATGAAACACTGCAGAATTTGATGTTATTTTTCTTTTAGTTTAAATTTGTTTTTGGTTTGTTTTTTGTGTCCAGTACTTAGAGATAAAGAAAATGCTTCACCTCTTCGCCTCTCACCGTCACGGTGGTGAACTCTGACCACTTTATAGCCTCACTCTCACAACAGATTGTGTGCGGCTTCACTGGATTGTACTACACACCTCAGGATAAAACCAAACCTTTGAATTCTTGTCTGATGGGTGTGGAGTCAGTAATAGAAAGGGGGTGAATTTGCCAAAGATTTTGGGTGTTTTTTTTTTTTTTTTTTTTATCTCAACTGGAGAGCAGGTGACTGACTATACATTTCACCCACGACGTTCTGCAGGTCATCGCTATACTCCAAGCGGCGCCGGAGGAGACGTGGCAGCTCGTGTCCTTGCGTCTCCCCATGAATGCTCTCACAAGGCCTCTGGATGGCACAAAAAAGTAATTGCGGGGTGATTGGCACAGCTTGTCCCGTGCAGCCTGCGTCCCGCACTCGAAGGCTTTCCTCGGCGCACCCTCATTGTCACACAGCCTTTTAGCACCTTTGTTCCTGCCTTCCCCCAGGACCTCACCGCTCGCCATTGGCAGATGAGTCCCTGTCTGTGACAAAAGGGTCCCTGTGCTCAGCCTCATTTGATGCAGTGATGAACTCCCCCCTCACACACACACACACATATACTCCCTCTCTCTCACGCACACTCCACGCCACCTCCTGCGAGAAGAAATGTTCCGTTTAGCGGTGGAGGATGTGGGGGTCAGGACCCAGGGGTGGGCTTTTAGGAGACAAATAAACATCGGAGCAGGAGAGGGGTGATGTCTTGTTTACACATTAGCGACCATTTAGCAAGTCTCACTGTTTTCACTGTGTCTCTCCGGTGGCCTCTCAAACAGCTGATCTTACTCTTTTGTTGTCCCTCCAGTTCTGCAGCAGTGCTGCAGAAACCAAACATCCTACACCTGATCTCGATCCTTATCGCTGCGCCCAAAACTGACAAACGTTGTATCGTGTGTCTTTCTTTAATAAATGACTCTGACTCACCCTTTCACCAGACCGAACTGGAAAGATCCAGAATAATTAGCCTGCAGCAATTTTTTCTCCAGTCATTAAACATCCTATCCATATTTTGCTCTTTCACTGTTAATTTTTGAGATGCCCAATCAGGAAAGTACACACACACACACACACACACCCACACACACACAGTTTGCTCACAAAATGCATCTTTCTAATACCATCTAATGAGGTGATGACCAACCACTTGTTATAATTGCTTCAGTCTCCTTTTAATTTTCAAGCTTATTAATCATATGTAGAGTTATTTAAGAATGCATAAATTAATCTTAGATTAAAAAGCCTATCAAAGCCTCAAAACAATTAAAGAGTAAGGTAAGATTTCCCCTGGGCTGGCACTTTTATTTTAATAGAGTGTTCAGGTGATTATCATACTTTGATGCAGCACTGTGATTAATGCAGACATACTTTTAAATGAGCTGTTTCTCTCCTGCACAAAAAAAGGTAAAAGAAACCTGAGCTAGATCGTGACCTCAGTGACTTTTTCAGTGTTTTTTTTTTCTTTTTTTCTAATTTTCTTGTTTTAAGTTTAGTTGAAAGACATTCCTGTGTGGAGGGAATAAGTCAGTGAATTTTGCATTTTGTCTGGAATTATGGATGGGCAAATAAAACTGTAGATCAAGGGTGAGATTTCCTTGTCATTGGGGGTGACAATAAAGGTATGACATTCCCAAGAGCAATATTTTTGGTAGAGGGGTCCATCAATAAATCACTGTGAAGGCTGCCAGAAATATAATTTATATAGCTATTTTTTTTTTTTTAACATTTTAAAAATCTTTTATTTTGAGTGCAATATTGACACAAATGCTTTTATAATTTTTTTTTTTTTTTTTACTATTACTCTTAAAACGGAGTGGGTTCAGATTCGCAGGCTATATAGTAAAGAATTATAAAGAGTCCATTTGCAGATTTTTTTTCTTTGAACTGTATCAATAAAACGTGAAAATTATCTAATATCAACGATCACTGTTAATTAACAGGTTTATGTTGCTACATCTCGGGCTCTGTTATCATTGGTGATGAGACTGATGCTCCAATAGGAATTGATTGCTCTCTTAACATGAGTTGGACCGTCACCAAATTTTTTATTCTCAATTATTCATGTGCAATTTTAAAAAAGTATTTAAATAATATAAAACATATTATTATTATTATTATTATTATTATTATTATTATTATTATTATTATTATTATTATTATTATTATTATCGGTGATGTGTCCAAATAGGTGGGTGTGCAATCGAAACAATATAAACAATGGCTGGAATGAGTGAATGATTACGGACAATTTGTCATTATTGCTGTTCTCTCTGTCCCTCTGGAGTCAACAGGGCCAACAGGAGCGTGTCCTGTTACCTTCATCAATATTGCACCAGTGTCTGTCGCCGCGCGTGGTGCCAGATGAAGAAGAAGATTAACCCAACGCTTTATGGACGTTTAAAAGTTAAATGTCCGTCGCTTATGGTGCCATGCTCCACGTTGTTCTTATGTCTGAGATCATTTTCTTCCACCTCAGGGGGGGAGAGAGAGAGAGAGTAAAAAAAACCTAAACGCGGATCACAGAGAGAGTGACCTTTGGAGCAGCTGGTTATTGTCACGACGCGTGTCCAGGCCGGATCGCTTGTTGTAAACGGTGAATGCGTGGGAACTCCGCACATGACGAAGGCCTGCGCACCGCATTCACCATGCGGACCCACAACAAAAGTGTCTCTGGGTCCCTGCTGTTTTAGCAGGATGTTAATTCCCTCCGCAGCCTCCTCCATGCATAATGTCAATAACAGTGCGCTTTTTAACAGGGAGTGCTGAAAGATTAATTAAATGCAGTATGAGCAACCCAATATGCCACGTGGAAATTAAAGATTTATTTGGATTTCAATATTTATATTTTATTCAAACAATAGAAATATGTAATTGTTTAAGTTTTCATGATATAAATTAGCCCCTGTTGTAAGGCCCTTATCCATGTGGACCTCCAGGCTGCTATAAGACCAGATCAAACACTCAAATCAAATCATCTTCATTGGTCATGAATCCATAGTTAATGCAGACTGCCTGTGTGAGTGGGAGTGCCTTCGCCATAAGTTTCCCCGTCACTTGATTGCTGTCGTAGAGGGGGGCTGTACTACAGCCTGCCTGCCATGTGGACGGTGCTGCTTCTGCTTCTGCTTCTGCTGCTGGTGGTGGAGGAGGAGGTGGAGGTGGAGGCGCAACACAAACCATCCGCACGCACCCGGAGCGCGGCAGAGACACGAGAGGACGGCGAGCAGGGAGGGAGGCGGTGCTGCGCGGACTGCTGCGTCCTGAAGCAAACATCTTCACATCCTCCCAGCGCACTCCGCTTATCGCTCCGACATCCTCCTGATCTCAGCTTTATCTCTCACCACGGAGGGGAGCCGCGCCGACGTTAGAGGTGAGTTTTGCTGCAGATTTGTGACAACCGGCACACTTTGTGTATTTGACAATGTTATTGAGCCTTTTTTTATTTTTCAGAACAGGCTGTTGAAATTCAACTGTCTAAAGTAGAAACTGGAACATTATCTTGTGATATTACTGACTTTTCGCTATTAATATTTTTTGAGCATGTACAGTTTGTACAAAGGTTTTATTTTGCACAACATAAATGATCTTTAGAAATAAAAACTCCCCACAACTTTATCAATAATGCACGCATAAAAGTGTTTTGCCGTAAAATTAAAGCAGTTGTAAAATTAACATTAGTCTCTAATTTAAGATTTAACTCCATTCACTCAAACGTTTTGTCTGCAGCCTCCAGGCCTCCAAGGATGGACCCCATACCCGCGGGGCGAGACTCCACCTCATCGCCAAGCTCCAAACAAGAACTTTCCTACTCGAGCAACCTGAAGCCCAACCAGGTCGGAGAGACCGTGCTGTACGGAATACCCATCGTGTCTCTGGTGATAGATGGGCAGGAGAGACTTTGCCTTGCGCAGATATCCAACACGCTGCTGAAGAACTACAGCTACAACGAAATACACAACCGGCGCGTGGCGCTGGGGATCACGTGCGTGCAGTGCACCCCTGTCCAGCTGGAGATCCTGCGGAGAGCCGGGGCCATGCCCATCTCCTCCAGGCGCTGCGGGATGATCACTAAACGCGAGGCCGAGAGACTCTGTAAGTCGTTTTTGGGAGCCCACTCGCCTCCGAAGCTCCCAGAGAATTTTGCATTTGACGTGTCCCACGAGTGCGCCTGGGGGAGTCGGGGAAACTTCATCCCGGCCCGGTACAACAGCTCCAGGGCCAAGTGCATCAAGTGCTCCTATTGCAACATGTATTTTTCTCCCAATAAATTCATATTTCACTCTCACCGCACGCCGGAGTCCAAGTACACCCAGCCAGACGCCGCTAATTTTAATTCCTGGAGACGGCACCTCAAACTGTCCGATAAAAACGCGCCGACAGATATATTACACGCGTGGGAAGACGTGAAGGCCATGTTCAACGGGGGCAGCCGCAAGAGGACTCTGCCGGGCAGCGGGTCAGCCTCCAGCTCGCCCTTAAAATCACAGGGACCCGACCGTCCCCGAGGCTCACCCGAAATACCCGCCAAGCTCCTCAGCTGCGAGGACAACCGGGGAGGGATGACGAGCACCCGCAGCTACCCGGTCATCCCGGTGCCCAGCAAGGGCTTCGGCATGCTGCAGAAGATCCCCCCGCCGCTCTTCCCCCACCCGTACGGGTTCCCGGCCTTCGGCCTGTGCCAGAAGAAAGACGAGGGGATGATGGGCGAGCAGAGCAAAGCCGGCCTCCCGGGCGTCCTGTGGCCCGGTACCAAGGACAGCGCCTACCACCCCTTCCCCATGTTCTGGCCCGCGGCGGGCGCGCTGCCCATGCCCCCCTACCCGCAGAACCCGCACAAGCCCCCGCCGGAGCTGCTGTGCCCCCCCAGACAGACGGACATGGACATTTCCGAGCACAGCGACCGCAGCACCAACACGTCGAAGGACAGCGCGGTCGACAACGACCGCTGCTCCAGCACCCAGTCCATGCGGAACGAGGACGACAAGTCCGGGGACGAGGGCAGGCCGATGGAGGGGGTCACCCTCCCGCCCCGGAAGATCAGCTACGTGTCCGCGTTCAGGCCCGTCATCAAAGACGCAGACTGCATCGCCAAGCTCTACGGGAACAGGGGCGCCTACAACGGGTGTCGCACCGGGTATTTATCCCCAGACTTTTTGAGCGAGAGCTCGAGCTACCGGTCCGTGTCCCCGTGCGTGGACAGCGAGGGCGAGCCGGACGTGGACGTGGAGACGAACAAGACGCCGGAGGAGGAGGACCGGGAGGAGGACGCCCGTCCCCTGTCCTCCGCCGTGTGCCCTCGGACTCCTCCCGGTTTGGCGCGCGCGGCCTCGCCAAACCACGCGGACTCCAAAGCGTTGCAGGACGGCGGTGCGCTCGAGTCCCAGAAAATGAGCCTGCATGTGAGCCAGTCCTCTGACAGGGAACTGCAGAGCAAGCAGTTATCAGAGACCCACATAGCCGCCTCTTTCACTGAAGTGAGTGACTTATAGCCGAGAAACGCTGCAAGCGCTTAGATTTCCCTCCAGTTGTCTGCAAGTGCGTGTCTGTTCCTCGGCCCGTGTGTACTTTAAGCCAGATAAATGTGTGCTTTGTTGGGGGATTTGTTTATTATGTTAAAAGCAAAAGCAGCATGTACACATTATTTAGACACAAGTATCCAAATAAAAATATCCAAATTTCAACCTAGAGTTTATGTTAATTACATTTTCATATAATTATTTTTGAACTAATTATAGTAATTTAACCAAACCTTGAAAAAAAGCGGTGACTGTTTTGTTTTTAGGTTTACACACCAGAGAGGAGTGAGCTACAACAAAGGAGCAGTCCTTATCAGTTCAGACCAGCCAATTACCTGCCCGGCGTTCTTCCAACTCATGGTTAGACGCTTTCTTTCCTGCTTTAACTAAAATATTTAATAACAAAATAATGAATAAATAAATACATAAAAAGGAAGACAGCAATTACATCAATTTATTTTCTCTTAAGATGAGAGTGCGAGCAAAGAGGAGCCGTCTTCCACTGTGGAGGAGATCGAAACCAAATCTTTTAATGAACAAAGCAGCGAGGAGATCCACAGAGAGCCGCATGAGGGTAAGTTACACACCGAGGTCAGGAATTTTAAAACGATTTTCTTTTGCATTTTAGAAAAATGCAGAATCGCTTTTTAATTTTTTTTTATTATTCTTTTTGCGATAGAAGAATTTAATTTACTGTGTGTGTGTTCAGGCGAGGACGCGTCAGCCAGAGCTCCGACTGCACAAAGAGACATACAGAGTCTGGCGAAAGGTAAGAAGGTGTCACAAATTATTATTATTATTATTATTATTATTATTATTATTATTATTATTATTATTATTATTATTATTAACATAGTTTAATTTTTCACACTGAAAACATTTAGATACTGATTTTAATATTTAATATAATTTGAGTTTAACAAGTCAAGCTGATTTCAGTCAGGCTTTTCTGGAAACATCCTGTCTCATCTCCAGTCAGTTTGAAGCCCTGAGGGTCCCTCACAAACCTCTCAGCGTTTCCAACTGGAGCTTAGACCATCTTTCAATCATCCATTTTCTTCCACTGAGCCTAAATGAAACGAGACTGTGATTTTCTGTTTCCCTTCGACGCGAGCAGGCCCACAAAGACCTGCTCTGATAAACCACGTCCTCATCACTGTCATTAAAAAATGGACAGCTGTCTTACATGGGAGATGGTGTCCTGGACCTTTTTTTCGTCTTCAACATCTCCTCTGTCTGCTTTCTAGAGGAGCTACAGAAGCAGCTGTTGGAGCAGGTCGAGTTGAGGAAAAAGCTGGAGCGTGAATTTCAGAACTTGAAAGGTAAGCTGGATTCTGCAACACTGATCTCCTCTCCTCTGCAGGCTTTTCACTGCTCCAGCGGTGCTTCGTGGCATCAACAGTCCCTTTTTTTGAGGTGGTGGTGAGGCAAACGTTATCGTTTGATGTTGTCAAGAGAAAAACCAAACTCAGAAGCTGAACCTGAAAATACCTGCTGTTATTTGTCTGCTGCAATTTATCTTGAACAGCTCTCTTTGGATGTTAAACATCAGAAATCTGCCAGGGAATGGTCGTTTAGTTGAATTGGAATAAATTGAAAACAAATCAGTTTGGAATATATTAAAGGAATAAACAAAAACAAAGAAATATCGATTTTAACAGCTTAAAATAGAATGTGTAGAGTCTGCAACACAAAAATAACCAGACCTGTGAAAATTATCCTTTTCAAACTGAAACTTTCAGCACAGTCAAGCTGTTTCCGTATATTAAACCATGAAAAAAAAAAACATCCTCCACATTCTCTTCTTTTCAAAATGCTTAAAAACTCAGCATTCACTGGACTCTTTGTTCAGTTTGGAGGCAAATCCAATGCTGACATGAGAATGAGTGACTCTGGACTGTTGGAGGATATGTGGTAAATTGTGCAGAATAATAGGAAAGCATTCCACTGTAAAAATTGTTAAAATACATAAATATCCCTCAAAAGACTCCAGTGGTAAATGTTATTTATATTCATCACTTGTGAATATAAATAATTGTATAATATTTTTGCTGTTCAATTATCTTGTCAAGACCTGTAACTTATTTCTCAGGAAAATGTGTTTATTTTGTCCACATTGTGCAGCACTATATCACATTCTAGATCTATAAACCACTTTGACATGATGTAGAATTTATTTATTTTTGGTTATTTATTTATTTTTTCAAACAATAGTAAAATATCTTCAGATTCTTGTTTTTAGTAAATACAATGTCAATAAATACAATATAGTCATACTGTATATTTTGCCATAAAATTCTGTTCTAAAAGTGTTTCATGTCCGTTTGAGTTTAGTCTGAATTCCCAAAACATAAAGCAGAACGTTATTTTAATAATACTGAAATAATGCACTTTTATTACCTAACAGCTGAATTTTTTTAATTCATCAATATACAATGCTGAAATACTAACAAAACACATTAATAAAAGCAACCAAGAAAGATCTTCATACGTTTAAGATTTAGAATAAACTAAAAGATAAAAAGTGTATATTTATTTAATTGATTTAAAAAGTGGTATAGTGAATAGTTATGTTTTTCTATATGAATTGAATATGAAACGTAAATTTCAATATTGTCAGGCTTGACAACATTCACAAGTGTTTCAGTTGGGGAACAGCGCCCTCTATAGGATGAGATCAGCTTTGCGTGTGTATGATTTCTAAAGTTACAAAGACTGCAAAAAATAAAAATAAAAAATATAGCTCTGCATCTTCTTCAACAACATTAATTGTTTCAGGACTCATTTTAAGGTTGGTGTGATTATTCTAACTGAGGGAGTTTCAAACAAACTTGTTTTCAAGAGTTGAAGCAGTTTCGTGAATGATTGGGGTCACGTTTACTTGAGTCGTGTTTTTATTTGCGCACCTTCAGCATCACTGAGTCATAAATGTGTCATTCCTCAGACAATTTCCAGGATCAAATGAAACGAGAGCTTTCCTACAGGGAGGAGATGGTCCAGCAGCTGCACATCGTCAGAGGTGAGAGAAATAAAGCAGAGGAGGCGAGTTCTCTCTGTTCTCTTTACGTATTCTCTATGACGGATTTTCAATAAGAGGTTAATTCCGTTTACTTTGTCAAGTTTTAGGGGGAAATTTTCTGATTTAAAATGTAAAATCTGGATCAAATTCGCTTAGAAATAACGTCGTGTTGCGCATTTATTTTTGTATATCCCTTAAAATGAAAGTGTGAAACAGTAGAAACAGGAACAGATCGACGATAAATAGAAATTAGAAAACAAATTTTGCGATAGCACGTTTATGTGAGGGTCCCTAGTGGGTCCCTAATTTTATTTTTATGAGGGTCCAGTAATGAATTGCTGAGAACTGGCTGAATATAGAAATGCATCATTTTGTGTAATGGGGCAAACACCTTGAGTGTAACACACGCACATATATAGATTAAAAGAAAAGAAAGAAAAATATATAAACCATGATTGAAACAATTATTGCATATTGCAATAATAACCTGATATTATCCTGTGCAGATATTCACTGCAGCCCTAAAAGAGAGGGCTGAAGTGTAATTGTTAAGGTGATATACAGGCTACATTTCTGCACCCAGAGGCTTGCAGACAAACAATTACCTGCACCCAGGCTCCAAAACCTCCCCAAACGTGTTTGATCAGCCTTGAATTATCGCATCACTACATCCTTCCCGGCGCATGCACAACCTGGACTGCTCAGTGCATCGACCTGCATAATTTCCAGGAGGCTCCAACTCGCGCTCGTGCACGTGCTTGCTCGGTACACTTTTGATTGTTTGATCTCCTTCTTCATAGAAGCTCACGACGCGTTACACCATTTCTCCTGTAAGATGTTGACTCCTCGCCACTGCAGCGGATCCTGCTCCTTCAAATCTCCTCTGCTGCCACCGTGAACCACACACACAGCTGAATGACAGGCGGTGAACAGACTCATCCATGGCTTCGGTCCAACACTCAAACAATGGGAATCGTGGAACATGGGAAAAAGAAAAAAAAAGCCCTCTGCAGACACTCCGAGGGATCAAACTGAAAATAGACAAAACTGTATTTACCTGTAATATTTAAACGTGTATATCCATCCATCCTGCATATGATATACCATCGATTAGTCTATATTTATTATTTGTGGCAAAGTGCAATGAAAATGTATGTATCTTGTAATGGTGGGTTGTTTCTTTTCTTTTCTTTCTTTCTTTCTTTTTTAATTTATTGCAATTTCATTGCTCCATATGATGTAAATAAAGGGCCTACAATTCTCCTCTGCGGGCCAGTAGCTTACTCTGGATGTTATGCACTTTAACCAAGTGATGGGAATTAAAATTTAAAAAAGTAAAATAAAAAGAAGAAGCCTGCATTGAAGTGACCCTGCGATATAATTCTATGTGGTGGTCAAACCTATTGTTTCTCAAGACTTGACCAACAGAAATTAGGAGGCTAAACTAGTGCATCTGCGACCTTGTAAGTATAGCGACATATTCTATTAAGAGTAGCCTATTTGTCCATGTAATATTTGTTTTCACTGCTTATGAATAAATCATTTTATTAAAAGGAATGTGATTTATTTCTTCCTCTATGTGGTCAACAGGCTTAATTCTCCACAAATGATATTCACAGAGTGTATAAATCAAGCAGGCAGCTCCTCATGATCCCATTACCCCGCGGTCTTTTTGACTTTAATTCTTAATTGATACATTTATCGAGTTTACCCCGCTATACATTATTTAAGTTTAAAAATGAGGATGTGAAACATTTTGGCATTTTCAATGATCTCCTGATATAACTTTACTTCAAACAAATTGGTGGACGCGGTCCGTTTCCAGCGCACATGATGTGTTCAGACTTCAGAAACAGTGAAAAGTGATCCTCAGTCATGTTTGATGATAAATATGGAGGAAATGTTCACATTACATGCTCAGAAAAAGTTTCCTTTTTGTGTTGGAGGAAAATCTTTCGAATAGTTTTTCAGTGCGCATGCTGCTGTCAGAAACAATGTGCTTTTTCGGCATCTATATCAGGTGGTTTTAGCGGGACTCGAACCCTGACCTCCCAGACAACAATTTGACACTCTGACCTCTAAAGGCTCATCCTCCACTCAGGAGCGACAGATATGCCCTAAAAATGTGCCTATAACGGTAAGCACACCTATGTAATCTGTGTTTACTCTCAAAGTCCAAGACATATAGGCGGACATGTGTGTCCACACTCCTCAAAGCCCTGGGTCATGTGGTGGAGGAGTCCACATTTTATGAATAAAGAAGGGATTGTTGAGCATAAAGTTGTCCAAAACAAATAAAAATATTAATTGTGTGAAGATTCCCTCGTGACTTGTTATGGTAAATGAATTGTGTTTATTTACACTCCCCTCTGCAGATATGAGATCCAGGAAAAATCAATCAATAGGCAAGTATAATGGAATCTAAGCAACACTTTTATTCTATATGTCTCTATGTGAATAGACAAGAAACAAACCATCACACATTTCGAAACCTTCACCTTGTGTGGTGTAAATTTTCTGGATTCCATTACCCTTCAACAGTTTGAAATCCACAAATGGAGTCCAAAGATATTTCATTTCAGTGTTGAACTGAGAATGAAATCTATAAAACTGTCCGTGTGTCACACATTGTCAGTTCCATCATTGATTCTTCTACGACAGATTTTCTTGAGTTCCCAGTTTTAAATAAATAAATAAATAAATAAATAAATAAATAAATAAATAAATAAATAAGTGTTGCCCTGTGCTGTCTGCTGGTGGTTTTGTGTGCGGCAGCAGCGCCCCCCACTGGTTCCTGAGCGGCGGCAGCGCCCCCTGTTGGCCGCCGTGCTGTATCAGCGCCCTCTGCCGGCCGCCATCGGGATGAGCTGAAATCTCTTCGTCCCTTGAGGATGGCTTCTGCGCTTGCGCAGCAAGAGGAACAAGATGGCGGAGAGTGCGGAACTGAAGGTAAAGAGAGCCCCTCTATTAGCTTCATAAATATACGTTTTAAACTGCGGGATATGCATTTAAAGCTATAACTTGGTGGTCACTTGAGAGTTGAGACTTAGATAATGGCACTACTGCAACAAATAATGAAAAAACAGCAACCCAGGCTGAGCAGACGAACAGTTAGCTGTCTGGCTAGCCCGTTAGCATTAGCTTTGTTATTGTTGCCGTCGTTCCGTTAGGCTGCGGATCAGCTGAACATCGGCCCACACATCGCTTTTTTTATGGGTAAAACACACATTTATGCCAAGGTTTCACACTTATCGACACCCCAGCATGAACCATTCCACAGTTTGGGTAGTTTATAGCGCAGACCGCGGTGTCGGGCTGAAACGGGCTCTGTCTACTCCCTGGAATCCATACGCAGCTTCACCGAAATGAGCGCCGCTTTCTGATGCAGATAGAGATAAAATCTCGGAAAATCCACCGTCCACAGACACATTTTATAAAATATAAACACAGTCTGCCTGTTTTACCTTCATACAAGAAGCAGCATTTCAGTGGAACACGAATCCTGTCAGCTCGCAGTCGGCGTTAGCCTGTCTCTGCTGAACAAGTCTCCATCGTTAGTTTCTTCTTTTGTGTCTGTAGTTTTATTTTTAATCAGCTCTCTGTTGAACATAAGATGATGGACACGGTCACACGAGCCTCGTTATTACACCCGATCATGTCTTTGTGGGATAAAACATATTTTCCCCCCCGAAACAACTTAGCAAATTAATTGTTGATTCATAATTAAAAGGTACTTATCTTCATCTTAGGTGACATAAAATAGTGCATCTAAAACTGACTCGAAATTTCTGGAATTGGAGAAAAACTCGCGCCACTAACAGTCCCCTCTGACCTCCAAAGGAAAACAGTTTTAGGATGATTGTTTAGTTAATCTGAATTTGGCTCCATCACTGACAGCAGGTCAGGTTCATCTACATTTTATCTATTGAAGGCTTTCATTGAAGAAACAGCCTATGCGGGTCATTTTAATAGATAGTGATGCTTTTGAGTTCCAGTTTGTATTGATATGAACACACAATGAGTAAAAGAAACAGCTGTGACATAAAAACACTGGAACTGGAACAGCTCACTGCTTCTGTTTTCAGGAATAGGGATATGACTAACAGTTTTCTTCTTATCTGTGCGATATAGTGTTGCAGTGGATATAGTAAATTGAGACTTTTTGATTATTTAGGGTTCAACTGTTCAATGTCAGTGATACATTTTATGATACAAAGTCAACTTGATACTGAAAGCTGTTTAGCATGCATTGATTTTTTTTTTTTTGTTCAATGTGACCTTGCAGTGTTTTGTTGTTCCTTCAAATTTGAAGCGTTTTTGTATTATCGTTGGCGTTTGAGAGAAAAGATGAACACATCTGTGTGAACAGATGCAAATTTGGTGGAACCAGAGTCATTTTAAGGTTGTTTTTGCTTGCTTGTAGGTATTTCTGATATACTGATGATTTCTAACTTTGCTGGCTAACTAATCTTTTTTTTTTTTTTTTGGTTTTGAAATATTCCATTATCTTTATAATGTAGTTACATTTCACACTAATTTCAAAGTACCACACATACAAATTTAAATATAAAAGAAGGTAGAAGATTAACAGACACACAAAGAAAATACTACCAAAACCTAAAAACAAGATGCATACTGCAAATAAACAAAGTTCATAAATGAGGTGTGTTTAGATTTTGCCTGATTTTCCTTTCATAAAATAGGAATATCATGAAAGCTTCTCTGGTGTAAAATCACAGCTGAAACATTGTGGGCGCAGCCATATTTTATGCATTTTCACTTCCCAGGACGTTAAGGATTAATAAAAACAAATACATGCACATGAAATTGTGGCTCCTTATCTTTCACAATCTCTTCTAATAAAACATTACAAACTGCTTTTCCAACATTGGTTGAATTATTACTAAATTAATTATTAACTCTCTTGTGTTTTCTTTGGAAAAAGCCTTTGGTTTATTGGATTTCATCATGTCATTGGAGTCCACACCCTGTTTCATCGTTTGCAGCCTTTTCAGATTTTTCTTTTAATGGATCGGGTTTTTGAAAAGAAGCACACCAGAAGATGTGCACTTGTGTTTGTAGCCAGCGGGCCGTCTGCCAAGGTCATTGCAGAGTGTCTGTGTTTGTTCAATATACTGTATCGTGATGCTTTTTTTGTTGGTCTTTTATTGATACACAAGTGCTGCCTGACAGGGACCAAAGAGGGGACATTGATCCTTCTGCTCCAGCCACGTGTCAGAAATGAAAATAATATGGGTGTCAAAGTTCTGTTAGCAAGAGGAGGATTTTGGTGTTTTCAAAGACATGATCGTGTTTTTAGTACAAAATAATGATGAAAGATGAAAAAGCAATGTTTTTTTTTATTTAATTTTTTTCAAAATTCCCTCATCATTTTGTCATTTTCCCCCCACCTTTCATGTTTTACCAGCAAATGGTAATGAGCCTTCGAGTTTCTGAGCTCCAGGTGTTGTTGGGGTACGCAGGACGGAATAAGCACGGCCGTAAGCATGAACTCTTGACCAAAGCTCTGCACCTACTCAAGGCTGGTTGCAGTCCCGCAGTGCAAATGAAGATCAAAGAGCTCTATAGACGACGCTTCCCTTCCAAAATGGTGTCGCCGGTGGACCTCGCCATCCCCGGCGTTCACTCTGCGTCCAGTCTGCCTGCCGGCCTCGCCCAGCTGGGGTTTGACAGCCACAGTTCGCCGTCATCGCTGCTGCCGGTTTCTTTACTCGGACCGAAGCACGAGCTGAGCCTGCCTCACCTCCCCTCCTCCCTGCACCCTTTGCACCCTGATGTCAAGCTACAGAGATTGCCGTTCTACGATGTGCTGGATGAGCTGATTAAGCCCACCAGTCTGGGTAAGTCGCTCATCTTGCTGCTCAGCTGTGTGTGGACTGATAACACTTCTTGGACACTCCACCCGGTACATCTTTAACACACGCTGGTATCAGTGCAGCTTCTGCTGTCTCTTAGGGTTAATCTGTGCCTTTCTTCTCCGCAGCTTCAGACAACAGTCAGAGGTTCCAGGAAGCTTGCTATGCCTTTGCATTAACACCTCAGCAAGTCCAACAGATCAGCAGCTCCATGTGAGTGAGAATGCTCCCTGCTATTTACTTTCTGTTGCTCTCAAACAGATGAAGGGGAAGAAGGACTGACACTGTGAAAGTATCATCACCACCTTTTACCCACTACTGCTTTCACAAACATGTGTGACCTGACCCAGATGTCAGAGTAAATTCAGCTGATATTAAAGGAGACACGTTATGCTTGATTTCATGGTTGTATCCTTTCATAAGCTCATGTTCTTTTACTGGGCCTTTATGTAAGTGATAAAGTGATAATGTGGTGTTGTGGTTACTACTATCGACTCTCCACAAGACGGTCCTAGGATAAATCCAATCTAGAGGCTCCTATGATAAAGTTAGGCATGGGATCCGTAGTTGAGGTGCATGTTAAATCCAACGATTAAACCCGCTGATGCAAGAACAGTTAACATAAAAAAAAACTGCAATCCATGCTTTCCCACAATTTTCCATTTGTAGGTTTGTGTAGATTCAGCTCATATCTCTCCGTCAACACGGCCACATGAATGCAAGTCACATCAGTGACTGTTGGTGCTGAATCATCACAACAAGTGACTTGAAAATGTATTAAAGGAGTTTAAGTTAACACCAAATAAATATTTAATGACTGCAGATGTGAAGTAACAAGAAATAAAACACAGGTCCATCTGTGGTTTAGGAGCATGATTAGATACTGTTGTAGAAGGTTATATGTGGATGAAAATATAGAAAGGTGTCCCAGTTTAAAGGGTCCTAGTCTGACTTGTCTTTGTGTTTTCTCTTCAGGGACATATCTGGGACCAAATGTGACTTTGCTGTTCAAGTTCAGTTAAGGTATGACGAATTGATCTTCTATATCACAGATCTAGATTGCTGTATCTGAAGCAACTGAAATGATCCAATAAATGAGAGTCTTTTCTCAGAGTGACAGCTCAGCAAAAACAAACTGCTTTTGGCATTTTCCTCTCAGTACTTATATGATGTATAATTTTTCCTCTGTCAGGTTTTGTTTATCAGAGACGAGCTGTCCCCAGGAGGATCATTTTCCACCAAATCTGTGTGTGAAGGTGAACGGAAAGCCTTGTAATCTACCAGTGAGTCCGCTTTCTCAGTATTTGTATCCTCTTCTCATTGTAATTGTATCATTGTGTTTCGTGGCACTGATTGTGTGTCTTTTCTCCACAGGGATATCTTCCTCCCACCAAAAATGGAGTTGAACCAAAAAGGCCCAGTCGCCCTATTAACATCACATCTCTTGTCCGACTTTCCACCACAGTCCCCAACACAATCGTGGTGTCATGGACTTCAGAAATTGGGAGGGTACGAGCTTTGAATAAGCCGCCGGCAGATTCGGTTGTGAGGAATCCTTGAGACATCATAGTGATCTGCTTCGCTCTTTTCTCAGAGTTTTTCCATGGCTGTGTACCTGGTGAGGCAGCAGTCGTCTGCAGTGTTGTTGCAAAGACTACGGGCCAAAGGAATCCGGAACCCAGATCATTCAAGAGCCCTAAGTAAGTGATAGGAAACATGCTGTGTTGCCATCTGTTAAAAAAAACAAAACAAAACAAACAATATAAGGCAAGCACATTTTTAAAGGTCAAAGCTCCATTCTTATTGCAGTTCTGTGACCTGTTTGACTGCATTGTTTTAGCCTATAGAAAGCTCACGGAAGTGACGAAGGTAGAAAGAAACTACTGCTTTCACTTAGGTTTAGTTTTGTTTGTTTCTTATCATTTTCTTCCCACACAGAACTCACATTTTCTCTGTCATATCTGTTGCCGTTATTCCATGTCGACATGTGACAATAACCTGATACTGATGACTGTCTGTACAGAAGTTGTGTTCAGTGTGTTTTTTAGTGAATCCAGTCCTGCTAAATAAATACAGGTGACCTAAATCACAGTGTTTGAGTTCTTACGTTGTGTTTGCACTTTTCTTTCAGTCAAAGAGAAGCTGACGGCTGATCCAGAAAGTGAAATCGCTACCACCAGTCTACGAGTCTCCCTCCTGTGTCCTGTAAATAAAATTAAAGTGTTCGTTAAATATCTCACTGTTTGGGAAAGCAAGGGGTTTTTTTTTTTTACAAGTATTTTCATGACTTTTCACATGTGATCAGATGTTATATAACGTGTGTGATGCAAAAGCTGGAACGTGAGTGTATTGGCAAAACCTCAAGTTTAACAAGCATATCAGCACCCCATTGTTTAGTAAAGATTAAATGTGTTGTTTGCTCAATTTGGTAAATAATCCAAAGTATTAGAATCCATTCAAAGTTTGTGGAAGAAACATTTTTTCTATAGTTTATCACAGACGAGAAAACGCAATGAACAACCTCTTCAGAAGAGCAAACTCTCAATAAGACTAAGATGTTTCAATTATTTTGAGTTTGATGGTGTCTCAGCTTGAGATCCTAAATTAAATGAGTCAACATTCAAAATGAAGTTTAGTCATCATACACTTCAGTGCAACTGTAACTCATTTGAGAAATGTTTCTCCACTCCTGATTTCACTGCCCGTGTTGCTGGTCTGTCGTGTTCCAGCTGGGGAAGATGAGGCTGACCATCCCGTGTCGATCGATGACGTGTTCGCACCTCCAGTGCTTCGACGCAACGCTTTATATCCAAATGAATGAGAAGAAGCCGACCTGGGTCTGTCCAGTCTGTGACAAGAAGGCACCGTATGAGCATCTCATCATCGACGGGTGAGCACAAACTCTGAGTGTGCTTTCAAAACGAGTTGACCTCTGTGATGCTGAATCATTGTAATGTTTATCAATAAGCCCATAATTGGAGCCATTTTTATTGATGCTGATTTGTGAGTGAGTAGGATATTTATGCAATAATTGTCTTATAATGTCTTCGTTTTGATGTTAGTCTAGATTACAAAGTCTGATTTTGAGGTGAAGCTGAGGTTTATATAAATGAGGAAATTGTTTTGGAGGATGTTTCTAAAAAGCTTTCGGTTTTCTCAGGTTGTTCATGGAAATCCTGAACAGCTGCTCCGACTGTGATGAGATCCAGTTCAAAGAGGACGGAAGCTGGGCCCCCATGAGGTCGAAGAAGGAGGTGCAGGAGGTGTCCGCTTCCTACAATGGAGTCGACAGCGGTACGTCGCCTTCACGTTTCAGCATCACAAGTCAGGTGACTCGTCTGCGTGCACCGCGTGAACTTTGCCATCTCTTTGTAGATTTGTCTCGATCGGACTCCCACGAACATAAACGATCATCGCACGACAACAATAAAAAAGTGGATGTGATTGATCTGACACTGGACAGCTCTTCAGAGGATGAGCTGGACGATGAGCCGCCTCCTAAGAGGCCCTGTCCCTCACTGTCGCCCGTTTCTCCTCCTCCAAGCAAAGGGTGAGTCTCCAAACCACAGCATGTAGATGTCTGCTAACATTCTCCTTTTGTCGTGTTGCTGAAGCCATTTGTTGCCGTTTCCTCTCAGAGTCCTCAACCTGCACAGCCAGGCTTCGCCCGCCAGCAGAGCTCCCAGCATGCCCCCCGTGGAGACCAGCTACATTCCTCCCCCTCCACCTCTCATCCAGGACTATCGCCACTATTACCACACAGCCAGTGACCTGCCAGGTACGCCTGTCAATAGTCCTTTCAGGACTTAACACCGCTGCCTGGGCGCTTGCTAAAAGCATTATCGATCGCGGCGATAAATTATGCTGTCCTCGGTGGATGTGGAGCATTACCTCGTTAGTGCAGAGATCCTGCAGTGAACCTGTCACAGGAAGAGCAGCATGCATATAATACCCCGATGATCATATCAGCGCAGGTTTTAGCGCCGAGGCAGGGCTGCGGACGATCAGTCCTCTCTTGCTTTACTGTCTTAGTTATCCCCACTGTCTTTTGAGTTGATTTATTTAGATTTTATGGCTGTAGGATTGCACAGGGGGGGAAAAAAGCGAGGACTGCTGCATTATTTTCCAATATCGAGCAGTTATTGGACATTATTGAGTTCTAGTGTGTTCCATACTGGTGACTCTTGTGATTTGGTGCTTATATTGGTAAATATGGCCATAGTTATACTTAGGACTATAAAATGGGCAAGAAAGTTTCCTGTCTGGTAGCTTTGTAATCTTTAGATGTTATAAAATGGGCTCAGCGTTAAAGAGGCTAAAAGAAGATTTAGTTTCAAAAAGCCTCTCTGGACCTAGTTCTTCATAAAGAGACCCGCTCTCCCTTAAGCTCCACACTCCTCATGCATTTCCTCTCAGCCGAAGTGTTTTAGACTTGATCTTATCTGAATTGGGAACGTCAACAGAGCTCACTGGTACATGTCATTTTTTCTTTTTGTTAAACCGAAGTTCCACTGTATCTACTGGGATGGTCGAAGTCTTGAGAAAGGACTTGGACTTGTTATTTGTGAGTTGTGTGTGTTTTTATACAAACCTTGTGAACAACACAGACACATTCAGCATGTTGGAACTGCGCTCAGTGACCCAATCACACGCTTCTTCTTTTACAGATCTGAATTTCTTCTCCTTCCTCCAAGGTGACAATCAGGTACATTTACACTCACGCCTGCTCTTCTGTTTCTACATTCAGATTGGACCAATTTCGTGGTTGCTGTTACATCTACAGGAGTCACTTTTAGGCCTGGCACAGTTTACAGAAGGTCCTAATCACTGAAGAAAGTCATGTCTACAGACCCCTTACTTTCCATTAGAGTGCTCATAACAAAATTCAGACGGCCACACGCACCGCATGGGACGCATCCAGGATTTCCACGTAGTCTATTAATAACATGTTTCACACGCCGTTCTCGGCTGTAGTACAGAGTGAAAGGACCTGTTAATAGATATGTTGACGTCATGCCGACAAGATTACATAACCCAAACCAGCTCCCATAGTTTGAATATCTAATCAGCCAAATGGGCGGTGGCTTCACATAACATGTCTTGAAGATAAGATTTCATATATCGCTTTCTTTCTTTCTTTTATTAAATATTTACAACAAACTTGTGCGAGTTTTGACTTTGTCTCCTCTCCTGCCAGCATTACAACATGGTGATGGCGGCCGCAGCGGCGGCGTCGGCGTCCGCCCCGGAGGACCACGACCTGCTCCTCAACCGGTTCCTGCCCTACGGCTCCCCGCCGATGCTGCGGGAGCAGCCGGGCACCCCGGGGAGCAGCGCGCTGGCCGCCACCAACGGCGGCGGCAGCAACAGCGGCAGCACCAGCAGCCTGGTGTCCTCCAGCAGCCTGCGGGACCGCGACAAAGACCGGGACAGGGACAGCCACGCCATCTCGGGACTGTCTAGGTCCTCGGTGGAGGCGGCGGCGGCGGCCATTTACGGCTCCATATCTGACGTTATCTCTCTTGACTAGATCCCCACACAGAACTGAAAGACAAGGGAGACGTGGAGGACAGGACCTCTTTGTAAATACGGAAGAGGAAGATGGAAGAGAAGAATACAGTGCTATGTACAGAGAGGAAATCTATTTTCAATTTTACGTATCATATGTATATAAACTTAGGACACTTCCTGTCCGGTGAGTTGCTTCAGTTGATATTTTTCTGTGAATACTGAAGACTTTTTCACACCTCTTCATGTGGTCCTTTGATTATATTGTACCTTTTGTACCTGGTTTTTACAGTTTCCTTTCGATACATCCTGTCAACGGCATTATTTGGGCATCCGTGCACAGAACCCACCCAGGTGGAACATGGTATTTAGAACATAAAGAAAATGGGCATTGTCACGTCGACGTACAAAAAGGCAAGTCACAGCGAAACAGGAACATGTGTAACACTTTCTTTATTTTCTAAATGGCATCATTTCCGTCGGTGTTTCCGACGGGAGAACGATCGGGCCATTTCCGCCATCACTGTAGATGTTTGTTTTGAGTTTCTGTAGGACATTCATGCTGTGGTCGTTATTTTTAAGAAATTATTTATGATGTAAGTTATGTTGGACGTGTGTTGGTTTCTGTTTTTTTTTTTTGTTTTTGTTTTTTTTTTCTCTTTCTTGTAAAGAAGCATTCCCTATGCCTCTAGGAACTTGTTGCCACTAGAAAAGCAAACGCTTCGATCCTTCTTTCGTCACAGCAGCATTTTTCTCCTCCTCTCCGCCTTCTGTCAAATCAAATATGAATAACTTTTTGTGTTACGACTGCATCGAAATCGCGTACAAATTGGAAGTAAGTCAGTATTGTGCGATCGGGGCATGAATAAAGAGCACTGATCCAGCAAGAAGCCACAGTTAGAGCTTTTATATTAAGAAGTGAGATTTCTAAATAAATGTGTTTTTATTTTATTTTATTTTAAAGAATGTGTTATAAAGTTATTTTTTGCTTATTACTCCTACACACATAGAGAAGTGGCCAGTCAACAAATCTCTGCTTCGCTTTCCAGACAAGGCTAGTTTCTGGTCCACCTGATATTAAATCTTTGATTAAAAGGCTTAAAACTGTTCACTGAGTGTAAGTGGATTAACTGCATTTCACTGTCTTTATGTTTTTGTTGGGGCACTTGACTTTTTTTTTTTTTTTTTTTTTTTTTCCTCCCCTTGCGAAACGGAGTCAGCGGGTCGGCGGAGTGTTCACGCTTCCCCGCTTCAGACGCCAGTTTCTGCTCTGTACGTCCGCGCGCGACCCGAACGCCGCTCACCCGTGTGAGCCGCTGCGCTGCTCCTGAGCGAGAACACGGGACGCGCAGCTCCTTTCTGTCCTCGCTGGAGCTTGGTGTATTTTGCTGATGACTGTGATAGCTTAGTCTTGGAGTGAATCACAACATGCACCCTCGCCCAGAAGACGCAAACCGTCGTCGTTTGATATGGACATCAACCACCTCCTTTTTTCTTTTTTTTCTTTTTTTTTCTTTGACTTGTGCTTACAGTTAGGATTATTTATTATCATGCATATTTTCAGCATTTGTTTGATTTGTGGATATGCATCGCTGTCATTGTATGTGATATTTCTTTTGTAATTATATAATGCTATTTAAAGATCTCATTGTTGCTTGACATGCATTGTAACATTTCCTGTTTCTGTCTGTTTTTGCTCTCAGATGATGTCAATAACTCAATAGAAGCTTTGATCAGTTTGAATGGCTACCAGGTCTCCTGTGCTGATTGATATTCGTAGCAGTTTAACAGAAGACGGTGGAGTCGGTAGGACAGTCACTGTAAATGAGGCAAGCGATTGAAGTTTGGACGTTCTGGAATGAAGGCTGAAAAGTTTCATCATGGAGGGCACCTGACAGGCACACTGTTAAATATATACACAGGAGCATAAACATGAAAGGGAACCATAAAAAGAACTGCATGCTTCAGAAAGAGTAACAACATCGAGGGTGTGGAGGGAAGAGAAAATAAACGTATCAGCACTGTACTTCCTTATGTGCCAGGTCTATCTGGGAAACAGAGTGGTTTTCAACAAACGCCACATCCTGGTCTCTTTCAAAGCATGTACCACACAACATGATCCGTCCCAGAGATCAAACACTGATAATAGCAGCCTGGTGAATGATAGTATAAAGCTGACAGTCATTGCCTTAGGAATTCTTTGGTGACACACCCTAAGAGTTTAAATACCTGAGCTTTACCACTGAGTTTGACCAACCTGCCAAGTCAAGGAAAACAGCAAGAACTCAGATAAGAGGTGAAATGTTTTCCAAGACATGAACTACTTCCAGTGAGCAGCCGCGCATACAGTATTTACCCACTCCAATTTCTCCAGGATTGCAGTGTGGCCTCTAAAAATGTGCACTCAGAACTACTTCCACTCATATTGACAGGTTTTCCTGCTCACACACATTTGAAGTGGAGCACTTTTTTTTTTCAGGTATGTCATCATGACCAAACCAATGTCAAAGTTTTGTAGAGCTGACGAACGTTCAAGCCTCAGTGTCATCATAAAAGCCCCAAACCCGGACGACTGCAGCCACCAGGAGCCAAAACCCTCGATTGTCGTGACTTCAATTTTCAACAGGAAACCTTCAAAGGATTAAGTTCTACATATAAATGATTTTCAAGATCAAGATTTCAGAAAACAAACAGGGATCGGGTCCCGCCAGATTAACTGTATCTGTGTGCTCTCCTTGTTAGTGTTTGGGGGTCTGCGAAACCCTTTTCAGACGTCATGTCGGGAAGGAATGTGTAGAATCAACAAACAGGAAAAAGATCACAGGCTGTGTTTGAGAAGGCCGAGCCAAGATTGTCCTGCCTGAGCAAACTTCAATATTTGATAGCAGGCTGAGGCTTTCTAATGTTTTCATTGCTAATGCACCCTTTGATGCTCAGCTTTGTTGCACACACGTTCAATAAGAAGAGCTGACTCAGTACTACTGATTCACCTGGAACCACTTTTATGGTTATAGGATAAAGGCTGCAATCAGAAAAACAGATGCAGTTTGTCTGTTTGGGATTTTATTCATAGGTCTTTACATTGAAATAGTACAGCATCAAATAAAATGCAACATTTATACAATTTCTATGCTACACATTACCATTAAGGCCTTTTTTTCCTTCTTACTGACTTCTCAGAAAACGCTGCTATCATCAAAGAGAATACATCATCTTGTTGATAGTTATCTTGAAAAGTTTATTTTGAGATTAGTGGCTGAAACATTGGACGTTTCCACCCACGCTGAAATGTTTTCCAAGTCCGATGCTTGTTTGACAGAAATTCAGTGACTCACTAGTGACCAAAAGGTGTGAAGACAGCAAGGGTGATAATGACAGTGACTGACTGTCCCGGAGCAGCAGGAGAAAACCACACCAAGTGACTCAGTGTGACTGTTGACATTAATTACTGACTGCACTCAGTTGGGCAGGTTAAGTTAAAAAGGCAGAGAACACACTTTTTTTTTAACATGTGTGTAATAACTACAATTATGTATGTGCATGCGTGTGTATTGTTGTTTTACTGGTTTTGTGGGAACCAAAGCTGCAATGCACACTGTACCTGCTGAGCCAAACCTGCCTTTTAGGGACATGAATGTTGGACAAAATTATAGAACATTAGCAAGGGATTTAATAGATTAGATTATGGCATGCATCTGTGTGTTGAGGAGACTGAAAATTGTTCACACACTCTCTCACTTGCAGGATATGCATATATAGTCAGCTGTAAGAGAAAACTAAGTGAACAGGAGCCTCCCAGTGAGAGGCGCTACATGGAGAGGGTTCCTCTAAAGTTCATCATGAAATACTGCCTGTTTAAAGTTGTTTTCATTTGAACCTTTTCAGCTTCAGAATGTTTCAGTGAGCGTGTAGCACAAACCAAAAGTGACACAGGTGGCATTTTTTGTTGCCCATGTAACAATCGAAGTTGCCCATCCCTTGTTTAATTTATTGAGATGTTGTGTGTTCTTCAATTTGATTAACTTTATATTAATGAATACCCAAACTTTTAAATCCTGTCAGTTTAAATCAGGGTTGTCAAATTCATTTTAGTTCTGCGACCACATACAGCTCAATTTCATTTTGAGGGGGTTGAACTGGTAAAATAGTGCCGTGATAACCTTGAAATTTAAACTTCAAAATTTGACGTTATTGCAGTGTACAATATACATGATGAAAAAAAAAAAAAAATTATTGAAAACGATTATTGCAATCTCAAAATAAAGCCAATTTTAATGGTATCCTCTGGTGCAAAATAAGAGTGAAATGTCCCAAAACTTTCTCCTCTTACTATTGCTTTAACAAACTCATCTTGACAGCATGAGTTTGAGACTAATGCTCGTTTGTTATCTTTATCACTCCATCACTAATACCTCTGCTCGGGTCTCAGGGTTGTGCTGTTTCCATTACTCTTAAGAAGTTTGTTAAAACATCAGTGTTTGCTTTAAAAAATTTTTTTGCCATCTGCTTGGTTTGCCGGGTTGGATTGGAACCTCTTACAGGCTGGTTTTGGCCAAATAGGCCTTATGTTTGACACCCCTGGTTTAAATACAGAGAGTTTATGTTTTTATTTGTGAAGTTTTCTGTGACAGGGCATCAGACTGTCAGATGGCAGCAGCACGTGATCAAGACAAATGTCCAATTTCAATGGGGATCTAGTCTGTTGCACAACTTGATTTTAATAAATGTTTTATTCTTATAAACTCAGTTCACGCACATTTTTCTTAAACTTTATTCATAATAACACATTATCAACAGGGCAACAGGACAAACTGAATTCATTACATTTTAAGTGAACATTATAGAAAGAAAAAAAATCTAAAATAAAAGAAGACAAAAGGAAGAAAGACAATTTCATGAATGATTTTCTCAGCAGGTGCTTCTGGGACTAAATATGTCAGTTTTTGCACATTAATTAAGCCTGCTTTGGCATTTAAAACGCATGTTGCACCCAGGTCAAAGACATGAACAGACTCAACAACAATAGATGACGTCGAAACGTGCTGACGGGCGCGTTGTCGCACTCTGCATGCGTCATCACGTCGGTCGTGACGTTATTAGAGAGCGGCGCCGTTGCAGACTGGAATGGGAGCTGGCGATTTTTCCCAGATTTTGATAGTTTAATCTGTGAATGGCGCCGAAACAGGACCCGAAACCTAAATTTCAAGAAGGTAACCAGCTGTTGGTTTCTCGCCCTGTTGGACTCGCGGTGTCAGCGGGCCTCGGAGCTGCTGGGAAAGTCCAAAAAAAAATGTTCGATTGTGGTCGAAACAAGCTGTGGCGCCACCGCCGAGCAGCAGCTAGCCACATTAGCTTCTTATTGTTGTTGTTAAGGACACAAAACATGGCATTCTGGGGGGTTTTCGCTGCTTCGGTTACTGGGAGATATCTTTAATTTTTCATGCAGTTCACGAGTAGCAACATAAAGATAATCTGTTGGAAATTGAGAGATGTTGGAGATGATAAAGTCAGCAGCTTCATTCATGCAGCGTTAGCTTCACCTGCAAAACCGCCCACCTCTCTGTTAGCTCACAGCTAGCATCATATAGTTACACAATTAAAAATGCTGTATGAGTGAAATAAAGTTATTGCCAGTTATTTTGAATGGCTTTTGATCGCAACGTGTCGGTGTGTGGGTATTTTACCTGATATAACAGCGCTGTTTAGTGATGAATGGATTCACGTGCTCATATTTCATTGATGAACTTTGCGTCCAGGTGAAAGAGTGCTGTGTTTCCATGGTCCGTTACTCTACGAAGCTAAGGTAGGCCTCCTCTCTGCCTCATTATATCGTCCTGTTCTGTGTCTCTTATCTGTTTTTGATGATTATTCGTCCTTCCCTCTGCAGTGTGTTAAGATCAACATCAAAGACAAACAAATCAAATATTTTATTCATTACAGCGGGTGGAACAAAAAGTAAGTTTCTGGCTCAAAGCAGTGAAGATCATGATTTTTGCAGACGATTGATTTCATTGGTGATCCTTCATCTTGCAGCTGGGACGAATGGGTTCCTGAAAGCAGAGTGCTGAAGTATGTGGACAGCAATCTGCAGAAACAGAAAGAGCTTCAGAGGGCCAATCAGTAAGTCCCTTCTCTCTTGTTATGTTATTTTTACTATGAGGAGTGATACCAGCTAGCATTGAGACAGTGCCCAGTATCGAAACACACAAATGGATAGAATATAGGTACTTGATATCCAAACATATCAATGATTGTGAAGCACTGCGCCACCTGGAGGCCTTCAGAGGAGGCACTTTCAGCCACAGACTCATTTCATTTAAGTACAGGACAGAACACAGCAGGAAGTCTGTCCTGCCAGCTGAAACCACACTCTTCACTGAATATCAGCTGCCTGAATGCGTGCTTATATATATCATTGTACTAACATCAAGTATGATGAGCATATTTAGTGCATACATGAGATTTGAATGTGTTTTTCTGTGCTCAGAGACCATTATGTAGAAGGAAGAATGAGGGGTGCTGCACCGAATAAGAAGATACCTTCTGCATCGCAGAAAAATGATGTGTGAGTACAAGGAGGGGTTTTCATTTAGTATTATTCTCATATCTGGTTGAATGGATTTTAAAAAATGTGTTTTTTTTTTGTTAATGTTCTTTCTTAGGAAAACCAAAAAGAACAAACAGAAAAGTGAGTACATAAATATAATATTGACATGACATCCTTAATTTATAACCTCATCCTTATGTTGTAGCTGGAAAAGTTCATGTGTCACATTTCAGTGTTGTTGGTGTTTCTGCAGCTCCTGGAGCAGGAGAAGGGACGAGTTCAGGAGGAGACCCGACTCATCCGCCACGAAAGAAGCGAGCGCGTGTCGACCCGACTGTGGAAAGTGTGAGTTCTTGACTGGTTTCAGTTCCCAGTAACTGTGTTGAAGGCAGAAGTGTCAGATGTTAAAATGGCTGCAGGTTCACTGTGAAAACCGCAACCATCAGTGTAGTTTTTAGTAAATGCAACAAGTAAGTTTATTATTATGCAAAAAGAAAAAGTCCAATATGGAAAAAGAACATGGGTTTCGGACACTTGACAGTATTTTGCAACATGATGTTGAATTTTCAGTATTTTGAGCTTTTTTTTCTGTGTAAACTTGACCTACTGCACACTGTTTGTCACGCTCAACTTAATATCTCCAATCTGCCGCTGTTTATTTAGGAGGAAACTTTTATAAATCGAGTGGAGGTAAAAGTGAAAATCCCCGAGGAGCTGAAGCCGTGGCTCGTGGACGACTGGGACCTGATCACACGGCAAAAACAGGTGAATTTACCCGCTGTGCAGTTTTATTTCTGAAACCTGACTGACCGAAAATGATTTATGTCAGATTTATGTGACATTTTCATAAAAAAAATAAAGACAAAAACATCCTGTTATTACAGTGGACAGTTTGGTGTTGCTAATCGTGGAGCCATTCTTGATTTATTTTGGGTTTATCTATCAGCTGCATTGCCTCTTAAAGCCGAAGGCTTTGATTTTATCAGATGTAGGGATTTTTTTTTTTTTTACACTTTCAGAATAATTTATCTGTGCTTTTCTCTTCACTTTGTCTGCTTTCAGCTTTTCCACCTACCTGCCAAAAAGAATGTGGACGCAGTCCTTGAAGATTATGCAAACTACAAGAAATCAAGAGGAAACTCTGACAGCAAGTAAACACGGTTTCTTTTTATTTCATCTCCTCAGATCTGCGGCAGATGACAGCAGTGAAAAACTGCAAAAAAACTTTCTATGCGTGGTATAAATATCTGCTCCCGGCTTGTGTCGGCGGCATGTTAAAGCAATTTTTTTTTTTTTTTTTTCCCCATCTTGACTGCTCAGGGAGTTCGCTGTAAACGAGGTGGTCGCTGGTATCCGGGAGTATTTCAACGTCATGCTGGGAACGCAACTTCTCTACAAATTCGAGAGGCCTCAGTACGCAGACATCCTGGCCAACCACCCAGATACGTCCATGTCTCAGATTTACGGAGCCCCTCACCTACTCAGACTCTTCGGTAAGCACACGCTTCACTGCACTAATTCACTTCTTAAAGAAACACAACAACATTGCAACTGTTCCAAATTGTTGAGTTTTGCTCGAACTGCTTTCCAAAGTGAGAATTGGAGCCATGCTGGCCTACACTCCCCTGGATGAGAAGAGTCTTGCACTGCTGCTCAGTTATCTACAAGATTTCCTCAAGTGAGTATCCAGAGGTCGTCTCTCGAGACCCTCGGCGCTGCGGCAGCTGCAGAAATGACCCACCTGTCGCTCCTCTCCAGGTATCTTGTGAAGAACTCGGCATCGCTCTTCAACGCCAGCGACTATGAAGTCGCCCCTCCAGAGTACCACCGCAAGGCAGTTTAAGCACGTTCTCCTGTCGGATCCGACACATCTGCCCCTGCGTGCACGAGTGTGTTGACGTTTGGAGACGACATTTTTAACCTGTCGGAAGGATGTGACCTGGCAACGCGACTTCAGAGAGCGGACTGTGCCCGATCGGTCGGTCTTTACCGAGGAAGAATACGATCAAGATGTCACACTAATCCCAGACAAATTCATTTTCTTTCATGTGGAAAGCTGCTGAGTACGCTCTTCCTGTATTGGTATGTTTTTCAGTACCACTTTTTTAGTTTCTTTTTTTTTTTTTTTTTTTTTTTTTTTTTCCTTTCATCCAATGTTTACCAAAATCGAGATTGTTTTATTTGTTTCCTGTTTGGATTCAGATGCTGGCTAAATTTGTCTTGTAGGCTGTCATCATTTTCTAATAAAAAAAAGTCTTTCATTCTCCACGTGTGGGTCTGTCTTTGGTTTGTTTTAATCTGTTCATCTTTTCACTCTGAGGAAGATAAAGCATCTGTTTTCGATGTGTACGGACTGTACCGCAGGGATTTATCATCATGGAAACTTGACACGGAGGAGAATCGGAGGAGCTGCACTTTCTTTTTCCAGCTATGTGGGGATGTTGGTATGCTGCTTTAAAACGGTTCAAAACTTAAACGGCGTTGGCCATCACCTCAGGAAAGTTCAAAGTTTATCTGCATTTCCTAGTTTGTCCACCGAGGGTTTGACTAAACAGTCGATTACAGAACTGAACAGCAGATGGAGGCAAAGCTCAGAGGTCAGTGGCTCAGTGCCAGATCACTTTTTTTCTTCACTTTTTTGCTTGTAAAATATCAACATTTGAATTATGAGTGTTCTCAAAAAACAGGCTAAACCATAAAAAAATGTTTTGCTCTGAGAAACAAGCATCCAAATTCTGCATGAAGAGACTTTTTTATGAAAAGTAGATACAAATGAGATTAAATTGGACCAATCTTTTGTCATTAGTTGGATGTATTCATAGTGAATGTTCTAATCCAGACATCGAGGCCACATGCAGACTGCTTTTGGTCATTTTAAACTGGCTGGCTTGGTTTCAATAGGAAATTATGAATCAAATTAAAAGCAGAGCACATTTCACATGAAATACAACTGCTTTGGTTTTATTTTGAGATGCTATTTTGAGTTTTTCAGTGTCAATTCATCTATTTTCAGTATTATCAGACAAAACATGCAAACACATAAAGGAACCTGACCGACACCACAGGAATAGCAGCTCATCATAATAACACACTGCTCTCTGATCAGTTACAGGTTTGAGTTGACCTTTCGGCTCAGTCTTCCACAGCAGGCCCAGTTCTTCATGTGGAGCCCGGAGAATGGATTACCCACCCCTGAACCCCTTTGGAAAACTCCACATATTGTTTTTGGACCGTTGAACCCTGGTAATGTTTCCTCCTTTGATCACTTCATTCCTCCTCAGATCTGTAACTGCTGAATGTGTGATGCTGAAACTCCGGTCCTCTGTAGTGATGTTTGATCTTTGTCATCATTGCAAAGTTACCTTCTTTGACCAGTTTCTGATTTCATCCACATTTACCCACACTGCAAGACTGATGTTTTACCCTTCTTCTTTTTCTAAGCTATTAAAAGATCCTTATAGTCCAAGGTGTACAATCAATTCTACCCTATAAAATGCAAAATCAGTCACATAACAGGCAGTGCGAGGCACAAAGGAGGCTTCTGTGTCGACCTCAACACTCCGCAATAATTAGACAGTTAAAGCGTTGCCAGAAATGTGGCTGCCCTGTCAGGCCGGATTAAAAAAACAGAACTGCTATCAAGCTTTTTCCAAACTATTGAGCTTTTCCGTCAATGAAGAGTAAAATGGGTCAAACATGTCTTGTTATTTTCACTCTGCAGATGTTTGATCAGTCTTCAAGTAGTCCGTTCAAATTCCTTCTCTTTCTGGTTCGTTCAGTTGATTTTAGGTGTTTGAGTATCAGCCACGACGTCTGTTTTACTTCATCTAATTACGTAGCAACTGCAGCCAAGATTTGCTCAGTCCCGAAGAAACTGAACGTAAATCACGACTTACTTAGTCTAAAGTGGACAGATGGTCTTCATTTAGACTCTTAAAAGCAGCAGCCTTGGCCCCGGGGCTGCAGTTCAGCTGTAAAGCTGTAAATACTCCACTTAAAAAATCATTTCAAACAAAGTGGGGTAACTTGAACACCTGTTTTTTCCCCCCTTCTCTCTTAAGGCTGAGCTGATTTTTTTTTTTTTTTCCCTGCTCTGATGTTGTGAATGAGCTGAACTCTCCAAACCAGTGCAGGAATAACACTCGGGTGATGGGAAGCATATGCTGCAAGATGTGTTTTTTTGGCCACTCGGGGGCCAATTTACAGGCCCACATTTTTCACGTGTGTCTTAAGACAATAATCAGGTGCTCGTATGCAACTAGAACATTGCTTTATGAAGCTGAAACATGTTTTTCGTGCAGTAATCACTGCTTTTTGAGGAAAGACATGTACGTCTTCCTCCTCTCGCCTCTCAGCTCTGAAATGTGTTGAACACTATCCCCTCCAGCAAGCCGCTTTTCCACTGCTGGCTTATACTTGAAATGGATAAGAGAGGCGAAATATTAGTTTCAGACTGATTTGTGGTTTCATCTGTCAGCTGCTTGCAGTTGTTTTGGCACGGACAACCCCTGAGCATTTCAAGAGGAATTCTTCTTCTTCTTCTTCTTTTTTTTTTTTTTAATCCAATTTCCCCGCCAGCCGTAACCGGGACCATGTGTGTTTCTCGCCGGGGTTTTGCTCTCAGATCACGGCCCCCCCGACGCCTTTTAACAGCCCTGCAGAAAGACTGACACCCACACCGAGCTGCTCTGCAGATCCGTTTAGGGTTTCCTCTGTTTCCTCCCGTGATTAACACTTCACACGCCGCCGTCGAGGCCGGGTCACCCAGAGGTTTTCCTCCGCCGCCGCCGCGGCTTTCACGTGACCCCGGCGACCCGCAGCCGGAGCGCTGTCGTTACCTGACAGATGAGAGACACACATGCGCGACGCGGCCGCCGCTAATAGGGGGAGGGGGGGGGGCGGGCTTGGAGTCCTGAGTGATGGCTTCAGCAGGTTTTCTGCTCGGGCCTGCCAGCCCAGAGACACGTCTCACACAGAGGAGTTCACTGCTCTTCAGGGAGGATCACAAGCTTCATCTGAATATTTCAGCATGTACATGTGGTTGTGTTTTTATATGCTAGAGCAAATTATTCTGTCCACCTAAGTGAAGAAAAGGAAAATGTGTTCAAGTCGATTTAACATATTTTGCACACATGATTAGAACTTATTATTCCCGACTGACACTCTGGAGTACAAGCAATCTAAAGATCTCATCTTTCTATACTGATTTGTCTCGGTTGGGGTCAGGGGTCACTGGAGCTGATTCCAGCTAACGATAAGCGAAGCCAGGGTTCCTCCCCAGTGACTCACAGAGCAAACACAGACGGACGACCACACACACTCAGTTAACATGTATGGTTTTTTTTTGTTTGCAAGGTGGGAGGAAAACTGGAGTACCCGTAGAAGACGCACAGGGAGAACATGCAAACAAACACAGAAAGACCAGATCTGAATGCACGATGTTGGAGCTATGAGGTGAGATTGTTAACCACGGCGACACGGCAAAGATAAAGATTAAAGCAAAAATATCTCCATTTTCTTTTTCTTTTTTTGTTTTTACAGCATTCAACCTGTTCCTGGATATTAATAAATCACAGTTACTGGCTATTTCTCAAATACATGCATGAGTTACTTTACAAGTTAGAGCACATAAAGAGGTATTACTCATAATTTAAAGTATTTCTTACATGACTTTTTAAGGAATCGTTTGCTAAAACATATAGACAGCAGCAGATAAAATGATATTTATCTGTGGCTGCCAAGAAAAGGACTTTTCATTGCATAAAGTCAAATATTTTATTTGAGTCACTTCAAGATTAATGTTGCACTTAATCTCCAGTAGTTTGGATCTTCAGTGAAATAATAAATTGCGTTTCACTGGAGACAAAAGCTTCTGCTACAGCGACTGAGTAAGAGCCAGGAGACTTGAGTGACTGTAGCTGTTTAAAGAATTTCATAGTTTTCACAACAATTTACAGCGTTCCTGTCTTTGTTTCCAGCTCATCACTTCGGTACTGTGCAGGGAGGAAAACGACACCGCAGCTGTGGAGAGAAACTCCCCAATTTTACTGCTGAAGCTTCTTTTTTTTAACCTTCAGGTAAGTGATTGAAGGTGTTTTATCTCAGCCTGAAGCTTTTTCTGCACCACTTTAGAAATAAGAAACAAAAACAATGCAAACTGAAGCCACGATTCAAGTCAGGTAATCTGTAAAACTCTTATTCGATTCAAGGAAGTTAAATTTTTTTTTATGTGCAATTCTGCCCACCTGATTGATATAAATCTATTTCTATGTTTGTTTTTTGTTAAATACTTCATGCCTCTTGCTGTGTATGTTGTTATGGACTACATCCCAATTTGTACCCATGTTGAAGTGAAATCTGCCTAGATCGACAGATGTTGTTGTAATACTGCATCAGATCCACCAGATGGCCTGTGTTCATCTGAAAGCCTGCTTCTCCTTCCTGGCTGTGAGGGAGCTGTGGGTGCTGCTGTTTCAAACACCGCCTCACTTTGATTCACCTCCAAAGTGTTTCTTCTGCTAATAGCAGCACAGGAGAGGCTTTCCCCTCACACACAGATCACGGTTCCTTTGAAGATGTCATCCAATCCGCCTCCATCTTGCAGGTTGTAAACTCAAAACACACAGTCCTGGAGGGACTTAGGAGCCCCCCCCCCCCCCCCCCCCCCATTAAACAACAAATGCTATCAGTCTGAGCACCTGATGGAAGCCATTCCCGCTCTATATGAATCCTCCAGAGCGTATCCATCTCCTTCATGCTCTCGCAGGCGAAGACGGCCCGCGTTTAATGTGGTTGCGAATGTTTCCCCAGACTAGGATTAGTGGTGGACTAATTACACAATGGGCATGCAGCCTCAGTAGGACGCTGCTGCCAGAGTCTTGTGTGACTGCATGTCATTAGTATTGGAAAAGCGTGTTCGCCACAAAGGCCTGCGGTCGCTCGGAGCCATTAAAACATGAAAGAACCAACCCCGGCTCTTCTGGAGAAGGAATTTGCGAGACATAAACAGCCCGTAAAAACGGAAAACTACATCTGTGTCCATTTGTTTTTCTGAAAGGCGGCCAGATTTTGGTAATTCATACCGAGATTCTTTCCAATAACAGCGAGCCGGCCAAACAGAGGAGCAGGGCTATTTGATCCATGTGTTTTCAATGCGGCGTGGTGGTGGCTGTGTGTACAGAACCTCCACTCGGCGGGAGACGCTGAGACACTGTGGAGGCTTTCACTCAATTTGCACTCCGGGTTCATCACATGTGTGATGAGTCTGTCATCATCCCAAACAGGACCAGTCAGCATCTCATAACAGAAGCTGTTTTTTTTTTTTCCCTCTTAGGTGTTATTTTTGTCATTTGGTAAAATTATTCAATTTTAAAAGATGCTGCTGTGTTTTGTGATTATCAAGCATCCATATATCATCATTCATGTAGGTTTGCTGAATTCAAAGTGCAAAAAGATGATTGATAAAGTTGTAATTAGATAAAAGAAGGACAAAAAAAAAACGTAAACACAAGATGTTAATGTAACCAATGGTTGACTTACTGTAGCATCATATTTTTCATATATTAAGTGAATTAGAATATAAATAGACGAACTTCTTCAATAACAAGCAAAATAAACCCTGTTAAAATGAGATAAACCTGAATTCGAAACACAAATATGAAATGAACAAATAACATTTGTTTCATAATAATAATAATACAATAAAATTAAATCAGATCTGAACAAGAAAATAGATAACTATGTATACTTGTCCTGAGTTGATCTTCCAAGAGTTCTTTTTCACAGCTTGAAGCCCTTCTATAGTTGTCCTGGAGTTTTTCATACTTTTTGTGTGTTTTTCTTTCTTGACTGCACATCTGTTAATCAGCATCAAATGATTTGGATACAGCTGGGGTTTATGTCACACTGCAGCATTACTCACAGTAATCAGTGATTAGTAGTAACACAGTCTCACAGCAGCTGAGTGTCGATCACGGACACGTTTGGGAACCTTCTTACTGGAATGAGCCGCCTGCTGTCATGACCACTGAAGATCAGGCTGTCAGGGAAACGTCACACACAGCCTAACTTCCTGTTCAGATGCTCACCTACTTGTTGCAATATTCAGTAACAAGAAACAGACTTCAGAACACGTGTGATGTGCTTGGATTCGTTCGTCCAGGAGAACCAAGACATCCCAGATTTAACCCCTGATCTTGGTTTTGTGCATCAGACACCTGGTTATCAGTAAAAATTGTTTAAGAGAAGTGGAGGAAACACAGCAATGAGATCTGAGCAGAGACATTCATTCCATGTTGACAGAGCGAGTTTTATATATTGCAGAAATGTTTGGTTTTTTTCGCTGTGTTTTGCACCAGACTGTGTCATTAAAATGGACTTTATGTTGAGACTGTAGTGATTTTCTGATTCTAAACCTCTAAAATGAGCCACGACGCTCTGGTTCTCCACATCAAAATACTGTGGAGAAGAGCAGAGGCCCTCCAGTGAATTATCCGAGTGTTTTTCCAACCTGGATTGACGTCCGATATTAGGCGGCGCCTCGCCTGAGAACCGAGTTTGCTTTTGATGTTCGGCGCAGATGTAAAAGGCTGCGAACTGGCAGCTCTGAATATCTAAAAAGATAACCCTCTGTCTTTGTGCCTCATTAGGCTGAATACTGAGCTACAACACCTTTTCATGTCACCGTAGTAAACAGCTTAATGTGGACCTCTTTCATCTGCGCTTCCCCTGAGTCTCCACGCAGCTTTGATCAGCGCCTGAGTGTCTGGGTGCGATTGCGCCTCTTCACTGTGGAGTTGTCTCTATGTTAATTTAGATTTCCCGATGAGCTCTTTTTGCGAAACTTGAATGAATGCATGGTAGAGATGTCGTTTAACCTCTGACCTCTCTGAAGTCGGAGAGGGTCGTTCCTCTGAGAACCTGTGTGGAGCCTACACCTCGTATGAAACAGTCCTGACAAATCCGTCAGGAAGCTCCTTTAACTTGATTCAGTTTGATATATTTTTGTATTCTTTGTATTAGAAATGGAAACATTTATTGCAATGTAAGGATGAAACATCAAAAAGCTGATTATTGACAAAACAACTATTGAGTTGTCTTCAATATTCGGTAGATAAAGTGTTGTGATTTATCCTGCAGAGGGCAGACTTAGCTGAGAAATGAGCTGCTGAGCTCAGAGTTTCAGGCTCCTTTATTAGAGGCACCTGGTGAAACTGCACAGTTGTGTAGTGGTTAGTGTGGCCTCACAGTGAGAATGTCAAAGGTTTGAATCCAGGCCAGGTGATCATCTGTAGGCTTGGATGTGAGAGATGGTATAGATGGCTAAAATCTGTTAAATGCTGTTTTCTTGATACCATACTTGGATGTTGGACATGTTTTATTTCCTGACTTTATCTGAGGGTAAAATTAATACTTTTCAGTGTAACGCAGATGCAAAAAGGCACCCTTCTAAGATGTGGCCATGATTATATGATGAACTGCAGGACTGCTGCACTGGGCGACACACTCCTGATCAGCCGGCAGAAAATAGTTGACTGAAAAAAAACCCACTGACTTCAGTTTAAGTTTAGTAAACAGAAAGAAGCGTTAAACCGGTCGTATCACTGCATAATGGCTCTTTGTTTTTTCTCCACAAGCCGGCCAGTGGCACACTTTTGATAGGGAGAGATAAAATGCTGATATCTCATTAAGAGGCCTGAACCGTGACAGCTACATATCCTCCAGCAGCGCCGCTGGTCAGCGGAGGGATGAGTGATTTCTCCTGACCCCGGCGTGCCACTGCGCTGCCCTCGGTGCTCAAACCATCCCTGTTGCTTGTTGACAGCAGCTCCCTTCTGGGGCTGCTGAGGATTGGCCCGATGCTGACCTCCTGCCAGCCTGCTGGAGGAGCGTACAGCCGGCCGCTCTGGACCGGGAGGAGAGGGCGAAGACGGCGAGAGTAATGAGGGGAGAGGAAGGGAGTGCCCCAAACACACACACACACGTATATACGCACTCAACTGGCTGTCAATCTGAGGTTTTTCTGGGCTCTTCTCACACACATTTTGCTTATGTGAGTCAAAGGCCAAACTGTTAATTTATTAAATTACTACTTTCTTTCCGCTTCCTCTTCCAGGTACTTTTCACAGGTTATGATTAGCTGTCAGGCGTATAATAACACAAATATTTTGACGGTTGTTATTTAATTTGCTCGTTGATATCCTGGTGCATGAGCTGGCCTCGTGTCCAACCGGGCTTGTTGACTGCAGAGAGAGAAAGAGCGCTGTTGTTATTGTAATTTCAGAGGAAAATGTTAGGTTTCCTCTCTGCTCATAAATAGTCAAGCTATCATCGCCGAGCAGCTCATAGTGGAGCTAAATTAGCCCAGAATTTTGTGCTGTACATCAAACAGAAATGGCAGCGAATCAATTAATGATTAATATGCCATCTGTTGGCGGTGGCGTTTGGAATACCAATCCGACTCCCCTCGGATGTTTAATCACCCAATGCCATTGTGCCGGAGCACAACGGCAGAGCGGGTTGGAAGAGCCGTGGTGTCAGCGAGCTCAAATGTTTTGATCCACCTCCACGATATCATAAGATATTCATCGCTCTTGTTGGAGGAAAAAAAAAAAAACGTCTACGGGGTCCCGGCAGCGAGGCGTGCATGCAGATATCTGCTGCCGAGATCCCACCCAAGGCTAAGTCTCCATTCATACTGAGGATGTTGTGGATGTGGCCCTGACAGCGCGTTCTAACCCCGGGGCCCGGAGAGGGACAGGAAACAGTTGGCTCTCGGTCGAGTGAAGTGGTGCCTGGGACTTTCCCACACGCCTCGGGATGCTCCTCGTTCAGCCCGGTCTGTGGTTGAAGCGTGTGTCTGCACCACTTCACACCAGGGAGGGGGGGGGGGGGGGGGGGGGGGGGGAGGTGTGCAGGCTCACTGTAGAAGTTGCAGAAAACTTTTCAGAGGGGATTCATTGCCCCTCAGCTGAGAGAACAGCATAAATTATTTGTGCTGGCAGATGTTCACAGACCCAAATATGCATGAATTTGTAGAGCTGGCAGGCTTCCCTCAGCCAAACGTACTGGTTTTCACGATGCGTGCAGGAGCAGTTGTTATTCTGGCTGTTTTACAGAGAGCATTAATCTGAGCTGTCAGCACCACCAACCACTTTGGTGGAAATTATTTCACTCCTTAATAAGGGAACTCTGGTGCAGTATTACATATGGCGGTCAGGGTAACATTCTTGGTGGGTCTGTCATCATGTAGCTGCTCTCCAACAGTGAGCCTTCTGTGTTTGGCCTGTAGCACACTCTGTAACCCAGAGATGAAAAGAAATACACCAACTAGACATTAAATGAAACCACTGCCTCTCACATTCTCACTGCTGGGGAAGATGAAGAGTAGCTCCTGTCAGGAAGGAGGAGAAATTCAATATTATCTTGACAGGTCACTGAAATTCTGTTAACTGGAGCTGGAAATGATATGATGACAGTCTGCCTTTGCTTGTTTGTAGAGCTTTGCAGGCAGTCAGGGGCTCCTATAGCCGGGCTATACGTCCACAAGTTACTGAATATTTGTACTTGATTACTAGTTGCTACTTGCATGCAGTTGGACTATTGGAGTATTGCTGGTAAACATTAACCGAGCTGTCAGCACTGAGCGGGTTAGTCCTGATTCACTCAATGAGTTCAGCCCGAGCTCTGCCAGTTAGGAAGTTAGATGGCGGCGCGTGCGAATTCTTTTCTGAGTTTGAGTAGTTTATTGAACTTCAAGTCCTCCACTGCATGCGCCTCCACCCGCGATGCGGGCGCAGTTTCTTGGCATTTCGCAAAAACGCCCAGCTGTTCTGCAAAGAAACATATTTACAAACGAATGTCAAGGAAAAGAGGCAGCAATAAAACAGCCGAGGAACTGCAAACACACAGACATCAACAGATGGCTCCGATAAAACGTTAACGCTAATAGCATCTTCTCTCTTTTTCTATCTGACGTATCTGACATTTGTCGATGCAAAGGATATAAAAATGCAAATGGATCACTTCTAATGCAATTGTAACAGCAACATTGTTGGAAACAAAGAAGACTTGACCACCAGATGAATTAGATGTTTCTGAACAGGAGGACCATAATAAATCAAGAACCACATGGCTGAAATGTGAACCAGATCACAGCCGATGGAGCAAATTTAGAGCAGCGACATGTTCGTCATCCATGGCCTGATTTAAGAGAAATGCTTGAAGTAGTTGGCTCAAAAACAGAAATGTCCTTCTAAGGGTTACTTTTTTGACTTGAGCACATGTCGGAGTCTTCACTTTTCCCTCCTACTTGAGCAAAGATATTGGATTTTGACACCGGTGTGTGTAGTTCTACCTAAGTAAAGACTGTTTACACTTTTCCACCTGGGTTTATGACCTAAAGTCTCCACATATGACTGTATTGGAAAAAGGATTAGGGAAATACATGGTGTAGTGTCCTCTGCGGTCAGTTATTCTGGCCATACTGAGCAGTGATCATTACATGCAGTCTAATGTGCATTTGGACAGAAGGAGCACTTTGTGATACAAGCGCCGCCAGTGTTTTGCTAAACATCATCTTGCCGATTTTTCCATGCTTTTTATAGGTATGCGGTCATGAGCTAAAATCGTGTCACACCTGTTTGTTGAGCACATGACATTAGGCATTGTATAATCAGAGATGCAAATAACAATAATAAAGGTGGACGAAACAGCCTGTAACTGTCAGGCTGGATCCAACTGCTGCAGGAGAGGTGACTTAGAGCCTTTCCAACAGTAGGGCTTTGGCAGACTGCCACTTAGTGCAGTCCCCCTGAGGGCCCTTACCCATGAATCAGAGAAAATGGGAATTACACATATTAAAGAGGGTAAACGTCAGTAATCACAGCACTGGGAGGATGCTTGAGGACTCATCAGGCCCACTGCTGCTTTTTTAGAGACACTTGTTTCAAGGAGCCACTGTGTTTAGCAGCTGACAGCAACACGGCGACGGGCAAAATTACACATTTCAGGAAGGCAACCCACCTACGAGATTCACCGGCAGCACACCTGTATTTACTCCCCGGCATTCTCATATCCACACACCGACGCCGCGTAGCTGCAATAACACCGATTGACCCTTTGATTCTTGAGTCAAGCGGCAGCCGGGTCGGGTTGCGGCCTGCCGTGTCCGTTATTGTCTTCTGTCCATTGATATTTCCGGCGTGTTTGTTCTGCATTGACTGCCTGGCGGTCCCTGACAGAGGCTCGGTGGTTTTGACACGGAAAACTTTGTTTGTTTGTCTGTCTGGTCAGCAGAGGTCACGCAGTGGCATGTTTGTTTGGTGGGTCAATTGAGTCCACTAACAGAGGAGCCCGGTGAGAGGAGTGATGGAGGGAGAAGTGCTCATTAGTGGCCCTTCCTCCCTGTTTGGATCTGGTGTGGTGGACGACCAGACCACCAGGTCCTTTACCCCGACTCCCAGATAAGATGTCTGGAGTCGCTCCACATGACTTAGTGTTGTTGGTACTCTGACAGAAAACAACCCTCAAGGGGAAACTCAGGCAACCATAAATATTTAGGCACCAAAAGAGCTTTATGGAGTTTGTTGTAAAAGGATTTATAACAGCCTGGGAGGCGATGCATCAGTGTCAGAGGGCTTGAAGAGGCCAGTGTTTACAGCAGTGCATGTGAATCCTATCAAAAACCTTCGGCCAAGCTCCCAAGAAGTGGACCAAATAAGCACTTTACTTCCAGGAATGCAAACACCACAGCTTTTTTCCCGAATGGGCTTCAGAAAACAGGTGTGAGCTCAGCTCAGCATCCTCCTGGTCCAGGAGGTGATGATCAGCTGAGGAGATTCACAAACAAGTCAAGTCCGGGCCTTATAAGGGCCAGTTCAGGAACATTAGTCCAGTGTCTAGAGAATATTTGAGGCAAATATTTTCACTGTAAAGCTGAGCCTAACAGCTGGGAGGGCGATCACTCTGAAGCAGATACATTTAAAGTTGTTAATACTCCTATTGGTTCTTTTTAAAGATATCCCAGCAAAGGATTTACAGTGTGATTTATACTTACGTTATTTACTAGTGGATCTCCGCCACCCTCCTCTGCAAAAAAACACCATTGGTGTATTCTATTGGTATGATTTTTTGATTAGATCCATACTTAAATCTGTTATCATGAAGCAGCTGACTGTATCAATGTCTTTGAGTTTCACTTTTGGACAGACCTTTGTTAGAGATTGACTTTTCATGATAGTCATCAATGTGGCGCATTAATATGTTGTGTCATTCTCCTTTAGTAAGTCAATGAAAAAAGCTGAAAATGTGTCTCCCACTGCACCCATGCTACTGTTCTGTGCCTGAAATAACAGATTTCTCAGCTAACTCGTTATAAACATCTTTGAGGGTAAACATATTCACCGAAGGCAGTGATGTTAGAATTCTCCTGGAGTCAAGATGTTGGTCACCTGATAATGTAAAACTAATATTCACCTCCATTTTTCTTTCATCTTCGGCCTCCAATATCCTTTTCTATACGCTACTTATCTCTTTAGCTGCTGAATTTGGCTAAAGTTATTGCGTTAGTGTGGCTGTTCAGAGCTGTTTGACTAAAACAAATCAGTGAAGGTTTGAGCTGTGACGAGAACAACATGTGGGAAGATGTTAAATCTTTTAGTTCTGTTCTGACAAAACAGTTATAGCTTCCATCCATCCATCTTCTACACCTGCCATATCTTTCTCGGGGTTCTGGGCGACTGTCGGCGAGAGGCAGAGTACACCCTGCAGAGGTCGTCAGTCCATCAAACTCTGACGGACAGTCGCTCACACTCTAGCAAACTCCTCACAGAAAGGCCCTGATCAAACTTGATTCTTTGTCTTTATAAGTAGTTCAGTGTTTTCTGTTAACTTCTGCATGTAACACGTTTTTAAGGAAAATTAAAGCCTTTTTGGCTGTATATGTATAAGATACTCCAGGTGTAAACAAGCAGATCTTCCTGAGTGATTGATGGCTTCCCTCTGTGGAAAACCAGCGCTGCACTGAAACAGCTGCACTTTAGTGCCCAGCTAAACAAATCAGTGTTAGCAGCGGGCCCGCTCGGCAGCCTCCGCTCTTCCTTTACCTTCACTCTCCTCATCAATGTTGCATGAGGGTGTTATCTGCATCCCTCTCATCTCTGCCTTCCACCGCGGGTTTCATCCGCCCCGGCTCTTTCATCTCTGTCCTCCGGGGCAGCCGGACATCTCGGTCCGCCGTCCACGCCGCCACCAGCGCCGCCTCCGCTGTCCTCCTCGCTGCCTCACCCTCTCCTGATGCCCCGCGTCCGCCCAGCGGGGTCACAAGGCTGCTTTGTCCCAGATTGCTGGAGGATCAGGACTCCTCATTATCCTGTTAACTGTACATTTATCTGACAAGACAGAGGAGAGAGAGCGACCCCCGGCATCATTAAGCTTTAATGGACAGCCTAGAAATGAGGGAGAAGCCATAAAAGCAGGAGCCGAACCAGAGTTTCTCTTTAATGTCTCTGATCGCCCTGACAGGATTATTAATCAGGAACTAAAGGAATTTAAAACCTTTGCTCTTGGCTTCCTCACTTAGAGTCTTTAGCTTGTACCATTACATAGCAACCCAGGGTCAGGAGGTCTGCAGCTAATTGGTTCTACAGGGTTTTGAATAACAATGAGCTGAGCCCAATTACTGAACTACAGAGAGGCGGAGATGAGAGGAGAGGGAGGGGGGGACCCCAGTGGAACAGGCACATGGAGGATGAGGATGCAGAGGAGGAGGAGGGGGAGGGGGAGGGGGAGGATGATACGGGGGAGGCTGTTTCACCGCGGCTGTCTCTCTCCTCCTCGGAGTGGGGATATTAATGAGATCAGTAAATGAGTGCTGGCATAGACGGGGATGTGCTGCTGTAGAAAAACAGCCGCCCTGCCCCTGCAGGACAGCAGCGGCGGCGGCGGCTCCTCATTCTCTATTCCATTTGACTCGCGCAAAATATGTGCGCCACAGTCTTTTTGTCCCAGATTTTTTTTTTCTTTCTTTGTATCTCATGTTCATTTATTAGTGATGTATTTTCTTTTCTTTTCTCCGACACCGGGGATCTGTCTCTGTGGTCCTTTGATAGCACCACTGTGTTGCCGGCTGTCTTGTAGAGCCTTTAATGCTGTCTTTAGGGGGTTGTATTCAGCAGTGGCTAATATAGTTAGTCCCAGCAGTTTAGAGGCGGTTCTCCAGTATATTTGTACTCACTGTAAGGCATAACAGCTACTGATTGTTCCTTATTTTTTTTCACCCCTGCTGCTCTGGTCCACATCAAGGCTTGTTTTTATCCTTTTTTTTTTTTTTTTACATCCATCATTGCATTCTGTTGCCACGTATATAGCTGGTAGATTAGGCGCACAGTATCTGCACAGTGTCTCTCCACTCGAGTGAGTCATGTAGTGTCCCCCTTGCCCTGATATTGCTGATGAAACTGGTTTAGATGGAAGTATTATTAGATTTAGAGAGCTAATTTGTTGCAGCGGCAAAAGGGCTTTTCAGGCTGTTGAAGGGATGCCTTTTTTTTCACTCAGTATTTTTTTTTTTTTTGCCCTTGAAACATTGCATCAGTACTGAGCTGTAGGACTTTAAAATTGATCTCTGCTTAAATAATCTCTTTCAAATTCATAAATTCACACTGAGCAATCCCCCCTCTTCTGAGCATTCATCACTTTCAATAAACCCCAGAGAAGCTGTCATTATGCCTCAACCTCCTCATCCTGCTCTAAACTGCTGTTCAAGGGCTGCAATTTGGAAATGTGATTTAAATATTGCTTGAAATGGATAGCTCGTATTTACCTAAGCCCCCGCAATCCCCCCGCTCCCCACCTGTGCCAGGCTGTCGCAGGAAGAAAAGCGAGGATGTCAACTGTACTTCCTGGCGCATGAGTCGAAGACATTAATTGCCTCGAGCAGAAAGTTTAGCCCTGACCTTTCCAGATCACAAGGCAAACAAAATTCTCTGTCTGCTTGCTTCTCTGCACACTTTTGTCACTTTTTTTCTTCATGGTTGGATTTCTCCGAGATGAGAAGGATTCTCTTTGCTTACACTTTTAATCGGCTATAGAGCGCTGAAATACTCCAGCTGGAATGAGAAGCAGATAAAGGCTTTCTTAACTCCAGACTGCAAATGAACTACAAATCCTTGAGCTGGATTGCTGTTCATTCTTCAATTATGTAAGCCCCACATCTGTTTTTTTTCTCTCCTGCTCAATGGTGTCACAGTGAATATACAAATATATTCTTGACAGCCAAGACTTATAATCTCTTTTGACTTTCAAGTACAAGCATTAATAAGAGTTTAAGTCAATTTTTTTTTCTGCGGGTCTTCAAGAAATAAAACATTAAGCGAGCAGTACTTTTGAAAGTGATGATCTACCAAAATGGCTTTGAATATTCATAACCAGTGATTGATTGGCTTCATATAGATTTGTCTGGCAAATACACTTTGGAAAATCCTCCTCAGTGGTGTGCTTGGATGTGGATTATGTGTTGAATCTCATCATTTTTTTTTTCTTTTTTAAATGGTTGCAAGTGCCATTCATACCAAACAATCCTCTGAGCCGGTGATGTTTTCTGAACTCTTGAATCTGCATATTTGCATACTGTAACAGAGTTGCAGCTGTGGTCTCAGAAGAGTTTATCATTATTTCACATTTATTTTGTCTCCCTAATTACCTAATTAATTCTGTTGTTTTGATTGTGGTGTTTACCGTTTGTTTTGTGGAGGCGTAATCCTGTTCTATTTGTCTGTTTGAAGAAGGAGCAGTCTCACTGAATTATTCATGCTGCGCTCCAGCGACAGCACAGCCGTTTAAATGATGAAGGCATTTGTGAAATCCTCTCTCTCTTTCTCTTTCTCACACACACTTTCTCTCTCTCTCTCTCTCTCTCTCTCTCTCTCTCTCTCTCTCACACACACACTATCCTTCTTTTTCTTTCTCACTCTCTCTCTCTCCCACTCTCTTTCTGTGAGTGCCTGAGGCAGTGGAAGTATGAGGAAGGGGAGAGGATTTTATGAGGCTCACAAGCACACCTCCAATGAGGCGATGGGAAAACATGTCCCTCTAATGTGTCTGACCCGTCCGCGGCGGGGCCGGGCCCAGAGCCGTGTCTAATCTGACACCATAATGTGACCTTTCATCTCCTCGTCTCACAGGAAACAGTGCTCCACCCTGTGCATTGTACAAGCCCCTCTCTGTGAGTGTTTCTGTGTGTGTGTGTGTGTGTGTGTGTGTGTTCCCGGCTGGGCCGAGCGCCCACCGAGCAGAAATGCGGGACACTTGAGTCGACACAGGCCCTCTGGAGTGCTGCTGATGTGTCAAAACGTTGAGCGCTGATTGGATATCGCCGTGTCATGTGGTGGCTGGGTGTCCACTTCACACCTTTCAGCTGTGACTTTTTTCCAGTGTTGACGATACTTGAGAGAGAGCACAAGTCAGCAGAAGCGGTGGATCTATTTGAGGCTCACTGGCATCTGACTGGATGTTTTTTTTTTTGTTTTTTTTATTTTGTTTTTGTCGTTTTTTAAGGAAATGCCATGTCTCCACTACCGGCGTGGTCCTAATGGTGTTCTCCTTTAAAGAGCATGTCATCAGAAGAGACAGAAGGAGGAGGAGGAGGGAGGTGATGGGGCTCTCTAGGGATTGTCTGTTTGTAGTGTTTACTGCCAAACCCTTAAGGACTTACAGGCACTTTCATCAGCACTCAGCGGTACATAATACACACTTCTCACTCTGTGCTCGTTCAGCTTTTAATGTCTCATTTTCCCCCTCACACTCCTGTGCATTCTTAAAAAAAACTATATATGACACCTTTAAGTCCCGTGGGTCACAGGTATGCGTCTGTAAGGCCTGTTTGCCGTCTTATTGTAGCAGCACGCTCCCATTATACGTCGACATGGAGAGAAAATCCTGCACCAGCTGTCATTTGTCTGCGGCTTCTTTCATGGTTTTCCCTCGGGACCCCATTGTCCTTAAAACACGCACATCACAAACAGTGGCTCTGGTTTTGCAGGAGACCTGTTTTCTTTTGATAATAGCGGGCTTGATGGACGTTATCAGCCGCCATGACTCCGGGCTCAGACAAAGCCTGGAGCATACAGTATGTATAGTTTAATTTAAAACCCCTTTAAAAAAAAAAAAAGTGTTGTTTTCTCTCTGTAGGCCTGTGGATTCTGCATTCTATTTGATCTGCCCTAAACATACATCTTTAATCTGTGCTGCAGGCTGTGTGAGAGGGAGAGTGTGTGTGTGTGTCACTGCAGGCCTGCAGACCCTGGGGGCGGCCTGCAGAGGGCAGCAGACTAAACACGGCATCATCCCAAACAGCAAGCTCCTCTCACACCTGCACCATCACCACCACACTGTTATCTTTATTAACGTACATCTTCATCAGCTCGCTGGAGAAATTCTGGGGGAAAAAAAAAATAATTAAAAAAAATGATAAAAAAAAAAAAAAAAGAAAAAAAAGAAAAGAGAGAGACTGAGAATGAAACCATCATGGGCCCGCGGGGTGTTCTACTGTTTGTACTGACACAGAGGACGAGTTATGCTAATTGAGAGTTCTTTGCATAATTAGGGAGAAAAAAACTTTATCATTATTATTAGTGGAGAATAGCCAGACAGAGGGTAATTTCAAGTTTCCCAGCAGGGTGCTGCCAGAGAACAGAAGAGAAAAGGACACACTCTCAATGTTATTCCTGCTGTCTTTTGATGCAGAGAGCATAATTCATCTAAGATACTTAGCCTGAGTACGCTTTAATGATGATGACTTTTCCCAATGTGATTTTTCAAAGTGTTTTAATGTATTGTCTTCATAGCGGATGTGTTTGCTGTGGTAAATTCTAGCTCTGCATATTAAGCCATCCACCTAAATGAGTTTTTTTTTCCTTTCATGTTTAATGAGCCTTCTCTTTTTGCCACTTTTTTTTTTTTTTGTTTTTTTTGCAGGCATCTTCATGCCGCTTCACGCTTACTGCGGCTGTGTGGCTGGTGTGTACAGCTTTGGGCAGGGAATGGGTGTGTGTGGGGTGGGGGTCGTGTTCGTCGGGTTGTGTGTGTGTGTGTGTGTGTGTTGTGAAATCTTGTGTGATACCACAGAGAGATGGCTGAGAGGTGATGCAGCCACACAGAGCTGCGAGTAAGTAGGCCGCGGTTATAACAGGCACACAGGGCATTCACAACACAGCGCTGAATCTATTAGTCCCTCAGCAGAGTTTCAGCGGGTCATTAAGGTTCAATCAGCTCCTGCGATTTTCCCGTTGTACACTTTTCCCTCTTCACCTAAATATGACAGTGCTGCAGAAGGTGGATTCTCCGTGCAGGAGGTTGTCTTTCCCTCTGAGCCCGTGCTTGCTTTAAAACTGTGAACGATAGTTTATGCCGCAGTAAGTATTCCTTTCAAAGGCTTTACAAGGCACTGGGGATTAAGGCACTGTACCACACTCATCTCATTTGTGTCAGGGCTGGGAAAAGGGAGCACTCTAAATACATGCTGCACCAATAAGCCGTATAGGATACAGCGGAGACGAGGCCTCTCAGAAACGCTGCACCTGCCCCAGTTGTTCTCCACCAACATGGCCGCATGTGCAGCGCCGGCTTCACAAATTCAGGGTACATTCCCTCGCTTCAAAGGTTCCCCAGCGTTTTTTCATCTCGGTGCACCAGCCTACGGCCAGAACCACGGATTAATATTTCAAAACATGTTTCTTGCTTGCACCCCCGCCACACCCCCCCCCCCCCCTCTCTCTTTACCTCCTCTCCCTCCTTTGCCCCCGTGATTCTCCTCCCCCCAAGCATCATCTCTCACACATGCAGCTCATTCCCTGTTCGCCACTTATTCTCCTCTCCACTTCCCCACACCCAACCCCACCCCAATCTGCCTGACTGCCTGCCTGCTTGCTCGCCAAAATGTGTGATATTTTTCCATATCTCATGTTTTGCTGCTCCACTGCTCCCTTCAATGCAATCACCAGAGCAGTATGTTTTATGGATTAATAAGAAATGATCCTGGAAGGTCCAGTCAGGCGGCTGAGGAGCCAAAAGCAGAAGGATGAAGCGATGAAACAGAGGGGGAGAGGGGCAGGGTGCCGTCTGCAGTCGAATTTTAATGAGTACCAAGGGGAATATCCTTTTTTTTTTTTTTTTCCCCCCCTTTTTTTTCGTGGGGTATCCTTCTGGTGCATCGCTCTAAATCACTGTCACACAAACAAGGTATTTCCCATCATGCCTCTGGTTTGGCTTGGTAACTGTGTCACCGTGTGGCACAGGCACCTCACCGGCACACCTGCTCTGCTATCCTAATTGAACAGATGATCTGCCAATTTGTCATGTTTATCTTCAGAGGCTTTCTGGCGTCGCTGCCCTGCTCTGCTCAGCCCCCTCAGAACACAGTGCAGATGTTAGCAGAGCTTTTCTTTTTCTTTTTTTTTTTTATGACAGATCTTGTAGTCATTACTGAATAATTCATTGCTGCATTAATGTCTTTAGATAGCATCTCCAGCATCTTGCTCTGCTTTTTTGGCTCCCTCTCTTTTCTTCCTTCTCCAGCTCCTCACAAGGGAAAACTTTATTATTCTCTCCACTGACAGCAAAGTATACGGATAGAAGATAATTGCCTGGCTTGACTCAGCCATTGATATGAAAATAGGATTGAAATTATTCACCGTGGTTTAAAGGTTAGTTGAAGGTTATTATGCAGGGAAAGGTGTTGTAGAGAAGAGCCTCTATGTACGGCGTGGTGGCAGGCCTGACAAGACATCTCTGAAAGGCTAATACGCTGCGCATGCTGCAAAGGCCATTCAGTGAATAAACAGAAAGGGTCTCCTGAGATCTTAACACCAGAGAAGTCAATTATGCAGCAGCAAATTACGGCATAAACATGATATACTCTGAATAAGATCGTGAGCTAGATTTTGAGCACTCGCCTATCTTTTATTTTGTTTTTTGCACTTTCGTTTTTCCTCCCGTGCATGGTGGAATGTAATAGGAACGCCGTAATGAAGAGGGAGAGGGCTCCTTCAACCACTGTAATGTATTCAATTCGCTGCATGCTTATGGGCTTGTTATGGTTCAGATGGACTTTGAACACGGGCTTAATAAATCACCTCCGCCAGCAGCCGTCTGATGTTTCTGCTTAACAGCTGCTCTGATGTCTGTGGTTGGCCCGTCACTACTTACGCCAGTCTCCATTACCATGGCAACTGCGGGGACGTATGCAGGTAGCGTGCTGTAAGCTGGAAGAAGTCATGGTGTGCTGTTTGATAGCAGCCACCGAGCAGCAGACAGTTCTCTCTCTCTCTCTCTCTCCTCGCTCTCTCTCTCTCTCTGCATGCAGCTGGCTCTCTGCACATCTGTTTCTGCTTCAATATGTCGAAGCAGCAGAGTAAATATTCACCCATAAGTCATCATTTCAGGGCTCCTGAATGGATTTCTAACCTTAAGTGGTTTCTCTATGTAGTCAAACACACTCATCTAAATGAAACATATAAATATTACTACATTTAGGTTAACCCTTTGTATTATGGAACACCACCTCCCAGAGTGTCAGCAAAAGATATTCCACCGCTGTGTGTAAAACACCCTCCTGTGCTGTTTAAAAATCACATAATACGCTGAAAAGTACCATTGCAGTTTTAAAAAGTATCTGAATTGGAAACAGTTCTGATTAAATTGTAAAAGATTGGTTAGATTGAGCATCATTGCTGCTCTTCTTCTTTCTCAATTTATCATTAAATCCGTCAATCTGGTGGACTGGCTGAATGGAAGATACATTGCTATAACATAAGGCAAAGTATAACAGCGGCAGCAGTTATCTCTGTGTTTAGCCATCAAATCATGCATTATTTAATTCCCATCAATGTACAAATATTAGTCTGAAAAATTGTAAGAAGTGCAGATGTTACCAGAACAGTCACTTGCCTGATAAAGCTCCATATGTTGTTTGTTTACATCACCAATACATGTATGATTTTATGACAATCTCTCATTAAAAAAAACAACCTCATTGTAAGCAGATTTCTTATTTAAAGGCATTTCATCATTAACAGACTCCTGCCAAATAAATACATTTTAACATTTCAGATCATCTTCTGGATTTTCCCAGACTGGCTCGGTGATACTTTCATGTAAATAGTTCAAAGAGAAGTGAGATGAGAGGCAGAGATGATCACACTCCTCCTGGGAGGATGCCGTAGTTCACACCTCCCCTTCACCTGCTTGCTTGCTTTCTCATTTGATCCTTTTTCTGTCCGCTGAGGTTCACTGTCTCCATCCAAAGATGCAGGTGTGATCATTCACCCATTTGGTGCTTGTCAAAACCACCTCTTCTGCTCCGAAAATAGATAGCTATTCAAATTCATATCATCAGAAAAAAACACTCATTTTCTTTTGTTTTTTTTTTTCATGGAATTTTCACAATTTGTCAGAACCATTCGGCTGCATGATCACTTTGTAATGGAATTGCACGCGCACTGACAGAAAGTATTTTCTCTCTTTGAATGCAGGAGTCGCAGAATTTCAGGAATGCTGCTCGTCACTCCTAAGATGTTTTTTTTTTTTCTTTAAAACTCTCTCTCTTTCGCTCCTTTTGAAATGACTCCAACAGATTTTGGCAGCATGTACTGTGCTTAACTGATTAAACAACTGTGATTTGGTAGCAAAAAGCTGCGAGGATTTGTTATTGGTTTCTGTGCTGAAATACTCGGTGGTGTGTGTGTGTGTGTGTGGTCTCGCACTACTGTTTCCACCGGGTCACACGGGGGCAGATTTGGGCCTCTATTGCTGATAATAGACAGCGTGCTGTCGATATCTGTCTGCTCTTCTGTTTCAGGTCTGTAGTAAAGATCACTGACACCACATCGCTATCCCCCCCCCCCTCCCCCCCTCCCTCAGTCCTCTGCTGCGCTGTGCAAAGAAATTGGATCCTGTCCTCAAAGCTAAGCACTTCAGGATGAAGTTTTTCTGAAGCTAGAACTGCCTGTGTGATTACAGACAGATCGATGGCTTGTGGTGTCTCCAGCCAGCTCACCCTGCTGGCACAGGAAGCAATGCAATCCATACGGCTCTGACATTGACAAGTCCCATGGAGTAAACAGCTTCACTTACTGGAGGAAATCAGCAGCCCGAAAATAGTTAAAACCTGGCTCATGGCTATATATGGGGTGAGACTTTGAGGAAATGTTTTGTGTTTTGGGTGATTTACGGTTCAGGAGCTGCAGGAAATGTACAGTGTACATGTACATATCAGCAGAAACGGGGAAGAGAATGGTGCCGGTATGTTCTCTGTGTATCGTAAATAACGGTATGCCAGACCGCTCTCGTCCCCATGAGGCGCCACGTGGTAATGGCCTGGAGGGAAAGGGTTCGTCCTTTAAGCACGCTTAACTTAATTTAGCCTCCTGAAGACATATGAGAACACACATCATTTCTACAGCAACCAGAAACGATCGAATCATTCCATACATGTTGTTTGTATTAGGACGACTGCTTTCACTTGACAGTATGATGCGATATCATTACAGAGATGGATTGATCACACTGAGACTATTATCTGTAATTATTGTTGTTGAATTGTTTTCTTAAATGTTGCTATTTTTTTTTATTAATGGTTAAATTCATAGCATCATTTTCAGAGGAGTGATTAACATAAAGAAATACAATTGATATGAACAATAATAATAAAAACAAATTGCATCATCTGAGCTATAACCGTCCCTTAAATAAGTTACTGGTAACATTTGTTGGAAAAACAAGAAGGATTCTGTAGGGATGGTTTTGCAAAAGATTTGCACTCAAGTACAGTTACTATATATTCTTTCAAATAAGTATAAATTACGTTTTAAGTAAGGTTGACAGAGAGGTTTGTGTCCTCGCCTAATAATGAGAAGATCACAGGCTATTCTGTCTTTACTCTCTGTGTCTCTTGTCCCTGTTTGTGGCTTTTCTACCACGGTCCAAACACACACACACGTGAGGTTAACTGCTAAAAATTGCTAAAAAATGATGTGTGAATGTGTGTGTGTGTTTGTCTGCCCAGTGATAAAGCGGTGACCCATTGAGGGTACGACCGGCCTTCACCCTTGCTTAGCTGAGACAGGCTCCAGTGCTCCGTTCTGCTCTGCTGCAGAAGATGGATGTTTGACAATATTATCAAAAAGTATTTCTTTGATTTAACCTGAACAGGATAGATTTATTCTTAGTATATTTCTCACCTTAATTATTCTCAAATGTAGACATAAAGTTGGATTTTTTTCTTCTTCTGTTAATGTAATGAACTCATTAGCAGCAGAAATGCAAGTTACTCAAACTGGAAATACTGAGAAGTAATTTAGGATGATGGAAATATCTCATTAGATTATACAGCGTAGGCTGCACCTAAGTATGACTAAAAATATGTTAAAAAATTACAATTAATGGAAGTCATACTCTCAGCAGTTTAAGCAGTATGCTCCCTACTTAGCTTTCTTTAGTCTGAATGAAAACCTGTAGATGGAGTAACAATGTCCACTAACATTTAGCCGGATTAGCTCACACTCCTTACTAGCCATGCTAACTGGTTATGACAATTATTCTCATGTAATTCATATTAGCATGAGCATATAGCATGATGCTGCATTCTGAGGATGATCAACCCAAGGCGTGACAAGAGCAACAATAAGTTGATATTTGTTACTGATTTGCAGCTGTGCAATTTGAAACTAGGTGTTTCAATAGTGGAGACGATCTGCCGGGCCAGTGTCTGCCTGAGCAGCTCTGCCCTGTCATTGTTATGCTAGCAAAACTGTGACATTTTTGCTATGTGGATGGCAAATGCCTTTCTAATCATCTTCCTGCAGCACAATTTGAATTTTCATCAACTTTGATGGACAGCTACTGAAGAATTATCATCAAGAAAATGAGATCTCTCCAGACCCTAAAATGCCACGGCGGCTCCCGCCGTTCCCCTCCGGTGTCCTATAGCGCCGGTGACAAAAGAGTCAGACTGTCACACAGTGTCTCTCTTCAGGCTGCTGCCCTTTCGCCGCTGTGTTGCTGCTCAGAGGTTAAACCTCATGACTTTTCTCATAGTTTATGGAGAGGCCCGGTGTTCGGCCGCATCCTTTCTCAGACGTCAGACAACACGCAGACCCTCTGCTCTCCCTTCTGCTCCAGAAGTGGTGCTTATATCCATGTCAGAAGAAATGCAGCACTTTAGGGCACAATGTGTTTTCTCTCTTTCTTGTTTTTTCTTTCTTTTTTTTTTTTTTTTTTATGGCTGAGCCAGCATCTCTTAAACCCAAGCGCTTGTATTGACCCACCTCCCATCTCTCTCCCTCTCATCCCCCACAACCCCCCGCTGTTTCCTTGTTTGAAACAATATAGCCTGCCTGTTGTTATTGATTCCAGAAGATTGGACCCTGGTAAGTGCTCCTTTGAGTCTGGTGTTATATTAAGCAATTGTTCCAGCAGCAGATGACAGGGCTGGGAAAGTTTTGGCTGGCTCTAATAGGCCTGGTAGTACATGTGTGTTAATTGATTGGGCAGCTGGAGGAGGGAAGGTTATTAGCTGTGCTGAGAATTCAAGGATAAACAGCTAATGACGAAGCACAGATTCCGAAATGCCCACAAGATAACGAGACAAAATAGCCGTGGTCCTGAGATTCAAATATACCAACCCTGCTCATCAAATCCATCCATTCTCATACATATAATCCATGACTTTCATTAGCAAAGACAGGCTCTATCTGCTCGGGGAGGCTGAGTATATTTGCCAAAGTGTCTGAGCTGCACAGTCAGTGGCCGGTATTGCATGGAAGCTTGTTATATGGAAGCCACCTGAAGCAAATGCTCCATTCATTCTGTCTGTCTGCACCGGCCTCCATTTCCTCCTCTGTCACACGCATGGTTAAGACCAGCTTGAAGCATTTATCACACGGCCAGGACACCAGGAGGGTGGAGGTGTTGGGATAGTGGAGATCAAGCAAAAAGAAACAGAGCCCTTTTTTTTCCCCCTTTTGTTTTGTTTTCTTCAACATCCAAACATCTCTCAGTGCCCGCACTTGTCAGTAAAATGTCAGCAGTGAAATCCCCCCACGGTTTTGCTGTCAGAGCCGCGCCGTGATTCAGCACCGGTTTGACGTCTGCTGAAGTGATGACATTATTTTGACAGCCATAATATGCATTATGCATGTAATTCCATTAGCAGTGAGTGGTCATCAATGAATTTAGTGCGTGTGCGTCTGCCTCTGTGTGCATGTTTTGTTTTTGGTCAAGTGAATCCCATTAGATTCCATTTCCAATAACAACGTGTTCTGCTGTGGTTGCATTTCAGTGGAGAGGTAATTTGCTAATGGCATGGCCCTTATTAGAAAGCAATTATTATTAATTACCAGTGGGTGATACAAGAGCTGATTTAGTTCTTAAAGCCCACTGTTTCTGGCAGTGTGTGTGTGTGTGTGTGTGAGTGTGTGTGTGTCTTTGCTGTCTTTCTCGGAGAGATGATTGCCAGCCCCACACCATCGCCCTCACCTCCCACTGGCCTGCTGCCAAGGAGCGACATTGTCATTATCAGTGTGCCAGAGGGCTGGGTAAATGTCATTATTGTAGCTTGTGGATTCCTCCGGGGAATCAGCAGCTACCCGTTTAATTTCTCTAACAGCCCGGGAAATATTTGTTGCATCACCAGCCCGGTTCATGGCAAACATCTATCGCTGCTATGCAATTAACGACATAGATCATTTACATAGTCACAGAGCTAATTTTCATAATGTTCCCTTTATTATCAGAGGAAGAAATTAACCCAGGAATTTATTTACACACCCACTGCAAATGGTAACAGTGTGCTAATTGGCTGTTAGATGATTAATAAGCTTATAGCACATGCTAATGAATGGTGCACTCACTGTTTCAGAGGTGCTCCAGCACTGTGCTTGTGTTTTGGCAGCTTAATTAGACAGATAATTATGTACTTGTTGCTTTCACTTCCAAGCAAATACCATCAAACATTGAAAAAGATTAAACCGGCTTGCGTTGCTGGGTCCGCGTTGGTTCTTTAGGATCTGTTCAAATGGCCAGATAAGATCGAGGCTTTGATTTGTTAAAACCAACTATGAATTTGTAAACATCAGTGAAGAAGTGAGTAGAAAGTACAGGCAGCAGTCGGTAAGCTGGCATCATTTAATGCATCAATCTATACTGATTGTGAACATTTTACTGAATTCATCCAGTTAATGAAGCAAGAGTTTTTTTTTTTTTTTATTAAGGAATATATTTTTTTAAATGCTCCCATAAGACTATTTAATCTTGCTGCTATTAACGGCCGACATATGAGGGATTAGACTTTAAACCACTGGAGTACTTAAAGTTTTGTTTCACTTTGGTATGAAAGCAATCATTTCTTATTTATTGTGCATTCAAAATGACGTGTCCACTTTAAACCCTGCGTTCTTACTTTGAAGGAACTCTTGAAACAAACAGTAAACATGCTCAGATGATCAGGCTGAGGCAGTCCCAGGAGACTTCTGTCCTTCTGTCACGTTAGCATGCCGTTGTTTCTCGGTCCACATCAGCAGGGGAGGGGAATGCCAAGAGAAAACCCTATTTAAAGTTGTTCTTTCTCCCTAACACAAAGCAGCGCTTTATACATAATTATTGTAGTTTTGCAACTTTCCTTACATAAGACCCAATCTGGAACAGCTTGGCCTTTGCATAAAATGTATTCAGTGGTTTAGTTATCTGCTCTGTATGGAATAAAAGTCAGTGGTTGTCTGTGGTGGTGAATCCCGCCCCGAGGGGGAAGCTACTATGAATATTTGATGTAAATCCTCCTTTTTATCACTGACACTAGTCGGAGCAGGAATCCTCATTGATCTGTTGTTATAATCACAGATTAAAAGAACTCTCCCAAAACAATCCCCTGATTAAAGCTCTGTTTATACACTGTGTTCACGACCAGGCGAGATTCACACGCAGACACTAAAGAAATCCCCCGTAGGACGAGCGGAGCTGCAAACACTCCGTCTTTAATGTGGCTCCCAGTGGCTGTTGTGAGGACCAAGTCTCTGGATCCGTTTCAACTCATTAGCTCCCAAAACTTGGCCTGAATCTAACATGTCATGCTCATGAATTGAATCCGAGGGGAGCTGAGCAGATACACCAGAAGTACAAACCGAAGGACACGTTTTCCGAAGGATACTCAGCAGATTTGTTTCCTGTTCATCTTTATGTTGTGTGTTTTTTTTTTAATGTAGGATGCAAGCTGTTCAACAGATCGCAGACATATTCCATGAATAAGATTCTCTTTCACATGCAGTGTGAAAAGCGAAGCCTTTATATTCCACAAAGAGCTTAATTTAGTATAATGCTGTAAAAACAAGGCCCGACTGGCGACGATATAGTACTGTATTTATTAGCATTTGTTCTTGAAACACCTTCAGGACATTAGAAATGGCGCTCTGCGCACTTCTAAACCGAAACCCGAACAGCTGCATGATCAAAACACATCAGTCTTCAGCTGAAGGAACTGAGCAGGTTGAGGTGGAGCTCCACCTGGCCAGGTGGGCTCACCAGATCTTTTAATCTTTCACTTGAACAATTATTTACCCTGAATTTCTGCGCCTGCACCATAGACATGATGATACCAACATCTATCATTCAGAAGTAAGCAGCTTTTTTGATACAAACCACCTGATCTTAACGGCCAGTCTGTGATCACAGTTAGTGGTGATACAGAATATACCTTTGCACAAGTTCGCTTTAACAGGGATCTCTGATCAAACTGCATAATTATGGAGTGCAACAAAAGGCTATGCTGTTATTTATCACAGTGAATCTAATAACACTGCATGGAGGCTGTACAATGGTGTAGTGGTTGGCACCCCTGCCTCATATTGTGAATGTCCCCTGTTTGACTGGAGCCTTTCTGTTTGCAGTTTATATGCTCTTCCTGTGCCTGTGCAGGTTTTCTCCAGCCACTCAGTTTCCTCCGACACTCCAAAAGCATGCATTTGAGGTTAAGCGTTGGCTCTCATTTGCCCATGTGTGACAGCGTCTCTGTGTTTGTCTTGTGGTTGTTTTCACTCACAGCCAGCTGAGGCCGGCTTTGGAATCGATGTAGAAGACGGGTGGATGGGTAGGCGACTGCATGTGTTGTCAATGTTCGAATTAAGTCATCAGAATCAAAGTTACCATTTTTCGTTAAGGCTTTTGTTTTGTTAAGGAAAATCACGTGTCTGAAAGACATTTATAGTTTTGATCTCAAGTCTCTGTTTGATCACTGCATGTTAAAAAAAAATAAGTCTATATTGGTATTTTAAGCATGCAGGAGCCTAAAATAGGTGATACTTCATAGGGTGTCAGTTCAAACATGCTGGTGAATCATGTACTTATTATTTGCACGTGAGTTTATTTTACTCTGTAGTTTGATGACTTCTGTTTGTGTTCCATGTGGCAGAGTCCAGCTTAAAATTCTCTAAATCTACATTTCTTGAATTTGTGGAAAGTCGGGTCTTGAACCTGCTCTCTGGGTCTGTGGTTTGAATCCTGCTGGTGGCAGGAAGAGCGTCCAGTGTAAAAACTAACCATGTGTAGAGCGCTGTGCACGCTGCAGAGACTGGCTCTGATGATGCCATTAAAATGGAGCAGAAGAAAAAAAACTCCTACTTCTTCAAACCCAGATCATATTAAACATGTTTTCTACTTTGTTTGATATATTGTTTGTTGTTCACTCACAGTTTCACTGGAATCTGAATCCTCAGACAGTGTTTAAAGAAACTGTCTCCTCGACTCCATAAAGACAGATAAATACCTAAACTGCAAGCCAATGGTATTTCAATAGGCTCTTGGCCTCCAGTCAAACCTCCATTTGTGAGTCTAAATGATTGGTGAATTTCATCTTAATTACAACAAAGTCGAGCCAAGCCCAGAGTTCATTCTCATCTTGTTCAGTTTGCCAATTATGGATGTGGCTGGCAACATGGTGGCTTCCTCTCCTCATTTCTCAAACCCATATTGTCCCTGGAGCGGAGAAGATTGGTACGTGACCGCCGTCCCGCCGCTGTGCTCAAAATGAAGCAGATGAGATTACTCTGTGTGCACAGAGGCGGCTTCACCTAATATCAACTATGAGCTCTCCCCACGCATACTAATCGTGTGGATATGTTCTCTCATGTGAACTAGCTCTCACCTTCATTATTGTATAAAATGAAACATACTTTTCGCTCGTGATTGATATTCCGGGGGAGTAAGAGTCTTGTGAGACTGATAACTGTGACAAAGCTACATTCACAGTCCGTCCTTCCCGGTTTTCATAGTATTGAGGAATAAGCCCAGCGTGGAGCACATTATTACATGTGGAATCAGGACAGAGAGGGTTCTTTCCTTTTTTTTTTTTTTTTGTGCTTGCATTCAGTTGCTGTAAGAAGGTCCGTTAATTCATATCTTCCCATATCAGATTAAATTTGCTTTCTTCATGTGTGTGCTAAAGATAATCTGTTCCAGAGCTCAGAGTTATGATTATCCTGGTGGCAAGGACAGAAAAATAGAGAGGCTATAGCAGCCCTGAGTAATTAAATTAGCCCCGAATGGCTAATTGGATCAATTTGGAAGGCAGACACTGTCAAGGATAAGAGTAATCATCTATGCAGTAGCAATCCTTTATTGCTCAGACACGTCTTGTAAAAAGACAAGGTGTGATCCAGAAGGTTAATGTAATTACTGTCCAATTCTCTCACTCACTGTGCACAATAATGCTAATTAATCTAAGATCTCTGGACTATAATGAAGCGCGACAAACCAGGTAATGGTGATTATAGTTTTAAGGACATGACTGAATATTCTCTGTTATTTGCTCATCCCTGGCGCAGTGATGAAATTGCAATTAGCCCACTCATTTCTCTCACTTTTACAAGACTATTAGCTTCAAAGCGTTCGATCCTCGTCGTGGTGAGGATACTGTAGTTTGTCCTCACCTGCGTAGCATTTTAGTATGATAGTCATGCATTTTACCCCAATAAAGCCGTGATTTACATTTCATTCTAGGCAAGCTCTCGCGGCTCAGTGAGGTGTAAAGCAATGTAATGAGAGAGAGATTTGGCTTATGAACAGAGCATTCATATTCATTAGCAGCAGACATTAACATATGATGCCCGTGACAGATCCGTGATGCATGTTTTATGAATGCAGTTAATGGCACGCTGACAGCACGGCGGGCCATAAAGGACCAGAGCAATCCACCAAATGAAAGCCACAGAGCAGTGGGACGATTATTGATTCTCCCCTGTGTCCTATTGATCTCTGACGTTTTCATCTGGCACAGAGCTGCTAATCTGCTGTGTATCAGAGAGACACCCACAGTGCAGCCCATTGACTCTGCTATCAATAGCCACAAAGCTGGATATCATTAAATCCTCATCACTTTGTTTCCCCCGGCCAGTCGCCACAGACGACTGAGCACTCTGCGTGACCTCTGAATAACCACTGTCCACTGGCTTGTTTATGGCCTCGGCTTCTGGTGCCTGACATTTACTGCTTCTTTTTTAATAGGCCAGTGTAACAGCTTTGCTGTACACAGAGCTGATATTGACCGCCGCCTCAAAGTGTGTGACTGGACACGCTTTTATCCCATCAAGTGCGCACATATACTAGGTCAGCCGCCGACAACGGAAAATGCGCTCTGGCTTTGTCAGCAAACACGGGACACATGTGCCTAAATCAACCAGGAGAACGTGTAAAATGGGTCGTAAGCTTGTTGTGCACGCCACTAAATACCGAGTAAATTAAAGTCACACGCATATTAAAAAAAAAAATCATCTATGGACTGTTACTTATTCCTCAAAGAAACCACCCCGTTCTAATTTTACCCTAAAATAAAACTTTTCAGTACACATAACAAAGACCAGCATCATTAAATATTGCTGGTTTGTAGCAAAAATAACATCGCTTAGTGACATTTGAAACCTGCAAATCCCACATAGGATGGAAGTCAATGCAATCATAGAAGAGACAGGAGACTGATGCTTGATCGATTTGATGCTGAATTCTCTGCGTGCAGTCCTCTCTGAGTGTGATTATTTATGTATTAGTCTTCCTTTGTATAAAGCATCTGTGTGTTTTTAAATGTATTTCATAAAATAGCCTAAAAAACAAAATGTAGCAAAATTTGGACCATAATCATAAACCCAGCCCGTTTTCATTGCAGTACCATTTTGTACCATGAGGTGGTGTTCTGAGTCATTTTGGTGTCTAGCCTGCAAGAGAGCAAGTATCTGATATATGATGAGTGGAGGTGGCCAGATAAAGTCCCTCTAACCACAGTGCTGAAACAAATCTGTGTATTTTCGATAATTTGGGGTATTGGTGGTTTTCACTGCCAAAAAAAAAAAATCATCCCCTCTCACTCGTAAAACTGTTGTATTGATGGATTCATAAGGTGTCGTTCACTCTCAGCTCCTGGAAAATGTTTCATGCTTGTTTATTCATCCTGCCATAATTTGTCTCGAGAACGTGCCATTGTCTGAAGTGTATTGATATGCTGTGTCGGTATCAGGATGACAGCGATCTCTGAGATAATACAGCGGAGAGTGATGATCAGGACGGCGCCAGTGAGAAGCACTTCCCCGCTGACAGAACCGGAGGAGTCAGCCTCCTCTGCAGAGCCGGGCTCCGGTGGGACAAGGACAGGCGACTCGGGGATCGATGGTGCTTAAGGTGTGGGGGTGACAAGGACAGGTGCAGGGGAGCGCCCGAGCACGGTCCATTAGAGACGGAGCCTCCCTGCTGAGAGCAGACAGCATGATAAACAGCCTCAGCTCTGATAATACTCCAGCTGATCAATAGCTTGTCCGCCCGCCCTCCCTAAGGGCCAAGCAGGAGCAGCAGCCATGACAGCTCACCCTCAGGTCATGTGTCTGAGTGTGTCTCTGCGAGTTTCAATCTGTGTGTGTGTGTGGGGCGGGACAATGACACACACACACACACACACACACACACACACACATACTTGGTGCTAAAGGAGGTTTGGAGGTTTGGGTGGATGGTGAATGGAGAAGGCCATCAGTGAATCAGATGGAGCGTCACAGTGCCCTCTTGACCCCTCTGTCTAACCTTATCTTCATAGTGTAATAGAATCAACCAAGCATATCCAATTAGTATCAGTATGTCCTTCACTTAAGCTCTAATGGTTTATTCATCGTAGTACATAGGAGCCTTTTTCATATCCTCCTGTGTCGTCCCTGCACAGACTACTTTTTTTTCCCACCTGCCTCTGTCCTAAAGTCCTCAAGGTATTCACTCAGGCTATTACTCCTCTCACACTGATGTACTGAGTCTGCAGATCGCCACCGTGGCGGACTGCAGTGTGCTTTGGGTTGTACCCCCATTCACAATGAACTACATAGTGATGATTAAAAAAAAAAAAGTTTAATTAGCCAAAATCTTAAAATGAAAAAAAAGGGAACGTCACAATAGAAAAAAAAAAGCCGCATTTTCAAGGCATCCAATTAAAAACATCGCACCACCTTTGTTCAACCGGCGCTTCAAATCTTCAGAAACAAAATCATGCAGACTTTATCGAAGCGGTTTCTCATCAAAGCGTCACTTGTTTTGATTAAAGTTGGTGAAGGTGCAGCACTTTCTCTGCCATTCCTCCACAGCGAGCATGTTAGCTCTAGCAATGCCGTCTCCTGGGTTTGTGACTCAGATCACACACAGTGAAAGAATGAGTCAAGTATGCACAAGTAGGACGATTAGTGGGTGGACTGACAGCCATTTCCAAACTCGCTCACTCGGCACAGGGAGATTTTTCTGATGGAGTCGGAGAGGATCAACCTTCTCAGGTCGACGCATCCCATCTTTTCTAGTTAACTATTTCAGTTATAAGTAAGGTGACATTCTACCTTTAAAATTACTTCTTAGATATGTTGCAGGCCTACTGATCAGATTTTATCTTTTGATTATCATACTATTTGAATTATTGATTGTTGTTTAGGAGCGAACTGTATTTGAAGAAGCAAAAACAAAATACCCTTCAGAAATATATCACATATTCCAGCTTATAAAATGTGTTTTTCTGCCTTTCTAAGGAAATTAACTTGAGCAATTTCACACTTCATTAACAAAAGAGAAACAACAGTCAAATAAACTTATGAGAAAAGAATTGTGAAACACAGCTGACCGCTTACATTGGACCTAAGAGTGGACAACCAGTGTATTTACGTCACAAGTTCCTGTATTTTCTTGCACGAACCACATACTGCTGTGCATTGTACTTTTTCCTCCTGCATATTATTTTAACAATGGTCAATGTTTAACCTTTTATAATCATTGTCCTCCAACTGGGAGGAAACAGCAGAAGAAAATGCATGCAAATCATGTAAAATGCAGTAATATGACACATCAAAATCTTCAGTAAAACCTCTGCTACAAGGATGTGTAAGGCTTCTGTGCAGCTCTGAACACAAACCCCAACAGAAAACAAATTATGAGCAAATATCTAAATCTATGTAACGTCACTTGCAACATTTCCGATCTTAACACTTCGCCAATTTAAGCTGCACACAGACTGTCCTACAAGTTAAAGCAGAGACTCCACAGATTAGAAGAATATACCTGGAATTGTTTCAAACAGTTGCCAAACTCATTTATTTTATTTGCATCCAAATAAATGCTTGGCTTAAAGGAATGAAATCAATCAACGCTTTTATCATGCAGGATCCTGACAAGTACATTAACTCAGAAATGTGTTTGAGAGCGAGTGTCAGAAAACACAATGAAGAGGAAGCAATACTGTCTGAGCAAGCGGTTGCAGCACTGCATCAGTGGGAGGATGTAGAAAAACAACATGAACTGAGACACACACACACACACACACACACACACACACACACACACACACACACACTGTAGGGTTGTCACTCACTGAGTCAAGACCACATGTCTGCTCTGAAGTCCTTTCTTCTCAACGCGCCTGTGTTATCGCACAGCTACAGTTGTGGCTTCAATGGCGGTGAGACATCCTGACTTGGAAAGTGAGACTCCATATCTTGAGCAACCCCACAAGCCATAAACCACAGGCAGCAGCTTCTGCAGCCCAGCTTGCTGTGACTTCAAACACTAACAAGCTGGAATAACATTTTGCTTGGGGTGGCTTCCCTTGACGGCTCCCAGCTGCTGGCAAGCTGATGGAAGTAAGACAAGATTTATTACAGGCCTTGTCGCATTTGGATAAAACCTAACCACATGGTATAGAAACTGTGGGATCACAGAATGTGTCATTACGGCTTCTTTCTCTGTAGATCAGCACAAGATTTGGGGCAGAATCAATCTGCTGGAAAATCAATTTCCATGTCTGAGCTTGCATCCTGCTGTCAGTGGTTCTTGAAAGCTCAGTGTGGAATTAAATTGACATTCTAGGTTGATGGTGAATTGCTTAAAAACCTGCTTCGGTTTAAATGATCCCACAAAAGCAGAATGTATAAAATGCATCATCTTTTAAGAAGGCACCAGATCTGAAGCTTCACACTAGGAGATAATCTTTGATCCTGCATAGTTTCCGCTCGTGTGCTTTGTTAAAATCTGCTTTTCTGTGTGTCAAGAGTCAGGCTGTTTCACAACAGGAAACGTGAGGTGATGATGAACCAACGATATGCTTCGAGAACGCCTTCTCCGTGGGACTGGAGCAGCACAGATGGAATGACAGAGAGCAGATATGTGGGAGCCTGCGTTTGAAAAATTTATATGCATTGGCCTGAGGACAGTGGTGAATTGTCTCTGCTGAATCACCCACTCAGGAATGAATATTAACTACACAAAAGTGATACTTACCTTAACTGAACGAGTCTCAACAGATAGCGCTGTCACAGCTCGCTGTGTTACTTCATACCTCCAAGACGAGGAAGTGAAACACAAGTGAGCAAGTCAGTTTCACCACAGAAAAAAACAAGAAGTGGGCGGAAAGTATATGAGATTTTCTCTTACAAGAGGAGTTTGTGAGCTGTCAGCGCTGCCGTTGAAAGGTCAAGTAGAGTGTGTGTGTGTGCGCGCGTGTGTGCTGCGCTGTGTCTGCATATGGTAAGACATCAGCTCTGCTCAGCTGCAAACACTCCAGCAGAACAAATCTATCACAGATGCACCAACAGACAAGCGGCTCTGGGCTGGGAGATGACATGACACCCGAACCCTGCCTCCATCTCACCGTATTGTTTTCCAGACATAAACGGTTTTGCTTCCTCTCACCTTGACTTCGATGTGTAATTCAATCCTGCAGTGGATCAAATGACGTTAGAGACCGTAGCTCCGCATGTCTGCTTTAAACAGCGCGCCAGCTTGTTTTGATTTTAATGAAATTATAATTGGCGGAGTTTGTTTAAAACAGAACAGTGAGAGCAGATTGTTGCAGGATATGCGCTGTTTATCCTATTGAGAAATGGACATGCGACCACCCACCTCGCAGAGAATATGAGGCAGGCTGCGGTCACAATGAAAGCCCTTTCTAACCAGATAAATCTCTGCTTTCATGAACCACATGAGAGGGCTGTACATCTGCAGAACATTTCAGACGACATTTGGACTTTGTGCAACTTACAATTTAAACATCAGAGAGCTGTGAAGAGGTGGAAATTAGGGATTTGGGTTTGTATGATGGAAAGTCTTGCGGTTTGCAGAAACAGGATGAGTGAAGGATGGTTATTCATCTGAGCCGGGTGGATTGAGCAGAACACCTGTTTGCCTTTCCTATGCTTGCCCGTCAGCGGGACAGTGTTGGGAATAACTTGTAACATGACTGCTTGTGCCTAGATTAATATTATCAAATTAATATAAAAGTTACGATTACTGAAACTCCTGGGAGGTTGTTATGCACCACCTTTTTTTTAAGGATATTGTTGTAAAGCTGCTGTCTCTCTCAGCCTTGCTCTCTGAGTGAAGATATATGGCTATGTACAGCAGGGATGACCAAACATCCTCTTTTAGCACTACATGTCCACTGTTTACATCCTTTCTGATTGGGTTTTTGTAATTGCTTGAGAAACCTATTTTAATTTTTTCAAGGGACTATTAAGCATGAATTGTACTTTTCCTTATGAGATATTATTTGGTTGTATCACTGAATCAGTTATCCACATGGAGGTGGCATACTTAATTAAGGCATATTGGAGTGATCTTTTAAATATGTAGAGGCCAAGCCAAGTGTAATTTCATTTTGGAAATCCAAATGCAATGACTGTTAAATACAGTTCAAATAAACATACGCTCACCTTCATCGTAGACTTGCATCACTGTCCACATGCTGGTAGTTTAGCTGTTTTCTTCTCATCTGCCTTCTTCATTAACCCATTGTGAAGAAGAGATGTTTTGCAAAGTTCAGCCTGACAGCTTGGAAATAGCATGAGTATTTTACTTATAAACAAATGAATGTAACCTGAAATGAACCTGTTGAGAGAGTCAGTCATCCGACTGACCTGCACTGCACTGAGAGCTCAGCTAATGTGTCACAGCAACAATACCTGCATGCACACTATTATTACACCATAAACACCAGCGTCTATTAAAAGAAACACACTAGAAAACAGGTTTTTTTTTTTTTTTGGGAGGGGTAAGTGAGCAGCAAAGTGACAACACTGCTTTATAGATAAATTACTATGAGCTGAAACAGAGTGCAAAGTTTTTTGCGAATGTCCAAACTGCTGTCATAGTGCAGCAATCTGAACAGGTCTGCAAGACAAAATGTGATGCACGATTTGAGAGAGTGTGTATATTTGTCATCAGTTATACACACCCATGCAGGTTGTGCTGCTGGGGGTGACTCAGCATCTTAGTGTCGACCAAACAGGCTAAATGAAGTTAAGAAATAGAAGTTGATGTTGGTGCATTTTTTTTTTCTTCTGTTTTTGTTGGTTGGGGGGCTTTTTCTTTCTTTCCACATTATTTTGATTTATAACAGCGAGTCAGATGGCATTGCACTAAAAATAACAGAGGAGCAGAGGCAGCACTCGCAGTTCTGTGATTGTATTGATTTTGATAGCAGGCCATAGTGTTTGTGTGGCTTGGGGCATTTTTTATCGAGAGCAGTAAAATAACAAAGGAGATGGGCTGGAAGTTCTCTATGTATACCAATCAGAATTTATAAATTGCTCCATTACCTTTATTTCCCTTGGTTACTCTGGGAACATTAGCAATCATTCTCTCATGGGCTTGGCTCATAAAACTAATAATCTGGTGATTTAGTGCCTCGTGGCACAGTGCACCCAGTCTAGCCCACTCTAATCCATTCATCTTGCCACCTATTAGTTTTATTTTGGAGGGACAAATTGCTTTCCAAGAGAAAATGGGTCAATAGGTGTCCTCTATTAGAAATTGCTAACAATGTAACTGTTTTTTTGGTGTGTGTGTGTGTGTGTGTGTGTGTGTGCATGTGTTTGCTAGAGTAGTGAGGCTGATTATCATTCTATTTGCATACCGGGAGGTTGCCTCAATTATCTTTCTTGGACTGCATGACAAATTGCAAATAGCCAAGGTTATATATGCAATACTTAATTTATTCTGAGTTTGCTGCTGTGTGCACGTGTATGCTCATTGGTCTCTGTGCGTGTCTGTGTGTGGGCGGGTATTGCTTTCTTTAATGGGAACCAAAACCTGTGTACCCACACACACACACACACACACACTCACAAAATCTAATCTCCCAGTGTCAATCATTACATTTTGCTTAGGTTCATTCAGAGGTGAGGCAGTGGTCATTATTAAGGTCAAATTCTCTGAAATCAGAGCATGAATGAACCCTTGTCATTGAGACATGATTCTGTATGTGTGTGTGTGTGTGGGAGAGGGTGTGCTTGTGCGTGTGTGTGCTCCTGCATGCGTGTGCTGTAAAATGTAGTCAAGATTGTTCTATTTCTTGTGCTGTTATCATGGAGATGGATGTCAGTGCTGCGAGCGGTGAGGCCTCCCGCTGCATGGTGGCTTCATCCCACTGTCCCATTAGCAGACCCCAGGGGAGAGAGGCAGACCTGGAATCTGGAGGGACAGACTGAGATTAGCTCACAAATCACAGCCCTAGGGATCACGGCAAAACAGTGACTTCACCACTCCGAGACTGTTCGTCCTGTGATCTGGCTGACAGTGCAGTCCAGTGAAAGTCGCTCTCCGACAATGTGAGCTGGCAGCAGACTGTACTATAACAGTTCCCCTCAAACTGCCATGATCCTTCAGCGTCTGTATCGCTGGAGTGACTTTGTCATTTCGGTGACTTCATCTGTGTAATTTGTCCGTGAACCAGCAAGGCTGAAGTTTATTTTTTCTGAACCGGATGCCCGGTTGAGTGTGTGTTAAAGCATTATCTTCTTGATATGGTTGTTTTTAATTGATAGTGACACACAAGTGCTTTTCATTCTTATGCCGTCACAGTACAAATCCCTCAGCTGCTGCTGCTGCTGCTGCTGCTTCTACTCAGTGGCTGCCACTGGCTGTGAAGTAGTTGTTTGTGAGGCCCAGTGTGGAGCTGGGTCTGTAATAAGTCCTGCGGATCCCTCCCTCCCTCAGATGTCTGTGGTCATACAGCTGGGCCCGTCTGGCCAACCACTGCAACCTCACCACTTCCCCTCTCTGGGTGGGATGACAGTCGGAGGGAGCGGGGAGCCAAGAAAGGAGGAGGACGGCCTTCCACTGGCCGCTCCCCAGATGTGGCCTGTCTGTCTGTCTGTCTGGAATGTGCAGCCCGTACGAACAGAGCAGCTTTTTAAGACAAACAGGGAGGGTATGTTTATGTATCCTAAAATGAACCTCTCTCATAGTCACATGGCACCGCCGTGGCCTCTGGTCAGCAGAGGTCCCGTCCCCACCCCCTCTGTCGGGACGCACACCTTGGCCAGGTTGTGACGCAGACATTCATCAAAAGCGAGGCGCACTGTCCGCCAATATCACTGTCACCGCGCGCTGTGTGCGGCTGACAGCGAAAACAAATGCTATGAGGTGAACCGCAGGACCAAATAGGAGTTGGCAGTTTTAATTCCGGTCCCTCTGGGGACTCACTTTAACTGGCTGAGAGGAGCTGTCTCCCACAGTTCACCCCGGTCTTGCTTTGTTAGTCCGCGAAGGGTGGAGGGGATGCATTTGTCGCATGAGGGGAGTCATCATGGTCCCCCGGCGGCCAGCCTCTGTCCCCAGCAGGCTCTGCTGATGTAATCTGCCAGACTAAAACTTACATTTACACAGGATGCACAGATGAGATAAGAGGCCCCAAGGCCGGCTTATCTGCTGCTATCAGAGGAGAGGAGCCGAGCCAACTTTCCTTCTCCTTCTCCCCCTGTGTCCTGCAGCCCTGTTGCTCTGTCAGACTGCAGCAGATTTGTGTAATGACATCAGAGGGAGACTGAGGCCTGGCGACAGTGGCCCAAAGGCGCCCAAATCATAAACCTAATTGGTGGCTGTCGCAAGTTAACTACATAGCAAATTTCCACATTTTCCCCTCGCTGCTTTATTATTTGAAAGGCTGCGAGCTGGGAATAGCTGTCTTAAACAGCTTGTATCATTTGTAAGCAGCTTCTGTGTATGGAGGGGTTGTGAAGAGGTTTTTAAGGTTATTTATGTATTTCGGCACAGGAGTATAACAATCGGAGTGACTCAGCACCTTTACTCAGCTCGCTTCACGGTTTTCTTTTTCCTTGTAGTGGCACTGAGATTTGAGGAACATGAGAAAAGGTAACAATGACATAATGAGGGAAACGACGTGCACATTTATGAAGAGTCTTTGGCTTCTTCGCCTCAGGAGCCATTATAATGATGTGTTGGCTGTCTTAGTTACACAGCCATAGTCATTGCACGCAACCATAGTACCTCACCCGGAGGCACCCACTACACCACCACATTCAAAAATACAGTATTTGGCCCAGCCAATCAGTTGGCTCCACAGGCCGGGGTTAAGCGGCTTTCCGACCTCAAAGCAAAGGGTCAGTGTGGAGGAAAAACATCACACAAGAGCCGCAATTGCAGCCCTCAAACATGAAAAGTCTCTTTTTATTTTTGACAGGCTTCCCACTTTTAATGGCCGGGTCTGTGTGCTGCATAAACAAACAGTGAGGCCTGGTCTGCGCAGGAAGCCAGCAGCAGTGGCTTTGGCGGTGAGCTGGATTACAGGCTACGATGGAGCTGTGGTTAAGATGGCACACACTGAGCTGCGCTCCAACGCTGTGACAGTCAATTCAGCCCTCTTCCACTTTCTAACAGCTCCGTGGCGACTGCAGCGTTTCCAGATGTCAGAGCTGCGGCTTCTGCACCAGTCAGTCCACACTGTAGGTTCACTTAGGTGTAAAATATTTTCTCCATCTGCCGCCGCATATGAATTATGCTGACTTTATATCTTTAACCCAGGGGCGACAAACATATTGCCCCATGGGCCAAAACTGACCTCCAAGGAGGTCGGACCTGACCCTCGGAATGACAGTAAAAATGGTGAAAACAATCCATTCATTCATTCCTGCGTCTTCAGTACTGCTTTATCCTGTAGAAACTACCAAGAAGGAAAAAAACATAACTTTTCATTAAAGTAAATGTAATTCATAGTTTGCCCAATGTAGATTGTAGTATTTTTTTTATATATATATATATATTTCTACCAAACATAGCGCTACACTCAGGTCAAGCACCATAATGCTGCACTGAAAGCAACCTACCTTTTCACAAATCGATATTGTGAGGGTGAATTTGTGAAAAGAAAAGGAAAAGCATACTGCAGAAATCATGCAGACGGAGAAGCCAGAGGCTTTTGTTACGTAACATTAGTCTGAAGGGATCACTGTGGCAAAGTACATTTCACAGAGTAGACACAGAGCTAATTCCAGCTTTTTCATAGTAGGTTTTGTTAAAATGTGATTCAAAAAAATCAGTACGTATACATCTTTTCACTAAAACAAAGTTGGCACTTTTTTAAATAGGTCTTTAAGTGATCAACTGTACGTGGCTCCTAATCTGAAATAACTTTTACACTTGTAAGAAATTCATAGACCTGTGTGTATTTATCTCTCAAATCCATTCCCACATCACAGCCTCTACAGATTGTTGGAGTAGACGTTTATTGATGTTTCGCTTCAAATATTAATAACTACACAACCTTGGTGAGGCGGTGATTTGCGTCGTCTTGTGAAAGTAAAAATCAAAGAGTGCTGGAAAGTTCCTCTAATTCCTCTCGTCACATCCCGCTCCTGTGAGTGTGTGTGTGTGTGTGTGTGCGTGTGCGCGTTGGCGTGCTCACTGCTCCCGCCGTGATGGATCTGCCGGGTGTGCTCCTCCCATTTTCGCTGCAGCGCCTCCTCTTTCCAGCACGGCTTAATGACAGCAAGTTTAATTAGTGCCAGCGCATCCCCCCGCTAACTGTAACTTCATTAACTGTTGTCAACAGGCCAAGCAACACTGCACATAAACAGAGCTCATTATGACTCTGCTTTATCTTTTTGTCTCCTCCCTGCTCCAGAAACTCCAGCGATTTATCTCTCTCTGCATATACATGCGTAAATCTCCCGCCATAATGAGAACCCTCCAGTTGGGATGGATGAAAAGCTGCGAGGTCATTTTTCACTCCTTACTCAGACGGTGAAAACACAACACCAAGCTGAACCCTTTTGTTCCGGCCTCCAATAAAAACTATTAAAAAAAGAGAGAGCTGTCATGTGGATGTACTCCATTAAAGAAAAAAATATCTTTATTTGGCTGTTATTGTATTAATGTTTAACGTGATGGTTAACAGCAAATGAGTCTTAATCAAAAGACAGCTAATTGGAGTCGGATGGGATATGAAAAAAAGATGGCGGAGCCCCGGTCAAATCCATCGTGCATTGATTTATTCTCTGACCCATAAATCTAAAGCATATCACTGTTACTGTTACCGCTCACCTCAACATGCATTGATTGACCCCTGTACAATCTTCGGCAGCAAGATCAATTTTCTGAAATTCAGATCTGTGGCGCTGCGTGGAGGTCTGTGCATCCTCATCCTGGCAGTGTGAGTGTAGAACAGTCAGTAAATCCACTGTCAGCTCGCAGAGGAGTGATTTATGGCACTGTGAAGGGTAAGCTCTCATGACTTCACCTCCCTTTTTTCTTTTTTGGAGAGCTGTGCATATGACATGTAAATGCGATCATTTGCCTGGCCAATTATCCTCCGCTCTTAGTCTGTTTGGCTGGCACTGTGCTGCATTTCAGCACTGTTTGGCAGCTGATAGAGAGATAACCCCAAGCCTTGTTAGATTCCTGACAGGCGCAGCTTGTCAGTCTGTGGTTCTGAAACCTCCCTAATCAAAAAATCTCTTGGAGTGAGCCGGTGGATTCTGCAGGGGCGAGCGTCATCAAAGCTTTTCATGTTCCGTGGCTAAAAGGAGAGAGGGAGAGAGAGAGAGAGAGAGAGGGACGGGGAGATAGCTTTAGCAGGTACACTGTGCTCTTTGTTTACCCTTTCTCTTACCAATCTGGTGCACAGATGGCCAACAATTATTTCTCTGTGTGCGCATTGCCGCTGGCAAGTCACCAGCTTTTCAGATTGGTGTAATCCTTTATTATTTATGATTGTCTGGGATTTTTGGATCAAGATTGAACACAATCTGTTGAATAACTGAGAAGAGCAGGAGGCAGCGGGGAGAAATGAAATGCAAACAAAGAGAGTGGAAATGGTGAAGTCAGGGCATCCATAATGAAGATGTGATGCTCACTGTTAGTAGAACTGCTCCTGAATCCAGCACACTTTAATCCCATTAACACTGACTAAATATACCATTTGTTTTAAGCTTGCCAGTGGTGGTGTTTATGTTAATAGCCTGGCTGCTCCAGGCGATTTCAGAAGACTTTTGGAGGGCACCGGCTAATAATTAGATTTAATAAGGAAGTCAATTTCTATCCTCATTTGAAATAAAAATAAGAGGCTTAGCCTCTCATAGGACAGGCATTAATTTGTTGATTTGGTCTCGCTTTCTCTCTCAGGGCTTCTCCCTCCATAATTCTTTAACCCTTTAGTGTCCTTGTTTAGAGGGACAAGACAGCAGTAACAGAAAGGCTGTGAAAGTACCCACCATGCCTTGCTGAAAATTCAGCAAATAAAGAAGCAAGCATTTCTTCTTGTTTACTTGCCACCTTCAGTGGATCTGTGCACATATTTGCAGCCACATGACTGACAGCGGGAGGGCGACTCTGCTGGTATTTTTAACTGCCCTACATCACATGGCCCTATCTGACGTAAAGTAGCAAACCTAGAAATTTCAATTAATGAGTGCATCGAATCGTCTCCATCTCTTCCCATGTGGAGGGTTTGTCTGCCTCCTCTGCCGGTGACGGGGACGTAAAGCGCCGACGTGAAGATGATGTATGCCGTATAGGTGCTGCTGTCCTGACCCGTCCCGCACAGCAGAGCTCATCATCCCGGTCGACTGCTGGGCGCTGCTCTGCCGGGCCTGTGAGCGGGGTTCCAGCTGGAGGAGCTCTCTGATCTGCTGTCAGACAGCAGCCTCACTCTCCCCTGCCCTGATAACTTCCTCAGCTCTCTATTATTCTTCTCTACCCAGTCAAGCTTCGGGTTTTTTTTTTTTTTTTTTTTTTTTTTTTTTTACTCCCCCTATCCCCTCACTCTGTCTCTCTTTTTCAACTTAATAATGGAATCAAGCACCCCTCCAGAGCAAGCAGCAATGCTGGCTGCTGGTGAAGGAATCATTTTCAGCGAGCATGTGTCAGTCAGCAGGTATACGAGCACTTGTGGAGTCAATTTGGCATGGAGGAGTAGAGCTATATTACTGTGTGCCAGGGAATATGAAATGCTCCTGAGCGAGGCAGGAGCACTGAAATGCAGTATATGATCACAGAAGTTTGTGGTCTCGTAAGGAGATTTCTGAGATACTACTCAGCTCACATTGTTATTATGGAGCTGGTTAGAGCGGTCTGCTTACTATTCATTACACTGTGATCAATCCAGCTCTGTGGAGAAACTTCATCACATTTCTGTCTGTTGAGGTCTTTCCCTGCCTACGTCGCTGTTTGATGTGAGTGAATATAATGTCGAACCTCAGGAGACACTTAGCCAAACAATTCACAGACCCTGACCTCAGTAGAAATTGCACTTTTCCTGCGTCGGTCATGTGAAGTCATTCCATGCCATGTGAATGTAATCATGAACCATAACTGAATTTAGGCCCAAAGAATCTTTTTAATCACATTAGCCATTTAGCAAACTGGATTAGAGAAACAAAATCTTTGTTGTGCAGCTCAAGGTCCTCTCAATCCACTGGTACAGCCTGATCCCCTGATCAGTGTAATGTTGAATCTTTTCGCAGCATGATTGTCCTGAATGATGGAGCCCATCCAGGTCCAGATTGTCAGCCAGCAATAATTCAGTACACAGACTAGTTGTAATCTGCAGTTTGTTATGGAAATACAAATCAAGCCACAGAGAATTTTCTTAGCTGAGGGTCTGTTGAAATGCTCATTACTGACATCCAGATTCTTGATTATATGGTAGGAAGCGCGTGAATGAAAATACAAGTTTGGAAGGGCTTTATTGTCTTGTCTCCGCCACCTTGCTGCGAACAGCTGAATTTAAGTGGATAAGAATATAGCTGGCAGCTTTCCAGCTCTGATGCATTTGGTGGACACACAGCAGTAATAACGCTGGATACTAGAGGGAGGGTGTAAGAGTGTGCACTGGAAGCACTGTGAACTATTACTGCCTGAACAAAGAAAGAGGCTCCTCTGTGTTTTAATGCAGCCCATGTGCCACTTTCCACAGTGACACATGAGCTGCTAAACAGATGGTAAACACCCTTTAGGTTGTAAATGATGTCAATCATTAAAAACATCAATTTCAGACTTGAAATTTATTCGAGTAGTGTAAAATTAGACACATTATATTCTTGAATTTACTTTTTAGAACATTCCTGAATGTTTTTCTCTTCAAAGAATGTAAGAGACAAGCATTTGTCAACAATCAAGGTGGGTTAACGCTCTTACATGACACTTTTATCACTGCAGCAGTCCCAGTGCATTTTACATCATTAATCACATTCACCCATTCACACATCGAAGGTGGAGTCAACCTCCACTGGGAGCAATTTGGGGTTCGTTGTCTTACTCAAGGACATCTCAGCAGTTGGACAAGGGGAGGAGAGGAATTGAACCTGCAACCCTGCAATTTTATGACAATCCACTTTCTTTCCATGTGAAGTCTGCATGCTCCTCCCCATTGTAGGAGAATTGGTGTTTTTAGATTGTGTGGACATGCACATATGTGTGTGTTTGCCCTTCCTCCACGGTCACCTTGGATGAGCTCATTTGCTCTGGAACCAGAAGTTGGATAAAGCAGTAAAAGTAAAAGATGGCTGGATGGATGTTACACTATGTTATAACTGAGAATGCAAAAACAGTGTTGGTGTTTGTTTTGCACCGCTGAAGCTCATTAGGTTGAATAATGGCACCGAAGAAGCAGGAGAGAACGTTGATGATGGACATGACTAACCTAATATCATTGAAAAACATCCAGTTTCTTGACAAAAACAAAGAATTAACTTAGCCAACGACAACAAGTCAAAGAAATAAACACACCAACTGAGCCTTTGAAATATCTATGTTCTGCTTGGTAGTATTAATAAAGCCTTTTTTTTTTTTTTTTTTTTTAGATTATGAGTACCAATAAATCTTTGAGACAGCTTTGTTGTTACCCCCAGTCTTTCTCAAATTACCATGTGGCATTTCTGGGTGTTAACAATAACAACACGCAATCAACTCAATCAACTATTTTTCTGGCAGCAGCTGAAGACACATAGTTGTGGTTTGCTTCCACGCTTCCAGTTATCACTATGACTTATGTTCGGTATGTACGTTGGCAGGTTGAACCATCAACAGAGGTACTTTTACACATTCCAAATGTTATGGGATAAACATAAGCACAATATTACCTCACAAAAACTCAATAGCTTTCATTAATATAACATAAATATTGCTCAAGAGCACTCATTGTTTTCCAGAATCTTTTAATTATCAACGGTTTATGAGGGAGTAGAATCGTATCAGCTGTGAATTTTTACTGATTTGTAGTAAATCGTGAAAATGAAAATCTTTACAATGTTAAAGGTTTTACCAGTATTGTTCGAGACATAACAGTTTCCTGTTACATCAAGAAATGAGAGTGAAGCTGATCCTCCTGGAAAAGAGAGCAGCGGCCTTGACACTTTGGGTGGATTTATTTGATTAACCTATCTTTAGAGAATGATAGAAAAATGGTACAGAGGAATGAGAAGAGTGGCTCCCGCTCACAAAACCAGAGTTTTAAGCAGTGATTTTATTTCAACTTTGAATGTGTACGGTATATGTTTTTTTGTTACATTGTTCCAAAGTCAGTCTCTTTGCACGTTTATCAAACTTCAAGTGGATTTTAGGTTAACGCAGTCGTACAGAAAGCTGTTTTATTTTTTTACTGACAGTTGTGCACATATTATTACAGACTGCTTATCAGTGAAGGGTGTTGATCGCAGAGTATTCATTTCAGTTTCGTTTGGCTCTGTCCTTCTCAGCGGGAGGCTACGTGAAGCTCCAGATTCCTGCCAAAACCTTTCTTTCTTTTTTTAGAGCCACTCTTCATGTCTGCATTTTTCTCCTTTGATAATGACTTTCATCTTGTTTTCATTGATTAGCGTCTGATGAGTCATCCCGATACAACAGTGCGCAATTCATCTTTCCACCGCACACTGTAGGCCCTTTGTCTAATGGAATGTGCGCTGGTGTTTTCGTGGATTTCTTCCTGCTGCCCGTCAATGATGTGGCTGTGATACTGGCGGCGTGCGTGTTTGTTTGTGAACGTGAGGTATGTGAGTCTGCGTATCTCCGCGCGAGCCACATGCCAGCGCTCTGAAGTATACGGCCATTGTGAAACAAACCCAACCTTTAGTAGTAGTAACAGGGCGCTCATTTTCTGCTCGGTGAACAGGAAAGTAAGCCTGTGTGAGAGAGAAATATGGCCAAGTCATTTATTAACTGCAAGTCACATTAATGAGCCAATGCTGTGTAATCTGCAAATACATCCCAAGTCGGTGCATGATAAATAGCTCCACTATATCGTTGATCTTTGCCTCTTTTCTGGCAGCAGTGCCTTATTTCAAACTGTATACTCAACCATTTTTCCGCAGAAATACACGTACAGTGTGACAGTTATAGCTACCTTTGAACAATATGACCCCGAGGAAATTGTTCTGTGGAAGAGGCAAAATATTTGCTCAGTGGCTATATCTTAGCTATGTGGAAAGTGAGTTGCCAGTCAGTTCAAAGTGGCAGGAGTGAGGACAATCCCTGCTCTGTCAAGAATTAGAGCCACCTCTGCAAACAAGCCCGTGTGTAATGCCTGAGGGTGGGAGTTTCACTGAGGCTGGGGTTTCCGTGTAAATAAACAGTGTGGGGGTCTCAGTGGGCGGAGGGCCCCTTCTCCCTGTGGGTTTGGCCAGGGCTTTTGTTGCCTTTAATCCAAGCACTCTCTATTGAAAAGCATGAGGGGGTGCCTGGCTGAGATTAGCCCGCCAGCTCTTGTGTGTGCTTGAGTTTCTCACAGACTGCCTCCATACTTTTGGAAATAACACAGTTATCCCACATCCTCAAGGTGGCTGACAAGAATGACAAGTGAGACGACTGCTGGGCAATCTCAGACCTTTACGTGACATAATGACCTTAACATTCCCCACAAGCCTCTGCTATTATCAGTGTGAACATTGGAGGCTTGTTTTTATACTTAAGTCACTTTCTGTGACTACACTCATGTCATTAATTTAAATTAGTCTTATGGTGCCACCATATTAGGCTCAGTATTGTATACTGTCGACTGTGTGACTGACTCCATAAGTTGAGGGACTCCGTTTTTAGGTCATTTGTGAATGAATCAGAGCTCCCACACATCTCCCGGACTAATAATCCCACTCTGCTGGGAAATATGCATGATACACAATGTAGTGAGAACAGCAATTCCATATATTCACAGACAGCAGACCTTTTTTTCTCTCTCTCTCTTCAGATTTATTGAGTGTACGCTATAGAGTTTATTTGAGGGCTGGAAAGTGCAGCGTTGTAATGGTTAGCCCCTGGTTTGATTCCTGGTTGGGCTTGTGGACATTCCTGTGTGGAGTTTACATGTTCTCCTCGTGCATACCGGGGTTTTCGTCTGTTACTCCCCTTTCCATCCACAAATCAATCAACAACGTTCGAGGTTACAATTGGTGGCTGTACAGTTGTTGTAATAGTTGAGTGTGTGTTTTTTGTCTCTCTGTTTGCTCTGATGCAGGGATGTAATCTCTTCAGATTGCACGTTGTTCCACATCTGGTTCTACAAGTTTGTGTTAATGCAACCATTAAAACACAAAGGCACTTCCAATGTTTTGATAGGAATAATGAATGAATAAACAAGTTTAATATATTTATTTAATGAAAGCAATAGAAAAAACAGATCACCACTTCTTTAAAGAAATGGAAATGACCAAGGAACAGAATAAAACACCATTATTACTATGTTTTATGTCTACTGTTCGAACTATGGTGGCTCAGAAAGGCCAAAAAGTCACAACACAACAGCAAAAAGCCACAACAGAAGTGCGTAGTGGTCGGAGAACGGGCTTTGTTTCCATTAGACTTTGGCTGTGTCCGAATGTTCACACTATGTCCTAACTCCTCAATCACTATACAGTGCTGGACTACATAGCGGACTATGTAGTGCCCTGAATCCGTTGCCGTTTCGGACACGCAGCTCCCTACTTTTTCCCTCAGCGCTGATCACGTGACCCCCGGCCGGTACCATGGTAACCAGATGCTTCATAATTTTTTTAATGTGCTCTTATTCTGCCTTTTACTGTCCTTGTCATCTTTCTAATCATTGAAGAATAAATAAAAATATATTATTAAATTATTCCCAGCTCACGCTGCTGCTCTTCCGCTATGTTGCTGGAGATTCGCAATGCACGATGGGTGATATTGAGCCATCTAGGGACCTTCGATGCTCACTACTTTTCAAGATGCTTTGTGGGAAACTTCTGGTGTCCTAGGGAATAGTGTGGGCATTCGGACACAGCCTTTATTTTCTGACAGAAACAAAGCGGAACCAATCCACTGACAGCAGAGTGCAAACATAGCATCATGACACTTTCAACACAGTGGCCAACATGATTCCTCAAAAGTAGGCTGCATTACTCACAATCATCCAACAGCAATGTTTTGCTTCCATTTCATTAAACACTCCCTAAACCAAAAAAAGCCCATCTTTGATTTCAGGGGACAATATATAGTGAAGGACTTTGGTTCCGTCTGGAAATATTGTCCCCTGGAAACAAAGCCTGTTCTCCAAACGTTGTGTACTTCCATTGTAACATTTCACTGTTGTGTGGTGGTTTTTTGCTGTTGTGTTCTGGGCCACTGTAAAGGCCGACTACCTTCTATGAGAAACAAATTACCAAAGTATTTGACATTATTTAATGTTTCTCTTCTGTCACAAATTAGTTAGAGCTTCGTTTAGTCATAACATAGCAATAGATGAAATGAATAAGTGAATTTCATTTAAATATATTTTTGTAATTCTGTCTTATGATTTCTGACTCATCATCACTCAAAAAGCCATCCATGGTATGCATAAATGTTCGAGGTGAGGTGACAACTTTCAATATATAGGAGAATAAGTGAATATGACATTCATTAAAATGTGACACAACTTTTACTCAAATATTTTGTAATTTGGGACACATTTTTTTCCTTTTCTTTTGCTTTTCATTTGGCCTGAAAAGTAAAAAAAACAATTCTGTTCAAATGGAATATGCACAAAACAGCACTTGATATCATTTATCATGCTTTTCATGATATATATTTTCAGAGTGCATGTATATTTATTTGAATTACATGCACTCCAGGTTTTTTGCTTGTTTGGCAGCTATGAATTAATATAATTGAAATAGTCTCCATGTTTGTGCATCTGATGCTGCTCTTTTTCATCCACTACCAGTAACTTTTTTATATCCATGTAACAAAAGAGCACAAAAAGCTTGTTTTTGATCGTTTCTGCGTCATACACCTATTCAACACAATGTATGCTCACCCTAACCCCAGACTGACTGTGTAAGAAGAATTTCGGACATGTTGCAATGTAACATGTTGCAATGTTGTAATGTATTGTATTAGTAGGTTGAGAAACCTAGAGAGAGTAAAGCAATTCTGCAATTTCATTTAGCAGACGCTTTTGTCCAAAGCGACCTACAACACAAGTAAGAATTCAGACATAAGGAAAAACCTTTAGTAAGTGCAAAAAGTGCTTCAGCATCAGGAGATATGTGTTAAATCTTCAGGAGACATTGTCAATTAAATCCTTTTATAACACAGTATATTTTTATTTCAAGGGTACAGACTGTATGAGTTATGTTGGTAAAAGCTCCATGTGTCGTATTTTGCTTGTTGAGCAGCTTTAATTGAATACCATTTAAAAAGGCAGTATGTTTATGGAGAGTGTTGCACCTCTTGCTGAAAAATAACAAAGCTGACATCTTATTTTCAGAAATGTTTCAATTGTTGCAGTACAGTACTAGTCTTTTTTAAAATAACAATATCACATACAATGTCACAACAGGCCAATCACTTCCTTTATAATAAAAATGCCTTTTTTCCAGGTTATATGGGCTTATTAGGAAGATAGGAGAACTACATTTTGTAAAAGATGAAGATTTGTTTGTTTCTATTATTTAATGTAGGTTGTCATGACTAAGTGGTAATAAACAATTGCTTTAACTTGAAGGAAATGGGCATTACCTGATAATATAAGCTTCTTATGTGTTTCCTAGCAAGGCTCTGATGCTGTCTATGTTTATATTTTGTTCATGTGTGAAGTTTCCACATGTTCTACTTTGCTTGTTTGGCAGATTTGATTAAAAATAATTTCATTCATCTGGTGAACCTCTTGCTAAAAAACAAAAAAAGGCACAAGGAGTGGGTTTTTGTATCCACGCAAACAGAAGAAGACAGCCTCTTTTCTGATGTTTTGATTGTTTCTCTACCTGTACAACATCACGTCAGTGTCACGTCTAATGTGAGGGCAGGTCGATTGTCCTTTTGTGATAAAAGGTAAGCGAGATGCCTTTGTCTGCTGGTTACATGGGCCCATATGTAAAGGAAAACTACAGGTTGTAATGTTACAACTGTTTGCATGCTTCCTTTCTTCCTTTGTTTAATGTAGGCTCTCATTACCACGTGGTGGTAACAGATTGTTTGAACTGGAGAGAAAAGCCATTGGAAGCTAATTAAGCAGCCATTCCAGGCTCTATTCACAGGCAGAGGACCGAGGAGCACAGGCATTTGTCAGCGCTTGACCCCGCGTGGTATTGATTGACAACGCGGCCTCGTGAATGACAGGCTCGGGGCGGACCGACCAATGGGAAGCGCGCGAGTAAGTGCGCCGCGCCGCCATTGGAGGAGAGGCCTTAAAGCCGCAGAGGAGTCCCACGTGGGGGCTCGAGCCCAGGCTTCAAAACAAGGCGTGGAGGCAGCGCTCAGACATGGCTGATGCTCATATCACACAAAGGCAATCATCCCCCCCACCTCTCCCTGCAACTATCCCCCAAAAGCTGATAGGTAGGCGCGCGGGTGTGTTGTGCAAGGATCACGAGACACTTAAAACTTAGAGGGGGAAAAAAAAATTATGTCGGGTGATTCTCGTGGCTTGAGCGTGGTTGTTGTCGATTATTGCGCCCTTCACCGCGTGTGAGAGTTCAACCCGCAGTGTTTAAATGTTGTATATTTCACTGTTACGTTGCGTTCTGAACCCACAAACAAACTCTCCCCCTCCGCATTTCCCTTGTATGCGATGAAAATACAAAACTGCTTGTTGCACCGCACCTTCCTCTCTCTCTCTCTCTCTCCCTCCCTCCCTCCCCCGTCCCGCTTATGGTCTCACCCATACAAAAAAAATAATAAAATAAAATAAAACATCAACATTATTTGGTAAACACTCCTAACGAAGCACGGACGTGCAATTTGTGCTGTCTGTGTCCAGTGTGGATGTGATGGTCGGCACATCAATGCCCGCCGTTGCCGCCGCCGCCGCTGCTGTTGTTGTTGTCGTACACGGTGGGACGGACGGATGATCCGCGGGATGATGTCATGTATCGTTGCACCCCACGTGGGGGCCGTCGCTCTCCGATAGGCAGATGTGGCCGTATTCCTTCCGAGTAATCCGATTGGACAGATAGGGCGCTTTCACGGCAGTTCAGCCCTGCTGCCTGTGTGTGGCAACCGGGGTAAACTGGACAACTGGGGGAAATGCGAGATTGTGGAGAGTACCATGTTACGCTTTTAAAGAATCTCCTGCCTCTTTTCGAATCGGAAGACAGATTTTGGAAGCATACGCATATATTTTTTTATTTCCTATTTGGGATTAACCAGCCACAGAAGGCGCACATTCCTCGGAGGTTCGCGGGCTGAAGAATAAAGTAGTTTAATCGAGCCCGACCGCACCAAATTTTCTCCCAACTGCTTCCCCAGCCCGGCCGTGTGCGCTCCGGAGAGAGAGAGGGAGACAGAGGAGAGGATGCTTGTCGAGAGCTGCGACCTCCGCGCTTTCCTTACGAGGAATTAAACGCATGAATTATAGCCTTCTTTTTTTTTCTTCTTTTTTTTTTCTCTTTCTCTTTCTGGGAGCTGAAGTCGGACGGACGCTCAGGACGCACGCTCGGGTATGTATCCACCAAGCGCGTGTTTTTCGGTGTTTTTTGGGGCGTACGGTCGGCGGCGCGCCGCTTCCACGGCTCCGCGCGGAGTCTCTGGGTGGGTGGAAGCCAGCCGCCGTCGGCTGTGGTTCGGCCGCGAGACGTCCGGAAACAGGAGGAAGCTCTCTTTTGTCATTTGGCGAAACATCGGTCAACGTCTGGATTTTATTTTTTATTTTTTAATTTTTATTTTTATCGATTTTGGACGTTAAAATTGCACGAGGAACAAGTGGCTTCTTATCTCGCCCCACAGCGTGTTTGGATCAGTTGAAACCGTGAATCGGTGTATTTGTCTATATGTATTGTATCTCTGACCACTGACCGAATAAGGTCATCCAGAAAACAGGAGCGCACCACCGGTGCGGCTTTTTTGACATGGCCCCTATAACCACCGCCGTGGCTGGGACTACTCATTAGTTGCTGCTACTCATTCGTAAACAAAGTGAAGTGTATTAACTTGTTATTTTTTTTTTCACAGCTGCAGATTAAACCGAGTCGTTTTTTTCAACACAGGCTTTTCAACGACCTCCTCCCCCCCTTCCCCCCCATCCCTGTCTGCTGAGACTGGCGTGGCTGTGAAGCAAATTTCAACCATTTTGCCAAAGGACCTGCACACTGGAGAGATAAACAAAGGATACATATCGAGATGTATCCACAAGGCCGACATCCGGTAAGACGCCGCTTCCTCTATACTTAGAGCAGCTCGCATATTTATTCACACACCACACTGATGTAGCTTCGGTTCCTGACTGCGCTGAATCCCTCTCAAATCTGCCCTGCAAAGCGTTTTCCGCTCCTAATGCAGGTCATCAAATTTCTAGATGGTTGTGTTACAATGCTACATCAGAACGTGCACTTAGTGGTAAATGGATGCAGATGGTTTGCATGCCTGGAGATATTTACTCAGCCAGACACTCACATATGACTGTGCTGTGAATGTGTGGACAGGTGGTGGTCCTAATTCATTTTTTGAAATTAGATTTCATATTCAGTGTGAAAGCCTATTCATGTAGTGTTATTAGCTTCTGGAGGTGTGAAGTCGACCCACCTCTTTGGTGTGGTAATGTCTTACTGCAGAGGAGATATTATCCTGGAAGTAGTCTAATGTGAGAACTATTCAGCCGCTCTCGGCGGCATGACACACAATGCAGAAAATGATGAGTAAAACTTTCTCCTGTGTGACTGCACTGTTGTGATTTTTTTTTTGTTTTTCTACAACCTTGTTTCAGGCTCCACATCAGCCCGGCCAGCCTGGCTTCAAATTCACTGTAGCAGAGTCTTGTGACAGGATTAAAGATGAATTCCAGTTCCTGCAAGCCCAGTACCACAGGTAATGATTATCACCAAAGCATGACAGTGTCAACATTTGCTCTCTGTTGGTTAAGGTTAGGGCTAATATTTGGTTGTTGACATCGTCAGGAATGAAAAAAGTCCAGTTTTTAGTCCCCTGCACGGCGCTGTCAAGTGGTTAAGTGTGAGTGAGTTATTGAAGTGATAGAGACGCTTGAAAATGACACCTTGTCTTCTATTTTAGTCTTAAGGTGGAGTATGACAAGCTGGCCAATGAGAAGACGGAGATGCAGCGCCACTATGTCATGGTAAGATTATGTTACAATAGGGAGCAATTATGGTTCCAGATTGCAAGGCTTGTTGAAGTTCTAGTTGGGGTGGAGTGAGACAAGCTATTGTGATCACCTATGTGGTGGTTAGGGCGACTGAGTGTCAGGTACGGGCCTGTGAAAGCCCCCAGGGGGATTTGATGCAGCCGGTTGTTACGGGGGAGTTCTCCCTGACAGGCAGGCAGGCGGGCGGCAGTGGGCCGCGGCTCCATTATAGCACGCCTCCTGATCTCCAAGGGTCGACTGCAGCGTTGCCCTCTGTGTGTGCTGATCTGATTATTCTCCTAGGAGACTCCACGCTCAGACATATGCATGGCCATAAATTAGGTGTGAGCTGCTGGTGGAGGCCCGGAGGAGGAGTTGTGTGGGAAAAAACGCGCCACAGTAAACAAAATGGTGGACGCGGGAGTACGCTGCCGTTTATTTAGCACTGCGTTTCTTTGTAAGCCTTAATTATTAGGCTTTTTCTTTTCTTTTTTTTTTTAAGGAACCACTTCTGAAAACATAGGTGTGCCCCTGACGCATGAGATTAGTTCAGACGTGATGCAACAACAAGGTTTTTCTGTGTTGCTGTAGGTAAACACACCAGATACGATTTAAACCAAAACATACCAGCTTAAATTGAACCCTTTTTTTTTTTTTGTAAGGGAAACAACATGTCAGCCTGACAAGGAGGAGGTTAGGTAAACATGTAGGGAAGTATCCCACAGCCAGCCCGGGGTGTCAGGTTACACCGTGGCTGTGGGGCTCTGATCTCAGACAGAATGGCTCTCTTGTTTGAGAGTAATTTTCGAAGAAGCTAATGGACTGAATAATGCATTGGCCTCATCAAATAGACGCTGACTGGAAAGCCATTTCTGCCCTGGCTGCCACTTGTGGGCTCCATGGATTACATTTCAGCCAGACGGACTGACCTGGCTGGAAATATCAAGACTGTTGAGCAATCGCGTTACGCTAAGTAAACAGACATCATTGGAGATCTGAGGGCTTAAGACGGCGATCAATAAACGTAACCCTCTCTTCTCTGCAAACAACAAAATATCGATTTATTAGTTATTCATGATCAGCAGCTGAAAGAATTTGTTTTAGTGTGATTTGAGTTCATCACCTTTGCCTGTGGCAGCAGGATTGGGTCTAAGATTTTCTCTTAATGCTCAAAACCACGTCATGTTGTAAATAGTCTTGGGATCAGATGCTTTGGTCTGTGGCCATATTCAAAATTGTAATTACTTTGAAATAATGGTTATAAATGTAAACTCATAACATCTGTGTTAACATCAGTGATATTGCCTACAGTCTGACTGAATGTTTGTTTTGATTGCAGTATTACGAGATGTCCTATGGGCTGAACATAGAGATGCACAAACAGGTATGTACCAACATGTTCCTCATATTTTTCAGCTCATTGGTTTTCCTCAGTGTCAGGGGATGCCAGATCCAGGAGGAGCCACTTACAGGCTGCGAACTGAACTGAGCACCAGTAATAGGTTGTAAACAGGTAGATGCGCTGCACGCAAACAAGGCGACACATCTGCTAACTTGCAAACGCCACCTGTATAATTGCTGTGACCTGTTCTCGGACATTTGGAAACCGTGCAAAGCCTGGATTCGACTCAGCTTGTTGATACAATTAAAGGTAGACTTTGGCAAGCCCAATCTTTGACTTAATGATTAAAACGGGAGGACTGCTGATAGGTCAGTCGTTCTCTTTTTTCTTTCTTTTTTTTTTTTTAAATGAATTGTAATTACAAGAGTGAAGCAAGAGTCTGCTCGTTGCACATTGCCCCTTATCTATATCAAAAGATCCTATCTTGTATTGCTCAACAGATCAATCACACTAATGCCCGAAGTGATAAAGATTATATGAATGAGTAATCCCGAGCTTCCACTGAATGCTGCTGTTAAACCAGTGGGGTCGTCCCTTCTCCTTCCTCGCGGCAGCCTGCCTGGTTAATGACAATGTTGGCGGCGTGGCGGATTGGCCTGGTGGGGTGATCCATCAGTGTCTGTGCTGGGTGTCACGCTGCCACATGTCTGTCAGGGCTTGGGCCGCTCTGATAGCTTCTGTCAGGCACTTATCGCCAACCAGAGGAAAGAGCAGGAGGGGGGTGGGGATGGGAGCCGGAGACAAGTTGGAGAATAGGAGATGGGGGAGGGGCATCAGCCCAGCGCTGTGTAAACAGGTTAATCGACTGATCCATTTTAGCGCCTGACTTTTATCAGGAACCTCAACAGAGCTGATGGAAGCGCTTGAATAATTCATCAGTGGGGCCCTAACCTGCTGAACGGCGTGTTTGTGAGCAAACAGTGCAGGCCCCATCCATGCAGCTCCCCCAGCTTATGGCTCAGGCAGGGGAGGAGGAGAAGATGGGGAGTGGTTAACAGGCAGGGTTGGGATGGATTATTGGATGCACACAGGCATATTATTTTCCTGCCAGGAGATTTATTCCACAGCGAGGAAATTCATTCCTCTAACTGTGCCTTTTTCATTACTGTGCAGGAGCATCATTCAGATTTCAGAATTTGCACACCAGCACAACCATGATGCAGTGGTGTTATCTGATCCCTGTCTGTCAGCCATGACAGTATGAGGATGCAAACGGCTAATTTCTGCTGCGTGATGTCAGCCAGTAATTACCATCACATGGTACTTGTTTGCAAGGAGCTGCATGGGGGTTTGCGTGTTGCTGCAGTTCAATCACATTTGGCTCCTACCTGTGGTCATAATACAGAAATCAGACTCATGCATGCAGGAATCATTCAGTAAAGTATCTGGCTTAACCAGTGCCAAAGTAAAGGTGGTCAGCCAACTGCCTATCTGCTGTGTTCATACAAACAACTGAGGCACACCTTTTGAGAAATGGCGGGAGAATTTGCTCTCCATGCTGTCAGTGTTTCTGTATTGTCAGTCATTCATACAGGACTGGACCACACTGTAACAATTTAAGGTCATGAAGGTCATTTACTTAAACAGATGGTTGTTGTATTATATTTAGTCAGGGTTCGTCAAGTTTTGAATTGGAAGTTTTATTTGTTTGCATACTTTGATGGTTTTAGAATTTTTTTTCCTCTTGGGTTCCAAAACATAACTTTCTTGCTGCTGACAAGTTCAATCAAAATCAAGTACAATGACTCATGCATTCATTTATTCAAGATTTTTGCTTTGCTCAGGAAATTCACGAAATCGTTTCCAGAAATTTATTCTGAATTTCAATCAAACTGCATCGACAAAATCTCTGAGACTTTGTGTAACGTTTCCGTTTCCATTTTGTGAAGATGTCCTTTCTTTAAAAAAAACCAGATATGCTCATCGTCTCATTCTAAAAACAGGCATCAGGCTATGATGTCACCTTTGATGTGTTGTCGACCCTCGAAATATGAGTTGTCAAGTATTGTTTATAGGTGGATCATGTGACCAGAGGCACTAGTTGTTTTCCCTCTGCATTCAATACTCATCAGTGTCTCGGGTCCATTTTCCCATTGCTGATAGCAACAGGCGAATACCTCTCTGCACACCATTGACAAGCCTGCCTGAGAGTGCTCTTAAAGTGGTGCTACACAGGTCCGAGTACCTGTAATTGTGTAGCAGCAGTGCAAAGCTGGCCTCTCAAGGGCCAGGCTGTCATCTACTTAAAGTGACAACAGCCCCATTTTTATCTGCCAGCAGAGCAAAAAAAAAAAAAAAAAAAAAAAAGAAAGAAAAGTCCTCCCAGCACTGCGCTGTATCTATTTTGACAGCAGTGGTGAGCTGAGTTGATGCCTTTTCCATGTATTTGCATGTTGCGCTGTGAGAGTGTGGAGGCTGCCAGTTGTTTAGGGCACAGTGGATCAGCCACCTCCTGACCTCTCCTAGCCAGCTGTCACCATGACACTAAGCTACAGAGGAATGGACTGTGCGCTCAAGGCCCTTTCACAAATCCTGTCAAATGTTCGACTGCTATTTACATGGCTTATCTCAACAAACATGGATTACACGGGCCCTGTAGCTTTTCAACCATTTCTGAGGGTCTTCCTCAGCTCTTTCTAGAGCACTTACTACACTGCATTAATACTAATGCCCGTAAAACCTTTATCCAACCCCTTCTGCACTTTATTAGTAGCAGGCCACATTTATTGGAGAGTACAGTTCAGCCTTCATCTTGTCAACAGGCAATAATCAAGTTGTAATCAGTGTTATCTTATGGACCGTTGTACCTTCTGTAACACATGCTTTTGTTTCACATTATTGCCTGTGATCCCGGGCTTCACTTGGTTTCATGTGATATTTCATCTTGGGCTTATTGTTTGTCCTGCTGGCTTGCCTGGCTAAGTGGCTATCCATGTTGCAGCTTGGGTCAGCAGGTCTCATTCTGTTGGACATTACTCTCCAATCTCTCTGGCTCCGCTCAGAGGTAATATATATGGCTGCCAAAACTGCCTGGCATTTCTGCCATGTGTAATAAATAAGCTGGCGGCCTGCAAAGTACATTGTGTGTGCTGCTCCAAATGAAAAATCAGAGAAAATCCCTGTGATGTGTTTGTGTTCTGCAGTGGCCCTGGGTTGAACTGCAGCTCATAAATTCCATAGATGATGTAGCTTTGGCACTGTTATTTTTCTGCTCCCAGTGCAGAGCTTGAACCTGAAAGTCTCATCTCCCATCCCTGGAAGGAGAAGGAGGCAGAACAAGCTGGCTGTGCAGTGTTTTTATAGAGGAGGGGGGTGGGGGGTGGCTCACGTCCCCCCTGCACACCTCCTCCTCCCTTTGCTCTTTTTATCCACCATTCATTTGGTATGTTCATGTGATCGACAGGCTGAAAATTCAATTTAATGACCTGCCTCCAAGCACGTAATATGATTTTAAAGCCTGTTACGGTCAAGCAGAGGTGCCATTTGCATAATGATCCCAGCAAGATAGGGCTGCAGCCGTTGCCATGGCAGTCGGTAGACAAGCAGAAAAATGGAGGCAGGGCTCCGTTGGATGGATGGGAGGCTCGGAGGGTGGTGGGCTGGGCACTTGATTGCAGTGAGAAATGGCTCGGGCTTCATTCTTGGAAAGACTGGGCTTCAGCAAGCTGCACTCTAAACACAGACAGCCTGGTAATAGTATTGATCATAGATTAGAGCAGAGGTGTGCTGCCCACAAGGTTATTATGGTTTGTTATCTTTGCTCACTCTGCTGTTATAATTGTTAATGCCGCCTCTGCACTGTTACATGTAAGTAAACAGGGCAATATAGTCGGTGGGCCCCCTTTGACTGGGGTGTGGTTGTGTGGTTTAACTCTGAGGTTAACTGCAGGACAGTGCAGTTGCAGATGAGGGGAAGGAGAGCAGAGTGAGAGAGAGGATCCTCTCAACGCAGCAGCACTCTGCCTGCTCATATCCGTTTAGCATGGAGTGCACTCTCAGCACAGCTGTGCTCCATCCCCCTGGGCTCTCCTAATGTTTTAAATATTTCAAATGTCAATATCACGCTGTTTAGAGGATGTTGAGTCAAGCAGTTCTGATTGCCGCAGTAATTGACTTAATCGGTGTAAACATTAAAGGCGGGGTTACATGAAGTCACTGTCTGTTTCATACTTTACCGTCTCATTTTGCTCTTCTTTTGTTTTCCAGACGGAGATTGCCAAAAGGCTCAATGCAATTTTAGCTCAAATTATGCCTTTCCTGTCACAAGAGGTGAGTTTGAATATGGCTTTCAAACAGTGTCACAGTTAAGTGCTAAAATAAAGTTGCTTATTGTTGCCTGTGTGCTAAACTTTCTGGATAAGTAGGTTTGAGTGATTGTTCGTGAGGGCATTTGCTCTCACTTTTTTTTTTTAAATTGCTGTAGAGCTATGAAAATTAAGTGTGAAATTCACAGATAAGTAGGAGCCGGGTGTGTGATAGATGTTGGCACGTCTCAGTAATCTTTTGTCTTTGTCTTCCCGCAGCACCAACAGCAGGTTGCTCAGGCAGTGGAGAGGGCTAAGCAGGTGACCATGACCGAGCTGAATGCTATCATCGGGGTACGTGGACTTCCCAATCTGCCTCTCACCGTGTGTATACCCCCTTTTATTCCTTTATTTGAGCTTGGGTAGGGGCAAATCTGCACGTAAAATCTTGTGGATGAAACTTGTTCATGCAATTGATCGTTTGAACAGATAATTCACTAAAGTTATAGTGCAGGTTTGCCTCTTGTTGAATCAATGTATCTATCTATCTATCTATCTATCTATCTATCTATCTATCTATCTATCTATCATTGATTTTTGTCATGATTTTGCTGTAAATTAAAACTATGCAAAGTATGTACAGAATAAGCGGCGCTCTCAGGAGCCGGTTTGTTGCTTCAGCGTTGGTCTCAGTGGCATCTTCACTGCCTTGTTGTATGTTTATAAATGCGAGCCTGAGAGCTCTTGAGATCCCCTCCGCAGTCTGTATTGCTTTAATTGGCTAAGGTTTTAACGAGGAGCCTCATCCCTCACTGTTGACCTGGAAAGCTGTGGGAATTAAAAGGCTGAGGGTGAAGAGAACACAGCCAGCGCTGCGAGCGGGCGAAGACAAAAAAAGGACAGAAGTCGGCCGCCGCGGCTCGGCTGTGCACTTCCTTGCACGCCACAGCAGCGAGCAGTAATGTGCAGTGCTCATCACAGCTTCACAGCACCATCTGCTCCTCATTGATCAGCTGTACTCACCATGCCCCTCTAAAACAGGAGTGATTGGTTTCGCCTGCTACACAAAGCTCGGGTTATCAGTGATCTTATTACTGCAGTTGAATCTTTAGCATGCGCAGGAGACAGACCCGAAAGGAAAACCTGATGACTGGAGGCACGTATTGGAATTCAGTTAATATCCCCTCGGTGACCTTTTGCTCCTGGATAATTGCTCCCTGGAATTGGTGTGAGAGGGTTTCTCGAGGTGATGAAGAGTTATTTGTTTTTGTTTTTTTTTATATATATATATCTGAAGCAGATGCTTTATTACACTTTGCAGTGGAGCAGCTGCAGGCAGCAGTTGTTCCTAAGAATAGCAAATTTGATTTGTGGCTCCTTCTTGTGTTTGTGATTTTGGTATTTAGAGCAAAATAAAGTAGGAATATTGCTTTACATTTTGTATTTGCAGCTGTCATCTTTCACTGTAGCTTTCAGTCGGACTCTGTCTGCATTTAAAAACAGATGGTAGACTTAGATATGGTCAAGTTATGAAATATTTCACAGTCCCATTGATGATTTCAGCATAGGCTCCCTTGTGGTACAGGGACTGTTTTATAAAACATTTGAGGCCTCCACCCAAGTCACACCGGTTGGTCTTGTCAGAGGAGGTGGAAATGTAGCTACTGTATGTTTTACGAATATTTTCCCATTAGTTATTCATCGAGGAGGAGCTGTGTAGGCATGCCAAAATCCTCATGTATATTGTAAAGCAAGGTGGGGTGAAAGCGTGCCAGGCAGACAGACAGCATCCAGGAGCCAGCTGCATGTCTTATTGATGGAGCTTGGGGCCATTAATAGAATGCATCTAGGGCAGCTGCTTGTGTTGAGATGAACCTGAATCACCTCGCGGTGCTTCCTGTTTGATTAGGAGGTACAAGTGAACAAGAAGCGGTTGAAATCAGCCCACCTCTCTCCCTGCCAGTGGTCATCTCAATAATCCAACATCCTGAAAGGGCGCTAAACAATTAATAAACACATTTATTTTGTCTGTCTGATGGTTATCTGCAGTGCATAGAGCTAGAGCAGACTCGATTATCATCTCTCCCCCTTCTCGGCAGCAGCAGGCTGCCTACCCTGCTTTCATGGTCAGTGGCATCCACAAACATCTGTCTGCCCCATGCTGTTGTTATTAGACCCCGGTGTGTCCACATGAAGAGCTTGTGCATGTTGCAAGGCACTCCTGCCCATGCATTTCAATGTAGTTTGTTTGCTGGCACTGCTGGAAAACATGTGCTCCATTCTGTGTTTTTCTCTGTAGGTACACTGTCTGAGTGAAAAAAAAAAAAAGGGCAAAGAGTAGGTCTTTATCTTGGAATATTAAATTAGAGGAAATAAGCCAGACTCCTTTCTTTATTTATTATTGTCTTCATTTATGGGCCTCTAATGAGGGCTCTTGCTGATCAACCATGCTTATTACCCATCAGTGCCTCATTAAACACAATGAGCAAGGATGGCTCTCCCCTGCCAATGAACTGGTTCCTTAATTTCCCTCATGGACACAATATTATAACACACTTACACGCTCTCTCGCTGTCCCGGATATATTTTATAATTGTATTGACATCTGCCCCATGGAGCAAAGGACACAGTTGCAAGTTAAAGCTTCACTATTCCCCAATCTGTCCTCTCTTTTTTCCCTTGGCAGATTAGAAAAGAAAAAGAAAAAGGAAATTAGAAAGATCCTTCCAGTATTATTTTAAATGGACACATTTTGGCTTGCTCTTTCTATTCCTGTAGATTTAGAAAGCAAGCTCCTGTTGAGTTAATGTGTTTTTAACTGTGTGTAAGGTCTGCCCGCTACCTTGTTCTACGTGTTTCGCCACCTCCCCGGTCATTACATCCTTCCTAATATTCCTGAAATGGCCATAAATGGCCACCTGATTGAAGTTCGTCTTGTAAAAGAGAGGGGCGCATGCAGTAACAGCAGCTGAATTATTCAACTGGCTCGTAGACGGGTAATAAATTGCTGATGTTTTTATTGGTGTCTCAGCTAAGTATTATTTAACCTTGCTTTAAACTGCTTACTTCCATGCTGAGTGCCTTTTAACTCCCATCTATTTCCCCATGCCTTTCAAATATTGATGGTGAATATTGGAGGGTTGACTGAGTGCCAGCATGGGACCCCTGGTTCTGGCTCCCGGAGCAGTCTTCCAGACGCACACTCAAAAACACACTCAGAGTGAGAGCGAAGGAGTGCCAGAATGCGGCACTTAGTGTTCCCTCAGTCTCTTAAAGTTTGGGTGTGCAATGATTCATGATCTGTCGATTCTCAAACGTGAATATGAGAGTAGTAAACACACGTCGGGTTTTTGAAGGATTTTAAAAGCACTTATTGTTTAGCCCACGGACTAATAGATTCCCGTGAAGCTCGATGAGCTGTGATACGACTGCTCAGACGGAGCGGGAGTTTTCTGAAGTTATAGCGAAAATGTGTCTTTTTATATAAAGGGATTTTTTTTCTTTTAGTGCGTGTTGAGCTGTGGTTGACTGAAACCTTGCTGTTTATCTTCAGTCTAGCATGAGTATTTCTTAGTTGGTATTTTTCAGTTTTAAATTTCAAGCGCGCTACTTACACTGGATTGCTGTGAAGCTTTTTAGTCATACCTTCTGCTCCTCTCAACATAGATTTAGGGGCTTATGCCACCCCGGCCTGGTATGGAAATAGCACGGGGAGGGATTGCTGTCTATTCCTGACAGTAATAGATGTGTGAATGTGCTAATATCTTCTGGGGTTTAACTGATCAGCCTCATGTTTAGTATGTGGTTTCTCCTTGCCTTTTCCCTCTGACCCACTTGGTGTCTGTCTGTCTCCCTGTCAACTTGCAGCAGCAGCAGCTTCAAGCACAGCACCTCTCCCATGCTGCTCACGGGCCCCCGGTCCAGCTGCCGCCTCACCCCTCGGGCCTGCAGCCTCCAGGCATCCCCCCTGTGACGGGCTCTGGATCGGGCCTGCTGGCTCTCGGCGCTCTGGGCAGCCAGGCGCACCTCCCCGTGAAAGATGAGAAGAATCACCACGATCTTGAGCACAGAGGTGAGGAGTTACTGTCCTTCTCATCGCCGTCCAACTGGCCATAAGCTGTCGGGCCAATTTATGTATATGGGAGAATTGAAATGTATATTAATTTTAAGGCTATTCAAAAGCTGTTAAACAGACAGAAACCAATTTAGTGTGGAGTGCTTCTCACTCTCTGGAGCTGAATCGTAGGGCCCTTAGGTGAGGAGCACATCCTGTCTGTTCACATTCTGTCTGGGTAATGAGCTGGTACATTCCCAGCCCATGACTGCATAAGCTATTCAACAGCTCCAATACACGGCGATAAGAGGGGCCTTGTGCCCTGCAGTTGATTCTCACACATTCAGCCAGAAGCATCTGTTATGATGTGCTAACTGACTTGTTTTTCTCTTTGCTCCACTCGGTTTCATCACTACCTCGACCAACATCGGGATTTCTGTGGTGCAGAGAACGCGGTGAGTGTCATAACCTCGGCGGTGTTTGTTTCATGCGGTGATGTAATTTTATTGTATCTTTCATCTCCTCGGCAAATGTCAAGTCGAGATTCTTGATAACCACTCACTGTCATTGATTTCATGCACTGTTGTAATCTGCTTCAATAAAATGATTAATAGAAAATGAGGTTTGGAATATAAATCCTGCACATTTAATCCTGAGGAGAAATGACTGGTATCATGCTGGAGAGATTAGAAGCCTTGTAATTTCATCACAATTAAAGAAGGACTTGGACTTCCCCTTCTTAAAGGATTTATTTGATCCCTTCTACTGTCTCCCTTGTTTACCAGCTCACTCTTTATTCTTCTCTGGCATGTGATGAATATTTATGAACGCAAATGGAGAGTTATTTTCTTTTCTTCTCTTCCACCCCGTCTGACTGGACCTGCTAAAGCGTTTTATTTGAAATTCTGCGATCGCTGATGGCTTGTGATGGGCCTGCGAGATTGTGTTTCTGTAGGCTGGGTCGGCTGAATGGGTGCAGTCATGTCTGAAGAAATGCAACTCCTGGGGCGATTAGCAGGCCTGTTTTGTTTCTGCGCTCTCGTCCCAGGTCATCTGATAGTAGAGTGGTGACTTTGGTTAATGAGTCACGCTAAGCATCTCTTTAAAGGTCAGCCATTATGCAGACAGAGGCCCTTTGCCCAGACTGCTAGTCCATCAGCCATTGTTCGCTTCTCCGGGTTGCCGCTGACTTAGTCCATGTTGTTGCTTTGGTCCGTGGCTGAGGGACAGAGGGAATCGGGAGAACTTGGCAGTTCGCAGGCAAATGGCAAACTCCTGTGAAAGCTGCTGGACACCTGCCTAGTGCTTCCCATTCTGCTGGCGTTTGGAGTGAGCTGTCCCAGCTTGTGTGGGCAGGCTCCATGAAGAAGCACCAGCCAGTCCCACGCTGCCATGCCCACTGGCAGGATATAGATCCTCTTTCTTTATCGGAGCTCAAAGCCTGAGCTGACTTGGTGCCCAAGCGAGCTACGGCAATCAATGCCCAGTGCCCACAACATATAGTTTCTCTCTCACTTGCTTTTTCTCCCTCTCCTCCCTTCTCTCTCTCTCTCTCTCTCTCTCTCTCTCTCTCTCTCTCTCTCTCTCTCTCTCACGCTTAGCCTGACTGACTCTGGAGAAAAGGCTCTCTGTTCAGCCACAACACACAGCTCATGTCCCTGTGAGGCTGTTTGTTGTCCAGTTATGAGGAGGAGGGAGCCCGGCTCAGAAAACAAGCCCTCCTCCATTCAGTTCAGATAACAGCCCATTCTGTTGTGTGGCCAGGGACAGGATTGTGTGTGCGATTGGGCTTGGCTGGTGTCAGGGTACTGTTTGGAGCTGGCCTACAGCTGCATTTTAAGAGTCTGCGGTAGCCATCTTTGTGCGAATAAAGCATTTTTAGTGTTTGGATTGGCACGGCGTGTTTTCTGTGAATTTGTAATGGGTGAATGAGTGGCTGCTGCTCATTTTTATGAAGGCAGATAAAATGCTAATAAAGGCTGTTTGGCTTGCTCTCTGCAGAACAACTCCATATCGCCATCGGAAAGTTTACGCACAGCCAGTGAGAAGCATCGCAGCTCATCCGACTACAGCTTGGACTCCAAGAAGCGTAAAGTGGAGGAGAAGGACAGCATGAGTAGATATGTAAGTCAATAAACACGTTCATCACCACAGGGGGAAAGAGGCCTTCTTGCTGAAAGTGTGACTAAAATTTTATTTAATTCCTGACAAGCAGCTTGGGTTTTTGTCACTTGTTTCAGTCACCGTGCTACATCATTCCTGAAAAAACCCAAACACTGAGATTTTAAATCAGGTTATGTACAGGACAGTGTTTGGCAGTGATGTCCTGGCGTCGCTGCTGGTTGTCTGGCAACCTGATGGCGACAACAAGACTCCAGTTAGTTACTGGTCCTGGCTTCACCCTCATCCAACTCTCAGCGAGAAGGCAAATGAGCTTATTTCCCAAAGTGCCTTCATGGTCTGTGGCCCCCGTCCTTCTGTGGTCAGAGGTGTGTTCCTAACACATCTGACTGATATCCTGATCGTCTTTGCAGGATAGCGACGGGGAGAAAAGCGACGACCTGGTGGTAGACGTATCTAATGAGGTGAGCAGTGCGGCGTGTAATAGTAAATGGAATATGGATGGGAACTGAGACGAGGCTCTTACTTAAACATGAAAATCTATTGCTGTTCCTGTAGGATCCCGCCACTCCACGAGCGAGCCCGGCGCACTCCCCACCTGAAAATGGCATCGATAAACCCCGCCCACCAAAGAAAGACACGCCGAACAGCCCGGCGTCAGTGGCGTCCTCTGGAAGCACCCCGTCGTCTAAGGCCAAGGAGATCAGTCATGTAAGGAGCCAGGAGAGCTGTGGACAATCTAGGACAGAAAGGGTTTTAAATGAGAATTGCAGAGAGAGCGTAGGGATGTGTGCAAATAGATCTAGGACGTTTTTCGCAGTGGATTAGGAATGGCTGTCTGTGCTTTAAGTGCATGACTAAACGTCAGGGATAATATTGTCCCGCATCAGGATCAGTCAGGTCTTCTCTGTTAATAGCTCAATGTATTTAACTATTCCAGGATTTTTCTCTCTGCCTCACTAAAAGATTAAAGCCAGAGCAGTAAGGGGATAAAAACGTCCCCATCTCTATTGTGACCATAATAGGTTTTAGAATAAATAGCAGTTTATGGCTCCGCAGGACTATGAGGGTTGTCAGAATTAGATTGGATTAAGTTCAGTTTGCTCTCAAATTGTCAGTCTGCACAGCGCCTGGTTTCCGGGATTGTGAATGTGCTTGCTCTCTCGTTCCCTTGACAGAATGACAAATCCTCCACGCCTGGTCTCAAATCCAACACCCCCACCCCCCGCAACGATGCCCCCACCCCTGGCACCAGCTCCACTCCTGGGCTCAGACCCATCCTGGGCAAAACACCAGGCATTGAGGCTCTTGGTTGGTACCATTCTTTTTTTTCCTCTCTAGAAAGTGAGATAATCTTTGTCATTTCTTTCTCAGTATGCTGTTATGTCCCTCACTGATGCCCATCTTCTGTCTTTTCCTGTAGCAGCCCCAGCTTTGAGGACCCCTCTGTCCATCGCAGGCTCTTATCCCACCCCCTTTGCCATGATGGGCCATCATGAAATGAACGGAGGCCTGACCAGTCCGGGAGTGTACGCAGGTCTGCACATCTCCCCACAGATGAGCGCGGCAGCCGCTGCAGCGTACGGGCGCTCCCCCATGGTAATCACCTTTCCTGCATTTATGTTCACCAGATATTTGTGTTGACAAATCTACTGATGTTTCTCCTTGTTATTCTTCAGGGGTTTGACCCACACACCCACATGAGAGCGCCGGGCCTTCCAGCCAGCCTCACGTCCATTTCTGGTGGAAAACCGTACGTGTCGCGCACAAAAATGTGAAACTCATACATTCTGCAGCGATTTCAAACCCTAACACGAGTGTGGTTTATCTTTCAGAGCATACTCCTTCCATGTCAGCGCTGATGGCCAGATGCAGCCCGTGCCATTCCCACCTGATGCCCTAATTGGCCCCGGTATCCCTCGCCACGCCCGGCAGATCAACACGCTGAGCCACGGCGAGGTGGTGTGTGCTGTAACCATTAGCAACCCTACGCGTCATGTCTATACCGGAGGCAAAGGCTGTGTCAAAATCTGGGACATCAGCCAACCTGGCAGCAAGAGCCCAGTTTCCCAACTGGACTGTCTGGTGAGATATTCTGTTGATACGCATGTCAGTCATCAGCAACTTTTACGCTTACTCAGTATTGTGCAGTGGCTTTTAAAAGCTATGAGCTGTTTATACACACCCTGATTCCATCAACAATTGGATAATCCTTGGTTCTACAGGTACATGTGGGCCACGTCCCATCTGACAGTTTGACAGTGAGAGCATTGCTACTTAAACAGGCTGATGTTTTTGTTCAATATCTACATAAAAATTGTGAGTTCTGCCCTGGTTTGTGGAGGGATGATAGAGGCTTTTGGGAAAAGGCTGCTTCTCAATCTGTTGTGCTTTAGTGACAACAGGACGAGTAGGACAAACATTACTAAACACTGATAGTTCACGGCTCAAGAATTGAACATCGTCAAAAATAACGTACAAACGCAACAAGCTGAAAACGTGTTTACTCTGTCCAGAATAGGTTTGAGACCCTTTGCTTGATTTATTGTGTTGAGATTTTCATCATGTTTTCCCTGAAATTGTTCCCAGGCCTTCTTCTTTCTCCCACTGCCTTGAACATTTATTGATTCACTTTGTCCTCTGTGCAACAGAACAGGGATAACTACATCCGCTCCTGTAAGCTGCTGCCTGATGGCCGCACATTGATTGTTGGAGGCGAGGCCAGCACATTGACCATCTGGGATCTGGCCTCTCAGACACCGCGCATCAAGGCTGAGCTCACCTCCTCGGCCCCGGCGTGTTACGCCTTGGCCATCAGCCCCGACGCCAAAGTCTGCTTCTCCTGCTGCAGCGACGGGAACATTGCCGTTTGGGACCTTCACAACCAGACTCTCGTTAGGTGGGAAGAAAAAAAATAAAAACGTATTCACTGTGTGGGTTTTGGCCTCACAACAGAAAGAGGAGGTCAATAAATGTTTGTCTTCTTGCTTTGATTGCAGGCAGTTCCAGGGACATACGGACGGGGCTAGCTGTATCGACATATCCCACGATGGCACTAAGTTGTGGACAGGCGGTCTTGATAACACTGTTCGCTCCTGGGATCTGAGAGAAGGCCGACAGCTGCAGCAGCATGACTTCACTTCACAGGTACAGCACTGTGCCACGGAAAAGACCAGTAAACACTCCCAGACTTAATGTGAGGGCTGTTTTACCTTTTAGCCCCAGAACTGTAAGTAACTGCCTTTGTTTCCCCATCTCAAGATCTTCTCTTTGGGCTACTGTCCGACCGGAGAGTGGCTCGCTGTGGGTATGGAGAGCAGCAACGTGGAGGTTCTTCACCATTCAAAGCCGGACAAGTATCAGCTCCACCTGCATGAAAGCTGTGTCCTCTCCCTCAAGTTTGCCTACTGTGGTAAGAATAAACTCACGTACAAAGAGTGGGAAATAGTAATGCTGGCTGAGTTGAACTGTGAGAGGAGGTTAGCCCCTTTTATTAATGCTAAAGTTAAATTGTCCTTTTTACAGTCTAAATGCTTATTGAGCTGTAAAGATTAAGGCTGTTACAACTTCTATTTGTAGCTAGTTCTCATACCACTGCTCGGTCCAAGGTGATCTGATGGCACTGCTGTTTTCTTTGCAGGTAAATGGTTCGTAAGCACTGGGAAGGACAATCTGTTGAATGCTTGGAGGACTCCTTATGGCGCCAGCATATTCCAGGTATGCAGATCAATACGCTCCGTCTGCAGAATGCACAGTTGTCTGCGAGAGGAAGGGCACTGCGACCGCTGTCTGACAGGACTATCCTATCAGTGAAAACTGAACCTGAATTATTGACCTGACGAAGAAAGTCTTTTTTCGAGGGCCGCCGGCCCGGGATGTGATGTCTCTGCCATCTAATCTTACCCTGTAGTCAGCTAATCTTTCCCACTTAACTTCAAATGTGATTGAGTTTTTTTTTTTTTTTTTTTAAGTGCTCTAAAATCTCCATTCATTCATTTATTTATTTGTTCTCTTCTGTTTCTTCACAGTCCAAGGAGTCTTCATCTGTCCTGAGCTGTGACATCTCTACAGACGACAAGTACATCGTGACGGGCTCTGGTGACAAGAAGGCCACTGTATATGAAGTCATCTATTAGGACGGACTGCTCGGGAACATTGGACTCCTTCCTCCATCTACCTTCCCTCACACAGACAGCATGGATGTTGCCTGCAGCCCCGAGGTGGACCGGCAGGACGTTTGGCAGAGCCAGACGCCAGACTGCTGCGCATAGCGGCGCTGCTGCTGAGGCCCGGGATGCTGTGTCCTTCGGTTCTGCCCTTCCTCACTCATACAACTAACACTTGTACAGCGAGTGCAGTTTCCCCAAGGCACTAAGAAGAAAATAATGTCTTGCTGTTTTTTTTTTTTTTGTTTTTTTTTTTCTGTTTGTTGGATATTTCTTTTTTATTCGTCCTTTTTAATGTGGAGATAAAGTTCCATGACACAACTAGAAGCCGCGCTTCACTCTGGAGCTTCTCCTTGGAGGTCCTGTGAAAAGTGTACATAATGGAGTAATAAAAGGCCTTTTATAGATTTATATTTTGGTGTCCAGTTACGCTTGTGATGGTTCTTTCTTGTTCTCTCCGTGATTTTTCTGTCCCCTTTGGGGATGGAAATTAGATTAGGACTTTGTAAGAGGATATTCTATTTCAGTTTTCTCCCCTTGGCTTTTTTTTCATGTTCATTGTCCAGAATGACCTTTTCGGAAATCTAATTTGGATTTTTTTTTTTTTTCCCTCCCCGACAACTGCTTTTTTTTTTTCTTCGCTGTTTGCAGTAACAGATGTTTGTCACACGGATTTGAGCAGTGGCGAATTCTGGAAGAAGCCCTTTTTAAAAGAAACAAAACAAAACCTTGGCGGATGGAGAAAAATCAAGGATTTTTTTTTTTTTTTTATTGCGTACATCGTCTGGCCCCGGTCACCTGAAATTCAACTCTGAAATGAAGACGTATCGCTGAACACTGGCTGATTTCTACAACATCAAAAAGGATAACTATCAACTGGAGGACTAATGGGTTTTACCGAGAAGCAGCTGCGTCTTGAGCTCAGTCTGTTGACTCAACTGTTGATGAAAATTCGTTTCTCCGCTCTGCAAAGTTTAGTCATCAAGCCTGCAAGTGTTCATCAATTATTGCCTCTCTTGTTTGATGGCCTGTGACTGATTTTCCAAGACTTACATGGTTACTCACGGAGGTGGCAGGCAAAGGCCATTACCGCATTTGACATTTTGAGTATACTGTTTGCTTTCCTCGGTATTTCATAATATTCCACTACAATCTCTCTCAGACAGGAATGGTCTCGGCTTAAAACACGAATTCGACTGTGTAGCATCCACGCGTCATCAACCCATAAAGACTGTACAGTTGGCAGTTGTTGATAAATCAATAAACTGTTTTTATATAAAAAAAAATAATCATTGAATTATTCTGTGTTTAGGTTATATGAACAGATCAGCGAGTTGATACTGAATGATTCCTTGCTTTTCGCTGAAGTCGAAGGGAGTTGCTGCGCTCACTGCACCGTGCAGTCGCCCAACACATAATATAACTGTGTTGTTCTTACACTTAAGTTTTTGTTATTGAATAAACAGTGTGTGGCATGCTAATTGGTGAGCTTTAAATGGCCTTATGGTTACTGCTTTAACAGAGCAAGGTCCCCTGTGATCTCCTCGCTGTGCAGAGCTGGTTAACTGGTTGCCGTTTGTATGTGTTTATTGGCTGGGTAACTCAAAAACTAGCTGCAAGTCAGCAATTAATTATTTTCTAACATGTCGGCCAATTCATTCAGGTGTGGCAGCGCTCATTTCGAATGCAATTAAAAATGAAAAAAAAATGCGTTGGGTCAAAAGTAGATAAAGGAGTATAAACCTGCTTTTGAGTGCACCATTAGAGGAGCCAGTGGCATCACGTGCATTGATGCTGATTGCCATTTTGCTGTATTTTCCTCGTCTAAAACCCAGAAATGTGTCCTTTCTGTCCCTATTGCCCCGTATGTTCGTGGTGAGGTTTCCCATTTGCTCGCGTCTGCATCTGAGTGGCGTACAACCCGATTCACGGGCTCCTCCTGACAGTAAATGGAAGCACAGCGGCAAATGGCTGTAAATGCATTCAGATAGGAGCTGACAAGTGTCTCGGGAGAACCACAGACATGAGAGGAAGACATTCTGGGTGCTGTTAGAGTGGCTGTGAGGGACCCCTGGCATTGGCTGCAGCTCAGAAAATTACTGCGCTTGCATTAATATTTGAGAGCTGAACTTAGTGCGGCTTTCAAAGTCACCGCTCGCTGTAGCAACTGAGGTCACTGTCAGAAACCAGCCTTTATATGTTTGCATCCGCGTTTGTGGCATCTGAAACCACGCAGCCGTCTCCGGGCGATACAATCAGGCTGGGGTTTTATGCAGCGGCACTTCAAAAATATGACGCAAACACTGCTCTTGAGGCCTCTGGAGTGGTCTTTTGGTGGCTGAATACTTTTGGCCAGGATGAGGTGAATGGCCCAGTCCTTCCACTCCAGATCAGCGCTCTTCTAGGACTCTGTGCTTGAAGCTGTGAGCTCTTCATATGGCTGCCTCTTCAGAGATGTTGTTGTTAGATTATAAAAGCGGGGCCGGATGCTTTCAGCATGGAGCCAGCCGCCATGCTCCGCTCTCACGGGCTCATTTGTTAAAGGCTATAGTCTTTCTTTTCCCACATTGCTGAAGTGTGTACTTCCTGTGTGTGCATTTGTAGCTTCAGCTCCTTGCTCAAGTACGAATTTCTTCCTCACTTAATCAAATAGTGGCATATCTGCAGATGAAAGGTTGTACCTCTGAGTGCCTATTGCTGGACATGGAGGGGCTCATTGTCTCGCCTTCCGCCGATCTACCTCTCAATGCAGGGCTTTCAGCAGGTTCTCATGCTGCCCTGGACTATTTAGAGAAGGGCAGCAGTGCAGACTTAAAAACTGGAGTGGCCTAAGTGTTTTACAGCAGCTCTAAACAGGAGAACATAGGCCAATCCCCTACTCCTGCTCGGACTGTTAAAGCCAAGATTCAAAGACCATACAGAAAATCAAAGTGGGGGTCTGCATGCCAATATGAAGACTGTGTGAAGGTTTTTTTTTTTTTTTTTTTCTTCCCCTTTTCATTTTAGTTTTAGCTTCCAGGCACTCCCAGAATTCTGTCTGATTCTTTGGCCGGCATTTGTTTTCTGCCCTCCACCATCCATCACACAGAGAATCAGGATTTTTCCTGTTTTCTTTTTCTTTTTTTTTTAACAGAGAGGGACTGGCACCGTGCTGAAATGCAGAATAATAATCCCCTAATCACCTGAGTATTGCCAGTCCTAGGTTTTATCTGCAATGGATGTGAAAGCCCCCGGTGCCTAGTGATTACAGCATTTGATCTGGGTAATAATGTCTTCACTGTTGCCCTGCCTAGGGCCCGAAGGCAGCACAGCTCTAATCCACAGTGCATTCTAGTGGAATCGCATTACACAAAGACCACCAGGGTTCTCCTCTAGAGGGGAGGCATGGAGGGTGTGGGTGGGGGGTGGGGGGGTTAAAGGAGGAGGTTGTCATGGAAACAAGCTTCTCTCTCTCTCTCTCTCTCTCTTTCCCTCTCTCTCATGCACACATACTCACACAATGCACACACACACTCTCTCGGGATAGATAAGCAAAGGACAGGTTCTATGTTTACTTTCCACGGACCCTCCAATCCCTGAGCAGGCTGAGCCCTGATAACACGAGGCCTGTACAGCCACCGACCACTGACAGCAGATAAGCACTCCAGCAGAGCAGAGCAGTCATCACCCTCCAACCAGGATGAACGAACCTGGGAGACCCGGATTCATTTGGATTAGGCTGGATTGCTGCTGCCGCCGCCGCTGCCGCCGCCGCTACTTTCACTGCTGCCGCCGCTGTGTTCAGACTACTGATGTTTGCCGCACCTTCGACACGAGAACTTGAGCTTGCACTTCACCCTGTGGGGTCCCGGGGTTTAGCTATGGGCCGCAGAAGTGGTGCGGACGCTATTTTAGATATTGAGGTCAAGGGGCCGTCGGACCGGGCAGGTCTGTGTCACCGCAGCTCGGAGGGCCGTGAACCCAGAAAAAACAAATTCCTCCTGATGTGTCCTGAGGAGAGAAACCACACACACACACACCATCAGCATGCTCTTTCACCACGCTCCAGTTCTGATTGGCTGTTTTCCACCGGAAGGTTGGACATCTATCAGAACATGCCTTTGTATTTGTTCCAAGTATCTATTAAATTCCTGTAATTCAGTTCAGGGAGTAATTAGATTTGTTGGGATACTAATGCCCTGAGAAGTAGCCAGCACGCTCTTTGATATGGAGATCAAGACAACTACAAGTACTTCTTTATTATGGGTATTATGCTAACATGCTAATTATTTTTCCACACACATTCCTGATTAAAGCACAGCTGGAGGTATATAAGCAACACGACTAATTACAAAGGAAATAGTAGTATTGAGCTAAAGTGGTGTGAGAGAGAAAGATTTCCCTTTGGCCCCTTCTGTCTGTGTTTACTTGGAGTCTTTTTTTTTTTTTTTTTTTAACAAGGCTGATTAACAGTTTGACCACACACTCAATAAGAATGAAAGGCTGTGTACTGAATATTTGATAGTATTTCTATTAATGGAACAAATTCTGCATGAAACAGCCAAGAAGCTTCTTTTTCAAGTTATCCTTTCTTCTGGCTTGACTGATGTTCATTGATGGAAACTAGTGCGTATTTATGTAAAGTTAAACAGACGATTCTCCATCATAAACTAATATAAAGATTGCACTCACACCTCAGAATTGCACAAGGATATGTTAAAGTGCTAGTAGAATAAAAAAAATAAATAAAATAAAATGAAAATTCCTAGTTGGAGGTCCTACAAGTCGAAAAGCTCTTGACCTTAACCCAGGATGCACATTTGAGTTTACCAGCAAGAGACATGAAACAAGCAACATGATTTAAACTGTGTCATCTGAGCACATTATGATGGAAATAACTAATTTAAGATAGAATATGTCGACAGCTGTACAAATATGGTTTTGATTTGTGACTTCTTTTATATTAAAAGGTCTGAAAATGACCTCTTAAACAATCTGTAAAAAGTCACATTTGTTGATATTTTCCATTTGTGTTTTGTGAGTGTCCTAGAAAAGTAAAAAAAATTATATATATATATATATATATATATATATATACATATATATATATATATATATATATATATATATATATATATATATATATATATAATTTCTGATGATGTATTTATTAATAAAATCCAATCATATGCACTAAATACAACAATATCAATGGCATCTAGTCTGGCATGTTTCACCAGACGTCAGCTACATCCTGTTCTGGATGTTGCCACAATGTTTTATTTGTATTTCTGGAAAATACAAATCATACACTTCATGAATAGAGAACTGCTCTGTGCATGTTTCTTTCAGTTGTTTCTTTTGACGTTGATTTTATTCCTACCGTGAAATGTTGTCACCACTGGCATTTGTATTAGCCCAGCTACATGACATCCGGCTAACCACATTCACTCCACTGAGACAGAGAGGGAGAAAGAAAATGCAACCGAACTTTGAAGCCTGCAGAGGTTGACTGTTTAATATCTGATGAAGTGGTTTTGTGAATGATGTGTGGTAAAAGCCTTCAGACGCATTTTAAAATAAATCTGAAGAGCAGAAAATATCCAGGCTCATGTCAAACAACAATCACATCAGATTACCTCAGCCTGCACTTCCAAAACATGTTGGAACTCAGTAGATCTTTGAACGTCACCGCAAGTCCAAGAATCATCATTCAACATCCCGGCCGGGCTTTATAAGTGTATCCCTTGAAGGGAATTTGCTACAAAAAGCTTTACTTTATGTTTACGGGAAATGTCTATTAAAGATTTTGACTTAAAAGAGTTTCAACCATGCGTTGGCTCATATTGGAGATGGCAGCTTTGTAGTTTATGTTTATGTAGATTTGTGGAATTAACTTGTTAGAAGCTTGTTGTTTTCATGTTAATGTTACCAACTGGAAAATGGGGCTGTCCTAACAGCATGTTTTTGAGCTACGAGCTCGATGAATGAATCAATTCATACAAACATATTTTATTTCCAACTATGATCTTGGCATCGATATTAAAAACATATAATACTGTCTCTAATGTCCCATCCAATTCTTCTTCCACATAGCGTGAACTGGAAGAATTGCAAATTGGGAAGGTCCCATTTATGAGTTTTTATCTAGGAAACACCAATAAGGACGAGGAAATTAAGCTGGCAGGTACAATACATTTAATGTACATTCACTGTACAGCTATCACTTTGTTTTCTGCTGTTAAGATACACAATAGTCACTGTAACTGTTGCTATATGTGATGCACAAATAAAGGTAATATGAAATATCTTTATTTCTGGATTCAGGTGCATTGTTTCCCAATTGGCCTCAGACTTTTCTCACTCTCATTAAACGTGTAGGATATTTTAAATTTTTGGCCATTATTTGAAAGCAGTGAAATCACTAGCTGTGTTTCGGTTTCATAGTCTCTTAGGCAACAGCGGACCTTTTGCTTCTCACGTAGTGACTGCTCTCTTGTCAGGCTGGCTGTAGTGCACTATAGTCATCACGGCAAGAGGTGCAGAGAGCGGCCTGCACTCTAAAAGGCATATACTTTGATCACAAGATTGCCCACCATTGTCTCTCGGCTTTTTTGGAAAGCTCTCACACGTTCAAGTGGCGAAGTGGCTGCAGGATGTCTGTGTTGGAGAGCTAACCCCTGCCCAAATAATACAAGTGTTACTCACAGTATGACAAAGTGATGCGCCTTCTGTTATACGGACGGTCGCAACAGCTGGGCCCCGGAAATGAGAAAAAATTCATCTGGAGCAGAGGTTTTTCAAAGAACTAGAATGTTCATATTTTTTATGTTTTAATTTCAGAAAAGTCTCGTGTTTACGCTGCAACGTTACGAAAATGATGTCCGTCCAAAAAGGCAGCAGCAGAAATACTGAAAACGGTGGAGTTAGTGAAAGTTCCACTTGGGGAGCCATTTCCAAAAAGTTGCATTTTCAGTGACTCCAATTAACATTGTCGTGTAAACAGACGCCCAAAACGCATTTTCACTCATAATCGTTGCCGTGCAAAAAGGCTCTCAGTCTTCATAACGGAAGTTTTGCACAGAGGCTCAGGGTACTATTTTTACTGTTCTCAATCAGTCTCACAATAAATCACATTCTAAAATTTGTGTTTTAATAAAAAGCATAATAAATGTGCCCTCCACTTGGTTCGTCTAATTAATTTGAAACAAACCCAAACAAAACTCAAGGGGAGGAAAAAAATGCTCTTTCATAGAATACTTGCTTGTTTGCTTATTCAGAGTTGTATTCTATTCTATTCTGATGCATCCACTATGCTCTTTATTTTTATTTTCTAACTTATTCTGACTTTCTTAGGTTGGAAATTAATCCACTGGCAGGCTTGTATAAACGATACAGCTCTGCTGGGTATTACCTTAGCAGAATAGATTTATATAAGCCTGCAGTGACGCCTGCGAGTCACATGACACATGAGATTCACATGATGAAATAGTTAAGGAAACTGAATTTTCTTCCCCCTGCTTCCGGTCTGAGGTGTTTTTCTTTTCTTTTTTCTTTTTTCCCGGGTAAAACACTTTATTTTTATTCCTGTTTGGTTCATTGAAGCATCTGTCATTTGCAGTGCTCCCACTGTGCCTGACAAAAGCAGAGCCATGTTAGATTGAAAAGACAGAGGGGCAATCTTTCAAATGGATCTCTTTTTGAAAATATATTATGACATAATCATGTTTTCTCCCTAAAAGCCCAGGGGAGGCCTGTCTGTCAGATTGCAGTCCTCTCTTGGCTGCCTGGCCTGAACAGAAACAGCAGTTGTGTGTTAATAGAACCCAGAGGCACTCTGAAACCTTACCCATTCTGCTTTACGCTCTCAGCCAGGAGATTAAAGTCAGGGAAACATTACAGGAGGCTGGATAATTGCCCCTGTGTCTCCAGCAGACAAAAGGCAACGCTCCGGCAATTCCCTCGGTAAATTGTCAAGAGAGGCTCAAGGATCCTTCAAGGCTGCAGCAAATTGTACAGTGCTGTCTAACAAACTACCAATCTCTGGATATTATGAGGCTTCCATATATCCTTGGCCATAATGACAGCTTGCACCGCTGTAATGGAGTGCAGGCACAAGATAGCTTTTGTGAGCATACTTCCAATAGAAAAATTACTACCTTGGTTCCCTGTCTGTGCCTTTCATTTTTTTCTTTTGTTCCCATTTGTATTTTGATTTATTCCGCTATCATTTTTTATTTTCGTTTTCATTCAGAGCTGAGTGCCAGCTACTGCCACCAACAGATGATTGCAACCTTTACTCCTGAGGGCCACTTGATCCCCTGACAGGAAAAAAAAAAAAAAATCTGCAAGCAGTTAATGAGTTGCCATCCATGCCTGGTGTTAAGGGTGTCTGCAAATTAACAGAGGCTTTTGTCTCGCCTCTCCTTCGCTCGTTCAGCCTGTTCTCTTGCCGCCACTTTCTCTCCTGATTCTTGTGCCCCCTCCCCTCCGTCCCCCACCGCCGCCGCCGCCGCCGCCCCCCATCACGCCCTTCCTCCTGCTCTTCAATTTTCTCCCCCTACCTGCCCGCTTCATGCTCCAGTAGCTCCGTGGCGGGAGAAGCTCTGTCTGGCTCTGGCTCCGAGCGGCGCTCATTGTCAGCAGCGGTTCATGTTTAGAATTAGCCATTTAATGAGAACAAAGGAAATTAATTGGTGGTTTAAGCCTAATGAGACGTCTGTGAAATTAACAGGCCTCATCAATGGAAACAAATAAAAATCCTTCAGCTTGTTGTTGGGGAGCATTATTCTGACAAAGCTTTTGACACAATGATGAATAGCAGGTCAGGAGAGACCATCTGTGCTTTTTTAAACCCCCTGCAGGAGGGGGATGGAATGTGGGCCGGCTCGGAGAGGAGGTGATAAAAGAGGGAGCAAGGCAAAAAAAAAAAAAAAAAAAAGGGTGGGGGGGCAGTAGGAGAGAAATGGAGGAAAAAAGCTGAGGGGAAAAAAAACAAATTCAGCCAGCTTTATTCATCGCCTTTTAGCACGATACCGCTGTCTAACCATGGTTACAAAGGAAATAAAAAACATGGGTATTAGCATGTGAAAGGCACTGGGTCTCTGACTATGCGTCCAGAAAGCCAAAGAGCTCTGATTTCGAGGGATATTTAACCTCCATTCAGACGGCAACAAAGGCCTGGCTGTCGCGCTGAGAGCAGTGGTTCAGCCTGATTGGGGCTCGGCGGGGGGAGGGGAGGGAGGAGAGGAGGGGACAGGCAGGATCACAGACCTCATTTGTTCCCCCTCTTTACTTTAGCCTGTCTCTATTCCCACTGAAGAGCAGCATTTCCTCTACGCCCCCCCTCCCCACCTCCCTCCCACCTCCTCCTCCTCCTCCTCCTCTCTCAAAGTTGTAAATGTATGACCTGAGGAATAAATTGGATGGGAAGGAAGCGAGGAGGCAGCACAGCGAGCAGTAATACATCTCTATCATGTTCGGTGACCTTTATTTACCGTGCGCTGAGCAACATTGTTACCCGTGTTATGTGTCTGCCGGGCTTCCTCTTCTTTTTTTTTTTTTTTTTTTTTTAATGGCTCCGTATGGTGGAAGTTGCGGACGTGATGGAGGCGGTTATCTGCATGTCTGCGGCCCCCAGACCCTCGCCTCCCCCAGCCACCCAGCGTCACGGCCGGTCCGGCCCTGGCGTGTTTGTGTATCATGGAGAAACTGTTTGCTTTCCTGCGCTGATCAAATAAACAGGCCGTGTCTTTCGGGGGCAGGAGGTTGGAGGAGTGGTGTTGTTTAGCTCTCTGGGTGAAGATAAGGAATTGTTTGATGGGGTAGAGAAAAACGAGAGCGATTTAGGTCAGCTAATCTGATTTACACAGAGATGGTCTGGCCATTGCAGGGAGCAGTAATTACATAGAGGGATTAGAACCCCCACCCCTCACCCCCACCCCACCCCACCCCACACACACACACACACACACACAGCTCCCAACCTACAGAGAGGAGAGAGGGGTGGAGGCTTAAAGGCCTGAGAACTGCTCGAGTATGCTGGTGCAACAACAACAGCTTGAGCAGTCCTCGGCGCAGATTAAAAATGGCTGAGATTGTGTTCAAAACAAAAGGGGCATCCGGCCAAACTAGCGCTACTTAGCTTGTTTACACGCATTTACATCTGTTGCTTTTGATCCCAAAATTATCACAAATAATATTCAGTCTGCGGCCATCACAGCTGTGTTTCCCACTGTACTGAATGATCTCAGCTTAGTTTAACCCAGGAAGGTACTCTTTCTGTTGGTAATATATGTAAAATTATAGAAAAAAGCAGTTCATTAGAGGGTTAATGATGATCTTGCAAAGGGTGAAAATGACAAATCATTAACTTTAAATTGTCAATAGAACCAACTTTCATAATCTACTTGTATATCTTTGCACTATAAGGCTATTTTCGTATTATCTTAGCTGCTTTGATCAGATTAAGCTGTATGCTGCACCTCCATCTTATGCCATCCTCTCTGATTTGATCATTTCTGGGATTGACAGTCTGTGCATGTCTAACATTTTTTTTCATCAACATGGAGCAGATATTCAGAGTCTCTCCTGTTGCCATTTGTCTGCGTATTTAAAATGCGCAGCTGAATAATTGCACTGCCAGAGCCATCACTTCATCCAGAGGAATGACTTGCACGCTTGGCTGCTGTTTCTAAAGTGTGCTTGGCTAATCCACTCATTGCTTTGTGCATTCAGTGCTGTGAACCATAGGGCACCCGCTTGGATGCCCGTGCATAAATTACTGCCATGGAACATAAAGTGCTGGGAGGATTTTCCTTAACGATCGCCAACGCTTTAAATGCTTCTGCTTCAACAGTCGATACTGCTCAGCCCATTCAATTATTCAGCGGTCCGTCCCTCATTAACAAAATCCTGACCTTGACATGTCTGCCCTATTTCTCTCCCCTGACAGACTCGGCTCTCCAAACGACTCTGTTTGCTCTGATATTGGCTGGGAAATCCATGCATATTGATAAGTTGTTTGCAGTGTAATTGAAAATGTCAGTTATGAGGCCCAAGCAGACAAAGGTCAGCACCAAGAATAAAAGCTGACAGGCTGCTGTATGTCGAGAATATATAGTGCAGGAGGGGAGGCGAGCGGGATCGTAGAATCTTATTAACTTGCAGAAATATGTGTCCTACAGGCCGCTGCATGTGGAGCTCAACGTGTATCAAAAGGACAAGCAAAAGCTACGAGAGGATGTTTTCAGCTTGAGGTTGTTACATGACTTAATTCTACATTTTGATAAGGTTTCCTGAATTGATTTGTGGCGTCTTGATTGAAATTCTAATCTGTCTCCAAAGGTCAAATTGTTCATCATTCACATCTCATGATCAGGGTAAACAGCCACGGCTCAAACACTCAATAGGACTTATGAATATGCTGGTTAAGGAGGAGTGGATTGTCCTGTGGGTGATGTTTTATCTCTGGGAAAAAAAAAAAAGAAGTGGTATCTTTGCTTTATAGTGATGTGACGTGTCAGTCAGAGGCTGCGATGCTCTGCATCACAAAGCAGCTTACAATCTGACTGTCTTAATCTGCGCCACAGGAGAGGGATCCGAGGTTAAAGTGCTCGCCACTATTTCTGCATAAACAAAGATTTGAACCTCAATCCCCATGAGCCTCCGCTGGACGACGGGCCCCCGCCCCCGCCAGACCCCGTCTTCCCCGCAGGCACAGCGGTGACTGCCTGCTGGTTCTTTAATCGATTGCTAATGGGTTCAATTCCATCGTTGAGGAGCTGCTTGGAACCTGGCCCTGAGACTGAATGAAGTGGAAATACCATTTGCAGCTTTATGAGCCGTTATACTGCAGTGAGAGACCTCTATTCGGCATGCTTCATAGCACTGCAGAGAGTTTTGCACCACTGCTTGATGGTTTTTCTTATGCCGGCTCCTACTGCTTTCGTCTCAGTGCTTCCCATTTACACCGTGGCCTAAAGCATTTACATCCACTCAATCTACAACAAAATAGCTTTGCTTTGCTGCATTTCCACGAGGTTTGATGTGTGGGGTAATTACCATAGCATATCTCTCTTGTACACATGAGGCGTCAGCATACTGTTTCCATCTTTAAGCTCCGATATTCATCAGTTTTTATCAGGAGCACTATATCCATATCGCTGTATCGCTCGGTAACTGACAGCCTTTTACCATTCATACACACACACACATACACACACACACACACACACACACACACACATACACACACTGCTTGAAGCTGGACTTCCTGTATTTTTATTATAAAGGATAAAATCACCAGCTGATGCAGGGAATAAATGATGAAATCTGCTAACAGGTGACTAATTAGAGGTTTACAATAAGTGTCATGATTTTTAACAATATGTGCAACATATTTGTTGTTTGTTATTTAAATAATTCACATAGCAGATCAATTATTGCACATTTTGTCGACAGTACCGTCAGTTTTAAAATAAAAACCTCTAACTAGTCACCTCTCAGCAGGTGCCGTCATGTATTTGATCATTTATGATCCACATGCCAGTTAGATTTATATATTTATGTATATTTGTCATGCAGTTTTATTTGTTCTGCATTGCAACATCAAATGATTAAATGCATTGTTTTGGTTTTTCAATAAAGTACTAATGTGAAAATATACTTGCATGATTAAAATCGCAGAATCATATTTTAATCCATTACTTGCTGAATTTATCTGAAATCCTCTCAATAGGAACCCACTCCATCCCAAATCCAATCCAAGGTAAATAAATAAAAATATAAAAAAAAAAAAAACCTTCTGCTTTTATTGAAAAAATAAAATAAAGTACCCTGCCCTGCACTAAGCCCTGCAGCTCAGAGAGTAAAGTTAGATGCCAACTTTTGAAACTGCAGTTGTTGTTTTTTTTTTTTTTTTTTTTTTTTCCAATGCGGTAACATGTTTCCATGTTTCCACCTCCTGTCGACGTTGCAGTGAGAGAAGCACCGGGTACACTCTGCCTGCTTTACAGATCTGCCCAGATTTCTGCAGTGCTCTTATGAGCCTGCTCTGGCTGAAATGCAAAGCTAAGCAGCCAACACTGTTCTACATTTCACAGCCCCAGTCCCAGCAGACATGTGCTCTTTGAAGCATTCTGGGCCAGGGATACAAGTCTTGTTTGTTCAGTACTTCTAGAGAGAGGGGAAAAGGAGAAAAATGTAAGCTATTTTTTTTTCTTTCACTACAGCAGAGAGTAACATTCTTTGACGTCTCAACAGAAAACCTTGTATTACAGCACTTGCTGCCAGATGCCTTGATAGAATCACCCGTGTCAAACAGGAAGAGAAATAAATGCTTCATTGAACTAGAGCTTAGCTTCGTGATGGTGGGAGGGAGAAATGGCGGGGGAGAGAAAGGGAGGGGCGAGCAAGCTGCTGTGTGGGTGTCTGTGGGTGTCAGCTCGCTTGGGAAGGGTTATTCTCAACCCTGAGTATAAGCACTTTCTTAGATGTGGTGTGAATAATTAGTGTGCCTGGCCTAGATAGTCTCATCAATGGACATTTAATCTTCTGAAGAATGGGGGAAAGAAAGCTGTAATCAAGGAAGCCGCTGATTTCGGTTTGCCAACCTGGTGCCAGCAGTTGCAGCAGGGTACAAAGCGCATGTTTGTGTTTGTTCTTTCAGGCTCATCTTCCAGCGCCAAGTAGAGTATGACAGGATTTACATGCAGGCTCCTAATCTCTGTAAGCGAACCTGTTTCGGGATGTAATTCACATGGTATGTCTTTTGATTCGGATTAGTCTAGGCAATCCTCTTACCCATGGCTCAGTATAACTTATCACTGACAAGGCCGTCTCGTGGAGCAGTGCAAATCCTCATATCCACCCCTCCCAGACTTCCAACTCGTAATTCTAATCTGTCCAAATCTGATCTGAGACTTTAACTTCCAAATACCTCTTGAAAGCCACAGCTCAAACCGAAGTTCATGCGAGGGCTTTGGATTACATAAATTGAGGTTAGGGATTTCCAATATGGTCTTATGTTTGAGAACAGAGCAGGACTTGGATGTAGGTTGTGGCGTTGATTTATAATTTTCTTTCCCCCTTTCGTGCCGAATCTGAAATTAAAGGATGATTACTCATGTTCTGCTCAATATCCTTCAATAAATGACATTGTACCTTTTCTTTGCATTTACATAAGTGACACTAATGTCTGCGGTCTAAAATATATATCACTGTTGGTTCATGTGGATCTTTCATATTAAGAATATCAGGTGAATTAAGGGGATAGAAGAAAGTTTTCTCCAGATGGCGCATTTTGATCGTGTACTTTAAGATGAAAATGCCATAAAATATTTAAATGCATGACTCACATTGCTGATCCTTTAAGGTTCTTTATAATTCAATAAACAGGATTTAAAGTAGAGCATGCATGCTCCACTTTTTCCGCCTCAGCCGGAAGGCCACAAACGGGCTCTTATTAAACGTTGCAAGATTATGCCTTAATCTCACTGAACACATGTTGGGTGGAATAAAAGCAATTTTATTTCTGAAACAGTACTCAACACAGCTCTCTCCCTCCATAATCTTATCCCAGCTTCCTGCTACAGAATGAAAAGTGCTGCCGCTGTGCCAAAGCTGCCGTGTGTTTTTGGCGAGGCTGAGAGATCAAGGGCCTTAATTGGGGAGTTTTAACCCATTAACATACCTGGGCTGCATCTCCTACCCAAAGACAAACTTGGTTCCAAGTCAGAGGAGATTTAGGGGCCATGCACTGTGCTCTTGGTGAGACAGTGGTGTGAAGATGACGATAAGCCAAAGCTCTAAATCCCAGACTCAGCTGTCTTATCTGGAGCTGCTGGGCTGTGTGGCATGCTTTAATGGAGGCGGCTCACTGTCTGAGCTTCAGCTACAATCGCATTAAGATTCCCCTTCACCTCAACTAGGCTTGTTTGTTGTCAATTTTTGATTGAATCTTGTGAATTAAGGTTTCGTCTGGGTTAAAGTCGCCCCACAGTTTAATTCTTTTGACTACTGTGCTCCTGGGAAGGAACCATCTAATTTGATCTTTTATCATGCGGGAAGACGACAGCGATTCTGCGTCTAATAATATAATAATAGTCTCAAAAGAAATCAGATTTTAATCTAGTGTAAAACAAATGATTTGCCCTTCTGCCCTTTATTTGGCTGCAAAGGAGCAAGCACATGGAGTACAAATAAATGATTATTTTCAATCAATCTTCACTTCAAACGGATGTCTTCTTTGAATGACTGATGTCAAAATAAATTAATAGTTCACAGCTTTTGGAAATGACACAGTGCTGCTATTTGAATAATTAGAGGGAAAAAAAGATATTTACTTCCTTGACCTAATTTTTCATGACACCTGCAAATGAAACGCTAATAAATAGAATTGGATATATGGGGGGGATTTTTGCGATATAGCTACACCTCCCCCATACTCTGTCCCGTCCTCATAAAATGTAAAAATCCTTTACCCATTCCAATTCTTTGGGAGTCAGTGGAATGGAGGAATCGACCTACAGAACAGTTACAACTTTCATGGCCTCACACAATATACTGCTGATTATAGAACAAACATGAAACATTTACAGACCTCAGCCCCACATGAGAATATGTTGCTGTTCTGAGTTTGGAGGAACCCTCGTGGACATGGACCAGCGGCGTCGGGATGCTGTGCACAGTGTGAGCTGGCAGCTTCTCAAAGCCGTAAAGTTGTACAAGGGCAGGTTGAATTAACCTTGATTGTTTCAAAGTGATAGCCTGCTCTAGTAGCACCACTGGCATTGTTGTACTCCCTTCTGTTTATGCCAGTATCACCCACCCCAACCCATCCGCCCGTAAACACACGCTCGCGCGTACACGTGCACGCACAGCACACCCGTACCCCCTGTGTGTCCCAGTCTGTTTACTCAGGTGCCGGCTCACTCAGTGCAGTGATGAACTCCTGTGCAGACTTTAACACTCCGCTGCCTCTCAGGCAAATGCCAAAACAAATCTTGTCATAATTAGCAGTAATCCTGCTCATTACCGTCTGCTTAATTATCCTATTAATAGCACTTCCTGGGAGAGCTTGTTTGCTACGCAGGCAAATGTTTGTTCCTAAATTAGCAGACAAGAAGACAGCTCCATTGTTCAAACAGCAGCTTTGACAAAGCAGAACAGGCAGGATTAACAGCAGACAGAACGGGCCACAAGCTCATCTCTGCTTGGAGCTGACAGGCAGGGAGGAGGCAGCCTGGGCCAACAACAGCACTCTTATCCTGCAAGCTGTTGTGTAATCTACATAGTCAAGTACACACAATCAGCACAAGCAACTTGTCATATCAGAGCTGCAGTGTGCTCTGAAAAAAGAATGAGTGACTCGGATGGAACAACTCACAGCTGTGTGAGGGTAAATGATCCATGTACTGTTAAAATACAGCGTGCTTAAGTGTGTGTGATGCATGCCGCTGGTCAATGCAAATGGAAATCAAGCTGCTCAATAGAAGAGAGCCAGATTCCTCCGAACTCGGAGCCGTCAGCGATACAGGACCACCCCGCCGCCGACGGCCCGACTAACCTCATTACATCACGAGTAACAAGACACTAATATGAGCTTACAAGGCCGTGTGACTTTCAAAGGGAGAGTTGTGCCGACTTCCCAGTCTTGTAAGGTGATAGGCTCATCATTGTAAAAATGAATTGGATCTGTCTTATCCATCAAGCCTCCCAAGTTTCCAAACAAGACTCCAGAGGAAAGCTTTTAAAGTAAATAAGGCAAGTGCTCCGAGCAAGGTGAAGCCCAGCCACACAGAGCTCTGTACACAGACCCAACACCTCACGCTCCAGCAGGCCTATACATTATAAATGACCCTCTCTCTTTTCCCCCATGCACCAATCCTCTATACATACACAGTGTGCCATAGTTGGAGTAAGCAGAGCTCAGTCTGTGGAGCCTGCAGCACTGTCAGCCCATTGATGTACAACACTCTGCCCTTTGTTCCTTGTACACAAACACACTTTCCACATTAATATTTCACAGGAAATGTACTCCATGCTTGTGATTTAAAGCCTTTTCTTGTTAACAATGCTGTTTTCTCTATTCTGTTGCACTGAATTATGAAGGCAGCTTGTCAGAAAGAAGACGTGCCCATTAGATTATAATATTACTCAAGATAAATGATTACTGGCAAGGAACATGTGACTTTATTCACTGTGTCTCACTGTGTTCCAGTTCAAACATTTTCCCTGAGGTTGCACTCGCAGCTATTAGTTAAGAGCATGAAGATGTGTTTAATCTGGTGTGCACACAGTGTGTGTGAGTGAGCATTTGTAATGTGTGTACACATTATGCACATATGCATATTATGCATCGCCTTATTGCTGATGCATTCTTCCCCCGATCTGCTTGTTGGAGTGTGAGAATGTGTACAGCCATGTGATGTCGCTTGTTTGTTCTTGTTGTCAGAAAAAAAGGCAAGGATCAATGGATTTTCCTTGCAAGAGTGAAACATGACAGACATAACGAAAGCCTTTCATGAGAAATGAATGAATAATTCATGGGCGCTCTCTCTTGCTGTGCTTTGTTGTGTCTCATACAGATGGGATTACAGAAGGCTAGATCTTGGAAACATATGAAAGATTAATTTGTGATCTGGGACACTGCTTGCTTACAAAAGGACTAAATAATGATTTTACTGAGAGTGGCAGGGATCTGGGGATGGGTGTGATGTACACAGGGGGCTGGACACAAAGAGCCTGCAGAGAACAGAGCGCAACGGCGCTAAGAATAATGTGACCTGACGGATATTCAAAAACTTTGTGCAGAAAGTGAAGTTCGGCTCTCGAACCTTCCTCTCGTCACTCTGATTGATTTGTGCCGTGATGCCATTCAGTAAAAGCTAAAAGACAAGTTACTGCCGGAGCGGCGTTGTTAATCATATTTTGTATTGATCCTTGAGGAGGGAAGTCCGTTTGCGTCACCCCGTTTGCACCGGCAGGTCAGTCATTACGCGGCTATAAAACATCTTCAGCAGCTGTCAAGGATGCGCCGTCTTGCTCAAGGACAGTCTTGCTGTGCAGATGCTTGCTTTCTCTTAAATCCAAAGCCTCCTGCTGCACAGCTGCCTTCAAATTAGCAGCCTGCTGCCTAAAATTTAACAGCACCAGCCTGGGTGCCCCTGCCTTCAAAGTTGCTGAATATGGCATTAGGGGTTTGCCTGAAAATAACTCATATCTTTTCAAAAAGAGTCCTCCCATAATTCAGCGGGGAACGTGAGAAGCTGTTGTCTGGTCTCCCGCAGATGGCGCAGACTCTCGGGTGGCGCTGCCTGTTGTTTTTGATGAGCTGTGCATATACAAAAGCAAAACATCTGGAGCTGCCATGTGGCCTCTCCATTTGGCCAACCTCGTACCTCCCCGAGCCAGATGCACCCAAACAACTGTGAGCTAAACACCATGAATGATTCATAAAGGAGCGAGAGGCGCAGCTCACACCGGAGACCTGCCAGCCACTTTGATTGGAAATCTGAAAACGCCATGAATATTCAAGAGACATGAAGCCTTGCTAGGGGGGATGCTTTTTCAAATGATCTGTATTTGACCAATAAGAGGAAAGGCTCCTGTGGATTTTCCTGATGAGAAAATAAGAATTTTAATGTCCAATTGCCAGAATCATTAAATTATTAAGACATGTAAATGGCGCGCGAGGCGTTGTGGGAACGCGGCTGGTTTGCTCTCCATGTCAACGATAAGCAGACAGTGTGGAGGCGAGGGATTCACACCTGCTCCATGACTCTGTTAAAGCAAACTTAATTAGATTCTAAACAGGAGACACTTTGCATCTGATATCAAACCATTTATGCAGAAATCTGTGTGTGGAAATAGAATCGCACAAAAACAGAACAGACATCTGTGGTGGAAACACACACAGCCATCAGACTCATCTTTGACTCACAGGGGAAGTGAAAAATTATGGTGTGCAATTTTCTCCTCCGCGTTCTGCCGACAAAAAAAGAACTTTTGATTTAATCGGCAATGATAAATGACCTCTCTTTCAAAACTAATCAAGATGTTTACAGGTGGACTGAATGCAGGAAAATCTTTATTTGTTCATTAGAAGTGAAAAATGTTGACATTTTTCATTGTGGACCGAAAAATGTGTGGAATCAGATGTGACTTAAAGTATTCTGTCCAAAGAAATGATAATTACAGCTTCACAGGTTTACTCTGAGCATTACTGTAAAGTAGTTAGCGGGTCTTGTTTGTTTTTGTAATGAAACCACACACACAGAGAACAATGCACTCAGAAACACTGTCCATCTTCCCACACATGTGTAGAAGAACTATTGACTGCGGCCATGGTGTGTATCCACAGTAGCAGCGTTTCAGAAAAGTTGTGTGTTCCCCGGTCACCATGGAGATGGAGTCGGAGCACAATAAAAAAAAAAAAAAAAAAAAAAAAAAAGCATTTTATACCGGTTTACACATAGACGGTGTAAGAGACTTCAAAAAGTTCCGCCCTGGGAGCCATTGTTGAATGGCAGAAGTGTTCAGAGAGCGACTGTGTGACATCTCGAGATGTTTAAACGCCTCGCAGACGAGCACCGCCTCCACGCTGCTTCACACCGCGTCTTTCACTGTAATAACATTACTGCGACCTCCTGCCAGCACCATTGTAGTTATTGTTGAATTCATTCTTCTTCTCTGTTGAACAGAACTGTACGCTTCTCCTTGTCTGGAATGTTGATTTAGAGTGGCGCCCTCTTATGGACTGAATGTCAAACGTTGGTTCCACACATAGGAAGCATGGAAAACACATCGTTCAAACCACTGAATAACTCAAACAGACCGACACATCACGTGTGCTGTTTGCTCACTTTCAAGTAACTGATTTCAAACTTCAGAACGGTGTGAGTAAATCAGTCATCGCACTGACACACAGAGTGCTCACAGCTCGGCTAATGTGTCACAGCATTTCGACCACATGCACACTTTTCACAAGTCCACCAGTGATTTGGTTTTCATTGCAGTAACTTTATCAAAGAGACAACACGACTTATCAAGAAGCAGCTAACTTTAATCAGCTACCCTTTCTTCTAATGACATTTCTCTTGAGTGTCTATATGGAAATGTTTTCTTTTCAGTGTTTTTTCCATGTACAGTATTTACATGGGTAGAGTATTTGCAACAACGTCCACATTTTAGATTTTTTAACCATCATCTACAACTTTATGCTAAATTAGCTTCATTGACCTCAGTTTTCATTAATACACAATGAATCAGTTCAGAGCTGTGTAAATTTCGCTTTATATATTTATATAGGTGAGTGTCGATCATACAATCAGCAGTAGCAGCAGCTGTATTACAGATGGTCCAGGAAGGAAAAAAAAAAGTAGATGTCTTCAATCATGAGTTTTAGTCAGAACATTGTGAACCTGCTCATTCATGTGGTGGACTGGCAGACAGACATTCATTCCTTGAGAAAAAGAAATTACATTCAGATTTTGTCTTTGTGTATCTTGCTTTCATGCCACACATTTTTTTCAGATCATCATATGGAATCATGATTAATAAAAAACGATGCATCTGTGATTAAATTATGCTTGGGTATGTATTGTATTGTAAATGTAAGGAGAGTCAGCGACATTAAAAAATATGAATTTAGAAATAGTGCAGTTGGAAAATAATGAGGTGGGAGAGTGGTTTACATGTTCGATTCAAAGCAAAAACATCCCTGGTTTGGTCCCAGGCTTGAAGCCACTTATGAAGTTTGCATGTTCTCCCTGTTTTCACAGTCTGCCTCTTTGTATTTGTCTTGTAACGGACTGGTCTGTTGTTGAGGGACCTATTTTCACACCCAGAGAGCTTTGATTGATTCCAGTCCATCACAACTCTACACTGAATGAGATGTTTTAGACGTTAGATGGACTAAAAACCGCGTTTCTCTCTGTTTCATGCAATTCATGCTTTCAGTCTGCTGCAGCAAATTTGCTGTAAACAAACAAAAACAAGCCATTCTCGTTGCGTTTGGTGATTTGCTTTGCTTACATTGTTGTGAATGAACGCTGAAACCCTTCCATCGGTGGTTTACAAATATTTCAGAGGGGTCCGCCGGAATCGCACATCAGGTCACTCTGTAAGTTTAGACGGAGAGGAGTGTTGTGTGATAGCCGGGGATGTAATGGGGTGTGTCACCGTCTATAAACAGGCCAATAAACATGGAGGGCTGCTGAAGCAGCTCTGTGGAAGAATGTGTTATCAGAGCTCTGACAGCATGCTGTGGACTCAGCACTGACGCCATTCACTGTCTAATGAGATGAGCTCTCGCCGCTAATTAACCCATCCATAACTCCCAGCTGCATTCATCTCCACACAAAGCGGGGCGAAAACAGATAAGGACGACTAAATGTTCAGGGCTGCTCCACGTCTCCCACAAGTTCGGGGCATATTTCAAATTGTTTACACTGAGATGAGGACACAGGAAACAGAATAATTTTCATTTTCATTTTCTTTTAGGGATATTTTAAATCAAACGTTTCACACATAGCTATCAAAACAGATTCAATCAGATGTGAGCATGGTGTCCTGTAAAACCAAACAACAGTTGAAACCATCGTCAACAGCGTGATAAATACACGACCCTGCATCATGAGGCCCTCTGATGTAGAATGTCAGTGTCAGTGTGGTATCCAAAAGTATAATGGTGGGAAAAGTCCATTTTTGCTACCAAATTAAAGCAGTAAAATCCATTTAATCTGGACGATTATTGACTAAACATCAGTTCCCTGATTACAGGTAAAATCATAACACATTGTTTTTAGGACACTAGCTTTACTCTGCATGATAGGCTGTACAAAACCAGGCCAGAACTCGGGGAGACCTGGGAAAACTAAGGGAAGGTGAAACTATAATGACCTGCTGCTGGAGATTTTATGGTCTGTGTCAGTTCTTACATTATTCAGACCTCTACAGAATCTACTTTTCTAATGCAGTCTCTGGATTTGACTTTTTTTTTTTAGCCCGTCTAACAATATATTGCTTTGCAGTGAGGAACACAGATGAACAGCATTAGTGCCCTTGTATGAGAATTAGATTGTGCCCTTCTGGTTGTATTTGATTCTGGTTTATTGCATTGATGGCAGCTTTCAATTTCCCCCCTGTTCCCTTTGGTTTCAGAACTAAGCTGCGTAAAAAAGGATTAAGATTATGCTTTGAATGAGTCATCACTTTAAACTACAGATGGAGTTTACAGTTCAAAAGGGATTATAAATATTAAAGAGGGCGTTTTTTTCCCCCCCCTTTTCTTTTCAGATGATTGGGTTTTTCTCCGTGGCGTTGCTGAATCACACAGCATACACAAATTCAAAGGATTAAGCAAACCTAAATCTCCAAGGTCTCTCTTATGACTTGGACTGCGTTTGAATTACTTCTGAATAATATCCAATTAAACAATGCATTGTTTTTAAGACCGGCTGTCATGGAGGCTGAGTGAAAATGGAAGTCCACCATTGATTCCTTTGCATCTATTTCTGAAAGTTATAATGTATGCATTGAACCTATTTGGATGGTTCCAGAGCGTGTGTGTGTGTGTGTGTGTGTGTGTGTGTAAAACTACATCCCTACTTTCTCTAAATGTAAAAAAGAGCATCTCAGCAGAGTCCCACGTCTTATTTTTTTGGGTCTTCAGCACTGTGAATGCAACACAGGTACCAGTTGTTATGGAATAGAAACCTCATCTCTAAAAATCTGTTTGGCAGCGAAATACCGGCGAGGATCGATGGCCAGTAAGCACATGGATCAATACCCTCACTTTGAGTGAACAATCTTCACTTATAATGACAATGTATCGACTTTTTAATAGGTGCTCATGTTTCAGCAGTGCTTATCATTTTGCGTCTCCTTGAAAACAGACGCTGTGTTTGTGTCTTCTGCATAAAGGTTCATGCACCGGCTGCATATGTACAATTTAAAATCTAACAGACAGTAAGATTCCGACTGCTGGAAATATTTTACCAGCTCTTTGAAATCCAGTAGTTTTTTGTGGCTGTAAAATGAGACACTTGTGGTAATGGAGAGCCATGCGTCCCTTTGACTGATCTGGTCATATGACCCTTTAAACCTGCCTGCTGTTTGCTGATCCTGAGCTGCAGGTTTGACGCTACAGTACCCAACATGAGCCCTCCTGCTCTGACAGACTGCTCCCTATGAATAAATGATGGAGTGTGTGTGCAACAGTCAATGACTGAAATAGTGGCTCTACTGACGCACAAACATTAACTGGCCCCGTGTTTCCACAGGGTGGACCTGCAGGCATTCTACATTATTGTGTCTAAATAAAGTCATTAGTTTTAAATTATATAAACAAAAAGGGTGATTCTTTTGTTCTGTATTTGAAGTTGCTGAAAAATCGTACAGCACTTCATTACATTTACAGGTACTTTTTTGAACAAGTAGCTGAGTTACTAATGATTATTACATAAGCCTGTAAAACTAACCCATGCAATACTTTTTGTTGTTTCTAAATGTATTTTAATTAGGATGTCTTAATAAGACCCCGTTTACATGTCAACATTTAAAGTTTATGTTTCTGAAACGTTTACACAGCAATGTTTTGAAAATGATGTCTGTCTACACAGAAATGCTGAAAACGATGTAGTTTTCATGTTTGGCCACTAGGGGGCAGGGAGTCAGGCCACTCAGGAGGCTGCTGTTATTGATGTTGCCCACCCATTCATGCATGTGCAGAAGAACTATTCATGACTGCCTTGGTGCACATGAACAGTAGGACCATTTTCTAAAAGCTGCTTTTTCTCCGTTCACACAGAGACGGAGTACTTTCAAAAAATTCCACCTTGGGAGTCGCATTGGTGGCATTATCAGTGTCTCCGACCGCCTAACGGTAAGGAAAGTTTTCCGTTTTCACTTGAAAATGTCTTGTAAGCAGAGACTTAATTAGAATTTCTTAATCAAATGCACAAAAGAGTATCATGTAAACATTAGCCTTATTTATACTTTATTCACTGCAATATAAATGTTAGCATTTTAACTTATTTGGATAATTTTTACTTTAGGCTTATGTTAACAGGTGGTGTACATTATATGTTAGTGGAACAACTACGTTCCTGAAATTTCCTACATGTTTATCATGTAAACTTTACTTTTGTACTTTTTTGGGAAGGTTCTATGTCTCAACTGAATTGTAAGCTATTTTTGGAAACTGACTGTGAGCTTTGTCCATGAATAAAATTCCAGACAAATTAAAAAAAGAAAATCTCAATAATGTCTTGTACTGTTTTCTAATTTCTCCATGAGGACGCTGTGTCCTGAGGCAGTGATTTTATGTTTGCATGAGGATTAAAACATTTAAATTTTGAATGAGCTACACTGGTGTTGGTACTCTGTTAGCTTACTAACCTGTCAGCAATGCTGTCCTCTCAGCTTTGACATGTTGACAGCAGACAACACAATTCATATTGATCACAGCATCTAAAGGCTTATCATCAGGCGTTGGGATGACTGGCGCTGAAATCTTTGGACTACGAACCAAATATTAGCATGAATCAGTGCGTGGGATCGCCTTATATCGTTTGCAAATTTGTAGAGTGGCTTTTTATGATAAAAATCTGATTTTTAACCTCTATATAAAGCATAATACATCTTAAAACTTTAGGCAATACAGGAGGTGCTGTGCTTCTCCACATATTATCTTCCAAATGTCATCTGAATGACAGACACAGATAGAAAGCAAATATAACCCCGAGTGCAATTTTCCCTCAGCTACTTGTGTCTACCTCATTGCAGTATTCAGACAGAGAAGAGGAGCAAGAGGCCCTGTGTTAAGTGTCTTATTAGTGGGAAATGACTGCAGTGTCAGACGAGCCCAAGCTGTCACAGTGCAGCCATCATTAGAATAAGCATGAGAAGCTCTTGTCGTGGATGGAATCACATTTTAATCCCCACCACATTATTACTGTGGTGAGGAAGGTCAGCACTCAGGCACATTTAAGCAGGAATAAACCCCCTTGAGAGCTTATGATAATGTCTTCCCTCAATGGGAGATATTGGTCATATTTTAGTTTCAAGCTTTTTGTAGAATACGGCACGGCTAATGAAGAGCCTAATGTAATGCAGCTGTGCGGGCCGCCATGGTAACCATGAATAATTCAGCCTACTTGTTCTTTGGTTTCCTGGTCTCAGGAGGGTTCTGCCTATATTGTCCATTATGACAGGCCATTATCCAGCCTTCAGCCTGCTAGCTCTCAGATGGTGCGCAGAGCCCATTTGTTACCCCTCTTGCCCCTGGTAACCTTCAAGCAGCTGGAGAGAATGATTGAGACTATACTGTTATATAAACATGAGAGCAAGAGGTGCAAGAGGCAAGAAAACGAAGAGACCCCTCCACACCGGGGAATTCAAGGAGGCCCTTCCATTTCATTACAAGTGCATATTACATTTCCCTCCAAAGCCATCAGTGACTCTTTGAATACAAATTGCTGCAACAGACTACTGTGGTACATTAATGTGCATGTCCTGTTTAGAGCAGTGGTGGAGGATGTATTCAAATGCTTTCCATAAAAACACTCAGTACAAGCATGAAGCGTGCGAGCGCTGTCATTCATGGACTTTGAGTATCAGAAGCATGGCTGTAAAGAAAAAAAATGCGACTGCTAGTATTTAAAACTTAAATGAGTGTATTTACAGGTTTTGTGAACAGTGATTGCATGTGTGAGAAAAAAAAAAACAACCTTTTTTGGCTCCGGATTGATCGACATTTGTGAAGTGATGGAAAGTGAACCCTTCAGGGTCTGTGACATTGGAGAACAATAGCATTTGGTGGTGCGGTCTCACAAATGAGTCACTCGTTCGTTTCTATAGCCTGAGGAGGCTAATAGTTCCATCAAAAGCAACAGGTTAAGTTGCATTGTGGGTAATGTCGTCCTAGTCCTGTCAAGGCCACAATCTGCACTCGTACTCAAACCCTTTGAACTGGATTATTCTGTCAAACATTCATTCTTTAATCAGGACAAAAAGGTGAGGTGCAATGGCTCAAATGCCAGCGAGTGACAATGCAATTAAATATAACTAAGAATATGGTTCTCAGTCATAAACTAAAGCTGATTGAAGAAAATATGTGCTCTATTCTTTTTTTTTTTAAATGATTATCTACACTTTTCAAGCAACAAAAGCAAAGATTTGGCAGGCCAATGTGCAGAAATGCAAGGATTTCCTGTTTCCTCACTAGACAAACGCAGCGAACAAAGGCATCGTTATATTATGGAAAACGTGTAAGTCATTCAGGGAATAACACTGCCGGTATAATTCATTGCAGCAGACCTACAGTGCCATGTTTGTGCACGTCTGATTCCTTGTTGAGTCTCAATCAGCTTGATTCCTTTGGATTAAAATGAAAACAAGCGAAAGAGCAAATTTGTGGGTGTAAAAGGGAATTAGTTGTGTGATTGTATTTAGTCTGGAATGCAGTTAGTATTGGAGCGGCCGGTTGAGGAGGTGTGATGCATTTGATCCAGTCATTAGGACAGGCAGGATGCTCCGTGCCCCGCTACCTCAGCCATTTCAAATCAATGCCTGTGGCGGGTCCTAAATCAATGAGCGTGTTGCATCTCTGAGACTCATCAGTGGACAGTCCCCCGGGAGCCTGGCCAGCAAAGAGGAGGGAGAGAAAAGCTGAGCGAGGGGAGATAGACACCATGAAAGAGGAGGAGGGAGGGGCGGGGAGGCTCCACTCTTAGCCACTGACCTCCGTAATTACCCTGTGCTACTGGCTGAATCCAAATGTGATCCGATTGAGATAATTGCCTATTGGAAATACCATTGAACTTTACTCCAGTCACAGCCCCGGGTCATCTCAGCATGGGCAGTCCTGAACCCGTGGTCAGGCTGTGGCCGAGCCGCCGCCACCGCCGCTGTGGAAGGGCCCGATATTTAGCAGAGGAGTGAATTGAGACTGATGTTGGTGTTCTTGTGATTCCAGCCCAGCCATTGTCCCAAGGGCAGGGCAGTGTAATCAGGGCTGTGATAGCATCTCTTGGGGGGGAGGAGGAGGAGGAAGCAGGGCCTGTGGGCTGATCCAGAGGGCAGATATATTTATCTAGGTAATGAGAGCCCAAACACTGTGGCTCTGTAGGGGGAGGGCCGGGTACATGGCCTAGTGCGCTGAGAGACCCGCCGGTGCCATGGCAGCGCAGTCCCCATGCTGCTCATTAAACTTCCATCAGCGTGTGGTCACCATGTTCCTGCCAGGCCTCCAAAGTGCCTGTTATTAATTCATGAAAGCACACCGCACATGTGATTGAGTCTGGCGAGCAGTGAAGCATTGAGGCACGAGAGATGGGGGAAATATTGTCTGTGTCTGAACACCCAACCCTCCACCAAACCCCTCCCACACTTTCCTTCTGGCAGTGTGCCCTTGAAAAAAAAAAAAAAAAAAAAAGGGAAGAAAAAAGAAAGAAAAAACTGAGACAGAGACACAGATACACTATGTTGTGAAACATTAATAGCCTCTGCTGCAGTTTGCCCACAGCTGGAAAGAGCGGCGCAGGTCATGTGAGTGTGTGTGTGTGCGTGTGTGTGTGTGTGTGTGTGAGCCCATTTGATAATGTATACACATCAGGATGTTCATGCCTGTTTGGAGCCCATTTGCTTTAGTTTTTTTTTTTTTTTTTTATAAATGTGGAGGAGGTGGTTGTGTATTGTCAAGACATGCGGTGTGAATATATTACCAACAAATGCCTGGTTGTTTGGGGATTGGATGCTTGTATATATGGCGAGCCAACCACTTTTATCTTGGCTCCACAGATGCGCTCTGCAAAGCTTGCGTTGGGAGGGTCGTCTTTAAAACGGAGACAGTAAATTGGCCTGGATATGGATTGTTGCAATTGAATTTAAAACATTAGCTTCAGGATAATAAGGGTTGCTACAGAGAAAATCTAGGAAATGCATTTGGTCATTAGAGCATAGAGGGATGGGACTAATGGCGTATGGGGGTGGGCTGGGGTGGAGGCAAGAAACGTTGAAAACCATTTTTAGGATGAATGGGTTATTTCAGGGAGAGCGAGAGAAGGGAGAGGAAGTGAAATAGAAAGGGGGAGACGAGGGAGACGGCGAGAGAGAGGAGTGCTACATGATTTCAAATTAACCATTATTGTAGACTGTGACATGTATTATGTCTCCCGAGGCTCCGAATCTTGAGCTCATTTTCACGGAGATGAGGGGGAATAGTCCACTGTCACAGTTTGAACGTGTACAGCTGGCTAGAGCGCCTCATCTTAGGGCCAATTATAACTCCTCTTCTTCCAAATCCTCAGCCCAGCTCTCCAAAAGCAAATCTCACCATGCATAGCTTATTGTTCGCCTCACTCGATGTCCAATTAACAGAATGTTCCTCACACTTCCCTCCGTCTCCCTGCAGAGGAAAATAAGACACTGACCAGTGAAACTGTGTTAAGCTGCAGCACTCTTTATCAGTCTAATGGTAAAATAATAGCAGCGGGAATATTTAGTAACGATTATGCGTGCAAAGAGGAGAACGCTATTTATTACTGCAGTTATTTCCCAATGCGTTATTTGTTGCTTGCAGGAGTGAGATCTCATTAGCAAGCTCTGGCCATGTTTCTGTCATTTTTAAAACTACAGATATGCAATACATCTATATGGTGGGAACTGAAGCTGTGTGTGCCACATGCTGCTTTCTGCTGAACTGTGTGTTAATGAATGTCAGATCCGTCCCGGTCGCAGCTCCTCCGCCAGCAGAGCAGACAAAGAAACTCAACTTCAGTTTTGGTTATCAAACCGGCAGAAGGGCGGACGATGCAAAAATATTCATCATGGACACGATTTGTGAACATCTAAGAATCCTCAGATAACACAGCCAGACTTCTGTTCGCAGATTTTTTTTTTTTTCCTTTCCCTCAGCGTTTAACACCATGCAGCCACACATTTTAGCCAACGAGCTAACCTCCTGCTCCCGCCTCAATCATCAACTCACACTATGGATTATTAACTTCTTAGCAGATCACAGAGCGATCTGTGATGTTCTCCTCAACTCAACCCTGCGAGGCCGTGTCCCCCCCCCCCTCCCCCCCCCCGCCTCTTTGCTGTGTGTCCCGCTGACGGCAGGTCCACCAGACTAACTGCTGCATGTTCAGGTTTGACGATGACACTGATTCAGATTCAGGTTGCTCGATGCCAATTGGACCATACTGTCATTATTTCCTCACTCTTTCATCGAGAGTGTCGTGACCTTTTCGGTCACCTGCTGGTTTCATTCCACCTCCGTGTGGGACCGGAACTGTTTGATGAGAGACCAAAGAGTGTGTTCAAAGATCACCGTTCACTCTCTGTGAGCCGCAAACTGTTAATATCAGTGGATCTGTCACACATTCTGTCCCCCGTCTTTGAGTGGCTTTCTACCCGACCATTTTGTGCAATTATCCAAGTGAAGCCGAGCAAAAACTAAACTCATGCTATTAAGACCATTTTGGTTTTAAAACTTCCCAAAATATATCGTAATCAAATATTGTAGCTTTTGGGATTCATAAGTGTCGTATCCGTTCAGTTTTGTTTATTCCCTGATTTTATTTTGTCCTCTTTAAATGTAAATTACATTCAGTTCTCGGAAGTGCCATTGGGTAAAATAAATGCAGAATGTCAATGTCAGTCGTCTCTTTTTTATCGAAATACTTAAAGGAAATATAATACGCTGTCATTTCTCCAAAACCGTCTGAACTCACTGGGTCAGTCTCTGAACTACTCATTTCAAGTTATGATTCTTCTGTTCAAACTCTTTTCATATTTGAGGTTATGAGCAGCCAAAGATTAGACAGAGAATTAAATTGGCCTCGCCGACAAAGGAAGAGAAGAGATGAGGAAATACCTCGCTGCGTCAGAGAGCAAGATGAGGTTTTGCTGCTTTTTTTTTCATTTTTCACTCATTTTTCCATCTTGAAATGTGAAAGCAGTGGTACTGATGTAGACATGTCCAGCCCGACAGCATCTCTGTCAGATCTCATCAGTGTGTAATTAATAAGACAGGCTGAAGGAACTCCTCCTGTATTAATAGCCACATTAAACTGCAATGTTTTATGATATCATTAGGTTAGTATGTGGTGTCACAGTGAGAAGGGTGGAAAATGTAACACTAAAATAATACAGAGGTTTAAGTCTAGTGTGAAACAAGCTATAATTATCACAGGGGTTTCATTATGGATCTAATCAGCTATTCTATTCTCGGTTGTTTCTTCTGTGGTAATAATTACACCGGGGTGTCATACAGTCTTACACAAGTACACTAGCTGTGGGCCTTGATTCTTCGCTGTACACCCCAGTTAGCCACTTATTAAACACAAGATAACGGTACAGCGGGGAAGCCACATCAGTGTGAGCGCAGCTAAATGCCAACAATATCTAGATTTTATGACACTGGTGAACTTTTAAAGGAGGGAAAAATAACAAAGGCCACATAGTGTGACAAGAAGTAGTTCTCATGGTGAGCGTTAATTTTACATTGACAGTTATACGGTTATTCTACAAATGATATCTAGTTTAGAATCATAGCTCGAAGGAATAAAATCTACAGAAAGCACCAAATTACTGTATGTTGTTGAAGACGCAGTTCAAGCAACTCTGGATATTTTTTGTGGTATTTTACATGGCAGTGGAATTACATTTCATGAGATAGTTCTCGATGACCACACAACATATATGACAGCATAGATTTATACACATAAATGAAGAATTACATCTTATAATTTCAAAACCAATGGTGGCATCACTATACATTCTGCAACATCTACGAATGATGCAAAAATCCCTCGCCATTATTATAACATGTACATGCACACACAGACATGCTTTTAATCATACCAATTAGATAGAGGGAATGGCAGATGAAGCATGAATACACAGTGTACGATTGCACATCCCCACACGGACTCACACACCAGAGAGACACCGTGAATGTGTCACATATTTTTTTGTAAAAACACCTCTCAGCTCCTCCAGGAAATGATTTCTCATCTCACCTTCAGAGCGGCACGCGGTATTAGTTAACATTAACTCCAGCTTGCGGAGAAGCGAGTTTTTCTGCCAGCACGGTAAAGATTTATCTCGACCAAATGTGAACCACCTGTCCGATGTGTCCGTCTGCCACCAGGACTGCTGCCCAGCGCAGCCCACACTGGACCGCCGCGCCACTGTCTCAACTATCAGACTGCAGCTAACATGTGCTTCATCGCTTAATATTGAAGGTTATATACTTCCCCTTTAAAGCAGGGGTGGAAAGAGAATGGAAAATTAGTACAAATGCTTTTACACGGCCTAAAATGAACTCAATTACATGTAAAAGTACTGTTGTGTATAGTAATATTAAAAGTAATCAACATTTTGAACTGAATTGAAGTGATTCAGTAAATACTAAAACTGTCCACTGGAATAATTGACAATATTGTTTATCTCACTATTTTTGCTTGTGACTTGTGATTTTTTACAGTAGTAAATTAGCTGATGTGAATTGTACTTTGGTATTAGTAAAAATGCATCTTTGGAAAGAAAATAATCATTGATCTTTTCTTTCCAGACTTCCTTTTCAGTTTTCACTCTTGCAATAAAAAATGCTCAATATGTCGACCTTGTGACGGTCTGAGGAAAAAAGCCGTCTGATGAGCAGTATGTCGCTACTCAAGCTTTTAAATTCACTGCTCAAAATGCTCAGCTCAGTCTCTGGGAGACAGGGCATCCGCTAACAGAAAGACATCTGTGTTATATGTGTCAGAAATGTGTTAGTAAAGCAGTTGCTCAGTCACGAGGGGCGCTGTGGAGGAGCGAGTCCCACTGGGAGACAGATGGCAGTGGTCACAGAAGTACAAGGCGTGTGCTGGCTCTGCACATTCACTGTAGGGCCAGACCTCAACACCTCACCCCTTTCGATTAATCAAGCCTGCCGTGGTTATTTAAGGCCACTGATTAATCATGCAGGATAACTGAAGTGATAGATTAGGGTTAAAGGGAGGTTTGAGGGTTTATTCTGGGTTAGTCTGGCGCTGCAGCCAGAGATTATCGGACCTGATGAGTTTACTTATTCATCACCGGGACGCATTCTCTTCAGTCATCATTAGTAATGTGATATTCTAACTTACTGAGCTGTGTCAGTGCGATCTGTTCATAAACAGATAAAGGTCGCAGCGCTCGGAATGCGCTGAAGCTGCCTCTATTTCGCAGTAAAATGAGCACGACACGGATGAAAACACGGGCAAGTCAACATCAAGAAGTGACGTTAACCCTTTTCAAAGCCTGGTTGTAAATCAGATATGACGTGAAGGGCTCCTTCTGAAGCAGGATCAAGGCATTCAGAGTGGTGCAACACTTCACGTCAGGCTCCTTTTGCCAGTTATTAAACTGCCACATACGAGAGGATATGCACACTCGACACGTCAACAACTGGTGGGGACTGGGGGGAATGAGCGGATGTACGTGTCTTTCTGCAGTTCGCCCAAACCTTGACTTTGAAACTGCACAAGGAGCAATCAGAACAAGGTTTCAGCCATTTCTATATAAATGAAAGCTAATGGCAAGAGTTGAAAAAAAAAAAAAAAAATCGAGACTGCAATTACTTGTGTTTATGAAAACATGCTTCATGCCTCATTGTGTGCCAATAAGAGGCTCCTTTAAGCAGTCACTCTGTCAGTGTAATCACAGCATTAGGTTGTACTGAATGAAGTATCTTGTTCATGAGCAGGCATTCCCTCTGCACTGCAATAACAAGTCCTTGGTTTGCTAATGAGCGTCTAAAGCGAGACAGTCTGGTGTGCTGTTAAATGGCAGGGAGAGCTGTGAGGATCTTATTCTAACACTTAAAGCTGACTTGATCTTCCGTCTTTACTCCTGCCAGCTGCTCTTTGCTCTTACAGACACGAGCACATTCCTTGGAAAGAAGATTCTGGTTGAGCCGTTTACCTGCCAATCAAAACCAGAGGGTCAAGCCCCCCCATTCCGCAGCCCACCCCCACCCGGAGGTGCCACACCACCTCCGCCCGGGCTCGACATGCACCGCGGCTCTCCGGATGAACCCTGCCGCATGCGTGTTGATGTAGGATCATTTGAACGCGTCGGCTCGCAGGCCGCCGCACGCCGACCGCCCCGCGTCTATAAGGGGCCCAGTTAAGTTTAAACTAATTAATGGGGCTGAACTTTTCAAGGCAATGTATAGCTTTCCAGGCAGCAGCACCCAATTCTAAATTTAAATCTGAGATGCAGCAGGATTATTTACAGCTGGGAACATTATCCAACACCTCATTTTGCTGAATCCAAATGAAAATTGCCACCTGAGTGCAGAGAGCAGGAGTTCGTCTTGTCCTTTTTATTTGGTCTTAAAGATTAATGAGTATAATAAAAGTCACCAGCAAATTGTATTGATGAAAAAAAAAAGAACTTGCCAATTTTATTTTTCATTATTTTTACATTAAAACACACTTATTATTTAATGACTGTATATATTTAGTAGTGAAATCCCAAAAGTACCTTCTAATTACAGAGATAACACAAACCTGCAGAGTTACACATAAATCCGTCAGCCACAGTACAGCATGTTCAACCAATATTAGTTTATAACAGACATAATGGTTTTGGCACACATGTTGACCAAAAAGTAACATGAAACAGCCAAGAAACTGCCAAACATGTTCGCAGATATTCATACCGCTATAAATCGTCTCCCAATGAAATGTCCTCCTCCCATATCAGGTTGGTTGACTGTGCCTTATTAACAAAACAAAGTCTGACTAACTTGTTATCGTATTAGTACATATACTCTCTGCTAATGTCATGAGAAATATGCTCAGTGAAGATAAACAGAAAAGCGCCTAATCAGTGGTAATACTCTGAAACGATGCTTGCTGGGTCATGGCGGGGGTGTGTTTGGGCCCGTGTCCTGCACTACTGGGGCTTCAGTGCGCCGTGACTGCCGGGGGAAAAGGGGAAGTGCCTGCTGAGACGGATGGAGTCCACAGCAATATCGGGGGCGCTGAAATGTGCACTCTGGTAGGACTCTCTCCCTCTCCCTTTCCCAGCGGGGCCCTGTTGCCACCTTCCTCCGGGCCGGCCCCCCTCCCCTGTCCCTGCCACATGACAGAGGAGCCGTAGGAGCAGCTGGGGTTAGGGATACTTGTCAGCAGGGCGATCGTGTGTCCTCTGAGTCTGTCCCCTGTCTGTCCCATAGCCATGTCAACTGACAGCCAGCATCAGCTGATTATCGCCGCTGTGGCAGTAAAAGAAACCCACTTTGGCAGTGACAGGCTTATGACCTGCAAGACACGCTCATATTGAGTAACCAACACTTCATCCAGAGGCTCAGGCAGTGTTACTCTAGCCTTGAGAACACACTACTGGGCAGATAGTCTGACACATTAGCAATCTGTTTAAGGTTAAAGGATCAAATCGTAGCCACGGTCATAAATTGCATCTGTTCCCCGTACAAGATGTTTATGTGTTTGTATACCGTAATTGAACTTTATTGCTACTTCGATACACAGAGCGGAGCGATTGTGTCGGGTTGAACACAACTTTAATCATTTCTAATGAAAAAAAAAAACTCTGATAGATCATTAAACCAAAAGGGTTTTTCGTCATTAAATGGGCGCTTTGCTGTGTTCGAATAAGTTACAGTGCTGACCAAAGGCAAGTGTGGAAATGACAGCATATGAGCACGGCACTCATAAAAGTTATTTTAATCCCTCCTGGCTGGTCGTTCTTGGTGTTTGTATATTTTGAGAATCTCTGAGAGGTTAACACCCCCTGTGCACAGAGGCTCAGACAGACTACTGGTGTCTGGTATCAAGCTGAATTAAAGCTATGTCAACACGTTCAGTCATCCGGGCTTACATTACAGAGGCCCCCAGTCGTCTCTTATCTGAGGCACAGACATACAGTCAGCTCGCTACGTAACACACACACGCACGCACGCATACATGCACAGTATTATGCCGTTTCTGGTGTTTATCCTCTAAATATATTTTTGTGTTGGAATTTAAATGAGTTTGGGAGTCTTTCTATTGTCTGCCGTCGGGACGTGTTCGCCTTGTTTACAATGCGCGGAGATTAGAAAGCGCCGAAAAATATTATTTATTGATGGAATCAAATTAAAAGTCTCATATTTGTACACAAAAGCTTCAACAGCGAAATGAATTATTAAGAATAAAGTTTGGCAGTTTGTGCACTGGCTGAAGTATTGTTCTGGAGTGCCAGACGCTGTAACTTTCTTCCCTGCCTGAGTGTGTTGTATCAGCAGCCTCGGGTCCTTCTGCTGCAGAGTAACAGCCGCTGACTCGCTGTAATGTAAAGAGGCCAGTCCAATGGGGAGGCGGGCTGCTGCCGGCCCACCCGGCGAATCCAGCTCGAATGAAGGAGCGTTGATGTTGTCCTCAGACTCCCGTTGTTCTGCTGATTGCCTGTGTGTGTGGGGCTTGTTAGGCGGCTGAAAGCTTTTGTGTTTAGCCCAAGAAATGGTGGTTTGAAGGTGACATCTGTCTAGTGGGGGGGTGGTGGGGGGTGGAGAGGGAGAGGAGAGTGCTGCACCATGCTGCTATAAATACGCGGCGGCCGTGACAGCTCACAGAGGAAACAGCTGAGAAGAGGAGCTTTGCTATGCTGCATACCTCCTAGTGACCCTGTCACTTCCACAGAGGTCTTAATTATTCTGCACTGGCAGCTCACCTCTGCTCGCTGCTCAAGCTGTGACACACGGGGGCCTGTCAGAGGAAAGGGCCACACTGTTCCCTCTAACATGCTGCACTCACAGAACATGTAAACAGCAGTCTGCTTCACTGTGCACTCACAGTAGTCCCTTTACAAATCTGTCATTTTGGTTTTAAATTACTTCACCCTGGTGTACTTCAGCACATGTTTTTGCAGCCGTTTATTCTGCAATTATTTTGTACTTACTCTGGAGACTGCATGCTGACATATTGAATTTGTTATCTTGTGCCTCAGCAAATTCAGTGAGTCTGTATTACTGTGAGTTTTCATTCCCTCTTTTTTCTTTATTTATACACATAAGATTACTCATGATTACACCTATTTTTATTCGCTCGTAAAATCTCTTTTGGGCTTCTTTTGAAACGCTGCAAAAGACAACACAGTCAGGTGAGCGGTTTCTAATCTTGTACTAAGAGATGCAGACCGTAAGTCATATTTTTACATAGTGATAATGACCTCTGCTGCACTATGAATGACGTTAGTGGCTTAGACGGCTGGTACTGGTATGGACGTACATCTTTATCACCCTTGCCGGCTTAATGGCACCTTACAAATGGGTATAGTGTTTCCACACTCGGGTTTCAGCGTGACAAAGGTCACAAACTAGCAGGCTTAGCTTTTATTTGTAAGTGCAGTTTGTACAGGAGATAAAATCAGACAGCGTATTTGTTTCCCTTTTGGTTTCGCCTCACTTTACTGGCAGAGTAAGTGTCCACTCCTCACCCTGAAATAATTCTCGTGTTGTTTCTGCTGAGCTACAACCGGCACTGTGCCCTGACAATGACTGATGCTTTTGTGTTGCCTTTATCTGGACCCAATTGTGTGCTTACGCGTGAGTGTGCGACACTAACTGGCACGAGTGGATAGATTACCTAATACAGTCCAAGCACGTTATTAGACCCCAGGGCGCTGGCTAAGTCACTCTGAGTTCTGTTTCTAGCCTTTTAATTATTCATCAAGGTATTGCCTGCGATGTAACCTCAATTACTGTGGGCTGCGGGGCCAGGTCACGTGTTGTTAACACTGCGCTGTGATCAGAGCCACCGCAGGGAACGCTGCCAACAGGAAGAAGTGCTCTGTGGCTTGGCACTCCACCCACCGCCACCGATTGGCTCACATTTCGCAGGATGCTGGCGGCGCTGAGGGCAGGGAGGGGAGGGGCATTCCTCAGATTCCCCACAGCCACAATGGGGACAGGATGGTGTACAGTAAATACTGTAAATCAAAGCTCGGTGGGTGTGATCACTCGGCTGTGGCTGAAGGAGTTAGAGGCAGAAACGACGGCGGCGGGGAGGGGGCGGGGGGTTTAGGGTAACAGCTGAGGGTTTTAATGAGCCCAAGAGGAGGGTGAGATGTGAGCTTTCTCTCTTGGGCCCACCTGTAGTGGGCAGACAGGCTGTGCACCTGCAGTCCTGGAGCCCTCAGCACATCCTGGAGCGGTGGGTGAGAGAGGAACTGGCAACCCAGCAACACTTGACAGAAGGGATGAGAGGCTGGGTTGATTTAAGTGCCTGGAAGGTGCCAGAACTAAGCGCATTGTCCATCAAATGTTTCCTGTGTACAGCGTGGCCGTGTTGACATGATTGTGCGATCTCACCTCGATTCGTGTTCCGAAGAGAAACAGGAAAATAAACTCGGCTGAACATTTCTGCCTCTCAATTTGCACCTTAATAAGACATCTGCATTTCCATTCGTAACATCCATAAAGTGTGAACGCCAAGAGCTGAATTTCTGCACTTCTCTCAGATTTGGGGAGAGTGATCAGACTTCCCATTTCTCGGCTGATTTGTGGCAATCATGTGTGTCCCCAGTGCCTTGCGTCGCTCTAAAAACCATGCCATGCATATCCAGGTAGTGATAATGAGAGCTGCTGTCATGGCGATCTATGACTAACACCAGTTTCACGCTGTGTTAAATCAGGGCTGCTGCCTTGTTAGAGTCTACTCCCTCAGGTCACACCTACGTTTTACCATCTGATACCCGAGCCTCCAAATCCAACGAATTAGGATATAAAAAGAAGGTTATCATAAGGTGACAAGTATACTGATATTTTTACCAGCAGCGTTATCAACACACACTCAAACAGCACAAATAATCCACCGTCTCTTGCTGTTTCACTGCAGTGATCCAATGTGAGATGAGGAACTCTGTGTACTGGTGAAATATGACTGAAATAACTGATCAGTTTTAAGGAAATATAAAACAATAAGACATTATCATCTTGCACCCTTAAAGATATTAATTTAACTAAGCTTCTGTAGAAAGTGTGCAAAGCTGCATGTTGATGCAAATAGATTGCATTTTCAACTGTGTGCTTTTACAGGTGATTAACTAAGTGAGACATCCTAAATTGATCAAGCGCAAACTGGAATGTTTCAGTGAAGGTTTTGCATGCATGAGGTCCTGTTCTGACAAAGATCAGCTGATCGGAAACAAGTATTTTACAAAGTCTGGAAACTTGCAAGTTGCGGTGAGCCAGCTGACGAGATGCCTCTCACTGCAATAACAGCAGCCTCCATGCCAGAAGCTGAACCACTTTGCACCTGCTCGTCACAAACATTATAAACACATGGAGTTTTCAGACACTGAACATGAAACCACAAGTTCTATAATAACCTTTTAGCATAAACTCTTCACATTATTGTACATGATCTGAGGGACACGGCTCAGCCTTTTCAGAACACATCAGTTAAAAATCTTCAACAAGGTGAAATAGTGAGGTGACTCTGTTGTTTTTTCGGTTTTGTTTGAACGGCAATTGGTTTTTTTTCAGTTCATGGCTGAATCATCAGCCACCAGAACTGTAGTTATAGGCGCAGCCCTGAAGATCTTATCAACATTCATGAAGATGTGCCGGTTCGTCTGAGCCGAAGCTCCTCTTGCTGCTGGCAGCCGTGTTGCATTACACCCAGAGGAGAAGAGCAGATGTCCCAGAGAAGTGCTACAAGCTCCAGGCAGCATGTCCTCAGAGGGGGGCCAGGAGACAGGAAGCCGCTCCAGATGGGACATCCTGAGTCATAAATATTGTGTGAATTGTACCGACTATAACGGCACATGCCAATTTCTACCGCACTTGCGCGTAACCTTGACCGTGGATTTACAAGTATGAACATAAATTTTAATGAATGATTTAGAGGCGGCAAGAGTATTCGGTGAAATGCGCAGACAGTGTTTTAAGTTATGTCCTGAGGCTGGCGTGATATTTTTCAGTTCTTCTTTAGTGTGCATGCTCGCTACACAATTGCAGAGTCCGAGAGAGCATTTATTGTTTGGCTGAGTTAAAGAGTTGCCGCTTTGGCTAGTGTCGACATGAAACAAAAATGCACATATTAATTTGCTACCCGAGAGCTTTTCCCTCTTATTAGTTTTTATCTTGGGGTTTAATTACGCCTTCTCTCCAAAGGTCTTGTTTAGATAATGTAGTAGCTTCTAATTAACCGGCTTGCTCTCCCACTTGTAGCCGGGGTCACGATATTGCTTTGTTCACGTTGATCCAACGGCTAAGCCGGAGCTCGTTGCTTTCCATTACACTTAAAAACCAGAGAGTGGCTGAAGTAAACCTGCAAAATGAATTCCGGGGCAAGAAATGCAAACGCTGTGCGAACCCTATGAGCTGAGTGGATTATCTATAGCCGCTGTTCTCTCGCCTCTCTGGGATACCGCCTTTTATTATGGAGTGTTTTATTGCTACTGGAGTAAAGCTGACATGGAAGAGGCAGCTATAAAATGAAGCCTCCCATTCTTGGTTGTCTGCCACCTCCCGTGGAAGCTCTGCAGCCTGCTCGCCTGCATGTGTACGTTATGTACATACGGGAGATTTATGTGCATTTTGAGCCTGTTTGTTAGTTGTAGTTGGTATAAGGAGCTGAGTTTCTTGAATAAATAACTTTACAAGTGATTACTTACGTGTCACTGTAATCTGTGTAGCTCAGAAACCTAATTTGCACTGCAAACAGGGAGTCCGGGTGTGAAAGAACGTCAGAAGAAAACTTTCACAGTCATTATTTTCATGTCCTGTCATGTCTGTGTCGGGTCTAACAGAGTTTGGCTAAATTTAAGCGTTTCAAATATCTTTTTTTCTCTTCTCTAGAATACAGAATAAGCTGATGCTGATTCAGAACAGTGTGTCTGAGCAGCACAGTATATCACTGGTGTGTGTTTTAGCTTCACACACTACATCAGCGCCGGTACAAAACCGCCGGGATCAGTGGGTGCGGCGTCCTCAGGCGAGCGGAGGTATGCAACCCGGAGAGATTTTTCCGAGCTGAGTGTGTGTGAAAGACCGTGCGCGGACGAGTGTGTTCACATGCGCTGCAGTTGGGTGCAGCGGGGATCAGTGGAAGCGGAGCGCTGACAGGTCGACCCATACCAAAGCCCTCTGTCATTACAGGGATCAAACCGTTCAAGGCCACAGACTTTCACTTTCACGCCTCCAAAGTACAAAAATGCTGGGACTTTAATCGCCGCCCTCCAAAAAAAAGAGCTCTTATACAATCGAACGGTTTGGAGACCATGTTGGTAGAAATTTTGGCTCTTTGCTATTTTTGTCATGCGTGCAAATATGTGTGCATCCGTGTGAACACGGCATGTGTTCGAAGACCTCAGACTCATGGGGGAATGGTGTGAGGCTTTAAAGTTGCTCGGTATACTGGTCAAAAGTTGATTTTCTCCTCAACTTATTTTGAGGCTGTGAAACTTCCATATACGTATTTTACATTTCTCAAAGTGAAACCGAAGTATTTCACTTCCAGTAAAATCGAACAAAATCTTTGAATACGTCATCAGATCAGATGATTCTCTTATTTCCAAAACAACATCGGAAATAATAACAAATATGATAATGTCTAATAAAACCAAAAAAATTTGCAGTTACAGGTTCCAACTGCAGCTTCACCACCTGCTGCGGGGGCCAACTGGTCCCAGTATCTGCAGCTGAAGTGAAATACATATAGGATCTGATTGATGAGAGATGATTTCCACTAGGGGATTAATAAAGTATGCTTTCTTTCTTTCCATGCAGAAAAACAACAACAGAAGGAAACGTGGCAGCAGAAATGCCAAAAAAAAAAAAAAAAAAAAAAAAATGAGTGGGAGCTTTTGCACCTTTTTCTAAAACAACAACAACTTTCAATATCTGACAGTTATTTGGTATTACTGTTGGTTTTTTAGGGGGGGTGAGGGGGAGTTGACAGTACCGACTGAGAAGCTCATCAGAAATGTGTGACATGCTGGAGAGTCTGGTCCGGTTTACAGCCGTCAAGCGACTTCTATATGAGCACAGAGTTTCATTTCTTTTCTTCTACGTAGTTTATTCATTTTCTAGATTGCAAAAAACACGAGTTGTATTTATGAGAAGTTCTGTCAGCGGAAATAGGACAGGAATCCACTGGCAAATAACAATTTTACCATCCAGTCTTATGATTGAAGTGTATGATCCCATATTTATTTGCTTAAAATGTGCTTGAATTTAAACATAGCGGCTAAATTAACCCACAAATTATTTTCAAATGGAAGAGAGATGCCATGTTTGGAGTCATGGGGAGATGGACACTGAAGCCCGGGTCCACACTGAGTTTTATGCAGGGCATGTGGTTTCATTCAGACTCCTGAGAGAATGAAATGAGGTTAAACATTGTGAAAATATACACGGCCTGTGTAATTCTTCAAGCTGCTGTTGACTTTTTATGTATTTTACCACAGACCACAAACTTTCCAAGCCGCCATCGAGTTCTTTGAGCATCTGAACATAATGATAAGTTGTGATACTGAGTGAGTGGTAGAAACATTGAGTCATGCGGCCATAAAAAAGGAAAAGCCTGTAAAATAATAAGTGAATTCTAAAGTGATAGAAATACAAACAGAAGGACAATACTCACAATACAATACTGTTGTTTATTTTATAGAAATATCTTTTTACATTCCTGTGTTTATATATAATGCTTCTATTTTTTTTTATGTATTTTAATGTGTGCTTTTATTAGCATTATGTAAATCATCTCATTGCTTATTTAATCCTTTCTGTTTCATATCCCAATACTCTGACGGGCTCCTCGTTTGACATAACGTCACCTGAGACGATGCGTCTACGGCGGCTGGTGTCCTTGACACGTCTTCTCACATGCGCCGTTACGCCGAAACAGCTCAGAAGAGACAGGGAGCTTGTTTTTGTTTGAAAGTAACTAAAAAGCACCGAAACCTGCAAACGGCTTTCATCAACAACAAGCCGAAGCCACAATTACAGCAGTCTGTAATAATGGCCTGTGGAGTCAGAGGAATCCGTGAGATGTTCAGGAGCTGTTTGAGGAGGGTGTCTGTTACAAGGTAATGGTTAAATGGGTAGGCACATGTTTGTGTGTTTGTTTTCTGACAGATGAGGAAAAGGAAGGGGTGTGTGTGTGTGTACGTGTGTGTGTGTGTGGTGAGAGCGTGGGTTTTCGCTGCTCTCCCCTTCTCTGATTACTGCTGTTTTGGCAGCTGACGCTCAGTAATGGAGACCTGGCTGTCAGGGAAATTTGTAGCTGTCTGCCGTAGCGCAGCTCTTCATTCCAATCAGCAGCTGTCAGACCCGCCTGGTCCGTTATTAATGATGGTCACTAACTGCCTCACAAATTCTCGGCACTATTTGAGAGCCAGCGTGAAATAAGGTTGCGCTCTCCCGGTGTGCCGCTGCGGGTTAATGGAGGGATCTCAAATATCAAACAACTCCGGCTGCTGCTCCTGAGTGTGCGTCGCTGTTCAGGAAGCGCATGTATCACATCAAAAGAGGCTTGTAATTTCTGAAGGTGAGCAATAATAAAAGGGCAAATTAAACTTTTGTCCTTGACAGTAGCCCAGCTGTTGGAACAGTTTGCTCTTTTTAACTCGCTGCTATCTTCATCTCAGACGCGCGCATTGCTGAGCTGGTCACCCTCCTGATTGACTTAAGATAACAGCATCATAAAAGCGTCTTTATATCCTTGTATGGTCGAGGTTGCACTAATAGAATTGTGTGTGAGGCCATAAATGCAACCTGACAGAAAAAGCATGTGTTTGTCAGCTGTTAAACATGGGGCACGGGCATTCGGAGCGGCACACCAGGGAACAGCTGCCATTTAAATCACTCACCTTTGAAATGCTGCGATGAGCTTTTCACCCTCACTGTCACTTTACGGGTGAACACGGGAGCGATTCAGCAGGGAGCAACTGACACCCAGGACGTGACATTGCCCCTAATCCGCAGGGATCGCCCAGTCCCCTGCAGCTCTGTCTGCAAAATATCACGGAATGAAAAACAACATTCAATTCGCTTCCAAAGAATGCTTTTCAACCTCATTTTTAGCAAGTAAGCAAAATCATAATGGACACCATGTCAGTAAAATGGTAATTTTTTTTTGCATGTGTGCACAATATCCCCTTTTATTGACTTCAGAGTTAATGTGGCTTCATCATGGATGCTAGTTTAAGGTATCTGCTGCAGTTAAAGGCGTACTGCCCCTTTAAGACATCAGATAAAAGATTAGAAATCTACATGTTTGTGCTTGGATGAATAAATCCATCCATAACAGAGACCTACAGATACAAAGTCATGTTCAAAGACATTTTGAACGGAATGGCGGACAGGGGGAATGCACGCACCTTCATCCAGTGCCAAACAAATCCAAGGTGCTAAAAGCCAGGTACAAATAAGTTAAGGACCATAATAATCCTTTTCATTTATGACCAAATGAAAAACACCTTGGGTGATAACCCCAGTGTTAACACAACACATGTTCTGGCAGTTACTGCTTGAAGATTAGAAACACTATAAATACACATGTATGAATCAGATATGGGTCACTTGATAAAATATGCGTTAAAAGAAAACGATGTCTTCAGTAAATCTAATCTGATCATCAAGACTTGCGGTGGAAATGCAGTCTCATTGCCTTCATTGAGTGTTTTCACCTTTACTAAGAAAGTTTTTATTATCTTATAACATTATAAAGCAATGCATCTTACAAATGAGGCAATTTAAGTAAAAAAATTCTTTGCAAGGGAGCAAATTACAGTAGACTTAAAACTGGCTTAAGCTTGATGACCTGAAAACAAAATGTTCCCAGCCGCCTGTGATTATAATCTGACCGACATTCATTCAGCAGCATCATTTGGCAAGACTATTGAGTCAATCCAGTTTGTTGAACCCTGAGCTGGCGCAGCAGGAAGTCAGCAGAAAACACCACTGTCAGGTTTCTCGACAGGTTAGCGGTTACTAAAGCCCGCTGCGCCCCTGCTTCCGCTTGCTTGAGGCGAAACGGCGCAGCACCGCCCAGAAACGCAACAAAGAGATTCACCGCACGCTGCGGACTCGCACTGACTCACACAGTTTCCCTCTCAGCGCTCGTCTGCCAGATTACTTATCCACCCTTTTAGGTTGATGAGTTACACCACAAAGAAGATTGATGCTCTTGGCTATTATGGGTCTTGTAAAAGAGGGAAGATTCAGGTCCTGTGACAGGTAGCAATTAAGTCTTAAAGAGGTGTAACAAGGTCCTGGATTATCCTTGTCGGAGGTCATATCAAAGAACATGTGTGCTGTTTGTGAGTTGTTACAGCAGGATAAGGTAGATGGAGCAGAGATTGTGGGGGATTTTTTTCTTTGTGCGACCTTCAGTTCACAGGTAATCCTTATCTGAGGAATCTTGAGCCTGTTTCCCAACCCTCATTCGCAGAGGCCATCTTTCCATCCCTCCCGCCGCGGCGGAGGAATGCTCACACCTGTAGCGCTTCTCCCCCAACGTAAAGCCGGCGGTGGGAATCCGGCGGGGGGAAAAACCTTCTGCTCGCACATGCTGATCACTCCTCAGATAACGAGCTGATGTTTTGGCAACAGCCAGACACCTGAGAAATGATAGAGCAAAAGAAGGAATGATAATAATAATAATAATAGTCGCTGTTGTATGAGGTGTTGGCGCCCTGCAGTCCTGCGGCTGTTTGTGGTTTATTAAGACCTGTTCTCTCTCCAGCTTCAGCGCTGAGCCGCATTCCTCAGCGTGTTAAGTTGTTTGTTAGTAGCCGTGGTGTGCAGCGGAGGGTGCAGAAATGGATATGTGTGTGAGTGTGTGTGTGTGAGTCAACAGCTCCACCGGTCCCGGATTGAGGAAAGAGCCGAACGACACCCGGCTCACCACGCAAACACCTGTCAATCCGCACGGCGTTGCCACCCCGCCCCGGAGGCCCCTCGCCGCCACGCTGCTGACAATTACAGGATGCTATAGATACAGTTTCTGCAGGAGGAGGAGCCAACATTTCCTCAAGCATTGTGTGGTATTTGACCTGCAGTGTCAAGTTTAGAATTTAAGCGTTGCGGTTGCGTCAGGATGATGCTCCCCTGTGGAGTCGACTCCCTCCGGCTGAGAGTGACGGGACAAGAAGTACCTGGCAGCGCTACTCTGATCCACATTTGAAAGAAATTTTGTTTGTTTTTTTAAAAAGAAAATGTCGCAGCAGCTTTTGTGTTTTATCAGCGCTCTGATTTACACAAGGTAATGACAGCAGAACAGGCAAAGACAAGGATGCGGGAGCCCGAGGCTGCATTCATCTGCTCCGGGTCTCGTTTCACAAATCACTCTCAGCAGTGCGCAGTTGTCATTAGTTGTCAATTACTTTGACCAAAATATGTAACTAATACAAGTGAGTGAAGTTTCAGGGATGTTTCTCCCGTCACCCGTAACACGATCGCGCGTCTGAAAAGATGAAAGGGGAGAGCGATGTGACAGAAGGTCACGGATCCTGAGAGGCGGCGCTGGCGGGATCGTGTGTGACATTTCACACATGAACACAGGAATGCAGTAATGGACAAGGTGGACCTATTTCTCCCCGTTTTCCTGTCTGCACAATCAGGACTGAGTTCTTCTTCTGCCGTGCTAAAAATAGACTGACAGAGAGCAAAAGCTCTGTCGTAGTTTGATGTAAGGTGAAGAAACTGTGGTCTTTTCTTGTACATTTATCCGGTGTCTGGTCAAACTGTCACACTTAATACATGACACAGTCACTAAGATTTCTAGATTCTGTATTTTAAATAACATCAACAACAAAAAAGTTACTTTAGCAGAGGAAGAAGAAGAAATAATCATGACAATCCTTATAATACCAATTCATAACATATTCTCTCCATGCAGGAATGAGCTTTTCTCACCTTGTTTTGTCACAGAATCATATGCATCCTGCTTAAAGTACATGTTTAGTTCTTACCTCAGTGATCGGGTGTGAAAGTATTATGCATATTCACACCAGTACTTTCAGCTTTATGCCTGTGGAGTCACATGTTATTACAAGGTACAGACAAAATGTTTCAAATCTGTCGTATTTATATCTCAACTGTTTTCTAAGCCACAAAGTCATTATTAAGCTCTCAATGTCAGCATGTTGATAGCTTATATGTACCTAAAGCACCACTATAGTTCAGCATGTTTGCATGTGAACTGGATAAGTTTATCAAATAAACAGAGAAAATCAAACCAATCTAAAACGTAACATCTGATGTTAATTCGAAAACGCTGTAAGCAAGCTTTAAAAAAAACACCTTCTGATTGCTAAAAGTAATTATTTCAGTCTAAAGACACTCTAAAAATCATAAAATGGGTATTAACACCTAATTAGTCAACCAAATAATCACTAGAAAAACTTGGTTTATTGCTGACTTCGGTATCAGGGCTGTGTATAATGACTTTTTATTTCACATTTATCCTGAACACAGCCTGAGCATTGCTCCCTAAGTTATTCAGTCTCTTCCTCGTGTAATGCAGAAAAGATAAGCTGGATATTTCTTTGTTAACTGACACACAGCCTCCTCTCCGGAGCAAACACAAGTGGCACTGGCATCTGCTAAATCCATCAGGCCGGGCCAAGATAGCACCTGATGGTCTGGGGGAAAATGGTAAACCTCACTATTATACACGTCAAACAAAACATGACGAACGGCCATGAAGTCGCACGGTATTAAAAGTGCGCTTTTTCCCACGTCGCACCGCCGCGGAGCGGGGCACGTCTGCACGACCACAAGGCTATAACTCTCTGCACGCTCTATAAAATAATCACTTCCAAGGTTTCCGTATTCTCAGGAAAGACGCTCTCGCCCGTGTTCAGATAACAAATCTGGGATTGTGAAATTTACACACAGTGATGTATCAGCTTAATATTAAATACTCGGTGGACAGGGAAGCACGGAAAGCCTTTCATAAGGGAGCTTTTATATCCACGGAGTCGCTGTTCCTCCTGTTCACTTTTTATGAATCGAGTCTCAGACGCAAAGAAATAAGACACCTCCGTGTGGGTAAGACCTTCACATCAGTATCAGTGGGTGTCAAAAATGAACAATGCGAGTAGCTGCAGAAGTTACTTCAGCTCAGCTCTCCAGAGGAAAGGCGGCAGTTAAATGTGTTTTCATAAAAAGACTACTTCAGCCGTGGATATGATATCCCGTATTCACTCTCATTTTTACTTACTGTCTGCATCGCTCTGAATAAGCTTCAGGAAACCTTCAAATGAGCTCACTGATCAGTTATTAGAATCCCTGGACCTCTTGTCATTCATTCATGACCATGCAAGATAATTTCCGTAACGGGGAGTCGTGGTCGTCTAAAGCTTGTTGGAAGAACGACACTACAATAATTTATAGCTCCTCTTGAGCTTTCAGTCATTTCACCACAAAACAAAGCTTGGGGATGCTACATAAGTATATAAACATCAGCCCTCCATTGTGCATTTAGCTTTCCTCTCAAACCTTCGTTGGCCTTTATCCTGGACTGGCTGATGGATAACCGCCAGATCCTAAAAATCCGTTGTAAAATTAACAGCAATCTGGAACGAGGATAATATGGCAGCTAATATGTCTCAAAATCCTCGTTAAAAGTGCGGTTGTGATTAAACCTTATTACAGGCGAGTTGTTTCATGGATTAATTCACATTATTGCAGCCCACACGTTCCACAAGAAGGCTTTCTAAAGTGCTCTCCTGTTTTAAAGAGTCGCCGGCAGCACGGAGGGAGGAACTGCGCGCTCCTCGCAGGCCTGCATGGCGGCGTCCGCGATGCTGAAACGCAAAAAGGCGCTCCAAAAATACAGCAGCCTGTTTCCCTTATGGAGGGTTTTGTGGTGACAAGGCTGTTAAATGTGGGTTAAAGTAAAAAAAAAAAAAACGGGCCACTCAGCAGGCGGACAGGCTGACACCGAGGAGCCAGAGAGCAGGATCTGCCTCTCAGGATCGGCTGCAAAAACTCAAACAAGGGAAAGGAAAAGCATGGAAATTAACAATTTTGTGGCTAAGCTATTAGTGGCTTTTTTGGCTGGCAATGCTAAAGATGGATAGCTTATCTGACTTTAATAGCTGGCACAGCAGCATTAGTGCTGAGCTGGAGCGAGGAGAGGAACAATACGGCACATTAGAGGAGCAGCCAGCACACGCCAGAAACTGCTCCAGACTTCTAATTAGCATTCATTAACAGTAAGGGAAAGAGCGATTATGGTCTTTAAGTAGTGCATTAGCTAATGTTGCTTTTTCTAATGTCAGCAGATTTAAATAGGGGGAGTGCGCTGCCACATCCGAGACACTGCTTTGTGCTGACTGGGAGGTTTTGCTTGATGCTTGTGATGACCCTAAAATACACTGCTGCAGTTTGTTTACAGTTGTTATTACCACTAACAAGGCCACGAGCCCAGCCAGACATGACTGACTGTTTGCTACCGCCGCAGCTGCAGCGGGAGCCTCGGCGGCGCGCGCGGCAGCAGCCATCTCGCCATTATGGTGTTTACATGTTGCTGCTCGCGGGTTTGAGTGGCAGGCGGAGAATAGACGGTGCTTTGTGGACCATCTATTACTCAGAGTCGAGGCGTCAGGCTGCTCACACCTCGGCAGGGCCGGGAATAACCCGGTACAAAGGAACGCGTTACAAAGTAATGTCGCTACGTTTGACAGTGAGGTGCAATCTGTTATTACAGAATCAATAACGCAATTACAATCACTGACGCTCGTGTGCAGCCGTTACCTTCTGTGGATGAAAGTAGCTTTACTATGATGTTAAAGCAAAGTCCATTTAGCATGGATGGAGGGGTGCACGCTTGAAGAGCAAAAAACTGAAATTAAAGTTATTTTAACTGAGTTTTTAAACATCTGATTTACCATTTTGTTCTCAACCTGTTGACCCCTCACAGATATTTTGCAGCAGGGTCTGTTCAACAGAGTGGCCATAGGAAGCCATTGCACTCAAGAGTTTGCTTGTTTTCATACCGTCGCCTCTTCCTGCCACCGGCAGGATTCAAACCAAAAGTCAAGACTTATCCCAACGCACCATCGGTGGATGCGGCACAATGCACTTGAGAAATCATTGCTTCAGAACAATTAAAAAAAGTACAAAATATATCATGACTTTCCAATCCTGCAAAGACAACATTAAATGTGATTTTTTTTTTTTTTTTTAATAAAATGACATCTTTGTTCTCTAGGGGTTGCACTGTTTGCCATATATGTTAATGCAAAGTGAACAGAAGATGGCAACAGTGTTCATAGGAGAGAGATCTGTGTAGTAAGTGTGAAAACTGGGTGTTTTGATGGGGACGCTGCATTAACATCAGACAAGACTGATTTAAGTGCAATTAATGTTGACAATTTGAAGATGTCCTCGTATTGTCTGCTCTAAAATTAAGGGAAAACTTCAGAGTTGTCATAATTTATATGTAATGTTACTATAATCTTTATGATGAGCCCAACTTGAGATCAAATCAAACTGCATCAAGCCCCTGAAGCAAATCGGACTCTTCTGCTTCAAGATGGTTTGAGTCCAACAGTTTAGGAAAATTATGGGTAACATGCTGATTCCAATAACTTCCATATAAATAAATTAATTGAGGACAACAAGAATAATCAGCAAACAATTCTCAGTGTGTGGCAGATGTAGAAGCTCAATATTTTGAATGCTTTTTTTTTTTTTTGCCAAAATCTCCTGTAGATTAAACAGTGTGGGTGGATGAATACTGAGCAAACAGAAGGTGCTGATAGCTGATGGGTTTATAATTTGCTTTTACTTCATAACTGCAAATGAGGCCAGACTCAAACATTATTCAGCTGCCCTCCGTAATTAAAACTTCATTCAGCCACAAATATGTTTTACACCACTGCATGCTTTATGTGGTGAAATCCGAACAAATGGCCTCTTATTACTGCCTGCACTTTGAATTTACTCAGCCACACCACATTTAGCGAAAGAATTCAATTAATGTGGCCGTTGTGCAATTTGGGAGTTACGGCGCCGTGATGAGGCTGTTGATATTGGCAGGTGTTTGACCTTGAATAAACTGAAACCAAATCCGCCAGAAGAGACGCGGGCCTTCAGCTGAAGTGCTGAGCTGTCGGCACGGGACTGTCAGCGGGTCCCGGCCCGACCGCCGAGCGAGCGCTCTCGGCCAGGAAGAGTGAGGAATGAAGGTAAGGAATGGCGGGGGCTGAGCGCAGGTCGTCTAACCACAACATCCACATGAGGGAGAGACAGGCGATAAAAGAACTGTCATTCCTGTCAAACGTTTAAGCCACTGGAACAAAAGTAAGCAGAGGGTTCACCTGCTTCCTTTTCTCTATTATCTTTATTATTATTGCTGCAGCGGGTGGTCAAGGTTCACTAACAGAGCACACTTAACCATGTATCCTGTCACACAAACAGAGGGAAACACACACACACACACACACACATAGCTCCCGTCTCCCTCCCCAACGCCGGCCCTCCTCTGTGTGCTCTGCTAATATTGACTCTCCTGACTAACACTGCCTCTATTGAGTCAAACACAGAACTGTTTGACTAGAATTAGAACATCATTGAGATAACAGCCGCGGACCTGTCCGGGCCGGAGCTGCGGCGCTAACGCAAAGCCGGGCGGCAGAACCGCCGGACGGTGATTGTCAGCAGGGGGGGGGGGAGCCCGAGGTGCAGAGGTGGAGGCCGCAATCTGCCCCCCCCCCCCCCCCCCGTACACAAACGTTTTCTCACCCCGTGACTTTTTAACGCCAATACACAATAACAGCCACTTGTGAAATGTCTTCAGGTGGAATCACGCACGGCTCTCCGGTTTCCTGTGGTCCGTTTATGTGTGTGTGTGTCTGTGGTATTTATGTCATTAAGCTAACCGAGTCCTTGAGGTTGTTAAGCGGGCTTGTCACTGGGGCCATTGTGTAGTTTGCGTCTCCGTGACAAAGACAAAGCACCGTCAAATTCATTGGAAACAGAAATAAAGGCTCGTATTATGTGACGGGGCACGTATTGAATCTGAATGCAGGTATTAAATTCTTATCTTGGGTTACACATTGCAGCCATAATGTTAACAGCTCTGCCCAACCATAAAACACACAAAAACACACAGATAAGCAAAACCTATTGGACTGTTCGCTGCATGCAGGCCTTCTCACTGGCTTTATCGTCCTTTATCTCCGTCTGTCACATATGCATTTCACAGACCTGTGGCTGTGTCTAAAATCAGTACTTATTTACTCAGCAATTCACTATATTTATATTTTGACTGTGTACAGTCATTCACTCTGAAATGAAACATTTCCACAAGTAACGAAAAAGCATACAGAACAATCTCTTGTATAATTTTTCAACTTGATGTTGGACATGCATGCATCTGCATGAGTGAGTCAAAACTCAAGGCCTGTTAGCACCTTCATCAGGTAACGTAGCCGACGCAAGATCCAGGGTAGAAGAGGAAAAACTTTATTAATCCCAGAGGGAAACATCCTGGTTCTTGTACTGCAGTGATGAGCCATGTTCGTTCATGCAGTTTTATTAAAGCATGATGTGGGAAGAACTGTCAGATCAGATGACGATTTACTTGAAAATCCTCCTTCAGTCAAAACTGCGATCTTTTTTTTTTTGTGTGTTCTTGTTCTTATAGTTGAATATTTGAGCTTGCTGAGTAACATGGCATATTTTAGGCTTCAAAAGGCTGTTTTAACATTGTTACCTGCCGAACAAAGGTCTCTCTGTGCTCAGAGAAAATCTCCTGTACAGGTGCTGAACGACGCACACGATCCAAGACGGACGAGTTCATTCATCCCTATCAGAGCGATTCACAGTTTACTGGTCTACTCAGCTCAGCCAGGACAAACCAACATGTAAATAAACATGCAAACATGAGCAACAACATCATTTGTCACATCAAACATAATTTTAAAACCAATCCTGCTGCAGATCAACTTACTAATATATATTCATGATTGGAGAAAATCTACAGTTGGAGTCCGGGCCTGGGTGCATTTCTCTGTGTTCTCGCCGTGTGTGGGTTTTCTCTGGGTGCTCTGGTTTCCTCCCACAGTTGAAAAACACGTTTGAAGTCGACTGTTGACTCTGTTCCCCATTGGTGTGAATGTGTGTTTGCCCTGTGGTGGACTGGTGAGCTGTACAGGAAGTGCCCCGCCTTCACCCCTCGCTGGTAGCTCCAGCCACCGACAACACCGAGCTGGATGAAGTGGTGAGGGAGACAGTTCTGTCATCATCCATCCTGTTTGAACTTGTTCAGGGTCGTGGGGCATTGGAGTGACAGCAGGGTCCACCTGAACAGGTCTGCAGTCCATCACAGGACAAACACACACACACACACACACACACACACACACACACACACACACACACACACACACACACACACACACACACACACACACACACACACACACACACACACACCACACACACACACACACACACACACACACACACACACACACACACACACACACACACACACACACACACACACACACACACACACACACACACACACACACACACACACACACATTCACTGCTATGGGCAATTCAGGGTTACCAGTTAACTTCACGTGCATGTTTTTGGGTTGAACATATTCATGTTTTTTTTTTAATTGTAGATCTTAATATAATGCATACAGGGGTGGATGCAATCGATAAATACTGGCAGGGAGACAGGATGACTACTTTAAAAGTGTAAGTAACTGCAGAGTAAATTTACAATCTGAAATAATGCTCAAACCTTGTGATATGAGCTTTTATAGCTCTTGAGTTTGCTCTTTCAAAAGAGACGGTCCTGCTTTATAGTTACATGTATTTAATTCCACGTGACTTTTACAGACTTCATCTGAGTAATGCGCCTTGAATATGATTGTTTTTGACAAGTAGTTTGAATTAAACATCTACTTAATGCAATTAAATGAGGTTTTAAAAGTCATAAATACTAATTTCTCACAAATATTCTCCCATAACCTGTCTGAGAACAATCAAAGCAGTGTCAGACTAGTTTCACCATGAGTAGACCTTTTTATTACTCGTCTCACCTCTGGTTACACAACAGCTGGAAGAATGAGACTTTCTGGATTACAACCAACCAGTGCTTAAGCTAAACGTCCGCAGTGACCGCGGCTGATAAAGAAATCCTATAAACTTTTTTGTTGCTAAATAAAATCCTGTTATTGCAACTGGAAGCGTTAGTCAGTTTCAGCTTCATCTGATCCTCACAGTGTGAATCGGTTCCCTGTCTACTACAGCTATGCGCTCCCTGCGTTACTGTGGATAATCAAGATTATGACAGGGAAGGTACAAGCCATGATCTGATAATTACCGCCCAGGGGGAGTTTATGGAATGGTCAATTCAGCAATAAATCACATTTGTGTGGACCCTCACCCTGTTAGTATTTAAGCGGTGCATGTTGTTGAGCCCAGCCATCTGGGTCAGGGACAGGCCATGTTTGTCAACCACATGAAAGGGGAAGCGCCGGATAGCCGGCTGCTGCAGATGGCAGTGAGGCAATCTTTTCTGCTTATATGGTTTCATTTTATCCCTACAGGCCCTCGTGGTATTTTGAATTGCCCTGGGTTATGTATTCACTCGGTCATGTAAGCTAAATGAACCATCCATAATGTAAATGAGGAAGAAAGGGAGATTGAGAGAGAGACATGGATGCAAATGCAGTGGTGCCCCTGGTGTTGGGAGGGAAAAGAAAGAGATGTCAGCATTTTCCCACATTTCACTTTCAAATGAGCCACAGCTGACTGAGAGTCAAACCTTCCTGCTGCAAATACCAAATAGTGCAATTACTTACCAAAAGATGCAACAATTTGTGAAATTAAAAAGTCAACGGCATTACAAATATGCTTTACTGTGTAATTTATGGCAGAGGGCCGCTCATCATTGTCTTGGATTGCATGGAGAGAGATGACTCAACAGTCCCTGCCTCATCATTCACAGAGCTGCTGACTCCCCCCGACTGCCTGGCAGGAGTTATGCGCTCATGTTTATTGTGGATGAATTTCCACCCCCACCTTCTTTATACACCCACAACATCCCAAATGCAAAGCTTTCCCCGTTTAGGAGACGTGAGGCACTTTTGTAAATAGTTAATAGCTTTCTGGGGACGCAGGTCGTGTTTTGAATGCAGAAAAAAAAAACTCCAGCTGGAAATTCTTGTTGCCTCGTTGGAGTCACAACACAAGGTATTCACATTACAGCGCTGCTGTCTGTCTCCGTCCTATTTCAATCAGCGATTACTCGACATGTTTGCACTTGGCACTGCAAAAACATGATGCAAGTTATTTTGTGTCCTTCATGAGAAATATTTCCTGGCATTTCGCTGCTTCCAAAATATTACAGCCAATTTGATATTAGATAAATATTTGAGCTGGCATGCAATGAAGCGTATGTCAGATGAGCAAAAAAGCACTGGCACAACGGATGTGTTTAGCTGCTCAAAGGGAGGAAAAAGACAAGGGAGAGACCTTGTCTGTTCTCCATTAGAATCCACTCAGTTCTTCTACAAACAGACAGGATGCTAGCCAAACAAGCTTATTCAGGGGGGTTCTGTGTGGACCGTGTTAGCTCAGCAAATCCAGCTCCACAAACATGCTTCAAAGAATCCTGCTATCTCCGCGGAGCCTTTGATGTGGGTATTGATCATGCGGCCGTCTGTGAGAAAGGAGGATGCAGTGGAGGTTTAGTATTCTCTTCTGGCTCACACAGAATGGATAATAGCAAAAACATGCACTCCCGTCACACCGCGCAGCGCTCTCGGTTATGACAGCTGCTCGGCCATTTTTCCGGCTACGAGGTAGATGTGATTAGGAGCGAAAGACAAGGTAAGAGCAAATCAGATCGTTTGCCCCGAGGACAGGTCACGGCGCGTTATGTTTACCACGGCGGAGGAGCCCCTGCAGAATCCCAATACCGTCAAAACATCAGCTGACAGAGAAAAGCACAATAGCTCCAGGTGACAGCCCAGAGAGTCTCAGCTTTCCCCGCCCACCTCTTAAAAGTCTAAATACCGTCTCCATTTGTAAGGGGACCTCACTCACAGAGATAAGAAAAGGAAAAAAAAAAGAAAGAAAAAAAACACGCCCCACAACATTTTTCGACAGGCCGTAGTGTCACACTATGGTGGCAAAGAAAGCAAAGCAAACAAAAACAAAGCTAACACTTCCAGAATCACACAGTCACGCTGTATGCTATAGGAAGACAAACAAAGTCTGTTCTTCTTAGCATGGTAAAACAACCACCCACAGCCCTGCTCCTGTCTCACACTGAGACCATTAGTCACAATGATTTCTCTGCCAGCTGTCCTGGTGTTTGCTTAAGCTAGCCTCACAGGCACTTTGAGCCTCATTTGAATTCTCACTTCAGTTTATTAGGCATGCACTGAATCATTAGCATCCAGTAAGGCCCATGCAGATGTGCTCCTCAGGTAATGTTCGGCGGCAGGGCTGAATGGACGTTAATCATGTGGATAAACACACCGTGAAAATAGCATGCTCTGTAAATTACATGAAGCCGCAGTCATCCAGTGTTCCTGCTTTTTTGGAACAACGGTCCCATTCACCTTGTCAACAGCAGCCGCAGCCAGCGCGCTAATCTTATTTGTGCACATGGATGCTATAATCTCAGTCGTTATACCTGGTGGCGTGTGATAAAAGTTGCTGCTCTATTAGACTGAATGAACTTTAAAACTTAGCCATATCTAATGAATTAAATCATTTCTTAAAGTGTAAGTGTAATTGCCCACCATTTACAAAAGTGTGCAATGTGCAGGGCGCTGGATAAGAGCGGCAGTGTGGCGCACTATTTTAAGATAAACAGCTGATGTGTGCGTTCAAAGAGGCTTTTGTGTGTGCGTTTGCGTGGGAGATTTTTTTTTTTTTTTCCCCCTCGGTGGAAGAACCTGACTGAGCTTTGTGCAGATATGAAAATCATGTGGTGCTATTTCACCCTCCTCCAAATGCCACCAATGATTGTTCACAGATAAGCTGGTTGCAGTGTGAGTAATTTGCATGAAGGCATTGGCAGGAAAAAACATTTGAAATGTCGCTCTCCTCCTTTCTGCAGCAAACCGAGGACTCGCAGATATCAGCTTAGTGGGTTAATAAGAGGCATTTCTAACACACATGCCGTCTTTGTCCCCCTCCGAAACGAAGCTATACGATTCGCCTGAAAAGGCTGAATCAATCTCCGCCGCATCCAAATACCTTTTAGTCATCAGACATCATCCCGCATTGTACTATTGTCAGCACAACAATTTCTGGCATCTCCTCTCCTTTCATTTCATCAGCAGACTGCTCAGAGCGCCGCTTTAATCAGCCAACTGCACGCAAGGCCCCCGTTACGCCGCAGCGTTAACTAGATGAGATCAACCACTTGTAAAAAAGCACTCAGACTTTTCTGTGAAGGACACATTGTGGTTACAATAAAAGTGAGTCAACGGAAATCAGTCATGGCACACTGTCACCACAGCGAGGACGCAGCCAGCGAAAAGTGCAGCCAAGCCACACACACTGGGCAAGGAGAATACACTCCTCTGACAGCTGCAAGCACTTAGTCAGCCGCCAAGAACAAAGAGAGGGAGGAAAAACTACTACTCAGCCACATTTGGCTATAATGAGCCTACACAACAATGGCTCCCAATATTTTCAGCAAGAAATCAGTCATGTCTTCACTTGAGCCTGTCAGAGGTCGGCGTGCTCCATGTTGATGTGTAACCACCGCAACAAGCCTGAGAACAAATCAACTTGAGCTTTTAATGATAGCTTGGACCTGGGAGAATCAAACGGACGCAGGCAGCTCCAACATCTGTTGTACTCGTCTCCGTACGAAGCCGTCGACTGCAGCAGAGGGGGAAATTGGACCGGAGTATACAGTCTGAACGTCTATAGGAAAGCGGCTAAGTGGCATGAAGGCCCAAAAGGCAGAGCCGCTGAAGGGGGGCGGCAGATGGCACGAGGAGTTCTGAACGACTGGCCACAACGCACCGAAGGGGTCAGAGAAATCCGCATCCAGCGCGCTTCTAAACAGCTGAAAAACCAAACTTTACGTCCGGGAGTCTGTGCGAGTTTGTGACTCTTTCACCCATCTGTTTGTCACCGCCGCACTCGTGGAAGGAAAAAAAAAAAAAAAAAAAAAAAAGAAGAGCGTGGGAGATTTCACTTCTTATTAACACCGAACGCGGCGCCTCGTTCCTCCGCTCTGAATGTTAGTATGCATTAGGCCTGATAAGTGTGAGGTGAGCAAGCAGTGAAGAGGAGCTCTGCAAAAGAAGGAAAAAAAAAAAAAAAGGCAGATGAGTCCCAAGTGGCTGGGAGATGGAAGCTGAATGACAATTGACTGGCTGTCAACACTCATCTGCATTCGCATATCTTTCTGCCCAACATATTCAGCCGGCAGACAGCCGCGGCCTTGACATATGAAGATGTAGAGCAGCGGCCTGCGCACAGTTCTTAGTCTGCAGAGCTCTGCTCTCATGCAGTATTTACTTGTGTATCCCACTAATTGACTTTAATTGTCTGGGATTGTTATCCTTGCCACTAAAAGAAAGCAGAAAGGCGTGTAATGGGCTCTGGTTTAAAGGACAGCTGTGGCGGTGATTGAGTCGCTTGCTTCGACATGCCCTTGAAATGAGCAGTCATTCATTCAGCGGGTATGATGCGGGCTTTGGAGGGAAATGGAAACAACCGCCGCGCTTCACACGCCCAGCAGAGCCCGGGATAGAGTGCCACGGGATGGGATTACACTTCCATCACACCTATTTAAACTCACGCCTCTCCCTGCCCGACTTAGTTCAGCACGTTAATCATGTGAGCAGAAAGAGGTCACGTACCTGCTGCGCACGTCAAATTGACCAAAGTATCACGGCACACATCTACCACTGCATAGTCTGAATCGCTACACGTAAAATGACAAACACATTAATTATCAACGACTGTTACATTGCACCTTAAACTCTATACAGCTCTACTGGAGCTTTTGAATCACTGTTTGGTTTTTGGGGTCAAAGAATGAGATTACTTCTCAGTGCATTAATGTGACGGGCCAACAAGCACCGGATTACATTAACAACCTTCGAGTTGTGCAAACAGGCATTCTTTGTTTTGCTAACAGTTTAAAACACTCAAAAACTTTTTTGCTGCTGAATGGTAAATAAAATGGTAATCACAGAGAATTAAGAAACATTGAAGCTCCATAAACTGCAAGCCGCACTCATATCCTGGCAGCAGACATGGCATGCTGCTAAAAGACAAAAAAACAAACAAACAAAAAAAAAAAACACCAAATCATCCTATCATTGCTCGGATCCTCCAAGATTACGTGACATTAGAAGTAAAAAAAAAAAGCTTTGCAACCAGTCTAAGAGTACGATTACTGCTTGTAAATGAAACAACGAGAAGGGAAAGTTTGATGAAATTCTTTATTTGAAAGAATAAATAAATATCAGTCATAAAATAAGTTTTAGTGCAAACTCATGTCCATAACCAGCATGGAAGGAGTTATAACTTATTGGCTATGGATCTCATCTGTGAATTCATCTTAAAGCTCTCATGGAGGCCGCCACGTTGCTTGTTATTGTCATGTGGACACTGGAAAAATAGACTTAACAATCCCAAATTTCATTTCTGTGCAGAACTGAAATAAAAGAGGTCGTCACACCTACTATTAAAACGACTTCACAATCAAAATAATGACCAATTAGGTCAACTATATGTGTAATGTTGTTTTAAAAACCACGCTTAGTCACTTGAGTTTGCAGCTTGTGTTTTTGTCTCTGGTGAGCCATCACTGACAACAACACATGATGGAAGCAGAAATTATATGGTCATCAACCAGAACATTATACTCACCTGCCTAACATGCTGTTGGTCCTTTGCAAGACTAAAAAAAAAAAAAAAAAACAAAAAAAAAAACACACACACACACACACCTCAGACTATCCATGACATGAACATCTGGGAAGAGCTACAAGATGTTAGCCGATCTATAAAGTGATTCCAGTAAGAGCTGGTGTCAATCACTAGATTAGCATTCAGAGTTCATAACTCATTATTTCCCCTCACGCATTACAAGTTTCAAGAAGCAACAGTTCACTGAAGGTGAGGAGACCTTGATACACATGAACATGATGAACTTTAAACATCTCATCTATGAGCGGTCATAATGTTTCGGCCGATCGGTGAAGTTTTAACCGGGATAACAAATAAAGTAGTGGACAGTGCCGGCTTGGACTGGATGAATTATGAATGGCCCTCATCAAGCGGCATAAATTAGTGTGAAAAATATTTCCTCCTGTCTGTGCCAAAAGGCAGCTTAAGACCTCTTAATCAGAGTCATTCAAGCAAAGAGTCAATAAAACACTGCAATTAGCCCTGCTCTTTAAAAATCTGAGACAGTCTAATTGACTGTGTATTCAAGTAGAACAGCAGAATTCCCTCCAGCAAGTTTAATAACATTGATAACGGCATAATGCATAATCGCGAGCTTGGAGCTCTGCAGTGCAGAGTGATGTATTCTTACCGCACAGTTGGATGAACTCTGTTGTCTTTGGTTTGTGCTTATTGCAAGGCCCCTTTGTGTAGTTTCATTTATTTCCCTCAAGTGTCTCTTTTGAAAGTGGTAATGTTGATCAGGGGCTCAATGGGAGTTTCATAATAACATCTTTACAATGCTCGTGCCACTTGGCGGTGGATGGCGTGCGGCGAGGAGCAGGGGATAATAATGCGGCGCGGCGCGTCAAACAGAGCGCCGGTCAAAAAGCAAAGCACTCAATATCTCATAGGAGTGAATTTAATGGCCACTGGTTGCTCTGGGCTCTTGACCCTCTCCAAGAGGCTCCATGTTAGTCACTCTCCAGTGCTTTCCAATTGAAACTCAGCCAGACTGGTAGTAGATGAGATTTCAACGGTCTACTCAAAACCTGGATGACTGCAGCGCCCGCCTCGGCCGCTCGTCGACGCCTGTGACGCTCGGCTGAGAGCAGACAGTGAAACTCGACACCGTTCGTTATCGCAGAATTGAGTTCTTCGAAATTCGGCTTGTTTAAAGTTATCAGTACAGCACCTAGGATTGTTTTTTTTTCTCTTTTTTTACATCAACAATTTACAACATATCTTGTCTTTTGATTTGAGCGCTTTGATTTTCTGCAATAACTTGTTCAATACTTACAGTTTGATAAAGTGTCTGAAAGTCTCAAAGTATTGTTTAATGCTTTGCTTGGTCCTTTCAATAAACTGAGCTGGTAATTTTCAGAGTACAAAAAAAAAATTGGTAAAAGTTGAAGTTTACTTGAGTGATACACAAGCCAATTATAAGACATCCTGAACTTTAATTTTTTATGTAAGTGTCGCACGTTTGAATATTTGGGTATTGTTTATTTGCGAGTGTAGACACATGAACTCATTCATAAGAAATGTCCCAATCTATGATTCACGTTCAAATATAACAAGCCAGCTCGGTAAGTCAGTCGGAGAAAGGCATTACTAATCAAATGTCAGGGAGAAAAGTTAAGATTTTAGAAAACCATTTACCAGAAAAAAAATGTGAAAGATTAATATGACAGAACACGTTGGATGCCACCGTTACTAATTTTGAAAGTTTTTCAGTTTGAGGGAAACTAAAATGTAAAACTTTATGCTTTTAAGCACTTCAGTACCCATAAACACCAGCATCGGCTCTTGTTTACTCAATTAAGTACAAGTCAGTAAAAGAAAAAAAAAAAAAAGGCAAACTAACCCGACAACTAACCACAAAGCTCTTAAAGGCAGGATACAGGAAACACTCAGCTTTAAAGAAGAGGCTGGGATCCAGGTGACTCACCCTGAAGGCAGCCAAGTGAATTTAATATGGATTTATATACAAGGTGTCGTGTTTAACAGAATGAATATCTGATCAGGGATGAGCAGAGGAAAGCAATTTCTGCAGAGTAATTGAAATCAGACTTTAGGTGACCGAGGCAACTGCACTCTGTGTTTGGAATTTTAACCCTGGGACTAATTTTGAAGCAAATATATATATTTATATAAATATATTTTTAAGTCAATCTGTAAATAGCTGTGATTGCAAGAATGAAGAAAAAAAACAAAAAAAAACAAAGATAAAACCAGAATCCCTTGTCACATTGTTGTGAAGGTTCACCCTTCTCTGTAGATGCTGTTCAGTGACGCCTTCTCACTGCTGTGCAGCCAGTATTTACTCAGACGATGTTTCTGTCACTATCCTGTGCTGCCATCTAGTGTTCAGAGTGCAGAGTCCCGAATGCAATCAGTCACAACACGCTGCTTAAAATACATATATATTTTTTAATTTCTTCAGTGTACAATGAAGAAACTTAAAAATAGACCGATTACACAAAAAAATTATTGGAGCTCAATATAACCCAGAAAACGTGGAGATGGATAAAAAGAATAGCAGAAAAGTGTCAATATTGTGTCATTATGAAAAACGAATTCATCTACAGCTGCACAGTCCCATTAACTAAACATTTGCCTCGATATGACAACGGTTGCTTTTAAAATCCACGGAAGTTGGCATGAAATCTTACACAAAAATACCTTTGGTGACCTTTTTATACACACGTATATAAAAGCAAGGATGTTTAAATATAAAGATAAAGCAAAATATAAAAAAGGTGAGAATATTGCACAGCGGCCAGGTGAGGAGAGAGCGGAGTGATCACCTTCACAGCTGTCCGACGCTTTCAGGGTTTTCTTCGCCTGAGACAGAAAACAAAGTCATTACCTTCAACTAAAGAGCCATGCAATCAACAGTGTATTTTGCTTTTACTGTCGGTGTGCAGTTCGTTCTAGTTTAATTGTCTCCATCTGAGCCCACCAATAGATTTAATTCAGCATTTTCTCCACAAATTCCATCACTTCTTCTTGATGTAAAATAGACTGATGTCGGACACTTGCTCTACAGAATCTTGGGCAAGAAGTTTGTTTGAGAAGGAACAGAGAAAGTTGACAGCTTACTTGGTAATCCCATTGTGCTCAAGTGCAGGTCCCAAGTTCGATCCTGCCCTCATTTCCACAGCCACAGAGCACTTTAAAGAAAACACATTGGAATAATCTAAATTAAAAATCTTAAATGTACATGAGTGAGAACGAAGAGGTCAACCGAATGACTTTAACGTACTCTCACTTATATTTGCATGAATCTAATGAATCATGATCTAAACCAGTTCAAAACTTCTGGTCCACAAAGATCACGGGGGGCCCAAAGCTGCGTCTGCTCTGAAATCCTCAAAAGGGAAACAAGAAGAGGGATCCTCGAATCTGATCATGAAGACCTTGAGGGTCCACAAAGAATGCTGGGAAAATGCCCATCTAGACAAGCTGGTTTCCTTCCACCTCTCATCTCGTATTGGTAAAAGTTCTGATATGATTCACAGCTTCCGTACATCTGAGGTGTTAAACCATCTTCAACCAGCGAACTACTGCTGTTCCGATATTTCATTAGAGACTCCGTTTCATCGTCTTACCCTCGTCTGCACATCAGGCCAGCCTCCAACTGCTTGATTTTCTTTTGCAGGTGCGCCTTCTGAAGATTTCCTCTTGCGGCTTTGGAGACAGTCAAAATGAAGAATTTTTTGTTGTTGTTGTTGTTGAAAATGTAACGCTTAAAGGTCTGAGCAAACAATGTTTCCACAAAGATCAAATGTCTGGGAACAAGAGATGTGTTTGAAAATCAAAGTATCAACATGTGGCACGACTAGTGTCCACTTTTTTTTTTAGCAAATAGGAGCGTCTAATATGATCACCAAAAGGTTTGATGTCATGAATTTTTTGCTCACTGCCACAAAAGATGTGAAGCAAATAACATGAGAGCTACATCCGACAGTTCTGAACACCAACGTAAATGATAAGTCTTTCAAACTGAAGCTCAGAAACAGTAAATAGTGACAGTGCTCCAAATATAACCTGAAAAACCCCAATTCCATAACAGATATGGAATAAATTCAAACAAGAAAGCAAACACTGTTGAGATAAAAAAAAAAAAAAAAAAAAAAAACTATTTTTTTTAAAAACATGTCTCTTTTAAAAAAAAGAAAAAACTTTTCGGTATTAACATTAAAAGTTAACATTTTCCACTGGCTTGAAACACTCGGAATCTAAGCTGCACTTCCTGATGTAGTTGTTACCTTGGAATTGTGGTGAGCTCCTGTTTCAGTGTCTCGATGTCCGTGAACTGCACGGCTTGTCCTCCTCCTCTGGTTTTCATAACCTCGCCCTGAAAGAAAAAACAACAACAATCATTTCAGAAAAAATTCTTTACTAGCAGTTCATCCAGAGCCAAACTTTGCAGTCATTTATAATCTCATCTACTCTGGTGAAAACACAGATATTCCACTGGACCTTAATGAGTTTGGTCTGGATCTCCCCGTCAGAGGCGACTTCCTGGTGTGTCAGAACGTATCTGTCGCCCTTCGACAGCGCCTTCTCGCTGGGCGTAGACATCTGGATGGCGTTTGGAATGACGGGCTGCAAAACCGTGCCCAAGTCGAGGCTGGAGGAGGGCTTGTGGTCCACCCACTTCTCCCCGCCGGCCGAGCGGGAGCGGCGGTGCAGAGGACGCACCGGCGTCGACGTCTGCTCGGGTCATCGGCGGTTTAATGAGGGAGAGGTTTCAGATGGAGTAAAGAGAAACAAAAACAAAAAAGAAAACTCAATCATATCATGAAGCCAAAAACATCCGGAGATATCATTGAACTGTCAATTTCACATGCAAATTTCCAAACTATAATCAAGACTTCCTACTTCAAACACTAAACATGGAGCTTTTCTTGATCAGATCTAGATAAAGTGATTGTCGGGTGAGTAAGCGCCCTGTTCCTGTCTAGTCCAGGTGACAGCTGTCCTCCTGTCCCTGCTGGAGGCGGGGTTCTCACTGGGGGTGCAGTACTGGGGGAACGGTAGCCCTGGCTGTCGTCCTGAGCGGAAAAGCAGCTTGCCGCGGTCAAAGAGCTACTGCTGCTGCTGGACACGGAGCAGGGGCTCGACTCAACTCCCTCAACTCCAGCGGCCCTGCCTGCCTGTGACTCTGGTGCTGGTTCGGCACAAGGAGAGTGGAAACACCAGCGGGGAGAAGGGGGGGATCGCTGAGCCATGCAGTTAGATAAGAACACAGAAGAGAGAGAAGTTAAGCCACACAGTTAAGGATGTGAGGACCAACTCACAGGAAATGTAACAGCAGATGTGACACGTTTGCTTCATATTAGTGGAGACTGAAATAATAAAACTGTCAATCCGAGGTATCAGCACGAGACCCACTGTTGGATTTTTGAGAGATTAGTTTTCTACCGACTAAACTGGGAGGGAAAGTATCAAAAAAAATTAGGGGAAGTTAAATAGATTTCCAGATACTTTTGAAGGCTCCAAATAATTATGTTGAGTGTCCAAAATGGCAATGGTGTGTAACAGACAAACAGCAACTGGCTGCTATGGATGTCAGTCTAATCTGAAACACTGTCTCCAGCCTTAGCATTTTGAAAGAAAATGGCTCTGGTACTCCGAGAGAAGGTCTCACAGATAATTCCCCACAGGCCCATTAAGTACAGAAATTACACTGTCCTGTGTGGAGTTTGCATGTTCTAAATGTGTGTGTGGGTTCTCTCTGGGTACTTCAGCTTCCTCCCACAGTCCAAGACATGTCTGAGGTTCATTGGTGACCCTAAAGCTGCCCCAAGGTGTGAATGTGAGTGTGTGGGGTCGCTTATGTGTTGGACTGTTGACCTGTAAAGGGTGATCCCTGCCCTCGCCCATGAGTAGCTGAGATTGGCTTCAGCACCCCTTGAGCAGTACAAAAAAAATAGAACCCACACACTGAAAGCTTCAGAAATAGTTAACTGAAGCACAGAGGAAATGTTGGAGGCAGATGTGACAAAATGCTGCAAAGTAAGAAAGTTTTCAAAAATGTACAGTTTATTTCTTTATTTGATAAATTTAAAAAATGTAAACTTAATACTAAATGCTGTGATCGCCCATATTTTTTTTTTCCAAAAACACCTTTGTAGCATTTATTCCCACGTGCCTACAACATATGTAAAGTGGCGAGTGTGCACAAGGTTAGTAGTTTGTTTAGTGCAGCAGTAATATTAGAGATGTTAGAAGGAAATGCTCAGTAGACATCAAATTTGCAGAAGTCTTCATGCATCAAACCTTCAAAGACAACATGTGAAGTATTCAGGCGTTAAGTGTGACGTGGGGAACCTACAGGAACCGGAGAGGGTGAGGCCGATCTCTTGGCCGGGAGGCGCTCGTCTCTGGAGGGTCGCTGGCTCGGAGTCTGGCGCGGTGGAGGGTCAGGACGACTCTGCGTCTTGTTCTCGGTCACGATGGCCTTGAGCTGCTTCAGCTTTTCATCTTTCACCCACAGTTTGTTTTGCATCTCCAGCTGCATTGCATTGACCCGCCTCTCCTGCAGAGCAACAGCATTCATGCTGAGCAGTTCCGACAACCGACCGGGAGACGTCTCTTTTATGAGTCACGAGAACGAGAAACTCACGCATTCTTTTTCCCACTTGTGCTGCGTGTCGGACACCACGCCGTGCATGCGCTGCTCCATGCGCCTCTTCTCAGACTGCTCCCTCTGCAGTCTCTGCGCTCTGGTTTCCAGCTCGTGCTGCATTGAGCGCTTGTCATCCTCGTAGATTTTCGCCGTTTTCTGAAGGATGTCAATCTGAAATACAGTTGTGACGCGCATTGAAGATACCATGGCAGTCAAAATAGTCCCACTTGAAATCCTCCAAACAGAAGTACAGTGACCAAACCTCTACAGTAAAAAGAATAGAACAGCTAGAGAGATAGTGGCTGCAGCACCAAACATACACCTCTCAATCAGGAAACTCTAAATCTGGCCATAAATGCATCAGAATACAAATGAAGGTTTCTGGACTAATATGACTTCAGCATCTTCTGTCTTTTTTCCCCACCTTGTGTTCCTGCATCTTGGTTTTCTTCTCCAAACGTTCTATCTCTGCTCTGTTGTTCTGGATGATTCTGTCTCTTTCCATTAGCTTGTCATGTTGTTCTTGGACAAAGTTTTGTCTGGAAAGGAGACTGGTGTCGAGCTCCTGAAGCCGGGACCTCATAATGATTGCTGAAATAGATCAGTGGGGAAGATGAGCCAAGACAGAGACAAAAAGAGAACATCTCATGTAACTGGAGCTGTCAAAAATCATGAGCTAAGGTCTAATACGCGAGCAGAAACCTGTTTTGTTGTAGTCTTCGATCATCAGCTTCCTGATCCTCTGTCTGTTCTGCAGAGCTTCAATCAGTCGGGGCAGGGTGACGTCGTCGCGCGGGTCGGTCAGCTCGGACGAGGGGAGGGGTGGGAGGCTGTGCACCAGCTGGTTTATAACACTGGGCATGTCTGCAGTAGCACAATTCAAAGCTCCTTAAATCCAATTTGACTTTCAGGTGTATCGAATATTCAACAAACAAAACATTTGTAACTGAGATCAACAAGAAAACAACTTGAATCAGAGAAATTTAGTTTGAAATAATTGTGGTGTTTAACTACCTGCGTCTATTGGACCGCCGCGTTCCTCCAGCCTGCGGCTCAGCTCTTCTTTAAATGCCTGGTTTCTGTGGCGGCGGCCCGGCGTGAAGCCACACATGGGCTTGTCTGCAGGCCGAGCCACCTCGACCTCCTGGGTCACCTCGGCGAAGCGCATCACCAGCTGCACAGACGTCTTGCGTGTCAGCAGAAGGGAAGCCGACAAAAAGTCGTTTGAGCAAACAGTGAAGCAGTGGGATGAACTCACCAAGGTTTCCTCGTAGTCGTCCGCTTTGGGATTGACACAAACGATCATTCGGACCTTCCCCTCGCCGTCAAAGTAGTTTTTGAAGAGGTGGGTTATTTTGGAGTCTCTGTAGGGAACCATCTGTCACAGCAAAGGCAGGTTTAACAGAACGTCTAACAATGAATGTTAAAAGACGGGCTTCAATTTGTCAACACACACACACACCTTGTTTGTGCCGCAGATTTGGTTTTCTCGGAGCACTTCGATACACGTCCGCAGGTTCAGCAAGGACTGATTAATGTTACCTGTCAGGTGAAAATGTTGGTAAATCTCACGAGTTCAACCTAAAAGCAAAGCTTCGACGGTGGTTAACAGACCTGCTTCACGAATACGAGTGCCTTCAGCCCCGGTTCTGCCGGTGCGTTCACTTCCTGCCAGGTCCACCAGGCACAGCTGGCTGACACTCACCTGGTTCTTATCCTGACGATCAGAGTGAGATAAGGGGATGAAAGGATGCACGAAGGGATTGCAAAACTGTTTTGTTTTTTTTTGTTTGTTTGTTTTTTTTTTTTAATTCAGACAAACCTGGAGAACATTGTCCCCTTCAGCATCGAGCGGAGCCTGAGCCAGTTTGATGACGAACACGCTGTGGGAGCGACTGGACTCTCGGTTCAGCCGAGTGTTCGCAACCTTCCTCTTCTTTTGACCTGGGAGGAAACTGCAACCTTTAAAACGGCATCTATTCACAGAGAGCATCCTCATAAGAAATCCAAACTGCATCAGAAAACCTGGTCCTGATGCTTACATCTCATCTATGAACTGCTCAGAGAGAAGATTAAGGGAGGTCATTTCCTGGCCAGTGCTGACCCGGAGGTCACCAATGCCAGGTCAGTCACATCTACTGTCATCAGTGCAGAGTCTGTTTTCTTTTTTCAAGTTAAACAGCCAAGTCTGGACCCACAAATATAGCGAACACTCACCCCTCCAGAATACTTGAAAAGCCTCCTCTGCAGACTTGACTTCAACCTCCATGCATCCTGCCACGTACATGTTGTGGTTCTGATCCTCTCGGAGGATTCTGGACTGAGGAGGTCTGCAATAAAAACAGATCACATTATTCACTGAACACAATGAACAGCATTGCTCATGCAGCCTAAGTGTAACATCGAACACTGAATGTAGGGTAAGGCGGGAATGTTGCTTGATTGCAGCCAAGGAGAGCAATCGGACAGATACAATCATCCAATGACATGAAAGCAACAGACAGGTTTGAAGGAACCTTGCCATTCACAAGCTTTGCCGTAATAAAGACTACAAGCAGGGGATCATATGAGGATTTTTAGGACTACAGGAACACTCAGTCAATACTGGGGACACTTATAACACTCAGTGGGACCACCAATCGGGAGTAAGTGAGAGCTCTGGTGTCAAACCTCAGTAAAACCAACAGCAGTGAATCCAGGTTACTATTTAAAGATCAATTTTTAATTTCATGCAAGTTTTAAAAACCAAATCATCTAACTGAAATGGGTAGTTTAAATACTAAATATATTCAACTGTATACTGATCAAATACTATCTTACGTAACTTCATTGCAGTAACTTTATTTACATGTATATATTTATTTTCTGGATCACATATTTAATAAGGTTGCACATTGTGTATAAATGTCTCCAGCACTGCAGAGGTCCCATTAACATCTATACAGCACAATCAGGTTAAAGGAGGACACTTCAGCTGAATCAGGCTGCTACTCTGATGTCTAATGGATGAGTATCCACTGATCACATACATGAACTCAGTGTTCGGGCGCACAGGTGTGCCTCCACCATTCCACCTAGTAAAAAGAAAAGACAATCATTTTGTCCTTTAGCTAATCTGTGACAAAAATAAAAACGGACTGAAAATATATTTTATTTCCGATTATAAAACTAAAACATTCACTTCAGACAAAGTTGAGTACCGGTACTTGAATTATATTCCCTGTAATGTACATTGTCTGAACTTACTTTGGCTTGATTGCATCCTCCTGAGTTTCCTCCAGGAGATCATAAATGTAGTTGTTGTAAATTTCTACGTATGAGACAAAAACACTGTAGCTGCTGTCCTCGTCCACACCGTCTGCTTGGTACGCCTCCTCTGGCTTGATCATATCAGCAATATCTGGGTCAAGCTTCTGTCTGAAAATTGGGAAAAAAAAAATTAATTAAAATGTTCCTGCTTTGAGGCAAGGCATTATATACACCAAAAACAGTTTCATTCTCTGTCAGGCGGTATGATGCCACTTGAAATGATCACATATATATATATATATCTTGTAGAGCCCCAAACGAAGCAAGATGTCTGCAGTTCATGTGTCAGGGATCTGCGCACATTTAAATCTATTGACATCTCTGACATTCTTCATTTATTTTCCCCTGAAAGCAGCAATAAGGGATGACACTAAAGTCCAAGACAAATTTTCGAGGAGAAAAAGAAGTATCTAATCATCCACTTGTGTCATATTCACGTCATCCATACAGACTTTCATCACCATTGGATCTGAGAATGAATGATTCGTTTTCATAGAGAGATCATGTTTAAATATATTTTGCAAAACTGATGCCCATTTCTTCACCACAAAGTGAATTAGCAATCTGCCAACATGTCTCACCAAATTACTGATGACCAGCATATTGAACTGAAAACCCCTTATTAGTCCCAGAGGGGAAAATTACAGTATGACCCTGATTGATTACCTGGGAACCTTAGAGCTGCAGGAAATTGTGGTGCACTGGAGACAGCCCAAAATTTTAGAGCGCGACAAGATGATTACCTGGAAGAAGGGGTTTTAGGAATAGCTGTGTTGTGTTCCCGCCTCTGACGCTCCAATAAAGCATCGACTTCACTCTGAATATCGATACCATTTTTATCGTCGGTCTTGAAAACCTGCACAAGGTAAAATGAATAAAATTAATTTTTAGAACTAGCAATACAAATCATTATGCTTGCCCCAAATGTTTTTGCACGCCAATCTCTTACAAATCTCTTGGCCTGGTAGGCTCCTATAGAGTTGAAGATCATGTCGAGGGAGCGAGGCAGAAGTCCACCCTGGCCTGGAGAGCCAGTCATGGTGAAAGTCTTTCCACTCCCCGTTACGCCATACGTAAAGAGGAGACCTGCAACGCACAGAGACCAAATCAACAGCCCATAATAAACCTCAAAAGGGGGTGCGGGGGACAAATATCTAATACTTGGGTAAAAGATGAAACTGAATTACTGATTTGAAATGGTTAAACATGTCTAGCTGTGGTCAGCTTGTGCTCTCACCATTTTTTCCATGAACCAGGTCATCCACTAGAGGTTTGGCCACATGCTCAAAAAGCTCAATCTGAGACACAGACACTCCAAAGACTTTTTTGAAGGAGTACTGCGTCTGAGGAAAAATAAGGTATCAGTTAGGTGTAGAACATTTTATCACACGTAATAGATCTGGATTTATTAGATCCTTCGGAAAAAAAAAAAAAAAAAAAAAAAAAAAGAGAAAAATATAGCCACTTTATCTAAAAAATGATCTCCCCTGGTTGTGCATTGCAGTTTTCACTAAATATTCCAGACATGGTTCACAACAGGTTTAATGTAAAGAAATAAATGTAGCCACAGAATGTCAAAATTTAGTGCATAAAGAAGAAGTTACCACAGCAATGGGGTAATAGATAAGGGTTTAATTCTTAATGGCCGTGGTGATGGATAAGGTGTGTTCATTATTGGTTGTGATGTTTCCATTAGACTGTTGACAATTTTAAAAACAACTAAGGGATGTCAAAATTCATATTTGGTATGAAAACTACTGGAGGTACAACAGATTAGTCACCTCTTTGTACTCTCCGTTGCGGTTTGTTTTGAAGCCTTCGGGAGCGTGCAGCTGGATGGTGGTGCTACTAATGACCTCAATGCAGCACTCCTCATCCTCTGCACCCAGGGGCCGCACTCTGCAGTACACCTGAGAACAAAAAAAAAAAAAAAAACACAATGCAACACAACAAGGCAATAATTTGCATGGGCGCTGAATTGGCAACAACCATAAAATCTCTGCTGCGATTACATGAACCTTTAGAATCTGGTGTTCCAACATGCTGCTGATAACAGTTTCAATGCCCTGTGTATATTCTTCGGATAGCACTTTAGACTGTTAAATCTTGTTAGAAATACTGCAAGAAGCTACTTTTCGGTTTATCCACATGATAATTTTGTATCCATTCGTCCATTTTCTTCAACACTTTAACTCTGCCTGCAGGGTGCTGAAGCTGATCAAATATATAAGGGTACACTCTGGAGAGGTTGATCGTTCATTCCATAGCCAACACAGGGGCGTCAGATAGTTACACACATCCCACCTATGTGTGTGTGACCTTAGGAGTCACCATTTAACCTCAAGTGCATATTTCTGGAGTGAGGCAGGACAATGAAGTACTTCGGTGAAACTCCATGAAATGGATGAGCATGCACAGACATGAACTCCCTGGATCCCTTCTTCATTTACACTGACATCATGCAGCCCATGATAAAAATAAATTTGGCCTGACTTTATTCAATCATTATCAGGCACATTAAATTTCAAGTCAACTTTAAAAACCTGGGGGTTATAAGGATTTGGGACCTTCCTTTTGACAATATTCTGACGAAGTTGTTCTACATCTCTGTAGCTTACATGCTCAGATCATGGATAATAATGCTAGTGAGTGACTGTTATTCTATACCAGTCAATGTTCCAACTTCCAAAACAATCAAATTTATCCCATTTCTCTTTAAACTTGTGCCACAATAACCTTGTCTGGAATCATACTGGGAAAATTATCCTTATATTTCGACCCACCTTGTCTTGAGCTTCATTAAAATGAATTTCCCCAAGACGACGAGTAAAGCTTGAATTAGTAAACTCAATAATATGCAAACTCAAAAATCTTTCAAAATGAAATACAGTCAAATGGACCAGATGATTCTGAATAACACAGATTGGATTGAAATACATTGACCACGTTTACTTTCAGGATTCATAGATTTAAAAAGAGAAGTGACATTAAGCTGGATAATGACAACATCATTGCAGATTGTAAAGTATCTTCCGAGAGAGCGACAACAGTAGAGAGGAAAAAATAAACAAATATGTACGGTGAACTTTCTCTAAACTGCTGACTTACCCCGACCGGGTCTGTCTGGTTGTTGGAACCCTTTTTTGGAGGAGGCCTGCGGGGTGTTTTAGTTTTCCTAAAAAGAAAAAACATTGATTCATTGTTCTTGGTGGTTAGTGTCGAGACGGCTAATTAGCCTCCGGCTAACGCTGTGGCTAAGCTCCTGAACCGCAGTGGCTCGCTGATAAAACAGCATCTAGGAATTCACAGACAAAATGTTTGTATCTCCAGGCAAGGTATTCGGGTCGTGAAAAATAACATTAAAAGAAATATATAAAGAAAAAAGGTTGACTTACGCTTGCCGCATCATTGTGTCGAGTCGCTGCTGCTTCCGTTTCTGTTTCTGCGGATTTTGAATCCTCCCTCCTTTCAAACTGTGCCGGCAGCAGCCAATCAGATTCCAGATTACTCCCACATGATTCTGTCGTCACTTCCGAATTTTTGTGTAAGCAGCGCATGACGTCTGTGAAGTTACGTTGTTGTCTTTTATTTTGTTTTTTATTTTAATGTTTTTAACCAGAGGGGATTATAACTTCGATTTAAAAATCGTGGCAAATAAAAAGCAACATTTTGGCTAATATTACATGTACACAAAAATTCAAAGTTCTGCAAATAACTTCCACATTCTGTGTATTTTAAAAAGGCTCCATCATATATTGAAGTTTTGAAAATAATGCCATTTTTCAGAAGGCTACGTTTCAGGTCTGAAGTTATTTTTTATTTATCATCATGGTTTTGAATTTGTTCAGCTTATTATTATTATTATTATTATTATTATTATTATTATTATTATTATTATTATTATTATTATTATTATTATTATTATTATAAGGAGAAGAATTATCTTGAGTTTTTTTAACAGGACAAGGAAACAAATAAGAAACAACAAAGGTACAATGAAAAACATTACGTAGGATATCTAAAATAACAAATAACTCACAAACTGAAAGTTAAGTGGCAAAATTATATACATTGGCAGCACAAATCTGTATCACAATAACAGAATTTGTTTGCATTTTATTCAAAAAAGAGATATTTTAAATATGATTTATGGAGTCACAATTAAAATTGTTCTGCAAGTTTTTATACAAGTTTTCAAAGTGGAAATAAAAAAAATCGTTTACGTTAAAGTGGCAGTAATATCTATTTGTAATGTTACTTGTAAAGCCTGAAGATGTCTTTTTGTAGTCCAGTCAGAATATCAAGACAAGTTTGGCGGCCTGGGCTGTTTCTGGCTCAGGAGCGCCATCTATCGGCCATTTGCAGTAACATATACACGAGTTACAAAACACGGACACACGAGCCATTGACACAGTCACGTGTACTGCAGCGTTATGCTTACAGAACTTTGTGTTTTTAAATCACAGCACTGAACAAGCAGCGCAGGTAAGCATCCGAGCGTCCCTCCTCTGTGCAGACTGGCCGCGCCAGGTTCTGCAGCGTGCATTGGTGAAGCTGCCGCATTTATTAGGTGGGAAAATGAGAAACAAACGAACCAAGTCAGAGGAGTCTGGATCGAAGAGTAAAGCAAAGCGAAAACCCGAGCAGAACGCATCTTCAACTCCCTCCAAAAAACTGCGACAGAAAAAAGATGGAGAAACATCGAAAGCAGGTATGGACGATGGACGTGTTTAACGGGGTTGCACTGTGTGTGGAATGCTCTCCTAATAAGCTTCGTTTGGGTTCGTGTGTGTTGTGCAGGAGTCCCATTCAGATTTGCAGGAGTCCAGAAGAGAGCTGGGTTCGGGAGCATCCTGCATTATATTTATAAAAGCACTCTGGGCCAAAGTCTGCACACACAGATGAGACAGGTAGGAGGGTCACTGCCCCACCTCAAAAACCTGGGGTTTTAATATAGACGCATTTCTCTAAGATCTGATCAGAAAATATGTATTAATGTATGATAGTTAAGGACTTAAATAAAGGGCGTGTCAGCAGGTTAAACAGCGATGGTATTAAATCTCACCTCAAGCAGTTTTTAAATTAAAACAATGAGACCAATATCTATTACATGATACAGATAGATCTGTTTAACTTACATTTTTCTGTTCAGACAATAAAGAAAACTGCATTTAATGTCAAATCCAGTGTTGACTTTAGACAAATACCCTTTTTAATGAACTGCCAGATATCTGTAATTCCTCACTTTCTTACTTGCTAATGTATAAATAAAACTAATCCACTGAGTACTGGTCGTGATGTTAGTTATATCTATGATCCAGCAGCAAGTGAAAGGCACTAAATGCAAAAGCCACATCTAGAAATTCCCTAAATATTTTTGTAACAAAATATAATGAACATATAACATGTTTTATCCATGTGGAACGATACATTGTTCCACCTCACCTCCGTCATCATTTCCAGTGTCTCCAGGAGCCTTTTCTTCGCTCCCTGTCGTCCTACGCAACATGCGGCGGGACCAGTCCCTTCGACCGCAGGATCACCTGTCTGGAGTGGCACCCCACTCACCCCAGCACTCTGGCCGCCGCCTCCAAGGGTGGAGACCTTTTGCTGTGGGACTTCAAGGAGCCCACAAAGCAAGCCTTTGTTCAGGGGGTGAGTTCTTGTCTAATACTTGAGTGTAACACATTCATTCCATTACATTGTGTCTCTGACATCGTGATCCTGCAGTCTCAGCCTGTTTGATGATGATACCCCTGCTATTGGTTTTCTGCTTAGATGGGGGCTGGTGACTCAGTTACAGACATGAAGTTTAACCAGTTAAATCCCACCCAGCTGTTCACCTCGTCTATCGGGGGTACGACAGCACTTCGAGATTTCAATGGGGCTACCATAACTGTGTTTGCCAGCACAGACACACTGAAGTAAGGCTGGATCCCCTTTTTCTTCTATGACTTCAAAATCAAACGGGTGGTGAGTTGTAGGCCTGTCAGTCTAGCATCAGTCTTCTTGTCAGTGAAGTCCTGACTGGTTTGATTAGCTGTGTAGTTCAGTACTGGATCGATGTTAAGATAAAGTTTAATTATAATAACAGCCTTTTGCCTTAATTCTTGTAATTGAATTACATTTCCATGCATGTGGAAGAGACACATCAGGGTTATTTGGAAGAACCACCTTCAAAGCACATCAACATTACCATCATACCATCAGTGTATGTGTTTAGTCGCAAATCATATAAATTTTTGCAGTAATTGACAAGATTATCATGCACCCCAAAATCACCTGATAACATACAGCTGTACTGTAGTACCACGATTTAAAAAAGAAAATCAAATTTGTATTTGTGTGCACAGAGCGGGGCGGGAGACAGTATCGGAGGGATGAAATTTTGCCCCAGCGACCCTTCCAGAGTCTATGTGGCCTCGGGCCAGGGCACACTGACCCTGCGGAACTTTGAGGGCCACGCCCCCATCGCACTGTCCAAAACTCAGGACTGTGACCACTATCACCACGATGTTTGGTGAGGAGACTGCAGAGAAGACTGATGCTTAGAAATTCTAGAAACATGCTGTTCCTCTACTGACTCTGCAGAAAGCTGGTTTTTATTCCTCTGTTCACCTTCAACAAAAGGAAAAAAACAGACAATCTGCATTGGCAATAGAGGAAAATTATTAGTTTTTTCCATATTTATATTTCTTTAGAGGTGCAGTATGTAATTCATCATGGGCACTGCTCAATCCTGTGCAGGGTTGCAGGACGCTGGCTCCAATCCCAGCTTCCTGTGTGTGATGCACGGTGGAGCCTGGACAGCTCTCACCACAGGCAGACAACCAAATACACTGATTGAATAAATAACAGCACAAAGTTCACAATTAACTAATGAAGAAACTTTCCAAACCGTCAGAAATTCAAAACACTTTGAGACAAACTGGATTCCACAGTGATGTTTTACTTACTGCACCTTGAAAATTACATAGTATACTGCATGACTTTATGGCTCTGTCCTGAGGTATTTAAGCACTATCTAAATGTTACTATTTTGTCAGTTGCATGCAGTAATCTCATATTGTTCTCTGTTTTTTTTTTTCTTTCAGTTTTTGGTACTGCTGTGTCGACGTGTCTCTGAGTCGACAGATGCTTGTGACTGGAGACAATATAGGAAAGCTCTTACTACTGAGCTTGGATGGACAAATGGTGCGAGTTTAGTCTTTACTAAGAAGAAAATGTCCCCCTTTTAATACCTGCTTCAACATTTGAAATTACAATTGAAATGTAGCTGCAGTGCTGTTGGACGGTTTCCGTAATGTGTCTCTCCAAACCACCGCGTTGACACTGCTGCTGTGAATGACTTGTGCCGTCATTTGGATGTTTTTCAGATATTTACTGACAAGTTGCACAAAGCCAAAGTGACTCATGCCGAATTCAACCCCCGGTGCGACTGGCTGCTGGCGACGGCCTCCGTCGACCACACGGTGAAGCTTTGGGATCTGAGGAAGATGAAAGACAAGACCAGCTTCCTGCATGAAATGCCTCACGACAGAGCCGTCAATTCAGGTAAAAACCTGGTGGCGCAAAACTCTCTTCTGACGGATATCTGTTTCCTATTCATACGACATATGAAGACGATTTTTATTAAGCGTGATGACAGTGGCGTTCCTGTGCCTCTTAGCGTATTTCAACCCGATGGACTGCTCCAAGTTGCTCACCACAGATCAGTACGATCAGATCCGTGTGTACTGCTCCTCTGACTGGTCGAAGCCGCAGCACATCATCCAGCATCCGCACAGACAGTTTCAGCACCTCACACCCATCAAGGTCTGTTTACCGCCTGGATTCATTTCAAATATATGAACGCAGACGTGTCAAACGCAACACATCTGAGGAAGGGCTGCCTTGTGTTTTAAGCATTAGTTTGCGATAAATGACAACAGGATGCTGTTCCATTTGCTCTTCAGGCCACATGGCATCCTGTGTATGACCTGATTGTTGCTGGGCGTTACCCTGACGACCGGATTTGCACCGGCGACCAGAGGACCGTTGACATCTTTGACTCCAACTCCGCAGAGCTGGTGTGTCAGCTCCTCGATCCCGCTGTTGGAGGGATCAAATCTGTGAGTGCATTTTAGCAGCATCAAAAGCGACACGCCGTTGTTCACTGAGACTCACAGGTTTGTTTTTATAGGTCAACAAATTCAGTCCGTTGGGTGACGTGCTTGGAACTGGCATGGGTGAGTTTCACAAGCAAGCCATCAAGGGGCAATTTATTTTACTTTAAAAATATGGAACAAATTTCAGAGCATAAAGAAAAATAACTGATATTGGCAAATTTCATGTTGCTCTCTTTTCTTGGCATGTTTGTAAAGTTAAAGTTTGAAAGCGAGTCAGTCCTTTGAGGATGAAAATGTTAAATAAAAGCCGCGTGGTGTCCCTCCAGGTGTGACGGTGCTGGTCTGGGACCGAAGCGAGGTGTCGGTCGGTGAAGAACAGGACGAGCAGGAGGACGCCTCGACCTCGGCGGACAGTTTGAGGAGGCAGAGTCGGAGTCGGCAGCGCTCCTGCAGGGACCGGAGGGCTCCGGCGATGGATGCAAAACTGAAGAAAAAACTGGCCTCTCTGGAGGAAACCAAGACCAAAACCGCGACTGAAAGTGCCAAACCAAAAAAGGCTCAGATGAGGAAAAAATAAGCTGTAAAATCACCCGGGTGTAAAAGCTCCTTTGCTTCTGTTGTCATTCGCTTGTGCCTAACTTCAGGGATTGTTTCCATGTTTAAAATTGTGTTTTATAAACCAGTCGAAAACTGGAGATTTATGGATGTTTTCCTGCACTTTTTCTACATTTTTCACAATAAATATGAGCATTCCTACAAATCCGACTCGTTTTACTTGATGATGATATGAATGCACAAATACATAACATTGAAGGTTTATTGAACTTTTATTTGGCACAGAATGATGATATACATATATCAAGCATAGTTAAAGAGATAACTTCCTCGAATTTCATGGACGGTGATGTTTGCCAGCTGGAAGAGCACTTCACCCCAGGCCTCCCTTTCCGCTCTCTTTTTCTGATGCAAAGCCTGATGGGCAGAATAGACCAAACTGAGGACAAGATTCTCAAACTGAGCCTCCGTCAGTGGCCTCTTCTTCTTCTCATCTTCCAGCTCGCTCGCCATCTGGATCATAGAGTTCAGACTTCTGGGAATGTTGTCGTTGATCTGGGACAGAAACGCACGTCCCTGCCTCATCGACGCCATCTCTCCATCGAGGAGGACGATGTTGTTGTCCTGGTCCATCTGCACCCCACCCAGCAGAAACTGCTCACAGCAGAGACAAGAGAAAGACCCATCTGTAACTCTTGCAAAGAAGTTTACACAAGATTTATTTTATCTGCTCATGGAATTGATTTGGGAAAAAAAAAAAAAAAAAATGGGGACAAAGTACCTCGAACATCAGGTTTGCGTTACGGACAGACAACGCAGCTTTTTGAGAAGTTTGACTTGAGCCTGCGGTGACATCTAAAGAGATACAAACACATATTTGAAAAGCCTTCATGCAGAATAACTGTACCTTGATACATGCAAAATTCACATGTTCTGCTGTTTTTATTCATAATGCATTTTGTTTTCAGTCCCTCTTGTGTAACATTTATAATTTCTGTCTTCATCACAACTCATTCCAAATGTTCTATTTTTACTCACCCTGCAGCAAATGCTCAAAGCAAAGCCAGAAAAGAATCTGAAAAAGGTTTTTAACATCCAAATCCATGGTTCCTCTTAAGTCCAGTCGGTATCACACCTCGTCTGTCTCTCCTCCTCTCTCCTTAGCACATTTTAGTGAATCGAGGAAGAAGAAACGCTCTGAATACCTTGCATTTTTCCACCCAGGAAAAATCGAGCACCAGCCAGTTGGCTGTGATACAGAGCAGACTGCAGTTTGGGATGGTGGTTTGTCACATCCACACAACAAAAACCTTCATCTTTTCATCACAGAAAGTGCTCTATTGATACAAGTATGATCACATAAAAGTGAGGGACAACCACATCATGAAGGATTTATATTTTTTTGAAAGGCTTGCACATTTGTGTTTATTAACTGGAAATACATTTAATCACTTTTGTTTTTGCGGTCTTGATATGTGCCTTTGCAACCTTACATTTTGTTTTTAATCTTTGTAACCTCATAATCTCTACCCACTTTGTAAATACTATCATTACAGTGTTCACCCATCTGCTGTACTGCTTCACATTGTTAATGTCATTGATGTTACTCCAAGCTGACAATAAAGGTAGAGTTCACCTTAGTTAAGTCCATCACATGCCAAACACAATTAAGGCCCGATCAGACACTCTCACACTCACAGCTGTGAATACAGAGTGTGCTGAAGGGAAAGCAAATGTCCACTGTGGATCTAGTATGACTGAAGCCTTGGCTTCTCACCTACTGTCTGGATGGATTTCACCAGATTCTCTAGGACAATTTCTGTCAACCACCAGCACCCTCTCTACATGACAGATTAATGATGCCACTGCTGCGCAATGATGTCTTTAGCACCCTCAGATGTTGAACAACCTCAGTCTCCTCAGCAAATGGAGTCAACTATTATATAGTGTATGTGTTGTTGTCAGTAAAAAAAAAAAAAAAGACGAGAAAACAGAGCTGAGCACAGCAAAAATTGTTTAAATAATAGTCTACCAAACATGGTAGAATGTATGGGGACCTGGCTGAATCCAAGTGAACCAGGTAACACTGACAAAGCAGATTCAACATACATGCATATTTACTCCCCATTCATGACTGTTTACTTCTTCAAATTTTAGAGCTTGTCCTTACTTTGGGATAAAAAGATCTTTTTTGCATAAACTGTGTCCAACCGAGTGTTCAAAAGAACAATATAAACATACTGAAAAGTGCTGATTAAATTCTAGTATCCGGTGTTTATCCGGTGGTGTTGGAGCCAGAGCCTGCAGTAACACGGCTCCACCGCACGGAGGCAGCACCACAGGTTAGTGAGGTTTGGCGGAAACGCTCGGAGATAAAGTTTATTTACTTCCGGTGAAGGGTTCAACTCCTCCTGAATGATAAAGTAGTGGAGATTAAGGTAAACGCGCGCGTTTACTCGTCACATTACAAACATTGCTATAGTTTGGCCTCATTCGCGGGTCCGGTTAGAACTCCGCTTTCACTGCCAGGTAGTGGAAATTGCATCGTCTGTGCAGTTAGTTAAGCTAGTTGCTGCGCTGCTAACAAGCTAAACACAACCATAAACAAAACGCAACTCTGGAAGATGTTTACCTCTGTGAACTATCATCTGGAGTTCAAATGTGATGTAATGTAATCAAATTAAAATCTAATAGAATAGGACTTCACAAAGCATGCAGGTATTTAGACCAGTTGTCCGAGAGGATCTTCTGAACTCACATGGCTGTAGAATCACTATGCCAGATCGACTACTGGAAACATAATCGATTTTTCAAAAAGTTTTTTTCTGTGTCCCATGTCACAAACGCTAATTTATTGGATAATCATTAGGGAACAGTCAGTAAAAGTTTCGATAAATATGCAGCTTGATGAATATATGCACAAAATGTCAGATTTCAGTCAGATTGACATTAAATCGTTTTGATCAAAATGAAATCCAACTAGGCTGTTGAAGAAATGCTGATATACCATGTATATATAAACTAAACTAGACACACTTTATTAATCCCTTGAGGAAATTCCTGTTTGTCCCGCATTGCTCAGGGACGACAGTGTTGACACATCAGCTGTGGGGTTCAGACCTGCAAACTCCTGATCCCAAGTCTGTCTCTATTGCACCACTGTCACATGTTGGTATAAAGCATATTATTCTATATTACATTTGCTCCTAAAAATTATTTAGCAAATGCTATTTTGGTCTGTCCGAAAAAAAAAGTAGTTTGTTTAGTTTGTTTTGTAAGATTTTGTTTCTAGTGTTACACTGCCCTCCTCATATGACCATATTCCTATATATTCAGACATACCAATATTATAAATTACATATCTTTGAAATTATCAAACAGAGCTAAGCAGTTTGTCCAAGTAATGACCATTTTGTTTTTCTGCCTGTAAAATGTTCAGTTCACAATAGCCACAAACAAAGTGAACTTACATAAAGACAATATTTTATCTATTCAGTAACGATAAATCATCATTAATTAGTTAAGCAACAATAAATAAAGACATAATTATTTTACTCTAATGAAGTCAGGATATATTTCAGAATCATTACGTTAGCTCCTGTTAGACCTACCTCATAAATGTGTGTCCCATTATCAATAACACTTTGTTTTTTGTGATATTCTCTAAGGAGAGCAGAAAAGATGGAGTCCAGCGAGGAGGGTGGCCTCAGTGTTGGAGGCTCTGTGGGAGAAGAGAACTACTTCCAGGGATACACGTTCACTGACCGCTCTCATTCAAGTCGGGTAGTAAAAAGCATCATGGACTTGTGTTTGGAAGATGGCCTGTTTGCCGATGTCACCATTACCGTGGACAGCAAAGAGTTTCACCTGCACCGGCTTGTGCTCTCAGCGCAGAGCAGCTTCTTCCGATCGATGTTCACCTCCAACCTCAAAGAGTCTCACAATCGCGCTATTGAGCTGAAGGATGTTAGTGCCACTGTGTTTCAGCTGCTGATTGATTACATCTACCATGGTACGATCAAACTGAGGGTGGAGGAGCTGCAGGACACATACGAGATGGCAGACATGTATCAGCTGACCGCTCTGTTTGAAGAATGCTCCCGCTTCCTTTCGCGCACAGTGGAGGTCAAGAACTGCCTGCAGGTTTGTTCTTTTATTCCTCTACAAGGCCAAACGTTATTCTTGTTTCCTTTGTTGTATGTTAACAATACTAGCTCTTTTCCCCAGGTGATGTGGCTTGCAGACAGACACAGTGACCAGGAACTTTATACAGCAGCCAAACATTGTGCTAAAATCCACTTGGCTCAGCTCCACCAGACTGAGGAGTATCTCAACCTGCCTCTTTGTCTACTGTTGGACATCATTAAAGGTATTACCATTTTCCCTTTTTGTGTCATACAACACATTGTTTTCCACACAGTGAAGTATTATATAATAGTAACACCATTCAAAATGTCCTGTGGTTGTGTTCAGATGGTGTTCCCAGCTCGCAGAATCCAACTGTGGCTATTGAGTCCTGGATAAACCACAACAAGGTTGAGAGAGAAGAGTTCTTATGCATCCTCCAAGAAAACCTTAAGGTAACTGTCACTTTTAACCTTCTAAGAATCAGTTGTTCCTTTTGCATGAGCATTAAATTGATGATCCTTTCTGTTGTCCATTTGTTTCTCACGTGTTCAGGAAATTGGCGAGAACGTCCACATTTACTTGATTGGCAAAGAGGAGACAAGGACTCACTCCCTGGCCGTGTCCCTCCACTGTGACGAGGACGATGCGATCAGCGTCAGCGGGCAAAACAGTTTGTGTCACCAGATCACTGCAGCCTGTAAGCATGGAGGTGATCTGTATGTGGTTGGGGGGTCTATTCCACGCCGCATGTGGAAGTGCAACATGCACACTATGGACTGGGAGCGCTGTGCCCCACTGCCCAGGGACCGCCTCCACCACACCATGGTGTCCGTGTCCACTGAGGACGTTATCTACTCTTTGGGAGGCAAGACGTTGCAGGACACGCTCTCCAACGCCGTCATCTACTACACAGTGAAGGACAACATGTGGACAGAGACCAGCCAGCTGGACACTGCAGTGTCAGGAGCTGCCGGCGTTAACCTGGGTGGAACCATCTACCTGCTCGGAGGGGAGGAGAACGACATGGACTTTTTCACAAAGCCGTCCCGTCTCATCCAGTGCTTCGACACGTCCACCCAAAAGTGCCAGATCAAACCTTACATGCTGCCGTTCGCGGGCTGCATGCACGCCGCGGTCCACATGGACGTGATCTTCATCGTAGCAGAGGGAGACTCTTTGGTGTGCTACAACCCCCTGCTGGAGAGCTTCACCCGCCTGCGTTTCCCCGAGGTGTGGAGCTGCGTCCCGTCCCTCTGGAAGGTCGCCAGCTGCAACGGCTGCATTTACGTCTTCAGGGACAAATGCAAGAAAGGCGACGCGAACACGTTGAAGTTTAACCCGGCCACATCGGTTGTGTCTGTTATCAGAGGCATAAAAATCCTTTTGACAAACTGGCAGTTTGTTTTGGCGTAACCTGTCCTCCGGATGCTCACACACTCGCCACAGACAATCAGGGAAGACTTGTGTCTCATGTTATGACTTCACTCCTCAGACATCCTGCGAGGAGTCCGACCCTCTAAATGTATTTACTCAGCTGTTTCTCTCATTCCATTTAGTCTTGGCCACCAGCCATGTAATGACAGTTCAGCGACGTCTGCCACCTGCTTGTTCAACAGTGTGTCTCATCGTGGATCCCTTAGTCAAAAAGTTTGTGGTGATGCTGTGAGCAGTGATGAACTAATTAGTCGTTTTCTGTGCAATGCTTGTTTGACATGCATGAAACAGCTTCAGTGTAAAAGTCGTTCCGGGGTCTCTCTCAGTATACTGTGATCAAGTGTCGTATGATGTAGACTCTCCCCCTACGTCTGTGCGCATTAACATCGGGATGTTTTCGAACTTTTCAGATTTTTAGTTTTTTTTTGTGTTAAGATGGTATTTCTCAATGTTACAAATTTGGAAGAGAACTGTCAAGTATATAGCTGTCAATACAAGCTGTCACTGTTTGTTTTGATGTGGCCTGTAAGTCATTACGTATTAACTATCCCCTGAAATTAATACTATGTTTACTACCTGGAATTAAGTATTGTTCATTTCTATAATTCTACATGATGCATTCATAATACAACAAAGTTGAATCTCTGCAGCTTCCCTCAGTGATCCAGCTATAATGTCCAACATCAGACCAAGCTTTCAGAAATCACAGCATCATTGCATTGTGTGTTCATTGCGAGGCTGGCCAATAATTTCAGTATATCTGTCAACCACTGCGTCGTGTTCTGTGCAAAGGTTCTGCCAAAGAGAAGACTCAGGCGACCCACTGTCACTGGTTGATGTTTATTTGATGCATTTCTCCTGAAAGTAAAACAAGATATGTCTTTTGCAGCATGTAGCAGACACAGCCACTTGGAAGTCTCTTGTTAGTAGGTAAACAATCCGAATTTATGCACAACCCATAAAAAATCATTGCTGAGGTTCGTCCTTGGCACGCAGTTTAGCTGCATGTTCAGAAAGTAATGACAAACGCTCACAAGTGCACGCTGGAGTATTTGCACGACATGAAATAAAAGTGGAAAATGCCACAGCAAAATAACTGCTGTTGGTCAGAACTGCACACGCACCATAAACTACAGGGGTTTTCTTAAAGGGATGGTACATGTAGGGGTAGTACAAAAAAATAAATGAAAATACTAAATGCATAAACTAAAAGTTTTCAGGACTAGTCAGTATTTGATGGAATCTCATAAAGATGCAAAAATATAAACTACATTATTGACCCGGTTACAAATCCAACAATATTTATCGTGCAGTGCTCGCAGTGGTTGTAAATTCCCAGTCGGTGTTGGCGGTTTCTGTCCTTGCGGGTGAAAAGGGGAGTTGAAGGAGAGAAAGCTACGACAGAGAGGCCAAAACTTTGATCCCATTGATGTGTTGCAGGAGGCTGTGCAGCTGAAACCCAAGCCCAGTAACATGTCAGACTTTGTGAACTATTCTAAGCATCAGTTGCTGACGCCGAGATGAGGGGTGGGGGTTTCTGGGGGCACATATGCATGTCCATAAGAACTCCTGCTAGGAACTCTCAGCCTCTTTGTACACTGTCTGGGGTACACTTCATTATTTTTGGAGGAGGGGGAGGGCTGCCTGTCGCCCCCACATGAAGCCTCACAGCCCCGCATGTGAGCCTGCTGTCAGATCTCTCTGTGGACGGGAGTTTTTAACGCTCCAGAGGTTCGAGATGTGTAAAAGTTGTCATCCGGCGTCGCTCAGTGAGCGAGGTTTAGTGTGAAGGTAGATCGCTAGGAGCCGTAGTGACCTTGGGACCGTTTGCTGAGGGCAGAACATAATTCCTGAAGGGACACATGGTCTAGAGTGACAAGGCCAACTGCTGTAGCGCCAGCACTAGGAGGAAGGTGGAGGGGGTTGGACACTGGGGTGCTGAGAATTCCTTTCGTTGGGGTGTGGAGGGAGTAGATATTCTGGGATATCAGTGCTAGCGCTCCACCGGGAAACGTGTTTCTTTGGCGTTTTTCAGAAGGAAATCCGAGGGAGAATTTTTAAACTTGATGCTGAGAGGGGATCATTGCGTGGTTAAATGGGGAAGACGTTTTTTTGGCCCCCGAGCTCTACACAAAGTGCCTGGTGATAATGGTCTTGGTGTGTCGCCGTTTTACTTGGGCGGATCCTGTTTCCTTTCCATCTCAGCACAGCCGGAGCTGATAGTGCGGGATCTGGTAGGCCTTTCTGGCACCGTCCTCTCAGAGGATCATCTTCAAGGGATCTTCTTTGGAGTTGTACTGTGCATGGCAAGGATCTACTTTCTTGCTGCCTCACTGAAATTGCATGGCCTAAACGAATGAATATTTTTATGAAGCGCCTCGCACCAGAGATGGGCCAGGACCAAACCAAGCAGCAGATAGAGAAGGGTCTGAGGTTGTATCAGTCCAATCAGACAGACAAAGCTCTGCATGTGTGGACAAAAGTGCTGGAAAAGACCTCGGATCCTGGAGGGAAGTTTCGGGTTCTGGGCTGTCTGATCACGGCCCACTCAGAAATGGGAAAATACAAAGACATGCTCAAGGTAAGCAAACTGAAAACCTTACCAACTGCATGTTGAGACATGTTTTCTTTAAGGAGTAGATTTGCGAAAAAGTATATTTGAGAAATGTTCATTTAGGCCTGTGAAAATATCTAAGCAACCCTTACATTCAGTTTGTCCTGTTTTACATAGCAGGTGATCATATTTTGTGTTATGCAACAACAGATCTGTGTATGGTTGCAGTTTTAGCTGACACTGTAGCTAAATAGCTTAGCCTTTTATATGTGGTCATGAATACTCAGACTTAGCTCATGCTCTGCTAGTATTTTAGAATTTCCACCTTGTCGCAGCATTTAGTGAATGAGAACAGGTCAAAGGTTGCCTTCTTCCACTTGCAGCAGTCCCGAGTAGCACGGGTTAATTTGTGGCTTCCACGGGATGCAGAGTAAATAAGTGCCCTGCAACTTAAGTATCAGTGTGGAGTTTCTTGTTGACATAATCTTCCTTCCTCAAGCAGCAGCCACTCTCACTAACACAGTTCTACTGAGGACTCTGTGAAGTAGAGGCCTTGAGTCTGAATAGATGTGTCAGATACTTTTGTTCATTTTTGATTGCATCTAGTTGAACTAAAGATGATCAATTAAATTATTTGTAAGCTGACGCAAGTGTCCATCCTCGTCCTCTGCAGTATGCCCTGGATCAAATTGACACAGCCAGAGAAATGGAGGACCCAGACTACCTGACGGAGGGCTACCTGAACTTGGCGCGCAGCAATGAGAAGCTCTGCGACTACCAGAAAACTGTCTCCTACTGTAAGACCTGCCTAAATATGCAGGGCACCACTGTCAGCCTCCAGCTCAACGGCCAGGTATGCCTCAGCATGGGCAACGCTTTCCTGGGCCTCAGTGTCTTCCAGAAGGCTCTGGAGAGCTACGAGAAGGCCCTCCGCTACGCGCACAACAACGACGACAAGATGCTGGAATGCAGAGTCTGCTGCAGTCTGGGGAACATCTACGTCCAGCTGAAGGTATTCCACACACCGCTTCAACCGAACGTGACTGCGTTGGTTCGCGCCAGATGGGAGGTTAATCTTAGTGAAGTCTTCCAACTGTTTAACCACATCCTTTGCTCTGTCTTCATTGAAATCGCATGTCATCGAAACGATTATTCACAGAGGAAGCCTGATTAGGAGATGTGAAAACACTGAAATAGCGTGGTCGTGACGGACTTATCGGCTGTCTTATTTGGCCAAAACATCCACTGAACCGCACGTGTGACTTGATGGTGCAATCAGGACAGATTTTTTGCCAGCTTATTTGCAGAGTATGATAACACCGCGGGGCATCTGACTAAACATCATCAATGGTCTGCCAGTGTAACGCCGCACATTGTGAAACAAGGGCGGAGTGAGCGGCCTGGCTGGCGTGGCTTTGTGTAGTACCCTTGACATCAGAGATTTGTAAGCATAATCCCCCGGCTTCCCAGAGAGGATTGGTTTCAATGGGATTGTGATGAAGTGGTGTCTGAAGAATGCAGTCATATGTCAGGTTATTTTGCATTACGCAAATACAAGGCGCTCCAAATGGGGACAAACAGACCAGCTCACTCTGGCAGGGATGTTTTCGTAAACGCTAAGTTTGAGTTCTCACACTCATCCGTCAACTTCTGTCTGCAGGACTATGAGAAAGCCCTGTTCTTTCCCTGCAAAGCAGCTGAGCTTGTCAATGACTACGGCAAAGGCTGGAGCCTCAAGTATCGAGCCATGAGCCAGTACCACATGTCTGTCGCCTACAGGAAGCTGGAGCGCCTGCCGGACGCCATGGAGTGCTGCGAGGTATTGTTTTATAACCGTCCTGCTCACACCAGCGGTGTCCTCAGAGATGGACTTACATAACTTGGAGAATGTCACAGTTTTGGTTCCCTGACCGACTCGCCGGTCCCTTGAGACGGCAGGCTGTCCGGATGTGCAGATATGGCGGCGGCGGCGGTGCTGCTGACAGGTGTGAGCGCCAGTTGTCCCGTCGTACGAGGCCTCAGACATCGACAGAAATATGCTCACAGAGGCGCTGGTTTAAAGTGTTAATGAAGAGGGTGGCTTTAGTATTCACTCTGTTCTAATTATACATCGAGGGTGAAAAATAACTTGATGTCATTGCCTTGGAGTGTAAAAGTATAGTAACAAGGCAGCGGGATGAATTTCAGATTTATTACATTCGACAAACAGTTTTAGCCAAACAATTTACACATCCCATCATATCCAGAATACCAGAGGACAGGAAGAGTCCTAAAGATGAAACAACAGAGTCTCGCTTTACACATACCTTAAGATTACTGAATATATTCACAAACCGCAAAGTAACTAGTGGGGAGTAAATGTGTTGATATACTTTAAGATTATAACATTTAGTTTAAGAATTTACCTAAAACACACGCGTGCCTCCAGCTTTTACATGACAATAATTGTAAAAAATACTGTAATATACAATTTTGTATAATGTATATACAAAATATATACAATATATATTATATATATACAATATATATTATTTATGGCAGGTTTCCTACCAATGTTACAGAGTAAAACAACAGATATAGTGACTAGAATGTTTAAAATCATCTGAAATACAAATAACATTTTGAAAACAACAAAGTCCTAATTATTAAAAGATTTCATAAAAAGAAAAACGTTAAGATGTGACTTAAAAAACTTTCACTTCAGATCAAAGTTCAGTCTTTTCTCTCATTCGGTTGCATGTCTTTCAACAGGAGTCGATGAAGATTGCTCTGCAGCACGGCGACCGGCCTCTGCAGGCTCTGTGCTTACTGAACTTTGCAGACATACACCGTTGCCGGCGTGACGTTGATGTAAGGCGCTGTTTACCGTCAGAGCCATTATATCTTGGAGCAGCTTTTGATTTCATAATTAAACACAATGTTTTCAGCTATTCCCATCTATGAAGAATAGAGTAGTTTAAATCGCTTCATGTCTTGCTGCTGACTTTTCTCCTCATCCGTTCAGAAAGCATTCCCTCGTTACGAGTCCTCACTGGGCATCATGACAGAGATTGGAAACCGTCTGGGACAAGCGCACGTTTACCTGGGAGTCGCAAAGTGTTGGCTTCAGCAAAAAGAGTTTGACAAGGTCGTTACATTTACCCGCCAGTCCAGAACATGTAATGAAGCTGCACTAAATGCTTTTAAATGTTCTCACAACACTCACTGCTGTGATGGCTATGACAGAATCTCATCTTTCTTCCAGGCCCTTGAATCCTTGCAGCGAGCGCAGGAGCTGGCAGATGGGATGGGAAACAAGGTAACCGAGATTTTTTAAACTGCACAGATCACCTCTGGAATAATCAGTAGTTGTTGATGAAATAGATAATAAAGTAATGAAATGACCTTTGCTCTAATTTGTGGTTTTATGATTTATTTTTGTCAAACATGGTGGGAAGATTATAAATCTGAGTGTTTGGTGAAACAATAGACTTAACCGTGTTTCTCACTAGATCTGAACTTTTCATTGTCCAGAAACAAATAGTCAATAAAATTATATTATCATTGAAGACACATCCTGAAATAGTTTTGACTCCGCTTCTAACATGCATACAACAACATCATAAGGGTTTTGAAAATTTAAATACTATTTATGAATTCTGGTTAAAAAATTGTGAAACAATCTTTTCATCTTATAACATCTTTTCAAAATATGTAGGTTTGATCGTCATCTGAACTCACCTCAGAAATGATTGAACTGTTTAACTATATTAGAGTACCTCCAAACTGAATTCAGATCTGTGCTTTTTGCTGAGTCCCACTGACGGTGTTTTCCTTCTGTTTCTGTCCGAAGCTGTGCACTCTGAAGGTCCACTGCCTGAGTGAGGGGATTTACCGGAGCCAGGGGCAGCAGGAGGAGCTCAGAGAGCAGGTGGTCAAGTTCCTGCAGTGTGTGGAGGAGCTGGAGCTCTACTGCGGCATGTGTGGAGAGTCCATCGGGGACAGGGACCAAAAGCTGCAGGCATTACCCTGTTCCCACATCTTTCACCTCAAGTATGTATTCAAAAAGCCTTTTAAAAAAATCAATTCTCTGTTTCTTATCCATTAAAAAGAGCAGACAAAAGCAGAGAGACTGAATGGTGTCTAATAATGTTTCCAAAAAGCTGCTGACACTTGATCGTTCCCTCCTCTCAGGTGTCTGCAGACAAACGGGACAAAGGGCTGTCCTAAATGTTTCAAGTCATCCATGAAGCCTGGATTTGTGTGATTTTGGGCTGGAGATTGTGCGTTTGGATCTGCAGACACGGTGCCTCTGGGCCTCTGGACTGACCTGAGCAGACAGCCTGTGCAGGAGATGTTTGAAGAGAAATAATTCGTCACTCTGCACAGAGGAAGCCGAAGTGAACCCAGAGAGCCGCTTACAGGACACAATCAATTCCTCCCAATTATTTACACGTCAGCCCGACGCTGACGGAGGAGGTGTGGGTGATTGTGGTTCGTTTCCAGATGAGCTGAAGGAGCTGCGTTGTCTCTGATGGCCGACTTTTCGTCGCAGCTTTTGAAACGGACGTGGACTGTCCACAGAACTTGTAAAACCTAGTGTAATAGATATTTTATGCATCAGAGTTGATTGGAAAACTTGTGAAGGGATGATCTTTGAGGAAGAAATCTGTCTTGTGTCCGTGACCCCGGTCACAGTCGGCTTGTTGTTCGACTTTTCGTGCCACGCCAGTTGATGTATTTTCGGCAGATGAGCCATTTCTGAATTTACCTGACACATGCATATTATATTTATTATTGTAATCCTGTACATACTGTCCACATGTTTATTTGTCGTAAAAGTTTGATTCATTTGAGATGTTTTGTAAAACCTGAAACTAACTAAAATCTCTTAACCATTCAGAAACTAGTATGTCTTTACAAAACAGGTACATGCAGCTGTTTGTTCTTCCTTATTCAGAGAGTAAGGAGCAGGATCAACACACATTGTGTTCATAAAAATTCCTTTTCTGTTTCATTTCTGGGAATGATTCTCTCTTAACTCGGATTACAGCAGATTATTGTTGCAGTTTGTGAGGGAAAACTATTGGGAAAGGATCTTTGACCAATCACACACACATATTCAATTATTTATGGGCGTTAATACGCACAGTATGATTTAACATTGTGTATTTATAGAAATTAATTGAAAAAACTAAAATCTTGGTTGTAATATAAGGGATATTTAATTGAAAAAAATGGAAAGTGAGAAAACTAACTCAAATATATCGTATCACTGTGTGGTTGCATGTTTTATTTACAATACTGAGCAGCACAACTAGACTACATCCATATGTAACCACATATTTACTTATATTTCTTGTTTATTGTGGTATTTCTTAATATTCATTGAATTTTATCATTGACATAGACTGTAACTCATGCTAACTTTTCATAAATTGTCCCCACTGATGGAAAGCTACTTTTACTACCTTTATTTTTGACCCCATGCTTGTTGTAGTTTTTCAAACACTTCCCATTCACACTGCTGTTCGGCACCAAGAAGTCGAAATGCGTCATGAAAACCAGATCAATCAATGGTTTTCACAGCTAAAGCCAGTAAATAATGCAGAGTTGAGTAAAAAGAAACAGTTTTCACTCTGTACTGAACTCTGTGATTCTCAAAAATGTGACGAGGCGGACAGACTGAGAAGACAGAGACCAACACATTTACTTTTACTGCACCAGCACTTATATTTCTCACCGCTTGACTTGTGAGCAACATCTGCTTCTTGTTTGATGCCTCTGTTTTGACAGTAATCTTGAGTCACTGGCTGTTTACAGTGCAGATATGAGACACACACTTTCTTGGTTTTGGGGTGTAAAAAAATGATGTTACAGACAGTACAGCCACTCATCTTCTGACAGTATGAACTACCTCTGTTTCTGCCTCCAAGCTTTGAGGATAAATGCAGTAATACCATAACATTTAAGTACATGTAGATTTGTTATGTTTTTCTAGACACCATGTTGATATAACCATGATTTATTTGACTTAGAGACGGACTGAAATGCATTGTTAATATATTTATGCATTTATAGTCGAACCATGGTACTGTGTCACATGTGGAAATGTTTCATGATGGAAAATACGGAATAAAAAAAACACACTGAAAGTGAAGACCTACTATTTTATAAAGTTGTTTTTCTTTTTTTTATACATTGGCATAGGGAAATTTTCATCTTCTATTCATTTAACAGGTCAGCAGTCCGTCACAGGACTAAATGAGAGACAGACGGTCGCAATCACGCTTAGAGGAAAATCAGAATCATGAATGAATCTCGCAAACTGCGAGAGGAAATAATGAAGACAGAGAGGACAAACAGGCTACATCGAGAAAGGCCCAGGATGCACCTGCAATGAGATCGCTTCCCACTACTGAAGGAATATTTTGTTGCTAATTTTAAAACTGACATACAAACTGATCATTGAGGTCTGTCGCTTTTGTCTTTGGGCTGAAATGCAGATACTGGGGAAAAAACAAATACCTCCCTGTTCAAAGATAATTTGTACCTTTTAAAATGTCAAAACCACGTTTTATATCAATTGCTTGATGCCATTCACATCCCTAAGACACTCTTTGCAAAGGGAATGAACATTCAAAAATACATGATGACTTTGCTCTTTATGTGTTTATGCTATAGGCTCTCTAATGAAAGTCACCGGTGAGGAAGCTCAGGCATGTAAACATTGTGGGAGTGTCACCCTAAGTTTCATATGCTACCGAGCTTGGATTTTGGTTTTGAGAGTCACCATGTTGATGGGCTGTGAGGGCCCAAGGTGCGGCTTGTAAATACTTCAGGGTATTTTTTTACGACTTTCGGCGTAGCCTTTGGCATCTCGTGACGGTAAATGGAATTCAAACATGGCTGATTATGAGCGACACCGACCCTCTGAAGATAGATTTTTGAATTTCCTTGGCAGAGACTTAAGAACAAGGTTGTAAGTGGGAGAGAGATTGTGATATAAACCTCTGTTAAGAGACAGGTTCTGCAGCCATCTGTCTTTTCGGTCCAAATTCTGAATGTTGCTGTTTCCAAAAGAGAGAGACTGTTACTTGTGAGTAGACAGCTGAAACCGGAGTGTAAAAGTTATGAGTGTGAAAGCAACATTTCAATCACATTCTCTCTCTTTTTTCTTTTTCTTTTCATCAGAGGTGTCTGCGTTCATCAGTTTGTCTAAAGAAGGGGATCCCTGTGCATCTGTGTTGACACTTGCTGGATGTTTGCACGAATCTGCACATATCAACCAGTTGTACCAGTCATTCAGCATTGCCTGGAAATCCATACAAACATTCTGAGATGTTCTGCCACGACAACACAGATGATCTTATTTTGAGGGAAGAGCTTCAACCCGATGGCAACGATGGACTCGTTCTCTGAGACAGACCTGTTTTGTCCTCTGTGCACTGGGATTTTCGAAGTTGCTGCGATATTGAAGTGTGGGCACAATTTTTGCAGGGCTTGTTTAAAACAGTTTTGGAACTATAACGTACGTCACAGCTGCCCATTGTGCGGCACCTTGTCGCATTGTAACAAGGCTCCTATCAATCTGGAGCTGACAAGGGCAGCAGATAAATATCGAGCTCAAATGGACATCAGAGGCTTCTGTGTTTCTCACAACGAGAAGCTGAAGATTTTTTGCCATAATGACGAGCAACTCATCTGCCTTGTCTGCCAGCTATCAAAACAGCACAAAGTGCACAAGTGCAGCCCGGTGGAGGAAGCTGTCCAACAGAAAAAGGTAAAGAAATACATCTGTAATTATGAGTTATATGAACTACGGCTGTTTTATTGCTAAATAATACAGAAGAATTTTCCCCAGTCAGTCAGTGACATCTTCAAAATAACAATTAAAAATAATAATAAAAAAAAAAACATCTTCAAATGGTTTACAGTGTGAGGAGAGTCTCTCGTGGTGCATAAGCAGGAAAACTATGGGGGTCAAGGGAAACCTGATTTTTTTTTTCTTTTTGTGTATTTGTGATTAAACAACTATGAAGAAAATAGAAACGAATCTACCGTAAGTGGAAGAGAACTGTATTAAAATGACAAAATATATTTGACTGCAGAGCCGTTTATGGTACAACTATGTTTTCAGGCTGGATAACACCTTTCCAGATATTTAAAATGGAACGCGTCAAACTAACCCCAAACAAGTTGTGCTTTTTATTGCTGATGGATCCGAGTCATTGTTAACATTATTTAACAAAGGTTTTAAAAAAAAAAAACAAAACAAAATGAAACATAAAACCAGCATTAAATCATAAATCAGCCATTGAGGCATCAGGATAGTTGGGGGGACCTGATGTGGCTGGAGCTCTCTGAGAGGAGACTCCATCCTTCCACTTTATGAAAACCTCCATTTGAGTATGACAGGATGTTAAATGTCTCGTAGATGGATCATCTGTTTCCTTCAGCTGCAGGATTTAACTCTATTTCAGACAGAGATTTCAAACCAACTGGACTCCCTGAAGACCGAACTGAAGATACTGAACAAGACAGAGAAAAGCTGGGCGGAAACAAAAGTCTACATCCAGGTACTGGATGTTTTACTACATGTTAAAACATTCCTGGCTCCTCAGCTAGAAATCAGCCCAGGCATGTCATATAAACTGCTATTAATTTCTTTTACCGCTAAAAATAACCTCCACATTGCAGACCCAAGCGAAGGCAGATGAGGCGGTAATTAAAGAGGAATTCGAAAAGCTCCACCAGTTCCTCCAGCAGGAAGAACAAACCAGACTGAATGCACTTCAACAAGAGACAGAAACAAAGATTGATGTGATGAGTAGGAAGCTGGAAACCATCAGAGGACACATCAAAGACCTTTCCTCCTCCATCAGTGATGTTGAGAAAAGACTCAAAGCACCAGATCTGATGTTTTTACGGGTATGTTCACACCGCTGTCTGAGATTACATGTGTGCTCCCATAATTTCAAAACCTTTCCTAACATGTGCTATAATGGAATAATACAATAAAATAGAACAATAAAAAGATCATAGTTATTAATTTAACCTGTCACTGGTCATACTGTTATGGCTGATCAGTGTGAACTCAGTTTGGAATTGCAATAATTATCAAGAAATTTTAAACAAATAAGACACCCTTTTCTCATTTTAACATCAGGAATACAAGAACACAAAGGCAAGGTAAGCACAGCCCGCAGCTCACCCCTCAGGTAAGCTGAATGATTCGTGTTTCCATCATTTAATATAATTATTCCAACATGTTTCAGGGTCAAATGCAACCTTCAACGGCCAGAGTGTTTTCGAAATATCCTGATAAATTCTGCAGAGCATCTGGGATCACTGGTGTTCGAAATTTGGAAAAAAATGGAAAATATTGTCAAACATGGTGGGTGAAGTCACACATGATAACAAGTCTGCAGTGGAGTATAAGATAAGAACTATTTGACCTGCTGTTCCTCCAGTTCCCGTCATTCTGGATCCAAACACAGCCCACCACAACTTGTCCATCTCTCCAGACCTGAGCAGTGTGCAGCGCGGCAGGAAGAAAGTCCTGCCTGACAACCCGGAGCGCTGCACCGGCCAGATGTGTGTGCTGGGAGCCGCTGGGTTCAAGTCTGGAAAGCACAGCTGGACCACCGAGGTGGGTCACACTAAAGACTGGTCCATCGGTGTGGCCCTGGAGTCCTTCAAAAGAAAGAATTTCGTCTCCCTCAAGCCTTCTGAGGGCATCTGGGCAGTCAGCCTTTGCAATGGGGACTCACTGTTTGCAAAAACATGTCCTCGCAGCAAGCTGCCCATGAAGCACAAACCTGAGAAGATCACCGTGGAGCTGGACTACGACAAAGGAAGGGTTGTCTTCAGGAATGCTACAGATTCTACAACAATCTATGCATTCAAAGCTAAATTCACTGAGCGGATTTTCCCTTACTTCTCCCTCGGATTTCCCGACGGCAGCCAGAACGAGAGTAAACTAACAATCAGTCCAATGAGAATCAAGGTCGAGGTCGAATAAACTCAGAGACAAGGGATGTAACCCGTGGAGGTGGCGTTCCCTGCAATTTTAAGGTCGCACCAAGAAAAAACTTGTTAAGAGGAGTTTAAACGATATGTATAGCAAAATAAAATAACTGAAGGAGACGCTAATGCAAGAGTCATATAACAGGAAATTTTATGAATGTTGCTCGACAAGCCTGGAACTTTGAAAAGTTTCAAAAGTCTGAAATCACTCAGAAATCTCTTCTACATAAATTAAAAAAATATTTGTGAGTGTGTTCTTGTCATTGAAATAAAAATGAAGAACAAGTTCCATTTATGTTTTGAACTACTTTGTTGAACTCAGGGTCATGTAAATATTGATATCAGCTTACAATGGGTGAAATGTCACACTTTGCTTCATAACACTCTTTATTTCAAACATCGGAACAATTTAGACATGACAATGTTGAGCTGTTTCAGGGCTGTCAAGCTGTATGCCCGCCCCTTTCCTTTTCCGATTGACAGAAATCAGTAATCATAGAAATCCTCTGCCCTCTTCTGGACCGGCGTGTGGATGAATGCCTGGGGGAGAGCCTTGAATCTGGGCTCTGGGATGGCTGCTGGCTATCTGGGCCTTGAGGGCCTCTCTGGCCTGCTTCTGGTCTTCTCAGTGGTTAGAGGTCAAATATGCATGATCACTATCACTATCACATTTGCATGATCACGCTGATCTTTAATCACTCTTCACATTCTACCTGTGGACTCTACCTGTGGACTGTAGTGGGCCTTGTTACGACCCAGCTCGAAGGGAAAAGGGAAGCAACATGTGAAAAGAGCAGAACTTTTATTTGTTTCCTTAAAGTAATGCCACAAAGTACAAAGTGGGCAACAGGTGCTATCAGAACAAAAGAACCAAAGAACTGAGAAACAGAAAAGCCTAAACAAACAGAGAGCGTTCAAGCCTCCATTCCTTAGAACAACTCAAAGCATAACAACAGAAGAAGCAAACCCAACCAGCAAAATACCCACCAAACCACACTGGACAGCACAGCACCCCCCAAACTGGATGGAATTACCACACTGTTAACACACAGATGTAACACAGGTGAGTCCTAAAAGGTGTCTGCCACCACCCGCCTAACCCCCCCCCCCCCCCCCCCCCCCCCCCCCCCCCTCTCTGTTTGGGGCTCAAGGGGTGGGGCTGGAGACCTCTGGGGATCCACTCAGAGATGAGCTCTGGCACATTCCAATTTGCATGCCCTGTGGGACTCACACAGGGAGATAGCAGAGAGGAAAAGCAGACCAGGGTCGTAACAGGCCTCTCCCGATGCTCTGGTGGAATTTCATACTTGAATCAACATTTCGCACTCCACAGTTCACTACCAGCTATATCCTCCAACAAAAGTCCATAAGGTACCCTCTGTCATATCTTCATCTCTTCCTTCTCTTCATCCCCTTTTGTGGTTGTTGGCTTGTCTGCTCACTGGTTTGTTTCTTTCACTTTCTGCCCCCCTGTCAGCTCCAGCAATATTATGTATCAGCATTCAAAATAAATTAAATTAAATAAATAAAAAAAAATGTTAACAAGAGGAGCTTTATACTTATAAGCTCCTCTTGGAAAAGCAAATCTGTCGGGCATATAACAGCAGCCAGACTCCCATTCTGCTGCTTCAATGCTGGACAGGACAGGTTAGAAGAAGAAGGGAAAAAAAAGCAGACTCACGTGATAACAATCCTTTATTTCATTGGCTGTTGCACGATTTAAGCCTGCCCCTTTCATTTTTTTGATTGACATGTAAGTGACAGGGGAGCAGATGTGTTTGATTCCTCCCGGTTCCGTAGCAGCAACGCACCAGATAAATTTGCTGGTATTTTTTTCAGCGTGAGAAATACAATGTGTGGCGTGAGTGTGTTACGGGTACCGGGCTGCGGCTCCCGTGGGCAGTTATAAGTTGCTGAAACAATAAAGTTGAAACGATGACACGTGAGCCGTGGCTTCTCCTTTGCCAGATCATGCAGTTATATTTATTAAACACGTCATGCTATTTACTGTTCATTCACATTGTCCATTATCACAGGTAACAGTAAATTACTGTTTGTTTCTATTTCAGAAAACCTCTTCAAAGGTTCACAAACATATGTTTCTCTTACCCCTTGTCTTTTTTGGCATCTCTGTCCTTACATTTTCACTTGGTCTCAGTGCATGAAGAACAAAAGATAAAAAGCAAAAAAAAAAAAACAAACAAAAAAAAAGCCAAACTATGAGAGGCTGTTACACACTATATCGGCCAATGCAAAATTGTGTAAAACCACACAGGCCAAAATAATGTCACACACCTTTTTGGGGCTAAACATCAACTTTCTCGTGCTGGGTCTAGCTGCGCTCCACACCTACTCGTGCGTGTCTTTGTGCATGAGCTGTTGAAACAGCGCTCCGACTCCATGGTGTACCTTTATTAATCCCACAAGGTGAAGATTTATTAGATTTTCTGTAAGGGCATTATTTTATTTTTAATGTTTTAATTTTTAATCTGTACAGAATATGTGACTGTTTGTGCTTTCTGACATGTTTAAGGTTTGCTTTATAATTATTTCCACGTTCTGCCAGATTTTGCTGCGCTGCACCACAAATCCACACTCAAACTCAAAATCAGACCCATCCTGAGATTTCATTTTCCCTTATGATCATAATCATATTGATAAATGCTGATCCCATCTTTAATATGGCCGTACACCTAAATGCCACCGTACGATTGTTTGATAAATGAGGACCACTATGATTTTGCCCTTTATCTGTTTATGCTACTCATTTGACTTGACTCTCTAATCCAACTCACCAGTGAGGAAGCTCAGGCATGTAAACATTGTGGGTGTGCCACGAGCTTGGATTTTGATTTTGATAGTCACCATGTTGATGGGCTGTGAGGGCCCAGGGTGCGCCTTGACTTCAGGGCATTTTTTTATGACTTTCAGCGTGGCCTTTGGCATCTCGTGACAGTAAATGGCATTCAAACATTGCTGCTTATGATCGACAGTGATCCTCTGAAGATAAATTATTGAATTTCCTTTGTGGAGAAGAAAGAATAAAGTTGTAAGTAGGAAAGAGATTGTGATATAAACCTCCTCTCTTAAGAGACGTTTTTTTCCACGTCCACATATGCTGCCCTTTTATCCCAGCCATCTGTCTTTTCTGTCCAAATTCTGCTTCAAAATGTTGCTGTTTCCAAAGGAAAGAGACTGTGAATAGACAACTGAAACTGGAGTGTAGAAGTTTTGAATTTAAAAGCATTTAAAAACATTTCGATTACATTCTCTCTCTCTTTTTTTTCTTTTCTGCATTCATCAGTTTGTCTAAAGAAGGGGATCCCTGTGCATCTGTGTTGACACTTGCTGGATGTTTGCACGTACCTGCACATATCAACCAGTTGTACCAGTCATTCAGCATTTGCTGGAAATCCAGACACACTTTCCGAGATGTTCTGCCGCGACATCACAGAAGATTTTAGTTTGAGAGAAAATCTTCAACCCGATGGCAACGATGGACTCGTTCTCTGAGACGGACCTGTTTTGTCCTCAGTGCAGTGGGATTTTCTCTGTTCCTGTAATATTGAAGTGTGGGCACAATATTTGCCAGGCTTGTTTAAAAAAGTTCTGGGACTGGAAAGGACGCAAAGCTTGCCCAGTGTGCGGATACTTGTCGGTTTGTATCAAGCCTCCTATCAATCTGGAGCTGACAAAGGCAGCGAAAAAATATCGAACTCCAATGAGCGACAGTACCAGAAACTCCTGTCTTATTCACAACGAGAAGCTGAAGATTTTTTGCCATAATGACGAGCAACTCATCTGCCTTGTCTGCCAGTTGTCAAAACAGCACAAAGAGCACGAGTGCAGCCCGGTGGAGGAAGCTGTCCAACAGAAACAGGTAAAGAAAGCCATCTGTAATTATGAGTTATATGAACTACGACTGTTTTAATGCCGATTGTATGGAGTGAAATTCACTCCATAGTATTGCCGAATAACAGATGTCTTTTCTCCAATCAGAAGGTGACACCTTCAATATAATAGTTAAAGAACCATCTTCAAATGGTTTTCAGTGTGAGGAGAGCCTCTCATGGGGCATAAGCAGAAAAACTATGGAGGTCAAAGGAAACCTGATTTCTTTTTTTTTTTGTGTGTGTGTGTGTATGAGCTCAGCTGCAGGTTTTAACAGTGAAATCTTCTGTGAATATTTCAGACAGAGATTTCAAACCAACTGGACTCCCTGAAGAGAAAACTGAAGATACTGAACAAGACAGAGAAAAGCTGGGCGGAAACAAAAGTCTACATCCAGGTACTGGATCTTTTTATACACGATAAAATGTTCCTGGCTCCTCAGCTAGAAATCAGCCCAGGCATGTCATATAAACTTCAATTAATTTTATTCACTACTAAAAATAACCTCCACATTGCAGATTCAAGCGAAGGCGGATGAGGCGGTAATTAAAGAGGAATTTGAAAAGCTCCACCAGTTCCTCCAGCAGGAAGAACAAACCAGACTGAATGCACTTCAACAAGAGACAGAAACAAAGATTGATGTGATGAGTAGGAAGCTGGAAACTATCAGAGGACACATCAAAGACCTTTCCTCCTCCATCAGTGATGTTGAGAAAAGACTCAAAGCACCGGATTTGATGTTTTTAGAGGTATGTTCACACCGCTGTCACAGATTACTTGTGTGCGCCCATAATTTCAAAACCCATTTCCTAACTTGTGATCTAAATGAAAGATAATTATTAATTTAACCTGTCATTGGTCATACTATTACGGCTGATCAGTGTGAATTCAGTTTGGAATCGCAATAATAACCAAGAATTTTAAAACAAATAAGACCCACTTTTCTCATTTTAACATCAGGAATACAAGAACACAAAGGCAAGGTAAGCACAGCCCGAAGCTCACCCCTCAGGTAAGCTGAATGATTCGTGTTCCCATCATTTAATATAATTATTCCAACATGTTTCAGGGTCAAATGCAACCTTCAACGGCCAGAGTGTATTCAAGATATCCTGATAAATTCTGCAGAGCATCTGGGATCACTGGGGTTTGAAATTTGGAAAAATATGGGACGGATTGTCAAACATGGTGAGTGAAGTCACACATGATAACAAGTCTGCAGTGGAGTATAAGATAAGAACTATTTGACCTGCTGTTCCTCCAGTTCCCGTCATTCTGGATCCAAACACAGCCCACCACAACTTGTCCATCTCTCCAGACCTGAGCAGTGTGCAGCGCGGCAGGAAGAAAGTCATGCCTGACAACCCGGAGCGCTGCACCGGCCAGATGTGTGTGCTGGGAGCCGCTGGGTTCAAGTCTGGAAAGCACAGCTGGACCACCGAGGTGGGTCACACTAAAGACTGGTCCATCGGTGTGGCCCTGGAGTCCTTCAAAAGAAAGGAAGTCGTCTCCCTCAAGCCTTCTGAGGGCATCTGGGCAGTCAGCCTTTGCAATGGGGACTCACTGTTTGCAGAAGCATGTCCTCGCAGCAAGCTGCCCATGAAGCACAAACCTGAGAAGATCACCGTGGAGCTGGACTACGACAAAGGAAGGGTTGTCTTCAGCAATGCTGCAGATTCCACACCGATCCATACATTCAAAGCTAAATTCACAGAGCGGATTTTCCCTTACTTCTCCCTCGGATTGGCCGACGACGGCCAGAACGAGAGCAAACTAACAGTCTGTCCAATGAGAATCAAGGTGGAGGTAGAATAAGCTCGGAGACAAGGGATGTAAGGTGGTGTTCCCTGTAATTTTTAGATAGCACCATGAAAAAATATGTACAGTAGGAGTTCAAAAAGTATGTTTACCATAGCAAAATAAAATAACTAAAGGTTTTGCTAACGTAAGCGTCATAACGGTAACTTTTACAGTTGTGGTCAAAAGTTTACATGCACTTGTAAAGAACATAATGTCATGGCTTTCTTGACTCCGCAGTTATTTCAAGTCTCTGATGGAGTGGCTGGAACAGATATTTTGTCACAAAAAAGCATTCATGAAGTTTGGTTCTTTTATGACTTTATAATGGGCTAACAGAAAAAGTGACCAAATCTGCTGGGTAAAAAATATACATACAGCAACATGATTTTACAATTTTGGTGACTCAGAAAGTTGTGTCAGTGAAATGAGCTTCACAGCATGAGAAACAGCGAGGCCTTTTACCCCAAGAACACCACACCTTCCGTCAAGCATGGAGGTGGTAGCATCATGCTGTGGGGCCTTTTCACTGCCAGTCGAACTGATGCTTTACAGAGTAAATGAGATGATGAAGAAAGAAGATTGCCTTCAAATTCTTAAAGATAACCTCAAATCATCATTCCAAAGTTTGGGTCTTGGGTTCCCCAAACACTCATCGAAAGTGGTTATGGAATGGCTAAATCAGGCTAGAATTAAGGTTTTAGTTTGGCCTTCTCAATATCCTGACTTAAACCACATTGGGAACATGTGGACAATGTCGAACAAACAAGTCCATATCAGAAAGCCAACAATTTTAGCTGAACTGCACCAATTCTGTCAAGAAGAGGTCAAAGATGCCCTTTACAAGAGTAAGTAAACTTTTAACCACAACTGTATGAAAGTTACTCGACAAGCCTGGAACTTTTAAAATGTTTTTTTTTTTTTAATTTAGTCTGAAATCACTCAGAAGTTTCTTCTTCAGAAAATAAATGGTTTCTTATTGTTGTTTTTTTTGTATTTAAATAAAAATGGGAATCAAGTTTTTTTTTTAATCTTTTTGACAGCTTTGTTGAACTCAGGTACATGTGATGTTCACATTGATATCAGCTTACAATGGGTGAAATTGCGACACTCACACTTTATTTCAAACATCTGGTCGATTGAGAGCAGCGACTCCACTGGCCTGTGGCATGAGAAAAGAGTACCAGGAGAAAATACATGCAAATTCCACAACAAAACCTTCAAACTGGAGATGCTTTCCCTGTGACGTGAGAGAAAATCAGAGGAGCATCACTGATTAAAGATCAACGCTTTCAGATGTGTTTAGGTCCAGAGTGGATTTGAAGACATTAAGTGTCCTGTTCTTTGTTCTTCGGTTTCCTCTGTGAAGCCATGTCTTTGAGCTTAGAGTCCAGCTTTCTTTGTAAATAAGCTTTCTTATTGGGGTCCATGGATTTGTCCTTCTTCCCACTTCCAGCATAGAGGACGCCCTCTTTGCTTATCCTCATTCGGGCGTGAGATTTCGCCTTATCGCCACAACCGTGAACCTGTGAAGCATTCACAACATGACGTTAAGTGGAATTATAAGTAAGGACTCGTTTTCTGTCTTTTTTTATACATTTTAGACAGCAAATACAGAATACTTTTACAAAATATAGACAGATCCTGCATCTCACCTCTGGTATATGATGGCTGAGACAATACTGCCTGTTGCAGAAGATGCACAGCTGTCCGAGCGTCAGCACCGACGCTTTGCACTTGACAAAACTACAAACTCCCTCAGCTTTGATGACGGCGTTGATCAGCGAGTCGAAGTCGTCGTCTGGAGCAGCGGCGGCGGCGATGTCGCAGGGCCCCGCCTTCACTCGGTTCTTCCCTGAGAATAAAAAACAATGCAGGGTTACACAGTGACAACCCAGATCTAAAAGCTTCTCCCTGGTGTTTTTGGAACACACCTTTAGCCTTCTTTGTCGTCTGGCCCTGAACTGGAGGAACGTTGTTTACAGCTTTCTTTTGTTTTGCATGTTCTTCTCTTTTCTGCTGCTCTCTCTTCATTCTCTCCAAATGTAAACTTTTCAGATCTAGTGGAAGCTGACTGGACACTGACACTGGGTCGTCTTGTGGAAGCTGGACTGTTTCTTTCTCCTGAGCTTGAGCTTGTTTTTCTTCTTCTTTTTCTTCTTCTTGTTCCGGCTTCTCGGTGGGTTTTGACGCCACAGGCCTGGAGACGGTGATACACCTGCTGTTTCCCTCTCCTTTGCTCTCGTGAACGAGACCCAGCTCCTCAGCGACCTGATGCACCAGCAGGCGATCGTGAGAGTTGAACGACGGCGGAAACTGCAGTTGGTGCCGACTCGAGTCTTTAATGAAGTTCTCCACCTGCTCCCTGATCTCTGCGTACCTGCTCCTGTTCTCCTCCTGCTTTGACGTGCAGGACTTTGTCTGCTTCTCTGAACCAGCGCCGCTTTCCTGACCGCTGCTCCCTCTTTTCTTCTGCCCGTGCTTCACCTTAGCAGCAGGCTGATCTCGAGCCTTCTGCTTGGAGGTGGAGGTCGCGGCAGGTGCGGCCTTTCCGTCTTTGTGGTCGCGGGTGTAGTTCTGCGGCGCGATGTCTTGAATGTACTCGAACGCTGTCCTGACCTCGCCAAACTCCGTCATGTGACTGACCAGCGATTTGAGGAAAGGATGGTTCTGAACCGTCTGGGTGTCGCACACCACAGCGACGTGACGCCTCGCGCGAGTGACGGCGACGTTGATCCTCCGGTCCTCGGCCAGAAATCCAACTTCGCCTAGAAGAAAGAAAACATTAATTACACGCTACGAATGATAAAAGTGGCGGCTGACCTTCCCGGTGGAGCAGAATCAAGAGGACTGTGCAGAAAGAGCTCACCTCTTCTATTGGACCGAACTAATGACAACACAACGGCTTCCTTTTCTCTGCCCTGGAATCCATCCACCGACTTTATCTCCAGCTCCGGGTGCCGTGCAGAAAGCTTCTGACGCAGAAGATCCACCTGAAAACGAACAAAGAAAATCAACATAATTACATTATTCTTAGAAATGGCACTCTAATTTAATCTTTATCATCAGTGACTTACTTGTAGATTGTACGGAGCAATAACAGCGATGTCTTTCGCTTTGAGTCCGGCTTCAGTTAAAGCCTTTATGTGTAATTCGACAATATCGACCTCCCCTGAGAAGACGGGGAAAACAAAAAAAACTGTCAGATCTCATACTGCACAAACTCTAAAAACATTCACGTTCAGTTTACAGTAAGCCCTTTGACCTTGGTTTCCCTTGGACTGCTCGTCTGCAACCTCCATCTCACTCAGACCGCACCCGGCCGTGTCGATAAGAAGAAGCGGCACGCTGGTTTCTTCAGTGGAGGCAACTCCGGGTAGATCTCTGAGTGGATCCACAACGACATTTCAAGACTTATCCATGACTAAACACCGGTTTGACATATTATACATCATGTCATGGACACTGACTTTAGCAGATGTCCCTCCACAGAGCTGTGAGCGGTCAGCTTCCCCTGGTACATCTCTTTGGACGCCCACTCCATGATGGCGCCGTTCATGCGGTACTGGACTGTCAGCATCCGGACCACCGAGTCTCCGTACATCTGGATGAGTCTCTCCATGAGGCTGAGGGACAGGCCTTTAGACGCAGCCCTGCGAGGCACAGGAGAAGAAAACTGCAATTCATGACATGAAGACGCTTAAATTCTGTTTATCCATATTTTAACTGGTGCGCTTCAAAAATTTGGTTATCATTTTATGTCACTCTTTAATAAAAACACAAACTAGAAAGCAACATTTATTTTTTTTATCATGATGTTCAAGGGAAAATGTGATTTTATTAAATATTCTAATGTTTGTAGATACTGTATTTGAGGAGGACAGAGGAACCCTGGGATGCTTACTTTTGAGATTTGATGGTGGGCGGTAGCTGCTTGTAGTCTCCGGCCAGAATGCACTTGCGTGCTCTGAGCAGAGCGATCCAGCAGCTGCTCTCCAGCGCCTGGGCGCACTCGTCTATCACCACCCAGTCGAAATGCTCGGCCGGCAGGAACTTCAGAGGACCGTCAACACAAGCACCTGCAGACACAGACAAGCGCTCTCTGATTGCTTTTCATCATCGGCTGGCTGGGAGTTTGTTCGCTTGCGGACGTTGCTGACCTGTGTTTGTTGACAACACCACATCTGCACTTTTCAGGATCTGGCTGATGGCCGTCGCTTCCCTGGTCTTTAGCTCCTTTCTCAGCTCCCCGAGTTCTCGTTTGAGGTTCCCACGCTCTCCTTTTGCGTGTCCCTTCTTCATCCCAGTCTTGAAGGAAAATGGAAGATGTTACAAATGGCCTTAAAATACTGCTGAATCATAGAGAGCATGGATGCTTCTTCTTACAAAGGCTTTGTCGATGTCTTTACGGATGTCGGCGATGATGCCCGCGTTGTCGCTCTGGGCGAGGATGGCATCCAGTGAATGTTTCTGTATGGACTCCAGCAGCCTGGCGGGGTGGCCGAGCCGCAGGACCTTCGCCTTGCACCGAGCCAGCCGCTCCACTAAATTATCCACCGCCACGTTTGACGGCGCACAGCAGAGGACCTGCACAGCCACAACAGCTCGCTTATCAACACGACTAGAAGCTGCCAGCACCATTTCACCAATTCACTCGCGAGACATATTTCTGATGATGAGCAGACGCAAACTAAATTCGTTCTCCGGGACCTTTTGGCCTTGTTTGACAGCTTGCAGAATGATCTCCACCACGGTGGTGGTTTTCCCCGTCCCCGGAGGGCCGTGAATCACAGCCAGCTCTCTCTGCGACAGCGCAAAGGACACGGCTTCTTTTTGGGAATCGTCCAGGTTTAAATTCAAAAATTCAACCTTATCTGAGGAGACAAAGCAGAAACATGCAGAGGATGAAAGCTGCACAGGGAAAATTACACTACTCTTTAAGACTGATGTGAAAACATTTAGAAAACAACAACTTCATTAGGAAAAGGAATCTTTGACAGGAACATGCATGGCGAAGCTTTACTTACTCGGCTGTGATTGACAGGAAGGTTTTGAGTCTCCAAACAGAACATTTATCAGATTGGCAGCAGGTCCATTGTTGTATCCATTTAATGCATTCAAGGCCCTACAAGCACATAATACATTATGTAAATTTCAACACTTGGGGTTTGATTATTTTATCAACATATGCAATTAGCCGTCCCAATTCAGCAGCTGCACACTGTGAGAGTTGCATTTAAAACCTGACTGCATTAGTGGAGACATGGCACAATATGTCCTACGTTTCCCACAAAACACAGGGATCTACTGGAGAATCACTAAAAATAATTTGCATGTTTTTTTTTATACTTTTAAAAAAATCTCAGTATAACTTTTAATAAGTCTCAGTGTACGTTCATCTGAATAAACGTGATCCATTGGAGAGAAAAACAACATCAAGAGCCAATATTGGCTTTCAAATCAATATTCGGTTATACCCTTTTTAAAGGGGTGACCACAACTCATCACTGCAACTTGCATTTTAGACTTGGCCAGATTTAAAATTTGGAATCTCTTCCTGCTGCTGGTGATCAAACACAGAGTTATCCTGTTGTACCACTCATCAACCTAAATTAATGTGATATTAATATTATATATTAAAGTTTCTCAGGCTCTGCAAACAAAAGTGTAAAAAAAAAAAAAAGAAAAAGAAGCTTTTTAAGATGTTTTTGCTCTAAACGTGATCCACAAATACTGTGATGTGTGAAATTAAGTTTGTACTCACTGTTTCATCCGCTTGTATGTCACATCATTCGCCAACTTTAAGAGGTTGTATTGAGCATCCGTATCAAAACTAAACCCATCCTTCAGCTCGTCAAAGGCCACGCTCACAGATGTTTGGCTGACCCGGGTCACGATCCCTGTGGTGATCTGTGAGGCCGCCGTGCATCCAGCAGTGTCATACAAGCCAGCAATATCACCTGGAACAGCCGGCGCACATCTGACAGTCAGTAAAACATGAACCCAAACTCTCATTAAACACACACAGTTACACACAACTTCACTTCACCTGGTCCGAAGCTGTTGCTCGGCAGAGAGGAGAAGCCCAGGTGCTTTCTTGGTTCAAGGACGAGGACGGTGCGGCCGTACAGGCCAGTGGACTGGCTTCCTATCTGCAGCTTCAGCAGGCATACTCCTTTATTTTGAAGATCTTTAGGAGAGACGTTCTCCTGCCAAAGCCTGAAAAAACAACAGTGACACTGTTATAGTCAGTAAAAACTTTAGTTTGAATCATCCATTCCTAGAAATTCATGTTTTCTTTTGAGGTTTTCCTTTTTTTTTTGTCTTATGCCAAATCCTTGTCCTGATATTGAATTACATACCTGTTCTCCTCGATTTCAGCCTCTCGCTCCTCCTGCAGAAGCTCAAGAGTCGTAGCCACAAATTTTTCCAACGCCATTGTTTTCTATGAAGACTAAACATGTAGAATAAAGTTAGCAAATTGCAGTACATGCATGTTATCATCTGTGAAACTAAAGAGACAAACAAACACAGTTGAGTACTGTTAGATTTTGGTGAGAAGTTAAATCAATCATTACAGAATGTAATTTTCTTTAGTAGAGTAACGAAAGTCAATTAAAATGTCATTAATTTCAATTTTATTGTGCTTTTATGATGTAAGAACTTGTCTTATTTACATTAAGTCCTTAAAAAACCTATATAGGCACTACAGTAAATCACAAGAATTAAGTCTTAAGATTCTGTTGAATAATGTGTACCGACAGTAAAAGCTGTTCTATTAATATCAACCCTCCTACAGTCTTCACGTGAATTGGACACTGTTTCAAAAGCTAAAAGTTATCATAACTTTGGTGTGCCTCTGATCACAGTCACACTTAAAATCATTGATTTTTTTTCTTTATTACAGAAAAGCTACAGTTTCAATTAAATACACATATAAAACATAACGACGTGTTGGAAGAACGTTCACTAACAGAAAACTAGAAAGAGCTGGTGATTACTTTATATTTGAGGCTTTAAAGGCAGAAAATACAGTCAATTTATCCAGATGTCTGTCGACCAATGAAATGAAATGATAAGTCACACTGACTCAGTAAAACAGTCATAAGACAGGTAGCTTTCATTTCTTCGCTTTAGACCTCTCCACCTGTTTCAGTTTCGTGAATTTGTGGCCCCGCAATTAATTTCATTTGAAGCTACACAGATAAAGAGTGATATTTTTAATACTGGCGCAAAGCAGCACTACTTTAGCAGCAACCTCAGTTTCATGTGATCATGAGCTTTGTCTATGATCATGTGTCTTTTTGTTTTGTTTTGTTTTGTTTTGTTTTTCCACACGCCGGTGAAGCATGTGTTCTTGGTCTATTTCCCCACATATCTCGTGTCGTGTGTGTTGTAATAAATCTTAAGATAAATGTGATTATGCTGAAGCTCTGTGGTGGTTTATGTTTGGCTAAACTGAATGCTAACACGTTAGCTCCCACCTGCACAGTCACTTTATAGCTTTTGATGATAAAAACCGAAGAAGACACTCACCCGTGAGCGTGAGATGAGTGAACGGATATCGACAGATGTCCGAAAAAACATCCTTATAGATTAATTAAAGGTTCCAGCGGTGCTTTCTAGGAGTTTGTGAGAGCATTTTGTCTTCTTCGTCACCCATAGATACACGGTGTCTCTGGCGCCACCTGTCGGCCTGGAGGAACTGTGCCCGCAGAGCCGGAAGTGAGCTGTAGAAACACGTTTACCTGAGTTGCCTGTCAAACCAACAACAGCCTGCAGGTACCAGATCTACTCTAACTCCGGGTTTTATCTATAGACCGTAGCGGGATGAAGCGAGCCGCATCAGGCCGTCTCCCGGTGTGTTTTCAGCCGACAGGAGGATATGATGGTTTTTAATCTGCCTCATCTCAGTCAGGAAGGAAGCGAGGACGCACTGCAAATCTGGAGACCTGAGCTGGCCCGCATTTCATCCACCGGAGCACCTTTCAGACTTTATTCCCAGAAATGAGAACGACGCTGGTTCTGCTTCATGCCGTCTCCTGCTGCTGTCTGGTCAGTGCCACTCTCTCGAAAACTGATGCCAAGAAGTCGCTGAAAGCTGAGGCTGAGGTGAGGAACTTGCTGTCAGGTTGTACAGATCTCCACCTGATTGACCTGGATTTGCTCCACAGTCGTCCTGTCATGGTGGAGATAGTTACCTGTCACTTCTCTCTCTGTCATCTGACTGCTTAGACATCTCCAGCTGAGCTGTCTGTGCTGAGCAGAGGCCTGGTGGTGTCAGACCTGCACTGGAAAGACATAGTGAAGGAGGAAAAGAGATTCTGCACCCACATCAAGAAGGCATTTCAAGGACCAGTGCTCGGATATGTCACACCTGTAAGTCTGAGAGCAAGCCATCAGTGGATATTTATGATCAGATGATGAATAAGAACGTCGTTGATCCCTTTGGGTAGGAAATAAAATCAGTCTCTCAGTGGAGCTGAAAAGGAGAAAACAACACCCAATCAGACTTTAAAGTAAGCAAAGTTGAAAATGGCAAAGCTGAAGATAGACAAGACTGCATTTTGCAGTGGCAGTTACAGCAGATACCTGCAGGAAGCCAGAAGCACATTGATCTCTCATGACAAGTAGGCCAGTTCTCCCAAAATTCTCCTTTGACTGCTCATGCACGTCTGTAAATGGACAATAAGGCCAAAGAACAAATTTTGACCTTGAACCAGCATGAATGTTTTCCTTCCACTTCGTCTACGGTACGTTCATGATAAGGTTGTGAGTGCAGCTGAAACTGAAATTTGCAAGTAGCGTCAGCAAATTGTTGATGACTTTTGGACTCTCACTTTGAAACTTTACCAGAGAAGCTCTTTTTTGACTTTGTCACCTTTAGTTGGATTGTCAGGCTGGATAAACCAAATTGAAAGCAATGTCATTTTGTGATTCCGTTCATCAAATATCAAAGATTAAACTGGATTTTATTATACTGTGGAAAATCTGAAGATGAAGCCTGTAAATGAAATGAGAACCGGATGTGTCTTTAAGTATGTTTGAACAAGCTGAATCAATAAAATATCCCATTCCACTGTCCCGCAGTGGAATTCCCACGGCTACGACATTGCCAAGACGTTTGGCTCTAAGCTGACGTCAGTGTCTCCAGTCTGGCTGCAGCTCCGCCGGCGAGGACCTGAAACCTTCGACGTTACAGGACTCCACGATCATGACCCAGGTACAGGATCTCCATCCATCACAGTCCGAGGAAGTCTTTTTTTAAAAAAAATCTGTTTCATGGTTTAATTTAACAAATTGAGGAGAATCACATCTCTTTGTGGATCCAGGTTGGGTCAAAGCTGTACGCAAGTCCAACAAAAAAGTCAGGATTGGTAAGTAAATGCTGCTTTTACTTACAGCTCAGATATGTTTTCCATTTTGTTTTGTGCAAATTACAATATTTCCGATCCTTTCATCACTTGCATCTGCCCAGAAGAAACTTTCCCATGGGAACAATAAAGTGTACGTTGATGTGGGTCACAGGAAGTTGATTCAGCTACTCTGATCCTTCACTTTCTCCCCACCAGTGCCTCGACTCCTGTTCGATGGCTGGTCCTACCAGGACTACATGAGCGTGCTGGCAAGTGAAGATGAAATCGAGGAGCTGGGAAGTGAGCTGGTGGACGTTGCAAAGGTCAGACAGCAATGTTGTTTCTTTCTTTTTCGATCCCATGTTTGTGTTGGTCTTTGTCAGTCTAACGGCTGATGTGACGTTGCAGACGGAAGGTTTTGACGGCTTCACGTTTGAGCTGTGGAGCCAACTCGGAGGCAACAAAAGGAAGTGAGTTAATCAGCCGTGAGTTCTATGCTAAAAATAGACAGTTTATCTATCTCGTATGAATGAATGAGCAATAATTAGGTTTCCTGTTTCCCTTGTTTGTATGTGTCTACATGGAGTTTCCGCCATTTAAAATACATGTTATTCCATATTTAGATTTTATGTAAAGACTAACAAATAAACATGTTTATTCTGTCTCTTTCAGGGAGCTGGTGCATTTGATGAAGCACATATGTGAGACTTTGAAAGCTAAAAGACTGGACTGCATTCTTGTTATTCCTCCTGCTGTGACGAGGTGAATGGAAATATTTTAGAATGAGCAATTCCAACTGCTGGGGAAAAAAAAGGTCTGGCTTTACATCGTTTTCTCTCTGCACGTTTCTCAGTTCGGGGCAGCCCGGTATGTTCGGCAGGGAGGAGTTTGAGCAGTTGGCGTCTGTCGTCGACGGATTCAGCCTCATGACGTACGACTACTCCAGCGGTGCCAGGTGAGCTTGAACACATATCTGAGGTCTAAATGCCGACTGACAACCCCAAGAAAATTCACAGCATGAATGCAGACAGCCATCTGAGTTATGCGTTGTTGTTTTTTTCCCCTAATAGTCCAGGCCCGAGCTCGCCGCTGTCCTGGGTGAAAGACTGCGTTCTCCAGCTTGCACCCAACACTCAGTGGAGGCAAAAGATCCTGCTGGGACTTAATTTGTACGGTCTGGATTTTGCAAGCCAGGGGACCGAGCCCATCTTAGGGGGAAGGTAAGATATAGCAAGTAATGTGTTGCGTTTTATACCTTTTTCAGTCTATTAACGTCCTCTCTGGTTAAGCAACACCGCTCCAGATATTTTTCACCCATTTGTGTTGCATTTTAGGTTTTTGTGTAAAAGATTGCTTTTTATTCCAGTTACTTTGCTTGTTTAGCCTCAGTTGATGTTTCAGTGCTCTAAATTAGATGGAAAAAAATGGTATGCAGTAGCGAGTGTTTTGGGACAAACATTGTTTTGTGCTTCATGCACTTCCTTATCTCTGCAATCACCCATAATGCAACTTCACTCCCAGCAGTCACTATCTGAGATGCAAGAATATTTATGCTGGCAGTGGCTAATCCTCAGTGCAACTATAGTCTTGTCTCAAACGACCACGAGTTACAGTAGAATTGCAGTTTTATTTTTGTTTTTGAACTCTATACTCACTTTTTTCCTTCTTCTTTTATAAACAGTGCAGTTGATCCTTGGATTTTCTGAGACATTGCAAAGATTTTTTTTGTTGAGATGGAATAAAAATAAATATTGAAAGTGCATGTATAATATTTAATGGCAAATAATGGAACGGTATTTATGCAATTTCAAATACAGTTTTGTAATATACTGTTGGTAAACCTGCTGAAATCTAGTTTACAAACTTGGAGCAGCCCGTTTAGTGGTGCAGTACACATTTTCACCATAGGAGGGTGTATTGAGTCATTGAAATAAGCGGAGAGCAGAGTTCGTCTTTAACATGTTAAATTCTCCCGCAGATACATCGAACTCTTGCGAGAGTACAGACCAAAACTTCTGTGGGACGAATATTCTGCCGAGCATTATTTCAGTTACAAAAGGTACAGATTCAGCTCCGCATTTAATCAACACAATTCTTTCACGATTGTCTCTTAACATTGTTCTTTCTCCCATGTCAGAAACAACGTAAAACACACAGTGTACTACCCATCACTAAAGGTAAAACTCTTCCTGTTCAAGTTTGCGTGAATAAAATTCACAGAAAAGTTAGTAAATTGCTCATATTTCCTTGATTTTTCAGTCCATGCACCTGAGAATCGCCCTCGCCACTGAACTGGGAACAGGAATTTCCTTGTGGGAACTGGGACAAGGATTGGATTATTTCTATGATCTCCTATGAGATCTGGATTTCAGTGCTGTGAAACCTAGATTTTTTTTTTTATTTCACAGGACTTATTAACTCAAAATCAAGGTACTGTGAACCGTTTTGTTTTTTCTCTCTGATGATAAATGAACTCAAGCGTCACAGACGTGTTGAGAAATCTCATCTTCATGCGTGAAAGTCAACTTCATTGAAAAGTAAACGCAAACATTGTTATTTATCTTTTATTGACAACATTGTGGAAAAGACTTGTACATTTCAGTCAGGGGGCAGAACACGTCTGCTTTCAGGAACAGAGGGTGCATGATCTCCACTGTGTATGAAGTTTAAATAAAGCGTCTTTTACTGAAGAAGTCCAAGTTCATTTTCTTTTATTTGGCATTACAGAGGAGGATCAGATTATTGACGGCGAGTGATGTGGACTGCATGTTCTGTCCCGTTATCAGGTGTCTGTCTATGACTACATGCAGGGCGTCTTCTTGACTGGCTGGAAAAGACAAACACGGGAGGGTTTGGTCTTAGAAACAAATGCAAGAAATGAGAAAATGCTACTCGATTGCAGGTGAGCTTACCTGTGTATGATCCGCCACTGTCTTTCACAAAGTCTTCCACGATCAGGGGCAGGTTGGCAAAGTCGGGCCTCCGCACCAGTTCAAACACCGACGGCTTTAGAGAGGGAAAAAAACAAGTGCAGTTCACATGCAGCAGTGTAAGATGAAGTCGATTCTAAAAATGCATTTTAAAAAAAAAAAGCACTGTTACGCTGAGTGTTAAACAAAACTGACCCCAGTTAAGCTGTAGCCGCTGAAAATCCACTGCTGTCCCTCCGTGGCGCAACACAGCGCCGACACTCCCTGTCCCACCGCACACACCGGCTCTGCACAGAGGACAAACGTGGCTTATATCCACGCCGGCGAAAAAGCGATGTTTAAACGAGCCCCGGACTCACTCTGCTGGGAGATGAAGTGCGTGAGGATGCGGTGCAGCGAGCCGCTGTGAGCCAGGTCGTTCGGAGCTCCGGGGCAGTCCGGGATGAGCAGCGCCTGGTATCGGGCACCTTCAAAGGGTCAAAGGTGACGTTATAACGGAGCAGAGAGCAGCCAACAGCAGCAGACACAGGACAGACCAGGAAGCCAGAGCTCTCACCGTCGATGGATTCAAGTTTGGCCGGCGCCGCGTACGGTTTCACGTTGAAGTCCTGCACCCATCTGGCTGTGCCTTCATCCACCCCAACAAAGTCTATAGGTTTCCCCTGCAAAGCAAACACTTCAGTCATTAAAAAGTTAACACCATTTCTACATATTTCATGTGTAATCTAACATTAATATCTTTTTCAATTCAAAGATGAACCACATTCAGAAAACAGGAACTCACACACTTTGAGAAAACGAAATCTCCACACACAAAAACTTTTCCAACATGGTTTAACCCCTCAGTGGATAAATATACAGCTTAACTGCCAACAGCATTGAGTTGGAACACAGGTCTGTGCTTAAACACTGGTAACAACGGCAGTGTGTTGGGACTCTCTGCCCCATTTGCTGCCCAGTGCTTCTGTCAAAGCAGTGGGGCCCACCTGTGAAGGTGAAATAAAGGTGAAAGGTGAAATAAAATAGTGGACATGTCACCTGGCTCCCTGAGCATGACCTTCGACCCCATCAGCTCCCCAGAGCATCCTAATGTAGCAGTGGCCACCACATCCCAGAAGAACAATAGGTCAAGGCAGACAAAGGAATTTTCCCAAGGCGACTGATAAAATATGATAAACATTTGTGTTTTGCTCTCTTTCTCTGAAAAAAGCATGCGAGTTTAGGGGATAACCAAGTCTCAAAATATTAAATAACATTGTTGAGGGGAATTTTTGACCATATTTAAAATACACGAAGAGTATAAATAAAAAACTACACCTGTTTATTTAACGGATACCTGGCTGATTCAGACAGACATAATAAATTATCAACACTTGGAGGATGGAGAGAGAGAGGGGGGGGGGGGGGGGGGGGGGCAGATCCAGCTCGTGCAGGGGCAGGAGAGCGAGTCTTACCCCCGGTGTGGCAGTCTGCAGGTTGAAGGTGGAGCTGCACAGACTGAAGGACTGGTGGAAAGACTTGGCTGACACTCCTGATGCGACACACCGCGTCCATGTGAAGAAGAGCAGCGGAGACACAACAGACTGCAGAGAACCATCAAACTGAGACAAGCGTGAGGAAAAGAAGCTCGAGCTCCTCACCCTGAGCGGAAGCGCTCGCCACGATCAAACACGTCGGTTTCGCAGACATTTCATTCACTCTTTATTCAAACGTTGGAAGAAAATCATTTGAGATGAGAAACAGGAACACAAGAAACGGAAGTGAAGTCAGATGATCACAACATCCGGCCCGGAGGTTTCAGAATAAAAGAGCAAAAGCAACTTCCGGCCAAGAATTTTTTTCAAAATAAAAGTCACATTTTGAAGAGTTTCATCAGCAGCGTTTATTTGTATTCGAGCACACATTTGCAAATTCTGATCTACATGATTAAATCCTCTATTTATACTCTTTATGATGTATAAAAAAATAAAACAAATGTTCATGTTGATTTTTCTTCCTTCCTATAAATATATGTAGATACTGTATATATCAAGTCATTCATAATTCAGTCTGCAAGTGTATAATGGCATTTATTTAACAAAACAAACATTTTAATTAAAAATACTAAATGTAAATATAGACTATGTGCATCTTCCTTTACTTTTATAGCTACCAGTTAATTGTGGCTGAAAATACAATATTGGTAGAAAGTTACCTTTAATATTAGTTTCAAAATGCCGTGCCATTAAAAAATAACTTTAGAAGAGTTTATAGCATAGCTTCCATAAACTCAGGAAAGTTTCAAAAATATAAAAATATATGTCTGTGAAAAACAGTGAATCAAGACCGTGTGTGTGTGTGTGTGTGTGTTTGTGTGTGTGGTTTAAGAGTGAAGAGACAGCAATAGCACTTCAGACAAATACACATTGGCCTATTCCCTCTAGACAAAATCTAACAGGCAACTCAGTGTGTCTGAGAAAAATTCTATTTTAACATTCATTCAATAGTGAAATGTTCTTTAAAAAGAAAATACTCTTGTACGTAAAAACGTTTGTTTCTTTGTTAAAAAGCATGAAGTGTTTTCCATTTTTCACACGATGCATACAATGGAATTTTGGAGAAAGAAATAAAATCACTGCCCAGCAGCATCACACTGTCTCCAGTGTGTAACGTTTGAAAACCATCTTCTTGTCATTTGAAGCAATAACTTCGCTCCACCATCAGGCTGAGGAAACATCACTGGACATTAAAAGACTGCATGGAACGTGATACAGTTCATTATGTGCCACAATTTGTGGTATTCAAGAAAGTCCAAAGTCAGTACGGATCGTCTCGCAAATTCTGATATAGGCAGCAAGTGAACATCATCCCCACAAGCTGAAAGAAAACAGACATGAGAAACTTGTTAGTTCCACATTGCACACAGACACAGCCATTGTCCACACTTCAGTTCCTGGCTTTTTACACATCATCAACATACATGTTCATGTCAGCTGAGCTCTGAGCTCGAGTGAAGTCTTTACCTGTAGGAATGCGATCCCAATAGCGACTGCGCCGAGAATATACAACTGGCTCAGGATGAACTCTTCTAATTTCATGATGCAACCACCCTGCAATCAGGAGAGTGGGAGACGGATGAGAGTGTTTCTGTTGTTGTAGCTTGCAGCCACGTCGAAGCAGCGGAGAGCTGCTCCTACCTCCACCTTGTAGATGTTGGACGGATGGTCCCTGCGGCCGCACAGCTCACTGGGAGTTTTACAGCAGCTGTCGGGGACAAACCTCACGTTGTCCTCTCTCTGAATCCACACACTGTCGCTCCAGTCTGAGGAGTTCTGGCTCCCACAACACTTAAACTGAGAAAGAAAGGAGAAGACAACAAAGACAAAGGATTAGGATTGATCAAATTGACCCTTAAATCTCAGATAAATGGCTCTTTTGTCTTTTCATCCACTAAATATTTCGCTGTCAGCACCTCCTGCTGCAGTCTGTCCACAGCCTGCGTGATGCTCTCTTCTCCTTCCTGCTGGTATTTCTGCTGCATGGTCACCTTTAGGTTCTGCCTGAGCTCCTCATCCAGCTGTGAGACAGGAGAAGCGCTTTAGTGCAGGAAAGAATATCTGTCACAAATCTCCCCCACCGGCACCATTAATAAAAATAGCCCCCGGTCAGGTTTCTTTCCCTGCTTGTAACATTCCAGTCTACCTGAGCAATGCCCACGCATAACTCAAAATATATGAGCACGGATTCTCTGACCTCCGTTCCCGATTCACACTGACATTCTTCAAATGAGTTTGCCAACGAAAATAGCTTTTGTTGTTGACTGACAAAGTGCAAAGAGTGAACCCACACAGGAAATATCACCCTGTTGGAGCAACAGGCTGATAGGAAATAGGAAAGTGTGACAGCAGATTACCTGATAGCAGAAAGGAAAACACTGGAGCCAAGAAAGGAGGGGAGAAAGACAAGTTTAGGGATGATGGAGGGGAAAAAAAAGAGGAATAATGAAAAACATGCAGAGAAATAAATGCATGCAGAGCCAATTTCATAACAGAGTGCAGCAACTGAGACAAAGCATGAGTGATTGACTTTAAATGGAACTTATGGGAAACTGTAATTTAAAATCTCATATGTAATAATGCAATGCCAAAAACACAACTGAAACACACCAAAAAATGTATCCTGTCAGTTTTGCATGCCACTGTTTAACTCATGATCTGGGGTGGGAGGTTTTTATAAAATATGAACAATTTGAACACTGTAATGGAATGAATTGCTATCTCTTCTTAATACTAATTGTCCTGTAATGAAAAAACATTTATAAAATGTCCAAAAATGATGTCTTCCAAATGTGGTATTTTTCAGCCCTCAATAAATGTTTACAAATTCACCCTCACATAAATTGATGGGCCAGTGGGTGAGCTGTCAGCGCTGTGGTTTCACTGTCACATTATGCACCGCAGTGCCATCCTCAGTCAAAAAAACTACAGAAAAATTAAACTTAATATTTTCTTTTTCATTTCAAAATTTCAGTGTTTTCCTATTGGCCTCAATGAACTCTCCTGCAGGCTGGTTTTGAGCCAATGTTCATACACTGGACACCCTTACTATATAACATGTTGTCATTTTCATCTATTATTATATTATGAACACTTTGAATTATTTTATGTATAAAAAGTGCTTTATAAATAAACTTTGATTTGATTATCAACAAGTTCTCAATTATGAGTTAAAACAATACAGACCGGTGGTACAGCGCCTCACCTCTTGGTATGTAACATAGGCCAGAACTCCAGCAATGATTTCCATCAGGAAGATACAGAGCAGCAACACCAAATACTGTTGAGGAGAGACAAGAAATACGTATTTCAGATTTCTTGTTTGCCATTTTTAAGCAAATCTGCAGAAAAATACAATAAAAACAGATTCTAACATCAGCACTATGACAGGGAAAAACAAACTTCAATCCTCTGGAGAAATGAATATGTGGGACAGGAAGTTGGTCGCTGCAGTGTTTGTGGGGGATATGGAAATAGACTGAGGCTGTGCAGGCTTTATCTGTTCCACTCTACCTGTGCACTTATCATTCTACGGTCTAAGCAGCCGTTTATGATGCCTCTCATACCTCTGGCATGAGCAGTGCTCTAAATCCAAACTCTAAAGAGACACACTGCGTGACGTTGTGCGTTATATGACGGGCATGCCTGACATAATGAGCTGCACGCTGGAAGCAGGCAGACCAGACAGAAGGTCACCACAGATTAACTTTCAACACACCACACACACACACACACACACACACACACACACACTGGAGAGTGGATATAAAAGGCAATTCAAAGGTGTTTCGGTTTACGATTTAGCCTACTGGCATGTAACTGGAGCTTTTACAGCGGTGTAGAGGTTTTGAACACTTCTGTCTCCGTGAGAATGAACCCAGTGTGAGCCCACGTTTAGCTTTCTGTGTGGAGTTTCATTTTCTCCAGGTTCCTTCCTCATGCATGTGGAGGAAATGGGGTGACTCCAATTTGCCCAAGGGTGTGAATGTCTCTGTGTTGCCCTCAGCGACCCTCAGTAGGATCGAGTGCTATAGAAGGTGGATGGACCTTTGGTGTGTTATGGTGTAGCAGTGGTTTGCACAGCTGTTGGTCGGCTGGAGCGCCAATCGTTAGTTTAACTCAAGAGTCCCTCTGTATGAAGCTTGGACGGACCACCTTACCACAATCAAAAGACTCTTCATCTCTTTCAGAGTGGCGCAGCATCCGATTATCCCAGTCACTATCACGATGAGTCCAGCGGCGATCAGGATGTAAGCCGAGGCCGAGTAGAAGCTGGAGTTCAGCAAACTGATGTAGTCGCTCTTTTCCACCAGAGTCCAGACTCCCACTGCCAGCACGGCCCCCCCTGCCAGCTGACAGAGCGCAACGTCAGCTCCATTCAAAACAGATGCTTTTATCCAGAAAATGCATAAACAGATTTGATCACTTTTCATGCAGCATATTGGAATTTTTATTAAATTTGTCACTCCTCCCTGATAACTTACCCAGAACAAGATATTGAAGAGAAAAAGAAGATATTTAAGACAAATTGTCCCACAGGTGTGTGTTTTTTCACCCCGAGTGTCTCCCATATCTGGGGAGGAGAAAAAAAAAGTTTGGGGATTATTCTGCTAACTCATGATGCACCAACAAAGAGCGAGTTTACCCAGTGTAAATCTGCTGATTGTTTCTGGAGATAAGAGAGCACAGCTGAGTCCGTCTCCAGAGATGAAGCTCAAAATGCTGGAAGCACAGGTCACACCTCCCAGTAATGTCCAAAATACTTAAAGATTCTAATCTCGCAGCTCTGGGAGAACACCTGTAACTCAATCCTGATCTATCAGCACTTTATCTGATTCAGACTGGTTAGTTTTGGTTTTGTGTTTAATTTCCTCTTTCAGTCCGCTTTAGTTTCACCTTCAGTCTGAGGAAGTGTGTGGGTTTTTTTTTTTTTTTTTCAGAGTGGAATTTCAAACAGCTGCACCACACATGAGCTTTTCTGGTACATCATTCAAATCTTTGGATTTTATTCAGTCTTGTCTGACAGACAGAGTGGACAGAAAATGCAACGTGATTTGTATTTGAAAGACGAAGTGAAGCTGAGCAAAGAAAAGGGCTCAGAGATGAAATCAAATATGTTGTGGGGAAAACATATTCAACAGCTTGTGTCACATGTCATCCAGTAGATATATATATATATATATATATATATATATATATATATATATATATATGTCCTCCATCTCAGTCACATAAGCTCATTTCAGCCTGCTGCAACACACAGTTCACTTTTTAACTCCTTACTTCATGATTTAGTCAATGTCTGTTTTTACTCCTAACCTAAACTGAACTCCCCACTGCCTCTATTTTAAGAGTTATGACCCTGAGCATCATGGGAGATGGGTACTTAAAAGTTTAGGCACAGCAGTGAGTATCACTGCAGCAAAAGAGACACAAATTATGAAATGCTTAAAAGAGTCGATAGATATAAATGATCAAACAATACACTGTAAATTCATATAAAAATGCTTTAAAGATCAAGCACATGTGGGGAAAAAAGCCTGAAAACAATATCCCATTACTCATATTCACAGCTATTTTTAACTCATTGTGTCATGGAAAAACTGCTGTCCCAGAAACCAAAATACTCCTACCTGGTGGTGGATGGCGGCGCCCCGGAGGAGGCAGATTATTGGGGTAACGTCTTCCTGGTCGGATCCCACTTCCCCAGAGTCGACGTGCTCCTCCTGTCTCTGAAGGTTAACCGCAGCACTGTAGGTTCTCAGCTGACAGTCAGATCTGAGCGTCTGAGTGTCAGTCCTCTTTTGGCACAGCAGTCGGCTCAGATCGCCCCCTCCGCAAACCAAGCAGAGTGCGAGTCTGCCCCCAGCTGGTTTCTCACGCTTAGGAGCTCTGTGTGTGTGTGTGTTACTTTTAAAATGTGTGTTTTTAAAAAAAAAAAAAAAAAAAAGAGGCAAATGAGGGTTTAAAAAGCCATCAAAAATAAATTTTACTGGGTGCACAGTAACACAGTGATACATAACAAATACTCTTCAGTAAACTTGTTCACAGAATCAGGGCAAAATCTTTGTGTTTTCAGTTCAAGTGGATTCAGGACTCTTTCCAAAAGCATTTCCCCAAGCGGTTATGTACAGCAGGCTCTCTCCGGTGTGCCCTCAGTCAACAAAAGTGCATCTTTACACTGTTGGTCATCCTGCATGACTAATACCCTAAAAAATGAAATAAAATTGAACAACAGTGAGAATTGTACAACTGCAATCCTGTTGTGAAGGGAAAAAAAATAGCATTTCTAGTTTAAAAACACCAGTTATTCATAAATACCAATTTTATGGATATTTGATTACAAAATTATAGTAGCTCAATGACAGAAAAGGTTCCAGTAGTCAATTTTGTTAATTAATCTTAGAATCAGCTAATTCACCAAACAGGAATATATTATTTACAGCTGAAACTGTGGATTTCATTCTCTCTCTATTTTTTTTCTTAACTCAAACTACTCTATTTGCTTTTTTCAAACGATACAAGTCTGAGAATTTGAAGACATGCGACGTCCCACAAACTTACTCCACAAAAACACTGTAACTGAGTAGAAGGATGAATCTGTCAACACCTACACAAACCTAACATGTAGGAAAAATTATCAGTTTTTAACCATTTTAGTTGCTGCGAGTTCAGACGTCTTTAAGAGCTAATTTAGTGCATTAAACTTTTCTGCTCTCTCTGATCCTCATGCGTTCATCACGAGTCTCTGTTCTCTCTGTTTATTCCTGCAGGATCTCTGATGGTGGCGATTACAGTTCATGCTCGTCCTTCACTCATCAGGTTTGTTGTGGATTAATGTCAGCTTGTTTAATGCTCGCTTTCCAATCTGTTTTTTTGCTCTCACTATTCTCAAACTCAACCTTCTTCGGTTGATTTATTAATTTATATAAGTTCTAGGACTGTTGTGTCGAGCTGCTAGGTGTGCCGAGCAACAGCAGAAACAAACAGACACATTGCAAATCTATTAACCAATTCTCAAGCTAGAATTTACAGGATCCTCAATAACGTACACATTCACTTCTATTGTGAATTTACTGTGAATTACAATTTTCAAAAGAAAACCGAAAGAGCATATAAATGTGATATCGTACCCAGCAAGGTGATTCATCAGCTCCTCCATGTTCTTTCCAGTCTTGGCACTGCACTCATAAAACAAAGCCTGGTGCTGCTGTATAAACCAACAACACGATGTTTTAGTGACCTTTTTTTCAGATTTACCACCCTTATTTATGGTTTCTGAGGTCAATTATGCCAGAAAGTTGTTTGAGTATTCAAATGCAGCTCACCTCTGCCAGCCTCCGCCCTTCTCTGGCCGTCACCTTTCTGTGAGTATCGGCCAAGTCCAGCTTGTTTCCCAGCAGCATCAGCACGGCATCGTCACACATCTTCTCCTGGGATCACACAGATTGATTACATATGATGTTTATTCCCGCTGGTTAATCTCCGGACACATTTCTGAGACATCAAGGTGTTCTGTCACCGATATCGCCTGTGATTTCCACTGTACCGTTCTGTCAATCACCTCCTTGTGTATTCAAATGTGGACAAACTGGTTTGCATGTATCGTTTTCCACCTGTTTACCTTCACAGAGTCCATCCACTCCCGCACTGCAGTGAAGGAGGCCGGGTTATTTACGTCATACATGGCAAGGATCCCATCAGCTTTTCGGTAATATTGTTCTGTGATGCTGCGAAACCTAAAAAAAAAAAAAAAAAAAAAAAAAATGACAGAAAAACAAAAAATGACAGAAAAACAATCAACGAAAGGAACACATACAAATATAGGCATTCTCAAACAACAAAACAGAGTGTGGAACAGCTGGATCACTTTTAAAGTTGCTGAAATATTCTACATATTGAATGAGAGGCATCGTTTCGTCTGACCTCTCCTGTCCTGCAGTGTCCCACAGCTGCAGAGTGATGCTGGTCGAGTCCAGCGTCAACGTCTTCATCTGGAAATCTAAACCTACAGACAGCAATACCCTCCAGTTTGAGATCGTACAACATCATTTTTATTTCTATACATTATATTGGAGCATGCTGATGGTTGTCAAAACGTATTGATTAATAATAGTAAACTTCTTACCGACAGTGGCGCTAATGTCACTGTAGAACTGTCCTTTGCAGTAGTGATGGATGAAGGAGCTTTTCCCAACGTCTGAGTTACCCAGAAACACCACCTTGAACACTCGCTGGTGACTGATAAGTCTGCTCTATAATTCAAGTACAAGGAGCATGTTTTAATCAGTCTAATATTTCTATAGTATGTTTTTTAAAGTTTTTAGGAGCGATCATGTTCCTCTGCTGCTTCGTCCGTTATCAGCCCGACGGTTTTAGATTAAATGGTGCATATTTGAGGATTCGACATTTCCCCTACCTGCGTTTGTTCCTGTTCAACATTTTCAGAACTGACTCTACATGACCGCTGTTGTTTCTTTGAGGAATTTGTCAGCTCGCTCTCTTTGTCCTGCTCCAGCTCAGCAGAGGAGCTCAGCTGTCTTCAGAATCAACGGACAGACAAAGTTAGTGGCGTCCCTCGTCCTCAATTCCCAAGTTACTACAAAGAAAAACAACAAATTCACGCCGATGCTCATACAAACCTTTTCAATGGCTTGTCTGGCAGCAGGTAGTTACCTATGACTGACCCTCTCTTCTGCAAAGGCTTTGTGACATTTGGATTCTATAAGGTTTTAGTGGAAAACGAGGCAGAAGAAATGAGTTGCATTCAGGTTATGATCATCAATATAAGTTTAAGAGGAAATTTACAGAAATACTTCGGTGCAGGGATACTAATCACTTGAGTTCAGGGCAGCTCTACTCAATTCCACTAACATAAGATAAAACATTTGAAGCACATTTTTAAAACTTGTATACACTTAAAAGACGATCACGGTCTGTGACAAAAAAGGAGCAACTTCTAAATCACATTTTGTAAAAATATCAAACATCAAAGGTCTGAAGTACTTCTGTACTTGTGCAATAATACATTTAATGATGAGAAAAATGTTTTCTAAAGACCAGTATTTGTTACATGAATATAAAAAGCAGGAATCCAGTGCAATTGTGACATTTATTCTGCTGCACGGTCATTTCCAATAACATACATTTATGAACTGCATAAAAACAAAATGACAAGAAATAACGACAATGTAAAGCTTCGTCCGATTCCTGATTGTAAAAGCAACAATCAAGACAGGAAGAGAACAAACGTTTACAGTTGAGAAGCTCAGCAATGTTTTCTTAAAGATTAATGAGATTAATGAGAACCCGTTGAGAGATGACATAACCAGACATGTGAGAAAGGTTTTCCTTTGGTAATACTGACCTACCGGAGTCGTCTTGTATCAACAGAGACATGTACAATACAACTAATGAACATTTATCAAACCCCTTTACCTTCAAGTTAACGCAAGAAAGAAGAAGAAAAAAAGTCCTTTCAACAAAATGCCGAGGTTCACCAACTCCAGGAATACTGTATCAGCATTAATCAATAACCACATAATAAACAGCTGCCGGGGGAAGTCATTATTGTCCAGTGGATGGAGTGAAGCACGAAGCTCCGCCAAGACTTAGCTTAGGGCGGAAAAGCGTTGTGTGTCCAGGAGGTGCAAAGGTCTTCGCTGAGGTAGTACGGCAGTGGGAGAGAAGGGAGGACAGAGTGTCTGTGACTAACCCTCTTTAGAGACTGCTGGGCGTCTTTCTCATCCCGGAGCCGTCTGTTCATGTCCCTGACAGAGAGAAGACGGGCTGGATCAGAACTATTCTCACATTGTGCTGGTCTGTGTTCAGTATGGCTGCTCTGTTCAGGTGTATGGTTTTACTGCCTTCCAGTCAAAGAGCTGAACTGAAGCAGCCAGCGACACGTTTACTTACTTTAATATCTCCAGTTGTCTCAACAGACTCTCCTTCTCTTTCTTTATGTTTCTGGAAACTCTCATCACGTTTCTGAAGAGAAGGAGGGAAAAAGGTTACATAAAGCCAAGTCTGGGTATTTTCTCCATTTTTCTCATTAACAAATGTCTCTAAAAGTAAAAAAAAAACAAAAAAACAAAAAAAAAACAGATCGATACAGCAAAAGAATTAATATGCAAATAAAGCCTGATGGGAATCCTCTGTATTCAGGAAAAAACCAAACCCTTTTCAATGGAGACGAAAGCAAAAGTGGAATGGACAAGAATTCACTTCCTTTTACAGAGAGTTGTTTTAATATACTGAACAGTCCCTGTTCAATCAGCTGTCCTGGACTAAAAGCACTTTTTTAGCTTGAAAGAGAAAACAAACTGCAAATAAAATTAAATCTGACTAGATTTCATAATTCTTTCCAGTCCAATAAACAGCTCAGGTGAAATAACTTCATTAAAACTCCCAGGTGCTTATTGTTCCATTCATGTAGCTCCACTGAGGCTGAGTCGTCACATTCCTGCTCTTACTTTAACAGAAATGCTTTTGCAACAAAATGACCATCATTCAAATATTTTATGATGCGTTATTTCAGCCTGTTGTTTCTTTTTTGATCCTGAAAAATGTGGCTTGTGTGACACCAGTGGTGTGCAAGTTTCCTCCAAGTAAAGCTCTACATATTCCTAAAAAAATGCCTTTGAGTTTAACATTTAATATTTTCATGACTGGAAAAACTGCCACTGGGCATCACCTCTGTCTGGCCGCCTGCTCCTGGTCAGCGGCGGCCTGCAGTATTTGGAGCTGGTTGAGAGAAGCCTGCAGCTGCTCCCTGCCGCTCTCCACATGCTCCTGCAGCTGCCTGTTGCTGCTCTGCAGCTGCTGGTTCTGATCCCTCAGGTTTGCTTGTTCACAGCTCAGCTGTTTGATTCTGGTCTCAAGCTGCGAACAAAGACGACTCCAGTCAACATCAAGCTTCGATTTGTTTCACTGAATCAATCTGACATTCAGCAGAAAATATTCTCATGTCAAGTTTCAGTTTGACATTTATAATCTGTACCAATGTGCTTTTGCTTATTAAAGTATTTAACTGAATGAAAATATGGCGTTAAAGGAATTAAATGAAGTAAAGGTGGATTCTTACTTCCTTCTGTTTGCTCAGAGTGTTCTCCAACTCTTGTTCCCGCAGCTTCAGCTCCTCCTCAAGTTGCTGCCCTCTCAACCTCAGTTTAATACTGTCCTTGAATTCACAATAAGGCCATTTAATGCCAACAGAGTTAACAAGCGTGGAATAGCAACAACCCTGCACTTTATCATTTCAATCCTAAAAGTAGCCCATTTCTCTACCTGAGCCAAATGCTTCTCTCTCTCCTCTCTAATTTGGCTTTCCATTTCTTCATATATGGAGCGAACAACCTCATCGTGCTCATTCTCTCTTCTGTAGAAAAACAAATAAAAAAAGGAGTAAATTCAGGAAACGCAACATGATTCAGAGAGGACACATCGTTTCATGTGGAGGGAGGAAACGGACCTGCTTAAAGCATGTTCCAGGCTGTCTCTCTCTCTGATGGTGTCCTGTAAATGGGACTTGGCATGGACTAAGATGCCCTCCAGGACACCGAGCAGCTCTGGACTGTCCTTATGAAGCTCACACCACAGAGAGCAGAGCTCCTGCTGACTGACACGCCACAAAACAGTAAAGTCAACAATAAAACTGAGTGTTAAACATTTCTCTATGAGATTATTGTGATAAACACAAACCGAGGTTAATGTAAATAGTGCAGTTATGATATTTTAGATAGATTTGAATCAATATTGCCTCAAAATACATGCAGAATGAGACACGACAGCAATCTTATCAGCTTAAAGACAGATTTTGCACAAAGATTTTGTGCATTTACACTATTTTCGATAAAAGTGTGGCTACTGTAACAGTAACTAGACATAAACCAGTTTTGGAATACTTTAGGAAGATGGCAGCTTATATCACGGTTTCAGATTTGTGGCGGTGATCTTACTCTTTGAAAAGTTGGTCAGCGCCCAGTTCCATTAGTGTGTTCACAAACGTGACAGTTGAGGGGTCTTGAGGCAAGTCCACTTCATCGGCGTCCTCGTCCACGTTAACCTGACTCAGCTCAGTCAGGTCCTGGCCCAACAATTCACCTGAAACACATAACAGAGGGAAAACACGCTCAAACTGTGTTCAGATCAAACTGCTAATTTATTTCATTGTGCTGCATCCCAATCCTAAAATGACTATAATGTGAAGGTGCATTTAAATTCATGTACGAAAGTGAGTGTCATAAATGAACTCATTAAAAAAAAAAAAAAAACAATTTGCCATTCATTTCTACATTCATAGTAGATACACAGAAAAGCTTCAAGCACCTCAGAAATTAAAGGTGAAAAAGTTAAATGGTAGAAATACAGTTTTTGACATATTTTATACTTGAATTTCATTGTCAATGAAATCCATAAGTATTAAATAACTCCACACCAGGGGTGCTAAACATAAAGCCCATGGGCCACCAAAACCAGCCGACTGGAGGCCACTATCTGGCCCGTCAAACCGCCGAGCAAAATGTAAACATTTCGAAGAAAACACAACATAACACTAAGACCCAAGCAGAGACACTGATGATGTTGCAAACATTTGGACAATTCACGACACAATGTACCATTCAAATTGATTCATGCTGAAATTGTAATCATTTTCAGTAGTAATTGCTGAATTTTGTTAAAATAAAGATTCTTTTTCACCACAACAAAGAAAAACTTTAAACTTAGACGTTATTATTGCACTATTTTCCCGATTCGGCACATTCAACACTTGAGGCAGTACGTAGCCACTGAAGTAAAATGTGTTTCACGCCGCTGCTCTACACTCACCGAGTCCTGCACTGAACTCAACAGGAGTGAGGAATCCGTTACTGTCTCGGTCCAGTCTGTCAAACACCGTCTCCAGCTGTTCAGGGGACAGCGGCAACTCCCCCTGCAGACTCTGACCAGAAGGAAACACAAAGGTCAGCTCTCTACATTCAGTCTGAAGTGCAGCCGTCACTTACCTAAATGACGCTGTCAGCCACTTACCTGCATGTCGTGCTTCGTGAGGAACCCTTTCCCCTCTTTGTCGCAGAGGACGAACAGCTCTCTAGCCTTTCCCATCGTCTGGGCGAGTGGACTCACTGAGGCGGGCTCCCTGGAGAGCGGCGACGCCAGCAGACTCCGTCCGGGGCTCAGCCTGGGACTCCCAGAAGACAGACTTCGAGATGCCACAGGCACCGTCTCGCCACTGCCCTGACCCACCAGAATCTCCCCATCGTTCAACCACAAGGACATCACTGAATAGAGACAGATCGAGGTGGGAGGGTCAGACTTTATGGGGGAATAAAAACTACTTTGTGAAAATACACTTTGAATTTGTTGTTTTTTTTAATTAACTTGACTTTAATGACACCATATGCAGACTGCGTCAGTGCTGTAGGAGATCGTGAGAGTTAGGCCGTAGAGATCCTCCCTTGTCAAACAGAAAGTGCCGAACAAACAAACTAATTTCAGTGCACACATCGTCCACAGCCGCTGTCAGCTACCGATCATATATTTTGGAGGAATCCAACATGACGGGTTAATGAGGTAATTACTTCACATGCATAAATCTGATGTAATTGTCCCTTGGCCCTTTGTGACAGACTGACTGCGACTGATGCCAGAACAACCAGCTGTCGTCAGTGTTTATTTAGCCGAGGGAAACTCAACACATGACTCTACACCAGGATGTGTAGAGTAAAAAAAAGCAGGATGGTATCATGTGTAAAGAGTCGCTCTGTGCTCCAAAGGGAGGGCACACAGCTAAGGTAGATGCAAATTGAGCATTTGAAGTTATTTGCATCTTCAAAACAACCACATTTTCAAAACCCATTTACAAGTAGGTGCTGTGGGAAAGATATGCTTCCATATCTCACTGAACATTCATAAAACTGATTTACGACAGACAAAAGCATCAAGCCCAATCAGTCTTTAAGTGAGATAACATCAAATTACAGAAACTTAAATTAAACATAAGTACAAATGTTCTCAAACGGATTTAGTGGAACATTATTAAGAGTATCTTAAGTGTAAACTGAGATGAAATCAGTCTCAGTGTTTATCAAATCATTGCCTCATCTTACTATCGTTCCAGTCTTGTTATCTTTGAAGGCATAAAGTTAAAAAAAAGAAAGAAAAGATGATAGTAAAAGTATCTGTAAACGCTGATGAGCTTCAAAACGTCAGTGTAACATGATAACGGACAAAAGTAAATATTACATGTTAAAGATTCACATTTATCTAACAGCAACTCCAAAGCTGAAAGATATTTAAATAAACCTTTCACATTATTTGTAAACATTCCTCTGAAAATTCAATGAACTGTCATATTAGGCTCCTAAGGTAAAGTGACAGTCTAAGTTAAGCTGGAGTTTAAAGAAAATGCCAGAGTCATCAGACTGCCTCTCTGAGGCTTAACTTTGAACATATGTCACTTTAAAACAGTCCCAGCTCTGATGATGAAGCAAAACAAACACACAGCATGGTTGTGAAATAATTGTTCAAGGTTTTGAACGTACAAATACTCTGGCTTCAAAACAGCCTAGAAAGCAGCAATAAATAGCGGGAAAACCTTAAGTATGACCGATTAAAGAGCAATCCGACAGTTGGAGGAAACCAACACCAGCATGGAGCAATGCGCATTAATTATTAAAACTGAAAACAAGCCTCGCAGAATAAGCAGCTGCCTCCCCATTACAGCAAAGATGGGTGGATATTTCTAAATTGCCTTAAATAACAAAACAAAACCCTGCACTGTAAAGTTGTCCGGTAAGTTGAAAAACGCCTTCAGACAACTTACCTTCGGAGCACAGGGAGCATGTGTTCAATGCCCCTGGTCATTTCACTGTTAAATTAAATCAATACCAGCTTCGGCCACTAAGTGGCAGTCACTGGCAGCCAAGGCTTATGTATTCTACCGTAAAACTAGTAGTAAAACCGCACATTCGAAAATAAAAATATAATTTTCTATGGATGTTTATGTTGACAGCTTCTAAACTGGTGCATAATATGATTTTAATGTATTCCAAAAAATAAATTATACAAATTAAATTCAGGTGTGCGTCACCCTCTGTGGTTGTGGTACGGTGCAGCGCATTGACTCGCCTGGTGACTGTATGGCGGTTATTACGGTAATAGACAGCGTTGCCATGGAATTCACGGAAATGCATCAGTGGCGGCTGAAAACGGAGGGCTAAAGGATGTTTGAACATTGTTTACGGACATACAAAGGAATACGATCAATTTAGCTGCTGTTCCTGTCTCAGAGCGACTTGTTGTGATTCCTCGGGCTGTTTCTCAGTAAGTACATGCTGATTAGTTTGTCTTTCTGAGTTCGATGAGAGCGTTTTAACTCATTTTGTGGGTTATAAGGGCGCAATCGAGCCTGGAGAGAGTTTCCCCGAAGTTACAGCGTGAGCTGTGTCGTTGCCAGCTGAGTGATCTCCCGTGGAAACGAGCCAGGGGACACTCTATTATCCGTCTGCAAGATTATCTGCAGTCAAGACTAAATAACGATACCGTCACTGGTGGATTAAACAGTGGGAAAAGACAGAAAGGGAGAGCATCACGATAGCAACAAAACAAGAGATGATGCTGTACGCGTAAGTCAGGTTGGGTCAGATCTGTAATCCCAGCCCTGACCTTTCCATGACTGCCCGTGTTACAGCACGGTAACCGTTACATAGCGGGCTTTTACTGAGACAGAGGCTATGGAGGATGTCAACATGCAGCCGTAGTCCAGGTCAGATCGATCAGTCTGCGGACAGGAAAGTCCTGCATCACAGGGAGATTCTCATCAGGACTTCGAGGATGCTTTTTGAAAGAAGAATGAGTCGGAGTAAAGAATTTATAAATCTATAGAAGATTCGTGGAAAAGGTACGACTTCTGTCTCTGAATATGTGACTTCTGCTGCTTTCTAGATGTCTGCGCAGTGTTTCTAAACGGGAGTATGTAATGGTGAAAAGTGATCAACCGGACCTGGGTCACTGTCAAGCAGCTGGATCTGTAAGGAAAGGCAGCCAGAGGAGAAGAGGGAAGCCCTGCGTTTGGAAGGAACAGCCCTGAAGATGCTCCAGACTGGAAACTACTCATTGGTGCTGCTCGTCCAGCTGACACTGTTGGCCTATGACCTCTTTGTCAACTCTTTTAGTGAACTTCTGAGGGGAGCTCCTGTCATCCAGCTTGTGCTTTTCATGTGAGTCACGAAAATTGCCCCAAATATCTCTCTATGTATTGTGTATTTCATCAGAAATTAATATATATTTTCAAAATAATTTGAAGTGAAAACTGAAACTGTTAACATCCTCTAAAGAGAACTAATCTTGCTTTTCTTTGAACTTAGTAGACTATACATTGTATATATCAAATGTTTGTATTTCAAGACAGGATAAAAATATCAGTGTTTCACAAATCCTTTTAAATTTGCATTTAAAGAAAAATACACAAATAAAATGCAAAATAACAGCAGTGTTGTGGATTATTTCACCCCCAGTTTGGCAGCAGTTTAATGGCGAAACATTTTGTGGAGACTTCAGAAGAAGCCATAACTGTTAATGAAGTGATGGATTTTGGCTTTTATAACTCCCAAGTTTTAAAAATGTGACCATCATTGCAGGGAAATCAAAAATCACTACCGTATCAATCTCTTTTTTGTTGTTTACTGTCCTCACTAGACCTGCCAATATCAAATTAACACTGTGTTGCCTGTAAAGTGAGTTAAAGCACAGCTTTTGCCCCATTAGCACCTCAGACAGACGTAACAGAAACCAATTGATTAAACAAATCTCTGATCTGTGTTTCCAGCATCCAGGACATTGGCATCCTGTTCAATGTGATCATCATCCTCCTGATGATGTTCAACACCTACGTGTTCCAGGTCGGCCTGGTGTCGCTGCTGTTGGAGCGATTCAGGGCGCTGCTCTTCTTCTCCGCTCTTTACCTGACACTCAGCATCTGCTTCCACGTTTGGGTCTTGGTACGTCCCGCCTCTCACACGAAAACTTGTGCAAATCAGCACTCCCCACGTCAAAAGTATTAAAACAAAATAACACGAGTGAAACTATTTCCTTCTTTAGAATTTAAGATGGCTCGACTCCAACAGATTTGTTTGGACAGATGGCCTTCAGGCTCTGTTTGTTTTCCAGAGAACAGGTAAGCATATAAATCATTAAGAGTGATTTTAAATTATGCTGTTAGTGCCACATTAACTCTACTTTCTTTTTACAGCGGCTGTGTTGTATTATTATTTATACAAACGGACAGCGGAGTACATGGGAGACCCCAGGCTGTACGAGGACTGTCTGTGGCTGCGTGACGCCTTTGCCAGAGCACGTCAGTGAAGAAGGGAAAGCTTGGAGAGCAAAGAGAAGCCCATACTGTATTGCTACACAAGATATCAGCATCACCAGCTTTTTTTTTAATAACACATTTCACACTTGGACATTCTTTATGCTACAGAGCATATATAACAAAACAACGGGTTGATGTTCAACTCTGATGGAACTCACAAACTCAAAGTGTGTTTGTTTGTTTGCTCTTGAGAGCCAAGCAGGCAGCCGGTTAAAAGGTTTACAATGGGAGGTAAGCCAAGCATGGCATGTCCAGTATTGTATTAATCAGGATTGAGTCTGGTAATCTATGTGGCCTTGTAGACCAGTTTGACTCGCAGACAGAATGCCACACACTGAAAGGATGTCAAAGGACTGTTGTGAATTGCCTCCCGTGCCAGATTGGTTTTGATCTGTACCCACAAACAATATTCAAAAATGTGTGGCATAAAAAAAAATCTATTGTGGTCTACACAGTTTGATTATATTGCCTTATGTAACTTTAGTATGTGTCTGTTTACATGGCAATTTCTTTTTATTGAGCCAATTTTCATGTGTACCTTGTTGTCTTTGAGCGGGGATCTTTAAGTTGTGTTCCCGCTGTTTTTATTAAATAATCCTTTTCTAATTCCGGTGTAATCCTTCATCACTAGGGTAGTCGGTATTATCCTGGCGACAAGGTGAAACAGACTGCTCTATTTTTAACGCAAAGATTAATCAGGGATTGAGGTTTAAGGCGCTGCTAGTGAAATGTACCACAAATAGCCTTTAGTGTGTCAAAATAAACCCGCTCTTCACAAGCTGTCAACAGGTTACGTGGCAGCGCACTTCGGGTTTGGTTTCTCAAAAGTCTACATTTTATATAACGGTAAATCTACAATACTGGGAAATCTGTAGATTATTCTTAATAATGAAGCTTTGGAACCAAACAAAGAAAGACACCCGAGAGTTGTACAAAGCCCGTTTACTCATGGAACAAAACCCAGAGTCCATATGATCCCAAAATATTGTCAGTGCAGTCCAATTAAATCCAAAATCCAGTCAGTGTTGTGAGTCATATCCTCTCCACTGGAATGTGTCATAATTCTTGTCTCAGTCTCCTGAAATGAAGAAGAGGAAGAAAAGTTTAAAATGTTTTCATGTAAATGGCGATTATTAAAGGTTTGCAAGAGACATTTTTTAAGTACCTTCATACATAAATGCCGACCCAGAGCAGTAAGAACAGCACTCCAAACCCCATGAAAAGAGAAGCCACGAGAGAGATCAGCAGCTCTTTGTAGATGTCTCTGGTGTATTTTGTCGACGTGACCTCGTAACTGACACACAGTTCAGGAAAACGCAAACAGATGTAAATTTAACAGCCAAAAGTCCTAAATTGTTATGAATCCAATCCGTTTGTGCTGGGACTCAGTGGCTTTGAATGGCCGGAACGTTTATTTAATTTTTATACCTTATTATGCTGACACTGTTTTATTTGAACTCTCTACTCTTAGTATAATTATTTGTACCCCTCACTCTTCTAGTGTCATTTCACTTTGCATTTGAAAGAAATCACCAATAAGCAACACAGTAGACATTCTGAATATCAAAAAACAAATTCAACTTAAACACAATGTCCCAAAAAATAAATGGATAAACAGTGATTTAATCAACACCTGTAACTTCAATAAATGTAAAAAAAGATGGAAAAAGTAGCCTGTTCAACCCAATGTTTATGCCAGAAACTCAACCATACAGTCAAAAGTTTAACCATCTTAGGCTTGAAAAACTATAAAATGGATGCTTTTCAGGATTTGTGCTCCAATCATTTCCCGTGAAATACAAGATTCTCAACAAATTTTCCAATATTTGTACTTTAACTGAACAGAACAATCAGTGAAGCATTCATTTGCAGAAAATCAACCTTTTTAAATCACACAATCTATAAAATTTCTGTAAACTAATACTACACTGTTGTACTTCACATCACTGAAACATTTGTATTTACAGTCCAAAGACATTCAAATGAACCGATAATTTATTTGACTGACCAAAGTAGCTGCAACTTTATTAGGAGACTGTTACATCTGTACCCATCTCCTATTGAAGGGATAATACTGACCTTTGATAATAAGTTCCACAAACCACTGAATAAAGTCTATCAAATTGATAAAGTGTGAATGTTTCCAACAAAAATATAGGTGAAAAAAATAATTTGGTGGCTTCTTACAATCTTCACAATGTGTGATTTTTTTTTTTGTTGTTGTTCTATCCACATTTGCATTTCTATTTCCTATTTTAGAAAGTGATTCTGAAGTACACAGTGAAAGACAGGAGACATACTGGGGGCGCGTCTGCCTCTGTCAAAAGGGACAGATCCCAGTTAAAGCAATGAAAATCAGATATAAAAGATGGATGAAGGGTATCAAAAAAATTAAAACTTACAGAAAATACAAGATAGTTCAGATTTCTAAAAATAAGATGGGCTATAAATATGGAATAACGTTTAGATTCCTATATTTTGCAGTATTACTACAGGTCACTCTTGTACAACAACTCAGACGCAATTTGTATGTCCACAAGAATTCATAATGAATTACATTATTTTAGAAGCCTTTTTTTAAACATTTAACCTAAGAGGATATAATATAAAACGATAAAAACATTTGATAGCTGCAGGCATGTGCAAAAAGAAATCCAAGTACAGACATGCATATCATAATGCTATGCTATTTAACACTTATTGATCAGAAAATCCGTTTACGTTGAAATCTGAGACAATGTATGAGATTTTATGTGCTCTCTAACTTTTTCAGTCGGTCTCCCATCTTACGGAAATGTGGACAAACTTTAGAGATTGTGAATCCTGATCATACTACAACATAAGAGGGGACCAGTGAAGGACTAGATCCTTCAATCTGACTAGTAAGTCCCACAGGGTGTCAGGTGGAAGGATACACGAAGAACCAGGCGGTGAAGAACATGCCGATGGCCAGCAGGACCACGGTGAGATGCGGGAACACTGCCGGGTTCACCGGGCTGGTGTATCTGGTCATGTCCTCCAGTTCCTGAACACAATACAACACAACATTCTGACACAATGCACGGATATCAACCGAATGACGGCGCTGTAGTTGAGCTGAAGTTGCGATATGAATTGAATTTCACCACAGTGTCATTCATGAGGAGCCGACGGGAATCTGCACCGCTAGCTCGCTTTCATACAGAAACACATCGTTTCAGAAGTGAATAGCATGCTCAAACAAACCATGCAGTAGTGCGTGTTCGAGTTTTACTCATATTAACGACAATGTAGGTAGTAACTGTACCATTTTGGTGTGAAGAGGGGCTCCTACTGCTACCGTCCGGAATGAAAAGGCCACGTACTGACTAACACTTCCGGCTTTTCGTATGACGCACACGTACGTTGAGTGAGGGTTTTATGCCCTCAACTTCGTCTGAAAGGCATATCGTCTTTTCAGTTTAGCAACTCTGAGCTGGAATCTGGGTTTATATCCCTACACTTGGCACCACAAACTACATTTTGATATCCATTATGCAAATGTGCCAATATATCTGACTGTTTAACAGGGCTGTTTGCTTATGACGCGCCATTTTCTGCCTGCGAGCTAAAATCCAGGACAATTTACCGCTTTAAAAACCTTTCAAAGATGTTTGACTGCCATCTAGTGGATTAAAACTGCACGTTCACAAAAAATCAGATGACACAGATCATTCAATCACGGATTTATTTACTACATGCTTTCATAGTAGTACAGCAGATTACAGCTTACAACTTAATGAGGAAAACGTGATGGAACGAAAAAAAAAGTAGTGATGTTAATAACAACCAGTTTAAATCTTATGCCTTTTTAAACATTTTTACAAATAGTGCTAAAATTACATTTCGTTTGTGTGTGTGTGTGTGTGTGTGTGTGTGTGTGTGTGCGTGTAGACAAATGTGTTGGTGCCTATTAATGATTTCTGCACTCAAATGACAGAAGGTTCAAATATTATTGATAAAAAACGTCAATCATAAAAACAATGCGATAAAACACCTTGAATAAAAAGAAGCATGGGTAGTAAGAAAATGAAGCTATACAAGTACATGTAATGCAGTTCTACCAAGGTATTTCACCTCTATCTGGTGCACTGGATGCAGAAAAATCATTTTATATATATTTATATATACAGTGCAAAAGTGCTAAAGTGGTGTCATTATGCTAGCCGATGTATTATAAATAAGCCAGAATACACGACATTACCCACTAAATTCATAGCAACTATCGTGAAAGCATTGTACAGGTTCATACATTATTGCATAAGTCTAAAATTCTTGTGTGATGGCTGTACTTCCTGTTCATTATTCATTTTACAATTGATTTACACAGTTATGGTTTTTTTTTTTTTGTTTGTTTATGACTTAAGATCCACACAGAATACATATTAAAAAGGAAATGTCAACAAATGCAAACAAAAGATATCTGAGATTATGTGGGGAAGTTTTGGACACAGAAAAAAGTAATACTAAAGAAAATACATGTTATACTTTAACTGTATTAAACACATCATTACTGCGTATATTCCTAGTTGTACAAACACAGATAAAAGTTCAAAACATCCATAAAATTACTTGAAAGAATCCAGTGAGCAGTATGTAATTCTATATCAACACTCTGTGTAAATAAACTTCGCTTCAGTTTTGAGATAAAGAAAACAAAACTGTGTTGAAGCAGTAGCTGAGCTGCGATGCATCATTTTAGAGGAATGATTGGGTGCACACCTGCACTGATATATGCTGTTTATTGCCCTACCAGCATTGTCCAGTTTACAAAATACAATGTGAGCTACTCCAGTGTCTCTCAAACTATTGCCAGTGTTGGACTTGATGTATTCACAATGAGATGCTAAGAGATGTCAGTGTATATACATGTTCACTGCGATCAGTTTGCTCATTCAGTCCTAACTTGTGTCATCCAGTGAATCGGCTAAAATGGAAATGAAGCCTGGGTCTGTGAGTGTAGCCTTCTAAGAAATGTTATATCTAATAACTTGATATTCATTTCAAAGTCACAGTTAGAATAGACTTAATGCAAAGTTTGCTCGGATGGAGCACCCAGTGAAGTCGACTGAAGCAACGCAAAGCTCCACTATAGAGACCCAGGATTTGCCAGTGTTTACTACTGAGGTATCTTTTTTTTTTTTTTTTTTTTTAAACACAGGTTGTTACCATTCACAGAGGCCCTTAGTAGATGGCAATGTTACCCTCTCCAGTGTATAACACTATTCAAATGTATTTGTGTTGATGCTGGTTTCAGTATGCATACACATCGATAGAGTTTGAATCAAAAGGAAAAAACACTGTGCAGTGTCATCTACAACATTTAGGCCTGGCCTTGCTGCTAAAAAAGTACTTGCAGTTTATGTTAAGCATGTCAAACTTGTATTCAATAATGAAATGAGTTATTCTTTATCGAGCATTACTTTTAAAGTAACAGTTAAGCGTGACAGAACATAGGAATCATATGTTCAGTAATGGTAATACAAATCATGATCAAGACTTAAAGGTACAGTATGCACTTTTGTAAAATTTAAAACTTTTATAAATAAGCCAAATAAAGGAAGAGGGGTTGTCTTGAAAGTGTTGTAAATCCAGCATCCAGTCCGTCCTCTGTCCAATCAGAAAAGTGGTGGATTGAATAGTTAACATGACAGAAGTTGAAGACAGTCAAAAATACCACAAAAAGGGTCTGAAGATCAGCTGGATCCTAAGGTGACTCTGTACCGCCTCCTATTGTTCAAAAGTAGCATTAATTGTACATACTGCACCTTGAAGCAGGGTTTCACACTCAAGTGACCACAGCAAACCAAAGGCTGAACTGATAAACACATGGAAGGGTTTGGAGTGGGGACAGTAAATACTTTGTCTTTGCAGGAATATCTTTAAAATAATGCACAATGATAATTCAAAGCTCCATTCCATCACAACAGCATAAAAACAGAACCACAAAAAAAAAAAACAAAAAAAACATGATGAACTGTGAAGGCACAGGGACACGTCGTCTTTCTCCTCACACGCAGCTGCTCAGGATGACAAAGTGGTATTCAGCGAACGCTGAGAATTTTCCTTCAGTGGCACAACTGTCTTCACTCTGTGGATGAAAAGCATGAAAAAAAAAATCAAAAAGTCAGTATCGATCCATCAGACAGAATTGTAGAGATGAAATCAGTGCACAGCAGGCAGTCATGCAGCACTCAGTATTCAAGATGAGCTTCATGTTTGGTTTACTTACAGATGTGGATACACGGAAATGATATGTGACGTCTTGGAAAGACTGCACATTCAGTGACCACAAGTGATGAGTCCCCTTTATTGAAGAAGATAAAAACAAATCAGTTATTGAAAAAAAAAAAAAAAATCAATGTTTTTTCCTCAATGAATCATGAGAGTAGCAACAGAAACAATACTTCCAGTGAAACGCAAAAACAAGTGAAAAGACTTTTAGATGAGAGATCATGAATATTCATGGTACTATTTACCTTTGTGGATGTATTCTGTCCACTGTAGAGATCTGTTTCTGTGTGGTTGGGGCAAAGACGTCCTTTGGTGGCTCCACATTGCCGCACATATACATTGCTGGTGGACCTACAAAGAGTTGACAATGCTTTACCTCACGAGCCTGTTTCGATTGTACAATGATTTTCTACAAGTATCTTACCCAAGTATGAAGAAAACAGAGAGAATACACATTTTATCATTATATTTGCATCAAGTTATATTTATCTGTGACTCATTTTTTATGAAAAAAATTTGAGAAAAATCAAAAACATCTAGAAAATCAAAGGTTTCTTTCAGTGACTGATGCTATTATACACAGTTTTTTAAAGGACATGTATCGTTTAAATACTCACGTCATGTGTAAAGTGATTTGTGAGATGGAGGAATTTCTTTTACTGTGGAGTGACACTGTGTAGCTAGATAAACACATAAAAAACAGATAATTAACTTACAACATAAATATATTATATTCTTAAGCTTTTGCAAAACAAGCAACAAGAAAATTCTTTGCCAGTGTGTCTTTTTCAATCCCCTCCAGTTAATATAAATAATTGTAAGGTATATACCTGCAGCTCTCTGCTGTTGCGCAACTTTGCACAGCAATTTCTTGGTCAGTTTCCACAATATAAACACCAGTAAGCGAGGGAACTGTCCTTCCTGCTGGAAAAAAAAATAAAAAAAATAGCGTTACACATTATGTGAACCAAACCTATAACATTATTTTGCAGAGTATCAAGACCAGCTTTGCTTCCAGCCGTCAGCTAAATGGCTGTACAGGACTTCCAGCCAGCATTTCAGGTGTGTAAGGTTGTGTGAGTGTATTCACCCTGTGTATGCACGCTGCGCTGTCTGCGTGGAACTGGCTGCTGCTGGCCCCCGGGCAGACGGTTGGTGGCTCCCACGCCACCCACGTCCGAGGAGGCGGGCCGTTTAGACTTGGCAAAGTACATGGGTGCAGAGGTGTGACTCAAGCGGTTCCTGTTGTGGGCGTCCTTTTCCATTGGCCTGGACTTGGCCTTCTTATTAATCGTGCCCGGTGTGGGAACCGGACTGCTTAAACCTGCAGAGGAAAGCTCGTTAGCCTGCTCACAAAACGCAATGCGGCAAAAGAAAGTGGACTTTCCTGTACCTGGTGTGGATTGGTTGTTGCTCAGAGTCACAACAGTAGAGGATTGGTTGTTTACAGCTGTGGTTGAACAGCAAGCTGCAGGAGCTTAAAAGTAATAACACAGCGCAGTCAGATACCGGTTATGATGATAACTATATTCATGCCACCAGAATTCACTCTGATATAAAATTAAAAAATTCACAAATTAGTGAATCATGGGAATTATTTGAGTAAAACCCTATAATTCTGTGCTTTCAGGAAGTTTGGACATTTCTCAATATCACGAATAAAGTAAAATCACATCAGCAGCAAGAGGATGGAGAAATAAGGGTGAATGTGACCGCCACTGACCTGGTACAGCTGTGGTGGACAGTGGAGGGTATGTACTCTTGCGAGAGGATCCAAGTGCTGCTCTTGACCTGCAAAATCAGACACCACGGCACACCGATTCAAAAACATGTCTTTTCTCAGTCATGACAGATTTAAGAGCTGATTCATTTCAAGGGGTTCATATCTGTGTCTCATTATCCACTTTGACGCATAACAAAAGAATCACCCAACTAAGTAAGCAAAGAAGAGTGAAAGAGTAGCTCAGGAAGACTGAATCAGAAGAAAGAAGGTTGTTGATAGAGTACCATGGGCAGACAGGCGGACAGACAGTTATAGTGGCAGTGAAGATGGGCATCCAATAGATGTGGAGAACACACGAAGGAGCACAGCTACAGAAAGCGGGGATAAATAGATGCATAGGAAAGCTTTAATGAAGACATGTCGACTGATTTATTTCACAGTAGTGGTTCCGAGGCTGGCCATCAGTCCGCATACCCATCTTTCTCAGCAATATCTCCTCTGTGGTGGAGAGTGAGCACATAAAGGATGGACATGGAAATGACGCTGTGGACAAATAAAGAGCAATGCGTGACCATCGTGTCATCGCCGTGTTGATATGAGGCAGTTTTGCACTTTTTTGTAGACTAACCTGAAGGCCATGACGATGAGCAGTGCCAGGATGGTCCCCTGCATGAACCTCTGACTGATGCAGCCCTGGTCTGTGGACGAGCTCTGCAAAAAGGCAGATTACACACAGTGAGAGCTGAACAATCCACTGCTCACCAAGCTGCTTGGCATTTAATAAGTTGTGCATCCGTTCAGACCTTGCTCCCAGGTTTTGGCGGCTTCTTCTTGAGCGGGCCGCTTCCTGTTCTGCTAAAATAGCTTCCCGATGTGCTACAAAGACAGGAAGAACCAAAGTTTGTTTCTTTATTAATGCAAACAACTCATTAACTTTCTGATGTGAAACTTGGAATTGGTTAAACTTGTATGTGTTGCTCTCACCTGACTGTTCCTCCACTCACGGTGCTCTTCATGCTGTCGAGGCGGCGGAGCTTGGCCAGTTTGCGGCTCCAGCGCTCCAGCTCATCAATACGAGTCTCCAGGTTGTCTGTTAGCTTACACAGCTCCTTCACCGCTCCGACGTTCTCCATGAAGATACGCTCCTTTTAATAGAGAAGAAATATAGCTAAGGGTATGTATATGTGGGCCGTTTGAGCAATATATTACCTTGTTTTGTCTGCTTTACCTTGTTGACAACCAGCAGGTTGGGAATAGTTTCTCCGTTGGCACAAACCACATCACCCCCCTCCTTCACCGCCTCAGGAAGGATTTGCTGAACCTCTTGAGCAATCACTCCTACAGAAAGGAATGGTGGCAAGCTCAGAAGTGAAAAACACTTGCACAAGTCTGACAGTGCACGCATTTACAGAAAATACTTGCTTACTGACGCACATATAGCAAATGACACTCTATGGCAACATTACGATGAAAACAAACATCCACTATACACAGTTATGGCAAATCGGGAGTAAAGATTTTGAAATGAAGTGAGGTTATTCATGGGGTTGTTACCAGTCTCTGCTGTGTTCTCTATGCCCACCGTAGCTGCAAACTCAGGCTTGTAATGATAATGGACCAGCCTCATCTGAGAAATCCGTTTTAAATTGTCTGTGGTGTCGACCTACAGACAGAATGACAGTGACGCCGGTGCAGATGGTGTGAAAACAACACGCAGCAGATGAAAATGCTTCATTAAGTCCTTGTACAGTTGGGAGTCTGTAAAACACCCGGGGCCTGAGATGTCATGATTAATGATGGCGAGCACAAAACACACACGTGCAGTGCACACGCTTTCATAAACACACACACTGAGTGTTTTCCTGACCTCCTGGACATTTTCTTTGGCCCTGATGTCTGATGGATGAACCAGAGAGCCCATGACCTTCACGTTGCCATGAACAACAAGGGCCTCGTCAGGCCGGTCGGTATTGATCCCGACCCTCCCGTGGTGGTACACGGAGTCTGGCAGTTGGCCTCGTTGCCAAAGCACTTCATTGTCGCTCTCAAATTGTCCTGGGTTGGATGCCTGTAACAACAACACAAAAAAACGGAGGCACAAAAAGAACCTGTGATTTGGATAATGGAGAGATACAAAGAAAATCAATCTTTCAAAATAACAATTGGAGATTGAGTCAAAAATATACTTGCTTGCTTTGCTGCCAAGAGCTGATAAGAAGATTGCATTGGACAAGAGGAGGTCTCGTCTCTCATCCAAGAAACAGTCTAACGCTACAAAAACACACACCTACCTGCCCAGGCTGCGATTAACCAACTGAGTGGAGGTCAGAAATGAGTCAGGCGGCTTTATATTTTACTCAGCTGATTTATATTTTACTGCACTATTGAGTCATGGCATTTTTCACATGTCTGACTTATAAAAACACTGTTTGAAAATCTTATACTCACATTTGAACAACAGATTTAAACGATGATGAACAGCCAACTGGCATTCCTGACAATATATACGTCCCGTTTGTGGATTTCTCCTATCCATTTGCAGTATAACCAATTCACTGATAATCACAGTATTGTGTCATTGAGTGTTTCTATCTATCCCAAGTTTAATGACAAATCTAAACTAAACCCCCCTTACTGTCAATCTTCTCATCTAACTTTCTACAAAAAAGCAAACAAGCATATTCAGTTGAGACAGAATAAGTGAAACTCGTGCAAATCAATGTCTCCTGAAGCATAATAGCAAATAATATATGAACAACTATGCAGCAGTAAAACCGTCCTCCTCATACCTTTACTGTTATGCAGTTAGTGTTAACATTTTTGGGGTAATGACGTTTATATTGAGAAAGTGTATCTCTGACTTAGAGTGTGGTAATATTTTCAGAAAAGCTGAAAAATCTGATCTTTTACAGCAGCGGTTTTCAAAATGTGGGGCATATCTCAGTGCAGTCAGAAAAATAAAATAAAAATACAAAGACATCAGGTCAAGGGGAATAAATTTTCCCTGAGTGATTTTTATCCTGATCTTTGGGAAGAAATCACGATTAAAAGAAGTGGGTTTGAAATCCTCGCTTTGAATACTACAGTATAAACTATCACTATATTTTATTAAATTTAAAATGTATTTTCAGACTATTACATACTTTTACTGTGATTGTGACATGATAACACACACAAAATGTTATCTTTTACATCAAAAGGTCAGTGCTTCATGTTCAACAAACATGCATTCAAATGTAAAGAGGATCACAGGCACACAGACGAAAAGAAGGGGGGAAATTTAACAGAATTAAAAATGATAACACTAATTTTTGGAAATCTGTGTTACGGGATGATGAGTGCAGTAAAGTAAGAGGAAGGTGTCACATTCATAAGGGATATGATTGTTGTAAGAAGCAGACAGACATGGCCAGACGTTACCCTGACGATGATCCTCTCAGACACGTGAGCAGCCACAGTATAGCTCTGACTGTGGGACTGTGCATGCAGCGCCACCACCAGCATGAAATACCTGCAGAGACGGAGCCGTCAGCGGCCACGTGTCACTGGCTGCCGGAGCAACCCGCACGCCGCGGCCGCTCACGGCGGCACGGCTCTCACCTCTGGTCAGGATTTGGTTTGCCCTTCTTCCTCATGTTATTTGCTGTGGTCTCGCTGAAGTGGAGTCGTCCCACTGTGACTTTTGTGACCTGCTCTGGCGGCAAAGTGACACTGAAAAAGACAAAAGGATGAATGCAAAAAGTCCTTCTGCCATTGTCACATATTGTTTTTTTTTAACTTGAGTTTAAGAGGATGGACTCACAGCACTGGTTTGAAGGGTCTCTTGCTGCGGTCAGACTGTGACTGCTCCACACTAATGGACTGATTCATGGCTTCCACCTGAACATGAGAACAGATATATCATATGCAACAAAGGTCCCTAATTTGACTACTTCTATCAATAAGCCGCCTCTACCTTCACTCCATTGAGTTTGAGATAGAAACAATCAATGGGCTGCAGTCCGTCGCTGGTCTTGATGTATTTGGGATCTCCCAGCATGCCGATGTATACTGTAACCTGGAAATGGTTCTTCTTCTGGCAAACGAAAGCATCGTCAGCCAAGGAGAAGTTGAAGCCTTTGTCAGCATCAACACGGTAGGTTAGCATTGGACTAGAGATGAAGAGAGACACGGAGATTCATGAGTCATCAGAACATAAGTGCCACTCTAATTAGTAAGTGAAACACAGAGTTGAATCTGTTGGTAGATAACTTAAAGACGGATGAATCTCTCTTTTCTGTAATTGTTGCAATTTGATATTACCACTGGACTTCTCTTTTTCCTGCCACTGCTTTTCTCTGATCAATAACATGACCTACATCTATTTTTAAGCCGCTGAAACCACTTTATTCTCTTGCGTGGGTGTTGTGCTCTAAAAACCTGTGATGGTCAACCAGGTGGTTTTGATAACATATCTGGAAGGTCTTATGAGTTCACGTTAACCTTCCTCCCTCTCTATACTTCTTTTTATTCTGGCAAAGGAAAAGCACATGAGGGTACACACTCAATTTTTTTTTTCTTCATGTGAAGTTCACGTTGTCTTTCTAAGCCGAAACCCCGTGCTCCTTCACTCCCCCGCACAGCTCACCACTGAGGAATTCGTAGATCTTTGCAACCCTCCATTCCTTAGCTATTCCCACTGTGCGCATTGTTGAATTATCTCTTTAACCAATTAAAACTCCTTACATTTTTTTGACTTTCTGTTGAGGGCTTTTGAGTTTTTTTTGTCTAAAGAAAAAAAATATATTTGTACAAATAATGGTAGATTAAGTATCACCCACAGCTCTTTGCAGTTGACGTCATATAACGGAGTCCACTTGTTCTGCTGGTGCGGCTGCCATTTAATGCACTGATAGTTTGGGTCCAGGTAAGCGTTGTCTGCATCCTGCATCAAACCTGTGGCGAAACAGTTTGAAATACCAAGAAATAACAAAAAAAAAAGTGTGACAAGGAACGTGAACCACGTCTAAAAACTGTTGTGTCTTCATCTGTGTAAGAGTGTAGAAGTGGGTATGACAGCTGAGGTGAGGGAGAGGAAGCAGAGGAGAGAAGAAAGATGCCTGCCTACCTGGTTCTTGTTTGATGATACCTGTGAGGATTTGGGAATTCAAGGTGCTGTTGGGCGAGTCGGAGTGCTTCCTCTTCTTGGCCTGATGAACAGGGATGCCGCTGCGAGGTGAAATAAAACACAGTAAGAACTGGTCGGCGCTGGTTTACAATAGGAACTAAAAAACACCGTCCTCCATCATTTTTTTTAAAAATTCTCCCTCTTGTAAATCTTTGTAACTCACTCTTGCCCCTGAGGATGTTGTAGCAGCTGATGCAGCATCTGTGTCTGCTGTATGTCGACACTTCCACTGGTGGCCGGTCCGATGGGATACTGGGATATCATGGGCTCGGGCTTCAGGTACATGTCCCGATGCATGCTGGGATAGTGCCCTTGCGGCGGGAGGGGTGGCGTTGGAGTCATGTGACACATGTTCTCTGGTGTCATTGTCCTGATGATGTGAGGATCTACAAGACACAGGTTAAAGGAGGGTTCAAGTTTACATCAGGTGTGTCAAACATGTGGACCTTGGGCCCAAAATGGTCCATCAGGGGATTCAATGCAATAAAGTTGTGATAGAATTCTAGTTGTGAAAGAAAATAGCAGTGATCCACAAAAAAACAGGTTTCAGCATAATTGCCCACCTTTGTTGAAATTGCACAACTATTACTGAAGAATTTTCAAGTTCACGTTTGGTAAAAACAGTGTAAGAAGTAGATGAGATTTGTTTTTTGCACCAGCACAAGCAAAACAATTAGAGGTTAACACACTAATACATTATTGTTTTACAAGTCCAGCCCACCACAGTGTAAAATGATTGTGCATGTGTCCCTCCAACTAAGATGAGTTTGATACATGATGACCATTGTCAGCAGGTCATAAATGAAACTCTCCTGTCTGCATCGCATGCAGCAGTTTGATTTACTTTCCTCCAGCCTCAGCCAAAGGTATTTTCCTCTGTATCAAACTGGAGAGATGCCCATCAGATAACATTATTTCACATCTTCCATTAATGGGAAAGTCTTACACAGATGTACGTGTGGTGAGAAATGTAAAAATACTGATTTAGCTTCTGTTGTTTTCAAAGTCTACTGATGAAAAAAGTTAAACTTCTGTTCAAACACCCTGAAGTGATCAATGACAGATACTGACAAAGGCTGAGAAGTTTTCTCTGACCTGTACAAACTCTGAATTCTTGGCTTTCATTCGTTCACAGTTTGACAGTGTCTTTGTTGCTTGCTCTTCAATGTACTTCCTTACACAATATATAACTTTTTAGAGGGATAAAATAAAGTTGTGCTGCTTACCATTCACCTGCTGAGGCGAGTACGGCTCTGAGCTGGAGTCTGGTGGCGACTCTGGAAGTGTCCTGAAAGCAAACATTTAAAAAATGTGAATCTTACACTAATTCTGATTTAGATTAATCGAGTGCAGAAGTTATTTCCAGATATTTTTTTTTTGTCTTGGATGCAATTTCACGAGTCTTCTTTCTGTCTGTTATCAGTCTTCCTCCCACTCTTCACCAGCAATTATTTTTCATTACAATAGAAGCTGGATAGATTATTGATTGCACAATGGACATGCACGCATCTGGTTTTCGTTGCACGCTTACAAAAAAAGAAAAAAAGAAAAGAACTACAGTCTCTTCTGATGACTTCATGTTCAGGAGCACTCTCAATCCTTCCTGCTCCATGTATTCATATATGCGCCCATCATGGTGATTCAGTTGTTCTTACCCCGGAGCGTAATGGCCCCGGTGCTCAGGCTTGAGTTGACCCTGCTGCTGCTGCTGCTGCTGGTGTTGTTGGTGTTGCTGGTGTTGCTGCTGCTGCTGCTGTTGCTGCTGTTGCCCCAGGCAGGGGTAGTTGTGTCGGAGGCCCAGGGGTAGACTCTGGGGGTAGGCGTTCTGGCAGCTGGAGGGCCCGGGTGGAGGGGCTCCTTGGCGCAGCGGGATTGGGGGGCTCACGCCACACACCAGGCCTCCAGAGGCCGACAGTCCTGCCTGGGGAGATGAGTAATTTGGTCCCGGGGCGCTGTGGACCTCTGAGAAACAGCTGGAAGCAACGAAACGACGAAGAAAAGAGTGATTAGGCTTATCAGAAAAAACAAATTCCTTTGTAACGACATGATCTGATTCAGTTGGTGCGTGTTGTTTTGACGTTGCTGCGCTGGTTCAGATTCCCTACTGACATGTCAGTGCTATCGTCCTCCTTGCTGATGTACTCTTCCAGGATACTGGTGTCGATGTTGGCTGGCTCCAGAGAACTGGTAATATCATGACCTGCGGCGAAGGGAGGGTTGGGAACACAGAGATGGAGAGCATCTGGGGATTAGCAACAGGAATCTCTCAGTAACGGCAACAACAGCTCCGGTTACAACACAAGCTTGTGTTGAAACAAATCCCTGCATGACTTACCGAATAACTGTACGAGTACCGTGCTGCTTGTTCATGGTATATTAGTGTAGCATGAAACGTCATCATTTTTGGCAGAACACTGAGTGAAACTAAGTGCTCTGATTGGCTTCAGTGTAAAGATCAGGAATGACCAGCAGTCTCAGGATGGAGTAATAGTCAGCATTACATACTGATGATTCAGAGATTCCAACTGGTTACACACTTCATCGAATAGAATTTGTCATACATTGAGAAAAATCGTCTTTGGCATGGATTCTCCTGGAATTTTTGTTTATCTTAAACTAGAATTTACAAGGGCTGTTGCTCATAAGTGACATGATTCTTAAAATAATTCCATGGTACATAATACATGAATATTTCAACAATTTTCAAATCCTTGCCCAGCTTCACCCCTGGGTCATTTTCACTCTTTGATAGGCAAAGCCTCCCAAATCCCAAACACATGACCCCACTTAATCTTTAAAACACCAAACATTTGGAACAAGGACTTGCTTCCACGTAAATTTAGAAAGTAGCAAATCCCTTCTTACAAACAACACAGAACAACATCAATATGACATGAAAAAGAAACATTTTCTCCAGAGTGATCGCTGGTGAACCCAATATGGCGGAAACGCTGACGGTGGAGGAGCGCGGCGCGGCGCGAAGTGTGAGGTGGGTGTGGGTCCAAGCAGGGTGCAAAAACCCGCTGTATAGTGGGTGGGCAGGCAACCAAAAGTGTAAAAGTCTTTCTCATTTTCTCTCTCCTCTAACACACGCACGCACACACACACACACACACACAAGCAGCTACACAGTTGGGAATGTCAGGAATTTTTCGTGTTAGCATTGAAAAAAAAAAATCTGTTTTTTTCCTTTTTGTTTATGGTATACCAGCAATGTTGATAACTTACACAATATCAATGTCACAATGCATTTTAATCCTCTTTTCTGTTAGCCACAAATGGTTTCTAACAGTCAGCATTTGTAAATAATAAAAATGCCAATAAACAACTGTCAGTATTTTATACAGTTAAAGCCCAAAAACAAAACAAAAAAAAACCTTGTCTTTAACTAATTTAATCAAATTTTACTGGCAAAAAAATATATGTCTGTGTTAACATATTTATGGGGAAACCCAAATGTCTTTCTTCAGCGGACAGAAACAGATGGTTAATGTCTCTTAATACATGCCAGGGCACAGAAAGAAAAGCAGGATGGTTTCCTGCAAACAAGATCCAGATGTGCACCCCACCCAAAGAGGCAGTAAATTTATGCTGGCAGGCCTGATAAGAAAAATAGAGCGATAGAAGGAGAGGGGAGGGTAGATAGACGGAGCTTGACGAGAGTTGGGGGGGGAAGAGAGGCAGAAGGCAAGCTTGATGTCCAAGGATGGAGTGATTGAGCAACAAAGGTACGAAGAAACTGAGAGGGGAATCCGAAAGAGGCTGCCTCTGGGTTTAAAGTAAATCTGGGATCAAGTCAAAGGGTGGCACAAAGTCAAGATCTAAACTGACACGAAACAAAAAAAAAGAAGTCTCTTAAAGGCCCTGTTGTATCTGTACAGCGGCTGTCAGTGTTTATACATTAACTACTGAAGGTCAGAATTCAGATATTTACTTTCACTGCTTAGTTTTTCTGTTGAGGTTTCAGTCGAGTCGAGTCATTTCTTATCCACAGCAGAAGAGCAGCAACAGGAAATCTGTCACATCGCCTGAAACATTTCGAAACTCTGCTCAATAGGTGATTTCATTCATTCATTCATCTTCTGTACTGCTTATCCTGTTCGGGGTCGCGGGGTGCCGAACCCAACCAGATAACTTATGGGTGAGGGCAGCGTCCGCCCTGGACAGTCCACTGCGGGGCTAATGGGTCACTTCCTTCATCAAAACTGCACAAAAGGGCATGTTTTCTTTTGAAACATTTTCCGATAAGTCAGTAAGTCAAAAGCAGCTTGCAAATTCTGTAAATTGGATTTTAAATATCAGTGAAGCAGCTCGCAGCAGCTATCAGCAGCTGATGAACCACGGCAGGCCGCTGGTTCCTGTCAAATGAAGTTGGGATAAAGAAGACTTGACAACCGTGGCTCCTGCCATTGTTTAGAAGGTTACTATGTTTGAATTACTTCACTACAGCAACTACTTTAAAGTCATGATATACCAAAACTGAGTATGCCTTGGGGACATGATTGGGTCTTTGGTAAAGTGAGATATACAGATGTTATACTTTCAATTACAACATTATGACACATTCAAACGTTCATATCTGATATCATACGGAGCCAAACATTTCTGATTTAGGTTTTTTAGATTTATTAAAATGCTCCCTACTCAGGAAATTGTCATAGATATTCAAAACAAGGAAAGGAATAACTCTGACCTGCAGTAACGTGTTTTCATCAGTCATTTAAAGGCAATATAAACAACTGAATACAGCTGACAAAACATCTCCTGATGGATCATAAGCCAGTTTAGCCACATAATAGTGTGGGTGTGTGTGTGTGTGTGTGTGTGTGTGTGTGTGTGTGTGTGTGTGTGTGTGTGTGTGTGTGTGTGTGTATGTAACTGATTTTCTTAATTCTTTTAAAAGAGTTGAATCAGTACAAAGAATATGATTATCTGTATAAAGCATTAAATGGTCAACCAATTGCTTTCCATGTTAAATTTTAATGTTTTGACTGTAGATCAAATAAAAAACTGATGGAAAAACAGCACATTACTGTGTGAAGACAAAAACAGTTTATAGGGAATGATTTCTAGTTCTTACTGAATGCGCTGAATGTCAGAGTATACTGATGAAGTCACCAGAAACAGAGGCTGTGAACGATACACAAATAACCTCCTGAATGTCTGGCATTTGGGACATTACAAATGTTTCCTGACTGAGTGAGTGACAACTGAGGCTGAAGCATCTCATTTACTTCATTATCTGATAGTACTTAATCTGTGTTCGCTTTTCAGGAGCGCAAACGTATTTTACTTCAAATTATGACTTTTTTCCCCAAATAATTCTACTGCTTCTTGAGTATTGGTGTTGTGGCTGATGAAGAACAGAAATATAAATGACTACCGCCATGAAATCAGTTCAGCTTAACTTGGTGTGAACTGGATGTGTAAGTTTCCCTGTCCTCTATGTCTCTCTGAGTCCAGCTGTGTCCAGCGAGGAACAGTGAAATGATTGTCAGGCCAACTTCGATACAGACTCGCCTTTTGAGAGATTAGGGGCTGAGAGAGGAGTGTGTGTGTGTGTGTGTGTGTGTGTGTGTGTGTGTGTGTGTGTGTGTGTGTGTGTGTGTGTGTGTGTGTGTGTGTGTGTGTGTGTGTGGGACCATATGTGTCCACATGTGAACTTGTTTGTTTGTGGTGTGTGTGAGTGTGTTATGCCATCATTTCAACGCCTCGGCTGTAGAACAGGAGGCTGAGTGTTGGAGCACCCACCCATAAAACTTGATTTGGCAATTATCATCCAGTCAAACAGATTTATTCCAATAATGTCGTGTTTGGATCTGTTTTTCTGAGAGGATGTCACACTGCCTGACATCATCTTTCATGTTATTTCTTAAATAACTGCTTTCAGATCTGATTGATGATTCTAAATCTGCTTTTTAAACCTTTTGCACATCTCTCTGTTTTGAAACTGTAGTTTGTTACACTTTTACTTTTTAGTTATCCCTGCTATTAATATGTATGCATCCATGTTTGTTGCTTCGAAAGGGATCAATTTTCACAAATTTTTCCACCGAACTTAAGAGCAAAGAATGTGATGCATGAGCAGTGCAATTTACACAAGAATCATGATTTTATCGAAGGTAAATAAGACTGAAATCATCCTTTGTGATTTTTAAGCTACAAACATTTAAATTAAAGAAACAAGAGTCGACTCACAGAAACCCTAAAACGAAGAAACGGAAAAGCTTGAATGATCTTGTAAACCTTATTAAAACAGACTCACATGCATGTGTTAATAATTAAACAGGCTCAGGGGGAATAAAGTTCATAGGATTGTCAAACATTTAGACTGGAACAAAGCTGGCCGCACAAAACACAGGAGACGGCAAATACAAATCTTTTCTTCAACAAACAGGCTTCTATATATCTATAATTACACATTCAGATGAGCCTGATCCTAGTTAGGGTTTTCCCTGTCATATGTGGCCGACACTCAAAACTCATTAAAAAAAAAAGGGTCTGGTAGATCTCAGTGTTGTCAATGTAATTCATTCCCAGACATAAAATCTCTCAGCGGTTCTGGAAGAAGCAGCTCCTGGTAGAAAGACATGGATCGTGCCTACGGTCCAGTTAAGCACCATATTAACGCCAAAGTCAAGAAAATCCGTCCACTCTTCACCACAGTGTCAAGCGATTGAGAGATTTAATGGAACCAAGCAAATATAGACTTTCTATTGTCCTTTAAAGGACAAAAATTAACCCAGGAAAGAACGCCGCTGTGACACAGAAACGAATACACGACCCGAATAGAAACTCTCTCTCGTCAGGTAGAGACGTGTATAATTCACATCCGGACAGAAGCAGAGCAAACGGAGTGGCACAGAGTACCTGCACGTAGCCAAAGCATGGTGAAGTCCTTGAGACGAAACCACCTGAAAGAGAAGATGAGAAGAACAATTCCTGTCTATTTTTCACATGTTTCCCTGCGCAGGCTGCAAGACTTTCTTCCAACAGACCTGGGAATTTCAGAAAAGGGAGACCAGTGTGTGTGTGCGAGTGTGTGTGTGCGTGCGTGCGCGTGTATGTCTGTGTGTGTGTGTGTGTGAGAAAGGCTTGAGGAGTGTTATAATGAGGATTATTTCCCAGTCATGAGAAAGGGCTGTACCAGGCTGCCACACACAGTCCTTGTCGCACACAAGCACTGGTCGCACCGGCGGACCTGGCTCAGGAGATTACAGGAGCGGCTAACAAGGCCGGCAGAGGGACAGAGGACGGAGGCTGGAAAATAACGAAACCCTGCAAACTGTGAGGTCGGGTTTGAGTGTCAGCGCGACACAGAGCGACAGAGCACGGCGAGACCATGCGTGAAGACGTGGCGAGAGAGAGAGAGAGAGAGAGAGAGAGAAAAGGACGTGTAAGAACAGAGATTCAATGCGTGGGGGATGAATCTGAACGTCTTGCTTCGCTGTCGATAAAGCTTAAACACAGAGCTGGAGTGAACAGAGTTATTCTGTTAATCACTAAGATTCTAAACGATTTAGGATGAAGTTGAAAAAAAAAAATCAGAACATCTTGATTCGTTGCACCAGGTTCTTTTGTTCCACAAACAAAATGACTCAATCTCATGAAGTTGAACTAGAGACAAATCTCGATATTTTTTGATTCCCCATCCAGCAGCACTGACAGGTGCGAGGCACAATGATGAAAATGAAAACCTATTGGTAAGCCTCACTGCTCAAAAACAATGCATTCCTCTGACTGCAGCTTTTTTCTGCTCAACCCGTAAATCAGAGGAACGGTCCAAACTTTGCCTGTTTCACACAGGATTTTTTTTCTAAGATGGATGACAGCCCTCCCACCCGTTATTTACAACTACTGTGGGAGTGCTGTGGGACTTAATGGAAATTTTCATACAGTAACTCAGGTGAGGAGCAGTTTATCTGCCAAGGACAATACCAAGAAAGAACACAATCACTTTGCCCTAAAACTCGAACGGCAAGTCTGGGATTGTGCTTCAACACTAAGTAACAACACCATCAAGTCAATTTGAGACTATAGAACCAACTTTGTGGCACAGCTCTGTTGTTTTTCTATATTTTCAAGTTCATTTCTATATGATGTTCAGCTTTTTCTACAGACCATTGATATTTATAATGAAGCGTCGCCCTGGGCCACTGGCGTTATTCCTGTGTACCTATACACTCTGTATGAAGCACGCGTCACGATGCCAGGACCGGGGCCACGCCTTCTCCCAGATCAGAACAGAAAACGTGCTCGTACTGCCTGCTTTCAGCAGTCTGACAGGAAATGAAGAAGCGTAAAAGCACTTTTACAGATGAAACACAGAAAGAAAAACGAATACCCGTCTTTGCGTCATGTTGGTGACGCCCTGCAAAGATGTGTCGGCTGCAGATGAAGGTGGGAATGATCAGCTCTTCAGCAACAGTTTTTTTTTCCCAGTTTTTTAATACTTAAGCATGTTGTGAGGCATCATTTATGTTCTTGTCATCGAAAAACTTCTATTTAAACAGAAAAGGAATGTTTTAAATAAATATGTAGCTTATAAAGCTACTTTGTTATCTTTGAGTATCTTGGTATATTTTCACAGTATCTCCAAAAGGCCGGGCAGGGTGACCTCTCTCAGGTTCTCAGAATAAAGTCTACTACTACGACTACTACTGCACAGAGAATCTCAATCCCAAGAACTTTCCAGATTCACTTAAGATGAACTGTGACAACTCTGCTGATCTCGTTCAGCCTGATGCATCATTTATAAACGAAATGACCTGGATTACACAGAAGAGGAAGGACCTGCAGAATCAACATTGAAATGATGACAATAAACCTTTTCTGTTGTATTTTATTCTATACAACAATGATCTGTCTGCTGTTTTTTAGTGAATTTCGGCATTCTTGAAAAGCTACAAACTGTGTTTGATCATGATCGTGTTTTGACTATGAACTGAATATCCTTTAGATTAACATGTCACATTGTGACATCTCATAAAAACCACATATTTAGTATTAATATACTCGAAATAACTGAAAAATTGAGGGATGACTGTCAGTTTCAGTTCTACAAATCAAGATTCTGAATATCAAATGTTTTCTCAAACCAGCCACTCCGGTTAGGTCGATCTACTTTATTTCTCCACACTCTGGAACTGCCTTCTGGGACTCTTGAGCTTTTTATCTTCTTTCGGAGGAATTTCAAAAACAGACTGGTGCTTTTCAAGGTTTTGTGGTATTCCAAGAAAAACACTGAAGCTTCATATTTACATGCTGAGATGTATCTTAGTTCTGATGCTTCTTCATTTTGTGCTTCAGGCGGTAGCTCCCTAAACTGATCACCAATATGGAATTAAACACACTCACAATTACTGACATTTCAGAGCCTCTTGCTTATAACTGCATCCCTCTTGCAGGTATGCCGTTCAGCAGGTGTAACAGTGGGTCTCATGAGTGATCAACTCAAACAGACAACAATAATTTTTGCTCTTCGCCATTTGGCTTCCATGCAACTTCATGCAGCTTCTGCCGAACTGAAGGAGTGAATCAGACATTAGACTGGCCCACACAGAGCTGACAGTTCGGCTGATATACGACAGCAACACCGCTATGCTCATAAAATTAAGACATCCTCCATAAGACAGACGATTGCAAGTAGTTTTCTTCTTGTAACTGCAATTAGGCAGTGAACCAGTGTGCTCTTAAGGCAGGATTTCTTATGATGGAGGATCACTTTAAACCCCAGAGAAGTCAATTGTATGATCCTTTGTGTGCGCGTGAGTGCATGTGTGTGTGTGTGTGTGGGACACATGTCTGGTGTGTGTGAGTGACTGCTGGCTGTCTGAGTGAGTCAGGGAGGAGAAGGTCAAGTTTTGAGGGGGTTGGTGGTTCAGTTGGGTTTCTCTCAACAGCCCGGTCGCTCTCCACCCTGAGTCTGCATTATCTCACCTCCTCACACCGTCTGCTCACTGTCACTCTAATGGAGTCAGAGAGAGAGAGAGCGAGAGAGAGAGAGAGAGAGAGAGAGAGAGAGAGGCCAAACACCAGTCTCGCCTCATTGTATTTTAACAGTCACCAGGGCTATGCCAGGAATGTACATTAATGTGAATGTATACATATTTCACTAATCCAATTAAAACACAGATTACCAGCGCTGAAACCCATTATGGTGCCATGAGTGAATGTGTGTGTGTTACTAGAAAGAGGGCAAGAAGAACGCATACCTTTAAATGATTGAATGTACAAAGACTGATCAAGAACAAGCTTTGGCACCAGTTTGAATTCAAGATTTCAAGTCCTGGACTCCTGAGCGAACATTTAATGAAGAGACAGTTCAGCATCATTAAGGTGAGTTCATTAAAATCAAACATTAAATGGGAACATAAGCGCCTCCTGTGTACTCTTCATGGACAAGCTGACATTTTGGTTCAAGCAAAAGTGGCTGAAATAAAGCCAAAAGTAAGAACATCTCTCTCTTACTCCCAAAGCAAGAATGTAAACACACTAAATTCCTGTCAAAATGGCGAGGAACCTCTGACAGTCATGGATGGTTGTGTATATTTAAGTCAGCACTCTGTATATACTATAATAAGGTGTTAAGTCTCTTCACAGATAACTCATAATGTGGCACATGTTTTTATGTGCACCTGACTTCTTCAGTATCACTTGTTTAAGATGTAACACATAAATTTCCTATTTGTTTAAATGCAAAATAAATACACAGCTGAAACTCCATGATGTAAATGTTTATGCAGTTTTCAGTCAGAATTCACTGCAAGAAAAAAATCAGAAAACAAAAACCTGTGCCAGAGCAAATGGATGTTACCATATCACAACTTATTGAATATATATTTTCAAAAGACACCAAACTATATGGTCACACACTGAAATGAAATAGATGTCACAAAAAGCCAGTGTTGCTGGGTTTCTAGATTATTTTCAAACGTTTTCGCAGTAAGGGATCATCATCACTCAAAGTCACCTTCCTTGTGTCTCAAACACACACACTGTGCCACATACACTTGCAAAACACACCATCTATCTTGCCTTGAATTCCTACTCCCTTCTAAGCTTCAACCCCACCCTCCTCCACCTCTTTTTTTTTTCCTTTCAGATTCCCACTTTAACTTGATCTGTTACCCATCACCACCACTTTTGCTCCCTGCACCCATTAACCCTCTTGAATTCTTCCAATTTTTTTCTTACTTTCTTTGTTTAAACCAACAGCAGATATGAACTGTAGTGGCAAAACATAAAGCAAGAACTTATATTTTAATAACTGGTTGGAAAAAAAAAACTTTGAATGTTAAAATATTAGTTGTAAAATCAATGCAAAAATAAATTTCGTTATGTGAACCTGCTATGTGAGAGGTTCTATCTGGAATGGAAAAAAGACCTGTTTTTCTCTTAAATACTTTTTCATTACAAGTTTTTTTTTTCATTACAAGTAATCGTGGTTGCAACAGCACATACACTAGACCCCTCAGAAAATGTATTAAAAAAATAGTTAAATTCGGTCGGTTACATTTATAACAAGACGAACATTAACAAAAGTGAGGCATTCTTACCTTCAAAAAACCTCTGTAAAGCTTCTGTTTCATCTACCACGTCCATCCTAGCGGGTCCCACATAAAAAATCCATGAAAGTCTCCCCTTTTCCGAACGAAATCTATTCGGATCGGGGAAACTGTTCACACAAACATCACGGAATCCAGATTGTAACTTTTTCTTTCTTCTTTTTTTCCCCCCTCACACTTCAGATTAAAATCCCCCGCTTTGAGCTGAACTTCTTTCTCCTGCTCCGCAACTTGGCTCGGAATTAAAGTCTCAGATGTTCCAGACGCCTCCACCGACGCTCCAACTCTCCAAAACTCAAGTCGGCCTCAGGTGTGTTCCCTTTTCTTTCTTTTTTTTTTTCTTTTTTTTTTTTTTACAATTTAAAAAAATCCAAATAGGCGCAAAAAGAAGTGTCCTTTCAGGCGCACCGCCACCTCGCCGCTGGAAGCCTTCATAATAACATTTCTCCAAAAAGTGTCACCATGAGGGAGAAGAGGGGGGAAAAAAAGTAGTGATTTTGAGCAAAGAGCGTCTCCCGAGTGGCGCACGTGGAGCCTCTGCCTCCCTCCGTCCCCGCGCGGCGCGCGCTCCTCTCGGGCAGGATGTGTGAGGAAGAGGAGGAGGAGGAGGAGGAGGAGAGGCAGGTGAGGATGAGCGACAGGCTGCAGGAAAAAAAAGTGTCTGAGGTCCTCACAAATGTTGGGCAAGTCGCTGTCGGCTTTTAACTGATTAAAACGCAGCATGGGTGTTTCTTGCTCCAGTTTTTCTTTGGAAAAAAAAAAAGAATATGAACGCGGTCTCTCTTTAGGACACGCGAATAATTAAAACATGCGTCTGTTATTTATAATAGTTTTATTATTTTACATTGCATTACAAGAATGCCCACTTCACATATATTCCTTACTGTGTATTACTGCTTTTGGGTTCGCAAATATGGGTTAAATTACTTGAAGGTTTTCCTATCTATCTATCTATCTATCTATGCATGACATTTTCCTGGAGTTAGCTGTTCTTTTAATTTTCATTCCCACTTTTTATAATAAACACATTCTAACATTTTAATCAGTGACAATATTTTGTGGCTAACACCATGTGGGAAAATGTCAAGTCAAATGAAAAGGTAATTGTTTAATTTGAATGTAACTTATTTTCTATATCCTGTATTTTACTTTTTTAAGATGCTTGTCCTGAAATAAAGGTTTGAGTGCTGTTGAGCGTGAGATCTGTGCAGTTCATGCAATTAAAATGTCCTCAAATTCAATGACAATGGTGTATATATCAACATAATATTGATTATGATTAGATGACTTGATTCAGCTGCAAATTTATAAAAGTCACAAGTCAAGGAAAGAGAATACCACCCAATAATTGATCACTTTCAAAATTGAGTTGAGGTTCTTTAAATAGTCTGTCACTCTTAAAACATAAAATTCAAAGAAACATGTGGGAAATTTGAAAAATGTGTCTGTTCAACTTAAAGAACCACATAGCAACAGGAGTGTTTTCTGTAAAGGCTCAGGGAGGGGAGGATTTGAGGGAATCCATTTCTCTCAACCTTATCAGCTGCATCCCACCCCCCTTATAACAATGCGACTGTGTCCCCCGCAGCCATAACGCCCACCCCACCCCCCCCAGCCACATGTGAGATGCTGTTGTGTTGTCTTGTCCCCCCACAGCTGGAGCATCTCCCTCTCCACCCCTCCACCCCCTCTGCTTTTCCTCCATTCAACCCAAACAACGCCTCCGTTCTTCCAGCCACACTATGCAGATTGTTTCGGAGGACAAGCAAGAAAGAGAAACAGATAGAGGCTGCAGGGGACAATGAAACAGCTGGCTATGTTAAAACAGTTCATTTTGGTTTTCTGTATGTCTTATCTCATATAGCTCTGTTACTGTATGTGTGTAAACCCACTGTGCCGTGTGCTTTCACAAGTCTCACATGTCATGTAGATATAGCCTCTACAAATAAAGTCACATATGGAGACTCTCCTTCCATAAGCAAGGTTATGTGTTTATGATAAGATACATATTAATTCTACTCCTAAATATGTGAGCATTGTGGACATAAAGCACTTATTATTAATGCCGCAGCCAAACAAGCCCAAAAACAATCAAATCAAGTCATTTCCATCCATCCATTCCCTACATCGTTTTATCACACTCAGGGTTGTAGAGGGATTAAGCTTATCTCAGTTTACAGTGGCTGAAATGCAGGGCACACTGTGAACAAGTTGTGTCCATCACAGGGCAAACGCAGACAGAGACCACACACATTTCCATGGTTACAGAGAACCTGGAGTCCCCAATTAACCTCAACTGTATGTTTTTGGTTTTTTTTTTAACTTTTTGTGGAAACAAAAGACAAAAATCCCACACTCACACGCTTAGAGAAAAAGTAAGCTCCAAACAGAGACCGGGCATGAACCCGGGGTATTCTCAGTGTGATGTGAGAGAGCTACCCACTTCACCAACACAAAATGTGCCACCACTAAACCATGGAGTCATTGTTGCTCAGCAAAACCAATGTTTTCTGCACTATGGTAACAGTTATTATTTCTATTTCCCTGTGAGTTCTGGTCGTTTTAACAAGCACCGCCTGGACGTTTCTACTGCAAGTGCAATCAAAGTTAAAAGAAAAAATACCAGTTTCATGAATGTTGTGCAACAGAGATCCAGAGTGGGATGTTCTTTGTGTCATTAAGAACATTTGAAGCATCTAGGCTTGGTGGAGTAATGGTTAAAACTCTTGTTTAACAGCCAGAACAACCTTATAACGCTTCACATGTAAAGACAGGTTGGGAAAATCTAATGGAATCTGATTCTAGCGGCTTTCTGAATAGTCCTTTTGTTGTGAAAAACATTGACTAATGAACAGACTCATCCATCGGGGCATGCAAACATGAAAAAGAAAAAATCGGCATTTAGAGTGGATGCAAAATTTCCATATTTTTCTTTGAAAGAAAGCATATCAACATGACAGCCGAGATATCTTTTATCTGAGGCTACCAGAATGTCCAGAAACTGTCCTGCCAGGTTGTAACTTTAGAAACAGCTGGATGACAGTGATACAGCTGTGAAGTGTCCCCCTGTTGTCAAACTGAATATCAGCACTAATGTCTCCGATTCTTCTATTGGAACAAACTGCTCTATAATAAAGAAATAGAGTGTTCAACTTTACTGAAAGACCGTCCATGCAACCACCTGAATGTTTGGATTGCAGGTTAAAAAACAACATAGGGAAATGTTAATTGTCTCACAGTCAAATTTGTTGGTATCGATTTCTGGTTATTGTGCTCCTTTAATGGCTACATGCCCGCCAAATATGACTGCATACACGCTCTCAACCATTGTTGTGGAAAAGACTCAAGAGACCTCCAGTGACATAAAATATTTTATACACATTACAGATTTTTATTCAGAAAACCACGTCTGCAAACACTGAAAAAATGGGTCGTGTATATTGGTCCATGAAGTCTAAACTTTCTTAAATTACTGTTCTACAAAATATTGATTCTATTGGATTACCAAATAGATTGGAATGTGAGTGTATATTAATGAGTGGAAGAGTGAGAATGACAACAAAGAAAGCAAAGCTACTATAAAGTCGTATTTTGATAAAACAATGCGTTAATTTGAGTGATTGCTTGAAACTTTTCCCACTGAGTTTTTTTATGCAGTGATCGTAAGCTCAGAAGTTTCAAAGCAAGATATCTACTAAACTAAACTCACTTAAACTAATCTAAACTCACCTCAACTAAAATAAACTAAACTTACTTTATTAATCACATTGGGGAATTCAAACAAAATTCAATCAAATGTTTATATTTGGGACTGTCATCAGTTTTTCCAAGAAGTTTCCCTGAGACAAAACCAGCATTCAGGTTCCACTCATTGTCCCTCATTATCAAACGAACGAATGGCAGAAAACTGGGCGCACTGTCACAGTTTTTTTGTTTTTTTTGTTTGTTTCTCCCTGGCTATGTGGGGGGCGGAGCTGCCTTGAGAGACGGCCAGTCTGAGCTGCACACCGTGGAGCCATCCTCATCAGCGCTTCTACAAAGACCTCAGCCGGCCTTCTACCGGTCGCCACATCGTCAGTTTACCCGCGTGGCACACGTCTCTCGGGCTCTGGCTGTAGGAAAGACTTTCTGATCTGTGAAATATTTTGTGCTGGTCCTTGTGCTCTCCCTCTCAGACTGTGCGTGCTTCACAGCGTGGCTCCCACTCTCTGGATTCAGCTCCGAGGCCATCAGCCTTGGAGCTGAACCACTCCGACTCTCAGTACATCACTCTTTGTCCAGTAAGCAAGTATAGCAAATAGCCAAGGGAGAGCCTATTGGCTAAAGGGAGATTAAATGCAATGTTCAAGGTTTAATCAAACATTTTATTAGGACTTTAAATTGTCATTTATTTTGTTGAGCATGTCATTGATTCTCTCAAGCGTGGTCACTACTCCGGCCAGATTTCTTCTTGCCTTTCCAGGACCTCTGCCGTGATGATGGCTGGTCTTGGTCCGGTGTGGGGAGCAGATGGCACTCCCTCTGCGTTCCCAAGTTAGGCTCAGTGACAAGTCTGGCTCGGTGGGACTGTCACCCCTCTGGGGAGGAGACCTGCCTCTGTGCCGCATGGTGTCTGGCAGTCAGACAGTCCCGGCAGTCCCGACCTACGACTTCTCCCAGTGTGCAAGGCCCCAATAGTGGTGTTTTCCATGATTGTCAGTGCTGTGTGTGGTGTGTGAGGGCCAGAATGAGTTTTAAACCAACAGAGGGAGGACATTTTAGCAAATTGAGGACAATTTTGCCAGTCCTCACATTTCGACAGACCTTTTTGAGGGGTAAGAGTTGATTTCTGGGTTAGGGTAGAAAAGGTTAGGTTTAGGGTTTGGGTAAGGGGTGTCAATGGATGTCCTCAAAACGATAGAAGTACAAGTGTGTGTGTGTGTGTGTGTGTGTGTGTGTGTGTGTGTGTGTGTGTGTGTGTCTAATACAGCTGTTAATCTTAATGTTCTGGCTTGCTGTGTGTATGACAGTTAAAGAGCTGCCACAGGTTGTTAGGATGACTTGGCTGTTATAATACTACTGTTGTATGAAATTATCAATAAATAATCCTCACATTTACAGTAAGCATACCTAAAAATACTGGATGTTCAGGGTGGTCTGTCATGGTGGTGGTGCTTGGAGAGCTCGATATTTTCTCAGGTGGTACACACAGTAACAACTCTGAGAACCATTGCTCTAAAGTAATCAGATTACTGTGTAAAGTTCTTTAAACTCATCAAGATCACTCGAGGTCCAATCCTCTAATTCAGGGTTTGTTAACCCTGGTCCTAGAGGCCCAGTGTCCTGCATGTTTTAGCTCCCTCCCTGCTCCAGCACTCCTCGTTCTGGTGTTGACGTCTTTCTGTTAAGAAGCTCAGTAACGAGCCCTCATTGGAATCAGCTGTAACTGGGTGAGACCAAAAACATTCAGGACACTGGTCCTTGAGGACTTACCCTGCTCTAATCATGTTTTAGACATTTCTCTTTTCCAACACATTGTGCAGAGCTTGATGAGGAGCGATTGAGTCAGGTGTGTTGGACGAGGAAAACTAACAGGAGTTGGCAACTGGTGGTCTGTGTGGCAAAACTGGCCAGTGAGCAATAGTATCTGATCCAAGAAGATGGTGATTAAAGACAGCAGCCACATTAACGCCAGGCTGCTTTTGTGAGGTATTTCTTAATTTAGCTTATTAATGTGGATTTTTTTTTTTTACTTTTTACTCCACACAGTGAAGCAGTAGACAATAATGTTAATTATGATAAATACAAGTTACTTTTTAACCACCAAATTTCTCAAATCATTCTTTCATTGTTCAAGAATGGATAGTGTATAACAGAATAAAAACATTTTTTTGATTTGGTGCAAATGGGGCATTTGCACAAGGCTCCTCAGAGGATTGGGCCAGCATTGGTTGCAACATTATTTGACATTTTTCACAGGTGCAGGTGTTGTAAACAATACCATAGTGTTCAGTATTTGTACTTTTACCAACTCCTCAAGATAACTATTTACTGTCAAGCCCTTCTTTTTGTGAATATTGTCTTCAATTATTTCATATTTCATTATTATGTCATTTAAATCTGCTTTCTCCACATGGATGCTGCACATTGAAGAAATGCTAAGATTTGCCCCTTATTAAAATATGTCTCATGTATTCTATTCTATTCTATCCAGAATAAAGATTGAACATAATGCTGGTGAAAACATCTAACTAAGCTTTAAATACAATATAATAATAATAAATAAATAAAAAAATTGAGATTATTAATTGAGGCCAGAATTTAGAATTTGTCTAATTAATGCCATGTCATATATATATATTTGAATAAACCCTTCATTGAAAGCCTTTCATTGTTTTGTATGAGATTGCAGTCTTTTTCATGATGTGGTCATGTATCAAGATGAATGATAGACAGACTGGAAAATGACAATATCTGGTGTCAAACTTAGATTAAAGGCTTCATTATCATAGAAAATGGCCGACCTACATTTCAGGCTTCATTTGGTTTGACTGACAAGATATGTTGACCTAATTAGCATCTAATATGTATGTTCTGAGAAGCTCCAAAGCACAGAGCTGTTCTTTTGTTAACTCTGTTGTTCACAAATGAACTAAACCGCGGTTCCCTTAACAGCCTTCCTGAAGTATTGATGGTGGCTGCATTCATTCAAGTGATACTGTTTCCTATGTGCAGTGTCGTCACGTCCTCACGTTTCCTCCCAAGACTGGTCTAAAGACAGTAATCCAAAGTCTTATTCCGACCCCACCGACATAAAATTATCAACCAACTCTTAAGAAATATAAGGAAAATCAATCATCACTAAGACATTGACCTAATAGGTAATTTCATTTCTAAATCAAAGCAGAATGTATGGTACTGCAAACAGTGAGTTCCCTTCTCATAAGATTCTTTTAAATTGTTTCTGAACTCACAAAAGACACAAAAACCACCTGCAGTAAACTTATGATCAGGACAATATTATAACAATATTTTGTATTTTCTTGGTTTCCATTTTGTTGTTTTTTTTTTGTTCATTGGTATTTTGTCCAGTAGAGGGCAGCATTGTTTCGTTAAAGATTTAAACATTTGAATAGAAACCACTGATTTTAGACTGAATGTTGCATTATTTCACTGTATTTTTAAAATAAAGAAACAATTCAAGCGCAATTGTGTTCCAGTTAGGTTGTGTCGATTCAACTCAACATGCTTCTGAAAGAACTTGTGTTTACATGCATCCTACATTCTAGTATGACCCCAAAGAAACAACCAAATTACCTGACAGGTCTACTGGCATTAAAATCATATTTCTAGTCTTTTTAAGATTCACCTGTGCCTAATGTATGTTCAACAGGAACCACAGAGTTTTAGCTTCCTTTCTGACTTCACGGTCTTGAAACGGGTCATTTGTCAGCACTGACAGCTCACGTTAATGATCAAACACAACGGCAAAGTTTCCTGGGTAACCACCTTCAAAACAAATCTCATTTCTAAATGGATGTGCTTGAGCCACAGCCAAACACCAACAACCCCTGACTGGAGGTCAACCATACAAGAATTTCTATTAGGCTTCCTTTAGTATCCTGTTTTATAACCATTAAAGCCCAGTGTTTTCAACCCTTTGAGTTTCTGTCTGAGTCCTGAATGTGACGTGTTTCTTTGAAAATTAATGAACTGTACTGGCAAAACAACATATTTGTGATGAGAACCTCGAAGTGTTTTTAGTTTGTGTTGTGCCCACGATAAAAACAGCTAAAAACAGTGTGCTCTGAATTATTTCCTGAGCAGAAAAAGCCCTCCGAGGCAGGACAAAGAGTGGTCATTCTTAGCAGCCGGTGACATTGAAACCTGGGCACTGATCCACGCTGTTGCTCCTCTTTCAGTCACCTGATTTAATCCGGCTGGTCCAGACCGGCCACAAAACGAAACCTGTGGACATGAAATGAGTTTTCAGACAAAATGTAATGCCTTTATTATTATTATTATTATGTCAGTAGTGCTGAACCGGGGAAGCAAAGTGGTGGAGCCTTATTAAGCCTTTAGTCTTACTGAAGAAGGGAATTGTTTTGGGTTTAGCAGTCATTCCGCACACACTGCCTTCATGTTCATATGGATTTTACTCTGGTTTCCACCTACAGTCAAACATGCATTTCAGGCTAATTGGTGTCTCTAAATCATGAATGAGAGAGTGTGACTGTCTGTGTTTGCCCTGGGATGACCTTTACCCTGCCTTCTCCCAGAGCCAGTTGGGTTCCAGTGGTCCAGGGCTCTGGGTTGGATAAAGCTATGAATAAATGGTTCCCCACACAAAGGTCAAGAGAAGTAAGCAAAGGTCAACAACCGTGAGGGCTAGTTCATGGGTAATACAAACCTTCCAGAAAATAGAAAAACTTTAATTTAATTCTTTAATTTTGGTGAATATTCACATACAATATGTTAAGAAGCTCAGACAGAAATTGATAATGATTTACCACTCTAGGAAAGTAACATATTTCAGTCGCTGAATCGTGTATTTCTAAAAATCAGTGAACACATCTTTGACTTTAAAAATAGAATAAAACATCTTAATAATGTTGAATGATTGACTGTGTTGGAAGAGTTTTGAGAGCAACTTGCTTGCAGACCAACACGAAGTTTAGTTCAACTTCATTATAGCATTATTAGTTCTCTGTGATACAAACTGCTACATTTATCACTTGGATCAGTAAAATCCATTTCTATGTTTTAGAAGAAGTGAATGGTTCTGTATATTTGCTGGTATTTGGTTGATGTCCCAGTCAAGTGGAACCTTGCATTTTCAAGATTTCAGGATTTGACTGTTAATTTGAAAGGCAGCATCAATTCTACAAACATAAGGCCCGTGGGCCAAAACCGTCCTGGAAGAGGCTCAAATCAAGTCAGGCAAGCTGATAATTAAGGGGAAATCTTGCTTTGAAAAAAAAAAAAAAAAACCCTTCAGCATACCTTAATCCATGAAGGCCTTTAATGTACTTCAAACTGCAGAAAAAGGAAATGAAACAAGCTGGGACCACACACACACACACACACACACACACACACACACACACACACACACACACACACACACACACACAAACACACACACTGGAAGGTACTTGAAGACTGACATCTCCTTGTTATTTTAAGCTGCAGTGTGTTTTGCAGCAGATGAGTGAGCTGCATGCCATGCAGACACTTCCCCGGTCCCGTCCCGGTCCCGGTCCCTGCAGGTTGAAGCTCGCAGCACAGGACCCACCGGGTCCAGGTGAGGCGGCCCCGGAGCTCCTCCCCCCTCCGGCTCGGGTTACCTGCAGACTATCGCTCACCTGCTCCCGGCGCTCAGTTGTCTGAGAAGCGGCAAAACGAGTCTGAACTGTGAGCTTCACTTCACCCAGGCTACTTTTAAACAAACGACTGGAAAAAAAAAAAAAAAAAAAAAAAAAGTGCACATTCAGACGGAGAGGCCTTTCCTGCGGAGTTATATTTCTGACAGCCGGCTGCAGTCCGGGATGGCGTGCTGACGGTTCAGCTGCTGTCTTACCCACGTCTGTCAACTTCGGCATCAGATCAACACGCTGCACAGTAAGTGGTGGGAAAATATCTGTATTAAACACGTCTGTTCTTTAAATCCTCGTGTTGTGCGCGCGCGAGCTCATATGTCTTCAATAGTTTTTTTTGTTCGAAAGTTGTCAGCGTCTCTCCATTAGAGTCTCCACTAGAATGACAAAAAGTCTAATCTCTTCACACTTTAACAATTCTATCCTCACAATCTTAAACTCTTTGGTGATTTTACTTATATATTAAAATGATTAAAGTGCTCTTTTAATGATCTCCTCGCATGAATCGGTGCTAAACTATGTCATTACATATTTGCTGGGTGTGCACAAGTATGCTTCAGAAAGCTGGCAGTGGTTTGGCTGACTGGCAGGACTGTTTTCAAGATCTGTGAACTGAAGTAACGAGTTTGGCCTTTTTGGCCCATTTGAACGCAGGCTGCTGCTTTTATTGAGGATACATAATCCAGCGGTGTCTGGCTGTATGATTTATACACATGTCTTCTATGAGGCTTCACGTTGTTTGTTTAGTGAATGTGTTTGCACAAAGGGCTGTGGGCTGATAGCAATGTGAATAAAGTGCTGAGTACGTTTTATATATGAGAAAGCACGAACAAAAGCACTGGGAAACATGTTGCTTTTTAAAAAGGAACTTTAAATTCAAAAAGTAAACATCAGCCTGAGCCCAGCTGAGAGCTATCATTTGTCATCTAGCTGAACATTAGAGAGCAGAATTTATTTTGTCATCTATTATCTGTGCTTAATGGCAACAGGAATGCTTTGTTCAGAGGGATAAAAATAGATTTGTAAGAAGATGATAATCATGATGATGTATGGACTGAGCTGTTGACACATGGAGCCCTTGAATTAAACAGGTAGAGAAGGCTGTGTTTGCTTGTCTTACTGATTTTGAATGTGGGATGTTACATCATGCTACCTTTAAATGAGGTCAAATTATTGAATAAAAACTTTAACCAGGAGCATTGATTTTATCCTATGAACTAAATAGGTAATAAAGTCATTATAATTTGATTTAAAATCTTGTTTTTGTGCTATATTTCTTGTCGCCACAAAAGGTAAACGTCACAACAGCCTAAGTGAAAATTTCGTGACTGGTTTATTAGTTAAGAGAACATAAATATCAATTATTGATGAAATCCAATTAAAGTGTGTTATGCATGAAGTTTGGCTGATTTGCATGCACGGTTTTTATGTTGTACTTTGTGCAGACAAGTTGGAAAATGTTTTTCCTAATTTACATTTCTGTGGTCAGAGGAATGTGTTTCTTTACAGTTTGACACATCAGCATCCTCTGACATACTACACATGTACAATCATTGCCAATCAGAGAATCACTGCCTTTCCTCAGTGACAGCCCTGGATCTATGTGTTTTAAGACAGGGGACGGTCAAATGAACGCTGTTATGATTGTATTTGTGAAATGCAGCTCAAATTTTCTTTTATGTGGAAGCTCAGTGAGTACCACAGCCAGGTTTTATCATGGTGATTCACTAAGATGTCCTCATGGACTGATATAAAATTAGATTACTTATCTCTTATAAAACGATTATTCGTGGCCACAGGTCACAGGTCTAAAGCGTTTGCATCAGAATATGGTGTTGTTCTTTTAGATAAGTGTTGTTGTCACTGTCAATCTGAATATTTTCTACCTGACGTGTCTGTCAGTTATGATTCACAGAACTTACGGCTTAGTGTAGAGTATAGATAATGCTATAATCTACTCTCAAGTATACTGTCACCCCAAGTTAGACTGTCCCTTATTTGACTCTGGAGGTTTTCATGTTTTCCCTGCACATATGTTTTCTCCATTCACTACTGGGTGTAAGTGTGTGTGTGTGTGTGTGTGTGTGTGTGTGTGTGTGTGTGTGTGTGTGTGTGTGTTCTTGTATTTCTATCCTTGTCGGGGCCAAATGTCCCCACAAGGATAGCAAAACGTGGAACGACGTGCCTTGTGGGGACCTTTTTCCGGTCCTAAGTAGGAGAAACAGTGTTTTCTTGACCATGTTGTTGTTACTGAAAAAAGTAAAAGTGCAGAAACATTTCTTTAGGGTTAGGCTTTGTTGTGGTGTGGGTTAGGGTTAGGGTAAGGGTCAGGGTTAGGGGCTAGACATGAATGGGAGTCAATGGACGGTCCCCACAAGGATAGAAATACAAGACTGTGCGTGTTTGTGTGTGTGTGTGTGTGTGTGTGTGTGTGGTGGATTGGCAGCCTGTTCAGTGTGTGCCCTACCTTTGCACACAGTCATCTGGGATTGACTTGAAGCTGGACTTGAAGTTCAGCAAATGGACGGAATATTTAATGTTGGGCTTTACAGGGCATATGTTGCACTGGCAAAAATATACTGTAAGCAAAAAAAAAAAAAAAAAAGCTGTTTAACTGGGTTGGTTTCCACAGTACACATGCTTTGCGTTTTCAGCATACAGGCTCTGCAGTTTTTACTCCAGTTTACTCCCATCAGCGAAAAACGTGTTTGATTGATTGATGACCTTCCCAGAGTGAATCCTGCTTTTGGCCATTGTTGTCTGTGATTGGCTGAAAGGCCCAGTCACCCCTATTTGGATAAAGCCGTTTGGATGAATAATTTTGTGGTTAACCTCTGGAAGTTGGTGCAGGATTGAGAGGCTTTCAACAGGGATTATATGTCCAACTGTGTGCATGTTCAGATACAAAATCACTGCCTCCTCACTGACACCGCCTCTCACAGATCAGGTTTGTTTTTATTTAGTCATAATATGATTATTAAATGTGTAGATATCATTCTTAATATTGAAAATGTTGGGCTGTTTACTTGTAAAAGGTCAAAAATGGCATATTTGACAGCTTCTATGAATAACAAACCCATCAGACTGTTCTTATTGTGTGGAACTATGCTTCTCGTGGCGGTTGATCACCCTTGAATGAAGAGCTCCTCGCTGGGCTCGGTGGAGGTACGCAGACGGCCTCTTGCCATGAGATTGACAGCACGTGACACCAAGGCTCTTCTGTTCAGGCTTCACCTTCCTCCTGAAACCTGGCGGCAGGCCAGAGCCTGCAACAATAGCTCCAACAAAAGATGACCAGATAGATTAAAACAGAAAGCGGAAGTCTTATGAAATCTCTCCTTACTCTATGTATAACTAGTTTGCCTCAGACATTAATTTTAACTGTGTGGCATTTATGTTTGTCAACAGGTTTTTCTTTGTAGAGAAGACAGTAATGTCTGAATAAAACATGCAATGAAGTGACAGAACTAAACCGTGGCTCAGTCTGTGAAAGATGTTCGACCTCCGCTCGCTTCAGACGATCTGAGGGGATTTATCTGTTTAGGGTTATCGTGTTTACGATCAGCTGAGAGATAAGCTTACGTGACAGCACATGTCATCCGGCGCTGTCAGCCGCAGTATTTACCTCTATGGTACGCGCTGAAGTGCTTCCTGTCATGGAAAAGTGGATAACTCCCAAGACAGTAAATAGACGGCATTCTCAAAATGGCCTGCATTTTAATAATTGAATCAAAGCACACATTGAAATGTTTACCCATTGCTGGAGTATTTCCTCCCAGCAGGTGACCTGAGGTCAGTTTCTTGAAAACCTAAAATGCTTACTGGTGACACAGGATCCGGACCCCTCGTTGCCAATTAATAATACAAACCAAGCCGGTTGTCTAAAGTGATGCATTGCTCCTTGGAGTCTAAAAGTCGCGTATGGTCATTTAAACTGGTGGTAAATAGTTAAAAGGTATACCTGTTAACAGCAGCAGTGTGAGTGACCACACCGGGTTCAGTCTGCTGCGCCATTTTGAGTTCAGTCATCGTATATATTGATTGCACAGTCCAGTGCTTGCCGGAGATATGGTATACGGTGTGTTACATAAGCGGCAGTGCATGCCTTGACTGAGGAGTCAAAGTCTGTTCATTTAGTGGAAAGAGTGACAGACCTTGTTGTGGTATTTTATGCTCCTCTTACGCAGCTCTCAGTTAGATTCCACCTTGTTTCCGTCGAATCCAAACTAATTATCAAATAGCATGGTGTGGGTGTAAAACCCATTGCCATTGATTAATTGCAGATATAGTGATCGGCAGAGTGGATTCAGTTACGCAGCACACATCAGCCTGCTGTCTGCCATTGTCCTCCAGCCGTCCCCTGAGTCCCCGCAGCACAGGCCCAGCACCTGCCTCGCTCCGGGGGAAGAACTAGCAGCTTCAGGGGTGAAGCTTTAATTTAGCCGCATTTGCAATTCTCTAATGAGTACCCGTATCTACATACTACAAAATAATACTTTTGATCGACACTTTGTAGAAACTGTAATAAAAAAATAAAAACTATTTCCTTTTACATCAGACATTTACTTGTTATGACCCTTTTTTCCTCTCTGACTCGAATCCTCTTTCTTTTTCAGGTGTATGTCTTAAAGTATGAGTGCTCTGGGACCTCCGTCAAACCAAGCCAAGTGAGTGTCACACAGTCCCTCCTGCTGCTTCCCCTGAGAGATTTGCTTTTCTCTCGGGTGGCTTATCGAATTATTTCAGGTCCCTCTTCCACAGGGGCGAGAGAATCACTAGCCCAGTATGTGGACGGCAGTGTGGGTCAGGGACTTTTGGGCACAGAGAGGCTCTGTTGAGAATTTGTTTGCTTTTCCTGGGTTCCTGCCTTCCCCCCCCTCCATCTCCCTCATTCCCTTTTCCACTCTCCCTCTCTCTCCCTCCCTGTACATATGCCGACAATCTCAGGCTCGTCTCATGCAGTGCTGACCAGTCCGCTCCCTTTCCGTACCTCTCCGGTCGCCTTACTGCTTTTGAGTTCATGACAAGTGTCAGACGGTTTGTGAGGGGTCGAGATGAAGGGTATGCAGCATCGACCCATCCCCTCTTTCTGTCATTGCAGTGGACTGGCCAGGTCGGACAGCAGGATGAGCGCCAAGGCCCTCTACGGTGAGTAACTTCACAGATATGTGTGGAGATATGAAGAGCACATAAAAGTGTTTGAACGCTGGATTGTTTTCAAGTTGTATTGTGCTCGTAACATTACATGCCTGCTCTTATGCCCATTGATGTTATTGTCTAAAGGTTTACTGGAAAGATAACATTTTATAGTTATATAATCCTACTTTCTACAAATACTCACCCACATATTTCTCGTGAATCTTAGACTAAAAGCAGAATCCGACTGCTCCACTATTTGCTATGAACTGTTTTTGATGCAACCATTTTTTTTGTGACTTATTTTCAACTTTAGGCTGAAACAGTCATGAAGGGAAGTTGTCAGGATTGCTTCAGTTCCTTTCCAACCTTCAGTCGGGGTTAATTAGTACTGTTATTGACACAATTTACAGCAATATTTAACTTACTGTACATATACATTGATCAGGGAGGGACGACATAAATCTCATGCTCAGTGCTCATGTAACCTCAGTATGCTAACACACACACACAAACACACAGACACACACACACACACACACACACACAGAGGCTGATAAGAGGGAATCAAGGTCCTGCTGAGGGGCCCCTGTCATGCTCTGCCTGTTGACACCTCTGTCAAACATGGAGGGCCAGGGGGAGGGAGCCCTGGCTCCTGAAGGGAACTTGAGTTTCCAGCTCTGTGCCAGGCCAGCCCGGCATGCTGGGATTAGCTGTCAGACATGTCAGGCCTGAGTCATATTCTCATGTTTGCAGATTTCGTTTAAGTCTGGCTCTCAGTGTGTTTTGTGCAGACTTGGAACTGAAGCACATACTTGTGTGTTTATAGCGATGTGTTTTTTTAATCTGGATTCATTGTACGACTGCATCACAGATTGTTCCTACCTATGGTGAAACCCGTGTCTGTGTATGTATATAGTAATGTCACTGTGTTGACACTTTGTTTGAGCAGTTGCATACTTGTGTTAGGGTGTGTAAATGTGACTGAAATGCACTATGTTACAGTGCAGGGTGTGCCTGTTTTTAATATGTGGTTGGAACAGGGTGGGTAGGCCCAGGTCTTGCAGGTGAATAAAAGACACATTGAGGAGCGGAGCGGTGGAGGCTGCCGCTCTCTAAACTAACTCCAGTCCTCCGCTCGGCGTCACAGACGTTACCTCACCGGTCCCCTCCAGCACCTCCCTCCCCTCCACTAACACAGAGAAAAAAAACGCTGCTACGTTATATGTCCCCAGATTGTAACCTGCACCAAGGTATAACCTGCCCTTCCTGCACAGCTACACTGTTCCAAATATAGCAGAGCTTCAGGTGCCACACGACGGTAGTGCAGCGACGCAAGATGTTCCCCATCCGTCTTGCTGTGCACCTTGCGGCCCGTGGGGATTCTGGGCTGAAACCCATCCAAATGTCCACAGGATGCAGGCCGTGCTGGGATCTCTGTGAGTCTGTTGATGAGACTGGTTTTTAGTGGCTTATCTCGCCTTGTGTGGCAGATGGTCGCCACTTCCCTCTCACCGCAGGGCTGCAGGCAGCACACGTGTCCTTCTGAACATGAGAAGGAGGAGAGTGGACAACGCTGTACGCCATCCACTGCTGTGGCGTCTGTTTGGATGAGACTGTTGCACATAGAGATTAGATTAAAGATGGCAGGAAAAAAAAAAAATCTTCCGCATGCTGAATGTCCTGTTGTTTACACATTGTGGTCCAATAGACAATTAATGCAATTCGTGCAGGTTGCGTCCTCCCACCTGATCTGTTATCAGCTGCTTTTATTGCTCGGAAAAACAAGCCACGCCACATTCATCATCCACCGCCTCAGAGCCTAAGAAGACTTTTTTTAAAGATCTGTCGGTGATTTTGTTGTTGGAGAGCAGGTTTCTGTCAGATTAAAGTGTTTTTGTACACTTTCTGTCACACTGAATCAACAGGTCTAAGACCTGATCTCCTGATGCTATATTCTGTTTATTGAATCCTCCTGTAGGAACTTTTCTGTGCTCCAGGAAGTAGTTTATTGATTGTGTTTTGGTTCCAGTATAAGTCTTTTAGTTTTATATTCTTATTCATTTCATAAAACATTGAAAGTGAGTCAGATTCGTTCTGTTTTATTACATTGTAGTAAACAGTAGCGCTTAGTTTTGTGATGGGAAGGACTCGATAACAAACTCCCAGTTGCCTAAATGGCACATTATGATGGGTTTCTGATTGATTTGGGTCATGTACGGCCTTGATAGACTGCCAGGGAGCTGTGTTTTTCACCGGTCATTGAGTCTGGGCGCCTCCGAGGACCTGTCCAGATGCCTGCTAAGTGGCTCTTATTGCAAGCTGTTGCAGGACTGTGAATTGATTGGCATAAATGTCAGCCATTAATAAGACATGGGCCGAGCTCCACTTTCAGAATGACACCTGACGCCTGTGTTTCGCGTGTGCAGAGCCAAGCGGGAAGGAATCAGCAGGGAGGAAATGGCGAGAACTGTTAAGACAATTGCTTCCGTCATTTCTGGAGTGGCGCTGTGAGGATATAAAGTGGTCTGTGTTTTTCTTTCCTTCCATGCTGATAACAAACCACTTTAAGACTCCTGATCGTCTCAATAAATCATAAACGAGAGAATATCGTGTATAAGAGAGTCCTCTGGAGAATTGACACACATTTTGTTAAATGGTACTCAAACAGTGGTTTGTGTTAATATTGTGTGTTTCAGCCATGACAAGGCAAAATGTGTGTGTTCGACAATGAAGCGTGCGCAGTTTTAGAGTGTTGACTTTGTTGGGTTGGGTACAGAAAGAGACTTGATATCTGGAGTGGAGTTGATAGGAACATGCTCTCATTTAAGCGTGATTGTTACCTGCGGGCTATTCACCTGGTAAATAGGTCAATGAGCGCACTGGCAAGCCTGCCCAGTATTTTCCTGTTAGAAAAACAACGACCTCAGCCAGCAGCACATGCTGTGCCGTGGACCATGCCATTGTGAGCACCAGTGTTTGGATAGGCTTGAATAAAATGTCCCGAGATATAAAAAAAATAAAAATAAAAAAGCAATGGTCAAAAATATATATATTTTTATGACATTCTGCTCCATTTTTTACTAATCATAGCAATGTTTCCTTAATTTCTCTCAATCTTGAATGCATCTCTGTAGTGTTTTCCCTCTTAAAGCAACAAGTCTATAATACATAGTTAACACAGTAATAGAGTTAAGTGCAGCGTTATTACTACTGTGTAAATGTCCTGCAATCTTCAAAACAACAGATATAAGTTAGCAGGTTTAGCAGGTGCCATGTTGTTTTCACTGAAATACTGGTAAATCACAGTTTTTACCTCCTAGGTGTCGATGGAAGCTATTTAGAAATATTACACGTTTTACCATTTACAATTCAAAGACTGCAAATTCTCTTTTTTTCCAAGCCAAAGAGGCAACACAAAGCAATGTTTTTGTTATTTTGAGAAGCGTGAAGCAGAAATGCCATGCTTTGTCCTTTCTTCGCCATTTCCTTGACATGCCTTAACGTTTTTCACGTCTGTTCAGTGGTTTGTTCTGTAACTACCACCCAATTATTGTTGGAAGTGTAGGAAATGTCTAATTACAAAATATGGCGCCTGCCAAGTGAACGATTATGTAACCTTTCAGCTGACTTCAATGGGTGTGAAATGAAACTTAGGACTAAATTATATATGTTGAATGGATTTGAATGGAGCATTAAAAAAATAATCCTCTGCACTCTGCGATTTTGTCTGCCTTTTTGTTTTTATGTGAACAGTGGTGGTTTGAAAAACAGTAATGTTTACCATCAACCCTCCTCAAGAGACATTGTTAGATATTAGATCAATAATGTTTGACATGATAATACTGTATGTGTTTAATGTGTTTGAGGACTTATCCCCTGAATGAGAAGCTCCATTCAAGTTTACTAAAGCTGCCACGGCTGTACTTCAGCGTGACGACATTTACCAGCCATCTAGATGCTGAACTGTCTCAGATGAGGAAGTCAGCACGTCGCTGCCAGCGATCTTTGACCCTGCAGTAAAAGTCTGAGCTTTAACATGCCCAACTCGGCATGACGCAAAGCTGAAAAACAAAATAGGCAAAAACTCTTTATTTGTATTTGTTTAATTTACTTGTTTTATCCAGCCTCTTTGACAAAAAGTTTTTATTTCATTTGGTGTCTCTTCTGGTGGATTTTTCTAAAATCGTGGCACAAAGATTTAGTTGAAAAGATATAGCATTCTTTAATTTTCTTTACCTTTATACACAAAATACTACTTCGGAGGCTCTAAAGCTGTCTGCCTTGTCGACCTGCTGGGAATCAGCGAGACAATAATACTGTGAGATTGTGAGTTGCCCCTTGGAGGACAAAAAAAAAAGCGTCCATTACGTGTCCCGTCTTTGCTGCTTCCTTATTGCCCCTGCTCTTGTGTTCAGCTCACACATTCGTGTTTGCTTACATCTGTTTCCTGTGCTTAAGCGGGCAACATGTGGTCTTTAGGTCAGTGTCCTCGCCGATGTTTATATAGAAGAAGGATTCACTGTCTGACTCGGGAGTTTCTTCTTTTATTTCTTAATGTTTTTTTTGTCTTCTCATCAACAGAGCAACGGAAAAAATATTCTAATTCCAACTTCATCATGCATGAGACGTCGCAGTATCATGTTGAGGTAAAATCATTTCAGTTACTTCTGTTTTGACTTGCCTTGTGTTCGTAAGACTTTTAAAAAGTGCCAAAACAGTCAAAGGAATGAAACGTTTTGAGAACTGGTGACTGTTGTTTATGGCCCACACTGCTACATTCATAGATAAGCGGCTCTTTACACAATTATATTTGCTCATTCTAAGATTTTGCAGATTTAAATAATCATTATTAAAGTTGTTATAAGTCAAGTGACAATCTGTATTTCAGCTACATACTTAATTTCTGTTTGTGTTTTGTTTTTGCTGTTTTTCTTGAGTTTTTATACACTTCATTTGTAACTATTGAGGTTTTTCATGTCTGGAGAGATTAAAATAAAAGTTCAACAGTAATAGAAGAAAACCTGATGCAAATTAGATAAATGATATATATCAATTCAAATTATATTTAAAGAGGTGAATCTTGGATCTTTAAAAGTGTTTTTGTTTGTGACTCTACAGGCCATTTGTGCACTTTTCAATGTAAACTTTCCTATAAGTTTTATAAAAATCTGGAAATATATGAGCAGTAAAAGAAGAAAAAAACTAAAATAAATCACAAGGCAGACAATAAATGTGCAGGTTTGTGGATTTTTCAGAGCTTGTCGTGAGGGAGGCGAGATAAAGATATTGTAAATGTTTGGCTGTATTGGTCTTTTGCACGAACATAAAAGATGATGCTGGCCTTGATTGCATTTCATTTACAACGACTCTATTGTAATAAAGCAATCAAACCTTTGATCACTGCAGTAGAGGGAGAATTCTAGAAGTAGGTGCGATTCAGGTCAAAGATTATGCTGATCGTGACCCGTCCTGCGTCTGTGTGGGCTGGATTTTGCGAAATGTGCCCTCATTACCTTAAAGGTAATAACAGATAATATCCGCTCTGACAGAAGCAGAAAAACTGCAGTTTTCATATCAGTAAAGTGAACCGGAAGTAATACAGATAATCCTGCCACCTGGTAATCATTATATATCACACAATATAATCATCTTATCCTAAATAACAACACAACAACATAAATGTATGGCTGAATGTTTTAATAATCACCCTTAACGAATAATCTAGTCAAGACTGATTATTTGTTGAGATTGATTTGTGAGCCGAGCTTGCCTGTAGGTGTCCCGTCCAGGGTGTGTCCTTCCTTTAAACTGGGTGAGCTGAGATTGGCTCCAGTGTCGACCGCCATGAAGAAGATGGTGGTTAAGATGGATGGACTGATAGTTAACACGATCCATACTGTATATGAAAATGGAGTCAGTTCAGATTAGCATAGAGGCAGAGACCCGAGAGACTCACTTGATTTGCTCATCAAGAAGTCAATCTGCACACAGCTGGAAAACTTAATGCAGTATGCTAAGCTAATCTGCTGCTAATTTTTCCTTTTAATTGTGTCTGTTTGCCTCTAAAATGTGAAGCTGATATATTTTGAGGAACTTAATAATGTCTCAAAATCCTTGAACAGATAAGCAGCTTCCTTTTATTAAGTCGAGATTAACTGGTTCTGCATCTGAAGCATAACTCTCCAAACAGCGCCGCTGTTTCCAGTTTCCTCCATCTCATGCGACTGTGTTCTCTTCAGCATCTGTCGACGTTCATCATGGACAAGACGGAGTCCATTATCACGGTGGACGATGCCATCAAAAAACTGGCTCTTCTGGATTCGAAAGATAAAATCTGGACTCAGGAGATGCTCCTGCAGGTCTCAGACAAGTCGGTCAGGCTGCTCGATTGTGACACGCAGGTATGTCCCACGTCTTCACCCAAGAAAACAGAAATGACAGCATTTTATGGTGGGAAATAAGAGCCAGATGTTGTGTATTTCATCGCTAGTGTTTCATACTAATGAGATACAGTCTTTTTACATTGCAGTCTTACGTTATTGCTAATCAATGAGAAGTGTTTCAGCTTCTCGTTACACCCACAACAAGTGTCAACGTGCATGAACAGGAGCATGACGCAACGCACAAGTGCAGCGAAATGACAGTTATTCCTTAAGAAAAAATTTAGGATTATGTTTTCTTGATGCTTAGCAGAACCAAGCTGGTCCTATTTTGTTCAGGAGGTTGTGTCTCGCTCTAACCGCTCTTTCGCTGCTCTCCGACAGGAAGAGTTGGAGAACTTCCCCCTGTCCATCATCCAGATGTGTCAAGCAGTGATCAACAAGACGCGCTACCACTCGGTGCTGCTGCTCGTGTGTCAGGACAGGGATCAACACAAACCCGACATACACTTCTTCCACTGCGATGAAGTGGAGGTGCGTCTCAGACTCGAATGCTTCAGACTTTAATTCGATCAACCTGCTTTACTCTGTGTGTGTGTGTGTGTGTGATTGAACGGAAACCGTGCACATAGATATTTGCCTCAGGGCAGATGTGTCCCTGAAAGAGTCTAACTCTCAATGCAAACGGCACCGTTTGATATTGTGAGATAAGGTTGATGTATTGGATCTCACCACCTATTGGCTATGATCTGTTCATGAGAATCGTTAAAAAAAAAAAAAAAACTGAGTAGTCAGTCAAGTTTAAGGCCTGTTGTAGATTCAGGTCACACAGCTGATGTTTCTGGCCTCTAGGGAGGGTGTAACCACAGCAGCGGCACTTTTGTGAAGATGCCACAGCTTTATAACACAGATACTCAAAGATAAATGGACAACAAGAGATCAGAGAGATAATAATTAAGAGCACCATTGTTAAAATCTGACCTGAGAAGGAAGGACGATGCAGAGTCGTCCCTGTCCTGTGAGATCCACTTAACCACATACAACCACATCTGAGGGACTTTGAATTGTTCTGCAGCATTTGGCTCCACAACTCCTCTGTTAGTCATTGGGTCCCATATTTCACGAACTGCCATGATGCAAAACACCGAGCGTCAGTTTGCTCCCAATGCTGTGCTGTGTATCCGTCACCACCGGTGTGTGTGTGTTTGTGTGACTTGTGTGAGTCAGTGGGTGAATGTGATTCTGCAAAGGGTGAAATGTGCTAAATTATAATTAATTTGCTGATTAAGTTTATCTACATGCACCTGAGGCTCAGAGTGAAACTACAGATGGAAAGAATTTGACTGTGTGTGTTTCCTCTATCTGTCCAGGCTGAGATGGTCCATGCAGACATAGACAGTGCCATTGGAGACAACAAACACGGAAGGAAAATGAGGCTCCAAACTCTGAAGTGAGATCAAGGCTGCCGTCACGTGCACATACGCACACAGCCCTGTTTCTATGACTTCCTGTGGACTTACTCCAGACTAAATATTAACCGCATCTTGCTAAACTGTAACCCTTACCCTAACTTTAACCTCGCCTATAACCACGAGCTCAACCTGAAACTCGACTTCCGAGGCTGAACTCTTCATCCCTCCTCTTCCTCCAGGGTGAACCAGGAGAAGATGAGGCATCACAGAGAGACCATCCTCCCAGCGGCAGCGTCCCAAGCGCCCCCGCCTGCTCCAAAGGGTCGGGTGACGGCTCCGAGCCCACGAGGTGAGAACACACTGATGCAGAGCTTAGTGTGTATTGTTAGAATATTTTGTAGCACTGCTTGAGCTTTTCTTTATGTTGGGCTTATTTATTTATTTATTTATTTATTTTTGTTTACAGACAGACTACCATCTGGACCACAAGACAAGGAGTCGCATGAAAAACTGGCCCAGCGAATCGAGAAGGATGTGGTCAGTGTGTGGTTTGTTTCTCCACCGGTCGTCAACAACACACCGTACCCGTCATGTATCACAATACCAACACGTACCTCATGCTAAACCCCAGAATCTGTCTCCTTCAGCAAATCCTCAACTGTGCTCTGGACGACATCGAGATCTTTGTTGCACGCCTACAAAAAGCGGCAGAGGCCTTTTCTCAACTCAGCCACCGCAACAAGAGTAAGAAGAATAAGAAGAAAGGACCAGCAGGTCTGTCCCCCTTTCTTCTGTTGTGGTGGCTCGAGTGCAGTGACCGTATCTTCACACTGCTCACATCGGTCATGTTTGTGTCTCTTTGTGTTCTCCCGCCCGGGACTCTCATCCAGTCGTGTATGTGTGGTGGTCGTGGCCACTTCAGTGTGCTGTCCGATGATACAGTACCTGCTACACAAATGATCCTCACTACCAGTCATCATTCACTCCTTCAGTGTGCCGAACTGACACCGATTGCATACTGACCATGAATCTGCAAAGGTTGAACTAATTTCAGCACAGAGACGCAGACTGAAGGAGTTAAAAAAAAATACTACTGCAAATGTTGCTGAGTGATATTTTACCACTCAGCACTTGCAGGGTTCTCGTGATGCAGTGTTGTTTCCGTCCACACAGCTCATTGTCTGCAGTGAGATGTGATGCAGAAAAAGTTTTGTTTGTGTTTGATCAGAGGCAGACATGTGGGCCAGGCCTCATCTGGTGGGTACCAGAGAGAGGAGGGTGAAACTCCACACGTTTTTGGAAGTGGGGCTGTCGTGACCCAGAATTTAGGGATGGATGCTCGTCATGTTCGTGAACTGGTGCAGCCCCGCTGCTAATTTACGACTGTAGGTCCCTGAATGGGACTCTGAACCCCCAAACTACTCCAGTTGAATGAAAAGCATCCATTGCAAAAATTTAGATTGAGGAAAAATGTGGGTCAAATGCACAAAAACAGCAGCCACAACACACTGTCTCACACACAGTTGTGGAACTATAATGGATGGATAAGAGTGTTTGAATAGACTGTACTTTAGTACAAAACCATCAGTACAACAGTCATGAATATTGCAGACTATCTGCCTGATATAACATGTTAAACTGGTACAAGAAGCGACATGAGACCGAGGTTCATCCTTTAAACACTTTAAAAATCCATGAAGGAGCAGACATGTTGTCTCTGACTGCCCGAACAGACAGATGTGCTCGTAGTAAATTCTCCAGCAGGAGAATGTGTTTCTCAGCTTTGGGTTCATGGTCCCACGTGTTGTCTTTTTTAAGTTTTTGTGTTTGGTTGTTTTTTTTTTTTTTTGTTTTGTTTTTTTTTTTAATTCATTGACTAGTTTTGCTTTCCAAACAAAGCCTCTCCATTGTTTGCTATGGGAATACTTCAGAAAACACAACGCTTCTCAATATAGTGAATTTGGAGGTCATGAGAATATTGGGACCTTTTTAATCTCGAGTTGAGAAATGCTGCTGTTGCAAATTCTTTCCTACTCTCTGGCCGAGGTGAACTTTTTTTTTTTTTTTTTTTTCAGTGAAACTGTTTATTAACTGATAATTAAAATATTTTTTTCCTTTTATTTCCTTGAGATTGAATACACGACTGAAGCCATAAGCTTTCGCAGATGAGACAAAAGATAGAAACATTTCAGTCCACGGCTCTGAACCCGGTCAGAGAGTGTCTCGGTGTGTGATGTGTCCATGAGGCTGGTAACTCAGGAGTTTGTGTGTGGTCACTGTTGCTCTGCTTGTTTACAGAGGGCATGCTGACCTTGCGAGCCAAACCCCCCACTGAAGCAGAATTCATTGATAGCCTGCAGAAACTGAAGCTGGCCTTCAACCTCTTGGTGAGATATCACAGCACCTTCCCTCCCTCAGTCATCACAGCTGCTCTTGGTCACTGCATCACTTTGGATTGGTCACTCTGCCCCCTGCAGGCCAAACTGAAGAAGCACATACAGAACCCGAGTGCCTCTGAGCTCGTTCATTTCCTCTTTGGTCCTCTGGAGTTGGTAAGCCCTAAATATCTTAATTTTTTTCAGTTCATGCCTTTTAAAAAGTGGTCATAATATATAAATCCATGTCCAGCCTGAAGGGAAGTGTCGTGTGAATATCTGAGGCTGTTCAAATTCAGCCAATGAGTACAGTTCAGCACTTGCACTTTTGTCGTCTGGTATTCTTCTTGTTGTTTGTGTTTTTAATTTTTTTTGGTACCACACCCACTGCCGCTCTGCTAAACACACCAGACTGGAGCGACGCGGCTTTCAATTCTTAACACAGGTGCAGCCGCGCTTACATAATGTTGCTTTTTCCAAGCTGCAGTGTTCAGCCACGCCTTCGATACTGCTGGATAAAACCAAAGGCCTGTGACTTGGCTCTGCACGGATATGGCGCAATGATCTATGGTCCTGTTCAATTTTCTTAGATAAAGCTCGTTCTGTAGTATTTAATCTTGACACCATGGTTGTACACTGAACTCAGCTATGACTCTCACTACAGCAGGTTCACATACATGAACTGAACTCAAAGATCTAAGACTTCCTCTATGTACACAAAAGTACTATTTCTCTCAAATATTGGAAACCAATTTATCTCAATTTGTGTTGATCAGCGCTTCCCCTTTGCCGAGATAACCTATCCAAGCCACAGGTGTGGCATATCAAGATACTGATTAGACAGCAGAATTATGACCCAGGTGTGTCTGAGGCTCACCACAATAAAAAGCCACTATAAAAATGTGCAGTTTTATCACACGAAACAATGCTTTCGATTGTGTAGTTGACTGTGGCGTATCAAATGCTGGTCCGCTCCTGTTTGATGGCTGTTCAAAGTTGTTGAAAATTGGCAGGAAATGAAGCACGCCGCCGTGTGCGCCAAGTCAGAGCGCCACAAACATGACATGACACGCGACCACTCATACCATAACCCCACCGCTACTATGGTCTATCAGCAAACCGCTCACCCACATGACGATGAGATGAACCAGGATTCTTCTTCATAACTTAAAGCGTCTGTGGCATCGTGCTGTGTGATAAAACTGCACATTTCAGAGTGAGATTTTACTGTAGAAAGTTCTTATATTGTGGGTTCAGCTCATGAAAAATGGGAGCAAAAACAAAATGATTTTCTTGACTCATAAGTAATAATTATAAATAATAATAAGAATAAGAAAAAATGAACTTGATAGCTCCTCTAAACGGTGATTGCGTTCACAGGTACTGCAGACCTGCGGGAGTCCAGAACTGACGCGCTCAGTCATCTCGCCTCACTTGTCCAGAGACGCTGTGGACTTCCTGAGGGGACACCTGTCTCCCAAAGAGATGACCACCTTCGAGCTCCTCGGAGATGGATGGACCAAACCCAGGTACGGTTCCGCTGGCTACATTAGTGGCTGAAGGTTCACGCTTTGACCAGTTCTTCCCGCTTCCGCCTCCCGCAGATCAGAGTGGCCCCCGGAAAAGTGCGCTCCTCCTTATTACCCAAAGTTCCGTAATGGTTGGGAACCGCCGGCGGAGCACTTCAGGACAGCTCCTTGGGAAACTGAGGGACCCAGTGGGCCGCCTCCGGCTCCTCTGTCTCCTCTGTCTCCCATCAGTCCAAGTTATGAGAGACCCTCAGCTGACGATGTGAGAATTTTTTTCCTTTCAGCGGTCAGTAAGTTACTGAATGTCACCATGTTACTGTAGTCTAAGCTTGATGTTTGTGTTTCAGTTTTACGGAACTCACTCCTCGAGCTCGTCAAATGGGTAAGTGAGGACGTCCTCCGGGTGCTGTGCTGTGTCTTTCATTCCACAGCATGTTAAACTTTGATGCCAATTGTTTTAACAGGTCTTACAACGGGTCTCATCATGGGTCACATCAAAACCGCAAATACGCCAAAATACTTTACCACTTTGTTGCCCGAAACGCCAACGAGCTGTCCGTGCTGCAGGATGAGGTCCTTGAGGTTGTACTGTCTTATTTTTCATATTTATGTGTTGTGGCCAATCACAATCCTACCTACTCTGCTTTAGAGTTTTTAGAACTTTTAGATGGGACCCTTGAAACTAAATCATGACCTTTAACTTAATACGTTTTATTCAAATAGCACAAATCCACGATGAGCAAATAAACAGCATCAGGTCCATTGCTACAGAACGGTGGTCAGAGAAATGCTTGTAAACGGTTAGTTTTCAGTGTCATGCAGTGAGATTTGTCTTGATGTGAATGAAATTCATCTTTTGCAGGTGATTGAGGATGACAAACAGTGGTGGAAACTACGGAATCACAGCGGCCAGTCTGGCTACGTCCCCTTTAACATCCTGGATGTGGTGAAGACGGATGACGTAGATGGTCTCTTCAGCCCGGTGAGCTGCCCGAGCACGAGCGACACGTACAGAACTTACAGAGTGTGGTGATAAAAATAACGATAAGAAAAGTGCAAATTCATACTGTGTTAATGCTTTTTTTTTTTTTTTTTTTTTTTACAACTTTAATGTGAATCAAATATGTGGCAGTTTTCTGCTTTAAGTTAGGTGCAATTATCACTTTCACCCATTTTGCTTGACGCTGTGACCTTAAGATGAAAAACTTGGCAAGTCAAACTGAACTATGATGGAACAACCTGCTACAAGTTAGTTTTTTTTTTTGTTTTTGCTACAGCTATTTAATTGCATTTGCTTTGTATTTTTGTATTTCGGCGCACAGCGGCTGAGTCAGCGGCTTCTACTGCTGTGCTCCGGTATATCCTTCCGCAGACCACTATGCTTGTATCTGTGTGTATCAACATGTTATTTTAACGGATTGAAAAGAAAACACATCTTTTAAAATGTTTTATAATCATTCAGATTTACTTCACGTGCTAATACGCCGTCCCCTGGACCACTGTAAGGAGTATTCTGTCTACTTTCCTCAGTCCGGCTCTGTTTCCTATTGACTTCCAGCAATTGAGCTAAGGTAACTACGATGAGCTAAGGTAACTACGATGCTGACAGCTGGGAACCAGCCACTGGACGCAGAGACACTAAAAAGGTATTTATGAGCTTGTCTAACTTTATCAATGATAGGGAAAGGGCATGGTTCCAAAAGATTTTTGACCCACGCCCTTTCCCTGTCATTGACAAAGTTAGACAAGCTCATAAATACCTTTTTTGTGTCTCTGCGTCCAGTGGCTGGTTCCCAGCTGTCAGCATCGTAGTTAGCTTAGCTCAATTGCTGGAAGCCAATAGGGAACAGAGCCGGACTGACGAAAGTGGACAAAATACTCCTTACAGTGGTCCATTCCTTTAAGGCATGTTGTTAAGTCCATGCCAGGATGCATTCTGGGAAATGTAGGCAGTCACTATCAAAAGTATGTGGTCGTGAGAAGGATCAGAGTTTCTTTCTCTTTTCAGATACGCACATCTAAGTTACAAGTATGAATAGCACTCGCATTCCCACAGCGACAGAATGACAGGAAGCAGTAGTCGTTAGATTTATACAGATTCATTCTTCATGCAGGTTCATCAACACCCTGCAGCAGTGACTGCGTGTAAATCCTCATGTCAGTCTGGAACATTCTCACAAAAATGTATCAGCCCAAACCAGCTGAGAGACAAACCAGTTTTTGAAATAACACTGCTGCTGCTCTCTCATGTGTCTGTGTCCCTTTGTGTGTGTGTGTGTGTGTGTGTGTGTGTGTGTGTGTGTGTGTGTGTGTGTGTGTGTTACAAGACATCACCAACCGCATCAATGAGCCCTACAAACACTTTCAACAAGGGAAGACAAAGAGACAAAAGTAAGTTGATGACACTGAAAAAAAAACCCACTCAGATTAAGGAAATGAATTACGAAAATAGTATTTCTAATAACTGGTAATCATAAATAGCCGCTCCTGTTCTCATCTCGTGTGTCTGTGTTGCAGTGATGGATGAAGTCAACAGTGAGCTGCTGAAGGTGATCACCGCTGGTAAAGCCCAGGCTCCCGTTAAGGTGAAGATTGACCGGTCCGCCACCACCCACGTGCCGCTCACCTACGACTCCGACTCGGAGCAGGTGACCAAGTGGCTCACTGCGAAGGGCTTCTCTAAACCGTAAGTCCCCCATGATGCTCGTGGACGCATCAAATCATCAAATCTTTGTTCAGTTTCTCACTGGAGACACTGTGGGGCAGTTCGAAGGGACAAAGTGCAGAACATTATTCTTCACACTGGATTCTTTTTCTTGAAAACATATTTTTTTTAAGGTTTCCAGTGGATGTGTTATGAATTTGGACAGATATGACAGTGCGCTGGGTTAACAGGAAACGTATTGATTTGTTTGTATTTTCTGCAGGACGGTTGAATGTTTGGGGATCCTGACTGGAGCTCAGCTGTTTTCTCTGAACAAAGAAGAGCTGAAGGCGGTGTGCGGAAGCGAAGGCAGTCGCGTCTACTCTCAGGCCACCGTGCAGAAAGAGATGCTCGAGGTCAGTCACACACACATACACGCAGAAAAAGTAATAGTTGAAACTCAAATTTAAGAGAATAAGGCATACTGTGAAAAAAAAAAATCCCACATCAAATGTTTTCATAAATTCAACACATTAGATCAAGAAAAAAAAAACCTGCAGCTCAACTTTTAGCTCCTGTTCAGGCATGTTTGGGTCACAGCCTTTTCTCAGGTTAAAAGACAAACACACAAAAAAACTGGTGTTAATTATCTCTGAGTCACACTGTCATTGATCCAAGTTTAGTCAAATAAGAAAAAAAAAAGCTGGTGTGTGTTCACTAAAGAGCAGCTCAGTACTTCCATGGAGTGGATTTGATCATTTAATTCCTAAACCTTAAGGCTAGCGTGACAGCTATACTGAATAAGTATCAACACCAATGTTGGTTAAGACATGTTCAGATCATCATCTAGAAGATGTTTTATTATTTGCAATATTTCCCACAAAAAGTGGTGTTTGTTTACCCAAATGGAGATTATTGGTAGAGATGTACCAAATACAAAAAAACAAAGTATAACAGGTAACAAAGGAAATTAATTATTTTGGATCAATGATTTAAGGATTTTGCCGATTTCACCATTAACTGTTAATGTTTTGACCCTGGTAGAAATCCAGTGGAGACTCGGAGCTGAAGGAAGTAATGACGCGGAGGCAGGAGAGGATCGACTCCGGCGGCATTTAATGAACCCGTTGACCAACGCCGCCCACACCCCGATGCTTTCCCTTTGCTCTCACCTTTCACAGCGCAGCAGTTTCCCAAATCAAATCTGCTGTTAATTATTACCTACAGTAGGAAATACTAAATTCGTGTATACATTTTCGATTGTATATTTATTTTGTACCAAGACAACAAGGCAAAAAGTGTTTCTCTTGCAGTTTATTTCGCTCTTCTTTTCAAATGTTCAAAATAAATGGTGTTAAAGAGATACCTGCTGACGGGAGGAACACGTGAATTCAAGTGCAGGTCCGTGCATGTGAGTGAGCATGTGTGTGCGTCACGTCCATTGCATGTAACGTACGTATTTGTATGAGCAGCGTAGTTGTTGTTTATGGTCGTTGTCAATATTGCAGCTTTTTGGTATAAATGACATGTTCAAAAAAAAAGAGAAGAGGAAAAAAAAAAGGTAGATTTTAGCGATTACATTTCTGTCAGTGCCAGAATGTTTGACTTGCTCTCTGATATATAGCCAATTATCTTCACATCACTGTTTACAGGTGTACCAAATGACAGACGATGTTATGTGTTACTTCTAGCATTTATCTATCAGTGTCCCATCCTGGCCGGTGAAGACCGACCGGAGTGAAGTATTACTAGACATAATGTTGCTCTTGATAATCAGATTTCACACATTCTGGCCGGCTTCTTAAGTAATAATCCTGCATGAAGTCGTCTTCAGCATTTTCCTGGACTGCACACACACGTGGAACAGAATGAGTGCAGGTGCATCTCCAAACTTTCGAATATCAGTGAAAAGTTAATCGTTTCATCTTGTTTTCACACATATGAACCGGAAACTTCCAATCTCAAGGCATTTTTTAGAATTCTGAGCATTTTCATGAAAAGTTAAGGGATCTAATGAACAAATTCTGTTTGAATGATTGATGCATTGTGTATGTAACAAACCTAAAATGTATGGAAATCTGTCACTTTTAATCAAATTGGGTATTCTAATTTTTTGAGATGCACCTATTATTACAAGTGATATGTTGCTTAAGTATGAATGACAAAATGAAGACTTTGTGATAAAAAGAAACAATGTTCAATGGGTTGTAGATATATTTGGGAAACTGTGTTTAAAACATTGTAATTAAAAGGTAAAGTTGCAAATTATTTCAGAACTTGTCTGTTTTTTGTACATAGTTTTCGTGTTTTGTCAGGATTCAAAGTATCAAATGTGCACAAATGTTCACCAAAGATTCTTTATTGTAAACGTAGTGAGCAGAAAAAGAGTTGTACTAAAAGCAAGACAGAAGAAACCTGGACCAACATTTCAACCCACGGTTACACGGGGTTTGTCGTTTGTTAAGCATAAATGTCACGTTTTATTGCTGAAACTCTTATAACAACAAAGAATTTAAGTTGTGTTAAACCATGAAAGACTGTTTTTACCACTTTTCTGACAACGGCGCCCGACTACTGATGAAAATACTTGAAAGATATTCTGTAAAAATCCAGCAATAGAGCACTCAACAATAACAAAATAGCATTCCCACACCAACAATTTGATTTTTAAAAACGTCAAGGAGATACAATCAGTTTCGTGATGAAGAAGTGAGAGAAAAGCGTCACTCTTTTGCACACCGCAAGGAAAGCGTCGGCGGTCATTTGTGGAGGTAAGCGTCGAGCCAAAGGTCCCCCGAGCTTTTCAGTGACCTGAAAGACAACGTGAGAGAAAAATAACCAAAACATTCCTGTTTTCTGTACTGAAAGGTGGTTAAAGGCTGAAAGTCCCAATTTTCATTTGCAATTTGCTGCACTCACCGAACCACATCTGTGATTCCTCGCCAGAGAGTTTTCATCTGATAGGGTATTCCATGTTTCTCACACAGCGCTCGGACCTGCGGGGCCACCAGGTGGTAGTTGTGACGCGGCATTGTGGGAAACAAACTTGGAGAAAAGAGAACGATCTATCAGAATAAACAGCAGCCAATAAAAACAGTGATTGCAAGAATCAGATTATTAAATTGATGTCAAAGATCTCAATGGCTTATCGGTTCAAATGCAGCTGGAATACATATTTTCAGACTGGGAGTAAATCAGGACTGTCTGGGGAAAGTCCATGTAAGCACAGAGACTCCAGACCGATCTTATTACTGTCTGGAAAGGTGGAACCACGCAGCCAGAAGTCAGTCAGCATATGATCAAATCTAAAATATTTACCGAATACCAACCAGGTTTTGCCAAATGAAATGCGGCCCCAGTCACAATGCTGTCCTTGTGTTTGGGTTATAAATACCAGGAAAGGGTTTCAGTGGTTGTAAGTAAAAAAAAATCAACGGCTGGCCACTTTGGACACTGGATTGCTGGAAGGTTCACGTTTTGGTTTACATGTTTACTGTATTTTCCGCTTTCATGGAAAACTCCACAACGGGACAGAAAAAAACACAAAATAATTACTGTTCAAAAATCCCACTTCCTTATATATTTTTTTCATTTAGGGAAATTTCTCTGTGATCTTGACTTACTGGTGTTCGATCTGAAAGTTGAGGTGCCCACTGAACCAGTCATTGAAGAAGGACTGCTCAATGTTACAGGTGGATTGTAACTGAAGGAGAGAACAAGACAAGAATTAACATCAGACACTGAATGTTTGGTGCTTTTTCATTAGAGGATGAGAGCCTGGAATGGACTGACCCCCCAGTCAAAATAACAATGAATACTTTTCAAAAGAAAAGAGGAAAAAAGTCAATCAAAACAATAGTCGTAACAGGAAATGATGAATAAAGGGGTTAATCTTTTTTCTAAGGGGGGGGGGTCTCCATGTATTAATATCATTATTTAGAAAAAAATTGGTGAGTATTTTCTTAAACACCTGATGATGTGTTGAAGTAAACAGGAAGAGAGAGAGAGAAAAAAAAACATCTCTGCACAACCCTGCTCATCTGCATCACCTGCAGGACGGACGCGGCTCTTGTCAGAGTCTGAGAGTAAACCAGGTACCTGCATGGTCAGCCAGTCCTGATGCTTCTCGTAGTCGATGTCCATCGGCAGGTGATTCATCTGCGTCACCCACACGAACCAGTGGCTCTCCAGAAACCTGTCAGAAATGAAACAAGAAACACTATTCACTGATCTGAAGGAACAGCAGTTCAGCTTAACAGAAAGTGTTATCTGTTTTGTAGATTTTTTTTACACCATATTATTCCCTATAACAAATAAATCTGCTGCCATAGCTTCTTTATATATTCGAAAATACTTGCAAAATATGTTTTAAAGACATCTGTGGCCAAATGAAACCCACTGGTTCACGGTTATATCATGTATGACATAAAGTCTTTATATCAATGATTGGATTTCAGGACGTGAGGTGCTTAATAAGCATTTATTTTTTCTGAATGATCATGAAAGAGAAAATATCAGATACATGATGGAGGTAAAATAACATAATGCATAAATGCTGCGAATCGCTGAATTATATTGAGATCATTTACCTGACAAAACTGATGAACGCCAGGGAACCCAGCACCCCAAACAGAGGGACGTAGCAGCAGAAGTACCGAAGGTAATACGACATGGACCAAGCCAGATCCTGCACAGTATAAAAAGGTTTATTAGACTCATTTTATTCATTAAGAAAATAATACCTCATTTTTTTCCCTTACGAATACATTTTGATGTATTTCCACATTTTCCAGTGTTGAAAACTTTGAGTTCATTATGTATGAATACCAACAACCCAAACATTTTCCCTTAAATAAATTGGAAAAAAGTATGAGTATACTGTGGGAAGAAAAAAACAAGAACAATGTTACATTTAAAAGAAAAAAGAGGAGTCTGTAATCCTCTGTAATCTTCTCCACAGTGTTTCTGCTTCAGATTGATGCTAAAGTCATCCGACCAGGAAGCCTCGTTCTTTCAACAGCTCTTACTTTTAGACAACAATGGGGTATTTTCACAGCTTCACTACTTCCTGAAAATAGCTGTGCACATTCATTTCCTGTCTTGCATTATTGGCCAAACTGATTAATCCAGGTGTGTCTGGTTTAGACTGCTGCAACAAGACACACCTGGATTAATCATTTTGGCCAATAATGCAAGACAGGAAATGAATGTGCACAGTTAATTTCAGGAAGTAGTGGAGCTGTGAAAATGGCCCATTGGAGGTTACGCCTTTTTTGTATGTTGCGATGCCATGGTAGTCTGAAATGAACATTACATAAGGAATATAAAGTCTTTAAATCACACTGTGTCACACATTCGCTGGCGTCTTACCACCCAGTCATGGCGGGAAAGCATTGTGCGGATTATCTGAACGTGGAAGTAAACGGGAATCAGCAGCGGAGGTCCCACTAGAAGGCAGAAGAAATCATTTCAGGAAGCTTTTCACAGAGCCGCACTGTTTTGGACAGTTAGGACAAAGGTTTGTGACTCTACAAAAAAAAAAAAATCATAATAATACTGTTACGGCTGTCGCCGTATTCTCGGTTCTCCCCCCCCCATGTGAGTGTGTGTCTGTGTCAGAGTGCGTGATCCCAGGCTGCTGCTGCTGCAGGAATCATCTCCATTGCCTGCACCTAGGGAGCCTGGCCCGAGAGCACCTCGTCAACCAACCCTGCGGAGCAGCTGAGGGGATAAAAGCAGCCAACAAGACACAGACTGCAGCTGGCTGTAGCTCGCCATGCTCTCGTGCCTCTTGAGCTCTGAATTAGTATCGTGTTTGGTAGTGAGGCACTCGTTTTGGTTTGACTATTTGTAGTTTTGGTTCTGTGTTTTGAATTATCCTTTTGGTTTGTGTTTGGCTTCAGGAATCCTTTGAGTTTTTCTATATTATCTCTGTTTTTAGTTACCTTTTAGATTTGTTTTTGGTTTTATAACTCTAGGTTAGAGTCTCTTTTTGTAATCGTTTTGATCTTACTTTTGTTAAATAAATAACTTTAATTTCCACGTTCAATCTGTGGTCTTTATGTTACTGCCTTCATTCGTCTCCCAAACGAGCTGGTCGTAACAAATACCAAGGAAGAAGTACTGGTGCTGGTGATTGTAGGGCATCCGTTTGATCTTCTTTATACCGAACTGCAACAAAGTAGAACACAGAGCTGGATCAGTGGCTGAATTACACAAACAGGAAATCAAAGATGGTAAGAAAACATTATTTCTGTTGTGACTCGCCTCCACTGGTTGTGTGTCTCCGAGTACAAACACGTGCAGCATGTTGACGTCGGGGTCCTTCATGAAGGTGTTGGGCTTGGCGTGATGCTGGAAGTGTCTGTGGTTCCACCAGTTGGCAGACGCTCCCTGAGAAACCCGGTCGCTTAATATCGACGTCAGACTTAAACAAAACCGATACGTGCCTGAGAAGCGCTACCTTCAAATGACCGATTGCAAACTTGTGCACGATGTGATTCCAGCTGGATTTCTTGAAGACAGAGAGGTGGCCGAAGTCGTGCTGCAGCCAGCTGGCCTGTGACTGCAGGCCAAGAGAAACAAGCACTTCAGCCACGACAGATGTGTTGATTTCTACTGATCATGATGCCGATGTACATGTAAAAAACAATAAATCCACCTGAGCAACGGCCAGCATCACTGAGCAGAGCAGCGTGAGAGACCAGCTGGTTCCCCAGTGCCAGAGGATGAGCCAGGCCAGAGCCTCCAGCAGCAGGATGTGGCCCAGGTGGAGGCAGAAGAACAAAGGCCGGGCCTCAAACAGACCCTGTTTCTTCACCTGTGTCCGCAGGGTGTTAAAATCCTGAATGATGGCTGCCTGAGAGCGAAGAAAAGACGCCTCTGTCGTTCCCGGATTTGATATTGTAAAACAAGCCTTTAAATGGGTCTGAGTTATTTAACAGCTGACGAAACACGAGAATCTCCAGAAACGCCGATGTTCACCAACACTGTCAGACTCATGAATAACAAAACAGACCTGAGTATCGTGACCCTCTGCTGCTCCACTGGTGTTTCTCTACATGACTCACTCGACCCAAAGTGACACTCAAGATGCTTCTGGTAAATAAAGGTAACTCTCACATTTTTGTTCCGGTCGTGGCTGGGCTCTGTGGCCGCCAACTCCCCGATCAGCAGAGGCTTCAGGAACTTCTGTGCAAACTTCAGATTGGGATGAAAAGCAGAGAACGCCTCCTGTGAGAGAAAAAAAAAAACAGAAATACCAGTGTGGCATCAATGGTACATGAGCTTGAAGTATCAAATAATAACAACACGCTGTAGAACAGTCGACCTATGAAGCACATTTTAACCACTACATCAGTCGGCGTTGTGGTTTCACCGTTTTGTGAAAGCAGAGGAGTAAAAACTTGCATCCTAACACTAGTAATGACAGGCAGCCGGGACTTCCTGGGAAACCGTCCAATCACAGACCAGGTTCAACCGCAGCTTCTCAGAACCATGGTTAAATGATAAAGCTACTGGACTATTCCATCAGCAGATACAAATTACAGAACAGCACTGGTACTGAAAAAGAATAGGCCAACATGTATTTCTGATGCTCAGTTGAGTGCAATGGTTTGAAAAGGGAATCACCTAATTTGCAAGTGAAAACGCACTTTAACTATGTCATTAAACAACGCCGTGAGAGTCAGGTTGCATCTCCACTGGAGAAAGTGAATTGTTTGATTTGGAGTTGAAAACAAAACATAAATTGCGCCACAAAATATAACAATAATGCCCCTTTGTGATGGAGCTGGAACACACACACATTAATATTTGTTTAATTTTTGACACAGTGGTATAGTGAGTATGAGTGTTTTCCCTGAGTGAGCAGGGATTCCTCCCACAGTTCAGGAAATACTTGAGTTTACTTGGTAATAATTGTACCTTGTTGTGACTCTGAGTGTGTCTGAGACTGTCTGTGTGTGTGTGTGTACTGTGACATCACTGGAAAAAGACAGAGGGACCGACACACACACACACACACACTCGCAGTCACACCTCAGGGACATTTAGAGAGAACTTACATGCATGTTTTCAGACTGTAAGAGTTCAGTGGTCTGGTTTATGATAACTGGGTAAACATATGTGTGGGTGTGGAAACTAAAATGACACTGGAAGCAGCTGAAAAGAAGGCATAATTACCGAAGCATCCTCCCCTGCATAGTGGCTGATAACACGAAACCCTCCCGGGTGCCTTTTGGCCCACTGAGTGATGTTGTAGACCTTCCGATCGATGACCAGCCACTGATCATTCCTGCTGCTGTGGCTCTGCACCTCCTCCCAGGTGTAAATGCCCTGAGCCGTCTCCCCACAGCGGGGTCCTCCCGGCTCCCTGGCCTCTGCCAGCTGCCCTCCGCCTCCCATCCTCGCCGCCCTCTCCTGGCCTGGATCCACCTGTAAACTGAAGAGAGACAGTCAGGCTCAGAGTTTCTCACCTGGATGGAAAAAAACTTGGTCCAGACAGAGTGTAGGGAGCAGCTCCCACAGGAAAGAGGGTTTTATCCTGTTGCTCCTCTGAGTTTAACCCCCAAGCTGATTGTAATACAAGTGAAGTAAAGACAAAGAGGAGCAGCAACATCTTCACTAATAATTGATGATGAAATCCGACAACCAGGCTTTGGATCTATTGGTGCTGCAGGGAGGGTTTAACATCCTGGTTATGCTTCATCTAAATATCAAATACACACTCGAAACACGCCTGTTTTTTAAAAAATATTACCAGTATGTGTGTTGGTTTGCTTGATTAGTCGGATGTGAGATATAATCCAATTTGCATCATGAGATGGAAAAAGAAAATTAAAAAAAAAAAAAAAAACAGCATCCAAACAGAACCGTCGATAAAAAGCATCGCATGTAAATTAATTCAGCAATGATGGCAGATAACGGGTGGCAGGCTGTCCATGTCGACAGGCCACGGCAGGAAGATGTAGAAATAACTCAGACTTACAGAATCCTGATTTTTTTTTTCTTTTTCTTTTTTTTCTAAACTCCCCCGAGGCTTCAGACCGGCTCGCCGGTTCTGTTCAGGTCCGTTTCACCCAGCGGTAGAAAAAACATCCTGGAAGCCCATCCTCTGGTGTGCTCAGCGTCTCTTTCGGCTCCTAAACTACAAACTCGGAGCGGATCATTCGAGCTCGCCTGGGCCAATCGGCGCCCGCTATGTTTTGGAGCGCAGCCTCGCGCGCCATAGGCTCGATAAGCTGCTCGTCTGGACGTTACCGCGTCGCGCGAGCGAACCGGCGGAAAACCGGCGGAGAGGTGAGGAGAGACACTCCTCCGCCGGAGAGGCATGTGGTGCGAATTAGCGATATTCATATTATTGTCATTGTTTTAAGACTGGAGCAAATTTCATAATTTGGAGAGAATTTGACAGAAAACCTCAAGAAGACGTCTTTTCTTTTCTTTTCTTTTCTCTCTGAAGTTTCCATCCTCCAGTGACAGATCCAGAATGTTAAAGGGCAATGATTAAAAATCTTGTAAACATTTTTGAGTCATTTAACTTCTTGTGCTTCTTGTTGGCTGAATGAATTGCTGCTCCGTAATAAGTGAGTATAGGTTCAAGTTATGCCAACCAGTGCACGACATAACAAATCAGCCTCCATCACTTCAATACATTTTTCTTTCTTCTCATTCTTCAATACCTTCTTATGAAACTTACTGCAGATGCCCTCTTCTCTTGACTGTTGGTAGGATTTGCTGTGAGACAATTTAGAATAAATATATTTCCATAAATGGCAAAGGAATTATAATGATTGACTAACTGATGCTGTAAAGAACACAAAACGCAAATAAACAATTATAAAAGCTTGATCAGAATGGAAATGCCTCATGTAAATACTACGATCAGAAGATTCTGATCCAATCGGGTTTATGTGCATTCTTGCTCTGAAAATGTCTCCGTAGTTCAGGTTATGTTGTCCTTGCTGCATGTCTGTTTCCTAATGTCACCATGTGAAACTCCACCCATGCTGGATGACTCAGAAGAAAACAATTATCTTCAACAAATATTTGTTTTTTTTGTGATCGTATTTCAAATGAGAAGGATGCTTTGTTGGTATTTCAGTTTCAAAAGAAACACATCAACATGATCATCTCCAGTGCTAACAGGCCTCCGGGTGGAGCAGGCTGTGGGGTCACATCACTGCTTACATCCGACGACATGGTGCAAAGCATTATGGGATGACTCCCTGACTGTATCCCATGTTATTGTAGGTAGCACATCAGTCTCATGTTATCATAAATTATTCAATTATAGACTGACAAAAAAAATTACCATGTAAAGTCAGATAATGAGAATGTCTCACAAAGACGATATTTTTTGTGCATATGAATTCCACCTTTGTGGCAGAATGAACTTTGTTTACTGAAGAAGTTATATTACTAAGTCCTAAATCCTTTTTTTTATATTGAACAATGCAGATGCACAGCCATAATGGCCATATTGCAGCTGAGTTGTTCTAGATCACTGATATTTTAGGCAGTGTGACAGGCTGCTGGCCGCAGGAAGGGTGTCAGCTTCATCAGAGTTTCCACGCTTTTACTTATGCAGGAATACAAAAAGAAAACCAGCACACTGCATGGAGAGCCTCCCTAAAACCAAAAACCTGTCCGCTCAACAGTTCACAAACTCTGCAGACCGTCGGCCCTGACCTCTGCCTCGCGAAACTCTTGTGGTTCTGACTGGAGCGCACCTTTAAGCCCTGGGAGAGGGAGGAGGGGGAGACGATTATAACTTCTCACACCTGAGAGCAAATCATCCCCTCACACTCTCCAGCTCCTCCCCTCTCCCTCCGCCATGCGTCCAAGCTTGGCCACCCCCCCCACCCCCACCCCCCCCCACCCCCACCCCCCCCCCCCCCCCACAGACAGACATCTATTACTGCTTAATTTGATTTAATTTTTTTTTTTTTGTGCTTGTGTCATTGAAATAAAAGGTGAAACAAACAGTTACTTACTTACATTCCACTCCATAAAATCTTTTATTCCAGTTTATTGGCCTGAGGAAGCACACAACTGCCAGACACGTTTTTTCTGCTTTCATCCTTGCTTTTTTTATTATTGTAAGAGGAACAAATTGATACTCACGATTCCTCAATGAGACATTTCAGTTTAGATCCAACTTTAAACCATTTTAACAGCAAAATAAGCACCAGTGGCAAAGATAAGAAAGAAACGTAATGCTGTTCAGGGGATGTGATGTTTGGTCCTTTTCATTACGTGGTCATATCTATTTCCTGACTGTAAGGTGTGCTCGCCAAACTGGACCGACTGATTTCAGGTGTTTGACAATGCGCTCACTGGGTCATTATCCGGTGGAGAACTCGTGACCTACAACTAAAAGAGAGCTCTGTGACACTGAACAATAAGCTCATTGTGTCCTGTACAGATTAAAAGCATATCGCATCAGACACAAACTATCACTTTCAGTCAAAAAGCTCCGCTGTTGTCTCGTCTACCTGGGATCCGCCCACTTCTGCTTCCTCAGAGGTCACTGTAATCGTTTAGCATGGCCTCAAAGGTCAGCTTGTACCTCTTGAGAGGTTTTCGTGGATCTTTATCATTTGTGCAATATACTCATTACTGGGTAGACTGGATTTATGTTGGGATTAACACTGGTTTTCTGAAGTTTAAACTGACTTTGGATTAGTTTTTTTGTAGTTCTGACTAGGTGTCGACAGGTCTGCTGTAGTTCAGTAGGTTTTCTGTTGTGTTTTCACACAGGTTAATGTGGCTTTCTGTTGTTTTAATAGGGTTTAGGCCCATTTTCTGTTGAAAATACTAGTCTCAGCTGGTTTTCTGTTGATTACACTAAATTAGACTGGTTTTTCTGTAGTTTAAAGTGGTTTTCTATATACATCCATCCATTTTGTGCCGCTTGTCCTTTTCAGAGTCTCAGGGGCTGGAGCCAATCCCAGCTGCTGGGATTGCACTGGAGGGCAGGGTACACCCCGGACAGGTCGTCAGTCTGTCGCAGGGCTAACGCATGTAGACATACAACCATTCGCACTTAGGGGCAATTTTAGGGTCACCAATTAACCTAACACACGTGTTTTTGAACCATGGGAGGAAACCCACACAGGGAGAACATGCAAACTCTTCACAGAAAGGCCCCGAGTCCCGGCTGGTACTTGAACCCAGGACCTTCTTGCTGTGAGGTTAGAACACTAATCACTGTGCGGTCCGGTTTTTCATATTTTGAATCTAAAGAGGTTTCTCAAGCTTAGAATAGATTTCGACTGATTAGCCACAGTTTGGACTGGATTCACACTGGATTTCTGTGGTTTTGACCAGATATAAACTGGATATCCCACTTTCCAGGTTTGTTATTATCCAGAGAAATAGCAGTGTTGTAACACTGAGCTGTCCTGTAACAATTCTGAACACCCATTATTGAACTAGTTTTCAATAAAATTTTCCTTCACATCACTTCTGATGACTCTCAGTATGAACTACTATTAAACAGGTGACATAATTCATTTCAAGGTTATTTAAGAAATCAGCACTGAAAATTGATGTTCCCTGTGCTGACAAAAACAGCAGCTCGAGCCACTTTTAAATTTGGAAATTCTGAAAAAAAAATTTTAAATATCATAGAGGGCTGATCATTTTGACTTCAAATGTAAATGGAATCCAAATTTATGTTCTTTTAGAAAATTCTAATCAGATTTCTGATATTCTTTCTGGCAGTATCAATCACAGAGAAACTAATGCTTGATTAAGATTTCACTAATGTTTTTAAACACCGTTTTTCAATTAACACTGGATTCATGATATCAGAGGTACAAAAATGATCAACAACGTTTCTTTATTATAGGCAGAAAAGGCAGAAAAAGTGTAACTGCAGAAGTTACATGTTTGACAGAAGAAATCTGAATTAACAAACTAAGCTCTCAATTACACTGGGTTTGAGAAATGACAGCGGAATTGTCATTTTATTCATTTAAACAGTATCAAAGCATAAAAAAAGGATTATTCATTTGAAATAATTAGCAGTACCTCGCCACAGTCTTCTTGAGAACATCACACTGCTGTATAATCAATATACTCTGAGAATATTCATGAAAATATTCTCTGAGCCCTAAAAAACTGCAAATCTGCAAACTAAACACAGACACCACTTCAATGTCAATAACGAGGGAGGGTAATCTCCATAATATAAACTAGTCTGAAAAGATACAATCAATTTAGGATGCAGAGAGAGAGAGATTGCCATTACTACTGTCGCTTTACTTCTCATGAATAAAACAGTTAATCATTTATGAAGATAAGCATCGAGCCAGAGGTCCCCTGAGGTTTTGAGGCACCTGTCAAACAAGAGAGAGAAAGAAAACGTCAGTTATTCTGCACTGCGCTCGAAAATGCCTCAAATGATCCTGAAAGCGAGGAAGTCACAGAGCGACATGTCTCAAGTGGCCCAAATATGTTGAAATAAGTTATATTTAACGTTGCTGGAATATCCCATTTGGAAGTTTTGTGGTGTTTAACAACTGGGTGTTCATCAGCTCCAATAGAGGAGAGACTGAGTTCACCTGTGAGCTCAGCCTGATTGATCAGCCAGTCAGGAGCCGAGGGGATAAAAGGACTAGAGAATGTGTTGGAGGAGTGTCTTTTTGTGTTTGCAGGCATTGTGAGGGGAGGGGAATTGTTAATTTGTAATGTTAGTGCTGATCGTCTCTGGTTTAAATCAGTTATTTGTGAAGAAGATCCTGAACGTGCAGTTTTTTTAAATTATGCTTCATCTGGTTTTAAGTCTCTTCTTCTCAGCCTGGTTTGGCCTTTGTCTCATGCAACAAGCCAGTGTGGCTGATTATTCCAGATGTTTCATTAAACATCCTGATGAATGTCTGTCCAGAGCTCTATAAACTAAGATTATTCTTGTAGGCCAGAATTCATACCTGTATTTCATTTTGAGTTTCTCTAAAACAGAGTTAAAGGAGCGCGGTGTCTTTTAAGCTAGACTTTAAACAGTCAAATCTGCTTTTGTATTTACTTACTTGACGACATCAACCAGTCCTTGCCACATTGTTTTCATCTGATAAGGGATCCCGTGTTTCTCACACAGCTGCTGGACCTGTGGGGCCGCCAGGTAGTAGTTGTGGCGCGGCATCGTGGGAAACAAACTTCAGAGTGAAAAGGAAGAAGAAATGTGCATCAGTCACATGCAGCCAACACGGCATTTGATTTTTTGGTAAAATGTTCCTCTGAGAGCTATGTTTTTTTTTCTTCTTGGGTTTTTATAATTTAGATTTCATCTCACTTATTGTGTCACAGTGTAGTAAACAAGATATTTACTTGTATGTGTCATATGAAGTATATACAGTGTATTTATATGCTTTTTCTACATCTGAGTTTCGTCTCACGTTATTATTTCTTTATCCAATGTGATATCTGTCTTTTAAATTAAGTTTCATGCATTTATTTATTTTGTAATCTCTCATCTTGTTTACTTCTCACAGGTATTTTCATACAGTTTCTTTTTCTCTGGGAAAAAAAAGGGTCTTGGTATAAACTTGCCTTTTCCATTCTTGTGTTATCATTACTGTTCCTTTACACTGTCTAACGAGGGAATTTGTTATTTTTCCCCTCATTAGGATTAAAGCAGAATAAGACACATATGCAGCACTGCTTTTCAAGCCTGATCATTTGACAGCACTAGAAATCCTTTTGTGATGTCCGTTTGCTCTGATAACATCACTGAAATGAATGAATCAGCAGCAGTTTCAGCAGAAACCTGACAGTCAACAAGTCATTTGTTTAATTAAGATTTGGAAAAAATCGAAAAACAGGTATAGACACGAAACTTGCATGGCAGAGGGATCTCACGGAACAATTCACACAGTAAATTCACTATCAACTCTAAAGTGAGATCGACCAACATTCAGTTCTCTGCTGCAGACTTCATGAGTTGACTCACTGGTGTTCGATCTGGAAGTTGAGGTGACCACTCAGCCAGTCGTTGAAGAAGGACTGCTCAACGTTACAGGTGGTTTGTAGCTACAGGTGAAGATGGGACAGAGTGAAAAAGCTTGAACATAAGTCATTATTTTCATTTGAAGGGTGGGTTCAGAATCAGACTGCAGGCTAAACTGATCACCAGCAGCACCTGCAGGCGACGGTTCACATTACAACACTGAGAGACAGAATGAAGCCGGTCCAGTAACCTGCATGGTCAGCCAGTCCTGCTGCTTCTCATGATCGATCTCCATCGGCAGATGACTCATCTGAGTCATCCACACAAACCAGTGGCTCTCCAGAAACCTGCAATGTGAAAAAAAAAAAAACATATTCCATTGACCCAATATTTATAGAGTGAAATGAATGAGTTGGTCTGAATATACATCATAACCTCCTCTCTATCTACACAAAGTTTAACTTTAAAGATCTGAGTCATCTTTGTCGTCTTTTTACCTGATAAACAAGTAAAATGCAATCGAGCCAAACACGCCATAGAGCGGTACGTAACAGTAGAAGTAGCGAAGGTAGAATGTCATGGCCCAAGACAGATCCTTCAAAGCAAGGAAAACAAAGGGTTAATATGCTTCATACACTAAACACATTCATGATTTTTACTGAAATATTTTCTTCAGTGCTGTAAGTTTGAATATTAATAAGTTCAATTCAATCCAACATGTGGAACAGAAACACGCATAATACGCTTGGTGTGTGCATATCGGGCCGTGTTTTTCTACTAGGACTGTAATGGTGTCTGTCAGCTGATCCTTTACAAGCAAATGTTGCCGTTAATCTGTTGTAACAAAAACTGATCCACAAGCAAGGTTTTTATTTGCCGTCGATCAAGACGAACAGGCTCCCCTTCGCTATGCTGCCTGTCGATTGGTCTTTGCTGTGCCTCCTGAGATATACGGCTTTCATAACAGATATTTTGGAAAGATCAGATTTCAGAGGAACTGAATACAGGACCTCCTTTGATGAGGGCGTCTACAAACGAAACCTGGAGCTACTGCCTTTCCCTGACTGGACAGATTCAGAATACACTTGTAAAAATTCTACCTGCTTGGAAAGTCATTTGTAGGCACTAATAGCGATCTCAGTACACACACATAAAATATTCTACCCACAAATTAAGCAAACAACAGAATGAACTATGCACTAAATCTCACCGCACACACACAACTGTCTATTTGTGTACTCGCATCAAGACACGCATATACAACTCGTCACCTGCAGAAATAAATCTCCCACTAGAAAAGCCACACAGAGGGAGGCGTCTTACCACCCAGTCCCGGCGGCTGATCATGGTTTTCATTATGTTGAAGTTGTAGAAAACGGGGATGAGCAGCGGCGGCGCCACTGAAGGAGAAAGAAATGAAGATGATCCCTGTATTTTTTCTTCTCAATTATAACATTTAATATCTCCAGCTCATGACATTTGTCTACAGTGTGACTGTTTCAAACGGAGGAATGTGACAACATTGCTGAGAAACATACCAAAGAAGAAGTACTTGTGTTGGTGGTTGTAGGGCATGGTCTTGATCTTCTTCATGCCGTACTGTAACGGAGAGGAACACGGATGAGTGTCTGGATCACGCGATCAGAAATATCATCTCTGTGTTACTCGCCTCCACTGGTTGAGTCTTTCCGAGTACGAAGATGTCCAACATGTAGATGTCGGGGTCCTTCATGAAGGTGTTGGGCTTGGCGTGATGCTGGAAGTGTCTGTGGTTCCACCAGTTCGCTGAAGCACCCTAAAAAAAAAAACAAAAAAACAAAAACAAACATCCCTTAATATCTGTGCTAAATGTAGACATGAACGCTACAATCATGAAATATTACCTTTAAATGACCGATCACAAACTTGTGCACAATGTGATTCCACTTGGACTTCTTGAAAACGGATAAATGGCCAAAGTCATGCTGCAGCCAACCAGCCTGCGCCTGGAGAGGAAAACAAGCCGCCATTTTACTCATCATCCGCCGTCCATACGACCACATCCAACTCAGGAGAAGAAATCCTGGAGTCACCTGAGCAGTGGCCAGCATGACCGAGCAGAGCAACGTGAGCGTCCAGCCGGTGCCCCACTGCAGGAGGATGAGATAGGCCAGAACCTCCAGCAGCAGGATGTGGCCCAGGTGGAGGAGGAAGAACGAGGGCCGAGCGTCAAACAGGCCCTGCTTCTTCACCTGCGCTCGCAGAGCTTTAAAATCCTGCATGATCGTTGCCTGAGAAGAGGAAACGTCCGACGGTTACATTCAAACTCTGATGTGACTGATGCTTGTGAAACCAAGAAAGAAAAGTCAAAATGTTTCTTCGGCTATCGTGTTCCATTTCATTCTGAGCTCACGTTTTTGCTCCGGTCCTGGCTGGGCTCTGTTTCCGCCAACTCTCCGATCAGCAGAGGCTTCAGGAACTTCTGCACAAACTTTGGATCGGGATGAAAAGCAGAGAACGGCTCCTGAAAAGCAAAAGTGAGGAATACTCAGACTGACACGACAAATAAAGTAATCTAAAAACTAGCCACATCTGTCATAATAAGATGTTGGTTGAGGTCATGGCAGAGGTCGACAACAAGCAGCTCTGAAGCCGCACGCAGCTTTCAAACTTCTCTTGTTGCAATTGCTCCCTGTGGCTTTTACAAAGTTCCATGTCAATAAGCAGTTTTATATGTGCACAGAAAGCAGTCTTTATGAGGGAGATGACAGTTATCAGCTGAAAGATAAGTCACATCAAACTCTGACACCTGTCTGCTGTTTTTCACAGCAGGTTATTACTCTTCCAGACTCCAGGCCTCAGGATGTATTTAGAAAATACACTGTGAATATATACTGGGTGCAGTTTGCTGTATTTTTAAAAGTTTTAAATCGTCATCCATTCATTTCTGACCATTATTTTACAGTGCAGGATGTTGCTGATGCATTAAAATTGCAGCATTTTTTTCATTGACACGGCTGACATCTGGTCCTCGATAACTGAAGCTAAGAGACGAGATTTCTTAAAAATGACATGAATATCCATCAATACGGCTTCAACCAATTCATGATGATCCTAGCTGTGTGTGGGAAAAGGCAGGATACACTCTATTCATGTAAACAGTCAATAGCAGAGCAAACACCTGGAGAAAATCCATCAGACTCAGGGGAAATATGCAAACTGCACACAGAAAGCCTGAGACTTTCATCTTATGAGATAAGAGAGCTAACCACTGCACCACTTTGCAGCCTCAGTATTGAGTTAAATTACAGAAAGTAGACAAAAAGGACCATGTATTGATCGCTCTGCCATGTAGGGCTTATTACTCTTACCTGGAAAGACAACAGAGTTATACATCTTGTAGAATTCCTTGAAAAAATGTAACAAAATCATACTTTTAGAGTAAATGTTCTATATTACAGGTATCCCTTTGCATAATGTTATTTATTTTCAACCCCATTTTGCTATAAGTGCTTTTGTATGTGGAGAGGAAATGAGGAACTGTGTGGCTGCTATTCTGTGGGGAACTAATGTTAGACTACTGATTAATTATCATCCCATTTACCGGCCCTTGATGGGAAAAAAAAGGTGTTAATCAAGGATTTATGTGCAACACATGATTCATGGCACTTATACAGCCAACGGATAACGTCGGGTCTGAGACAGCTGGACTTTCATTGCATTACAGCACATTCACTAATAAAGTCTCTGCCGTGCTTCATTCAGGAACTGAAGCCGTAGATTAAATACGGGCTCATCATGAAGCGCGCTTATCAAACTGGCAGTTGATGTTTGATGAAGGGTGGACACTCCTGGCCTGGAGCCAGTTTCAGTCTGGAAATAAAGCTGAATCAACAGAAGAAGCTGGAGGTTATCACCGTGATCATGACGGCTTCACGTTCACAACGAGATCTCACCATGAATGATGATGCATTCTGCACACTATATGCCCCAGAGGTTGTTGTTTGCCTTTTTTCCCCTGTTTGCCCTTTGCCCCACTTTGACCAGAATTGGGGAAATGGTTGCTTCTAATCTCTCTCATGCAGGCTCCGGCACTGTTTTTGAAAAGACTTACAAGAATACATGGTGATAATAGGAAGGGCAGGTCATTACAAACTTCCTTAATAATTATGCATTGTTTACCTTCAATGATTGTAAATACTCATGTATGTGAGCCTGAAACAGCTTTTAACGACAATTCAGAAATGACATCTGCATCTCTGTGTGTTCCAGAATTTGGAATCAGGGAACATTTCCCAGAATATTGAACAAATATTTTCCACAATGGTTTTGAATGAAAAGATTATTTTGTCCAAAATCACGTGCTGAATTTTTGATAAACTTGTTTTAGACTGGGTTACGTTGAAGCCTGTCACACTTCAAACCAGATTTTTAAATTGCAGAAACAATAAACCTTCTAGAGCAGATCGCCCACATTTTCCTACTTCCCAGTAAAGGCTTTTAATATCTTCAGACTGAGTGACTCTGGAGCTTACGACGGCATGGGGCCAGAAGGTCTGCCGCTCATGTGAGGAGTTCATTTGCAGCTAATCTTAAATGCCTTTTAGACGATCAATGGATGAGAGCAGCAGTCTGGGTTCAAGGGTTGAGTGTTTGGATGATTGATGTTCTTATGAGATACACAGATCCTTTATGTCTCTCAGTTTTGTGGTTGAACTACTGTAAAAATATGCTCATAAAGGAGAAAAAGATTCACATTTTTCACATTGATATTTCATTCATTGCTTTTTTTCATTATCTTCTATTTTTAGATGAATCTGTATTTTTTTAAATGTACTTTTTTATGTTGAAGTCATTAAACAACAAAACAGATTGTTGACATCGAGCATGAACACCAGGCTGCCTTAAACACTTGATCCAGAAATTCCAGAAAAAATGATTCTTACTGTTTGATCAGTCCTCTAAAAAGTATAAAGAGAAATACTTACCGAAGCATCTTCTCCTGCGTAGTGGCTGATGACCCGGAAGCCTCCTGGATGTCTCTTGGCCCACTTGGTGATGTTGTAGACCTTCCGATCGATGACCAGCCACTGATCATTCTTGCTGGTGTGGCTCTGCACCTGCTCCCAGGTGTACACACCTCCAGTTTTCTCACTGACAGTCTCTCTGTCGGTCTCTTTGAGCTGGCCTCCTCTTCCCATCCTTACTGCTGTCTCACTGCTGGCCTGAGTCCACCTGCAGCCACACTCAGTCCTGGATGTAAATACTGGTCCTCACACAGGCTGCAGACACTCAGTATGATGGAAACCCCTCCTACAGAGAAAGATTTAAAAAAAATAAAACAAAAACAAAAAGAAATGCCAGCTGATTGTAACAAAGAGGTGTGCAATAATACAAATAATTAATGATGAAATCCGACGACCAGACATGGAAGCTTTTAACTAATGAACCTGCACCACAGCTCAGCATCGACATGCATCACAGTTAAAATCTACCAGAAATAGCTATTAAAAAAAACCATGCAACTGAAGTTTTGGGCTTGCTCTCCAGGTTTGCAAAAGCTAAAAGCTGAGTTTTGATCATTCAAAGCAAACTATCTATGCGTGAGAAGCAGGTCAGCTGAGCATTAACTCAGCAATAATAATGGCCCATTGTTGTGGCCTGGTCTGCCACCGCAGGCCCTCCCCGGCGCGGAGATGAGAAATGCTTCAGACTCACAGCATCCGGCCCGGGGCTGCTCTCCGTCTCTGCAGGCTGCGATCGCGTCAACACACCGCCGCACTTTGGCCGCTCCGGCTCAGCTCAGATCTCATCCACGGAAATAGCGCACATCACCCAAACCCCCATCCCCTGCGCTCCCTGATATGTTCCGCGTCTCATGCCCCCTCTCTTTCCAGGGGCAAAGTCCGGGAAGATCATTCGAGGGCGTCTGGGCCAATCACAGAAGGCTTTATCCCGGGCAGCTGCCCAATGCGCCTTTGGATCAATACGCGCTCCTCTCAATAGGCTTTTATGCTGTTGTCGGAGTGACCGCACGAAACCCCCGCCGGCCGAGGAGTCCTGGTTTTACCCCGCTCCCAGCGGCCAGTGGGCCGGCCCGACTCTCGAGAGATGACCCGCAAGGGGGGCTGCCTGCCTGCCTTCGCGGAAAAGGATTAAATAACGGGGAGGAGGGAGCGTTCGGTTCGTTTGTTTCGGCTCCTCCGCGCGCACATCATTACAAAACACGACCTTCCTGCAGTGACCCGCTGGGCGCGCGAGCTCATACGTGCTTCTATCACTTGCATTGAATCAGATAAATAAGTTACGTATTAAACGGGATAATCACATTAACGAATGATCACATCTTTTCAAGAGGCTGCCGTCATCACCAAAGTGCAAAGTTTTCTCTTTTTTAATGTTTGTAATTAACCCAGTTATCCTCAACATGTGGGGGCAGAGAGGAAACTTCCGGGGGTCAGGGGGAATGCTGTTCCCAACGGGGATTTCTGTTTTCTTTTTTTTTAATCAGAAAATGTAGTGCATCACATATATTCAGAGCAAAATTTCTTCGGGCTGCAGTGTAGCAGGTGTTATTATTCATGATTGCACATTAAATACAAGACAAATGTTTTTTTTTAGGAATGTAGCATCCAAGAAAGATGCTGAAAAAACACATGTGGATGAGTGACTGAACTTTTTTTTGTTGGTAGAAATGATGCAGATGTGGTATTACAGTGGTATTGCTTGTGTAAAAACATCATGCTCAACATAAGTATGGGAGCATATCTCAGTTTTGATTACTTAACTATTTCATTTCGATTATCCAATGTGTTCTTGAAAAAAATAACCCTGAGAGCAGGACTTTAGCACTGAACACTCGTGTATATATTCTGAAAGAACAGCGACTGCAGACAGTAATTGTTCCATTATAAAGCAATAAGAATGCGGGTAGATGATGAGATTCAGATAAATAATGGCAAATAACTAACCCACAGCCTATATCAGATGATAATCCATAACCTACAGCACAGAGTCCATGCATTAGAAAACCTGAATTACACAATGGATGCTGACATTACTATTACAAAAATGGTTCCATAGCTAGAATTAAGCTAGAGGTTTTTCTGTCACTATGTTTTTTCGTTTGCAGTGGTGGAAACACTGACTTAGATGTGCTGGTCCTTTACCCTCTGGCTGGAGCGCTGTTGCACCACTCATACTTCCCACGGCCTTGCACTCCCGAGGTCATTCAGTTGTACTAAATATCAGCACAGATGTGATGACCTCTTGAATCAGGTCCATCAGGATATCCACAACAGCAACACTCCTTCTGGTGTGACAGTGCTAAAACTATCAGTCAGATGTTTTCAGAAACTGACCCCCCCCCCCCCCCCCCCCCCCCCCATTTCCTTTTCAGTTTTTATTTGAAATTTACTGCAGGAGTATCTACAGGAACAAGCACTTGTGCTCCACTGTCTTCCTTCTCCAATATGCTTTAGGATTAATTCATCAAAGTCTTATTCAAGTCACATTATCGTTACCTAAACATGTTGGACTGCAGGCAGATGCAGAGATGCAATGAGACAGTTTGTCAGGCGATTAAATTTAAATGAGCAATTACACCATTGACAAACGACATGAGTGTGTGATCCTGAAGCTCTGCAGGAAGCCTGTTATCGAAGACTGCCCCCTCCAGTCAGGACCTCCCTGATAAACCCTCTGCACTCAGAGACCCTGGCTGTTGCAGTTCCCACTTTGACCAGCAGATGGTGCAAATGTTATCACTGTATGAAAAAACCTCTTTGTCCTCATGTAACCCCGGAAATACAAAGCACAGCAGCCAATCCCCACATCTTCTGTCTTCATCCAGAAATATATGAGATAATGCAACAGTTTTACTCTCCCTGAGAAATTTTAATACGACTTATTATTGACTTGTACTTGATGTGGGATGAAATGCAAATATTGCTAACTGTAGTTATAAACTGACCATCAGTGAAAATATGTGCATGTTATTGTTTTAACTTTTTGTTTGTATGTATGCTGCACGTGCTGGCTGTGTCATGCATTGCTTAATTTGCATTCAACAGAGTCACCTCTGCAGTCACATCCCATCTCCGCCCGGGGTCACCGTCCGCGCGTCTGTCTCCTTCTGATTGTGCACTGTGTCATTTCAGGGTCATTTCAATGCGATGCAGAAATTTGCAAATCAGCTCTTTTGGTCCTCAGCATATCAGACAGGATTATCCTCAAGCAGCGGGCCGCCTGCCTCCCTGTTTGTCCTCTTCTTCTGCCACAGCTCATCAGGCTGACAGAAGAGCTGCACATCTGACCCCAGCAGCTTTTGCCGGCGTTTCTCCAGTATCACAACCAGAAAAACACGCTGTCAATCAGACAACCTGTTTAATCTTCACATGTGTTTGATAATCTCTGGGGAAGAATGGCTTACATAGGGTTACCCAGACAAAACTCTGAAATACTGTTTATTGACTGTTTCCATTTTTGGAGGCTCTGAACTTTTCAGCTGCACTCCAGGGCTGTTAATGATGTCTTTTCTATTTGCATGCATTTTATTTGATGACTAAAAGTTTGTTGTTTGCTAATTTTAATTTCACATTCATACCATAAATCATCAGTTACGATCAATCATATTAAGCTGTCATCTCACTCTATTTAAATGGACCTGTAAACATTTGGTGAGGCGCTTGTCTGAATTACTGATACTGATGTGCACTAAAGACGCTTCTAGATCAAATAATGATTATTGCTCTTTTATTGGTGTTAAGATTTTATGGAGGAAGTGTTCAGAGCTTTACTAAAGGAAATTACCAATCAGAGATGTTATGACAGGGTGAGATTTGCTAGAAAGAAAGGATCTCTCATGATCTCATGATAACTGATGCTGCAAGGGACAGTTTGTCTCACCCCAACAATAAATGTAGAAAGAATGTTAGATGCCTTGTATTTTCAATATAAAATAGATTATGGTCAGACCCTGAGGAATTTTATAGCAATTTCTTATTAACTTTGCAACTAGCACACAAATTAGACTTTTAGATAGCTTTGCATGGTTTTCTGTCTGCATTTTATCATTATTTTCATCTGAATTATTACTAAAACGCCAAGTTTTGAAGCTTTGTGTGTCTGTAATTAACGTCATATTATATTGTTCTTAATTACTCTCAATAAACAGAAATAGCAGCTATGTGTATCTCATCTCAAGTTTAGTTTATTTTAGCTTTAGGCAAAAAACAAACAAAACAAAAAAAAAACCTAAACTCAAAGTGTTCATCATCACTTTTTAAAATAATTTCACACACACACACACACACGGGCCACCATGTGATGTGATGCCCCTGTGTGTTCCGGTTTCAGAGGGAGGCAGTAAACCTTCATCCTGATGGAGACAAGCGGCCAACATGAGCAGCACCGCTGCACTTTCCACCTTCTCTCCCTCGTGGATTTTAACTCTGGTTTTAAAGGGGAGCAGCTGCATTAACTCGTGGACACACTTCCATTAACTGTTTTTTTTTTCTTTCTTTCTTTTTTTTTTTTTTTCATTCTGCCGCCGGCCAGGTCACATCGAGCCGCGCGCGCACTGCTGGGCTCGAACCTGAACACCCGACAGGAAGAGTGGCGGTAAACTGACTTTAACTTTTTCTCTATAAAGTAAACGGATCACGTGGCAGGTGCTCCCAAAGTTACGTATCTTTTTTTTATTTTTTTTTTTTTTTGGAGGAAGTTAGAGAGGGTAAGCATAGCAACAATTACATTTCAGCTCAAAATTAAGCTGTACTTTGACTCACAGCAAGTCTATTATTATTATTATTACTATTATTATTACTACTATTACTATTACTACTACTACTATCATTACTATTACTCCACAGCTGGTTAGACTTTCCCCACTCAGGCTTGTGCAGATGAAGGGAAGCAGAGACACTTGACGGAGCGCTGCTGCGTGGCTGCTGGACTGTGCATTGATCATGGTGCTCTCCGCAGCCAGTGGGTTGAACCACGAAACAACCGCGGCTCCCGGGCTCGGGGTTAACTTGTCACAGACACTGCCTCATCAAATGACTCTGTCCTGACTCAAGCCGGAGTCAGAGGCTGCGGGCTGCTTCATGGGCAACTCTTCTAGGAAGGGAGAGGGAGACGAAGGGGAGGAAGGCGAGGGCAAGGACGGCGAGGATCCAGAAGAAGTGCAAGAGACGAAGAAGGAAGTCGAGCAGGAAGTAGAGGAAGAGCTTCCACTGGGGGTGGAGGAGTTGCTGGAAAGCGGGGATCCCGTGTTGGACTTGAGTTACCGCAAGTTTAAGCGCTTGCCCGCTCGTGTCTGTGGACTGATGCATCTGGAGAAGCTGTATGTTTGCGGGAACAGCCTGCGCACGCTGCCAGACGCCGTCGCCGAGCTGCAGGGTCTGCGGACCCTCGCCCTCGACTTCAACAAAATGGAAGACGTGCCGCCGGCCGTCTGTCAGCTCACCAACCTCACCCGCCTGTACCTGGGAAGCAACCGGCTGATGAGCCTCCCGCCCGAGCTGAGGAACCTGCAGAGTCTGCGCTGCCTGTGGATCGAGAGCAACTACTTCCAGAGGTTTCCGCGGGAGCTGTACGACCTGCCCCACCTCAAGTCCCTGCAGATTGGGGACAACCGGCTGAAGACGCTGCCCCCTGACCTCTGGCGCATGGAGGCTCTGAGAGGACTGTGGCTCTACGGGAACCGCTTCAGCACCTTCCCCAAAGTCCTGCTGCGCATGGAGTCATTGGAGATTTTAGATCTGGACCGCAACAAGATATCAGAGTTCCCCAGCCTGAAGCGCCTCAAGGCGCTTCGTCTGTTCTCCTATGACCACAACCCAGTTGAGGAGCCTCCTAAAGTGGGCGAGGAGGTGCTGGTGGTCGGGGAAGGGGCGGCAGAGTTCCTGGAGGCGCGCGAGGCCAGGAAAGAGAGACTGAGAAAGGCCGCGGAGAAAGAGGCGGAGGAGCTGGCTTTGGCGGGAGAGGAGCCGGTCATTCACGGCATCCTGAAGAACAGCGGCTCCAACTCCAAGCAAGCAGCAAACGGAGTGACCACGGACGACACGGAGGTCAAAGAGGAGGAGCCTCTGGTGCGGGAGGATGAGGACGAGGGCGGGGCCGTGGAGCCGCCCGTCACAGACTATGATGGAGCCGAGCTGGAATATGAGGAAGAGGGGGTCGAATACGAGACGGAGGAGCTGATATGCGAGGGCGAGGTGTTTGAATATGAGGGAGAAGATCTGGAGTATGAGGTTTCGCAGATGGACTATGAGTATGAGGACAGGGAGGAGCTGGGAGACTTGGGGACGCAGGGTGAAAGGGCCTGAACGTCCCCTCAGTGATCCACATGATCTGCTGGCAGGTGGATGCTGGGAAATTCAAGTTAGATTTGAGTTTTGTTTCGTTTTGTTTCTCTTTTTCAAAGAAGCTGACAGAGCCGACTCTTTTCGCTGAGCTGCTAATCTGTTGTTAACTGTGAAAATAGACGAGCGCGGGCATTATAACACCTGTGACATCTCAGTCAGCTGTGAACAGGCCGAGATCAGAGCAGGACTCAGATGGACTGTGTGGGTTTGTGTACAACATGTACGAGTAGTGTTGAACTCAGTGTACCCTGTCCACAAAGCTTTCCATTAACAAATTAATCAAGCCTATTATATCAGTGACACTCATTTCTGGGGAAACTATGTCTTATTTATTAATAAAAGTTACTGTTTACTTGACTGGAAACTTGTGTTTCCACTGCTATTGGTTTCTGTTTTGTGTGTGTGTGTGTTTTTTTTTTTTTTAATCAAACCAAGGCCATGAGCACATGTAGATGGGTGTATTGAATTTAGATCCACAAAATATTTATGACATGTTAAATACAAACCTCCCGGCAGTCTTGTAACAGTCTGAGCCAAGCAGGAGCAAAAGACAAGCGGGGAATATCGGGGCTGAAGAGCTGTGATGCCTCACCATAAAAGGTAAGTCCACCCAGAGTCTCCAAGCATTAAATAGACTCATTCAAATAAAAAAAAAGAAGAGAGTGAAAGAAATCAGGCTCAACATTTTTACATTCAAATCTGCAGGCTCCTGCAGGTCAGAGAACCGGGTCCACCATGACCTCTGCATACTCCTTTTTGTCAGTAACTACACCTTTTTCTGTCTCCGTCTCGAACGTGAGGCAGACCAGGCCCTTGTACTCCTCTCATCTCTGCACTCATTATTCATGCGGGGCTTGTGTGTAACCAAATCTTCTTTCCCCCCACGTATCTTTTTCTCACATCTCATTGAAAGAGTGAAATATTCATCCCGTCGCTGAAATATTAATGCCTGCGCTCGGGTGGCTGCACGCCGGGGCGACCAGTTGCAGAACTGACTCAAACTTATTATGAGTGAACTATAGCGTTTAAACTTCACTGACAGAAGTATTCAATAAATCACGTGTTCAATCACTAGTTTTTCCAACTTTTATTGAAATTTTGTCCAATTGTTCTTATTTTTATGGACGCTTCAGACTAATCCAGAGGGTCAGCATGCTCACAGTGATACTTTTAACATGCTAAAATTGAGCTGTTTTTCTGGCTGACACTGACCAGCTGGTTTAAAGGGAGGTTGCGCCCTGGACTGGTCACCACTCCAAACACAGAGAGACAACCCTGCACACTCACTCACACTCACAGACAATTCCAAATAAACAAATTCTTCCAATGCTTGCATTTGGAACTGTGGGTGATATGCAGAGGGCTCATATAAAGGTCATATGCGCGGAGGGAGAACATGCAACTTCCACTCAGAAAGCCCTCCATGAGGTGAGAGTTGAAACTGCTGTACCGCAAAGCCAGGGCAGTTAAATTACATCCTCAGGAGCCTCTCTGGAAATGGGGCAAAAGTTTTACTGTTGCGTATATCTAGAGAGCTAATTACAGATGATGTATTATCTACTCTGCTGACACCGACAAGCTCTGCTGATCTTTGGTGAGGTTCATCGTTTGTTTTGACAGTACGGACTGTAATTGCAGAACCTGTGTGGTTTGTGGGCCCACGGTCGGTTCACCACCGCCGAACTGTTTTAACTGCAGTGTAAGACACCCAATGGAAAATCAGCTGCCCTCCTCCTCCTCCTCCTCCTCCTCCTCCTCCTCCTCCTCGGCCCTGCTGCCCATCCCAGAGCTGTGGGTGGTAGAACAGTTTGACACGCCGCAGACGTCCACGGGAATCAGCCTCTCACTCTGACCGAGTGTAATTATTTTGCTCATTAGTTTACACTCTTCTCATTCTCTGTAGGTCAGTGGCAGGGAGGGGGTCAGAGACGATATGCATCATCTCTCGCAGTCTATCTTTGGATTTGACTGAATTCACTTCACACAGCTGCCTGGCAGGCTGCTTTTTCAGCTCGCACAACAAACACAATCGGCTGTTGCGAAACAGCACAAAACGAGTGGATAAAGCATTGAAAATATGCTTCAAATGATATGATCAGTCTGTTTTTATTCCATCAAAACTACATTATCAATAAAGAAAGTACTGAGAGGAGCTTAAAAAAACAGACTTAGTTTGATTCATTTAAGATTAACGTTCAATGCTTTCCTTGTTAAACTGACTTTAACATGCTGTCACTGTGTTGCTCCACTGTCGGAGGGGAATCAGGATTTAAATTTTCTGCTCCTCTAACGTGCATGTCAATAAAGGAGGACAAAGTCTAACTTTGTCTTATATATAGATTTATCATTTGTGTTATGCGTGGCCTGATTGGATTTGCTACACGTGTTGCTGGAGTTTGACCACCGTCGAAAGTATCGAACATGCTCGCTCCTGATCAGATCAGAGGGTGCATCAGGAAATGCTTTGCTGACTGAAGCACTATGAGTGTACCCTGCATGCTCCCCAAAACATGACTAAAACAATACCAATCTCCTCCGATCACAGCTGTAAACTGAACTTTTAAAGCTATAAGAATATTCAGTCGTTCCTCCGACCGTGCTTCCGCTTAATGCTCTGCTTTTAATGTGAGGTGGAGTCAGGCGGGCGCTCTGGAAGATCACACAGAATGATGTTAACGTTAATGTTGCAGGATTATCACAGTGAAAATCTGTTCGGGGTTCGGTACTAAACTGCATGGGTCAAAAGGAGCGACGGCACCTCGTGCGAGTCCCGAGTCTTCGACAAGAATGGCAGCTCAGTGCCGGCGTGACTCACTGCCCTCCAACCCGGAGGAGCAGCCACTCACGCTTTTACTCACGGCTCAAATATTTTGACAGCATGAAGGAAGTGGGGGTGAATGACTCCACCTGCAGACAGCTTTCAGTCTGATGAGGGTGAACCTGCAAATCAGTGAAAGCTGTTGAAACGAAACACGACTGAATACAAACACTAACGATGATGCTTTGGGGCTGACTTTGAAACAAATGTTTAATCGAAGGTCAAACCGATACAGACAGCATACAATCAGACAGCTGCTGCGTTGGCATGAGTCCTCTTCTACCACAGTGTGTCTGGTCCTCCTCATCATGTTAAACATGTTGGAAAGAGTTTTGTCATTTTTCTCCGGTCATTTCTGCAGCCCGGAGCACGTATGTTGACACAGACTCATTCTCATGCAAGGCCCTGATGCTAAAGTTGTTCCGATCCCAATAACCTTCACTGCTGCGTCAGTGATCTCTGGGTCTGCGAGCGTTTCCGTCTGCCGTTCAGCTCTGGATCTCAGTGTTAGTGCAGCTCCCAGTGGAGAGAAGAGATGCTTACTAGAAAAATAAAAACATTTCCATTCACACTGTGTAAGGCCGTCCCTCAGTCCAGACTGCACCCTCAAATTCTTTCATTTTTCTTTTCTGTCAATAAAAGTAATCAGTATGTACTGTTTTTCAATGTTCCATACAAGTGAAAGCAAAAATGCCCCAAATCAAACACACATCCTTAACATTTTAATTAAATGTAAGCATGTGAGAAATCAGAAAATACTTTTAGTGTAAAAACATCACTGTGTCAACACAGCAACACTTTTGAAGAATACTCACCATCAGTTCTTTGTGGTTTTGTTAAAAGTAAATGTCTGTTCCAGTTTGAGGTTTACAGTAGCAGCTTCCACCACTGCCTGAGTCACTGCGAGTGTTTTTAATCTCATGTGTGACTTTCCTGCTGCTAAAGTTCGACGCGCCAGCTGTGAAATGTACGTTTTCTGTATGCGAGGAGGAGGCTCATTTTAAATCCACGCAGGTGACTTCAATCATTTTGGCTGATGAGCTCTTTCAGTTCTCTGCAGGAGCGAACAAACCGCGTTTGACTGGCGTCTCACTGATTTTCCCGCTGCACCTGTCACGGAAATCAAATCTGCATAATTGGACATTCTCAGCCAAGATTTGTACTTTTCTTTGAAAGCACAACTTTTAATATAGAAAAGAGAAATAAAGCCAATATGTTGAGTTGTCTCTGTAGTTGCACCCAGGGGTGATCAGTTCTGTCCTAACAGGGCTGGACGGCTAAAATGAAATATAAAGACTATAAATATGAATATAAAGAAAGTAACACAATGCTGTGTGTGTGAGAAAAGAGAAGTTCAGAGTAAGCACTTTCCCGAGGTGAAGGAATGAATGTTTTATATTTATCATGAATAGAAATGACCCCAGGAAGGAAATTGCCACCAAAGAGGGAAGATTACTCCCCGGACGCGGCTGTAGCCGCAGGTTGTTTGTTCTCCTGTCTGACTTGTGTAGGCTGTGAAGGTAAACAGGTTTCAGCTGGCAGAAGATTCAACACAAAGGCAGTAATCAAGTTCAGGAGTGAAACAGTTGGAACGCATGTCCTGTTACCGAGGCTTTAAAAGCGTTTGCTGTGGCATTCATATCATACTCATTTCTGTGCATATATTGTTTGCTCAGGCTGTCCTTAAGGTTAAAAGAAAACAAAAGAATGTAAATCTTGCTTAAAAGCCTTGAGATTATACATGTGTAAACACAGACGGAGTTGTGTTTTGGGGGTTAATGCTGCAGCGGTGAATAATGTTCAGTCTGCTTTTGTTGTCATTCACACAGCATCCCGGTCATTTTCTGCAGGCTGTAATAACACCAAACACAGGCTGCTGCACACAAGTAATACCTGGAGATCTGTGACTCACAATCTTATTGTTCTCCGCAGCCCCACAAACTCGCCAGACGACCTGAGGCCTGTGTGCATTTCAAAGCATTATAAAGCGGAGTTTTAACAGTGTTTCCATACAATCAAGCAAACGCAGTGAAGATAATGGGCGCAGAGAGAGAAGGAGAAGGCCCAGGATGCCTCTACCTACATAATAAACATTTTATCCGCACCAGCGGACTTTAAGGAGGATTTCTAAGTTACAGGAAGGAAGTTTAATGTGTGGATTCCTCACATCCGACTAAAACAGTGACTTCTAATGTAAGATTTTTAGGTCGACTGAGGAAAGACTGAAACTCCACAGCGAGTGCACATTTTGAAAATAATGATTTATTAAATCGCATGAAGATCATTTTTCTGAAACTGAGGAGTTAAATAGCAAATATTTGAGTCTGTTCTGTGTAAAATTAGAAGGAAATGTACTGTGACAAGATTAAATCTCCCAATTATGACATTTCATTACTTTTTTTGAACCAACTCTGAATCCATTTTGAGTTGTGATTTATTAGTAAGTCATTAATTTAATCATAACTATACTTTCTTGAGTTGGGTTTGTTCAAGTTTGTTTTGAATAAACTGACAGTGGCTGAAGCTGGAGGCTGTGATGTGTTTCTGCACTTTGGATGCATGTGTGCGGCTGTGTGTGAACTCCCTCTTACGTCTCCAGACTCCCAGCCCTGACAGTTCCTCCACGTGTCCACTGGATGGCATTGTGATCTCGCGCTGGCCCCGATCTGAGACGAGGTTATATAAAAATGATGGATGGCTTGAAATTTGCATGACATCTTGATAAAAATGTCCATCTGAGACAGAGAGTTATCATCAGACACTGTTAAGCTGCAGAAGATGTCTGAGCAACAACTTCACTCCCACACGCTCATCTCACGGCTCAGTTTGGTCTGAGGATTAAAAACACATCTTGAGCTGGACTCAAGAGTCTTTATTTTTTGGTTAAAGATACACACAGATAATTTTTTTTAACAAATGAAAAACAAAATTGTCACTTTTCTCCTTTTATCTCACACAATAGCTGCTTTGTGCTGCAGATCCCACGTACAGTCTGAACACTTCAAGCATGATCTTCTTCTATTTCTATTATTAGAAGGGATTCTGAATTACAGTCTAACAGGGTTTTTTTTTTCCATGACAGGCTGCTTGCTTCACTAAATCCACCCCAGCATAAGCCAGATCATTTCCCCACCGTCCCCTTAATTCTCACCTCCCATTTCTCCTCTTTCCATCTCATTTCTGTGGACTCACACTGCTTCCTCACCTCTGTCACATCACTTCTTGCTCCTTTCCCTTCCTCCATCTGCCCGGCGCTGGCAGTTGGCGGAGCCTGTCTTTACCAAGCTGTTGCTTGTGCCGCCGTTCCACAGCCCTTCTCGCTTGACGTGCTGTCGTGCCAGGGCTGGAACTGTTCATTATCTTCTCCAAAAAAAAAAAAAAATAACTACAGGGAGACGCCTGCATCATTGAAACTGACAGTCTCATTTCCTGCTTCTTTTCTCTTTAAACACAATGTGAACATTATTGGCGTTTCTAATTCGGAAAGCAGAGGGATCCATGGAGCTGGAGAAGACCAGAGGCCTATTTCCATTCCAGTCAGTCGGCTCCAGATGATTTCCCTTATTAGTGCAACTTCAGGCTGAGAGTCAGAGAAGAGGAATTGATCAGTGGAAGCATCTGCTTAACTCTGTTTGAAATGAAAAAGCTGGGGACTCTCAGATCTCCTCAGATTGGTTCCTCCCTGCAATACAGCAGAGTGTTTATTCTGCATCTGCAAGATTCATATGCATCCTGAACGCTTGCTCACCAAACTGATGACAGCACTGGCAAGAAAGCAGAAACACTCCTGCACCCTTTTCTTTTTTTTTTTTTTTTTTTTTGCAACAGTTTGCACTCGGCATAACGAGACCTGGACGACCAACGGGGCTCAGAAGACAAAATGCAGCGGTTCTAAAAATAGATAAGAGGTGATGCAAGCGAGGGTCTCCCGTCGAGATGCGCCTGGCTCGCCTGCAGCCGTCTGTTTGAGTTCAGGGAGGGACTAAAAGCTCGGCCCCGAGTCTGCAGGGGCCTCGGCTGGCACCGCGCTCCTCTCTGCTCCTGATAGTCTGGAGCTCGGGGAGGAGAATCTCACTGGTTTCTCTGTCAGTTCAATAACCTGTTTCTCTGCCTGTCATGGAACGGCGTGGGTTTAATGTTTGGAGACATAAAGAGACAGCCCAGGCGCTAAGACCCTTCTTTGTGCGCCGGGTCTCAAAGGTGCTCTCTCTCTGCTTCACTGTTCTGAGGCTTATCTCCTCCCCGCTTTCCCTTTTGACTTCTTTACTTAATAGGCAAATCTGGCAAGCACAGTTTGGACTGAGTGGCATTGTCATCTTTTTCCATTTGTGAAATTTTAGGCAGCTTTGACGCGTGTAATGCTGCGGAGGCAGGCGGCGACGAGAAGACGACGGTTTAGACCTGAAAGCAGACATAGATTGTGACGTATAGCAAGGCCGACAAGGCTATTCAGTGAAAACTGATAGAAAATAATCATTTTACCATCATTTTGAGGCTGTTTGCATCACATGAATTAAACATGAAATAAAGCTGTTGGCCTGACAAGCAAAAATGTCACTCGTAAAACTGAGTGTACCTACATACAACTCAGTCAATAATGAAAAAAATCCTCCTCCTGTGTGAAGACAGGTCTTTTGGAACATGTGACTCATTTACCTCAGTGCTGACTAATGTGTTACTCAGAGCAGAAGCTTTCCTCTATACATTTTTAATTGCTCTTGAAGGCAAAAACAACCTTTGCAAATTGCTGCCTCTCTCAGTAAACGGTGGTACATGTTAAACTGGAGTCATTACAGCTGGTAATGAGTAATGTCACAGTTTGATTACACTCCATGTGTGTCTGATTTACATGTAAAGACACCCGAAGACACGTGGCATTAAATATGAGAGCGGCTCACGTTCAGACATGTTACCATTTATCTTTTTTTAAAATCTTGCTGCTTATGTTGACAGGCACTTTTTACATTTTGACACATTTTAAACATTTCCAGTGTCAACATGACCGCAATGCTCTTCCGTCAAAAATTTGGTGAGCAGCAGTGGTTTTTAATATGAATGTGACGGAAATCAATACAAACTATAAATTCAGCTCAGATTCAGTCCAGTTTACTTCCGAGTGTGAAACAAAGTGTGAGAGTCGTGGAGGTCCAGCCTCCCCGGCCTGGAGGAATGTGACCGACCTGCTGACAGATCAGATCTGAGCCGATCCGGCTTCTCGAACTGGAACTTGAACTGTGGACCTGACTTGATTGCACAACATGAGCGTGTGACTGAACTCTGGTCTCCGTGGCTGAATGGGATCACGGTTCCAGGTTAGACAACAGAACACAAGTCGACCTGATAAATTTTCTGTCAAAATGAGCTGGAAGAAAAACTGGAAAACCCAATATCTTTAACAGTTTAAAACTATACTGCTGCGCAGCAGTTTTCTGGAGTCGCAGTGCTTTATCAGCACACTTATATTTTCCCAGGAAGAATACTGATGTTCCTGTATTACCATAATTAACATGCACTAACTGAACTGCACAGTCAAAGCTAGTGGGATCGTCTCATTAGTTCTGTAAGTTTATTGTTTTTCATGACGATAATGACAATAAAAAAAGAATCATAATTTTGTGTAATCCATTCATTAATAGCCTCATTTCATTTAGGACCATGAATCTTTCACTCCATGGTGGCGCTATATGGAAAACACCTCTTTACTGATTTATTGGCTGTTAATCTATTTCATGGTGGATCAAAGAGACACTGGTTGTATAATCCTGACTTGCACTAGTTCTCTAACTTATGTTAAAGCACAGAGTTTCTCAGTCTTTTATCATCCGGAAAATCTCTTTACTGAGGCTTAACGAGTCTGTTGGATGAAAGGTGAGGAAAGGTTAGTGTGTAGACTTATCCTGCAAATCAGTACTCTTTAAAAAGTCGGCTTGGATTCCCAATTAGTATCCGGAGAGCTACGGGGTCAGAACACCAGGCGTGTTTCAAGCAAAAGTAGAGCAGTCCTCAAAAGAAGGCTGTGAACATGGAAATTGTGTTGCTGTTTTGATTTTGTTGTAGGCTACAGGTACCTTCGTTTTGTTTGTTCATGGTTTTGGTTGTAAATGCTTGTGTAATAGTATATTTTTCTATGTTTATGTTTTCTTCATCAAATGAGTAAAAACTGAAAGAAGATGGGACAATAACTGTGTCCTTCAGGGCTTTTCATTCTTTAAAAAGAAGCAAACTACTTGAAAAAAACACCAGAGATCTGGCTGAAAAGGAAGTAGATAATAAGAATGATAGAGCATCAAACATTAGAAACAGGATGGAAGTTGGTGCCTTGAAGAACTGAAATTACCACTAGAAATTCTTGTCAAAATCTCAATTTTAACTTTGTATTATGATCGAGTACATCTTGTACTTTTTCCTGAAGTGAAATGTAGTTGTGTGGAGCGACACACAGTGACTCCCCCAGAGAACCCAAGAGATGAAACTCAATAAAGAGGCCAATGAATCTCCGAACGCAGGTGTAGTAAAAATTATTCTTTAATATGGAACAAAATCAGAGCTCAGCTCCAAGGCTCCGTCCACCCAACACACTCTGTAACACTGATGGGTGGAGGAGAACGAGAAAATCAACCGGTAAGATCACAGTCCGCTCGGCCAAAAAACAGGAGAGGCGGAAAAAAAAACATGGAACGCAAAACCAAAGAGCTACTGGGCTTCGCCCTGAGACGCCCTCGCCTCCCTCGCCGACCCCGGATGTGACCGCGGGGACACACCTCTCTGCGTCCTCCCAGGGCTCTCCCACCTCCTTCAACAGTCTCGCCCTTAAAGGAAGGTCAGCGGCTCGTGAAACCAGTCGGCGAGCCGCCGACTCCCAGGCGGAGGCCGGCTAAGGCGGCGGGCCGGAGGAGCAGAGGGGCGTATCTGAAGGTCCGTGTAAGCAAGCGGACCACGGAGTCCTCAGAGGGACGTGAACGGGACGACGTTCAGCCCCTCTGCCGTCTGACTCCCGGCCCACGAGAACTCTAATCCACTGGAAATGTTGAGATTCGGAATGGAATGTTTGAAGTTTCTGAGGAAATGAGACGAGGCCCCGGAGGGAGGGGACGTCCGCGGCGAGCGCCCAGTAAGAACCCGTCACTATACTAATACAGGGACATCAACAAAAGTACTACACAGATATGTACAGAGCAACCAAGCAACACATTGGAATACCGAGTAATAAATCTGGAGTGGGAAAGGGGAGGTAATAATAATCCACTACAAATGCACATATCCCACTACGATTCCATGTAGTTGGTCCGATCTTTAAGGCTATTCACTTGCTCTTGCTACAAACGGGCAGCAGTGAAGCCACCACAACATAGATTTGATTCACACGTCTGTGCTTGACTTTTGAAAATGGCTGCTTTGTGATTCTGCGCGCTGAGCTGACAGCTACCCTTCTCCTCCTCCGCCTCCTCCTCCTCCTCGGAGAGGAAATGATGATGAGCATAAAGATATGGCAGGAGATGGGCGGCATGGATCCCTTCTTGTTTTGTTTTTTTGTTTTTTTTGTGCCAAGTCGTTCTCTGGTCCACAGAGCTCTGGAGACGAAGCAAAGGTGCTCCCCGGCGGCGTGCGCGGTGATGGATGAGGGATGCTAATAAGCTAAGAACTGGGAATGGATGAGGAAGCATGGATTACTGTGAAATTAGACTCTGTTGGTGTATGCATTAAGAGACTGAATGGGAGAGAAAATGAAGAATCGGGCGGAGGAAGTGGAAATCTATACTCGGTGGAGGGTATAAATGAAGCGTTGTAATGAAGAAACGGAAAACTGAGCGAGCGAGAGAGAGAGAGAGAGAGAGAGAGAAAGAGAGAGAGCATCTGCCAGCTTCAGCAAACACAGTCATCCCGCACCTTAACACACACTGCGTCACATGACAAACTACATCAGAGAGGGGGAGGGGGGAGGAGGAGGAGGGAGGCACTGCACAGAGAGCACTAGCACTACCATGGACGGACACACACCTAGAAACACGCACACGCACACACACTACTGCACAGGGTCCCGGTCTGCGTTCCACTGCACTCTCCTGGCTGCCAGAACCTCGCTGTGTCTCGTCGAAGAGAAAAAAAACAAACAAAACAAAAAAAACAACAAACGAACCGATTAACAAACGAACGGGACGGAAAGAAGAACAACACATAGTTTGGATCCCACTGGCTATAATAAAAAAATAAACCAGAAACGAAACCTAGAATATAAAAATAGCCAGTGGCACCGGGTTTTACAGAAAGCATCTTTTTTCTCAATAACTGGCTTTTGAACAGCTCTACGCTTTTTCTTTTAGTCTACCAAGTATATACTATTAACCTTACCAGGCAGCTAAAATCTATACAGTACTGTCATTTTTCATATATTTATAGATATTTATACACTATACAAAGTTGGCAAAAATACATAAAGAAATACATTAAATTAGATTGTACACATCACAATTGTGTGTTTTAAGTTAGAGCACTCTTTGTGGAAGAGGTGGGCCACGACAAGTCGAGAAGGAGGTGAAGAAAACAGGAGTGTTACCCTTGACATCCCACAATGCAAAAAAAAAAAAAAAAAAAAAAAAAAAAGAAGGTCTCCATTGCACTGGGTAAGTAATATTTCGGAGTATGGCGTTAGATCAGTTCAGTGTATTGCTTCTTACCTACCTGATTAAACATGTCCACATTATGGCAAGTGTTAGAGGCCGCTCTAACTGCATCACAGAGTCTATTTACAACTGGCGAGCAAAGAAAAACACACAAAGTCTGAATGATCTGGCTTTCAGGGAAATTTTTATTTTTGGCATATCTGTGCACTTTGTGATGCCCCGCGGGAGTCCCTCTAAAGGATTGCATTACAAACACGAAGGCAGGACTGCGTCCACCGTCCCTCCTGCAGGAGGCTGCTGGGAGAATCTGCTGTATCGCATCGCGTCTGTGGCAGAGACGGTCCTAAACGTAATGTGAAACTGATAATCTCCATCCCTGCACCGAGCGCAGGCCCGACCAGATACATAAGGCTATGGCATGAGGAAAATAGGCAAGTGGGCGATACTGACACCTGCGGTGTAAATAACTGGACTGCAGCCCTGTCCATTTCTCGTCTATATCAAGACGCAGTGGGCTGAATAAATGTCTGTCACCAAGGCACAGGGCACATTTCAGACATTTCAAGGTCCATATATTTTTAATTATTAATTTTTTTTTTCATTAGCTCCATCATATGGCAGTTTAGAATCAGGATTTTGCTTTAATCCTGGGCTTTTCTTGAAGGAGTTTTCTTTATAAATATCTGACTGAGCCCATTATACAGCGAGTTCACGTCAGTCGGTTGTGCTTAATCACGACTTTAACCCCCCGGAATAAGAGGCTGAATCACAAGCATGCAAATCACCTATCCAGGGCCAGACGGATGGTTTATGTCCCTGGACTTGGAATCCACCCGGTCCTCCATACATGCCCGGCCGCATGTATGGCCTCCACCAGAGCAATAATGACTCCAAATTCAATGAGCAAGGCATCATCAGTGTCAGTACAGGGCCAATCCCGTCTAACACAATGGCATTACAGTAAATCCCCAAGCCCATAAGCAGACAGGGGGGGGGCAGACGTAATGCCAAATGAGTGGAGCCGAGCGGCTCCGCAGAGAGGTGAACAGTCTTTCACACAGCCAGGGAGCATTCGATTTCTGATGCATGTAATAAAACACACACAAACACACACACAAAAAAAAAAGTTTTATGGCATAAGTAACGCTGGCTACCATTTATCACACAGTCAATTTCCTGGAGGTGTAGGCGGGCGGTAGGAAGGGGGGGGGGTATGTGGCAGTGTTGCTACAGTGGGCCTGGGATGTGTCGGGTATCACTCCCTCTCCTTGTTTCTCTTGCCCTGACCACACGACAACTCCAAAAAAATTCAGCGGACATCAAAAGCCCTTATTCAAGAAGGGCAGGTAAAATCAGCGTCAGCGTCATCAACATCACCACTGTTATTCATGAATATCACCGTTTTCTTCATCAGTTCAAGTGACAAATGAAAACTCGGCGTACAACAAATGTTAATTTTTCACCAGCGATATTTACAGAAAGTTTTCCAAAAACAGAAAGGAGATTCTTCTCACGGTTTTCGTAAAGAAATAAACCAAAAACACAAGAACACCAAGCACACACACACACACACATACACACCGACCAACAGTCAAATGTGAACAAAAAAGAAAGAAAAAAAAAATAAAATTATTACTCATTATTGTTTTTCATATTCACTTTGTCACTATTCAAATAACACTCACTTGAACCCTGATTGAGAGAAGTCACACCGGTTTTTCACCAGATGCTTAAAACAATTGAGAGGATGAGTTGAGTCGGGGGGAGGCGAGGTCTGTCTGGACAGGAGACGCACACAAACACACACACGCACACACACACACCGACCAGACGAACGGCAGAGGTGACCGGCCACGGCCTCTGGGCTCGTTTCAGCCGTCAGAGCGTGATTCAGCAGAATAAAACTTCAGCTGCAGTCACCTCCAAGATGAGATTACCACAGCCCGATTTTAATCCACACACACACACACACCTCAAGTTCTCCAAGACCTTAAACAGAAAGCAGCCTTAATCTAATATCGCAAAAACTACAGAAAGTAGGCAGCTTTCCAACAGAGATGCCCATCTTCAGAAAAGCCTGATCCATTAAAGGAAACAGCTGCCGAGGAATACAGAGGAGAGAGAGAGGGATCATGACAAGGACAAAGAATATCAGAAGAATATCTCGCTAATCCCCTCGCAATCAGGTGTGACCCCTTCAGCCAATAAAACTTTAAGTTATTTAGAAAGTAAACAGGAGGCAGAGCTGCTGGTGACAATGATAAATTGGGGGTGCACGCCCAAGAATAAACCTCTCAGATTATACAGGAGTTCAAGGATGAAACATGAATGTCGCTTCTCCAAGCTGATAACAAAATCTTATCTATGAGACATAGCGGCAAAGCATCTGCCGGAATCCAAAGAAATGATCTTTTAAATTAGCGTCTTATGAATGCTGCGACGTGGTGAAAGGTTTAACTTCCCAGTGGGAAAAAAATGCATCTGAATGCAGTCAAACAGAGAGATTGACGTCAGCCTGCGCTGCGGCGGATCAAGTTAAAAGTTCATTTAATATCCCATTTCAGATGATATATCTCTGAACTCTGTCAGCAGCAGTCAGACAGATGCTTGTTTGTTCATATGAATTGAGACTCTTCCACCTGATATCTATCCCAGCTGCCAGACGCATGAAAGGAGCAGTAACATCACAATCCAAGCTAAAAGTCACATTATCAAATGTTTGGTGTTAGAACTAAAATCAAAAGTCTCAGTTTAATGCTCATGGTTTAATGCACTGCTGATTCTGAGTTTCCGTTAGCATGAAGATGTCCTGTTATTAAATGTACAGGAAACTGGATTGAATCGCCCTTCAGACAAAACTAGAAATAAAACACCTCAGCACAATTTACTTAACATGAACGTTTCTAGATTTCTTATTTTGTCGTAAAACTGTGAGCGTTGCTTCGAGCACTAATCGTCCACACCTGCACCGGGGAGCGAACGCAATGAAGACAGGCAGAACTGAGGCCCAACGCGGCGACAGCTGACACGCCGAGAGGAGACGAGAAGAGAGGAGAACTCTTGACTGGGAGCATCTGCATGGCTGCCATGTTGTATTCATGAGCTCCAGCTTGTTGAAGGTCATCACCGGGAAATGTTGGCGCCGACAGAACGCAGCAAGTTTGAAGGTGCGAGACAGGTGGCGTTATAATAAAACTGGGATTTGGAAATTGTTTTTTTTTTTTTCTCTCTCTCTCTCCTTTAAACTGTTTGGCTCTGAGCTTTAAATTCATTTTAATAGTGTCGCTGCTCCAGCGCTGGCAGCCAGAACGTAATGTACTTATTTCATGGACTGTACAGATTTCTGGGTGATTTATACGGCGCTGCGATACGCCGGGCTTTCCACAGTAAATAACTCATGCAAGCACATAAATTATACAAGGAGAAATTAGATTTTTCTTGCCGTTTGCTAAACTTCACAGACTTTAATTTTAACATTAATACCAAGATGGAGGCTGAACAAATCTTATTACCTACTGATATACTACTTAAGGCTCATAAGGTTGTTTGTTTGGCTGCACAGATCATTCTTCTCAAGCAAAATACATCGGTATGTGTATATTTCACAAGGATTTTGAGCTCAGAGGGCATACTTATTTTTAGTTTTATACTTGTCTCAGTGAACAAAAATAGAATTGTAAACAATCTGTGATAAATCCATGATAAATCATGAAATATTTTCCATTTTGTGAGTTGACAAGGTTTCAAAAGCCCAGTTTGCAGCAGTGTAAATGGTTTGTTTATTGACTTTTAGATTAAGGTAGAGCAAGATACTTTATGGATGTAATACTTTTTTTTTTCTTCCGGTTATTGTTGTTTTTACGAATCCAGAGATAAAAGTGAGAATGTGAAGCCCAAGGTAACATTAGCATTATTTTCTGGCATTTCACAACTCCAGTTATTTGAGTGACCTCTCCTATTTTCTCCAAATGGTCGTACAAACGCGGCGCCCGCAAATTATTTGATGAAAAAACACTCATAGCACAAAATATCAAGTACGCATTCTATTCCCATCCAGTGAGAAGCGTGTCTGTGTATCTTAGTGCTCCAAAGCTGAATCCTGCAGCCTCTGAAGCTCTGCTCTACCTTCCACCATCAGCGGCTTCACGCTGTGGCTCGTGTTGCTAAAAATAAAACCGTTCCCAAGTTTGCAGGGTCATCAGTGACTAAGCCCGGCAGACCCCAGAAAGCATGGCGATTTATCGCTGTTTATGCGATATGGAGTCTTCAGGGGAGACAACGGTAAACGCACAGTGACTCGCTGCCTGCATGTGAGGTTTTCACAGCTTCCACAGACTCCTGTGGATTATTTCTAATTTTTGAATGAGGGGCTTTCACTCCTCTACGTGTCTACATGGTTGCTAACGAGAGCGCTCCACGTTTGGTAATAAGCTTAGCGTGCATTACTTCAGCAAATAGCGAGTCCCCCAGGTCCGGAGGAGCAGATATTGCTCCGTTTTGACCACCTAATGGGAGCGTAATGTGCTGTGACACCGCAGGCAGTGGCTGTCAAAACAGTGGGCCCTGTTCCACAGCTGGCCAATTGTTCTGAAGGGCGCTGGACTGGATCGCCGCATCGCAGCGGCCGGCACCGAGGCTCGCACGAAACCCGCCGCCCGGACCAGCTTACGTACACAGACACTGGGAGGGGAGCGCTGCAGTGCAGATTAAACCGCGGCGGCATGTGTTGATCAGGTTATCCTCGGCGTAAATCGAAACAGGCACGGAAAAGCACCGGATACCATCAAATTATTTCACGATAAAAGAGCAAACGAAACCAACTGCGGCGCCCGAAGCATTTCGACGGGACGACGGTTCGACTGAACCACAAATCCCCCGTGAAGAGAGGCTGTCAAGTCTCAACCAAGCACAAGTAAATGATTATATTTATTCACTAACAGGTGGAATCTCATTTAAAAAGAAAACAAGAAGCCATGCAAAATGATGAACAGCTAAAAGGATTACGCTTCACAGGACTTTCTGAATGTTAAGCGACAGACAGACAGCCACAGTACAGTAAGGATGTCTAATGGCTGACGGTTTTCCTGTGGCGGGCTTACGACTGTTTTATTTACGTTGTAGAAATTTCCAAGCTGAGCCGAATGTGCTTGACAAGCAGGGCAGCTACCAGTCCGCTCTATGACGCTCTCAAGCACTCAGCCAAGAGATAATGTCTAATCTGCTCCTCCAGTATCTCACGGTGGCAGATCGGGCCATCATCTAATATCGCACCCATTGTCTGTGATACACAGTCCCTGTGAACTCAGAGAGCATGGTTTCTGTCAACTTCTCTCTTCCGCGCCGAGGCCAAAATGCACATCGGCCTCGACGCTGCTCGACGTGGCAGAGTCGCAGAGCAGCGGATAGCATTTATCTGCTGTATTTCAGACAGCAATCACACACACACACACGCATCCAGGAAACAAATGAAGAACAAGGATGAGAGCCCCACATCCTCAAGTGTCCTCCACTTCATTTCCAAGCCCTGAAATCACAGAGCAGACGTCGCCCAGCCCCAAACGGCGGCTCACCCTCTCAGGTACTCCTCCCTTGATTTCCACCGGCACTGTAATCATCCTCAAAACTATGGTCATTATTATTGTTATTACATTTTCAAAAAGTGCAGATAGAACCTCCCCGTGCCCTCGGTCGGGAGGGCGGGGCAGTAGAGGAATGGGGAAACAATGGCAGTAAGAAGAGTAAGAAGAGCGCAGGATAAGAAAGAGAAAAGAGAAGAAGATATTTGCCGAGTTTGAGTTGTGTTGCTCCTGTAAACACACACACACACACACACACACACACACACACACACGTGACCGCACACACACACACTCGCACAAAAACAGGCAGGCAGAACAAACGCTGCACTCGCACAGTCGAAACTGACCTCCATTAGCACAGAACAAGAGCACAGGGCAGCACAGAGAATTCAGAGCATCAATAAACAGAGAGCGGCTTGTGCGCACGCAGGAATGCATGTGCACAAACCTTTAGCTTCCACTCTCATCTTAACATTGTTGGAAGGTTTTAAAATTAGTTTCCTCGGTTGGTGATGCTGTGAAAAATGACATCATCGTATCTTGTGGGGAAAATGTTTGTTTACTTGTTTGGTTTGTTTTTTTTTTTTCACATCTTCTTTTTTCTCTCTCCATGCCAGGGCTTTTCTGTCTGGAAAAATTAGGAGCAATCCATTTCATAAGTTTATTGTGTCCCGGCTTTCCCAGCTTTGGAAAGTTCAGTTTATCTTTTTTTTTTTTTTTTTCCTTTAAATCTCTATTTTTTTTTTTTTTTGTTGGAGCTACAGCACAGCACCCACAGCACACAGATGACAAGAAGGAGAGACCCAGAAAAAGAAGGAAGAGGGTTAATTCACTCACATTGTGCCAGCGGAAGAGAAGAGGAGGGGGGAAGAAGGGAAAAAAAAAAAAAAAAAAGGAAGAAGAAGAGCAAAGAGAAGAAAAAAAGAGCAGGGAGAAAACAGCTGTATCAATAATTCTATCTTGAGCTCAGCTGGTTTCATCACAAACAAGTATTGATTGCTTTCGACAACTTGAGCTGAACATTAAACCTCTTTTGAGTAAAAAAGGACAAAAGACAGAAAACGAGGACGAGAATATTGCACACTTGAGACAAATGACAAGGACGGGGAGACAAACTGGAGGGGTGAGAAGCAGACAGACAGGCAATGGAGAAGGTACATATACTAATCGAGTGTATACGGGGAGTTCTGCCAATCTAAATGCCTAATATATCAATATGTATATGTACATACAGTACATACAGTCTAGTCTCGTGTACCTGGAGTAATCATACAGTGGGAGTAAATGAGTTCAGGTCGTCACGGATGGTTTTTTTCTGTGATACCACAAGACTGGGCACCTGGAGTGGATCGGGCGCCGCAGTGTCGTACAAAACTAAAGAATCGATGTTGGGGCTGATTACCAGACCTCCACAGGCAAAGTGCATAAGGACAGACAGACAAACGGACAGTCAGAAACAGGGGAGCCATTGGCAACGCGGCGAGACAGAGCTCAAGACACGCTGCATGAGAGGAGGGAACAGAAGAGGGGAAAAAAAAAAAAAAAAGAAATCGGAGAGGATTTGAGATCTTGAAAGGAAAAGGAGAAAAGAGTTTAAAGGTTTAAGAGAGCAGATGGCTAATTGTACCCGTGTTTCGCAGCCTGGCAGCAAGTCAGTCTTGTGCATAAGGACGGGAGGGGGAGGAGGCGCGGGAGCAGGAGGGGGGGAGGAGGATACGGAACGGGCCATGGAGGAAGCTGGGTGGTGCGATCAGGCCTTCAGAGCGTGCCACTGGGCGACGTTAGTGCGTGGCCGAGCGAGCATGTCCTTCCAGTGCTTTACCTCCGCTGGTCCACTCTTCCACGATAGGTAGATCTGAGAAAGGAGAGGAGAGAATAGCAGCGGAGGATCATGTTCCAGCCCTCAAAACGAATCTCAGATAAGGAAAAGTGTCTTCAGCATTTAGTTCTGGTTATAGCTTTTGCCATTCAGGGATTTGAAAGATCAACAATACACACATCGAACACACCTGTAAGACTAGACGTGCCGCTCCTGTGTTCCTCCACCTTGCTTATCTCTTTTCATGTTTTTCTTGTCTCTGCTTTGACGATGACAACACACAGACCTGGTTGACAAGCCCGTAACTACCTACTGGATCGGTCTACCTAAAGCGGAGGCGCTGGATGTGTCTGACAACTGCCGCGGAACGCGCGACACCTCCATCACGACGGCGCTCCGCTCGCTGCTGTCACCGCAGCGGAGCGGCAACCGACTGGAAAGTGGTGAAATGAAGCGAGCAGGTGGATCTCGCCGCTCTCACCAGCAGCATCGCTGATGGATTTAAAACACATTTTCTACCGTTGCCTTATATAATAAAAGCTATTTCTTGGCTTGAGCCACAAAGTTTGGATGATTTCAACCGTGTCCAAGAAATATTCAAGCATATCACTTGACTTCAAAACTGAGAATTATTGTTTTGGATTTTTTTTTTTTTTAACGCTTTGGTTTTTCTTCGGTTAAATGAAGTAAATCTAATGTTTAAGTTGGTGAATGTTAAAGGTGCTGGGAGGCAGACTGTGGTACCTTTAGTCAGAGCGAGCAAGCTGTTAACACTGTTTTCAGTTTTTATGCTCAGCTGCGTGAACCATCTGCTGGTTTTACAGCTGACACACACGAGTGCGCCTTCACATGTGAAACCTCCCGGCGCGTCTCGGGTAAGAGTGACAGTTTTCCATCAGGTAATACTGGAAGCTTTCTGATAGGCTTTCACGTTCAATCAGTAATCAGGACGCCGAACCCAAACAAAACAAGAACCGTAGCTCCTGGAAGTGATGGCGCCGCCACCGCAGAGGGTCTGTTTTAAGGTTGAGTCTTTCTGGAGTTACAGGAGGAAACGGAGGGGTTTCATCATGCATGTATACGTACAAGGCCTGTGGATGTTTGGAATAAATTCTCAAGCCAGCTAAAGAGAAATAATACTGACTTGGAGGCGAAAGGTCACCAAATACTGGCCTTCTCTCTTTTCAATTTGTTATGTGATTTAAAAATATCAATACTTCTATTTCTGAAGGCGTTCTTTCCTTCACAGCCGGCCTCGCGTATCTGCACAGCGCCGTGCTTTACCTTGCCGATGACGTCGTTGCGGCTGAGTCTGTCTTTGTCCATGACGGTGATGATGATGGTGGTCTCCCTCAGCACGTGGGCGGGCACATCGAAGGGGAAGGACTCGTTGAAGACGGGGTTCAGACAGCGCTTCATCGTCACCGTCTTCTTCTTCTCCACGCGCTTGTCCTTGTGCATCAGCCACACCTTCACGTAGGGATCTGCGGCACGGACGCAGAGTGCAGCGGTTCACGCCAGGGATGCACGCGGAGGGCGAGTTTTAGGGTCACGCTGGCAATTACCCTATTAATTGTTAAAGTCAAGGAAGGCAGCAGGGAAGCAGACGCCTCGTTTGAGCTCAAGGTCAACTTATCCCCTGAGCTGGGAAACATACAAATGAGGAGGTATTTATGGAAATAGGGACTGGGAGTTGTACTACCAGTTCTGGAGCATTATCATACTCTGTTAAACTAACACACACCACTGCTACCACTGCAGGAGGCTGTAATTTCACACACCCAAAAAAAAAAAAAAAAAAAAATCGAGCCTCAGAAAGCTTTTCACAGCCAGGACTGGATACGCAGAAAACACGCTGTGACCGGACTGGGCTGACACAGATTTGGCTGCGAGGCTAAAGATCCTCACAGATACACGGAAGGAGAGAGGTCAATGGAGAGACGCTTGATGTAATGTCACCCCGCCGCCAATGGACGGCGGCCATTCTCTGCAGTCAATGAATGTTTGAACGCGGAGACGGAGTCAAGGGTGAAGCGGAGAGCTCCCAAATTCACCGAAACAGCTGGAGGCTGCGAGACGGGGTTTAGGAAAACACAAGGCTGAGCAAACGGAGAGGGATCTCTACCTGAGGTGCCCCCGATATCCATGGCTTTGAGATTGCGTGCTTTGATGATGTTCACAGTGATGGTGTTGGCAGTGGGATTATAGCAGAGGGACACCAGCAGGTCCCCTCGTCTCCCCTGGGAAAGACACACACACACACACACACACACACACAAATACAATGGAGTATGAATCACGCAGTCTAATATCAGATTTCATGAGGGAATATCAAACTCCGGATTACTCACTAGCTCGGTGTGTAATCTTACATCACTGCCCTTTCTGCTCTAACGCAGATGGTCCAGTGACCAGCCCGGCATCGCCCGCGGCGTTGCTCACCCGGAAATTACGTCAATCAAGCTCACGTGCCGAAAGTTGTCAACAAGTGTGTCACACATTTGTTTTAACCCAAAAAGTATGAACAACACTGGGAAGAAGAGGGCAGATCGGTCAGGGTTTCGGCCCGACCGCCATCCGCACGCCGCTTACGCTGCCATCACTGCAGGGCTTGAGCTCCTTCCAGAAGGTCTTTATCTGGCCCAGCTCCACCTTGTTCAGGGGGATTGACACCTCTCCGATGGGGTCATTCCTGCTGAAGCGGTCGTAGTCCAACACCTGAAGGTAGAGGGTGCGCTCTCTCACCTTCTCGTAAGGGAAGCCTGAAACAGACAGAAGCAGGAACTCACCGTGAGCTGAGCAGGGAATAGCAAAGTCACACAGAGTGAAAAGCATTTTCCTGACAGTACAGAGGCGGCGGTGTAATCTGCACCTTGCTAACAGGGATAAATTTGGCGAAGGCCAAAGTGCACTCCAAAAACTGCTTGGACCAGACAGCCCTCTGTGGGCTGACTGAGGGGGATCATTATCCTCCAGTCACAAACACCCATCTCATTCATTTTTCAAGAGCTTCCCACTATTGTTCTGAATTTGGAAAACGTTGGAGCCGTTTGAACGTTATTTTGCCTATCTGTCCGCTGCACTGTCGTCCAGCTAAAGCCTCCATAATGAAACCAATTCAGCCCGAACAGAGGTACCACTCCCCGTCTTCATGGCTGCAACAAAACGTCCTCAGTTCAAACCAGAAAACCTGTTTTTTTCAACTAAGGGTTTAATCACTACATATTAAATAATAAATTGATTTCACACCTTGTTTGTGAGTTTTCACATAACTCCCACAATGCTCTTTTTGTGCTAACAGCTTATTTTTGTTGTTACAAATACTAAGCTGTATAAACTTGTGAGCTTCCAGCATGTACTTATCCAAGAGTTATCAGAGAAAGCTGGGTCAGTCCTACTTACTGACACTTCAGTTTCGGATTTTTCTTACTTTAGGACGGAGCCACACTTGCTGTTTTTCAGCCTTTCTATTGTTTGTGTTAAGCGAAGCAGCTCCTGGATGCAGCTTTATGCTGTATTTAGTCTGGAGGTCTAAGAGCGGCATCGATTTTCTCCTGACTTTCAGCGAGAGGACAAATCAGCAAACGTCCCAAGTTCTCTAATTATTGCTTGAGGTAAGGATTTCAGCGATGCCAAGCTCGAAAATTGAAAATGATCCTCTTCTAGCGGATTAAAATATAAAAAAAACAAAAAAAAAACAAATTGCTAAGAGGGTCTGCAAAACATCAGTCTTTAACAAAGTGTTGGACAAATAGATTTCCAGTCACACTGTCACAGTGGATGTTTCAGATAACCATGTTATGTACGATTTTATTCATTCTGATCTTTCTAATACTATATAATACAATAATAATAAAATTCAGTGTGTGAGCAGGAGTAGTACCAACCCTCAAACAGGAAGGTTTCGTTCCAGTGCGGGTTCAGGTTCTTCCTCTTAACCTTGGTCTCCAGCTTGTGCTTTTTGTCGGGAAGCAGGTAAATTTTGACAAAAGGGTCCGAGGTGCCGGAAAAGTCCTTGGCTGGGAGGTCCTGGCCCCTGAGAACCTTCACGGTGAGGGTCGTGTTCTGGAAGCTGTAGCCTATACTGAACTGGATCCGGCCCAGCTTTTCACTGATAGGCCCCTCGCCGTCGTCGTCCTCCGAGCCCGGAGACAGCTGCAGGCCACAAATTGCAGACAAATAAATAGAAACGCTTCTGCATCCAGGGTCGTCATCGGCAGCAGCGGCAGCTTCGGCAAAGAAAAGTTCAATCCTGGGGCACACACGCTTTCTGTGTCACAGGCACATGCACACAGACCTTGACAGAGAGAAGCTGTGAGGGGATGAGGGGGGGGGGGGGGATTTTAGAGCCGAATTTTCACCGCGGCGCACTCAAGCAACTGCTCAAAGCCACAGGAATGGCCTGACATTAAGAAGACTGAGAGAGTTTAATTTCCTTACTAATGTTCTTAAGAGGCAGGAGGCGCTCAGATTGAAGATAGGGGAGCTTTAGACCACCCATTCTCTCTCACAGCCGCCCTGACTGCTTTATCACCGCTGTGCACTAAAAGGCCACTATCTGATAGAAGCAGTGGACAGAGAGAGGAGGAGAGGAGAGAAGGAGAGACAAACGGGAGGCCGGAGAGCGTCGCGTGAAAGGCATGGAGAGAACAGCCAGGAAGCACAGCTCAAGGTTGGCATTCTGCACTTGCAGCTGACTAATAAAGACTTGCTTCTTTTCTTCCCGCAGCTCCACCTTCTGTCTATGTCCTTTGTCTTTTTTTTTTTTCTCTCTCTCTCTCTCTTTCTAACAACTGCATAAAACTGGAACAACACATTTGAGGACTTTGTGTGGAGATAAGCAACCGGCAGTTCATTAAACCACTCTGTGCAAGAGCCACGAGTGACACTCTGAGGAGTGATTTGCATGCAAACACTCTCTCCGAGTATTACCTGAAATTCTTGATTTTGGAGGTTTAGGCCAGAGCTACAATTTCAAAGTGACAAAAACTCACTCAGCATTTTATAAATATGGGTTTTAAAACCACCAGGCAGAGCAAGAGTGAAATATTCCAAGTCTAATTTATCAAACAGTGTGAGTCACCTTGGATAGCTTGTCTTGCTTGATTGCCACTGTGGGAAATAACTGTCAGGTATATAAATATATTTTTAAATAGTTTCTTTTTTAGCAGGTAAAACTTCACATCAACCTATCATTTATTAAAAATGAAGAACCTTCAAATTTTCAGTTGATGACCAAAAGCACTAATTCCTCACTTTTTTTTTCTCCAGAACTACAGATGTCAATGAGTCTCTTCAACTTTTCAAAGATATACTAATAAATCTGTTTAGATACTCGCTTTAAAAGAGTGGATTGGATCATATCTTACCAATTTTTTGAAGTAGCCATTAGAAAAATCAACCCGTTTGTTCAGAGCTGCGACTGACTGAAATGTCCTTCAGCGCTGCCTGAAGGTATTTCTGCCACAATTATAGGAGGAATTTACAGGAAAAAAAAAGCCAATTTTAACCAACAAGATGTAATGACAGGCGAAACCGCTGCCCAACAACATGTGAAAGAGAAAACCATGGCATCAGGTGAAGGACGCCGCTGCTCGCAGCCTCCAGAAGAACAGGTGGAGATAACGTAGCGTGCATAATACGGCTCAGCTCCGCCAGCTTCTATTGGCACACGCATGCTTTGAATTGAGCTTTACAGATAACTAGTGCGCATAATTGACTACTAAATAATGCAGGCGAATTATCAAATGAGTATTTGATTGCTCTGTTTTTTAGAGGGTCGCCACAGCGATGCAGACTTGGCTCATTTTTAGTTCGAACGGGAGTTTTGACATAAGATGATTTAGGAAACATAAATAAGTCATTGCAGGATGGATGTGAGGTGGAGCAGAGCTTCTTACCATCACCATGTCTCCGGTGAGAGAGTTGGCCAGGTCGGTGACGGAGGAGTGGCCGTCGGCATCTGGGGGTTGGCCCTTGGGGCTGTTAGCTGGCTTGTTACCCCTGTAAGCACAAAACCTCGGGTTGACAGCGGGAAAACGGCGAGGACGCACGCTGAGAAGCTAACTCGTCTACACAAGGGAGAATAACTGAGCCAAACCTCCACCTGTTCAACAGTGGAAAAACTGGATTTCTGACACAAGCGAGTCCAAGTTTGACTTTGGATAGATGTGGCTTCAAAGCCGATCGCACTTTCTGTAGCTATCACGATCGAAGCCAAATGAAATCTGCCAAAGATCCCACAGATTAATGGCGGGCGCTAGAACTGAGGACAATTGATGCAGCGAGTTGCGTTTGATGAAAACTGGAGTCCGGGATGACTCCGTAAATGAGTCCGGGTGTGGCAAGCGTCCACATCTCTAACAAGAAAGTTACCTCGACCAAATAAGTAACACATTTTCAGACAGAACACAACACAGAAAATCCAAATTTTAAAACACACATAGAAACCAATTATTAATATCCGGTCCCCAGTACAGAGTTCACGAGGAACCTTTACTCCCTCTGAAGACATTAACGGGACGCACATGTATATTGACATGTACAGCAACGGGACATTAAACAGTAGACTAACATCTACAGCGACATGTAGAGGACCAGATGTTCAACAGGACAAACACTCAACAGTCTGACGAAGTATTTTTGTGTTTTAAGTTTCTCTCTGTGGCGACAACAAAAATGACTTATGAAAAAAAAAAAAAAAAAAGAAAGAAAGAAAGGAGAGAGCAGAGATCTCCCATGGCACAGCTGGTTTGTAGGTACAAATGTTAATAGATGTTCAGTTTATTTCCTTCACATGAGGATAGTTGAAAACACGCGTGGTGAAACATTCTGGGAGAAAAAAACCTCTATGTTCATACATCATGAAAACAAGAATCACGAAGAGTAAAGGAAAGGAAAACAGCAAAAGAAAAGAAATAAAAGAGGATAGATATCATGAGATCGAGGAAAAGGTGTGACGGACCGAGAAAAGAGAGGTAAAATGCAACAGTCCTGGCTGATGAAACATTAGACACACAGCACTCCATAGATGACTGATCAAGGCACATGGAGAGGCCGGACACTGAAACACTGTTAGGCAGGAAACAAACAGTAAATAGAGAAAAACACAACAGAAACACAGAGAAAGAAGAAAGGAATGAGCGGACGAAGAGAGGATGCTGAAGTTGCAAAACCAACACACAGAAATCATAAAAGACTGTAGATAAGATAGAAAGATCAAAAACGTAATGTAGGAAATAGCAAGCAGATTTTTTTTTTGTTTTTTAATCTGGATTAGAAGAGATAGCAAGTATTAATAGCATGAACAGTACGAAAAACTAAAAAACCAAAGAGAGAGTGAGATTGTTACAAACACCAGCACATTAGAGAGAAAAAACAGAGCTGCAAGAAAAGATAGGGAATGAAGGAAGGAAAGCCTGGAAACACAAGAGAGGCTTAGTTTGGTCAGTCTGATAAGTATCAAAGAATAGGAGACAAAAATAAAGAGCTACGCACACACAGTATCTCTAACAGGAGACAAAGGAGCAAAACATGCTAAAAGGAGAAAAAGAGCACAAAGAAGAAAAGAAAAAAGACAATAAATACAATTGATCGTCAGGAAAAAGAGAGCGAGAACTTTTTTTTTTTGAAAAAAAACATGGACGACTGAAAATAATCAACAGATGTGAAGTATGAAAGATAAATAGAATGTAGGTATACAACACGGAAAAAAAAAAGCACTGAAAACACAGAAAGACGGACATATAGTAAGAACATAGTAAAGGCACATTTAGAGTGTTACAAAAGAGGGCCTTGCTGGGTTTGAAGTCTGCAGATAATGAAATGTTCGTTTTGTTTTTCCAACCATTTAGCAACACTCTAAAAGTGAGGACTGGGGACACAGGGGCCAAAGCACAAACTGGCATTGGCTACATGTGCATATTCAACATATGCAAGTAGTGGTCACTCAGAGAGTGAAGGCAATGCCTGGGACGGGCAATAAACAGGGAGCCCATAGAACGTCTGTCTGTCTGGCCAGCATTCTCTGTCAAGCTTTTCCATCGAGAGAATGTGAGTATCACAGGGTCAAACTGTTTTTTTTTTTTGCCTTTTTCTTTCATTTGCTGGATCCGCCGAACAACGAATTTGTATGAAAATCGATGTTGAATGCAATAATGTGTACATTTTTTTTTTTTTTTTTTTGCAAAAGACAAGGACAAAACTGTGGGGGAAAATATATACTGACAAATAGACAGACAGAAAAAGCAAGCGAACAAGACAAGCAGACGGACTTCACTTCAACCAGCAGGGGAACCGGAGCCAGACGGGGGGGAAGGAGGGATGTTGACCATCTCTAGAATGGAAGGGAATAGTCATCAATTGGTGTTAGTCGTATTAGTCGCCAAGGGAAGTAATCGCATTCTGATTGGCCTGTTTATGTTTTTTGCATGGACTTTAAACTGCAGGCAATGTTTGTTTTTTTGTTTTGTGAGGAGAGGAAACCGGCAGGGTTCAAACCGATGACTTAGGATACGAGCATCAGCTCGTTAAAAAGCTTGAAAGCACTGGAGAGACTCTCGGAGTCTGAAGTAAAGCGAGGCACCTCCCTCCTCCTCCACCTCCCAACTATCGATGGGGGAGTGAAAGTCTTCAATTATTCATTCTCTTTCATGCTTCATTCAGGGGTTCAGTGCATTCTCAGGTAAGAGCTAGTGCAGCCGGGGGAATGGCCTTTCTACCAGCCTTGCTCTACAACACCTGAGGTGGTCCTCTGCTCCCTGCCTCCAGGCTGCTTAAACAAAGCAGCCGGGCCTGCACAACCGTTGCATATAACAGGGCGCTTCTTCCAGATTATGTACGATATCATATATCGATGATGACGATTGGCTTCAGTTAATTTAATTTCTAATAAAACATCATCGGTGTCACAGATGGTGAAACTACAGCTGCTGCGTTTTGGTGCCAATGCTTGTTTTTCTTTCTGACCCCTTGGGGGGCTGATGTGAGTCTGTGAAGCCTGCAGTTGTCTACAGTATCCAGTGGGAGGCAGAGCGGACTCAGATCAGATTCTCCCACAGCTAAGGCAAGGAAAGTGGGCTGTTGGCATAGCAACGACTCTAGAAACACAGACCATACATATGGGGGGGTTTTTGGGGGTGTGTGACAGGAGGCTGCTGGGAGTGGACGCAGAGGGAAGGGTGTGTTTAGAGGGGTGCAACAAACAGGCAAAACACACGGAAAACAAGGAAGATAAGGCATAGGATATATGACAGGTACGGGTGAGAGCCTCGCAGACACACACATTCACATGAACACACATATGGAGGCAGGCGGGGCCACTTTGGGTTTCACCGTCCTGTGATACTATCCTGTTTTGTTACCTGACCGAGGGCCAGCAGCTCGAAGAGAGGGGGAAGGGGGGGGAAAGACACTCCACTTCTAGGCTGGAGAGAGACGCGAGAAAGAGAGCCCCACCCAGACCCTCCTTTTTTTTTCTTTTTTCTTTTTTTTTTTTTTTTGTTCTTTTCAGACATTCCCCACCCCTTTTGCAAACATGTCACACTCAAACAAACACGCTCGCCTGAGACCATGAAGTGATGTATTTCAGTGTCTATGCTCAATTTCATAGCCGCCCACTAGATCTATCATTCTTCAGGGGTGCAGCACACTTCCCAGTATCATATACAACATCAAAAAAAAAAAAAAGAAAAAGAAAAGAAACCATCAGTGAAGCACGACGTTGCTTACGCAACTCATCATCCACATGAAGCGCATGTACATTCACACTAGAATCAGTCATTCCTGACGCTCCGCTCCTCAGACTAAGACCAAAAATTCTGCGGCAGCACATAAATATGGATTCTCACACTGTCAATTAATTACTTCCTGCATGTTGGAACTAGAAATTAGTCCAAAATAGCATCGTTTACTGAAATCCCATTTCAGGAATAAGAGCCGAGGGAGGTGCTAAATGCTGCCTTCTGTGTCTCCGCTTCGTTTACTGAACTCCAAGTGGAAATAGAAAACCACAACCGGGGCGATTCACTCCCTGCCAAATGTTTATCTCCACAAATACTGGTTACAGCTATTTCATTTTGTATTTTCAACATACCGCTCCGTGCAGCTTTATCTCCTCTGTTCTCCACGTCAAGTAAAGTTCTCAGAGTTCTACAAGAACAGCGAAAACAGGACTGATTTCAAATGTAAGACAGTTCATCGCCCCACCTCTCTTTACAGCCTCCCAAAACTCTTTGCAATTTCATATCAGTGTCTCACTGCTTCAATAAAACCACTTCCTCATCATTCGCATCAGCAACATAAATTCATCAAAACCTTTAAAAAGCTTTATTAAAAATCCGAAAATGAGTGTGTCAGGTGTTTTGAATTCCTCGTTCATTTTCAGGATTGCTTCTCAGGTGGAGGTGGAAGCGGCGGCATATGTGCCGACTGCTCTGACAGGACGCAGGAGTCCCACGTTAATGCTCCTAATAGCCTGTCTCCTCGGCCACCATCCATCTATCTGTGTGCATCTTATGAGCATGTGTACCAGCGTGCACCTGCCGGCTAGAGTGCTGCCTTTAGCCCTGTATGACGCATGGATGTGCAGAGCACAATAAGTACTCCCTCCGACTACTCTCGTGGAAGGAAGATGGATTTGCACTTTGAATTTCCTCTCTCATCCTTCCCTGACCTGTGGATGGATGGAAGGATGGATGGATGGGTGGATGGATGGATGGATGCATGAATGTATGTATTTATGAATGCACTCTCCTCTTCCTCCTCCTCTTCCTCTTTTTGTGCCACATTTTGTACGCCTTAGTGCTATCTACTCCCCCCCCCCCACCTCTTTGCACAAAACTGAATGCATCTCTACATTTCCCCTGTGATGTGCGGATGAGCACGGTGGCTGCAGGGAGCCAAAGCCTCGGGGACGGTCTTAACCGGAGCCCCTGAAGGCTCCGCTGATTAGTTGGGCCTGCGAAAAAACTCTTGTCACAGGCGGAGCACTGTGTCAGACTAACAGAGCATGCAATAATCAATTTACATGTTTATGGAGAAACACATACACATCTTATATCGTCTCGAAGCCCGACAGGAGCATTATTAGGTGTCATCTCAAAAGCAAAAAGGGCCTGAAATTGCACCTTCCCATGTTAAGCTATACGTTAACTGTGCGTGACCTCAAGGTGACCTAACAGCAGCGTAAACACATCATCTCCCGTCATCCACAGATCTAACTCCTCCTCCTAAACAGACTAATGCAGTTAAGGGACAAACGCAGTGGTGGCACTGAATAAACACACATCTATTTTGATTTAGGTAGAGGGTCATAACCGCCGTTCACTATATTTACGTTACTCTTTCATGCCAAGTTAAGCATTGTAATAAGCTCATAAATTATGAAGTAATATTATATAGCCGGCTTGGCAATTAACAGACACTCGGAGCGTCTCGCTGAGTGCATCATGTCTTTGGGGTAGGGAAACATACCTCTCTGTCTATTAATATCTGTGAGACGTATTCTGAAACAAGAAACAACTCCACTGGCTTACACAAAGTGATGTAACATGCATGGATGAATAATTGAAAGACCACAGGCAAGTGGATTGAATGTTAATGTGGCACAAGGATATGTCCCACCTCCTCCGTCCCAAAACCTGTGTCCTCATTGGACCATTCCGTTGCCACTCAGAGAGAGATCTAGATTCGAAGCTCTCGGGGATTGTGGCTTCTCTTTATAGCAACACTGGAAGAGAACCTACAGTATATGTTCACTGAATCGCGACTGAGTTGTATGAGTGAGGGCCAATGAGGCATTAACAATTCACTCTAACATCCTAATTAAGTCGTCCAAGATGTGCAACCTATGGACGCCTGGGACACACGTCTCAGCGTGTGCCGTCCCTCAAATCAAAGCAACGCACAATTTTATAATCAAGTCCAATTCCTCTGTTTCCTCTTTTGTGATGGAAAAAGTGTAACCTCGGCTTCAAAGTCTCTCTGCCTTCCGACAACCCCGGTGTGGCTCAAACTGTCACTCAGCTCCTGCAGCACGTTGGACACAAACGACCGAGCAGAGGGCTTTCATCCATCCATCGCTCGCGCAAGGTCCGCAGAGGAGCAGGAATATCTGGCACCGTGACACATTCTCATGGCCGCGGGCGACAACAGGGTATTTATTTGAATTGTGCTCAACCAGAGCAAAGCAACAATGGAGCATTAACACAGTGAAAAACTGTTAATGGAGAAACCTCTGCTGATTGTGCCTCAAGTCCTTTTACATACATTTTACTGTTACCGGGATTCAGGTAATTATAGTGCAAGGTCACGAGTGCTGTTGTCTGGAATGATGAAAGAATTCAATCGGGTCGTTTGTAATTAAAGACACTTCGCTAAATATCCATGAATCAACCTCTTACAATATAATAATGAAATCCATACAGCTAAATGTATTTAACATGTGAAGATAAAAACACACTGGCGACATTTATTTGGCCATTTTTAAGACAATCGGATTGAATTCTCTCTGATTTATAAATCGGATTGGCCAATTGACACGAACGTTGGATAAAGTAATCAGATTGATGTGTAGGTATTACATGTAGGCCGATACCATTACGGTCTGCACTGTAAAGAATGGTCGTTTGTGATGTGCACGATTCCCTATCCAGCTTTGCCTGGAAACACACTGCAACTGAAGGTGAATTAGCATAAAGTTTACACAGGAGATATCTCTGCTGGAAAACTGACATGACAGGCCGTATCTTATTCAACACTGGTCTAATAAGAGACAACGCATTAAAAAAAAAAAAAACCTGTTATTTTCATATCGACAGCAATCCCCTCGGAGACGCTGCGGGACTTCAGGACGACATAGCTGCAGAGGCAGCGGGAAAAATCTGAGGATCAAAGGGAAGCTTTTTCCCAGCATGATTTTTTTCTTCTTAGTTTTAAGAAAAAAAATAAAATAAAATTACTGGGGTTTGTTGGAGGGTTTATAAACTATTAATAGTTAAAATAACAAAACTCACATTTTGTATCCAGAATTTAATGTTTTTTCAATTGAGACATAAGAAAAAGTTGATTGCAAAATCTTAACAGTGACATTTCTGACAGCTACAGACTATATACAAAGACTTACCAGGTATCTAAAATTAAATGCACCTATCTAGAAAAAAGTATGCTTGAATGAAAAACGATTTAAAGTAAAGTTAATTGAATTATTCATTGTTTGTCTATCAAAATATCTCTGTCATTTTTAAAAAAATAACTAGTGCATTTAGGGATTACAAATACCTACAATTGTACCAAAGTTAGGCTGAACCCCTGGCTGTGTCATTAATGTAGGGCAACACATAGGAGTGAGCAGACATTGGCTTGTTGCTATTCATGAAGTGGGGGGAGAATTCACTTTGATGTTTGCGTTGATGGCAGCGACGTTTGAGAGTCCCATAAACTATTAACAGCAACTTCACAGGCTTTATGTTGAGCTGAAACAGTCTGTCAGCGGCGCGCTGCCGAGACGGTCAGCTCGGCGTAATATATTCATGAGGCGTGAGGCGAGAGATGCAGGTGGGGATGAGTGATGAGCACGAGCACATGGCTGAATATACAAACTGCGATGATATGGCCGTACGCGTGACATGGGCGTGGAGGGCGAGGCGCCAACGAGAGCCGCGCTTTGTCTCTGGCTTGAGAGCCCAGTTTCAATTGAGCAATATGCCAGGAGCATGATTGATTAAATCATGGTTAGACATCTGTGAAGTCAGCACTAACACCACGGGGAATGATATACTCCCAGCAAGCTTATACCTTGCTTTTCTAATAGCCTGTCATCCTGCAACGTTTACTCCTGCTTCTAAATTTAGCAGCCAATTAAAGGGTGGCTGAATCATTTATTAAGAATTTGAATTTGTAATTTCATGTGAAACATAAGAATGAGTAGCTCAAGTAGAATTAGTTTACATCTCAGGGGAAGGACAGACAGCTGCTCGGTAAAGGGTCGAGGCATTCAATGCTTTCATTACAGTCCAATCTCAGCCGCTTCGCCATTGTTCGGCTGCCACTCACTCTGTTTTGAGCCAAAGAAATTAAACGCACCTCGGGTTAATCCAGAAAAGAGCACAAAGCTCCCCGTCACTTTTAATCGGGCTGGATGATGTGGGCCTAATGCAGGCCCGAGCAACCTGCGGTCCCCGCTCACTCTTTGGTCTATTAGCGGATTTTAAAAGCTGTTTGAGAAGGCTTCTAAACAAACACAAAGAGCTGGGAAGGCCAGATGAAACATAAACAGAAATTCACACAGAAAATTGTGATTCTCTGTGACTCTGTGGGCTTTGAAACTAATCCCAAACAGTGGACATAGTTCTGATGTTCACTGAAGCCACAGTCTTCGAGTGCTTCTTGTTTTTAAGTCCATGCAGTTCTGTGTTGACTGTAGGAAATGGCTGCAGACAGCTTCAGGCCAGGAGACTTACACAGATAAACAAATGTGCTCACAAGTCGAGAACGGACTATTTCTATCACGCTGTAGGCGCACGAGCCCCCTTACGAATGTATGGAGCTGCATGTGTGCAGCTCCATTCTGCAGCTGTGCTGTCTGGGTAAGAAAACATTCACCATCTGTATTGTACAAGGAGCCGCGGCTGAAAGTCATGTGTCAAATTGATGAAGCACTTGTGAATGAGGAATAATTGGTGTGACGAGAACATCTGAATTTGCTCGCCGTCCTCTCCCATTTTGTTTCAAGGTGTGTGTCATATTATGTATCTCCAAATTGTCTCCCATTTGTCACAGAATCAAAGTGGGGTTAAAACAGCCCTAATTGGACCGCAGAGGAAATCGAGTGTGTCGCCTCTGCCTACGGCTGGACTAAACACAGGGTTTCGCTTCCACTCGGCAGTTATTATTTGCTGGTGAATATAATCGCAACTAACCGTCCACGGCCGTCAGTGGTTGGAGCCGTTCGCTCCTCGCGACACGCCCAACTGTACTCATCTGTTGGCTTTTAACTGTATCACAAAAAAAAAAAAAAAAAAATTGGTCCGATTCCGAAAAACGAGCACAAACCCAATTATTCCGGGAGATGGGCGGAATGTGAGCACGGCTGATACATCCTTAAAGATGAGTGGAAATATTTTGGCTTCCACTGTGTAAGTTGGCTGGCAAGGAAAAGGGTTATTTTTAGCAGGATGTTTATGTAAGTGACTAACATGTTGTGGAATAATGAGGAGGCTCTCCGGGCCCTCGGTGGAGCTACAGAGACAAGACTCTCGGAGCGGCACAGGGTGATTGAAGGGAGCTAATGAGCAGGAGGGGAAAAAAGAACACGGGAGCAGAAAGGACGGGGATATTAAAAGCATGAATATACAAAGAAAAATACAACAACTACCAATGGGAGGTCTCTGGGAGGAAAGCGTGAAAACACAAACATATAGGGGATGAAAATGGTGGTGGAAAAATGTCATTGTGATATTTGTGAGATAATTATCGTGGTCAGGGGATAAAAAAACACGACCGGCTTCAGAAAACACTTTTTTTTTTTTATTAGCTGATTTTTATTTTTTGTCTATAAAAAGCTGAAAAAGGGGAAAAAGTACCAGCGGACATCTCGCTGCTGTGATTTATGAGCTCATTACGGCTTTTCAGCTAACAACCTAAATTGTTTAATCATTTTTACTCATCTCGCCTCTGCCGGCATTTATTTCCTACAGTTGGTTTCATCGTCGGCGCTCATTTATATCTCTGTAACAGAGTGAAAAGCTCCACTGCTATTTCGGGTGCAGGTCTGTGGCACAATACACTTAAGTGCAGTGACTCACCGAAAACACTGCCAAACAAAGCTACTCTCTTCCTGCCCGGACTCTGAATTCCTCTCTCGGTTTTCCTCAATATCGCATTCTTCGCGTCCCTTTCATTCGCACTCCTCTCGCTCTCGCAAGCACAACAAGCGCTCTCATACATTATCTGGTACCTCTTCTCAGGAGGCGGCTCCTGATTGGCCGGTGGTGCTGCCTGCGTTGTTTCCTGCTGCAGGTCAGGGATATTGGCAAAGTCATCTTGCTCTGCCACACCAATGGCCAGAGCCAGGACCACCAGCTTCCCTTCACTGGCTCCCCATAAAAACAAGATGCAAACAGTACAAAAGGTAGAAAGAGAGAGAGAGAGAGAGAGAGAGAGAGAGAGAGAGAGAGAGGCGAGAATAGAGAACAGATGCAAAGGATAGGGAAATTGAATATAAAGAAGGTGTGGTGCAGGGAGAGAGAGGAAAAGGAGAGGTCACTTCAGGTGACGGTTTGGACACAAAGCTGAGAGGCGGCGGAACGACAAGAGATCACACCAGAGCAAACAAACAGAGGAGGCAGGAACAGAGAAAACAGTCATAAAAGGGAGTATCTGCCACACGGCATCACAGCCCAGCAGTAAGCACTTTGTCCAGGGAAGGATATTAAGGAGATATCATAAACCGAAAGAGCGGATTAATAACGCCGTAATGACTTTAATGAAGTGGTGCTGACAACAGGTACAGCATGTATTCACATCAGACCGACACAAATAACTCAGGAACTCGGGGTGATTAGTTAATGATTGTTAATGGATGTGATATTCAGCAGCTCCCACACACGTCGAAGGCATCGAGACGCCACGCACGCACACGCACACGCACACGCACACGCACACACACACACACACACACACACACACACACACTACACAGTAACTTGTCCAGTCTCTTCACCTGCCGCTTTACCTCCACCATCACCTTTCTCTACGAACACGCACGGCGTCTTTCCGCGGAGTTGAGATTTAATTAAGCCTCATTAGGAAGATCTGGACTAATTGTTTCTATTTGAGTGATCCAGTATCTTGAGGTGCGCGGTGCGTGTCACCGTTTTCTGGGTCACTGCTCCCTCGCTCTCCACGTCGTACTTTTTTCTCATTTCATCTTCTCTATCCAGCTACCACTGCCTCTCCAAATCCCCCCACCCAGCCCACCCCTCCACCCCTTTCCCCCCAGTCGTCCCGATCTCCTACACTTAATTCTCTGCCTCCTCATCGCTGCCTCCTTCCTCCTCGCTGTCATCCACACCCACGGTTCTATAGCTTAAGCCTTCGCCTGTGTTACAGCATCTCTGTGAAGGAAATACAACGCTGCCAAGTTGCGGGAAGATAGCGCCCTAAAATTCACAATTTCATCTTTTTTTTTTTTCACACGCCGTCAGAAAGCCGATCTGGCAGCTTCCAAAGAGCTCGTTTAATAAGCAGCCTGTTGTACGAGTGGCTCCTGAACGTATACGTGAGGTAACCCCTTCCAGATTAGCAGGAGGCTCCGACACCTCCTGTCACACAGCAGAGTCCCATTCAGCTCCCATTATTACTGCACTTTGATATGAAACCACATCACCAGTCAGACATTACTCTGCACCAGCGATCTGGGGACAGATTCTGATTGGATGATATTTTTCAGCAATTTATGAAATGTTCATGAAGCTTTTTTTTTTTAATATATATATAAATAGTATTTATCCAACTTCTGCCATTCAATGTACATATCAGTTACGTTTATACATTGAAATGACTTCTATTTGTATTTAGACATCATTTTTACTCTTTTTAGGCATTATTTCTTAATTCATTACAGTATTGAGGGATAAATGAGTAATTATTGTTATTACTATTGCTTTTATTATTGATTTTTACTGTGTACAAATGTGTTTTCCTGCCTAACTTTTCATCAATCCATTCATTCCAGTTGCCGCCGTTGTTGCCTCTCTTTGGAGCTTTTCTGATTTCTTAAGCGATTCATATTACATTGCATTATTTATGCTATTCTGAACCAGTTTCCATCAGTTCTAGTAATTTCTGATGGATTTTTCATTGCATTGCTTTTTTTTTAAGTTAATTTGTGGGTTTTTTTTTAATTTGTAGAGATTTTCTGCTTGTTGTTCTCTACATTTTAAGTTACTTTAACACATTATTCATTGTAAAACACATTTACACATTATTAAATAAATAATTTTCAAAGCATTAATGAGGGTATTTTTGACACCATGTCACCTATTTGTTCGTTCATTGCTGTAATATTTCATCTTTATGTGTTTAAGTCATTTTTACTATGTTGATTTATATGTTTCTGTTTGTGTCGTGTTCTTACCGGTGTTTGCCGTTTATATATATATGTCTTTGTCCGATCACGTTTCCATTTTTTCTCAAACATTTCTGACTCTGTTATGTTAATTTCATGTTTTGACTAAATGTTTCAGCCCCTCTGCTTTCTCGCCGACCAGTTTTCACACTCTCATTCGCAACATGTGGTCCGCTGGTGTTGCTGCTGACTCAATGTGATTTTTTATCCAAATCAAATCATGTTTTCCATTTTCTCAGACTAATTGAGATGTTTCCACAGTGTGTCCCTGCTGAATCACTGGTCCATACAGTGGAATGAGGCATGAAGTTATATTCGCACTGGATGTGTTATGGTGACTGGATCCCTTTTTTTTTTCCAATCAGCTCTTTATCTCAAGAATACTGTTAAAGCACTTCACTCAATGCACAGAGAGCGTGCACGAGTGGAGGAGGAGGAGACATTTACGACACAAGGACAAAATATCGATTTGAAAGCTGAAATGCACGAGGACTGATCTCCTCAGGGATCAAATGGCTCCAAACGCTGGATATCTGTGTCAGTGACATCAACACGTTCATAAAGCAATGATTCACCCAGATAGGGAATCTGGCCAAGATTAGAATTAACTGGCTTGGACAATGGGTCGTGTCTATTACTCCGCCGCTCTGCCGTCCGTCAAACGAGGCGTTGCTGTTTGCAGAACAGGAAATACAACAACAATGACCTCAATTCCACGTTTACAATGATAAGTGCCACAGTTGACAATTATGGGCCATATTCTCAGTCACCTTGGTGATTGCATGCGTTACGTCGCTAATGCTCAGCTCGCCGGTTTGCGATAGTTCAGCTGTGACATATGCAAGCACTCAGACAAGCTTTAATGCACATTTCAAATATGGTGTGAACGCTTTAATGAACCTCACACAGTGAATGTTAGACACATGTTGTATCTGGGAAGTGTCCTTGTCCATCCCTTCAACACCCTCTGTCTCCCTCGTCCGCCCTCCCTCCATCCCGCCATCCCTCTTCAGGGCATGAAGCAACAATATGTCGTAGAAGTAATGGTGCCGGTGACATAAGATCAATGCTTCAGGGTTAACACAAATCTACACACAGCTGCTTGACCCTTGCTCTTATACTGATGCACTGTGACATGAAGGCTGTGCGATGTTTGCACGTTCACACATGTGTCGGTGAGCCAGCAGCACCACGTGCAGACCAGGGCTTACTGTTAGTAAGAAAGCTACAGTGGTAAAATATCATTATGCTGTTGTTTGAGACAGTGTAAATAATTATGAAAGAATATTATGCACCTCCTGATAAAATATTCTGAACATGCCAAACTTGCAATGTCCCAGGAAGACAACTGCAGCATAAAGCCTGAATGCAGGCCAAAGACATGTTAATACTTAGCGCAGCACTGCATCAACATTTGACAATTTAAAGACAGGATGGCTTAGAATCGGCCTGCCATGAATCGGCCATCCTCACTCTTTCATGCATGTGAAGCTGAAATGCATGGTGAAACAGGAAAAAAAGGATTTCTTTAACATATTGCCCAATTAAAAAAAAAAACAACTACAAAACTCACTTTAGTTGATCAGTCTAGTGTCACTGCGCAGTTTAAATAAGACATGTTGAAAAGTATCTCGCTATGTACTCATTCATTAAATGAACGGGAAAGGATGGGTAGAATTAAACATAATCTATTATGGTTATTATTTGTGTGTGAGATGATGCCTTGATGAGGGAAGATAATGATCATCTTTTATAAAGCAATACGGCTGACAGCTACAACACTAAAGCTTATTAACATTCATAACTCTAACTTAATTAACATTTCCAATATATTTCTATAAAGGCAATTTATTGCCCTCTCATTTGGATTCAGCTTCATCTTGCTGTGTTTGCACTAGGTATTATGGATAACACATATAAGCACAAGCACAGAGTGCAAAGTTTGACTGACAGAAGTAATATCCTTCCCTGGATATCAGATGCAAACTGAAGGAAAACACCTGAAGGGAGAGGTACAGAACAGTTTTTCGCACATATAAAGGTAAAAGCAGATTAGTAAGTACTTAAATACAAATGCAATAAAACTTAAAAACTCTAATCTGCATACATTAAGCTTAAAACACTTAAGAAAGATACTTTAAATGATTGCAACGCAAAACTGCAAAGTCTATCTTACACACAGAGGATATGACTTTAAATAAGAGAATCAAGAAAGATGTGAATGAAAAATTGCAGATACTCACAGAAAGGACTTGACATCCAGGCCTCGACCCCGGATCTGGTCCATCATGTAATCCCAGCTGCCAGGATTGGCACGTGAGCGGCCTCCTGCTCCACCTCCCCTATAGCGAGAGGCCCCTCCTCCTGCGGGGCTTCCCCGTGCGCTCCGGGGGCCGCCGCGCGTACCTGCGCCCCCACCCTCACCACTGTTGCCGCCTCCCTCTCCTCTCCCGGCACCCCCGCCTCCCCCGGGCTGTCCGGGCGCCGTGTGCAACTGTCCCAGGCTCTGGGACGTGGTGGGGGGGTGGCCGAGTCCGGGGCCCGACGGGTGGACGAGCGGCTGCTGGAGGCTCTGCTGGCGCAGCAGCGTCCGCGGCCGGGCCGGCCCGGAGGGGATGTGCTCCAGAGTGGAGGCATAGGACAAGACCGGGTCCCCAAAGCTGGGAGGACAGAGGAGCAGGGAGGAAAGAGAGCGTGAAGAGGGCCACGGCCGGCAGAGGACAGGTCGATGAGGGGGGTCAGAAGAGCCAGGGGTGGAAAGAGTAGATACAGAGGAGGAGCCGTGGCGGGTGGAGGTAGGTTGGTCGGAGGTAAAGAGGTCAGGAGAGGAGATGAAGAAGAAAGAGTCATCAGAGAGAACACAGGGAGGCACGGGGTAGCAGGGAGAGGACAGGTTGACGTCAGGATGGACACAGGAGAGTTTGTCCAAACAGGAAGTGGATGGTTGCGGGATGGAGGAGGAGGAGGAGGAGGAGGGGGGAGGGGCGGTGGCGTGTGAGGACGAAGAGGAGAAGGAGTCAGAGGGAGGAGTGTTGGTAGGTGGAGACAGGAGGAGGAGGAGAGAGAAAGAAAGCAACGTGAGGCAACAGCAGTAACAGCAGTAGCAGAAGTAGCAGTAGACGGTGCAGCCTGACTGATGGTCGCTGTGTGTCGCGTGCTGCTGCTGAGGCTGCGGCGGCGGCGGCGGCGGCGAGCCGCTCTTGTGCGTCAGATGTGTGTGCGACTTGCGTGTCTGCGCCGTGTGAGCGTGCTGCTTGCATGCGGGTGTGTTGCGCGCTGGCAGCGGCCGGATGTGCACCGTCCGCACCGGCGTGGAGCGGTTCGGCGCCACGTGACAGCGACGAGGCGTGTGGGCGGCGGCTCTGCAGCTTCCGGACCTCTCTGACGACGGTTTTTTGGACTGATGAGAGATCCCCATTTCTTCCAGCCGTCAGTCCAGTTTTGTCATGTCTGACAGCCTCTCCTTTCTGTCTAAGTCATTTTCGTCTTTTAAATACGTGCTGCACCTCCAGAGACATCCCAACAGCCAACCAAGTTCTACAGTGTGATTCCCTCCCTCTGTCAGCCTGTCACTCTACACTCCTCCCCTCCATAAATGCTGCTTAATTGGCTCACGGCCACTTTTAAAATCTCCCAGCAACATGAAAATACGAGGCAGATTCTGTATTTTACAAGCTGGTGTTTCTTGTTTTTGCATAAATCTTTTCCTGCGTTCCGTCTCTACAGTAGCTTTCATCATATTTTTTATGTTTTGCTTCTCCGGACTAAATATATCCTCCTCTCACTCAGATCGCTGTGTAACCCAGACTACCAGAATTAGGTCATGTGAGAGCTCCTCGCATCGGTTAGGTGCAGTTTACTCTGCTTTGCATTACTTCGCCTAACGCAATTTTGCAAAAGGCTTTTAGTGTGATAGTCATATAATGTAACAACCAGAAACAAATGGGTAAAAAGGGGCAATGGAAGGTTTTGCAGAACTAAAACAGTTTGTGGAAAGGAATCAAGAAAAGAAGGTGAACCAGAGAACCAGAAGGGGGCTTCACACCGAGACAGAAAGATGGAGAGAGTGATGGGAGCGATAAGAGCAGAGGGTGACGGTGGAGGAGAGACAGAAAATGGGGTGCGAGACACAAACACAAGAGACACAGACACTTATAGCAGCCTGAAAATAGAATCCAATTATAGACAGGGGCAAAAAGAAAGATGAGAAGAGGAGAGAAGGAGGGAATGAAGAGTAAGGTAGTGATGGGCATGAACGTGTTGTGGAGGAAGAAGTCACAGGCAGCGAGTGCCAAAGGAAGGTGCAAATATCGCAAAGAATCAAAAAAATAACCACGTCATTCGCAACACAGTGAATGTAGAGCCGTAATGATGCCGTACGCCATGGTTGTCGAACACATGCAGTTCGTAACGAGCGTGCCATTCACATGCCATCTTCAATCTTCATTAAAAGGTGGGATGACAGCGTGCGATGCGAAATTTCTTTGAGAGTGTGAAAAGTCCTTGGTTGCATTTTTTTGAAAATTATATTTGCAAGCAGTGCTGTTCCTAAAGTGTATCCTTTTGCAGATTCACACGGGGAGCTTGCACGGAGCAGCTGGGCCGCCTGTGTCAGCTGAAGGTTGGAATCGGTGTGACACGGCGACAGTAACTATTGTTATCTGCTCCTGATGAGACCGCGCATTTCCCCGGTGCTCACACCTTGATCTGCGCCCACACACTCACCCCGTCGCTTAAGTTACACTTTCTCCCCCCCTGCTGAAGATGACCTGACCTGCCTGTTTTTCATTCATCTGATCACGGCTGCTGTTAGGGCAAAAAAAAAAAAAAAAACTGAACAAAAAAAGAACATTTTATGGTACTCAGGTGTTCGCTCTTTTTTTTTTTTATTTTTGCACCTCGGGTCTGAACTCACTTGCTGGGTCTCAATCCTCCGGACTGCATGTGGCCGTGGACGGTCTGCCACCTCCCGGCTTTCACTCCCTCTGTCACCATGCTCTTCACGCTGTCACTGCGATAAGGACCCCCCCCAGCATCCCCATGCCCAGTTGCTGCCCCTTTATGACCCCCTGACACTGCCCCACTAAGAGAAAGAGACAGGGTGCGGAGAATCCACCGCAAAACAGAAGGTAGAGGAGGAGGAGGAGGAGGAGAATAATGACAGGCAGAGGAGAAAAAGACCAAAGAGTGAGAAAAACACACAAACAACACACACAAACACTGGAAAATAGATTGAGCAACCACATGGCTAAGGAGGTGAAACAGATCAGCAGAGTGTGTGAAGGGGCAGGCCTGGTTTTCCAGGCCAAGTGAGAGGCAGGAGAATGAGGAGGGGCTGGAGTCCAATGGAGAGAAAGACAGGGAGAGGGCAGGGGGAGATCGGGGAGGAGGATTTAAAGGAGGAAGAGATCTCACATGGAGCCTGTGGAAGGTGTAAAACCAGCAACAAGTCACTGCTCTGGGCCTGGAGGACCGATGCTACAACTGCCAGCAGGCTCTGGCGGCAGCAGTGTGCGGACGCCGCTAATTTAAATCTGATTTTCTCATTCGTTTAGACATCTGAGACTCAAGATGTGCGGCTTGAGAAAGCCGCTCATTGTCACAGCTGAGGGCAAAGGGACAACGGCGAGCGTTTGATTGCCTCATGAGAAAATTCCCAGCTAGAAAGACATTCAAAGAAAAGAGAGAAAGCATGCGTGTTTCAGTGAAACATTGATTGCATTCTATTTGTAGATCCTAATCTATAATAATTTACTTCTTAAATATCAGCTTGCGATTGGATCATCACAGTCAGTCAATAATTTTCTAGCAAGATGAGCACTTCCACACACAGTCAGCCAGAAGTAACACAGTATGAGAACAATCTGAACCTACCTGACTCCAGAAGGCGCAAATTCAAGAAATTAATCTGTGTTCACATGAAAAGCAGTCATCAAGCTAAATTTCCCCTTAAAACGGGCCTGGGTTTAAAATGTCATGTTTACACCGACAGCAGTGATGATCAAAAATAAAGAACATTGGTGCCCTCTGGTGACATGACTACATTTCATTAATATGCACGGCGCTCATATTCCTGGAGACACAAAATCAGTCCAGTCTGGTGTGTGCACACGGGATCGGGGACAGCTAAACTTGCATGGTGTCCCGCTGAAGGTCACCTTTCACATATAACTCTGACCAATTGACCTGACAGTACACGCGGATAACTCATCAATCACAGCAGCGGCGTGAACGGCGGAGCTGCAGCGACGGTCAACACAGGAGACACGAGCCTCATTTATCGAGGCAAGCACAAGGTGAACGTCTTCACTCTTTATTAAAAGTAGGAAGACATAAATAAATGGGGCCACGAATCGTCAGGAGTATTCCCGGGAATATGCGGCAGTCGGAGAGCTCCGACCTGCTGCTCAGTGAACTTCAGTGACTGATGGAGATAAAATGAGAGCCAGATAATGATACTGGAGAGAGTAGATACAGAAAATATAATGCAAGTAAATGTAATTCCCAATACTTTGACTGCATCGTCTTGACAGATGGCTCATGTCAGTTCACTGCAACCACTTTTCCGAGATTGTGTGATGACTGTTGACACTGCTGACATGTGATGTATAACTGATTCGCCATTGAAAAATGGCAGAATTGAGCGCAGAATCCAATAAATCCTTAAACGTGGAACAGAGTAGGGAACCCGTTTGATAAATGAGGCTCAGTGTCATTACAGAGATTGAAAGCCGCTGATCTCAAGAGTATCTCAAATAGGAAATGATTTCCCAGCCGTCTGTTGGCTTTAGCAACATTATATTGCCTAGAGTCAGGAGGTCGTCCCCTGACTCTCCTTGTGTGAAAAATCCTCACAATGTATTCTTATTTTAATTGAACAGCTGTTTTCACCTGTTCACACTCAGTTATGGTAAAATACCACTGCAGTAAAAACTTCCAACCCTTTTTTTAATATATTAAATACATTAGCAGTGCTTGCAAAAAAATAAAACCTTGAGGGCTTTTTATAGAATGAACTTCTCATGACACAAACACTGGCTCTGAAGCTGGAATTCCAAGAACAGCAGCCTTCGTCTTACAGGCAGGGTTTTTCAGACAGTAATCCATTTATCCACTGCATCCTTGAGCACACTGCTGCCTCCTTTCTCCTGGCAGTTTAACACACGGCCCTCATCGGCTAGCTCTGGTCGGGATGACCATCTATGAGGCGGCGAATCAGACAGATGTCTGGTGGCGGGATGTCTAATCTTAACGGCTTCTCAGTACCCAGAAAGGGGAGATAGGTTTGACCTTGCTTGCGGTCTATTGAATTATTGCGCCTAGCGAGTAGAAAAAAAAAAAAAAAAAACTTTCATTGCATGAAGGAAAAACACTGTTAGCTTTTCTCTCAAAAATAATAGACAGCAGATGAAATTCAAGCGATTCAGTATTAGTGCAGCACACGTGAGTTACTGTACTGATGGAAGATCAGAGAGAAGCCACGGATGGACATAAACTACAGGTGAACATTGGCGCCGTGCTGCAACCGGGTGTAACGGTCAACCCTCCACAACAACAGCAGATTCCAGTCAACACAAGAAGAAGACAGAGAGAGTTGCACAGATTAGGATACACGGGCTACAGGAGGAGGGTTACAGCATTCACGTCTCTTTTAGGAAGAGGGAAAAACTACGAGGGTTGTCCGTCTCCATGGTTACACTCCATGGGAGAGAGGTGAGAGGTTAGAGGTCAGGAGCGGTTAGTGTCGAGCAGCAGGGCTGTAGGGAGTGAGGGGGCTTCCGAACACGCGCCTCTGTGTTCATTTAAAAGGTGACAAGATGTGAGGAGAAGCAGCAGAAATTAGCCTGGGGAGGATTACAGGGTCGCTCGGCTTTGTCGCTGCAGTAACAGTCAAATGACTGTCTCGGGATGCTGTAATGTGCGTGTGTGGCATTTCCTCTGCTTGTATTTCCCAAGCAGATTATGAGTAATCATTAGTAACCATTTGTGCCCTCCAGTGTGCTAACATTTGAGGGGGTTGATGTTGGTGCTGTTATTACTACTGATGATAAGAATTGCATTGCACACCAAAAAACAAGTTATCAATGTGCAGTTTGTGAAGATTGCAGCACTTTGATATTCATGGAATTGGACTTTTTGTGTTCAAATCCTCTGGCTTAATACCCCCATCCAGTCATGGGAAAGCCTTGTCCTTAAGAATAGAACTATAATCAAACGTCTGAAACGAGGTGGATTTAATAAGCCACTGGGCATTACAATAGCCACATTCAATAGCCCAATTTGGTGATTTGCTCATAATTTTGGCCACAGTGTGGGAAAATGGAGAATGGGTGGACTAGAGGGAAGAGAAGAGGCTGAGAAGACAAAGTCAGCAGAATTTTTGTTTTATTTTGGGTGGGGTGATCACTAATTCATCACTGGTTGACCCATACAATCAGGGTTCGATTTGTGTTTTCAATGGTGCTAATACAATTTCAAGGAAAAAACACAGTTAAAAAAAAATTAACAAGGGATAAGTAGAGCAGAAGAGGGAGGTGTTATCCCCCCATCCCACTGGCAAATCACACCCTTGCAAATAGGTTTGAAGTTTTGAAAAATTGCATAATTCATGCATATGTTTTGGGACAAAGGTCCCAATCATTTTTTTTTTTTAATTATTATTATTATTTTTAAGTTCCAAATCTTCTGCAATTATCATCCATTTTGAAGAGTCAGAGGTGAAAACCTGAGATTTGTGCCATTGGGAGGAGAGGATATAAGAATGCAGAGAGGGAGCAGAGCACAGCCCCTGCCTCGTTACAGCCCTGCACAGGGGGAAGTCTCTTACCAGCCTTGGACCAAGACTCACTTGAGCGTGAGGCGAGGATCTCCATATGGGGCATAGGGAGAAATGTTTAGTACGAACTCCTTGGGCGGATAGGAGCTCCACCTCTGCTGCACTGTGCTGCTGTCATTGTTATTCCAAAAGTCTCTGTCTAGATCACTGCGGCCAAAGAGAGAGACAGGTCAGAGCAATACAACGATGGACAGCCGCGGCACCAACCAAACCATTCTCAACAGGCGCTCCCTCCTTTTGGAGACGAAGCCCGGCTCAGTTCGAGGAAGAGGGTTGCTCTTAAAGCTGAAACCAACGGGAGATTGAAATAAAACATGCCCACATTAACGCCTATTATTCTACCTGAAGCGGACAAGTCAACATAGTGGTTTGAAAATTAAAAAAAAGGGGCAGCCTGAGGGGGGAAAAGACATTCACAAAAGCTTTTAATACAGCAATGTACCGTAGCAAGGACACAGAGAAATAGAAAAGAAGATAGACAGCAAGAAAGGAATCCTAATCTGATGACTACATACAGCATGTGATTACATTCTGTTTGTCGAGCATGGCACCACTGATGAGAGACATTTAAGTAAACATTAAGAAGTCTGGGCCCCATCCTCAGCATGAGCAGTGGGAAAGCATGAACGTACGAGACACAAGGCAAAGAGATAAACCGCAGGCAGTCAAAGAAGAGGAGGGAAAAGGTGAGCAGAATCACTGACAAGTCACACGGCAGTGGCCAGAGCTGCAGCACAGGGACAGAGCGAGAAGAGAAAGGCAACGCACAGCGAGAGGAAGTGTGAAGCTGAGATGACCAACAGAGCACACCAATGCTGCTGGAGCCAGTGAGAAGGAAAATGCAAATAAATCAAGTGACTGAAGGACCCAAGTCAGAGTACATTCGCATACAAAAGCTCATTTTTAGTCCATGAAAAAGTCCACAAAGAAAACATGAACACACACTGAGAAAACTGCTGAGGCAATGTCAGGCTATAGAAGAAAAGCAGTGATCAGCAGGTTAATAGAGGTATTTCATTGAATAACATGGTGTACTTAGCATTATAAATCTGACATTTTCTGTTGCTGACCTATGTTCCCTTTTTTCCACAAGAGGACAAAAGAAATGCCTTAATCTTACATTGAGCCCTGTAAGAAACGTGAAAACGAAATCTTTCCACACATTCATTCGCCACTGGTTTTAATTGAACCTGCGCCATCCGAAGCAATGGAAGGCGTGGCACAGGTACAACTATCCCACAGCACATAAGTGCAGCGGCGGATCTGTCCAGCCAAAAGCTTCATAGGTACGATAATGCAGATTTAATCTACCCCGATTAAATCGCTAACCTTCATTTATTGTCTTCCCCTGAACACACTCATTTAGAGCTTGTGCTCCTCCCGATAAAACAACAGGCCTCATCTCTGCCTCGTTCGTGCAGAAGGCATTGAGAGACTCGAAGCGGAATCAAATGGAGTTTATTAGCACCAGATTTTCTACCCCAACCAGTTACTAGGCACTTACTTGATGGCTTTCTTCTCCCCTCGCCCACGTGCCGAGTCTGGAGTGTCTGCAGTTTCCACTCCTGGCTTATTCCTCTTCCCCTTCAGCCAAGCAGAGGGAGGGGATGACAAATAATAATAATAACAACAACAAAAAAAAAAGCAGGAACGAAAAGGTTAGCTTGGATTTGTCCTTTGAAGATGTGTTTTTGCTGTCCTAATTTCAAGTGTAAATGCCTCTTCCATTATCTCAGGAACACTATGCCATCAGTCCTTTACCTCATGGTCTCCTGATTACACTAATCAACGTCAAATCAAATCTTCTGTGAAGAGCCATTTCTGACTATGATTATCATTCGTACCACCCTGAAATTTACATGGCAATTGCCTCTTTAACGTAATCCGCTGGGTACTGGAGAGAAGCCTCTAGAAAGTCCTGAACCAGTCTGATTTCGAATAGCTCGAGCATGACCTGCAGTAACCATGGAAATAATGGCAATTTAAAGGCCTCGGAAAGTACGGTCTGCAGAGCGCATTCTTGTGGAAAAGCTCATTACAGCTGAAGGTGTTTCGCATGTGTCATGCTACAGATAATCTCTATTGACACTCTACTACAAGTGGGATGGGGGGGTATCAGTCTGAAGCTGCCCTACCCTTCAAATGCCATAAATGTGGTGCTGACAGTGATGCTCTGATACACACTCAGGATACGGGAGGATTCTCCATCCCGGAAAATCTATTGGTAGCACAGCTCGGCTTGGCTCGGATCTGAAGTTGGCTAAGAGGTCATTTCCTGTGGTGGGCTTGCTTGCTTGGGGGGGTGGGGGTGGGGCTGAGTATGGACATCCAAACTGGAGGTTTCCGGTTAAAGGTTTTGTACGGACTTGCCAACAATCGTGGATCCACTGTGCTCTGGTCAAAGAGCTGTGAGAACCTTTCCTAGAGCCCACCTGGGACCGGCTGCCCCTCCCTGACCTGAGTGGAAACACACCCAGCCAGATTCAGGCTCTGAGCATGTTGCCAGTTTCTTGGCGACAATAAGCATTGTGCTTTTGAAATACAATAATACCCTCATGGAAAAGAGATAAGGTGTATTAGTTTTATTGTTTATTAAAATTTATTTTGTCATCTGAATCCTAATTGTCCAGAGTTTCTGTTTCATTTAAACATAAACTAATCAGCACCAAGTTGTCCTAATAATGCATTTCTAGACTAAAGTGGAAACCCTGTAGAGATCATGCACACCCAGTGCTGATGGAGGGAAAGACAGACCATCCTCAGACACAAACGCACTCAGTCTAACCTGAACACTGAATATATCACATGGAAAAATACAACTAACTGTTCCTCTGATAGGGAATTCTGAAAGCAGTTCAATAGCTGGTACATCTACACATACAGTTATGAACTACTATTACCACTTCATAGAAGTAACAATATTATAAATGTAAAGAATTAAATATGAAACAAAATTCTTAAAGATTCTTGACTGAGCTCTGCTTGGTGACTTCTTGTTTCTACAATCACAGAAAAAATGTATTTACATTTCTGAAAACATCTAAGATACAAACATAAATTTCCAACTTGAAATAAATAAGCAAAGAAAGAAAAAAGTGAAAACTTAATGGATTAGATCTCTAAAATGCCATTTGGTGAAGTTCAGAACAAGTTTTTGCCAGGCATGAATGGATTATAACACGACACATTAATCTGGGCAACATTTTGATTTATTTGTCTGACATATGAAAAAGACAAGTCCCCCAAAAATGAAGCATCATTGTTTTATTATGTTTTACTGCAGTCCGTTTCTACGGGTGAAGTATTCTCCTCTTTCCCCAGTTCAACCAATCGCTGCAAAGCACACAAAGCCAGTGAGTGGCAGAGAACAGTCTGATTGACATGTTGAACATGACGATTTTAGGAGTTACCATCTCACCAGATGATGCTTGGAACTAGTAAAGAACTGAGTGAATAATCCAATCTGCACAAATGGGTTTGTTTAGCGGCACTACCAGAATAGACAGTGAGGTGACAGCAGATCCGTTTGGAGAAATACGCCTGAGAAACCTGTCACCGGGCTCACAGCTGATCTCCAGGGACGCTTCACATCAACACTGGGCTTACCGACATGAATAAATTAAAAGACACCATTATTAACAGCTTTTGGGATCCAAAGCCTTTGCTGATGGGTGGTAGTGTTTACTACTGAATTTGAGTCTGATCTTACCGTTATTTTCTAGTATTATTCTTCATTAGGTGTGTCTTTTCTTAGTAACTAATCAACAAAAGTAGCTAATTATATGACGGTAACTCAATACGTTTGGGCATATGGAGATGCAACCTGCTAAAATTCAAACTGAACATGAGAATGTGGGGAAAATGTGCCTTAAGTGACTTTGAAAAGACCATTTCTGACTGCACAAGTTGATGCAATTGCGGAATTAGTGTCAGTAATAATAATCAATATACTGTATATACAGTAATATATGATATTATAGACAATATTTCCCCTGCCATGAAAATACAGCTGCCTGTTCACAGCAAAAGTTTGATACTGAGAACAACTTAAGTCAGACTATGAGAAAAAAGTAAAGGCTTATCGGTATTTTTTATCAAAAGCACAAGTACAGCTGAGGTTGTGCTGTAACATTTAAATCTTTTCCTACAGTCAGCAGGAGAAATCTGCATATCTGAAAACTGACAAGCCAAGGCTTTTAGGTGGCTGAAAATAGGCTTTTACTATCATTTAACATTGCACACCCTATAGCGACTCATATGGACTGTCTGTCCATGTAAAAGTCTGGGATCCAGGCATTAAATATGTTAAAATAGTACACAGAGGAAATCCACTGGACTATATGTATGAGCTTCTAAATGACACTGGACCGACTAAGATCTACAAATTCAATACAAGACTGGCAAACAGCATATGGAAATGCAAATTGTGCCACCGACTCTATACTCAGCTACAGGAGCCGACAGGAACATGGAGGTACACTGCAATCTGCACTGTGGATGCTGTGGCTTTAGATGTTGTTGGAACGGTGACAAAAACTGGCGTTCACGAGCGATAGCGCTGCTGAGACAAAACGATAAAGCCCACAGCGACAGCGCTGATGATACCCGGCGCACACAAAGAGACAAAGCCGCTCAACTGTTGTATAATCAGCACTAACCTGAATTGGAAAGGTCAACAAGTGAATAAACACAGATCTGACAGGACGACTGGTTAAACAGCTACATAAACGAGGTGTGTAATTTGCCCACTGACTTCTGGATAAACAGCCTCTATATAACTCGACACCGATATGGGAGGTGAAGTATGTTTTAAATCGACTTTGTCTGTTATACATAGATATGCTGCGGTATTGGTAGGTCTGCCTGCTCAGAATATAGCTCTGTTCTCCACATAAACAAGTCCACATCACCACAACAAATACTGTATCTGTACATGGCAATCCATTCATGAGTGGGGGAAGAAACTGTCTATACTTCTCTGAAGCAAGGACGAGCTATCAGAGGAAACTCATGTATCATTCAATGGTGTCGTGAAATTTTCAAGACGTCAGAAAGACAGAGGATGAGCGAGAGTCCAGTACAGGTAAAGCTGAAAATAAAAATCAAATTCAGGGGGAAAAAAAAAAAAAGACAACCAGGAGGAGAGGAAAAAATGACGACAGTGCACAGCAGCGTGTGAGACAAAGAGATGGGAGGAAGGGACAGGTGCAAATGGTAAGCTGAGTGAAACAATGAGTGACAGATAGACTCCAGTGGATTGGATGTGAAAACAAGGCAGGTCTCGGCGCTCCGCGGTGGGCAGCGAGTCGCACGTCTGCCTTTCCGTGCTCGCACACAAGCGTGCACTTGCACAAAATGAAATAAATAAATTAAAAAAAAAAAAAAGAAAAAAGAAAAAGCTTCAAAACGACCTGCTCTCAACCGTTCCTCCGGCTCATTCACAAGAACGGATAAAAAACACTGCTTCGATCTTCAAGGGAGGTGTGCAGGCTGCTGCAAAACCACTGTGACGATCATAACAAAGCCTGCCAGCTCGACTGACATGAGACGAGAAACAATGAAAACATTAGCTCAATGCATCAAATGAGGCTTAAAGAAAATCAATAGAAGTGTGTGCGATTCACCCCGCCGCTGCTTTCTGTAACACAACAGAGGCTTTACAATGATCACAGGAGTTAGCAGCATCTGGCTCAGAGCCATTCCTTCATGATCGCCGCAACATTTGTGGTGAACCAGTTAAGTCTACTGGCTTAAAATGCACAAGCAGCAAACTTTGACCTTAAAAAAACCCAAAAAAACTACTAACCAGTCCACTTATTCTGCTTTAATGACTAAACTGTCACTTGTCTGACCCACACAGAAGACCCATTTACATAGGTTCAAAAATTGTACCTATAATCAGATTGCGAGGTCAATCAGATTGTAAATGTCTCATGTAAACACCTCAGCGGATCTGATTCGCTCGGATCATATTAAATTTCATATCAGAATATGAAGTAGTCTACACCGATTGAAAATTCGTTTGATGCCTGAAGAGAGTGCATTTTGTTAAACGAGAGGATTATTCGTTCTGCACACGCGCTCCCTCGCATGTAGAGTCGCATAATTCGGAAAACAGGAAGCCGATGAATCAAAACCAGAGCTGATCTTCACAGGTAACGATTTGTACAACCTCTTTCTCCTGGCCAGATGTGTTTTCAGCAGGAGTAACTGCTGAGCTGCAAATAACCACCATGCCAGAAGCGTGCCCGACAAATCACGGTGTGGATCCATTTCTAGAGGTAAACAGGAAGTGGTCCTCTTCTCTGAGAGCTTTGCACATGTCAACGAAACCGTATAATCGGTTTCAGCTGGACTCCGTGTAAACGCAGAATGAACATGGATCGCTTTATTTAGCGCACAGGTATACAGATCTCTTCAATAAAATTGCTTTCAATCAGATCGAGATGTAAACGGCAGCAGTGACGATGAGATGCTCTGAACAGTAATCTGAATCAAGGCATTTACCACACTTGCTCCATGGGTGGTCAGAAGTGGTGCTGTATGGCATGCAGGGAGTGATTTACCAGGGAGAATGAAGGAAGTGCACTCTTCCGGGTGGGGCGGTGGGGTGGGGGGGAGTTCCTTCTTTCTTAATAATAATCAGTTATTTCAGAAGCAGGCCAGACAAAAAACTGAAATAATTAGATTTTAAAACCGATATCATCCTGCTATGTCTCCTCAAACTCCTGCAATTAACTTTGCGTTTGCTAAATTCAAAAAGCAAATTTGCGTTGATCGTATTATGTCCCGTGTTTTTACCATAAAAGATTTTGTCAATGACTAGTGTCATCCAGAGTTTCTCTCTCAAACCAGAGCATAAAATGCATTATTCCTTATTTTGATTCTTTGCAGAAGTTCATAAAAAAAATATAATTCACATTCAGTCTAAAGAGGAAAAAAACCTAGTCCATATGCACCAATTGTGTTCATAAAGGAGCTTTTGGACGCCCATAACTTTGAAATGTCCCTGTGACTGACTCATGTCCAACGTGCGCCGCGGCACTGTAATCCATCTGGCCTGTCATGCAGAAGAAAACACAGCTGTGGAGCGAGCAAGTCAGAAGAAAACATGTGGTGTGCTTGGGTGTGCATTGCTCAGAGAAGAGTCAGCCGAGCAGAAGAAAGGGTCAGTGATATAAATGCTCCTAAAAGACGGGAACACAAAACAGATTGCTTCAAACCAAAACTTCAGCGGGGAGGAGTAAAGCGGCGCTGAGATGGATTTTGATGCTTGAAAACAGCTTAAGGATATTGAGTACGCTAATACAACATTAAAGAATTATATATCATTGCATCCAAAATAGTGTGAATGTACCAGTCTGTGTCTCTGTGGATGGACGGAGAATTAATTTAATCCTAATCATTACTATTCCCTGATCCTGCAGGATCATTTTATTTCTTACTTTAAATTAAGGAAATTGTTTTGTTATCAAGAAAGACCCATTGTATGAGTAGCAGTACAGCAGCCAGGGAGCTGCTGGGGGTCAAAGGTCTTTCTCTGGGAACCCACAGTGGTGACTTGTCAGCTGTGGTATTCAATCGAGAGAACTTTATATCCCAGGTCCGCTCCTCTAACCTCTAGGCCACCACTGCCCTATTGTTTCAGAGTAAACGCTAAACCAGATCTCTTTGTAACTTTTATTTATATTCAAAGTGTTTCGTATAAATCCTTTAAAGCAAATCAAAGAAGAACGAGGCATTCCTGCCCTTTAAAGGTTTGCCCACCTCGCTGTCTCTGATTTAACCTATTCTGTCATAAATTGTGGGGAAGTTGTTATTTCAAGTCGTGTAGGATCAGGGGCATGCCAGGATGTGTGTCCACCTTTGTCTCATGCCCGAGGTAAAATAAAGACCTTAAAAAATAAAAAGAAGCAAACAGTGACAGCATTTTCACAGATAGGAAGTTTCACACAGTTCTTGCAGAAGGTTTTTGGAAGTTAATTCAAATGTGGTGCACTTTTTGGCACTAAATTATAATCTAATAACCATTAGAGAAGCAAGCAAGTGTGGAAATTCCATGTCATTATTGGGGAAACAGGAAACTGTGAATTTTTGAGGGTTGGTGATCACCAGATCACTCTGAATGCCGTCTGATTCCTCCATCCACCCTCAGCCCGTTGCCACCAGGCTTGACTAAATACTGAATTAATAAGGATAAATACATTTCGGAAAATGGCCAGATTCATCATGCAGTTCACTTTCTGTCTGGCTCGATCGCCTCGGTGTAGTTTGACGTGGCTTCTGTTAAAAATAGATTTGCTTTTGCTTATTGTCGACGGAGCCGAGCACCGAGATGGCTCCGGGACGTGTCTGAAAGCCACGTTCGGCGTGAATTACAATTTATGTAAGCCATCATTTAAAAACAGTGATCAGCATAAAGATTGATTGTGCTTTTGTGGGACGTTTGCAATTTTAATCATCATGACAAAGCATAATAATTCTGTGCAGAAAAACATAAAAATCATTATTTTTTTTTGTTGCGTTTGCTTCTACAATGCTTCGCTCCTTCACAGTCAGTGCACATAATTGGTGTAATTCACTTAAAAGATTTGAAAATATTGATAAGCAGTGGTTTAAATTGTACACTTTATAATACCACCACATGGACACTAGGTCCACTGACAAACTGCTAATGCATGTGAGACAATTTTTGTTGTTATATCTAAGTGGAAAATCCTGCCACTGAGCACATTCTTACACCATAGAAGGTGAAATAGTTCTTTGCACAAGTGATACATTGGGAGGTGTTTCCTCAATTTGTTTTCAAGGCCTGGTCCTCCAGAGTTTTTCACCTGAATGCAAATATTCTTTTATTGATTAAGTAATTTGTACAGGAGTGTCAATGTACGCCACACACTGAGAAGAGAACAGCTGAGTGTCCACATCACAAGGAGAAAACCAGATCGCTCTTTTCTTTTTTTGGCTTACATGACTGCAGATGAGTGAGAGGAGACTGGGTGCTGGACTGCCCAGGGTGATGCTGAGGGTTTTCTCGAAGAATCCAGACATGAGAAGAGACGGAGTGAAGCTACCACTCTCTCTCTCTCTCTTTCTCTCTCTCTCTCTTTCTCTCTCAATTGGCAGTGCACTGGCTTCCAACACCCAGCTGTGTTTGTTTGCTGTGAATTAGCAGGCAGCAAGAGTCTACATGCTCGCTCAATATTACCCACATCACACCATAATTAGCGAGGAGTGCACTATTAAAATGGTCGTCTGCTGCTAAATCATCTAGTGATCATTTGTTTTTAGCATCTGTCAAAACATTTTTCATGTACCTGTGTTCACGGTATTTGCTGACATGGAGAAGCGTGCCGTCGCACAGGCATGAAATACACACATCGCCAGGAACCCAGCCAACTCGATCCGTCACTTAAATGTGACGGGTCAAGGCCGTGGATCTACATAATGTGCGGGTTATTATAAATCCCCCAGATGATTGTAATGACTTCTTCTTAAGAAATTCCCACAATTATCAAATTTCAGATCTTCCCCCCTGATGGACGTAATTACTGTGATCCCCACCCTAACTCTGAACTCTAAACTCCCAATTAATGCAAGCAGGACACTGAAGGCTGTTGACACGGGCTCAGCGGGGATTCGGTCAGGCTGTGAATGTGGTCAGGTCCAATCTCAGCCGCCGCCCGCACGGATCAAACAAGCGCAAGGCTCACAGGAGCAGGCAGAGGGTTTGTGAATGCCAAACAGCCACTGCTGCTCAAACAGATGTTAGCTGCACCACCTCTGATATCCAAAAAGCTCTCCCAAACACCTCCTGCACAAGTCCCCGCTGACAATTATCAGCCCCGCAACACAGGGGATCAGTAATCATGTGTGAACAGCAATGAACGGGCCGCAGAAGGAAACGCAGTCGATGTGCCACACTTGCAGGAGGGGGGGGGGTGCTTAGATAACATAGAGCCAAGCAGGAGGGAGGCTTCAGGATGACTGCACATGAGGACTTTTAAAATAAAACCCATTGCGCTGGTTGCCAGAGCTAAAACACCGAAAGCAACACTCGCCCAAAATGTCTTGTCTATTAACCTATGAATCATGACCAAAACTGGCATGGGTCCACTCGCAACTGACACGTGAAGCTCCGGGCAAACATTTGTTCTTATGAAGGCTGACACTGTCAAAGAGTACACTCGGATATGTCAAAAATAAAAGTTTCAGACGTGAACTGGCCTGTGGTGGCTCTCTGTAAAATGAGCATTAAACACTCCGAGCTTCTTACCTAATGGGAACCTCTCTGCACATGGAAAATTAGCCTTCATGAATTTACAGTGTACTGAGTATAACATGCATATATAATAAGGATTCTGACTTGAAAATAACTGCTTATGTAAATGATACTGTATATATGGAGCCTAATCATGCATTCAGGGAATGTGGAGCTGGTATCTCAAACAACAGAGATGAAGAGATCAAGGGTAGTGAGGCAGAGGACACACTTCATGCAACTTTCTTTTTTTAGGAGAACAGACTGTATAGCTGCCAAGCCGCCGTGGTTATCTGCCACATATAGAAAGCACAGTTGGAGGACGATAATAACAATGTGGGAGGATTATTTTTAACAAGATAAGCAGCGTTTGCGCTTTGTCGAAGTGCATCATGTCATCAATAGCACGTTTCCCATAATGAAAAAGGCTCCTATTCATCTCAGTCGCATTCAAGTATTTTGTACATTAAGCAGCTGTGTTTAATAAGGGTTTCACACCAGTGGGTGGCTGACATTTTTCCTAAAGTGACTGGTCCACAGACTACAAAAGCGCTAATTAACGTTGTAATCCCGCTCTCTGTTCAGCCATCGTGCACACAAACACACTCTGCAGCCATCGTGGAAAGATGCACTGATAAGAGGAAAAAAAAAAAAAAAAGATATAGGGCACATGGAGCAAACAACGTCTCCAGTGAGACAGAAGAAAATCATGCGTTGTGTGAGGATGCGGTTGACAGCGGGCTTCACGGGGTCGAGGGACCAAAAGACAGTCACCACGTCCCCGTCCGCAGCAGCACAGCAACATCGGAGGAAGGAAATAAGACACATTTATCGCCGTGCTCCGAAGAGGACCTCGGGGACTTTCCAAGATGCTGGCAACAGAACTACCGCCATCCACTGCGGGAAACCAGGAGCCATTCACTGCTCCATTTACTTTAAAGTGGAATATCAAATATAACGTGATGTTCCAGTGAAGCAAACAATAGGAAGTGTGTGTTGGGGCCCTGTCCCATTCCAGCACGGACCATTTCCCTTCCTATATGCTGTAATGGCATCAATGATCTCGGCACACCTTAGTGGTGATTCTGGTAATTCAAATTATAGCAAGAAGTCAGGCATGAGGTGTGGGAAACCTGTTGCAAAGTCAAACTCTGCCATTTAGGGAGCAGCAACTTTCCCAACCGTGTAATGTTGAGTTGAAGTAGCAGTTTGTTTGAAATAGGTGTTCCTAGATTGTACAAACACAGGATGAAATCAATTAACTTTCCAAGTATGTATTTTGTTTTTTAAAAATATATAAATACATAAAACCAGTCAGTTAGAGGCTCCCAGCATGAGGATTTGTCTGAATAATAATTGGTTTCCCTCCTTTAATCAATCACATTTCATACCCCATAATCACAATGACATGCCTTCTGTCAGAGGTCAGTCTGAGTCCCGTTCCCCTCAGTGGGGTAACTGGCACTAATGCTGCATCAGCACAGTTTACACATGTTGAACCTGCTAATGTAAGGATGATGAATTAGTGCTAGCCTGGACCGCTGAATCGCTAATGTCAGTTTGGACATTAAAAAGAGCTAAAATATGAATCAGTAACAGACACATAAGACACGTCCCCATATTTCCTGTCACACATGTCACATTACGCTGAGTGATAAAACTGCACACACCGCCATTCCTGAAATGCTAACATGAATGAATTTTGTGTGGAACAATTCTGAAGATTTGACAATGTGTTCCTAACCTGAAGGTGTGGCAGTATGAACCCTGCCTCCTGTCTATCATGGTGTATGACTCTTCAGTTCATTTCATTTATCTGTTCAAAATGCTGGTTGATAAACACAAATGACATTAAATGAAATCATCAGCCGAGTGGCCCCTTGGTAGGATCTCAGGTTACGGCTCAAAGGACATCCGGCAGAGAAATCTAGCCATGTCTGTATCTCGAGCTGAAACGACCTGCTGTTTTGATCCCTGTTAAAGGGAGCAATCAAGCAGACTATCGTGAAATGACACTATTTATTTTGTTATTTATTGTATTAATAAATTGACTGGCGACCTGTCCAGCTGTGCCCTGCCCTGGGCCACAGTAAGCTGGGATTGGCTCCAGCGCCTTGCGACCCTGCGCAGGATTAAACGGTATATAGAAGACGGAAGGACGGGCGGACAGACGGAGAAGCAACTTTAATTAACTTGAAAATCCTGTGCTGTGATAGTTTGGAGAAGCTGACCTCAGCTGATCACTGATTTGTTTGAATGGTCGCATTCTAAATCACAGCAGCTGCAAACAAGATGCTGAAGCCGGTGTCAAATTACAGAGAATCAATGAAACGCTGAAACGGAAGACCTCTGATCAGACTGTCAGAGAAATCTAATGAAAAGCTAAAACAGGAATGAACTGATAATCAATATTCAGAATGAATAAATATTGTTTAAAATAGACAGGAATTAGAGTTAGTTCTTACAAGTAACAAAGCAAGGATGACAATTCTGAGATTAAGCGTGTAGCTTACAACTATATAAATATGTGAGTCCTTAGAAATAGAAATGTCATGTTTTTATGTCTGCAATGCTGATGAATTATGTAAAATTCCACCAAAGAGATATTTTCCTTTAAACATCTCAGAAGGTTTCCAGTGATTAACTGTTTCAGTCTCAAAATACTTCACATTTCACAGGAAACCCAGTCTAAGTCCAATGAATAACAAATATGTGGTCATCAGATTCAGATTTGTGTTTTGGTTCTCCATCACTGCACTGCAGTGCTTAACTGCAAGAAACATCTTAACCAATGTAACACATTGATAAATAATGTAAAATACGATAATACATTCATGACAGAGTGCAAAGAAAGACTTCAGATCAGCTGCTAGTGGATCTCTTGTGGCCACGGTTCCAATACTTTTCAGCTCGCAAAACAATTTCTGAAATCTGACAAATTATACAGCAGGTTTCACTGCTGATGTGAAGGAGAACGTAATCCTGGCCACATGTATACCAGACATTAAACTCTATAACTGGATGGATGGATCCAGAAGGTTCATCTCAACAGAGTCTGTCTGTGGTTACAGGAAGAGATCGAGGGGTTTCATGAAGCCTGCGTTCACAGAAAGTCTGAAATTCATTCTGTGTAAATTGTAACTGTGTGTACTAAGAAGAAAAGACGCTGTTTGGAAGATAAAGGTTCACCAACAACTTCACTGAAGAGAAAAACATGAAAATTTGATCAACGCCTTTTTTTATTTGAAGGCCTCGTTGTATTCCAGCTCTTCTTCTTCGTACAAAATGTTTGTCAGTACAGCGTATTCCCGCCATCGAGTGCATGATGACAATTACCCGTCCAAGTATTGAAGATCTACATCTGGAACCCTCACAATGATCGAATCCATCCATCTCAATCGAAAAGGATTTTTCTATTTTTTTCTCTGATACTTCAATCCTCCTTATTATTTTCTCTCTGAGCTTTTGCATTTGCGATGTTACGAATGCAACAGATCTGAGGTCCTGCTCCACAAGTGGCGACATGTCTGAAATAATAACTGCCCTGAAACACAAATTTCTCAATTAGAAGAGACTGCACATAGTATTTACACAGATTTTCATAATATTTGCACACATTGCACATTGGGTTGATGTGCTGAAGTGTTATTTTCAAATAAATCCACCATGCTTGTTAAGGCCTTGATTAATAAAGCATATTAGGGTGGTAATGACTGGAAGCTACAGCGTATCAGAGTGTGTGTGTGTGTTTGTGTGTGTGTCTGTGTGTGTGTGCGTGTATAAACTCACCAGCTTGCGTTGACACCAACCACAGACGCCACAAAGAGCCACCAGCCAAACAGCACACACTGTCACTGCGAGAGAGACCAGGAACACACTGAGGGACACTGAGCCTGTAATGCACACACACACACACACACACACACACACACAAGGAGGCAGGGAAAGAAATGAGTGATTGTTTCTTTTTATTTATTTATTTTTTTCATAAATGGAGGCATTTTCTTTGTCACATGCAAAATAAAAGCATTGGAATATTTTCCACAGAGCTGATTGTGTGAAACAGTAAATCATGTTGTCAAAGGTGGGGGAGAGACCCAAAATGCAGCGGGGCCTTTTGCCTCCCCCGTTTAATTGAATAACCAGGCAGAGCTGCCATTTTTACATTCTGTCACGAGGAGCCTAGAAATACAATCTCATCAGTGCCCCCTTCGTGCCGGAGCATTTCAATACCTTTCCAATAAGGGCTGCGGCCAGGCATCACTCAGTCGCACACACATCACTGTCATGGTGTCACAGCTTGTTAACTGACAGGCTGGAAGTGAAGGGAGGCGGAGGAGAGAGAGAGAGGGGAGGGGCGGCTGGAGGGGCTGGGGAGGCTGGGCTGACAATACAAGTGAGCTCATGATTAATGGGTATCAGCGGACGCCCAGTGAGAGAGGTGGCTCTGGAAGAGAGTCATAAAAAAGCATCATCTACGGCCGCTCGCACGTGTCCCGGTGTGCGTGAGAGAGAGGACTCACACATCAACACTCTCAGTTTTAGCTTGTGCACATTCAGACAACGGGACGGCCTTCGCCGCAGAGGACGAGGAAACGGAGCCTCGGGGCGCTTTCATGTTTGCGCGGCGAGAAAGATGCTAATGCATTCAAATTCACTGTTTCCCTCAAACACGTCTGAGTCCTAAGTATACAGTGATGAATGGAATCGGAGCAGATTTCGACACGGATCCCGCACAAACAGCGACAGACAGCGCTCCTTCCAGTCTCAGGGTTTGTCTTCTCCCCAACTGCCGCCCTCCTCCCTCACTCTGCTTGTCACAGCTGGCCTTTTCATCTCACTCCTCCGTCCCATCTCTGCTTTCTTGCCCTCCTCTTCCTCGGGGAGCAGAGGAGCTCAGAGAGGAGTGTCAGGTAAACCTGTTTCATATGTAAAATCAGGGTGGCTTCAGCGTTATGGCTCACAAGCTTCCCCCAGCCTCAATGGCTGTTTTGAAGACGCTGTAACACCTGAGGCCGTTTTCAGAAAAGAGGCTGCAGACGGAGGAGATAAGACGACGAACAACAGACCTACAGAATGATAGTTTCTCGCCAAAAATGCTCCTGGTAAGCTGCAAAATTGCTTTTGTGGAGCAAAAGAACCGTTTAGGTTTTCTCACAGGAATTCAGAGGATGGAATTGAAACTTCAAAAATTGGTCTAAGGTGGAGAAACCAATTACGAGCATGTGCTGGAGAGAACTCAGAGTCCTCTATAAAAGATATACTGTCTTGTTCTTTTATGTTGTCCTAGTTTTTAGTCAAAGCGCAGAAGCAAATGTTTAATATTCATGCAAACAGCTTATAATAGCAAATATACATGTGGTCCCCAGCTGCTTTTCATCTGTTTGGTGTGTTTATGCTTTAAAGGTGCCCGGCTGCGGAGAAGTTGCTAAAAGCAGGTTGTATATTAATCCCAACGTGGGCTGTTTGATCCCCTATTTCATCTTCTCAATGTGACACTGAACCCCAAGTTGCTCAGAATGGTGTGCGAGTGCCTCACCCGGCAGCCACCGCTATGAACGATGGGGTGAATGTCAATAACCGCGCAAGGCAAATCACCTCAATCACTCTATAAGGGTCAGCTTCCTATGCTAAATGCTTATATGTCAAATTACATTCATTATATTGCTTTAAGCAGTCATAATTTGCATATTCACATGGGCAAAGCGAAATGAGGGATGAAACCAGCAACCCTGGGATTACAAGGCAACCTGCTCTACCACCCGTACCAAGGGTGTCCACTTTCATTTTGCTTAATTCATATTGCGTTGCGACTTGTAAACATGTTTTATTAACGGCGTGGAATGTGTTCCCGTCGCTCTTAGACAAGCTGAACGAATTAAGATTCTGCTTAAAATTAGTAAATGTTAAGTTCATTGTTTGTGTGATCAAATTTTTTTATTTAGAAATCTGCAAATTCACTTGCCATGTGACCTTTTCTCTGAATTATTTGGAGTTTGCAAGATTTCCATTATGTGTTTTTTTAAGTCTTCAGATCAGCAAAGGACTGTAAAACCAAGGAACAGAGGAAACTTGGACCGTCTCATTAAACCACTCTTAAACTATAACTCAGGAACCTGTAGTTAGCTGCCCTCAGGGTTTACTGTGCATTATTGGAAAATAGAAAAATACACTCCAAGGGGAAATGTAGCTTTCATTTCACTGGAAACTCTCTGTGGCATTTTTTTATCACATAAGAGATAAAGGAAAATACCAACGTCATACACTACCTGAGTTTATCTCCTGACAACAGCAAGTGACCCACATTAAGTACAAAAAAAATCCATCTGACTGATCTTCATTTGAAGATATAGACTTAATAAGCATATTAGTCATGTCCTGTTCCATTAATTTTTCATTTATCTTTATCTCCAGTCCCAACGACTGCTGATGGTGAACAGGGCGCTCTGCGCTCCGCTCTGAGCACGAGAGGATCGGTGAAACACAGTGACGAATCTGTTCATAGACATTTAAAAATAGACACTACTGTATATGTACTCTGCTGTATTCATAGAGGTCAATAAAGCTGAGTCCATTAGATTCCACGACATTAGCGAAGGTAGCAGTGGATCTGGAGCGAGGAGAGCAGAACCGGGCTCCGGCTAAGGGCGTGTAGTAACATCAGTGCTAAGTGGCTCGGTGATGGATGTTTGGGCCGGTGAAGAGCTCAGATGGATCAGTGAGAGCCGGCAGCTGCTGTGCGATCCTGCATCTCGCGTCCTCTCCGAAGATCAGAGGGTGGGAGAGAGGTGCACGGTTTATGAGCTGTGTCAGTCACGGGGGCCGAGGGAGGGAAATCTTCCAACTAAAAAGCGGCATGCAAAAGAGGGGAGCGGCGCTGCGCTCCAAAACGGATGGTCGGATTCCTCTTCCTACTTCACTGAGTGCATATTGCCGTTTTACAAATTACAGACAGCCGGGGTGTGCAGACTGTGCAGGGGAATAAAAGTAAGAAAATGCAGCGTGTTGAGGTATTAGGGAGATATGCAAATCTTCAGCGCTTGGCAGAGGAGAAAAGGAGGCATCATTAGAGTAAGAGAGGCCCGCACAACATACAGCTCTGGGAGAACACAGGAAATTCAATCCATCTCTGTCTTTGAAAATGACGAAACTTTTAGCTTCAAGATCTCTGGCAGCTGATTCATTAGTAGTAAGATGAAAGATTAACACAGTGTTTGTGGAATAATGAGGCTGTTTCGCTTGAAGTTGACAGAAAACAGTTAAAGTATTAACATGTTTTTAATGTACTTCATCAAGTTGTGAAAAACAACACATTTTCCAAATGGAGGCTTCGTGATTCCAATTGGAAACGGCAGCACTCACTAAACGCGACAAGTGAGCTGAACAAGCCACTGAACCCTTTGATCAGAGGCCTTTAGAAGCCAGAGCACTCTTGAACTTGAAAGTCACTTGTTTGTTTTAGATTTCAGTGGCTGAAATCTCTTTTATATGTACATAAAAGAGAGAATAAATGGCAGTAGGTGCTGGTGGGGCTAGTGACAATGATAGGTTGTAAACGGCCTTGCAGCAGACTTCTTTTTTACTTAAGACGACAACAAAGCCAAAAATAACGCAGGAGGTTAAGTGCAGAAGATTAACATAAGAAGTAAGGACAGACCGATCACAGTACAGAATACATTCGGGTGAAAATGCTCCGGAGCTCCTACTCTGCATTGCATATAGGTGATGTGGTCCACACGCAGCGAGCTAAGCCAGGCAGAAAGAGCCTGGTCCTCAGGGGTAGGAAATTGCTAATTGGACAGGCGTAACTGGAGCAGTGTCCAGTCAGCAAAGCTGCCACACCGCATCTTTATGCTCCAGCTGAGGTGCAGAGGGCAGTGCCTCGGAAGCACGGGGTGCAAAAAGCTCATAGCCTAATCGCCACTTCAAAGTGCCCGCTCCTTGTGCTTTAGCCCGGGCTCTGCCCTCTTTAACGCCGCCGAGCTGCCGGGTAATCCTCAGATGGCACTCAGATGTGTTTACAGTCTGTCCCTCCTCAGTCGGTATCTCTGCATACCAGCAACACATCACTTACAGCGATATATCAGTACTGAGCATTTAAAATTGCTTCCATCCACCTTATAGCTCGGCTTAATAGTTTTGCTTTGCAGGTGTGTCCCAGGATGAAAGACCAGCTCGAAGTAATGAATGCCTCTACTTTGCCCAGTTGCACCAAATAATTTGTGTGGGAAGAGACAAAAATTGACTCAAGTGAGAGGATATGGATAAAATAACAAATTACCATAGTTCCTGATAAATAATCCAATCGTCCAACAAACTGATGAGGTGACATTTAACGCTGTGAGCTGAAAGCCGGTTGCTGTGGCATCCTCAAAGAGTGACCCACCGTTACGGCATGTTCCATCCTTTGCAGCGTTTCTGCTAAAGACAGTCAGCCTGGCAAGGCTCAATAAGCATTTGCTTGTGACAGATCGCCATTTTTAGGTAGGATGGGAAACAGATGATTGGCACTTCGCTCCTCCACGGAGACAATGTGAACCATTTGGTGGGTGGGTTTTGGCATTTACTAAAGTCAAACATGGCAGCTTTTCTGGAAATGCCAATTATCTCATAAATTATCCTCTACAATTATGCTCCAAATCCATTTACAGTTTACAAAATGCTATTTTCATGTCTGCAACTTTTAGTTTCAGTAGGCGTATGAGTCAGGCCACTGCGAAACGCTGCAGTTTTGTTCTCTATCCAGCTTACTGGTGATGGTCTTTAACATTTTACAATTTGTTTTAAATAGAAATGTATTTTTTTATATAGCTGCTGTTCATCTTTAAACTCTAAACAGTCACTGATTTCTCTTTATGACAGGAGAGAATGAACCAAATTGTGAGACTTGCACACCTCCAGTAATTTTTCTTCATTAATATTCAGGCTGGTTGCTCCATCCCTGGTAGTTACAGGAGCTTCTCTGATCAGTCTACGCAGCCATGTGTCCAACCGTCCCGAGGGAAGAAACTCAACCCAAATTTGCTCCGAAGCTGAGTGAGCACCTTGTGTGTCAGCAGTTGACGTCGGTGTGTGAGTATCTGCATGCAGGCTGCGACTTCTGACGACGCCAGAAGGAGAAGTCCAACGTCTGAGGGGTTAATACAAATGAGCATCTGAATTCTAACAATAAAAACCAATTGCATGCTTCCTAAAGTGCGTTTTATTGTCTTCGGAGCCCAAAAGCCATTACTGTATACTCTACTGTCAGAATAGTCAGAACAGAAAGAGCCAAAAATGACTGCTGGAAATGAGACGGAGCGTGCAGCGTTTTAGTTCCATCAGGTAGTTTTCTCTATCAAGGATGTTCAGCCTTGGTTTCGTTTATTTATTTTAAATACATCTGTTTGGCTTTTTTCCCAGTCTGCTGGTACTGGAGAACAACAACTGTGAATACATATATATATATATTTTTTTTTAATAATTGGATGTCTATGCACAGGTTTACAACTCCTTTGAGATTCCTGACAAAACATCTGTGTGTGCTTATTGTTTGTGCTCCTGAGGTTGATTTCCCGACGTCACGCCGTCTCTCCTGGATGACTGGCAGAGGACTCTCGGTTCTTGGATGTCACTTTCTATTACCATGCGATGGTAATTGTGACAAACCATACGGACAGCTTAATGTTCGGTGCGATGGATCACCCATCGCAGGCATGTTGGCAGCGAGAATTAAAGCCAAGCTGTAAAAGGTACAGGGAGCGTCCATTTATCAACTGAAATGAGCTGTGTTTTTGTTATTGACAGCGGCGGCGTTTTGCTTGTGTAATTTGTTGTGAATAGAGAAAAAAAAAAAAATAAAAAAAAAATGGCAAACCGCCGGGGGTCGTATTCTAAACCTTTGGGGATCCCGGGCCATCGGGACGTGCGGAGGATCCAGTGCATTTTTGAACAGGTGGGGAGCACATGTGGCGTGGAGCGAGCGCCTCTCGCATCCCCTGTAGGCCGCGGGGAGCTTTTGCTGGTGCTCTGTCCCCATGTGCTCCCCGTGGCTCAGCTGCGGCGCTGCTGTGCTGTCACAAAGGCTGCTTCACAGCGAGAGTAGCGGGACTGCCACCCACGTCTGCTCGAGGCCGGGCATGAGAGCCGTCTCCGCCCGTGACAAGACGCCGGGCTGGAGTCTGACCGGCAAAAAAACATCACGTGACGCCTGCAACGTCACCTCCATCCCGTTAGCACCCCAACAAAATCTAGACTTTCTGTGCTTAAAGAATGTTTTAACATATTTACAGTGCCACGAAAAACTTTTTTTCGTGACTCTATGTATATCAATCTTCAGCGAATTCTTTGCAAACAATCATGAATATTTACATTTAGTGACACTAAAACGAATGGCGTACCCTCCAGGCTTGAAAAGCATGTAATTAATTTCATTCCTCATGAAAATCTTTCTGAAGCAGGTTTTTTTCAAAGCCTAAATAGTTTAGAATCAATGCCTGCAGGGCTTTTGAAACAAATTATAGCAATTTTTGGTACAAAAATATAATCTGAAGATTAGTGAAATACAGTGTGACAGTGTTGGAAATAGCGTGTATAAAGTCAGGCGCTGCCGTGACGCCGCCACATTCGGCACCTGGAAGTGATCGCTGTTAAAAAATTCATTACACAGTTACAATTACTTCACTTTTTATGAGCTTGTTACCTGATGTAGAGCTACTGTCTCTCTCCGCTTCGCTCCCCGAGGCCTGTCTGCACAGTGATGAGCATATATTCAAAGTCTTTATTGAATATCAGCTTCCCTTTTGTAAAAGAAGGATCGTCTTCCTTTACGGACGGCTGGAGAAATCCCCCAAAGGTGCTTCACAACCCAAACAAAATCATAACAACAATTGTATTATAGAGCATCATGACAACGTTGATGCATCCATCAGCTTTTTTCATGCTCATTTTTATTCAGACGTGAGAAAACCTCCAGCTTGACACTGGGCGTGAGCTGTTCGTTTAGTCCACCATTAGGACGCAAAGTCACTTTCATGCCAGAGAGGGTCTCAAAGATCCTCTTAAATCACTCTTCTTTCATTCTCATGCCTGGCTTGAACTGCAGGTCACCTTGGCCATGTTATGAGGTTACTGCCATGTAATTGGCTGATTATCTGTGCGTTAGCGAATATTCCTACAGGTTCACCACAAACCTCTGTTAGTTTAAATGCAAAGTGTCGATGATCCCACTCAGTCATGCTATTTCCAGTTGTTACAACCATCAGATATCATAATCTCAGTAAATCATAGTATTAGCACGACTGCAATATTTATTTTCATCGTATTCATTAGAATACAGTTATTTTTCAAAACGACACAGCCCAGCACATCAATTGTTCTGTTAACATTTGGAAAATGTACAGAAGCTGCACAATTGAAATCGCCTGAATCCCCATTCAACTTAGCAAAAAGGTTCTGGCATGCATGCACTGCTGACAGAGCATAGCCACTAAGTATTCATTCACCCAGCATGGGAATATCCCGCCGGGCGCCAGCTTTGAAAACTCCATATGACAGTGAGATACAAAGAGATTTACCTGGCAGAGACCGGATTAATCAGCATTGTGCGAGCACGCCTGGCAAACACTTGAATGCGATATGCATTCATTTAGATGCAAAAGACCCGTGTGCGTGTGCGTGTGCGTGTGTGTGTGTGTGTGTTTATCAGACAAATTCTCCACTACATACTGTACATTACAAGTCCTTAATGTACTTAATGTACCTTAATGTAATTTCTATGTTATTTGTAAAAATGTGACAGTATATGTTAAAAATAAGCAGAAGCTCATTCACTGTGTGATGCTCATTGAAAAGACTGAACAGCTTAACTTCCCTGCAGTAAATACGGCTGTATAATGAGGCAAGAACCACCTATTTCAGTTCAAAGAAAGAAAGAAAAAACATCTCGTCTGTATATTTCTCTCTGAGATACTAAGATCAGGCCAGGATTTTAACATCTCCAGTGCCTGCTTTACCGTCTGGGTACATATTGTTCTTCAGATTATAACCTATTTAAAAGTCACAGGAAAAGAACAGTGTGGCAGACATGTCTTATTTAAAGTAGAAGTAAAAAAATTCCATATTTTCAGTTAAACTCGGTCAATACCTCGATTTGAGCACATTCTCTTTAATGTCATCATCTCAGTAGGAGGTACAGCAAATGAATATTATCATTCTTCAGTTCTGACTGAACGAATGATAAAGCTAACATTTTGGTTACATCTATTTCTCCATGTCTTCGATAAGGACTTGATACTGTCTGCAGAGTCTGATTTATCACAATATCTATCAGCGTCGCGGCCATAATTTTCTCTCTGAGCTCTGCCTCGGAAGGGCTGAATTAGCTGGTCAGATTGAAACGAACGACTTTCATATATAAGCTACAAAGACACACCACGGTTACCAAAGACTCTGGTTCACATCTTTCTCCAGGCACGCTGATACTTGTGTCCACGCCCGGCATCAAACAGACATTAATAATGGATTATGTCCATACATCACAGCTTGGCTCCAAACAGCGCCCCAGGCGAGGCGAACTCCTCTGTCTGCCTGGATATCATTTCGGGTGTTGGTATTTGTCTGCGCACTTTATCAGTTAATTATCTGCCGGCCGCTGAAGAAGTAACAAAGCATGGACTCGACTTGTCGTCGGGCCTGCCTCTTGACCTCGTGTTTCTCGGGGCAGAGTAATCACCACGAGCTCTCCAGACTTCACCTCTCTCATTTCTTCCGAGTACTCTTCCCACTTTGCTGCTCCCCGGTGTCACACGGGGACAAATGACCGTTATATATTACAGGAACCTGATCAGGCCGAATGAGCTCGTCATGGCCCCCAGAGCTTTGGGACGTTATGGCCGCTTCACACACACTTGCAAACAAGCCATTATTCACCAGTCCCACTGATGCCCTTGACGTTATTGATTTAAGTGCGCGCGGTGGCTGTTGATACTCTGGAGGTGGACTAGTGTTCATCCCAGTAATGAGCTTGTGAGCTGTAAACTAAGTCAGTCAGGAGTACCATTAATCCAGGTTAAGATGCATTAAATTGCTTGTATATCCAACCGTTATTTGTTCTAAGCAGGCTCAGGGCTCACAATAAACAACACCTCACTAAACTGTTTCACTACATTCCTACTCTGCTGCCTCCATCCTTCCTACACCTTCAGTGCACCCATTATTACTCAAAACGACCTTTCTTTAAAGCCCATTTGCGTTCAAGTTTTACATTCCCACACACTGAAAGACTGAGTGAACAGTTCCTTATCCTTACTCGATGATCACTGGAGAAGAAAACGATACAATAAAGGCACTCAGTTTTTTTTGTGTTCACTTCCACCCTACGTGCCACTCACCTGCTAAAAGACAGAGCGCCAATTCACAATGTGGAACTCCATTTACTTTTAACCCACACTCGAAAACTGTCAAAACTGTATCTCATACACTCACTGGACTCTCCATTAGAGGCACTTATGCAATCAAGCATGTTCAAATAGCAAGGATTTGTTATGAATTGTGTCTAATAATGCTGCATTCTGCTGGAGACTGTCAGACAGGTTTTCATTTAACTGCACGTTTGATGTCGAGGTTGTGGATTGCAGCGGCTTTGAAGCGGAGGGCTTTGCATAGATACAAGAAAATGTTAACAAATCCAATACGGGGCAAAATGTGAGCAGTAAGTAGCTTGACTAAATGCAAACTGAGAAAATGAACGCTTCGTTAACGTGAAAGTATATCAAATAAAGTGGTGCTTGGTGACTCACTCATACAAACAAGACTGCACAAATCTTCTAATGATTAGGAATCAGTTTTTAAGGCTCAAAATCTGAGTTATCAAGACGATTTTCACCTGTACAATGGGCAAATATTTTAACTTTTATTTTATAAGTCAGTGTATTAAGGCCTGAAATAGTATTTTCATCAATCTTAGAGAACAATCTGTTGAGACTAATGATACAACAGTTTCACACCGCTTGACAATAAAATGCATCACTGTCCATAAAACTGCTGTGAGTGTGTGTGTGCTGCATGTTTTGTCTCCTGTGTTTTATGTGGTATTCTAACGCTGTCTGTCGTTTCAGGCTCCTTTGCTCCTCATGTTTGATTGCTCCTCCTCGCCCTCATGTCTTTCACCTGCGCCTGAGTGTGTGAATGTCGTCACCTGGTGCCTGGGGTTTATAAATGGACAATAAAAGAAGTTCTGTTCGCAACGACAATGGTGTTTGGGATTCTGGGTCTGCCTTCTCTAACCGACACGTAAATAATGCTCATAGATTCAAGCTGTAAAGCTACAAAACTTATGATCTACATGCTTTGTTTGTAAAACTGTTGTAATACTAAGAGGAGTTACGTTGGTCCACTGCAGCTTACACAACTGTAGCTTACGTTACAGCAGTAATTAGTTTTGTCCCGATCTTCTGTGTAGAAAGGAAAAGCACAGCTGAATGTATTTATTTAGCTATAAATGAGCTACATATCTGAGTTCAAATTTCTCTCTTAACATAAAGACAAATTCAGTATTCGGTTTACACACAATATAATGCAAATAATCTTGTGGTACACAAAACTATTTTGGACTGTCCCAGAAGAAGAAAAAAGATAAATAAATAAAATAAAATATTACTTTTTTCCTGTGGTTTTAAAAACAAGGTGTTCTTATATTATAAAGTTAGAGCGGCTTGAAGATTGCCACAGTTGTTCAATCACAGCTAACCTGAGATCATCTTCAGGTAGCGTCTGAAATTTCAGGACTGCCATCTCACTAAACCTTTCAATTCAAAGAAAAAAAGCAGAGCACTTCAAAATGATCAATGTGACACAGGCACCATACTCAAAAATACAGTGTAGCTAACGCCAAGCTTTTTCTTTGTGCTTTAATGCTACAACGACATGATTCTTTATTGGCTCCATTTAAGTTTCTCTTGAAGTTTCCAACATGGTACTGACATCCTGAGGATTTAGATATCAGTCCCGTTTATTGATGCACATTCTTACGGTTGTCACTTCTAACTCGGTGGAGGTTGAAATTATGCAGTGAAACTCAATGTCGCATCCAAGTCACACAGCGTGCAAGTTTAAATCTCACAAGACGGATAAAATCACAGTCTGTAGGAGAGATATGAATGCAGCTCTAATGCCTTCATTACTTCACCAATAATATAATAAAAACTTTCTTTTGGATTCACGCCACGTCTTTTGAATGACAATCCAGAATTTGCCGTCCGACTGCCTCTCGGCACTGCATCTGTCAAAGTAACGGCAGTCGCTAAAGGTCGCCATGCATCTTTCCGGCTCCGGGATTTTCAGTTTGACCCTACTACTCCATATCTATAAGACTCATTCAAAGTAACAACATAAGCCACTCAGCTGGATTGATAACATTCAAACCTGCAGCTAAAAATATGCTTCCATCCTTCAAAGTCTTCAAAAGCAATCGACTTTTTATCAGGACAGATAATGTGTCCCCGTCTCCCCGCACTGCATAAAAAAGGCCAAAATACCCTGTAAACAACCGCTGCAGTCTTACCTTGTATTCCTATAAAGTTTTTTGTCACACTATATGTGCATCTGTAAGCTTCAATCTACACTTCACCGATACACCCTGACCCAACCTTAAAGAGGCTATTTCACGCCGCAATTGTCAATCAAAACAACCACCCATCTTTAAAAAGAAATTTATCCTGACTACTCGGCCGCAGGATCACAAATGTCATCTCATGTCTGTAGGATCAAACAGAAACAATGTAAGATAAATTGAGACTGATTATGAAAATAAATGTCCATCATATTGATGGAGACAACAGAAAAATGCAGAAACCATTCCTAGAATCTTATTTATTTTGAGTGTACTTGAATGACGATGGCTAACATGGACAGACGTACTGCGATCAGTCTTCAGGGAGCAGTCATATTCTCCTTATTTTTTATACTTATTAATATTTATACTAATTTGCTCCTTTTTTGTCTTTGTTGAAATCTCCATGTCACGTCAAGCCAAACATTCACTCTGGCTCCTCTCACTTCCTCCACCCACTCCATGCTCGGTCTCCATCACCTTCCTCTCTGCTCTGCTGTAACATCTCATCTTTTGCTTGATTCCGACTGTTTGAAAAGTTCCCATGCTTTTCAGTTCACAGCCTGTTTAAAATTAATGCGTGCACACTTGTGATCAGCACCACACACACACACACATATCTATGTGTAATGTTCCACTTGGCGCAGCTTAAGCACAGCAACATGAGTGGGAACACGTGAACTTTTGGGATGTGAGGAAACCATCAAAGTGCAAAGAAAACAGTGCAGGGAAGAATAAGAGTGGGAGTGAGGGAAGAGGGAAGAGGGATGCAACTGAAATGCTATTGAGAAGCAATTTGCGAAGGTTGTGCATATGCATATGGGCCTACACTCCCCATCTGCCCACATCAGCAGCTCGCTGCTGGTGACATCCACCAAGACAAAGGAGTCTCGGATGCTCCAGATGTATTGTGTGGGTGGCATTATAAAATCTAATCCAAGTCCAAGTCAATTGTGTTTGCCTCGGGGTACAGAGTCGCATGCGTTCATTGTGTGCACCTTTAAAATCTTTGTGCGATATCCAGAGCTTCTCTTCGCATGAAAACATTAGCCTAAATATTCACCGTCATTGAAAACTGGGAAAACAATTATTAAGGGTGTAATTAAAGTATTGGCAGTACAAGTGCAACTTTAATTGAATGACAGCTAAATGACAGTCAGATGACAGTGAAGCGGCCTCGTCTCCACATATCCGTTATGGTTTTTAATAAAATCTCATCAGACACCACGCGGCTGCACAAAGGAGCTTAGCTCAAGGCGTTTACGTGATTACTCACCACCAAAACAGACGCACATGCACTGATCAAAGTTCATACAAAAATGCCAGGCAGACTCTATTTGTCATAAACGAATTAATTTTGATGCATGACTATCCAGAGGCCTCTACCTTTGCCTTCATTCAATTAAAGGCTGGTTGTAAAAAGCACTTTATTACCTGTCTGGACAGACCCGGCTGTAAAAACCCAGCGCAGCGTAGCTCCTAGCCAGAGGTTAAAGTATTGATCCAACCACAGCCCAGTCGATGTCGTCCACATTTGGTCTCCATTAAAATATATAAATAAATAAATTAAAAAAAACACTAAAAGACGGATCTCCGCTGACCCGAGGCCGTTATTGTAGGCCTGTCTGAATTTGCGCTTGCACATGATGCTTTTCCTGGAGTCGAATCCTCACACCGACAAGCTGCAGCTAAAGTGTGATGAATGACAAAAACCTTCCTCAGAACCGTTGTAAACAGAACATTCCGGGAAAGAAAGTGCATGTTCCACATTACCTAAGTACGCGGGTGTGAAATGGTACTTCAGAAGAGTTAAAGGGTTGGGTTTCTTTATATGTGCAACAGGCTGTCAAACTGTAATTTGCTCTGTCACAGGAGTGCAGAGGGAAACGGGATCATTCCACTGCAGGGTGCATTATATTTGTTCACTGACTGCTGCTCTCATCTGATGGAACAGAGACTCTCTTGTGGCCACCTTCTCCCCCCAGGTGACCTTTCTTGTCAGCGAGCCTGTGCATTAACAGTAAAGCAACGCTACGGCCGAGGCGATCCCGTCTTCGTCGCTGTTGTGGGCTGAGCAGAGGCCCGCGGGACGAGGACGTGCTGGCTCCGTGTCAGGAGGAGATTTAAATACCCCTCTGCTTTTAGACTCCAGCTGGAGCGACACCACAGAAAATAACCCTCATTAACATCCGCCAATGTCAAAGGAAGGACAAATTAGAGTAATGAAATATATCCTACAACATCTATTGTACGTTTTAATGTATTTGCTTCCTCTGAGTCAGAAGTCGGTCGGTTCCAGCAAGCACATTTAATAATTAAAGATAAAAGTGAATGTGCAGCACATTCCACAGAGTGAAGTTTCACATTTTGAGAGGCAGGAACATAATTTGCAGCTCATGAGTCCGGGGTTAGTTTTGGAAAGGCCTTGAGCACCGCTGTCTGTTGCTTGACTGCTCATTGATGTGTTTGCTTGTATAACTGTCAGCAATTTACAGCTGGATAGTACCTGTCAGGCTGATACTTTATTGACGGCGCAGCTGCTTGCTTGCAGCAGGATCCCGTCAAAAGCTCGTGGGAAATATACTTTTTTTTTCCGCGGCCGCTGATCGCCATGGCCCTCACTTCTGCAGGAAGCGGTCTGTAATTTTCCCTCCGCATTAACGCAATTACACAGCACCTGAGGACATTTTAGCCTAACATCACAATGTAATAGCACGTCTTAATTCTTTCCTACAAGTTCATTAACAGTAACTTTTGCAGCAGTACAAGTTTGGCACTGGTCTACACGGCCTCAGCACATGAAAATCCTCACTCAAAGCGGCCGCCGGGCTCCTCACACAGCACACCGCTGCAGGATTGATCACTTTCTGCTCACAGCATTATTGGCAATTTAGCCAGAGTAGACGCGTTGGTCACTCTGGCACGAACAGCACATCCAAGCTGATGAAGTGTTTAGTGGGGTGGGAATCCAGACGGCTGGGAGGCCATACCATCCTCCTCATGCTAAATTGTGGAGTTATTAGAGTTCCTGAAATACGCCGTTCTCTGGAGGAAAGCACTGACATCCTGAAGAAGAGGATAGAGTCGACCACAGTGTGCGTTTGGTTCAGAAGTTTAAATGCAAAGTCGATACTGTTTATATTCTCTGGTCCAAACACAGCACCTAGTAACGAAATGTTATGTTTCTAATTTAGTACACTTTTGTTTAACTTGTTGAAAAACAGAACATTTTCTTTCTATGCGCCGACTTTAACAGCTTATTGCACACTTTCATTAATTCTACACAAAGGTTTTAGGGCTTCTGTGTGCGACTGCTCCTTAGATTTATTGAAGACCCTTTCATTGAAGCGTTCACTAAACAAAATATATACATTAATGTTCTTATGAGTTCAGTGCTGCATGTGCCATTGAATCTGGATTTTACTCCAGGTAGCTGTTGTTTTGGTTGGGTCAGTCTAACGATGGGCGGTTGTGAAGAGTAACTAAATGTGACATTATGGGCTCAGGAAAATCCCTGAGCGTTGAAACTGTCTTCAGTGATGACAGGCCTCAATTGTTTGCACCTGGATGTACCAGAAGCTCCATTATCTCGAGTCTGCCAGTTTTTTCATGGACACAGCCCACATACTCAGCTCTGCTGCTCATCTTACAAACGCATGTTTCTTACAAATGTGGCACCATTTAAAAGGGAAATAAACAGAAAACCATTTGCAGCCAAGATGCATTGTTACTACAACAAAGTGGCCTGTTAAATCAAATCCCTAGTTTTTGCATTAGCTTAGTTTGGGAGTGACTATAATACTTGCTACCGCGTGCAACGTCAGTGTTTGTCACCTCTATCAATACAGTGAAGTTTTTCCATCTGGCTGGCAGGGCAGTGCAGAATTAATGGCAGGCTTGGCTGCCATTAAGCAGCCTGATACAGACACACACACACGCGCAGTGCACTCACACCTACTTGACATTATCACCCTAACATCATGACAAGGATGTCATTTGGATAACTGTTGCCGGCGTAGCTGAGTACAGAAAATAATAGAGGGAGTGTCAGTTCAGGCTGGAGAGGAGTTATGAGCGAGAGCGAGAAGAGCTTTAAGTTATTACGGAAAATCACCGCTGATGTCTCTTCTGGCTGACTAATAATGAGCAACGCAGGATTTCTGCCTGAAATATAAAATTAAATGTGGGAAGCGGCGGTGCATTGCTTTCCATCACTTTCTCAATTTACTCGACACCCTCTTGAGGGTGAACAACACTGACCTGGCCACATGCAAACCAAGTTGTCACAAACAATCTCGCCTGCATAGCAGCCAATATTTATTGTAATTGGAATGGAAAACAAAAGCTCCAAGCAAACTTGATCCGTGGTTGATTAATTAACTTGCTTCAAGGAGCGATAATTCTCATCTTGTGTAATGGGCCAGATGGAAGAAGAAAAGAACCACCGCTGCTGCCGAGGGAGCCTCTCAGTCTCGTGCCTGTATAAGGTCGCTTTGATTGGCAAAAGGACAAAGAGGGCACTCGTGTGATTAGTATGCAACCTGTTTTTTCCCATCAATCAGGAGCTTGTAAGAGGTTGGGTTTCAGACTGGGGGATTTCTGTTTGAGCGCAGCCAAAATAGCAGCAGAAAGTAAACTGTTCATTAAACCAACATCGACATGCTGCGAGGAGACGTAGCATCGTGCTCGGCCGTTTACGGGCCCGTCGTCGTGGCGGCGTCACTCAAATCAAACTGCACCGCAGTTAGTCTGAAGGCAGATCGAGAACTGCTCGGCATTCTGCTCAAGGACACTTCAGCACAGGCAGTGATGGGGACGGAGCCAAGTGTGAGTTTGGAAGACAACTGAGTGCTCCGTCTGAGCTCCAGCTGCCCGACTGCTAAATGTGTTCATGGGCATCGCGTCATTCTGCTGGTCAGAGCTTTTATTTTGAGTCAAGTTGGGACGACTCGGCAACTACCAGCTGATTTTAATGCATTTCAGTTTGGACATACCTGCTTCCAAAAGAGCTCTGGAGACCTGAATGGATTGCTATATATTCCTACTGTGGTCAAAGGTAATGTCATTTAAAAGTAAGATACAAAAGAGAAACACTTTTAATGTTTGAAAAGTAAAATAAATCGTGAATCAGGCATTTAAAAGCTCTACAAATACTTTGAGGCTAAATTGAATGTTTCTATTCGAGAAAATAAGCATTAAAGTTATTGGAATCCCTATCTTTATCTAATGGAAACGTGTAAAGTGGCTCACACAATTTCATTCAGAACACTAAGTGATACACAGATGAAACATATGGTTTAGGGGGAGGAGGGGTATTTTAATGTGTGGGTATGTGTCTTTGCTCATTTGTTTGATTGTCTGAATGCGGCTGTGGAAGCGGAGTGAATCACCAGGCTGCGCTTGAGGATTCTTGTGTGGGCTCGCTCTCACAGACAATGGGACCAGAGACAAGGGAGGAAGAGCGGGAGGAAGAGCGGGGCACGAGGCTGACAAAGACTTCTGCTTCCCTTCTGGATTTTTTTTTTTTTTATACCTCCGGCTACATGAACTGCGCCACCTACACAGAACTTGTGGATAACATGTGATTGAATAGCAGAGTCGTCCTGAACAGATGATGTAATAATATGCAAAAGGTCGGTGAGGGTGTGAGGGGGGGGGTGTGTCCCAAAATGTCACTTCTTTTAGCATCTGAGCCGCAGAGATTGTGCAAACCTTTGCTCAGAAAGCAGCACCCAAAATAGGATTAGTCCACAGCAAGTAAGGAAAAAGAAAAAAAAAAAAAATTAAACACAGAGCGCTGCCAGACTGCCCTACCTCCAGGCTGTGCTAGTTGGGGGCTGGCAGGCTGGAGAGGGGTGTGGAGGGTGTTGGAGGGGGGTGGGGGGCAGGGACTACGCGTATGGCTGGCTGTGGCCGTGGTTATGCAGCCTTCCTGGAGGAAGACAGTGAGCGAGCATGGGCACGCAGGCCCACAGATGCTCTGGGCTTTTCATTAGTGTCCTCTCCGCTGCAAAGCCAAAAAGAACCAGGCACGGCTTACTCATTACGCCTATCGCCCCCTCCCGAAAACAACTGTGAATCTTTTAGCACTTCTTTACAGGCAGTTATGATTGCCAAGTAGGTTATCTTTAATTAATAAAATATAATAGGGAGGTAGTTTATGTTCTGCGGACTGTATATTCTATTTTCTGCTGCTGGAAATGGCTCTGACAAATCATCCTTGGCCCAGTTGTTGTGGCTGGAGGCCCATGATCCTGTCAAAGGACAGCCATTCCACATGTACTTCATGCAACCAGCTGCATCCACAGTGTGTCTGGTGTGAGCCGTGACGACACTGCTTCCTGGAACACTTTCTCTCTCTCTCTCTCTTTTTTTTTTCTGATCTGTGGGAAACTGCAACCGCTGCTGAATGGAAAAAAGACATTTGTGCTCGGCCACAGATCTACTCTGGAGACAAGAAATACTGTTTACTATCTGCCCCTCAGGAACCCATATCACAATATCGTCCTTGCTGTTCGCCACAAACAAACAACCTGTCATGCTATATGCATGTTGTACAGAGTTAAAGTTGACCTCCTCGGCTCTCGCACGCAGTCAGAGCGGCATTTGCTTTCACACTACACTGAATATGCAGCCGCATGCGTCGCTGCCCATCGCTGAATGCTGTTTGAGCAATTTGATCGCAGGAGATCCTCAAAGCTGTTTTGGAGCAATTACACCTGCACTGAGAGCTGCTCGCTGATCATTGGATCAACAAACACACGATTTAGCTGGAAAGCGAACGCGGAGCTTCAGGAAGGCGCGTCAGTCCAAAACACTTCTGCGCAGTGGCCGTTTCTCTAGAACCCCATTAGAAATAGAGAGCAGGAAAAGAAAGCCCAGCGATTCTTGCCAATTACTCTCCGACCAAACGACAATCGATAAATCTAATCAGAAAAGAAATTAAAGCAATAGTAGCGACAGTCAAATCTGACTCATTATTTCTGTCCTACCAAATGAAACATTTGGTCCATTTATTTCCACCAAACGAAATTAGAATTTGAAAAAGGTTTTATTCTATGAGACTGTTAGCAATACCTGCTGCACTATTCCCATGTGAGCAGGGCCACTGAAGCTAAAGGGCTAATCACACAGAATTTTGCTCAGAAATCAGGGTTGTTGTTGTTTATCGGGATGGACTAATAGTTATCTGATTTTTTATTTTATTTTATTGTTTGGTCTGTTTTGGGGTAATTTTGAGTGTTTTCTGACTTGTTGAGGAGACATGGGGCGACTGTAAATTAGTTCACTCTCAAACTCTCTCTCTTTCTCTCTGACTTTCCTATTGCCGTAATTGGGGCGAGTTCTTACATATGTCTTTGGAAGGAGGGCAGAAAGTGTCATTTCTCAAGTGAACTTCACTTCCCCCAATTTCAGCCAGACCAGTCAGATAAAGGCTTACTTAATTGGACACAAAGGCCTTCATTTATCAATCAATGTATATTGAAGATGAACATTCAACAAGTGGAGAATTATCCATAAACGTCGCATCTCAACAACCAATCAACGCTGTCCTGCAGCCACTGAAACAGCGTGACGGAGCAGATGCATGCAGTGGGTGTTCTGTCTTTCTCCATCGGTGCACACGGTAATAACCTCAGGTCAGAGCTATGAAAATGGTCACACGCTCCAGTATAACCACTCCGGTTCCTCTGAAAACCACAACAGCAGATGATCTGGTCAGCACGACCGACATTATGCTCTTTACGCTTTCACGGCAGGACAGTGTAAAGAAGATTTGCTGCTGCACAAGAATATCCCCGTGTATTCAGACTGAAATAAAATGATAGTGCTGGGCAGAGTAAAATGCTAAATTATTGAGCTGCGGATGTAAAATTATACTTCACTTATGGAGAATAATTTAGGTTTCCTTGTGATCTTTAAGGTAAATGGAAAATCTTTTGCCTTATTTTCTCTGTCACTACCATTAATTTGTCTCTTTTTCTTTTTTTTCCGCTGCTCTTCCTAAATCTCCCTCACACCAGACACCTGGGTCTGTGATCTCTGGGTAGATAATACAATAAGAGGAGGCATTTTATGGTCCGAGTCCATGCTGTCAAATCTGTCTGGGGCACATTACACAAAGTGCTGCTTGCAAACAGTGGGTAATAAACAGTGGGAAACAGAGCACAGCAGGCGGTGTGCAGACATACAAGAAGCAGGAGAGGAAAATGGAGCAGCCAAAAGGACACGAGAAGCATTTTCAGTGAGCCACCCGAAGCTATTCTCAGCTCACGCTACGAGTTCCTCTCCTCTCCCAAACATCATCAGCTCCTCAGCCGTTCTCATTCGGCCCCCATCCTGCAAGTTTGAAAATTCCAAAGGTAATCTAAAGTGATACTGACTGACCAGCAGTTTATGAGATGCAAATAAGACACTGAATTAAATATTTAATGCAAATAGCCTATTACATTATATTAATATTTTAGGAGAGTTGAGCAGAGGGGGATGGACGTGACTCTGGGATTGAAACAGAGGTGTGTGCAGAAGCTGTCTGCACAGAATGCTAATATTCCCACTGTGATTAAACCGGGCACCATTTCTTCCAGCTTGTGTCAGAAGTTGAAGCAGTGACGGTAAACACCGCCGCTACATTACATATGCTCCAGTGTTTACAGTGTAGGTGTGCGCTTGTGTGGCGTTAAGCACTTATAGGTCCACGTATAGGCTCTGCTGTGTAACCTTGAGCGATTCATGTTTTATACATGACCCTTTCTTGGTATGTCTCATGTCTATAGACCCTGCGTGAATAGTCCTTAATGAGGTTTGTCAGGCGCTTTAAGAGGGAGGAAGATTGTTGGAGGAAGCTGGGAGCCACATGCCTGTCAATCCTCAGCCACGTCTGATGTGCAGTCATTGTGTGTTTCCCTCAGAGCCTGTTCAGTGGGGGATCTCAGATTGCAGCAATCATCAAATATTAACTGTGATTTTTAAGCAACGCTACTTCTAAAACAATCCTAATTATGAACACCCTCCCCGTCCGCCGCCAGTTTCTTCCAGCTGTTCTCGTGCACTCATTTTACCTCTTCTGATTGCACGCTCAGAGCTTATTCTTCTCCATTTCCCTTTTTTTTTTTTTTTTTTTTTTTGCTCTTTTCTCCCCACTTTACGCTCACCTCTTCCCTCTGTTGCGCTGTAATTAAGCAGTGTTTTTTAGAGGGCAGCCAACTCTGACAACAGGGAGGAACAGATATACCCCAGAGAGAGATGGTGCGAAAAGCAGATCCGATGTATGCACCATCCCTTCACGGGAGCTCATTCACTGAGCGAGAGGATCTCCGCTGTCTCATTACGAGCGAGCAGACTGTCAAACCAGTCGCCGTCCTTATCGAGAGGAAAATCACATTTAAGACAACATATTTTAGCACAATTGGTCTCATGCAGCAGCTGACAAACATTATCACCCAGGACGGCCCATCACCACGGGCAGGACGCGCTGCGGAGTCACAGCACGCGGAATGATACCATGACAATTATCATATAGTGGTTTTAGGCGTTCAGGCTTCTTGTTTTGATTATGTAATCACCGCGCTTATTTTGGTGGTGAGTGAGCGCAGCTGAATCACAGAGCATTCTGGGAGCTCTCTGTTTGACCTGCGTGTTTGTTTTTCCGGGCTGTGCAGCAGGATCCAGCCTGTGCCCAAATATCCTGAGCGCACCGAACACACCATGGACTGGAAAGTCAAGATTTTTCTGTTTACTTGTGCAAATGCGTGTCTGAGGGCATTTGAGCGTACGCCAGCTCTGTGGGCAAATAGACTCCGAGAGTGAGTGACCAAATATTGAAATATCACCCAATGTCAAGACTATTGGAGTGTATAATTCTTCGCCTTTTATGACTCATTAAGGGTATCAGCAGCCCCTCCCGAGCCTGAGAGCCATAATCACTGAGAAGGGTTTCAGGGCGGTTGGCATTAATCAATGAACGTTGCGTACATGAAATACGATCTGTTGATGCCGAAAAGGCCCGCCGTTCCTAATCGCGAGAGAGAGGGTGAGGTAGGGAAAGAGAGAGATAGAGAGCGAGGGAATGGAGAAAGAGAAAGAGAGAGAGATCTCTACTGAATGTCAATTGTATGTACCAGTGGCACAAAAGGCACATTTCAGCTCTGTAGCCCAGACCAATCAGAAATGTACTGCTTGGACGAGCCAGCCCAATCTGGTGTGTCTTAGCTCCACTGAGTCCAGGGGCTGAGCTCGCTCTCAACTCACTCCCATGCATGCACAATTGCTCGCAACCGACTCATTGTGCCCTTCCAGCTGCACCAATTCACACCGCTGCCAAGGCAAACATAGGACGATGAGCGTGTGACAAAGAAAGAAGAAGAAAAAAAAAAAAGTTAGATGACTGATGGGGTGTTCGAGGAGAGCAACAAAAACAGTAATCCAGATCGTTTGGGAGATGGAGTGGGATGGAGAGTGAAGAAAAACATGAGTCTCCCAGCTGTTGCTGTCTGCAGTTTGGTGTTCTTGCGCGCAGAAAAAAGGTACTTTCGAGTAAAATATTCGTCTGAGCTCCTCTAATTTCTCACAGTCTGCAGTCTCCTCTTCACCCTCACACACACACACACACACACACACACACACACCCACAGAGACACACTTTCCCACATCTTAATCAGCCATGTGAGTCCGTATTCGGCATATTACAGTCCTCAGGCATCGGGGTGTGTGTTTCTTTTGTTTGTGTCAGGTTTTCCCTCTCATCTGTCCCTGCTGTCTGGGCTCATTACTCCTGTTCTGCCTGCTCCTCCTCCTGCTCCTCCTCCTCCTCCTCTCTCTTCATACTTCCAGCCTTAAACTCAAAATGGCTAGGCGCACGCCCCGTAACGCGAAAGCAAAACAAAGCCGACATGCTTGTGTTGACTTAAAATTTTACTTTCAGAGAAATGGGTCATTCATGGAACTTTTTCCAAAATAATAGGACAATAACAAATTGAGAACAAGCCAATCAGCTCTTGATGCAGAACAATAGCTCATCTCTATCGTCTATAAATATATGAGCGTCTTTGGACTGATCCGGATTCAACCACAAGCTGCTAATGCATACGATTAAAGCGAGGATGCAGCAGCTAGTGTTTGCTGCCACCTCTGGCATTTTAACCTCACACTGTCAAAAGCTGCCTCTCCGGCTCAGGCGCCGGGGAGACAGAGCAGGACGGCTGATCCATCATTTATTCTGGCTCCGGTTATGGAACACTGAGGGGACTTAATCCAAACAGAGGGCCTACCTATACAGCTAGATAAGACGAACAGAGGAAAATATCCCCTGCCCTGCTGGTCACCACTCAAGCAGGGTATGGGAAGATGAAACGGAGGAAGCGGGAGCGCGGGAGAAGTGCTCAGGCAGCCAAGCTGAGGAGATGGCACTCGCACAGTCCAATCTGTCAGTCTGACTACCTTGCCAGATACAGGGTGGCTCACACACAATCACACGCTTTTTTCTTTTTTGCTAAATACCAAGAAACAGTGTGGCTGCACACACAAACATGCACATTAATGCCGCTCGCGCACACACCAAGTTGCAGAACAAGCTGTACTGAAACACACGGCGTCACACCCCTTCTTTATAACGCTGGTCTTTTAATAGAAAAAAAAAAAAAAAAACCTTTCCGTTTTAGTAAAAAATTCCTTCTTGCCGTCAACACCTGCGGTAAATTTACCGGACAGCTACGTGTGGTGACCTTGGCTCAACCAAAGCGTAACTGCAGGATTCAATAAATACCCCGCTTGTCAGAAGTGCACAGGAGATGCATTTTGGTGCACAGACTCGGATGTGACTCAAAGGTTTCTCTTCTAAAGAGGTGTTTGACATTTCAAGAGAGATGCTTGCATTCCTGCTGGGATTCAGATGAGAAGCACAATTCCATTAAAGACAAAGTAAAGACAAACCAAAAGTTCACCTGCGTGTCCGGACACGGAAATTGCTAAGAAAAAAAAAAGAAAACAGACAAAATCCACCAATCTGCACCTCTGCAGCTCAAACATTCACTCACATAATGTTTCATTTGTGTAACTGGTTCAAAAACAAACCAGTGTTTGTGCCAGGTTGTTTCTTGGAAGGGACCAGCTGACAGGCATGGCTGATACTGCAGGAAGTCACCAGGAAAGGGCCAAGAAATACGGCAGCATGTAATGGCAAACTGTCTCTTTTACACTTGGATTAACACAACACGATAACAGGGAAGGCATATTACAGGTGACAGGAGGCAGATTTTATCTTTGGACTGAGAATGTTAATTTATTTAACTTGATTCCTGCCTTCATTTAAAGTTAAACTATTACTTTACAATAGAACAGAATAGAAATCAAGAGACAGTGGTTGCAAAATGAATGCCTTGTTCCTTTGCATTTGCCCTTGAATCTCTTCGATGTCCTCCAGAATGAGTAGAAATGCCCAAACTATGCAACATAAAGCACAGCCGACAATAGAGTCAATATTCCCACAACATCTCAATAAAAAGACGAGTGAGTGTTTTGTCCCAAAATGTCAAACTGTTGCTCAGAGGACTGCGGGCAGTTTCCTTTCAGAGCACTCAGTTAAGGATGAGTGGCTCCAGCTGAGGACTTTTGTTGCGTGTCATCCTCTCATCGCTCGTCCCTCGTCTCCTGTCTGTATTTATTAGATGTGTGTGTGATAGAACAATCCAAAACTTCAGGGTCACATGCGCGCCAGCTCACATTGCAGAGCAGCTCCACAGGGTCTGAATCAAACGTGTGAAATAACTGTGCTGGGGGTTAAAAGAAAAAAAAAAGTTTGAACCCATTCTTACTGAAGCTATTACTCCTTCATCTGAGTGAAATCATGGTGCGGAAAGATTAATTACGCTTTTGGACTGGTAATGATGTCTGTCAACAGGAGAATTTGCCGAGAACTGGCTGGGAGTTTTACGCTGAATGCGATTGTGTGACCACCAGAGGTTTAATGTGAGGATTAGTGGTGGTGATTGCATTTTAGGAGGACAGAGTCTAGAGAGGGAATTTTTCTAATAAGTAAGAAAACCCATCTGTGATGCACGACTACATTAGGGGCGAGAGTATTTAAAACAGCGGCAGTGTGAGCTGAGATCGGCCGCACACAGCATGAACTTCTGACCTCCGGTAAACATTGTCATCATATGTTATCACGACGACACACACTATTGCTCCGGAGAGATAGTGTTTCAGAGCAGCCCAGCAACCTCAGATCTTTTGCATCAGCTCCTCCGCGCTCCGAAACACTATGGCAACTGCTCACACGCGTAATCTCTCCTGGGTGTGAGATGCAAACAGAGCTAATATGTTTGTGGAGACGGCGGCGATCACATTTCCAAGTGACACTTTGCATCCTGCTAGGATAACCGAATAAAGAGTGTTCTCAGTAAACCGCGACTCAGCTTCCCCAGGATGACAAGCGCCGGGCCGGCTATCCATTATGCAGCGCTCTCTGTTTCGCCATCTCCAATCGAAAGTGGAGCAAGTTTCCAGGATGGGATTAATGGCCTCTTCCTCGTGTCGCTTTGCTCAAGGAAAAAAAAAAAAAAAAAAAAAAAATGGAGGCGGGATGTACCTGCGGAGCGACTGCGTTTAATTTTCAAAAACGAATGCACTTAACAAAATGCATTGTGGCACCTAGTGACAGTGAGCGCTGCAAGGAGACAGTGGAGGTCACTGAGTGGTAGAGGAGGAGGGGGCGGGGGGGGGGGGGGGGGGGGGAGAGGAGGAAAAAGACAGAATAAAAGAGACCGCAAAGAGAACGAGGATCAACATGACGAGACTGAACAGTTACGTAACGGCGTACAAGGAACCGCTCGCGTTTGGTACACAAACGCAGTCGCCACGAGGAGAACACATGTCCCGCTGCCGCCGCTAAATTCAAGTCAAACACACCGAAAGTCACACATTAAGCCGACCCTGTCATGAATACAGAAGTGAGGAGAGTATTAAGACACTGTTGTGAAGTCGTATTACAAGCTCTTTTCATCTCCGGCGTTCCCTTTCCTGCCTCCTCTGCTTCCTTTCGTCATCCCTCCCCCACAAAAAAAAAAAAAAAAAAAAAAATCCCAGAGTAAACCAATCCACTGTCACAAACCCTTCATTCCTTATGATGCAGGCCTCCCATCCCCGATGTTTTCCCCTGCACACACACACACACACACACACACACACCACATATATGTACAGGGCCTCCTCTCCTCTGTGTGACCTTGACTGGCTAGCACTCCAGGGCCTGTTCTTCGCTTCTCCCTCTCCCTCTGTCTCTCCTGCACTCTCCATCTTTTCACGCTCGCCTCCACTCTATCGTCTGCCTCTCCAGCTCTTGCTTTCTATCACTCTTCCCCTGGCCGGCTGATGTTAACTGGCTCGCTCCCTTTTCTCCTCCTCCTCCTGCTTTTCCTGTCCCCTCCTCCTCCTCCTCCTCCTCCTCCTCCTCCTCCTCGCAGAGACGTAGAGGAGAAAGGGACAGAAGATGGCAGAGAGAGGAGAAGTAAAAGACTTTCCCCTCCTCCGCGAGCCAGTCAGCTGAGAGTGCCCACCGTAAAAATAACTCCGGCTCCGAGAAGCCGCATCAACAAGTCTACTATGAGGAAAACAGGTCCTCCATCATGAATGATTTATCATAGTTGGTGAGACCTATTACTTGGCATGTAAACATTTAATGACTGCTCTTTAATGTGGCTGGAAGAACATATAAATAGGGACGTGTGCTGATTCTCGTGTTGACAAAACACTGATGTCAGGATTTTGAGCGGTTATGCATTTTGAATCAAGAGGGGAATCATTAAATGTGCCACGAAATACAGAAACGGCGCATTTGTAGTTTTTTTTTGTTCGGCAACATGGATGTGGAGCGTTCTGAATGCCGCTGCTGGACAAATGAGTTGGAACCATCAGAAGAGAGGTTTTCAAACTGTGGGAGGATGACTGTGCTTTTGAAATTATTTCTTTTTGTGATGATTTTTTTTTCCCAAAACAAGTTTTCTGGTTAGTCGAAATATCTTGGTAAATCTGGGTTGCAAGTGTTTTCTGGCAGTATCCTGCATGAGAAAGTGGTCATGATACCTTTTTTATTCTATCAAAGCCTGAATTAAATAATACATTAGCACCACATAAACTAAAAGCTGCATTCCAGAGTGTTTTGAACATCCATTTAAAATGTTACGAGGTTAAAGGTTAATGAAACTAAACGAATTAGCGTTATTTACAACCCGACAGCTAACATTTCGACAAATTGCAAAATGCGCGTCCTACATTACGCTTATGTGATCGTCCTAATAAGCCGCAGGTTAAATCAATGAGACAAATCCTATTCTTTGCAAATGCGATTTTATTTCTCTGCGAGCGCAAATTGCTTGATTCATGGTGTGATTAGACGTCGCTCTAATCAGCTGATGCGGCTTCCTGTTCCACCGGGGGAGGATGACGAGCTCCCTCAGTGGAACAGCGAAGCAGCAGGTCCAAATCCGTGTTTCGTTGCAGGTGTTCCTACAAAAGCGTCTAATTGCCTCCATCGCAGCCTGTTCCTCTGACTCCAGAGATCCTTGAGATTCTCCCAATGGCTCGGCTCACAACATCCATCTGTATCATAAATTGGAGCTGTTAACCGTTCGACTATTCCATTCAGAGCTAAATAAACTTAAGCTCAAGTGACGGAGTGATCCATTAAATGTCAAACGGGCTGATTAAGCGCTCCTTAGAATTACACAATTCCTGAGTCTGAGTTTACGCACCTTACATATCTAAAGGTCTCCGCCGTGATCGCGCACCCCCAATCTGATGCTCACAGACTGAATCTGATGCGATTAATTCAAGCTTGGCTATAAAATATGACATTTTCATCTGCTTTGCATCCGATGTTCACACAGCGGGCTGACAGGACAACAGAGTAGCTTGCATCTGCTTACTGCTTTAAACAAAACGATGACAGGAGAAACAGAGAGGGGCGTCACGGATGAACGACTCCGTACTCTCCCTTTTAAGTTCGATTACAGAAATATAGACTTGTTGAACGCAGCTGTTGAGTCAGAAACCTCTTTTTTTTGTTTTTTTTGTTTTTGGTTTCCCCAGGATCCAGCTCTGTTATAATTCATCTTGCTCTAAAAAAAGGACATTACAGCACAGCAACGCTCCCCGCCTCCTCCGCCACCCCCCCTCTCCCAAAATAATTTCCCATCCTACATTAGTAAAACAGCCATGAAGTAGAAGGACATCATCAATTTCTACAGGGCAATAATAACAAAGAGGTGAGGAACACACAGTCTCCTGCTGGCACCTACACTTCACACCACGTTAAAGACCCCCCACCACACACACACACACACACACTTTCCATTTCATTTCCATCACCGTTAAAACCCTTTGATGCATACTACGGATTGTTAAGACACCAGCAAGGTAGTCAACCGGGAACCGTCGAAACCCGGGGCAAAATGAAGGCCTTTTCATTCAGACGTAAGTGATTACAGTAAATTACTTTTACACAGGCTCTCGCCACTATTCTGAGAATGTACATGAGAGCACACAGCATGTCTAATATGGGAAATGAAGAAAAAAAAAAAACTGCCCAAACTGGACTGATAAAAAAAATACAGGGCTGCTTATGTGAACAATACCATCAGCGATTATGAACAGCAGTGATCGAGAGAACAGCTCAAAAAAAAAAAAAAAAATCATCGTAAAATTATTCAGCCTCCCATGACGATGGCATCTGGATTTGTTTGGATTTTATGTCTTCAAACATGAGCAATAAGTGAGTACTTCTGTCCATTTTTCCAAGATAACTAATTTCACTATCTTGCAGTTATTTTGAAAATAATAAAATCAAAGATCTACCCTCAATTTATTTATTTTTTTTCCCATTCCGTCTTAACAGAACACCACTTCTGCCGTCAGTCTGGTTTAAAAATCATTTTTCCTTCTACTTGAGACGGCCAGAGAGGTTTCTAATTTAGTTAAATGCTTATTTTTTAAGGTCGTAGTTTTCAGTGGCGTTCGGCTGGACTGGATTCTCTGAAAGGCCCAAGAAAACTCCTCTCAAATAATTCAGCTCAGTCAAACACGTCAGACTGAGACGTCTATCATGAATATCCAGGTAATTTAAATCCTCTCTGACTATTTCAAGCTGAACTGAACAATATTTCCTTTATAAACGCAAACATGATCATATACCTCTGTCAGTGAGTGTTTCAATAGAAATATTAATATCAGAAGTTTTGCAGGAATTTAGTCCTAAAGACAAATCAACATACACAATAAAATGCAGCACTGAGAACAGCGCCCAATTAAAAATAATGAGATCCTAGAAAGATGACAAAATTTATATTCTGTTCGTCATTCAATGAGCAGTAATTCTCATTCATGATATTCTTCCAGTAAAATGGAGCCATCTGCTCGCGGCGTCCCCTCTTTAGGCTGCAGATTTATCCGCAGAAATCCATTTTACCTGAGGAGTTCTCTTAGTGTCGCTGCGAGATGCCAAACTCACATCATTTAAAGATTGGTGGCCGCGACCGGAGGTTTGGATTCAAGCCCGAAAACCAGCGCCGGCATCATCCTAAATCACTTTGCAAACCTGACAGCGTTCCTATAGATCATGTTGAAGCCACAGAGATCGTGCGGCGCCAGGCGGAGTAGGGGACCACACATCAAATAAATTTAAGACAAATTTGTCCCTGATGCACAAAGTGTGTGTTCAGACTGAGGGCCAGAACAACAGAGGGAGGTACCACAATGTCATTTTACAGAGGGATTATACTTCACGCTGTTCGGGAAAAATGATAAAGCTTTTAAATGGATTTCTTCATTTTGTTTTCGACATAAACTGGATTCGGTTTCAGTAAAGCGACTGTGCAGCACGGGGCCAGAAGTCCCGAGGTGTCAAAGCCGAAACCTGGAGGAGCCGTAAAGACTGCATTAGCATTAGCCTCCTCTTGTTGTCACTTTTACCGATCAGGTTGATTACATGCATAATACATGAAGACAGTCAACCACAGGTTCCTTCTGTGAACATGCTGCCCCCCCCCCCCCACCACCAAACCTATCCTGGACCTGAACCGTTTTCCCCTCGTTGTGATCGATCAACACAGGCATCAGCACCCGTCCAACACACCCAGCTGCAGCCAGTTCGTCCCAGAAGCTGCTCAGCTCTTCATTTGCGGGTCCCCTGCGACTTGACAAGATGAATACTGCACTGTTTCAGCTTGACTAAAAAAAAACCCTCCAGTTTGTGACTACCCGCTGAAATTCCTGCTGAAGAGCGAATGGAAGTGCAGCACAGACATTTCACAAGTAGAGACGGTCTTCTAGTTATGCATGGGGTGATGACGCTGCCTGCCTGACAGATTTTTCACACTCACTGGCGATCGCTGTAAAAAGAAATATACAAGCCAGCGTGCGCAGAGAGCTCCTTCTAAACGCGAACACAGCTGGCCTTAAATTCAGGCAAATTTAAAAAAAAAAAAAGAGGGGGGAAATGTTTACAATTAACCACAGTTAAGATGCAGCCAGCTTTGATGTGAAACAAGAGTTTGAGGATCAGCGCACCGCCCACGGAGGCGATTCCACCCTGTTCAACTGGGCTAAACGGAATTTCTCATCTTTTTAACATTATGAGATGGAAGGCCTCATTTAAAAGGATGTTTGTCTATAAAATGTGGTAAATGATTTGCACTTCAGTTTGTGTATGTTTTTGCTTAAAAAGTGAAAGCATTTGTGCACACAAGGGATTCATTTAGGCCTCGCTTGCGTTCACGATGGAGTGATGGGGTGAAGCGCTGAGCCCCCGCATGCACAAAACAAAATGTGATACCACGGAATTGAAAATGTTTGTTGAGAAAGTTATCACACAGCATTACTGTAAAGAAATAAGAATGGAAAAGAAAGTAATATGGGGAAAGATCCATCACAAAGTCAAAGTTTGAAAGTATAAAACAGAAAATATGTCATCACAAACACCACAAGCATTTTCAAGTGCAGTAATCACACTGCACAATATACAGTTAAACATTTAAACAGTTACATCCATCCCAGTATTTTGTGCAATCTCAGAAACTATACCCAATAATCCAATTTCATGAAGGCAGCCATGTTAAACTGATAGTTTGTGCTATTTTTTTGCCCCTCTCATTAGTTTAGCAGCTTACGGCACACAATATCACGTTTGTGCCTATTTTTGTAGGCAAACCTTTCATAAGTGTGAACAGGTCACAGCTTTTCTTGTGCTCGTCAGATGCTTTCAATTCGATCTACATATAGTCTGCAATTCTCATCACAGTTTTCCTTATGTTTTTACCATTTAAATTAGTCTCCATTTTGTATTTTAGTATAATATTTATGCCTTGACCCTCCACTTTGTTTACTGTCAAATATGAACAAGAAAAAAATCTGAATGCAAACGGGCCGCTTCCTAAACATCCTTCCCTATTTGTCATTGAAACTGCTTCAAAAGAAAGTGTTTCTTTTTTTAAATAATCTGGAAGAAAAACACAGAACTGAAAGATGATTTAATCACAGTGGGAAAAAAAAACATTAATACCCCAATATGAATACGTCTTGTGAAATAGATCAAGTGGAAACCACAGATATTTCAGCCTGGTTCAGTACAAACTACTGTACTCCTGCTGACTCGACAGGTAAGAAGAAACTCAGAGGGACGGCGTGTGGAACTAAAACGGTGCAAAAGCCACAAGGGTACCATGAAAAGATTATCAGGCATAGCAAACTGGAGAACTTGCAGGAGCTTCACAAAGAGTGGACCGAAGCTGGAGTCAGAACATCAAACGCAACCACACACAGACGTGTCCGGGAAATCGACTACAAGTGCTGCAATTCCTCTGTGTCAAGACGCTCCTGAACCGGAGGCAACATCAGAGGAGTTTTATCTGGGCTCAGGAAGAAGAAAAAAAAAAAAAAAAACGAGAGGATGATTGCTCTGGGATGCCAAGTTTTCCTATGAAAATAAATATTGCATTTCTAGTAAAATGAAAATCGCATTTATGAGTGTGGAGAGAGGGAGACTCCAAACTCAAGCTTCTTCAAATTCACTGAAATGTCCACAGACATGTCTTCAGCTGCTGCCGCCCCACTGGGTTTCATCAACACCAAAGTCAACACTTGCATCTTCCGGGAGATTTCTGAGCACTTCCTTCTTCTGCCTGCTGAAAGGCTTCACAGCCGCCCGGGTTTTATTTTCCAGCGAAAACATTCCGCTTGTCCACAGAGCCCCAACGTCCCAGAACAAGTGCTTTGTTGACGGTGGAGTTACTGAGCTTGAGGGCCCAGCCAACCGGCCTGACACGAACATCGCACACACAATGTGTGTGAAGCAGATTAAAAATCTCCATTTGTACCAGTGAACATCAAAACAGCAGATAGATTTACAGATAAGAGACTGGACTGAACTCCAGCTGTCAACTGCTACATAACACTCATGAAATATCAAATAATATTAAACACTTTTCATATTTTCACCCATTAATGATCTCTGCTGACAGTTGATTAGTCAGAATGGTCCCAGGTTAGTTTTTGATGACCAACAATCAATCCCTGCTGGAGCTCGGTACATAATCTAAACAGTGGCTGAATGTTTTCCAATGAGAACAAACATCAAACCATTTAGCCATCAAACTGAAAAGGCAATAATACGGTGCTAAATTATCCTCAGCATTAACTCCTTTCGACATTGTACCATTTACTTCTCGTTCCTAAGTTTTGTATCGACCAGAGTCCGCGTTTGGTTTCGTTTCAGATGTTTATGTGACGGTAGGCGACAGTCTGTCAGACTCACACATGATGTTTGTCTTTACCCCGCTTTAATCCTCCGAGGCCATAATCAATACATCCCTGGTAGAGCTCTCTCCCTCGCCCTGCCAGTCCACCTTGAGACGCAGTGTGAATTTAAAGGCCACGGCAGCGCAGTGAAGGGAAACACCCGCTCATGGGAATCAATTAGAGCTGTCAATCAAGTATTGATTCCTTTACTTACAATAGTAGCCCACCGCATTGGGAGCCAGCCTCCTCGTGGCTTCACTACCTTGAATACGCTTCATTATTACCTGGAAATACACTTTCTGTCTTATCCTGGAGCTGAATGACCACCAGGTTTAACAGCAGGTCGACACGAAACAACACACTGGCGCTCCGATGCGCTTTCCTCTCACGACGCCCGCCGATGACCCCCTTGACCTCCAGCACCGTGATGCCCGCATACCCCACAAGGTCCTACGCTGCCCAGTTTTCCCTTGTCTGACATGATCTACTATTGGTTTAGCGTCTTCGTAGGCCAGTGCTTTCTACCTAACTTTAAACACAGCATTAACAGTATTCATCGCTTGCAGCTCAGTTAATTGTGGACATACTGTAAATGTCAAGCAAGTCAATCATGCCCTGGACCATTGATCGCACACAAGCTTTTGATCAATAGCTCGAACAAAACAATGATGTGAGTGTAAACCAGGTGCTGCCACACGAGCTAATCTTTCCTGGTCCTGGCCATTTACTTATTTATTTGCTTACTTATTAAATTGTGCCCTGTGGGCTGATGTATCGAGATGGCGCCGGGCTATCTGCAGCTGGTTGCTCCGCGATACAGTTGCTCAGCCGACTGTTCCTATGAAACCGCAGCGAGCTCTGATGTTGGATGTGGTTGTACCAAAAACAAGCACTGTGAAAGAGCTTTAAGAAATTTGACATTGTTCCTCTAAAACCTTATTAAAGCAGATATTTGGGGACCTTTTGCTGATTGTATCACAGGAGAGTGATGGCCGTCAGTTTCTGCAGCGTACTGTGCATGGATTCTAAAACTTCCTTTAATCTCAGATGAGTTTTCTGCAGTGGAGTTTTTATTTGTGACTCTCTAACAATGGTCAGTTCAAATATTCCTCCTATCTATTCTATTTCTGCGGCTGAGGAAGAGCACAGTCGGAGAAAATACTCACTCACTTGCATGCACACACACAGCTGATTCACGCTCACTGCGGTTGGTTTACTGCTTAGGCCAGCCCGATGGGTTGGAAAGGAGCGCACACTTGGGAATCTACTCGGAGTCTCACATCATTGAGCGTCAGTCGGCTTACCTGTGTGGGTGTGTGTTCATATGCTCCCTGAAGCAACCTGAAGCTCAATCAGCTGTTCGATAGTACCATGAGCGTCAGTTTGGTTTTCTTTTAAGACTGTTTCTTTCTTCCATTTATTTTCAAGAACTTTCTTGGTGTAAAAAAAAATGCATTTGGAATATGATAAAGGAACAGGTGTTGAGTTAATTGGCTTAACTGTATTAAAAATGCATTGAAATAGCCTGGTGGGCGGGGCTTAAAGGATTAAAAGGGCCCTACAGCTTGTGTAGTGAAGAGCTACGTTGATGCATACTGTCAGAGTGTCTGACATCTGCACTTAAAATACTAAGAGCAAATATGCAACTTGAAACACTGCATTACTAAGCCAAACATGCGTCTAATAAATATTAGTTTGCTTTCAATTCAAATAGACTTGTATTCCATCACTATGGACCACCTGACTCTGGCTCTTACTGGCCAATTCTAAAGAAAAAATCATGTCTAATCATCATTATTTATTGAAAAAGAATAGACTATCAGCCTGAACTGAAGCCAAAATCTTTTACAAAACAATCAGAAAACATCCTCAATTCAAACATAAACATGTGTTTCTTTGTTTTTGTTGGTTGCACAAGTGTTGTTATATTCCAAAGAGTTAGTAGTGCATGCATTATTCAGGAATCCAGAATTGTTGCTATTGTTGTGCATGTGCAGAAAAACAATGCACACTGCAATTGCAATTGCAGTGCGCACCTGCCGGTACACGACAAGTTGTGCCCTCTCTGTTTACACTGACATGGAGATGGGAGCGTTTTGAAAAGCATTACGGATTGGAAGCCATTTTCAACACGTTCAGTTTTCAGAGGCTGTTGTCAAAAGGCAATAAAAATTGACCAGTTACACTTGAAAATGTTGTCCTGTAAACACAGCGTTGATGTTTTGTACATCAATAACTCATGCTGGGTGCCACACGCTGGTGCAGTGGTTAGCACTCTCAGCTCAAACACCTATTTGTGGGTTTGAGTCCTTGTCCAGCATGTGCGTGTGTTTCCTCTTAAATGTGGGGATAATCATAGTGTGAGAGTGTGTGGCTGTCTGTCTGATCTGCCCAGAGTGTAACCTGCCTCCGCCTATTGTTCGATGGGATCGGCTCCGCCAACTGATCAGCAATTGAACTGGTTAAAGCGTTCGGGTATGTGGATGGATTTAAGTGTTTATACATTAAATCCTAACTGGCCTCACCTTGAAATCAAACCAGATCGCTAAACTGACACATTCAGCAGCTTTTTTTTGGGGGGGGGTGTGACCTAAGCCTGTTTCATAGCATTTCGAAGAGGTCCTGCGTTTGATGTGTCATTTGGTTTCCTCCAGTACATTCACACACACACACACACACACACACACACACACACACTGGTGTGACTTGCATCATTGTTTGAAGCCACCATCCTCATCCTCCTCTCCCCTGCAGGCTGCTGCTGCTGCTGCTGCACACAGCCCCCCTTTACAGTATCATGTTGTGGTCTGTGTGTGTGCAGAGATCCCATTATCTCACATCACAGGGAAATGAACAAAACCGGCTCCTCCCACTCTGCCTTTTTGCTCTTTTTAACACCACCCTCACCTCCTCCTCCTCCTCACGCCCCCCTCCCCCCCCCCCCCCTCCCCCTCCCCCTCCCTCGGTGTAGCAGCAGGTGTTATTCTCCTATAACCTGAAGATTTAGGTGGTAATTAGCATTACCTCGCTCAGCCCCGGAGAGTTATTTATGCTTCGCGGGGAACAGCGGGAACCGCGAGTCGAGCGTGTTTCTGGGATGAGAGGAGGAAAAAAAAAAAAAAAAAAAAAAATCACGCCTCGAAAACACGTGGGAGAGATTACTCAAATATTCCTCCTTTGTGCCCCCTCTCTGCCCCTCCGGTTATCTCCGCAGCGCGAGAGTCGCTGGGATTTCTGCAGGATGTCGACGGGAGCGCGTGCAGAGACAGGACCTGTATGCACTTGGGCTCCGCTGTAGCTGAAAGGCTTTGACCTTGCATTATGCAGCCCTTAAGTGGCTATTGTAAGGTGTCCGAGAAGCATCAAGAGCGGCACGTGCACGCGGGGGTAATTCACGCGCGTGGCAGACTACAACAGGTTTACTATTGATTGCGCTGAAAAGAAAAGAAGAAAAAAAAAAAGAGGAGCACCCCTCCTCCGAGGAAGGCAATTAACTGCACTGATATTACATAATGACAGCCCACACTTTTAACCAAACACACCCGCTCCGTGACAGAGGATGGAGACCGAGCAGGGTTACCGGGGGAGGGGGGGGCAGCAGCGGGGGTGTGACCGTCCCCACCAGTCAGTCACCTCAAAGAGAAGCCAAACACCTTGAAACTGTCAGGGCAGCAGCGGCGGCGCGTCTTCCCGGGATCTTACCTTTGCTATTGTCCTCTTCCCTGTTCAGATACATGGCTGTGGCTTCGCTCCCGGCGGCGGCGGCGGCGGAGGGGAGGGAGGGGGGTCTCCGGTTCCTGCTGGCGGTACTCCTCCGGTGTGTGTGTGTGGTGAACTCCGGCTGGCGTGGCGCGCGGTGTGTAGTAGCTGTTTATTGTTGTGATGCTCCTCAACAGCCTCTCCTCTCCTCCTAGTGGATAGGTAGGCTAACCAGTTTGAGACTCACTACCTCCCTCCTCCTCCCTCCCTCTCTCTCTCTCTCTCTCTCTCTCTCTCTCTCTCTCTCTCTCTCTCTCTCTCTCTCTCTCACTGGCTCGAAGGACAAAATGGGGAAAGTGACTTTTGCTGCTGAGTAAAGAAAGTCCTGTTTGCTCCCTTTGTTTGGACTTTAAAATAAAATAAAATAAATATAAAAAAAATAAAATAAAAATCCTTGTCTCTCGTAATGAGGGGAGCAGACACAGGATTTGGTCAGAGCCTGCATCCCAGCAGCTCCATGGACTAATTGGAAACGTGTTTAGTGGTGCAAGTGTACAGATGGTTTAATGAAGTCAAAGCACCACAATGCGTGCCAAAACCCTCCCGCAGTCAACATCATGTATATACTGGAGTCAAAGTGCTATCAGCACAAATATCTCATTAGGATGCTAAAGCACTCATGCAAAAATTGACTTTTTGGGGACAAATTATTTTTAGATTCCCCCCTTTTTTTCAACTCCTGTCTAAATTTCCATCCAATAAGTCAAACAACATCAGGGGCAGATCTGGTTCATAGCAATGGGGGTGTAGACATAAAGTCTACAGAATGAAAGTGTTTTTTCAGTTGTTCAGTTAGTGGTGATGCCCTTTTCCATTGTATTTCTTTCAAATTTGAATGATAAAATACACTTTGTCGTAAAAAACATAAGTGTGACACCAGTTGTAGACTACCTTTCAGGTCAATAAAAGAAGAGCTAGGATTGTTATCATCACAGCCTTTAGGAATCCAGGGATGGAACGAGTTTTCATTTCTGAGGAGATCCTCCCAAACTTTAACAACCACTCAGTTATTCAAGTCTTCTTGCTTTTGCTGGTTGAGTTGATTCATTGTCATTGAAAAGAGGCAGCACATGACATCTTCATTTTTCACTGTCAACATCAATCTGGTGTCGGACATGTCCCCCGTTGGTTCCGTCATTCTCTTTAACATCACGTTATTCTGTTCCCTTTGTAAACTCTTCAACAAAATACTACACAAGCTTGATAACAATAACAGCTATAGTTTAGGATTCACAGTTGTCTGGTTGTGTTCTGTTTGTTTGATTTTTTTTTTTTTAGTTAAAAACATGCAGAAAAATGCTCAAAGAGAAATCAAGGACACATCAAACATCCAACAAATCAACCTGAACAAATACATGTTTGGTTAAACAGCCCATTTATTTTCTACCCCAGCAACTCAGAGTTATTTTTAAGCCACTACGAGCTTAATCTATCAAAATTCATGACGATCACAAGTTCAGTATTCTGAAATGATTACCTGATCACCAGAAAATGAACTGCCAGCAATTTTGACAACTGATTAATCTGAATGAGTCATTTATGAAGGGAAGAATCCCAGCTTCTGCTGTGTCAATATTTGAACTTTTTCTGTTTTAAACTTAAAATATTATGGTTTAACTGTTTATGTAAAACATATAAAAAACCAGCGATGGACATCCGTCGTGGCCACAGGATGGGACAGTGGTCCGCAATCGTCCAAAAATAATCCATGATTCAGTTCCCGGCGTTGGAACCTTTGAGTTTGCATGTTCACCCTGTGCAGGTTTTCTCAATTCTTTCCCTCTGTTCAGTAACAATTGATCACAGACTTTATACGATATGTATGTGCGTAGTTGTCTTCTTCTTTGCATTTGCCCTGTGATGGACTGACGGCCTCTTCAGGCTCGACCTTTTCTTCCCCCCACCATCAGCTGAGTTACATATAATAATATATCTTTTGAGTAATCCAAAAAATTGCACTATTTTTCTCCAAAATTGGATTACAGTGATTTTAAAGTGACTGAAATGAAAACATTATGTTACTTGAGAGGCAGTAACCACTACAGTGTGACCAATTAGTCATTAAAGCAACGGCGTGCTGCCGTCTGAGTGACACATTTTAATTAATCAATTTGTTAAATCCGATGGAAGTCCTGCCTGGCTGTCAGTAAACACTGATGTAACGCGGGGCAAGTCGGAACCCATCTGGTCTTTTCATTTCATCCCACCTGCCGCATACCCGTGTCCCTTTTCACATGCTCTTGCATTGTGAAGACACTGTCTTGTGCGAGTTCACTGCCCACATTACTAGACACAGGGCAGAGACGAACGGTTCTCAGGGAGTAATTACCTGCTACCGGCTTCCTGTGCGAGGTGACGATGTGGCTGCAGTGGCAGTTCCCCTGAATTAGATGCGAAAATGACTTTAACATTCAGTATTCATACTCAGACCGTTTCACGTCATACATAGGCAGCCGGCAAGTAGAGAGGGAGCACTTTTTCTGTGACCTTGACTCAGTTGTAGAAAAAGCCAATTAGAAAGCAATTTAAGACAATTTCTCCAATTACTTTTCCGCTTGTTCACAGAGAAAAAAAATATCATTTGTACTTGAAGTTCTTGTGGCTTGAAGCTGGTATATGCAGACATGGGAGATTATGAAATAAATGGAGGACTATTAAACGTACAGTATGAATCCTGCATTGACACTGGGTGGATACTGTTAAACTGTAAGTCGTGCAATTAATCCATGCATTCTAAAGGAAAGCCCATAAAGTGAAAACAGATCAACCAACTTCGCTCTCCGCCTAATGTTTCATTATGCTTCTCAGGCTTTCAGTGTGCTCGAGTAATAAATATGCATTTTCCTTACAAGCCCACAAAATAGAAAGCTAATATTGCATTCAATCATGTGGCTCTCTGATATCGCAGATTAGAAATTCAATAGGATATGAGTAGACCCAGACTGTAGATGTAAATGCCGTGAGCAGCTAACGGTTTGCTTGCATTTTGTCAATAGAGCCGGGAAGGTCATTTGCTCAAAGTATCCTGCAGTGATTTCCATTTGATTATATTTTGTTTTGCGCTGCGCCGGCTGCTATTTGTTCACTACTGAGAATCCCTCACCATTTGTTAGGAGAAATCTCTGCAGACTAATTTGACCACAGTCTATTCCCAGATTCGCCCACCACCACCACCACCACCACCTCCATCCCAGCCCACCCCGCCCCTGTGCTCCCAGCAACATTGTGCCTGTCACTGATGCATCTGTCTCCACTGGTTTCTATAAATACCCCTTTCTCTCCCCTTCAAAAACCTGATTCCCATTGATTTAGTGACCTATATACACATCAGCACCGTCCCCGCCCTCCCTCCCTTCCTCTGGCTCCCTGCTCCTCCTGTCGATGGTCCTTTACTGTCTCCACCTCTTGATATTCCTTTTCCTTCATCATTCTTTCCCTTCAGGCTCAACTTAGGCTACCTCTCTCTCCACCTTCTCCACTCCTCTTTCTAGAAAGCAAAAAAAAAAAAAAAAAAAGGCTAATAATAGTTCACAGTGGAAGCTTAAGTCGTGGCGCACGAAAGGGATTTCTGGGAGAATAAGAACAGTGGCTGGTGCTCGTTCCTATATTTCAAAGTATTGTGATTGTGGTAAAGTGAGCCCTGGGCTAATCTCTGCTGTGCGTAAACACTGGAGTAGGTAGTCTGAATAGAGGAGTCTCTCACGGAGGCACAAAGATCCAACATGACACTTGACTCTGAAATAAGATCACAACACACAAAGAGGAGTCGCGTCAGGTGAGTGCACGGTGTGTTGTAGGGTTATATGAGGGCATTATGATGTAATTATTTTTGCAGGGTGACTGAAAAAAGCTTCCTGAAAATACCATGAACACTGATGTTGAATTAACGGCGAAGAATTAATAATGAATAAACCCCAGCCAACAAAAAGGACTGCTGAGGTAATGCAAGATTCGTCATCTCCAAGCATTTAGTGAAATTCATCTGGAAATCCATATTTCCTTTGTCTCGTGACTTGTAAACATGCAGACAGATCAAGTGAAATGCTGCAGACCACATGTGAGAGAAGGCCCACGGAGGGGTGTAATCTGCCACCGCTTGCAAGAGACAGAAACTAGCACGACTGGGAATGAGATGGGGCTCTGAGTGAGATCAGAGCGCGTGATTTACTGCCACGCCACCGCCCGGGCTCTGCTCATACACCTGTAGTGTGAGGCACACTGCTCACACACTCCTCACACTCCCACCACAAGAGCACTCCAGCTCCACTGCAGCCCCACACTGACACCCGGTGGCGGATGCTCCTCACACCAGCCTCGGCTGTTCCAAATGCCCCCAGGAGCCTCAATGTCACAGTTGCGGGCTTCAAAATACAGTTTTCCTGTTTCGCCTTCACAGCATTATTACAAATAAAACATTTGCTGATCTGTCTGGACATTCGTCTGGAAAACATTTGTAACCCCAAGCACATACAACATCAGCCAATTTTAGGACAGTCACTTTATTGAACAGCAAATTGTGACAGGGAACACAAATTTTTATGATTTTTTTTTTTCATTGCATTGTAAACAATGTCTATGACAACTGTGTCTTTCACCACACATACCCAAAAACATCCCCTGTGTCCATAGAGAGAGAGACTTTGTAGGAGGACAAGCGGCGTGACGGGGAGGGGTCGTTGCTTTTAAAGTGCTGTGATGCACAGTTCCTCGTGGAGGAAGAGAATAGAGGCCGTGAATCGAGCTCTGGCCCCAAAAGGCCTCCAAGGTCCCCATTTGGATTATGCATACATTTTGTGTAGTTATTATCAACTGATTGTGTTCAGTGATTCTTTTTTTGTTGTTGTTGTTTGTGTGCGTGTGTGTGTTTTTCTCTACTGTGTTTCTGTGTGATTTCTACTTATTGCATATCAGTGAGCTGGTTCATGAATTATTCAGTGTATGTGTGTACATAAAGCACAAATCTTTATAGATTAAAATGTAATAAACTCTTCACTATAATTATAATACATCTTATAATATCTAAGTTACATTCTTATAATCTGATTTGTTTAGAATATGTAGGCGATATACATTTATTGTGGATAACTGCTGATGGCTAACGTAGCGGACACCATCATGTGGGATCTCTCATTGATGATCTGTCGTCTCAGCCCTATGATTCCAGTTTTACAGACATAGATAAGCCTCTGTCACGAGACCTCAGAACTTATTTCATATCTTATATCAGTCAACATCTGTGCAGAAATACATCAGTTATTTGTCTACAAAAGAAGCACGTGGGTTTCCCAAGCTGGCCACATGCTCTCCTGTGCCTAATCAACCTTTGTGCTTTCTTGATTGTTTACACTCTAAGTCAGATATTTGGTGTTTCATCAGGACCTCTGTGTTACCCTGCAACCCGGCGGTGGATGCTGGATAAAGTATGTGGCAGAGGACTGTGACGGATAGATAGAAAGGAGAGAGAGAGAGAGAGAGAGAGAGGGAGAGGGAGAGAGAGAGAGAGAGAGAGCATGGGACTGACAATCAAAAGAGGAAAATACCGCAGTGTCACACTAACAACTACACATCAACTACAGCACTACACCGTCAGACACGCACACGCACGCACACACACACACACACACACACACACACGCACATACGAAACCAAAAGCACAAGGTCAGTGAGAATTCACAGCTGAGTCAAACAGAATAATTTGCACAACATTTTCAAGATTCAACAGAAAAAAGAAAAAAAAACTGATAAAAAGTGGAGGAGAGGGAAAGGGCAGAAAAACCATAACAACAACCCAACAACACAGAAATAGGCAATGTAATCACGATAACAGCATATACGAGATGAACTTGGAATGTCATAAAGAAAAACAACAACAGTAATTTATAAAGCCAAACCCACACGAGCAGGTGAATCTCTGTTGGGGTATTTTTTTTGTGTGTGTGTGTGTTTTTTTTTTTTTTTCTTCTCCATTTTCCAGTGGCTGAACTTGTCATCTACCGCCACGGTAAAAGGTGTCAGCTTAAGCCGGGCTTTGCCTCCCTAACCTATGGCTTTCAGTTAAGACATTGATAACACCGAGTTCAGCTCACTCAGTGCGGTTCAGTCGATACAGCCTTGGTCGTTTGTGCAGCCACCGTCATACTGCAGCTACCTCATTTAAGAAAAAAAAAACAGAAGAAGCACCATTCAAAAAGACAGGCGTACTTCACTGCCTGATGTCGACGGGTCTTCACTAGTCGTGTACAGGGTGTGTGACATTTCATTTCATTTCAGCATTGCTATTACCCTTTTTCCAACAACTAACTCCAACAGTGTCTCATTTGGTCCAAAGTGAATCGACAGTAGAAAACAGGCTGATCCACAGACTTTAACCGACTTCTCAGGAGAAATGGCACCTCCGGAAACATGTCATCTATGCTCGAATTCTCGTTGCATACAGTGAAAAGCAAAACACTCAATAATATGCTGCATTTAGGTTCAATTAATGCTTGTTGCATTTAAGTTACTTCATCTGATATGTCCACGTCATCATCATAACAATAAATCATCACAATATGAATTGATGAGGGGGAACTGGAGAGGTAGGTGTGCAAATAAGCCATCATGTACAAAATAAACAATAAATCCAGAAACTTAAAATTCACAGAATCTGCATATATACAATATAGATAAGGAGGACACTTTGACACAGAAAAAAAAAAAAACAACAACACATACATATATATAATGAGATACTGTCTATATAAAGGAATATTGATAAATAAAGCTCACTCCCACGAGTACATATTGAAAAAGTTGCATGTATATCCACAGTGCAACCCTACAATTGACCAGCTGCTTGAACAGTGGGAGTAAGGAAGGAATGTGATTGGATAACACACGTCAAAGTCACCTTGATATCCGATGAGATAAGCCAATGGTACGGCTTCAGTGTTGTGATGCATAAACGAGATAAGACTAGACTGCTTACCCTAGCAGCTTTAAGCAAAAGAAAAAAAAAAAAATAATAATAATAAAGCCAACAAGCCCAGATGTTTTGGTTTGAAGAAAAAAACACATATAACACTGAAAAACATTGGTTTGATTTTCTGATAAAGAAATCTTTTCTTTTCTTTTTTTTTTCCATTAGCTCTTTGGGTCCTGCCACTGAATTCAAGTTTGGACATTTAAAATCGAGTTTTAACTCATCTGTAAACAAAATATAATTACGTCTGAAGGGGTGAGAAGTACTGCAGACTGACTGTGCTCTACGTCTGATCACTTTACTGCTAGCTTAGCTTTCTTTTGCCATTTCTAACTAACACATTCATCTGAGTCCACTGTAAAGACAAAGCAGAAAACTGGCATTACACATTAGGCTGCATCTAATGAAACGATATATTCCATCCTTTGATAGACTTGCAGGCATCGAGGACTAAGGTGTGGCCTGGAGAACAACACACTCGCCATGTAGTTTTACTACAAAGGCAAGGAGCAGCATTCCGTTGTGTGTTCTGTCCGTGTCTCTGAGTCGAGTTTAAACAATGGGTACGTGTAGTTTGTAGTAGTGCATAATGCCCAAACGTTGCACACTGTTGCTCCATTCTAGTGTGTAACCTGGAAATAAGAGATATCCTAACGGGGAGGAGAAACAGTTGAACCACTGTGGTAGTGCCGAGTATCAGATGGAACTTGATCTGCTAAGAGAAGCCGAGGCAATCAAAGTCTGCTTTGAGCCGAATGGCTGAGTTCATTACAACCACTTACAGGAAGGGATGTGGCTTCCCAGGAAAGATCGTAGGGACTGAGCTGGTATCACGTCAACACATTGTCTGGGTATTTGAAACATAAGCAAATCTAAATCTGATTCTCTGTCTTACCTTTTATTATGAACACTCTAAGAATAGGTAAGATCACATGTTTGTGTCTGTATTTCACTAGATTCCTCAGTAAAGAAATTGAATTTAACTGCTAATTTCTTGTAATTCATATTTTAAACTGATTTCTAAGGTTATTGTTATCAGTAAAAGGCTAATGAGGTTTGATAAATTCGGTACTCTCGGGCTTGCACAAACTGCAGCGACCCAGGGCAGCACGTCCAATTCAAAAATTCAACAATCATATCCAAAATGTGATAGAAGAATGTCATTAAAACGCAATATTCCATTGACAACATAAGCTGATTTGTGGCTTCATTTCCAGAGAGCGAGATGAGCCTGCCAACTGGAATTTGGTGTGCCACCACAGGCAGCTTGGCAAAAAAAGGCTCTGTCCTGAACTATTTAAACATTCAACACAACAAATTTAAACAACAACAAAAAAAAAAAAGTACTGACTGGTCGCACTTTGACCAGGCAGGAACTCAGAACGAGATGAATTCTCACGCAGTTGGTGTGATGCATGATGGGAGGGAAAGGCAGAGAGGAGCTGCTTCTTAGTCGTGTTTTTTAGGCAAGAAGCTGAGGATAAATTCACCCACGCCCAGGAAGTAGACCACCTGGGCGATGCCAAACAGCGGCGCGATGACCAGGGCTCGACAGTACGCTCCCTTCAGGAAGGCTGTTGGACCCTCGTTACGCAGGATTTTCCTGGGGGGCAAATGAAAACCTCGTTACATAAAAGTGGAACATACGGCCGGGGCGCCGCGCTTTACGTGCAGCTTCACACGTGCTGTGGCGGGGGCAGAGGAAAGGAGGTCACCTGATACAGTCGGTCACTCCGCTGTACGTGTCTTCCGTGCTCCCCCGAGTCAGGGACTGCAGCCTGGTCTTTATAACTGCAACACAGCGGATCCAGATGAATGTGTGGCAAGAAGGTACAAGTGGAGACATAAACCGTTGTCGTCCTCAAGGCTCACCGTCCACAGGATTGACGGCGACTGCCGCTGTGCTCCCTGCGAGACAGCCAGATATAAATGACACGTAGAAAGGAGCGGGGCCATCCGAGCCTCTTTTTCCCAGGTTGTTCAGGTTGGCAAACAGTGGGAAATAGATGATAGAGAAAGGTACATCCCTTCAAAGAAAGACACAAAAAAAAAGAGCGTTAGATGAAATAAATAAATCGGTTTGCAGTTAAAACTGAAAGCCGGCTGTAAAATCAGTTTCACCTGAGCAATGTGGCGCCGAGGCCTTTATACAAGCCAGCAATGCCCTTTTCCTTCAGTAGCTGTCTGGTAATCTGCATGGCTGTTGGGGACTTGGCTTCCACAGTACCGGCTGCCACAGTCTCTGGCATAAGCTTCCTCTGAGCAGCTGCAATGCACAAGAACCAGACCATTAAATTTATAAAAGGCAAACCTAGATTACCAACAGCTAATATCAGACACAAGGGGAGACATTTTGAATGCATAGTGGAATAAAACAGAGAGAGAAAATAGGACAAAAAAAAAACAGCTGCCATCTCTGACACAGCCACATGAGGCCGCTGTTTGTCCAGCAAACCAGCAATAAAAGCTCCAGCTGCATTTAATTTCCTCTTACCAATTCGTCCAGCGTCTTGGAGCTGGATTTTCAACATCTCCATAGGAGTTGTGACAATAACCTGGAACAAAAGCACAATGAACGTGATCAGCTACACCATTCACAATGAAGACATCTGCCGACTGTATGTTATCTAATCTCTATTTAGACTGGAAGTCATTTTGAGTGGAGAATGAACGACCGATTACTCCTCTCTTTGTCAGGTGTGATGTGCGCCCAGCGTAAACCTGCTGGCATTAAACTGACAAAATGTCAACTCCTGTTTCCCTCTCTAATCCACAAGTAGTAACTAGTTAACTGGATTAAGGGTGAGATGGCCATGTTCTCAGAAGCAATCTTAATCCAAGGTCTGCTGCACTTAATCTAATCACGTTCCTGGGGCTGGAAGCCTTTGCCCTCATTGACAACAAGCACTTCCCTCTGACTCATTCACTCGGTTCACATGGCCAAGTAGTCTCAAAGCGTCTTATCTGATCACTCACATCCAGATCCCATTGTAGTGCCTGTTCACTGGACAACATTTCAGTGACTAGAAATCATTCACTAAAATGGGATGTTTCTAGTCACTTTCAGATCGCAGATAAGAAAATCCATAGAGACGAACACCAAGCATGTTTTCTGTGGCTACCACCGTGCATTTAAATGTGGTTGTGGCCGGCTGTAGCCGCAGGCGGAAACAAACGAGGCAAGTGGCTCCTGCGTGCCATCTGACAGGAGAAGAGCTGAAATCGGCAGGTCACTAACAACTCACCCACCTGGCATGTACCTGCTCCACATCCGGCCAGCATCTCTTTCAACAGAGTGAGTTTTCTGGAGGGAAAAAAGAAAAAAAAAAATGCAGGATCAGATCACAGCGCACGTTAAACTGACAGGTGAGACTTGGACAGCTTCAATCGCACAGTTCTTGGAACAGGAGTTATCTTTATTGGTAGTGGGGAGGCTAATCTTTGTTTCCTTATCATGTCAAGCACAAGAACAGATTAATGTGCTAATGATATGAGCTAATTTCACTTGGTAATATAATTTAAGACTAAAAATCTGGCGACTCCCATCCAAATGCTTATAAACCACGGTTAACAGACCAGTGTGAAATTCTCACTGCTGAAGAGATGACAGCAGTCGGGGGGGGGGGGGGGGGGGGGGGGGTTGACTAGAGCGCTGGTGTGAAACTGGACAACTCGTGTTATATGTTGGTGAGCAGACCAGGTGATCACAGTGCAAAGGTGGGGTCGGTGTGTGTGTGTGTGTGTGTGTGTGTGTGTGTGTGCTCGGTTCGTGCCTCACCCATCCTTGGAGAGGTGATGTCTGAAGAAGTCATTAGCAGCCAGCTTGATAGCTTTCTCTGGTGTGACGAGTGTCAAGTTCACCGCGGCTCCTGCAATGACAAAGATCCAGAAAAAAATAACACAACAGAAGGAAAACAATTAAATGGTGCACAATGCAGTTTCAAATGATTCACTGTGAAGCTGGAGTGAAGATGAAAGTCCTCCTCTTACCTCGGTACATCCCAAAATACCCCTCTGACCGGATGGTCTTAATAAGGCAGTCTGACCTGAAATACAACCATGCTATGAGTCAACCTGTCCCACCTGGAAGTAACATGACCGATTGTGTGGTTAATAATAAATAAAATGCTAAAAACGTTCATACATGCTGGTGTAAAGGCGACATCCATTTTGCTGGTTTTGCAGCCGAGTCTTGGCCAGGTCAATGGGAAACACACAGGTCACTCCAATCAGGCCAGCGATCCCCCCATTGATCAATTTGGCAGGCAAACTGGAGAAAATCCACAGAGGCAGGGATAAATATAACAAATGTGGAGCAAGCAGTGACAGTTCTGATCAAAAGCAGTGTTACTGTAGTTAACCTTACCTGATCTGCTTGTCAGCCATTTATCTCAAGCCCCAGCTGGTCAAGTGTCAACGTGTGTGTTGGCTGGTTGCTCGTCGGTCGTCCTCTTCTTGTTTTTGCTCGTGAAAGTAGTGCTCTGTTGTTCAAGTGGCTTTATTATGGAGCAGAGATGTTGCTTGTCTACAGTCAGCTTGCAGTTGTTAGTCGAAGTTAGTTGGTATCTGTGAGGGAACAGATAAACACTTATTAACACAAACACTAAAAAATATACTGAATTCAGTAACAAGTCACTAAAAAATCAACTTCATGTAGCTTAAGAAGAGAAAGGATGATTGTTAATGCGATCTCTCACTTTTTTTTTCATTGGTAGACAACAGAAACTGTAAAATGCTGCTATTTACGAAACACTAAATTCCAAGTTAATCAGATTTAAACTGCCGGGCGTGTGAAATCATGTGAATCTAGTAGATGCTTGAGACTCAAGTCAGAAAAGTAATACTTTCTTTGCAGATGACATCTCTGCTGTAGCCGTGTTTCTTGTTAATTCTGTTGGGAATCCTGTTTATTGCCCTTTAACATTTGAAGGATGAGCAGAAGATTTGGGTTTAAAAATGTGCCAAATGTTACAGCTTGGCAATGGTATGTCATTATGCAAAAAACTACATACTCTTATACCTTATCTGCACATCCCACAAATGCATACATACACCTTTCAAATTCAGACAGACATTAAAACAGCTTTCCAAGGGCTTAAGAGTTGCTGCTGAGGAGCATCATTACAAGAAAACTCACAGAACTCCTCACTTTACTGCTGAGTTTGACTCGACACAGAGCTCATTTAACACTAAGTCAGCTACAAAACTCAAAAAACACAACAATTCAATCATGAAATGCCCTCTGTGAGGGAAGCCTTGATCTTATTTTCTGAGCACAAAACAAAACTAAGACGCTGACTTTGTCTTAGTTTGTTCAGAGAAAGAAAATCTGTAGAAAATGATCATTAAAGCACTGTCAGTAGTCAAGTACTGTCCAGCATGAAAAAAGGCATTTTCTCTGACGGGTCCTGGTCAACAAACTTCAAAGTTATTCTGTTTACTAACTGATAACAAATGTTTCATATTTACACAGCTGAAAAGCTAGGAAAAGAAACTGCTAGGTGAAAAATAAGTATACTTCCCATTTACAGTACATTTGAATTAGTATTAAAGATAAACAGCTGAGTGTCATTTATGACAGATAAGACTTATCAGTTCAGTTCAATCTACTTCACCAGCATGTATATAACAAAGTCATCTTCACAGTACAGTGCCTGTAAAACAAGGACAGTGGCAAAGAATTCATTCCTCCACTGACAGATAATTAGACAGCCATGATGATCGCTCCTCAAAATTGAACCTCTGCCATCACTTCCCAGTGATCACCTTCGGCTAGTAAATCCATCACTGCATGTGCATCGTCCTTGAATACTCATGTCTTTTGCACACGTGCTTCCTCTGTAAAGACAAGGTTACAGAGCGGCAGTGCACGTTCATGGAAGCTAAAACGCTGAATTTGGGAGGAGGGGGGGAATGATCAAATGTGTCTGATATCGCCAAGATGCTCTGTATTTTTAGGACAGAATGCCCTCAGAATGAAAAGATGATTTCCATTTCCCCTTCCTTTCTCTCCACCCCCTGCATCCTCCAATCACAGGCTGCCTCTGCGTGTACAAGCTGCCGCCCTCCCGCTCCTTCTCAGCAGCCCTCCCCCCGATCATTTCCCTCAGTCACGAGTCACGACTCAAACAGCATTTCAGCCTCAGATGTTTGCTGACTGGTGGATTTATAATGTAAAATGCACATATATATATATATATATACAGAGAGAGAGACAAATGATTGAAAGACCTAATAATTATTCAGATTGCTCCTTCAAACTGAAATGTTGGTTTTTTTTGTTTGGTTTTTTTTTACAGCTGCATCTGGATGTGATCGCAGCGGCATGCTGGTGTGTTTGGTTTGGACAGGAACACGAGGCCCTCAAAGGCTGCTCCAGAGGTTGGATGAGAGAGGAGGGGGGTGGGGGTTCAGAGCAGGTCAGTGAGAACCTCCCTGGTCTCTCTGCTGGTGGAGCGTCACACAGCTGAATTCACATCCCACCTCTATGGCTCATCATCCTCGTCAAACCGTTTTCTCACCCAGGGGTGATATCTAACCCGTTTTTTTTCCCTTTGCTGCATGCTCTTTCTGCCGCCGAGCCCCTCAAAGAAGCACGCTGTAACAACATTCCAGGAACCCTGAATTCCCATTAAGCCATGCTTTAAAGTACAGTGGAAGGAGTAGGATTGCGGAGAAAATCTATAGGCTGTAAAGATCACTTTCACATCTTATGAGTCACAACTGACATCCCCCTTCTTTTCTGCCACGCCTGCAGCTTTACTCGTCAACTTCACTTTATCTCCAGCACCGCGGACATGTCTGCACCAGGACATTTATTCGACTCTCAGCAGTGTCCTGTCATGACAATTGAAGACTGTATGGAAACAATCAGCCTCAGTGTGTGGCGACCACAGCGAGGGGCATCGCTCACTAACGCAATTCCAAGAAATTCCTTTGCTTCTCACTGCACAAGAAAAGAATTTAATGCTGGGAAATGGCTAGAGGATTGGGTTTTATTTCTGTATTGTCCCATCAGGGAACAATATTTTTGGATTTACACAATTATTAGGAGGAAGAGGTGCTTCTGGGAAGCAAGATTTTGGAAACAAATTGAGCAACACTCGCTAAAAATCTCTCATCAAACCGGCTGACCACAAATGACTTATGACATGTTTGTCACAAACATCAGTACACACACACACACACACACACACACACACACACACACACACACACACACACACACACACAGGGCATGCGTTTGCACTACTGGAGCTGATAAGAATTGATGCATAAACAATGAATGGTTATGCAACTGGAGCAGAACCTTGAACTTCACCACTTAAGCCAAGTATCAAGTTGATTAAAGGCCCAGTAGAAAGTCCACACACTGACGGAGGAAGATAACGGTTCAGCTTTTGAACTTGTGAATGATGAGGCATCAAACACTCACTGCTCTAATGAAAAGAACATAAAATATCTTGCTGGAAGATGAATATTGTATACTTAGACATCTCTGTTCAGTTTGTTTGGGCTTTGTCTTCATTATTTGTTCAGTTTATTTGCTACTGACCTTCTACATATTTTGCTAACTTTGTTTAGTTTTTGTTTTGCTTTGTCCTGATTTTTTTTTTCTATATGTTGATATTAGGGTTAGGGTTTTTGAGGATTTTTCTGAACTTTATTGATCTCCCTGGGGGAAATTATTTCTCTGTATTTAACCCATCTTTTTTTCTAGGAGCAGTGGGCTGCCACAGTGCAGCACCCGGGGAGCAGCTGGGGTCAAAGGTCATGCTCGCGGACCAAAAGTACAACAACCAATAAATAATAAGAACTCGATTTGGTTTTATTTTTTAAAAGGCATGCACGGTTTCACAAACTCACTCTCACAGCGTGGATCAGACACTAACTTCCACCGCAGCATCTTGATGGAATTGGCTGTCCAGTTCTTTTGGATTATATCGGATGAGTTTACAAAAACTAAGGCAACTAAGCAGAAAAACTACAAATTACTGCAAAAAAAAATGCAGTAACTTACATTTCATATAAGCTTTTCAGTTCTTTAAAGTCCTGACAAACACTACCTTGAGCCAAAGAATCCCATCGTGGGGGACTCAGAAACAAAGTGTAACAGGATCAGCACTGGAAAAATATCTGAGAAGAAAAGACTGACTAATCTGGCCTGAAGCAGTCTCAGCGATAAAGAAATCACAGAATGATAAAAATAACCACAAAGACACTGCAAATCTGAAGACGCGTCCGCCGCAGTCCACCTCAAACTGACATGCAAATGATTGCTGCTACACTGAAATGAACCAGTAACAATTACCGTGCTGATGAAAACTGCCCAGCTGCCTCTCTGCTCTCAGGGACCAACGGGGTAAAGGTCTCGGTGACTGACAGGAAGTTTGGGAAGGGGAAGTGAGTCGTGTTGGCAAAGCAGTGAAGCTTTCAGCAACGCGCCTCACGTGATTGTAGTTGAAAAGAGAGGAAAGACATTGAAATCACGGGGGCCTTGCTCATTGGCTCGGTGCAGACGATTGTTACCAGTCCATCTGTCTCACATGAACTGGTCTGATTAACACTCTGCAAACCCCCGAGTACCATCATCAACAGAGACGAGAGTGTGAGCCTGCAATTCTCTATCTCATGAAGGCTCGAGCGAAATCTCAATCTGTCCAGTTTTCTTTTTGAGCCTCTCTTCATGCAATTATTATTTGTTTCCCACTAATTGATCTGCCATTGTATGACTGTTTCATGATTTTCTTTTTACATAAATGGGTTTCAAAAAGTCAAGAATTTAGAATTTTTTTTTATTTATTTTTTTTTTTTACGCCAACCAGCCCACATCAAGAAGGACTGAAATCTGTGAAGTCACACATAAATCTGACAATTACTCCCTCTTTCCTACAGCATCAGGATTATAAACCTAATGCCTACTTATAAAAGCTCTCGTGCTATCTCCATTTACAACCGGGGGAGCGAGGGCTGCGGCTGGGTCACGCTACTGCATTTCTATTGCAGGTACTCAACTCTGAGTTCATATTGCAACCATTAATCCTGCGCAGTTATGCATTGTTGTGGACCAGAAATATCGGACAGAGCTTAGCACTCAGGCACCAAGAATGGCCCCTCTGTGCAGACTGCTGGTGTAGTGTTTAGTTCTCGCTGTGATAGCCCAGTCATCTCTGGTGGCTCGTTCTTTCTTCCTAAAGTCACCTGGGGCTTTTCTTTCTCCCCGCTTGTTTTGCTGCCGTCTCAGCTTTCCCAAAGCCTTGATGGAGAAATAACAATGTCACTGTTGGCGGACGCTACATTTAGAAGAAAAAAAGCCTTTCTGCGCTGAGATATTAGGTTATAATGTGTCGATTACAGTAAGAGAGAAGGTTTTCACACAGCAGTGTAGCATCTCCTTGCCAGCACGGCTAAATTCATTCCCATTCAGTGCACACACACAATGCTGACATTTATAAGATCCCGCCGGTGAGATAGGTGTGAACCGTCGTCCTGAATGCCGATTCAACAAATGCATAATCTCAGGTCTGAGGCGACCGTTTTCCACTCCATGAAAGAAACGCCGGCGGCCACAAAGCTACGTCAGTTCCAATGGAAAGCACAGGATGTCACCCTACACCCAAGAATGGCTTGCTTCATCAATAATTTCAAGGCAGTAGGAATTTTTGATTGCACTGCTGGGCCACATCAAAACCAATACACGGTTTCTCCTGAAGGATGACTGGTCCGTTTTGAAAAAAAAAAAAAAAGACCAGATCTCCTTGACATCCAGTAGTTAATTGTTACCTTGTGTGTGCATTTGAGAGGTTGAACATTGTTAAACACAAACCAGTGGGCAGAACGGATCTGTTCTGCTTTATCAGAGAGCTCTCCTGACACACAGATCACAGCCGCATGAAGTTCCCAGTCATCCTTGAAACAATCCAGAATGAAAAAGACCCAAAAAAATCCAACTGAGAACATTTTTGTTTCTGTCAATGAGATCTTTTTTTGTGACTTTGCTGTCATACTGCATCTATTTATCAATTTAAAACCAATCCACCTCACTTTGAGACCACATTTGGTTGATCTTTATCCCTCTTCATTTTGTCTGGCCTTTCCTGTATAATGTTATTACATCACTTCACTTTGTTAACACAAATTTTACAGCCAAAGCTTGGTTATTGTCCATATCTGCTTCTTTTTTTAGTGACTGTTTCCAGATGATAGCTGTTTTTGCATGTTTCCATATTTTAAAGATTGTTGGATATTCTCTTTGGTTCTAATAGAGTATGATACCAGTTTTAGCTTAAATGGTCATTTTCCAGCTCATTTTATTTGTTCTCAATTGTGAATGTCAGAGCAACACATCTCGAGAGTCACTGAAAGGTAACTTTCACTTTATAGCAACTATACGGTTATTTCACATTTACAGATAAAGTCAGAAAATAACAGAACAATTCATGACGATTATATCCTGAAGTGGGCCGGAAGCAGCCCTGGGTGGCAGTGAAAAAACATGAATAAAAATATTGCATAAATCAGATTATAACCTTACCCATCTTGCTGTAGCAGTCATATTTGCTCATTTCGTGCCAGTTTTTGTTTGCTTAGCTGTTTGATACATCTGTGACCCAGTTTCAGCTCTTTCTGAAACCTATTTGTTTTGGGGTTGTTGGGTTTTTTTTTTATAAATCTCCATGCAACCTATTTGCAATCTGACTGTTGTGCATCACTTCTTATTTCAAGCCACATTTCTGGGAGACTTTGCAGTTCAGTGACTGTGGGTCTTTGGGGTTAGAGGGCTGTGATTGCAGCAGTGCCAGCTGTCAGCCGGCAGCCCGTCTGGAGGAGGGCACACTTTAAAAAGTGGGTTTACCCTCCGACTCCGACGTCCCTGCCCACACGAGCGCTACAACACTCCCGCACTACTCCAGATGCAGGCGGCCGCCGCTGGCCGCGTCGCGTCGCGTTGCGTCGCGTCGCGGCGGGTCAAACGCGGTGCACGCCGCTGCCGTTACCGGAGAGAGGCTGGCGAAGGCGCGCGGGACCGCCGGAGGTAGAATTCCTCGGTTTTCCTTTCCCCTGACGTGGCAGCGGGGAACCGTTACACCTGAGTCACGGCTTGACATGTTGGGTCGAGCGTGGACATCACTCAGCCGCGTTTCGTAACGCCGTTAAGTCCACAATAGGCCCCGCGGTACCGTTAACTCCACATCCGTGGAAAAGCGACGGGCGCGCGGCCACATAACGGAACATGACAGAACACCACATCCCCGCCTCTAACAGCCACCTTCTCTTTCATGAAGCGTTCATTTAAAAAAAGATTAAAATAAAAATGAAACTGAAGCTGAAACCATTCTCAGGTGAGAATTTTTTTTTTTTTTTTTTTGTCGGTCTTCCTGTGGGAGACATAACAAGCCTCGGTCCGCATCCCGGTGTGTACATACCAAACAGAGCCGTGCGTTCCGCGGTGCGTCCCCGGTGCTGTGTGAGCTCTGGATCTCTGGCTGACAGAGCCGACAGGAGCTAACCTACCGGCGTTACTAGCATTTGAGTCCAGCGGAGGGAGGCAAGCGGAGGTAGGAGTGAGAGGAAGGAGAGGAGGAGAGGAGGAGGAGGAGGAGGAGGAGGAGGAGGGGTGAAGCAGCTCCAGCCTGGCTGTGTGTGTGTGTGTGTGTGTGTGTGTGTGTGTGTGTGTGTGTGTGTGTGTGTGTGTGTGTGGATGGACTCCAGTCACAAACAGAGAGGGGACCTCTAGCGGCGAGTAGTGGAAGTGCAGGCGTGTTTTTTTTTTATAAGCAGAAAGATGTGTGTGTGTGTGTGTGTGTGTGTGTGTGTGTGTGTGTGTGTGTGTGTGTGTGTGTGTGTGTGTGTGTGTGTGTGTGTGTGTGTGTGTGTGTGTGTGTGTGTGTGTAGCTGTAGCTGGCGTCATGGTGACGATTCATCCCCACACAATGACCTTGAACACCAAAATAGAAAAAATACACAGAGTGGAAAATATTGGGGATGAAGGGGAGCACGCAGCAGTGAGTCACCTGCAAGAAACAGCTGACACCCACACAATTTATCAGTTCCATTTATCAGACTTGTGCATGTGGAGAAGAGGAGAAAACACGAAAAAAAAAAACCTAATATCCTGGACGAGAGCTACTCTGATTACTCAGTGACCAAAAGGCACACATGGAATAAAGTCAATGAGTTGTGAGGGGGAAAAAAACCCTTCCCTTGCATTTTCCACCACATTACTCAGACCTTTGAACACGATTCCAGTGTTTGCTCCGTCTGCAGGTACCAGGAATATCTGTTCACACGATCTTTGAGAGGAAGAGAGAGAAAACAGAGTAAATAATAAGATGCCAGATGAAAATCACAATATTAGGTTAAAATATGAATTTGAAACTCACAAAAATGAAAACAGCTTCAGAATGAAAAATATTTCACTTTTATTTAAATAAGCAGTGATAATGGCCACTAAAAAAGTTGTATTTGGCAATTATCAACAAGTCTTTCCATCAAGGGAAAAAAAATAGCTGACTTAATATCACGAGATTATCTTCCTACTCCTTTTCTATGAAAATAACAGTTTGGAAATAAAGTATTTTGTACAAGATAGTCAGTGAGACAGTTTTGACACTAGCTGAGGAATGTTTGAGTCTCTGGAAACACCATTAACAGGTCTCCCATTGTGTAACCTGACTCCTCTCTGCACCCTATGAATGGTTAATTATGTACCCGGCTAAAGCTCATCGATCAACCTGGCTGTTAGAATATAGGGAGGATTTTTACTGCGTAACCTTCAGATTTATTGCAAAAGCTGAAGTGACAAAAACAGTAAAAAAAAGATAAAGAAAAAATGACTCTTCTTCTTTTTCTCCTTTGCTTGGTATAAAATTTAATAATTAAAAAAGTAATAAAAACAACATTAGTTCATAACTTACCACTGCTAGCAACTATTGCTTTTCTATTCTTGGCAGAAATGAGCAGTAATAGCATCACTTTCCATTCTGAGACAGTTTGTTAGAGGTGCAATAAAACAAAGCTGCAGGCCAGCTCACAGTTCATCCGTTTCACTTCTTCTGTTCTTTAATAAAAAAGAAAAGCGCCAGCGGCTGAGAGTTGTCTTTTTCGTGACAGTGACAAGGACAGACAGTTGTGCAGGAGGACGGTCGTTCAGACAGCGGGATGAGCTGATGGTGGTCCTCTGTAAACAAACAGGTTACTCAAGTGTTCGTCGGCCATCTGCGGCCAGCATGGGCTCATTCACTGCTGCGCCTCGGCGGAGGAGGAGGAGGAGGAGGAGGAGGAGGGGGCCTCTGCATCCAGGCCCACCCTCCTCAGTGACTCCGAGTACTTCCTCCTCCCAATATTGACGATGTCCTCTATCTCGTCGGCCACGTCCCTCCTCCCGCTCTCTACCATGGCCGCCACCAGTCTGGACACCGCTCCAGGACCGGCGCTTTTCTGCGCCCGGGCCCACTGAAACAGCATGTCCAGCACCAAGGCGCCCAGGTTGTCCCTGAGGAGCGGAGCACAGCGCACAACACAAATGTCACATAATGCGCCTCCTGCTGCAGTGACCTACATATGGAGGGAAACTGGTGGAAATATACCGTATATCTGGCTTTGAATTATAATGATCCAACTAACCAGTTATGACTATAAACATAAATAAACCTAAAATGCAAGTTAAATTGCTTTTTTTTTAAGAGATAATGTGTCAGTATGAAAGCTGGTATTAGAAACACTGAAGAATAATCTAGGCGAAAGTTAAAAATAGCATTTGATGGCACAAATCCCTCAAATGACGTGCACGCACATTCCTGCATCACAACCTTACGTGCGAAGGTCGTCACCAGAACGCGTTATTTTACATAATGTATTCTGGATGCGTCACGAGCAGGTCTTCTTCTGAGCATGAGGAGGAAGGGGGAGGGCCAGATGAGATACGGGCTGTGTGTAATCTGCTCCGGTGTCCCAGATGGCTAAGCGATGGCTGGCAGTGCAGATTAAAACGATTCAAATTACAATTTCTCTCCCAACACGGGATTCTCCAGTTTTATGCCATCACACTCCGTCTTATCCTGCGGAGGCTTTGACTGTGATTATAGGAGCACGGCTCACACAGCGAGCTCCATTAACAGCAAATAAGGATTTTTAATTCAATTGCTGTAGCAATTTTTTATGAGTTACAAATTTTTACATAAATTCAGATCAAAACAAGTTTGACAGTATAATAAATGTATCCATATAGATTGTTTTGACTGAAAAATCCTTCTTCATTCTCACCTGTACTTATACTGGATGCGGTCCAGCTCCTGGTAGCTCAACCCGAGATTAATACCAATGACGCGCCAGTCCTGCCCGATCTGAAGAGAGATGGACAGCAGGTTGGCTTCTGTCAAGTAGCCACTTTCAGGGTCGCCCAGGTTCAGAGGAGGGTACTGGAGTTCTTCTGTTATGAAACTGTTGTCTGCATTTCGTGCCTGTGGGATAAAAAAAAAAAAAGAAAAATTCCGATCTATATCACTTTTTAAAAAATTAAGTCATAGTCAATCCAGATGCTTTCCGAATATGATACATTTATTTTTTCATAAACTTATGAGTAAAGTGGTTTTAGGGTATGAAAAACTACATTAGTTTTTCTTTATTTATTCTTAGAATTGTCCACTCTGCACCATTTAAGTGGAAAGCCGCAGAATAATTCCAGTGTGCAGCGAGGCTCGGCGGTGACAGCAGGCGAACGCTGGAGCTCCAGATGTCTGCAGTGCAACTAATGGAGAACTCTTCTTGTTAAATTATCTTGTATGCTGTCAAGTGTTTTGTTGTACAGCTCCAGTACGACGGATGCCGGCCCACTTTTTAGATGTTGTATGATGTTGATTGCACTGAATAAAGCGCTGATAATTCCTCTCTGGAAACGCTGGAAGCACACTTTCTACTTTTAAAGTTTTTTTTTTTCTGTGAAAGCTCTGGCAGCAGGCAGGCCTGTTTTCTATCCAGATCATGTTCAACTGGGAAGCCGAGCTGCTATGATGGATGCAGGATGTTTCATCACGGTCTTTCTGAGAAGTCCCTTCCTCACTGGAGGCGCCGTGATGGGAGTAAATGCTCTTAAACCTTAAAAGTAATTCGCAGCATTGATTGTGCCCCAGGCTGCCCTCACCATCGGCACTAATGTAAATCCATACCATCAGAGGCGTCGGCTTTAGAACTGTCCATTGATTATAAGCTGGATGGATCCTTTACTCTTTACTCCACGTTGGTTAAGAAAACAACACATTTTTTTGCCTTGTCTGACTGAAAAACAGCTTTCCATTTTTCCTGAGGTCGTCTTAAATGACCTTTGGTCCGGAGACGTTGGCAGCATTTTTACATTCTTCTTTGCATGATACAGTTTTAATTTTTTTTTTCATTTGTAGGTTTTACAGTTAACAGTGCTTTCTGGGAATGTTTCTGAGCCATACAGTGACCTCCAGAGGAGAAACGTAGCAGTTTTTAATGCAGTGAGACCCGAGGGCCCGGCGATCACACGCATCCAGTTTGACCTTTGGCCTCGTCCTTTGCCCTTTCCTCTAAATCAGCTGATAATTCTCTGTTTGTGGGATCTTCAAAGTCTTTACAACTTTACGTGACGGAAAATACTTCAGAAGCTCTGTTCCATAGTTTTTTACCTAGTTTGTTGTAGAATGGTGATCCTCTGCTTATGTTTCAACTCTTTTCATTCAGAGTAATTACTAACCTGTTTAAACCTAACCTTAGTAGTTACTAATACTCCTCCAGTTTGTGCAAATACTTTAACTGCTTTGAATCAAATGTATCCTCACCACTCAACATTTTCAGAATTAGGGTTGTTTCCTCATCACATTAGATATTACTTTGTCACCAATTAAAGATTTGATGTTGTCAAATGAAATGAAGACATAAACCTACAGGAAGTCTCAGTGGTAAAGTAGCAAGCCACTGGCTGTCCAGTCCCTTCCTCTTCCTGGACACTTCCTCTGGAAGGTTGCTGGGAATCTCCCCTCGATAAAACGACACCTGGAACAGAGATGCAACGTACATTTAAAATGCGATTCATGCAACCCTTACAGATTGTTTTTTTTTTAAGGAGAAAATATGATCGTAACAACTGCACTATAAACGCCACTATAAGCTAAAGTATAAATCACAAGACTTAAGACGAATGTTGAAAGATTTAACACCAAGGTTCTCGCCACAACTTCCTGTATGACGTAGTAATAAACTGAGTTTTTTTTAGATCACAAATGCAAACAACATGATGGCTGGATGATTTTTAAGACATGAAGATCATGAAGTCTCAACATCCTCACCAGCCTTGTTCTCGGCCCTGACATAATTTAAAGCAGTAATTTTGTTTCAGCCCTTTTTTCACCGGGACAGACATGTATCTCCTCCAGAGGACAGTTCAGTGTTACTGTTACAACCGTAAATAATCACCAGCCTTGTGTCAATCGTTCATATTGACTCGTGCTAATACCGTCCTCCACCTGACACCCAGGCAAGCACACTGCAGAGTTAGTGCTCCGATAATCTAACAGGGATGACATGGGACCTGCATACACTTTTTAACTAGATAATCGTTTAGACAAATTGATATGTTCAGTCTGCACAATGTATTTAAATCATGTTCTCCCCTGTGAGCCGCACAGAGTGGCACTTTAGTGGAACCGATGGCGCAGGAAGGCTCATACAGCAGACTCCACTCCTCCAGTTATTGCACCTCTTGAAATGGTGTTATCGAATCGATCACACATGGCAGCAGAAGCACACTTCTTGGATATCTTACTCATAACAGATGCAGTCTGTCCGTTGGCATCGCTGAGGCTCGGATGATCACAAATCACATTTTTGGTCTTAATTTTTAAAAATTAGCCTTTATGAAACAGAGGATTCGTTTCTATTTTTTCCATCTAAACCATGATCTGACATAAAAAGACAATAGAGAAACAAATCAGGGACACGAATGCCTTCCATGTACCTGATCCAAATGCGACATATTCATGGAGATTCAGTATCATCAAACCAAGCCTGGGAAGCGCAGAGTAGATAATATGCATTGGCCTTGGCAGACCATTAATTTTTAGTGTTTCTACTCACAACTAAAGAGACAAAAAAAAAATAACGCATTCCAGCTGTCATCAAATTTAACTGCCAATATTTGAGGGCCATTAATTGTGAATACATCTGAAGCAGTAGAAAGGCTTCTGACACCCAGGTAGCTAATTATATTCCTCCAGTTCACACAAAGGGCTTTGAAAACGTGCGGAAGGGCTGCTGCTATGCACGGTCAAGCAAATGTGCCATCAAAAAGTAGCAGCTCAAACGAGAGCGCACGGAACGTTTTCTCTAACAATCAAGGGGGTGTGTGAAATTCATTTATTCCCCAGTATCTGACTAGAATATCCCATTGTGACATTCTGAGATATGTGAAGAGCGATCCCCCAAAATCACATTAACTGAGTTCTACTGTAAGCTGGATGTCGGATTAACATGATTTTTTTTTTTCAGATCATTGCTCATTGTGCTCTTTTCCTTCCCCTCAAGATGAAGTTCGAGCGTTCACTGCTGCGATGCAGTGGAGGTAATATACCCACCTGTTACAAACACTGCTCGACACATTTAAGGTGGATACATACTCTGCAAGAACTGATAATTTTGTTTGTTCTTTCGAACAGGATGAAGTTTTAGTTCTGGACAGAACTTTTCACAATAGAAGGAGATGGAAAAAAAAAAAAGAGTGAACCTGGCCTCAATGTTTTTCTAGGTGCTTATAGTCACTGTGGAAATGTACTTAATATTAACTCCACATGAAGAGAACTGCCATCTTGGTGTTAAATGCTGGTCTCACCTGTCCCCTCACTGGCTCCTTCTGACCCGGAGCTGCACAGATGTACACTTCCTTTAAATTCTTCAGGCTTGAGTAGAAAACAAAACAAAGCCTTCCTCCCACACAGTCCGGTCTGTCTGCGAAACACAAAACAATATCGGCTCCAGACTTACTGCAAATAGCAGCATCAGAACAGATACACATTAGTACACCGCAGACCTTGAGGGTAACAATGTTAGATTTTTAGTAACAAAGAGATTCAGACCTGTGCTGATATCTAAGCCCCTCTCGAAGCCGGCGAAGAACTGTTCTCCCTCCAGCAGGTCACACAGGTCTGAGGGCTGCGGCCCGTCATACTGCTCAGACAAAGTCTGCACTCTGCCCTCTACCTGCACAGGAACCATCACAACCACTGATTCATCCCTTCAGTCAGATATCAATATCACACACAAAAATGACAAAGATGGGTGATAACACACATTCTATAAGCTCAGAATAGGAAGCGTGTGCCCGACCTTGTTGGCAGGTAAGCACTGAAGCAGCACTTGTGAGGGATCCGTCTTCCGCTGGAGGACGAAGAACTGGACTCGAAACTGTTTCAGCCTCTGGTAGACTCTCCTGACCACCCCGCTCACACAGCGCTGCGTGGTGTACCACAGCCAGTACCTGCGATTCAGCAAACAGCCCCAAGTCAGAGCACGACATGGTAAGATACTTAAATTAAACAAATGTCATAGGGAAAAAAAACTCACCAGGAGAAATGTGTAATGTAGAAAACAGCATATAGATGGGTGACGCAGAGAGACACTTGTGATGTGATGTCTGTCCAGGTCTGAGCAGCAGGATCTCCATGAAGCAGATGCAAACAGGACATATCCACTGTGTGGCCTGCAGAGACGAGTACAATCCGACTGGATGTGATTCAAGACAGAAACCACCTTGTTGAGATTCACCCTCTGAACGAAAGATCGTTCCTGAACTGGCACTGTGTAAGATTTAAGTGTCTGTAAACTGGATGGCCTTGTTGAGTCATTTTAGCTCCAGTCTGATCAGATACCATCAGATAACTTCCAGATTGGATTCATTTATCTAAAAGCAGCACTTTAACTTATATCTAACATATTATTGCATTAATGATACATCAGAGTGAGAATGATAGAACATACCAGTGACTCCAGAAGGAAGAGGGATCTGAACCTTCACTGGCTGCAGGAAATGCATGCTGGGAGTCTGGGAGAGACAGAGAAGCGGACTGACTCTGGCCTGAGGATCATTGCCCAGAGCCTGCACCTCTGATATCGACACCTGCAGCACCTACACGCACAAACAGATGCTCAAAATCCTGCAAACAGCGCGAGGTTAATCTTCCATATATATATGTGCTGTGAGCAGGTTTCACCTGTAAAGTTATGGTGCGAGTCTGCAGAGTGGAGTCTGGAGGGAAGCTCAGCTTGATTCCAGGATCGGAGCTGGACACCAGGAGGGCTCCGGCTGGCGTCACAAGACAACTGTCCTTCACTGGGCGGGACACCGCCATGAACCAGGAGAAGTGGCTCACAGAGCAGCACGCCAGCTGCAAGTACGAGAAACCATCCTGTTGTTCGGCACGGAGAAAGCCCGATAATCACGTCTTTCAACAGTGGGAGGATTTATGGCTCACCCTGGCTGGACGTCCCCCGGGGTGGCTGCTGTGGCTCTCGCTCCCTCTCCTCAAATTAGTGGGCAGAGAGCTCCATGAGCGTCCGTCAAACGTACGCACCAACACCTCCCTTCTTCTAGCCCGATGGTACGGCACACACACCTCCACAGGCTAGAGGGATGAAGGTAATACACGTGCAACTAAAATTTTGCATTGAATATAATTGAAAATGTAATAGTTTTAGCAGCTATTTCTAGTCTGAATATTAGGAAGTAAAATATTTTATTATTAAGGGGATTTTTGAGTTTTACAGTTTATTAATAAAAAAAAGAAAAATGTCTTCAATATATAATTTTATTATGAAGAAATATGAAATAAAAAAAGTTGTTGTTTTTTTATTATTAGAAGAATATTTCTTTTGTTCTTGCTCTTTGGCCAAATTTCTGAAAGCATAAATGCTAAATGGGCCAATTTTTAAAGAGAGGTTTACAAAGAACACCAAAACACAGCCTGAGATGTCCTGGTCTGAGGCCTTTTTCATGATTTTCCACTCTTCATGTGGAAAATATCCATGTTTTTAATTCACACTACTGGAAACTTACTTCTTCACACTTCTGTTGTCAGATTAGAACAATTTACTGAATCACTGAAACCTTTTCCAGGCATGATGGGAGACACAAAGCGGTGTTTTTCACGAACAAATGAAGTAAACGGAGAAAAATGGATTTAATAAAGAACTTATTGATATACCTTCAAGAACGTAATACCGTGAGGACGCAGCTCCAGGGGCCGGCTCAGGAGGATGTCATGCTCCTCGAGCGCCACCCACTTTCGCTCTGGTCTCTTGCTGGCCCACTCCAGTCTTGTGGTTGTCTCCAGGCACCCTGGGGGGAAAAGCAGCTCAGCCCCTCCGGGGATGAACACATGACACCCAGCAGACGAAACACTGAAGCTAAAAGGAAAGACAAGGGGAGCGTGACATCTTTATTACTGCCGGTAACAATGTTACAGGGATGATCTGGGGTGGGGGTGATGCTCTACCTGTGCTGATTGAATCCAAGGTGCAGCTCTGGTATTTTGGTTTCTGCTCGATCTGGCAGGAAAAGTGTTTCGTATCAGTCTGCATACGCCGGCACTGAACACAAATACTGCAGCCAATATAATCTGAGCATGCTCAATACGATCCTAAGTGTATATTTGTTCTCTTCTCACCTGGCGTAGGAGGTAGAGGAGGAGGCGTTGGGGGTTTTCCCAAAGGATTACCACGTGCCGCTATCTTGAGCAGAGGCAGTTTGTTCAGACACTGTGGGATCAGGCGGAGGTCGTTGCAATAGATAAAAAGCTGCCTGAGTGACAGGAGAGAGCCTGAGCAAACACAGGAGGCGAGATCAGAAATTTAACAAAGCATTCACAAATTTCACTGAGCTAAATCAGAATCTAAATCAGATGAGCCTGACCCTTACCCATGCTCTCTGGTAACCGATTCAGCTTGTTGTGTGATAGCTCCAGCGTAACGAGCTTCCCCAGAGAACCAATTTCATCAGGTAGTTGCTGGAGAAGGTTATGAGACACATCGAGCGTCTGAAGCGATCCCAGCTGACCAAGACTCGGGGGAAGAGACATCAGCTTGTTGCCCAGGAGAGAGAGGAAGCTGAGGGACGACAGCTGACCTACATCGGCGGGCAAGGCCGAGAGGCGGTTGTGGCAAAGGAGGAGAGAGGAGAGAGCGGGCAGGCTGAGCAGGCAGGGTGGGAAACAGGAGAGCTGGTTGAAGGAGAGATCCAGGTGTACCAGATGAGAAAGGGAGGAAAAAGATGAGGGTAAAGAGGTGAGGAGGCCCGGCAGGGGGTCCCCATGTGAATCATAGAAGCAGTTCCCTTTAAAAGAGAGAAAAGAAAAGTTGGAGCCATGTATTTCATTATTAAGTTGATGAAATAAATAGAGTTGGGGTTACTTATGTAATCACAAAACCCTGAGAAACACTGAGTATTATAATTGATTTATAAATGTACTGATATGAAGTATCCATACATTTTTCAGCAGAACTTAGGTTCAATTTTGTAAACGAAAAACAACATAAAATCAAAATGTTCCAGTGGTTATCTAATGTTTGTATGCTGTGCTCAGACTGTATATGAAAATGTTCCTGTGTGACAGTAGCTGGAAAAGTACCTCTGATAGCTATTGATCGCAGCCTAGTCAAACGTGGCAGGACATCCAATGCACCATCCAGCCCTGGTTTATCTTCAGAGCCCATCCTCAGGTACTGGATGTCCCTCAGCTGTCCTGGGACGGACCGCCACAGCAAAGGCAAGGCAGCTGCTCCTGCCTGGTACACGTCCAGGGTCAGCCGTGTGTCGGTCAACACGTCCGACAGCTCCACAGAAGGAGGCAAAGGTGGAGTCAGGCACAGGGGAGAAGGAGAAGGGGATGAGGGAGACTTATCGGCGAGGTGACGGCTGGAGGAGGAACAGGAGGAGCTGGATGAGGAGATGCCGGATGCAGAGGGATCATATGTATCCGTGAAGCTGGAGGGAGACGCAGAGGGAGCATCCCTCTCCGCTGGATCTTCAGACATCACACCACTTGTTGGTGTGGGTCCAGTCTCTCCCTCTGATCCCCCCTCATTCTTCCTCGTCAGTTGAGCCAGAGTGTCTGCAGAGAGGTCTCCAGATGTGCTCCTTGATGGGTTAAATCCAGATGTGACCTCCAAATCTCCATCCTCCACAGTCCTGCTGCCCGCTTTGTCTCCACACTCTTCATCAGATGCTGCCTCTTCTTCACTGCTACTCTCCATTGAGAGCACAGAGCATCACATGGATCAATCAGCTAGTGGTCTGCATTGTCCTGAGTCTGTGATGACACCCCTGACATTTCTATGACCATCTTATTATGACATGATGTGAAGACAAACGACTGCTACATGAAGCTACGAGCGACATGTTTTATGAATTTACACTAGTTTCAACACTGCCAACGTAAAATTAAGACGTTCAGTTACTACATATTGCTGAAACCTACACAACTAACAGAGGACTTTAAAACACTAATGTTATTTCTAAGCTCGCATAGAGCTAAAGACTGAATAAGAAGTAAAGTTGACCTGTTTTTAACGCTGAAGCAGAACTTCCTGACGCCCGGCTGCTTTTAAAAGGGAGAGCTTTACGTCACAGTGAGGCGCTTGTTTTTGTTCCGCTGTACGCCGACGCGAGGCGGACGGAGTCAAACTGCTCAAACGTCGGTCTCAGAGTGCTAACCCCGCCTCTGTGCTCGCTCCAGTGCAGCACAACGAGCGCCTAAACAGCAGCGCCGCCAAAGATTCAACCCAGGGCGGGACGGTCGTTTGCTGTTTGACCACACGGTGGCGCTGCTGAGTCTATTTTGACCCAATTTCTCTTTCACTCACTGTGCTCGCTGCAAACTGGATTTAGACAAGAGACCAACGAGTCGTATTTGTTTCAAAAAAGGTTCAAATGAGGCAACAAACTCTGGCCTTTTCTTAGGATAACCGGGACGTTTGTATAAAACTGAATTTATAAACAATAAACCTTTTCTACCTATTCACTCAAATAGCCTCACATTGATTATGATCAAATCTTTTCAATACTGCAGACCATCTTCCATTTAGTACACTACTTCATTTCATTACGAAATTGCACAGTCTACATATCTTTTCATTTTAAAAACCAAATGTTATATGGGTCAAGAAAAATTGTGTCAAATTCCAATGTGTCCTGAAAAAAAACTTTGTTTGTTCAGAATGATAATGTGATCCATTCAGACCCACAAACCAGTGAGCCAGTAGTGGTACAGTCAGCTGTTTTGAAAACAACAACAAACATCTCTGTGAACTTGTCTGTGTACTGTTCACCCAATGAATAGACACCTCTGCTGGTCGCTTTTTTTCAGCGATTATATCACTCTCAAGTGTCCAAGTGAGGTTTAGCAAGTATTTAAAAAATAAGTGTCAGTATTTTAAAACAGTCACGACAGAGATGCCTTTGTGGCTTCACAAAAAGCAACATTGCTCTGGAGAGCTCATGATGTCCTGACAAAAGCCTGGATCAGTTCCCAAAGAGTTACTGTTGGCAACTTGGCACTGTTTCTGCGAATAGATGTTTCAAGGAAATGCTGCAGATAAACATTTCAGTGGTAAACTGTTACCAGATGGGCTGCCTCTTCGGAGGTAAGATGTCCGTCATGTTTTACTGCTTCTCTTAGTAAACACAGCGGCGTTGACAACACTGTAAACAAAGGCGGGTCGAAGTTATTGGGAGCACACACCGTCACGTGTTTGATCGATCTGTAAACAACTAGTCGTGGCAGTTATGTAGGAAATCAATACTTGTCTATGGTTATTACAAACCTATTTTTAAGGTAAACAGCAAGAAACAGTGGCTATATGTAGAATAAATAAGGAAATTATGGGGAACATCGGGCTTCAAAATAAAGATTTGACAGCTGTCAAAGAAATAGGTGACGACTCAGATGAAGCGTTTAAAGCGGGGCGCGTTGTGATTGGTCCGACCTTCACCATTCTTCAATATGATTGGTCACTTTTCTCCGAGTCGCTAACTGTGATTGGACGAGCCGCTTCGGCCTTCGCCCTCCTCCAACCACATGCCGGCCAAAGTATATGAAGTGACAACAACAACTCTCCGCGGGTCTGCCTCCACGCCGGCACGCCAGCTGGATTAAGACATATCAAACTTTAAAGGGAGCAGTTTTTGTTTGTTTCAGTGACGTCTATGCGCCGACATAAGATATAGTGACTGTTAACTTAAAAAGTGAAAAAAAAAAGTTATTTATCCTGGAGATAGCATGCAGGCAAGACATTAGACTGCCCTGAGTGGAGCTGCTGTTTCATTGTTTTATCGCTGCTTTTTTTATCGTCTGACAGCGACCTCTGCCCCTCCGGACATCACCGGCATGTTTCCCCTGGACTCGCCGTGGAACATCTCCTTCGCAGGCTGCGGCTTCCTGGGCGTCTATCACATCGGCGTGGCCAGCTGCCTGCTGGAACAGGCTCCGTTCCTGGTGCGCAACGCGCGGCACATCTACGGCGCGTCGGCCGGAGCGCTCACCGCCACCGCGCTGTCCACCGACACGTGCCTCGGTAGGTGGACCCGACACACAGCAGGGAGCAGGATCTGACACATAAAAAGTCATGATGCTCAAAACCATTTCAAAATGAATGAGGAATAAATATTTCAGCGTGAAAACAATGTTTTTACTGGGAGAAACACCCCCATAAACATAATTACAAATTCTCCATATTGTTTAGTTTCATAGCACACCTTAAAAGATGGAAATACTTTATATTTTCCCATTAATTTAATCCAGAGTGAAACCTCCATGTACTAACTGAAACAGTTCCAGTCATTTTTTGTTTTAGATACGTTTTGATAGGATTCATACAAATAAAACATACTGCTGTTTCAAAAATCAGTTTTTTCTAAAATAAAATGTTTTCCCCATTCTGTCAGAACTAATTTTTTTATATGTAAATGCAATGTGTATATATATATATATATATATATATATATATATATATATATATATATATATATATATATATATATATATATATGTATGTATATATGTATGTATATATATAGTATTTTCAAATTATATTCTATTATTTGACCATAAAAAGTAGACTGCTGTTAAAATAATCTACTAGTAGGTTCTAAGGTGAATTTGTCCCTCCTAAAGTTAAATCAAAATCGTTATTTCTTCAGAAAGCATCCCCCACTGTTACATAATACCAAGTAGGCTAGAAGAGCAAGACACAAGTATGAGTACTTTGTAATTTGACAACTTTTCTACATGAGTTGTTAAATCTAATCTCATCTGTGCTTCAATATTACAAAATGCAATGTGCTTAACCTAACATCATACTGCTACTGTTTCAGTCTTTACTGAACTCAGTCGTTTCAGTGGTTTTACATGCATTGTTTATATAAAACACAATAGGCTTTCCGAAGCAGGTTGCAGGCTGTTGCAAGCTAATCTAATCCATTTGCATTTCAACAAATATTCTTTTTAACTATCACTCATAAATATTCTCTTCGGCAAAGGTTCGAGGAGAATTTGCTACTGTGTTCCTCTTGAATATTCTGTTGTGACAAAACCAGCAATGACAGCAACGCAATTCTTACTTTTCCTCAGGATTTCATTCAGAGGACATTTTTTTGAAAGTTGGTTGTGAAATTTCTTCCTCATACCAAACAAAATCATTCATACCAACAGAATCACCTCTTGAATTTAACTCCTCATCATTCTACAATTGTTTCTAAACCTGTTTTAAATTATTTCTAAACAGGAGATGTTGGTGCGAGTATCATTGATGTTGCCAAAGAGGCAAGAAAGCGTCTTCTTGGACCGATGCATCCATCCTTCAACCTGGTCAAGATCATGCGTCACCTGCTGCTGAAAACTCTGCCACCCGATTGCCATCATCGGGCCAACGGTCGATTGGGAATCTCTCTCACCCGAGTTTCAGATGGAGAAAATGTCCTGGTGTTCCACTTCAACAGCAAAGAGGAGCTGGTGCAGGTATACACCTATCGCTATCTGGATGCACTTAAAAAATAACATTCAGATTATGAAAATATTCTGTGAATTACCTGCATTGTTTTCTGATCCCAGCACTGCATAAGAATAATTCAAGACCTATCGGTGAATAATAAACACCAAAAAGTTATTTGAGGACTGAAACAACAGGAAATTGAACCTGCAGCTCTTTATGATGACATTTGATAAGGATCAAAACTTACAATGGATGAATGCATTCCGATTGCAGAGCTGATCACAGGGTTAGCCACAACCATTTCCTAAATTATAAAAATACAGAGTCAACCAATGATCAAAACAAGAATATTATCACTACAACACTGTGCAGCCCTCTGCAGTACTACTAGAACAAGAAAATGTACTGTTTTCTGATGCATGCAAGACCATTCACTTTTTGTTGTTTTTTTTCCCTCATAATTGTTTGGTTAGGAATTTATCAAAGATTTATATTAGATGCAGCTTTCACTGCTTTCATTTGAAATGAACTGGACTGCTATTTCTCGGTTAACACAAAGAAGAAATAAAAATACTGTGTAATGTACACAATAATCGGCACGTCACTGGCACTGACTGATAATGACATAAAAATTAAATTGTAATTTTAAATCAAAATGAACATTGCTGTTATGACGAGCAGATAAAAAAAGTTGATGTCCCAATAATAAGCAAATACTTAATGTTAAAATAATTGGAGCAGATTTCAGTGTACCACAAGTGAATAATACAAAGGTAATGTATTCTAGATCTGAATCCACCAGGAAGCAATCACAATAATAGCACCAATGAATTGCACTGCAGACAGAGATTTGATTGACCTCAGCATTCATTTGCTTACCTGGAGTGATAATCATGGTTGTGTTGGCAGCTGGCCAAAATATATAGTTGGGGAAAAAACAAAATGGAAAGCTGTCAAAGAATAAAAACAATGTCAAACAGTACACTGATATGGTTGAAATAATGAAATCCACTCTTCAAGTAAAGAATATTGTAATCATTTACTCTAATACACTGATAAACATCATGATATTATCTACCATCATCTATATATAATTTTACAGTATAATGTACATTACAGTTACCTCTACTAAGGACCTTGTTTTGTATGTAATCAATCTTATTTGTGAGTGAAATTGTCCGACTCTATTTTCCTTATTTTCATTTTTTAACAGGCTTGTGTCTGCAGTGCCTACATCCCCGTTTACTGTGGACTCATTCCCCCTACACTGCAAGGAGTGGTGAGTATATTCACTTTTTTATCCATCTATGTCCACTTTTGTTTGGATTAGAATTGAAATTACTGTCCACACAGCATTTAGCTTTTGAGTGGTGTAACGATCAGTCCACTGTACTGGTTCACCAAACACATGGGTGGTTTTGTTTTTTTGTTGCTTTTGGCACGGTTGGCCTTTCTCCCTTCCTCAAGAATGTGTTTATTCTGAACGGCACGCGCTTGGAAACAATGATTATGAAATTCCGTTTGGAATTATTGTTTGGCAGACATTTGATTCCGAGGGCAAGAAGTAGAACCTGTGCTTATTTTTTTTTTGTTTGGCTGGACATGTTTCTAGCTCAAAGGTTTTCATGGAAATTTCATTAAGTAATCCCTGCACTCCCACCCTCTACCCGTGGCCTTTGTGATGGCTTTTCGGAGGTTACGCATGCTTGTGTGGATGCAGGGCTTTTGGCCAAAACTCAAGCGTGGCAGAGCCACATGGTGCGGCGCTGTCGCTGACGTTAAGGTTGTTCCAGCCTCTTGTTATCATCAGTGACCCAAGTCCAAAAACTGATGTCACTCTGATGCTGACGCTCACACTTCGTGCCTCCAATTTGAAAGTTTGTTTGCTTCAATAAGAACAAAGATTTCCCGATACGCAAGAGCACCGTGTCAGTATTGCCAGATCGTGTTTCAGTTCAAATGATTCGCTGTCAGACTGTTTCATAGTTTCTCTGCAAAATAGAAAGTTTCCTTTCAACCGGCTTGTTCTTATGTAGAAAATAGGACGCTCATGGTCACTTGTGACTGCAGTTCTTTCATAGAACGTTTAAGGTAGGTGTCCTTCAGAGGTCAATCCTGAGCCTTTTCTTCATTTTACCTCTTGGTAAAATGTCTCCCAAAAATCTAATAAAAATTGCCTTTAAAATGAAGTTTATAACTTTGTTTTGAAGGTGCTTTAAAGTTCGAGTTGTTTGTCTTTATTGCTCACATTATTGTTGTCTTCCGTCCCTCAGCGATACGTTGACGGGGGGATTTCAGACAACTTGCCCCAGTACGAGCTAAAAAACACCATCACCGTGTCTCCGTTCTCTGGAGAGAGCGACATCTGCCCACGCGACACCTCCACCAACATCCACGAGCTGCGTTTCACCAACACCAGCATCCAGTTCACGCTCACCAATCTGTACAGAGTCTCCAGGGCGCTCTTCCCTCCGGATCCGATGGTGGGTCATGCGATTTTATGTTATTTAATCCATACACGTAGCGAGAAGCGCACAGCTGCAGTTCCATTGATTTGAACTGGCGTGACCTCGGTGCGCCGCTTGGACTCATGAGAGATAAATTGGCGCCTTTGTGCCTTTGTGTGCAGGTTCTCAAGGCGATGTGTAAACAGGGATACAAGGACGCTCTGCATTTTTTAAAGCGGAATGGTAAAGCACAACACTCTTCCTGATACAAGCTGAGTCACCATTGACAAGTCTAATTGATCTTTTGTGATCTGCTTGTACATACTATCACCCTGATATGCAATCAGAGCTTCTGCTTCCTGTGACCATGTCACCAGATCAATAGACTGCTTTTAGACCTCCTTACTTTGTGTTTTGGTCAGTCCACATAAGAAACATGTTCTTACAAAGTTTTTCAGTGAATAATGAATGAGTTCAAACATTGGAGGCATGACCTCGTTTGTGATAAGTGAGGAAGAGGTTATATAAAATATTTTGGCATTTTGTTTTCAGGCCTTCTTAATTTCAACGGCCCCCAAAGAGACAGACCCCTGCTTGTGAACGGAGAAGAAAAGAAGGATTGCGTTGAGGAAGAGCCTAAAGAAGTGACCGCAGTTAGAGCCGTTTCATCAATAGAAGATCATATCATCGAATACCTTCCACCCAGGGTTCACAGAGGTAACATAATTGGTCTGTGCAACTTCTGAAATAACTAATCTGATGCACAAAAGTAATATAGTACAAATGTATCTGTTTCTTTTTTTCATTCACCCCGTATTTTACACGCAGTACTGGTTGAAAAGAAAACATTATGTTCACTCGAAGAACAGTCCGTCTGATACTTTGTGTCACACGGCGTCTGCTGAGTTGAGTCTCAGGCTGCGTGAATCGGGACGTCATGCTGTCTTTGCCTCCCTCTGCAGCTCTAGTTGAGGCCTGCATGGAGAGGAGGAGCCTCGCACAGTCGCTAGGCAACCTGCTCCCCGTCAAGATGGTCTCGGTGATGATGCTGCCCTACACCCTCCCTCTGGAGTCCGCTGTGTGGTTGACTCTCAGGTGATTTAACTGCACCGGGTCCTGTTCCCTCAGTGTTAGATCCTTCCTCCTACGCCCGTGGTTTTATTCACTATTGATACAAATCCACTCATAACTTTCTGTTATTATTCATTACTGTGGATATTGAACTTTGTATCTCTCACTGGCAGACTTCTGGAGTGGCTCCCAGATATCCATGAAGACGTGGGGTGGATTCGAGAGCAGCTATTGAAATTCCTGCAGCGCGTTGTTCGCCAGGCCTCAAGCACAGTATCCCACCACGTATCAGCAAGGTAATCGACACCTATAAACAGCTCTGCCACACATGTTGACAATTATTGTGTTTGCAATGCATTATCTGCACATGTACAAATGGCTCTAACATCTATGAAAATGGACAAGTTGTAATGCTCATTCATAATGATGAACTTATAAGAACAGCATTGATAAATGACAGAGTGTTAAATCATTGTTGATCATTAATACATGTTTGTGTTTGGGCACAAATGGCAGTCAGGTATTCATTCCCTTAGATTTAGGTTTAGTTTTGTTTTGCTGTCTTTAACCAGTAAATCAAATAGTAATTCCCCAGTTGAATGTTGATATTTAACTTACTATGAAACTAAATTAACAACGAGAACAGCTGTATGTTAATGTCGTAATTCTTTTTAGTTTCATCAGCGATGCTTTCTCACACTTATCTTTTGTTAACTCACTACAGGCTGTCTTTTCAACCAATACCATTTCACTGTACACATGTAAGGGAAGACTTGCAGACGATTGCTGTGAGGAAGGAGGAAGCAGGAAATTAGATTAGATTAGATAAACCTTTATTAGTCCCAAGTGAGAAATTGCAATTAAAGGCATTAGGAGAATGCCTAAAATAGTTGAAATGATGGAATCTTATGCAAATGGAAAGGATGTTACTGAATGTTTTTAATAGTTTTACTTCCCTCATTATTCTAAGCCTTTTCTGGTACTTCTAATAAAATCTAGATTGTTCTGTCACCTGGAACTGCATCACCAGCAGTCCCTCCGATCGCAGTTCAGCTCCAGCAATCTGTTTCCCACCTGGATGAACGAAGGCAGCTCTTCGGTCTTCTCGCGTCTCGACCACTACAAGAAGCAGCTGCTGTCTGGAGGCCTGTGCATCAACATGGACCTGCAAGGCTCCTTCGGCACTGCAGTCGTGTCTCCAGATAAAAGCTCCGCGCCTCATCTCTCCCTGCAGGACCTCACAGTGCAGAAAGGTTTCTGAGTGTCCCACTTTCCACCAACTCTGCAGAAGCTATCAACAGCTCATAGGAACATCTGACGCTGCCACGACTTTGCATATTCCCGATTCATTAACATTTAAAAATCAAGTTTCTATATTTTCCAGAAAGACTTTATTTAAATTTGATTTTGAATGTTAATGTTAGTAATATCTGATAGTTACACTTCCTGTGTATTAAGTATCTTTTTCCCAATGCCAGACACTGGAATAAGTTATGTCCACAGTATTGTCAAGTATAAGAACACAGAATGTGTCTGTAATCAGCAGAAGTGTTACAGTCTCAGCACATGTGCTGACTTGTATACAGTCATGAATTACAGGACAAACAAAAATGCACACTCGAAGGTGCATGGTTAAAATAAATAAGTATTTATGTTTTTAGTGGAATGCCGTCAGACCAGTAGCTGAGCAGCATTTTTTGTTGCGCCTGGTTCTGAGCATGAAGTCACTTTTGACACACAGACAGTTTCAAACTGGAGGATGAACTGTTTTTGTCTCAATGTGTTTGTTACATGTAGTTACTCCATTTGTATGATGCATATCACAATGTACAACCATAAAAAAATACACTGAGTTATTTGTTTAGTTTGTATTGATGTCAATGTCTTATGTGTTCATAATTATTTATATGAAAACTGAAAAAAATAGTTTGTATTTTTTGCAGTCAGAGTTGTTTCTGTCTCCCCTGATTTTCTCTTAAGTTACAATGATTTCAGAGATAATTAAATAAAACTATATTGTTTTAAACTGGTACCTTTTATGTTAAAACAATATCTTTCTGGTACCAACATATTAGAGCAAATCACATTTGTAATTTTGAATTCAATAAAACCAATGTAATTTGATTTGCACTTTGTACAGTAATTCTTTTTGTTGTGCCTTGAATTTTATTACAATGATTTTAAAATGAAATTTGCACATTTTGACAATGATGCCGGTGAAAATAATATGATCATGAAATATAATTAAAAAAACTGATAAAAACTGACCGTTCCTGTTTTCTTATCGCACTGATTATATGATTAAGCCTCAGTTTCTGTCACAGAAACTGAGTGTGCCTATGATGCATTTTCATAAGGATATGTTGCCACATTTTGACTTTATTGGTTGATATTTATCGTCCATTAAATGAAATATTAGGCACAGTTGTCATTGTAGAAACTAACATGAACTGTGCAGTCCAATGTTGTTTTCCAACCAACTGTGGTTGACGGAAAAAAGAATTTCCTTTTATTGCAAGGGGAGCTTGACATGAGATTAAATTACTGTTTTACTTGGAAGGTTGGGCGCAAAAATGAAAAACTTACTTACAAACTTCCACCATTCCCGAAGATTCTTTTATTTTTTTCAAAAAGCTGTGAAAAATGAATTTGACCTTGAATTGACTAAAATGTCATCACTGATTACATCACATGAAATTGTACAAATACAATAAAATGTATCAGGAATGTTTATTTCACATACAGCAGATGTTGAATTCATGCGAGCGTTTTATTTGTTATTTTGAGTTTCTTATGTTACTGTTGCGCAACGTGTGCTTAGACAAAAGAAGCAATGCGGAAGGAAGAAAACAAAGTCAAAGAAAAAAAACTTGAACATAGTTTCAGAAAAACCTCACTCCGCATCCCTGTGTTTAAAAAATTCCGAGCGGCTTTGAAAGCGGCGCAATGCTGCCGCTTCGTCAGAGAAGTTCGCTGCGGAGTTCACGGCCCAGTGGCGGCGTCGGTCCGCCAGGGGGCGCAGCCCGGCCGAAGCTCCATCCACACACACTGCACAGCGCTCCTCCGCTCGCACCGTGAGCTCAATCTGTCCGGGACAGACCAGGGAAGATGGCGGCCACTGACCATTCCCGGTCCCAAGCTGCTAAGCAGCGACGGCAGGATCAGCTCCAGCGATGGCTGGGGTCCGAGACGGATCGGACGGGGGCGGAGAACCGGGAGAACTCCGGCGGGTCCGGGGCGCGGCGGGCGAAAGTTCGGTTCGCCCAGGGAGCCGTGTTTATGGCCGCCTGCTCCGCCGGGGACCGGGAGGAGGTGGCGGCGCTGCTCCGCCAGGGAGCTGACATCAACCACGCCAACATTGACGGGCTGACAGCGCTTCACCAGGTGGGCTCTGCGGGCTGAAAACGCGGGCTTTAATGTGTCTGTTAGCCGGCGAGACTTCCGAGCCAACTGTCGCTCGACTAACGGCAACAGTTGATCCATTAATGATCCCCACAGCGAAGAGGCTTTAACCTAACCGACTTACGGCGGAGTTAACGGTGAAACACACCCAACTAACTCACTAACTCATTAAAGCGCTGCTGGTAAAGTCGAGGAAGGCATCTCTCCTGTTGTGTGGCAGTGATCTAGTTTGGCCTGGAGGTTTAGGTTTTATTAGGTCCTCTGGATCACCCGCTCTGCCAGTTGGTTTATGGGGTGGTTTTTCTTCTGGTTAAGTTACCTCACAGCATGTGGGATCATTTTTAGCCATTAGAACAAGATCTGAGAGAGAGAGAGAGAGTTTCTCAAATAAATTCATCATCTGATCAACAAGTATCAATAATGAGAAACCCTGCCAAAATTGGGAAGACTCTGAGAAGTTATAAAAATATATGCTCTCACTGGTTTCTTTTTTCAATAATTAGGCAACAAAGTTGCTATTTTTTTATTGTCTTTATAAATGCTGTTTTGTAGGCTTTTCATTGAAAAAAGTTATGTGTGATTTCTTGCTGTCAACTTTTATATCTGATTGGACATGGCTGCTTGGTTACACAGTTTTCTTCAACATCTGCTTCTTCTCTGCCATTTATAAACCATTCAGCAGGTTATGTGGCGCAAATACAGAGAAATTTCAGCATGATCAGTTATCACTTAATGTGACATTAGTTTCAGTTCTTCTGCAGGGAAAATTGTTGAGAAATATTGTCATAGTTCAATGAAGGACAGAACAAATCTAGCTGTTCATTTCCAGTACAAATTATATGGGTTTTCCTTTGTTTTTCCACAATGGACTGAAAGTTGGCTGCTTTACACAAGAATTGACATCACTTCGAAACTCAGAACCAATGTGATTATTTGTCTTTTGGGGGGCATACACAGAGGCCAATCAGATCCCAGGAAGGCCGTGGTGGCTCCTCCCCTGGTTGAAACTACACTTTATAATTGTAATTTGTTAGCCATCTTGTTCTGCGTGTCCCTTGAGCATATTCTTTCTTTCTGGAACTCAACCTGAGTCTCCCTCCCTTACGCTGAGGTGCAGCCTGGACATCGTCACTGTCACGCGGGCTGCATGAAACAGCTTCTCCCCCCCACCCCGTATGAAACAGACACCCATAAACACATTGTCAGATGGATGTAACTTTGATATCTGAAAATAAATAAAATCTGTGCCTTGAATTCTCCTGCCCGCTGGTAGTTCGGCTGGCCCGTGCGCTCGACAGTGATGTGGCGTTTTCCCCCCCGGTTCAAGCCAAGTATTTAATGAAACCTCCACCCCGTGACCAGCCGGGATGAGCTGGATGTTCTGTGAGCGGGCTGGCTCCTCCTGGTCCATCCACATGTGGGACTGTCACCCAGTGTGGTCTCCCTCTTGCCCTCCATCCCTCTCTCCCCCCCTGTTGCTCATTGGTTGCCTGGCAACCTGAATTAAATATAGGCCCACACTCTCCAAACTTTCCATCCTCTACATCCAAAGCCCTTCTGTCTTCTCCAGTACAACCCCCCCTCTCCTCGTTCTCCTCCTCCTCCTCCCCCTCTCACTCTCTCTTTCTCCTTCCTTTGCCAGTTCCCCATGGAGGGGACTTGAGGGATTTCAAATGAAGAAATGGAAAACATTCCTCAAACAGCGCAGGCCGCTGTTGTCAAAGGCGATTTCCACAATGAGTCACTTGATGACCCGGTGAAGGATTCTGCTGGGAGGCGGTGGGTGCACCCTCGCAGCGCCCAGGGTGCTATAAGTGCCCTCTGTTCATTTATTCAGCTCGGAGCTCCCACTTGTTCGGAGGGCTCCCCCTCTGCCGTGACGGAGCACTTGCTTTTGACTCGCCAGGCTTTGGCTTCTCTGGATTGCCTCATCCTGAAGACCACAATTCAGTTTTTTTTTTTTTTTCCCCCTCCTCGACGTACTACTACCTGACTAATTATCTCACGATGAGGGAAGGAGGTGGCTTATAGCAGCTTTGTGGTTAGTTGATTTAGCCTAAAAGCAAAGCCTCTTATGTGGCTTAAATAAGGCCTGATGGACAGGGTTCTGCGGGTCGCAGCCGCTTGCCGCGGTTACATTCTGCAGAGTATCTAAGGCTGAAAACACTTGTTAGAGTACCTCCTCATCTCTGAGAGCTTTCATTAATGCTCTACTCAGGTTGGTTTTGAAGTTACTTTATATCTTTATCAGATATGTAAGGTTTGTGTAGCTGACATGCTGAGTCTGAGTCCTCCGCTCTGCTCCAGACTGGAATATTTCTGCAGTTTCGTGATGAATTATTATGAATTTCCCCTGCATGGATTCCCAGTTTCCACAGGATGCCTTCTGAATAAATCGATAGTCGAGTATTTACATTCGTGTTTTCAGTGACTCTCCGATCAGGAAGCAGGCCAAACTTCAGTTTTTTTGTTTGTTTTTTAACAGATGTTGAAAATTGCTTTCTATGAAAACCTCCAGTAAAGGAGGGATATCACCCACTGACCATTATGAAGCACTGTAAGTGGAAATTATTTTTTTAATTCTTGGAATTCGTGGAAATTATTCTTTTTTTTCACAATAATAAACTTGTTTCTTAGAAACAGGTAAAATCCCATCACCAGTGGCAGTTATTTATATCTTATGTATAGAAGTAAAAATCATACTTTTTCAGATTTATTTCTTTTCATTTTTAAGTGATTTTTTTAATATAAGAAAATATGAAGTAATAAAAAAAGCATCATAGATTCTGCCACTCAAAAAAAAATTAACACTTGGGAGCGAAGCGTGTGTGTGTTGAGGTTGAGAGGGGAATGGGGTGTTGTTGGGGTTTTTTTTTCTGTTTCAGCTCTGTGAGTGTTAATGTGAAGGGCTGTCTCCTGCAGACTGACACACCTCTGGCCTTGTCCACAACATGCTTATCTACTTAAAGATAAATCAGGACGCTTCATGTGTGATTTATGCAAATGATCCTCAGTAATTCTTACTGTAATCAGGGAAATATGTATCTCGCAGGTCTTCATATTCTCTGTGTCCAACTTCACACACATTTAAATATGCCGCTCCTTCATTTTGTTAGCTTTTTTTGTTGCTATTATACTTTTGACAATAATTAAAACAAGTAAAATCTAGTGGGGAGAGTCTTGTTGTTCTGTTTGCTTTATTCTGGGACTCGCATTCATATGGAAATGGGGCATGAACAGGTCCTTCTGAAACGAAGTCAGCATCATCCCATGAGATCCTCATGAGGTTTACCTTGGGACTTGTCTCGGATCTCGCTGAGATCTCTGCTAGACCTTGCCCCAGGAAACGCTGCTAAATAGATTCGCTGTTTTACTCGTGCCGCAAAATGACTGTTTTGGAAAGCACTTGAGGGCTTTTAGCAGCCCACTTAGCAGAAAGTCATTACAGCACGTAGACACAGTAGTCATTGTTTTAGTCCCAGGGCTTTCGTTGAGTTTAATAGATTTGGAAAGTGTCTGGAGTTGTGCCTTTCACAACAAACCACTTTGAAGTGGGTCAGAGACCTTCTCCCGCTGTTCCGAAACCGTCCTGAAAACGTCATCCGTCTGTTAGTGTGCACAGTGGGGGATTATTGGGTGAACAAACGGCAAACAATCAGCACTTATGCGGCGGCCCGTCATGTGGCCGTGTGTCCTCTGGCAGGCCTGCATCGACGAGAACGCCGAGATGGTGCAGTTCCTGGTGGAGAGCGGGAGCGACGTCAACAGGGGGGACAATGAAGGCTGGACTCCTCTGCACGCCGCGGCCTCCTGCGGCTTCATCCAGATCGCCAAGTGAGCGCCGACTGACGTCACTCTGCAGTGGATCGTGACAGGAGACGGTGTGATTTCAGATGTAAGCAAATGATCTCTGTTTTTCAGGTACCTGATAGAGCACGGCGCTCAGGTCGGAGCGGTGAACAGTGAGGGCGAGCTTCCTCTGGACGTCGCCACGGAAGACGCCATGGAGAGGCTGCTCAAAGCCGAAATCAAGAAGCAAGGTCAGGATTCACAGTGTCGCAGCAACAGCAACTCTTTGGCGTTCGTACCTGCTTCACATCAGTCCCACTGTGACTTGTTTGTGATTCTAATATTTTTCTGACGATATGTGAAAAAGGCTGCAGAGTGGTGTTTGCATGTTCTTCCTGTTTTGCACGTTTTTTTTTCCTCCAGGTATGAAAGTCACCAGTTGCTTTACACCCAGTTTTTATCATTAAAATGGTCTTTTTATTAATTTAATTGTTTTTTTGCAGTTTCATGGTCTGTTCGGGTGTCTTTCATACGTGTTCATTAAGTTGTCTTTTCCAACAGATCACAGCAATTGTTAGTGACAGCTCTGTCTTCACAGAGGCTGGTCTTGTTGGGAGTAATCCAAGCGGTGTAGATTCACTGTATAATGACGTAGTTTTAGTAATTGGTTCTCCACATTCAACAAGAAATCAGACGCTCTGCTCTGTTTCATAAATCCATAACCTAGAAGAGCCTCTTCCACTTTTTGACCCGTGATTAACTGACCGTGTGAAAAGTAGGTAAAGAAATGGACACAATGCGCACAAGACGTCCTGTGACATTCATGGTCTCGAAGCTCCGAGGGTTTTTACTTTTCCTCTGCCATCGCGCCTGTTGCATGTGACTGAAATCATGCGTAGCATTTGTGAAAAAAAACAAAATAAATACGCACTATTTAAAATGTTTACTTCATCTTCATCGTTCGTGTTGATGGTGTGCACGTTAACAGAATGAATTGCAGTGTCACGCTGCAGACCTGCTTACGTTTGCCGTCTGTGTGTGTTTTAATGTTCCCCCATTGATTTGTGATTGTGTTACAGCAATCGATGTGGATAAGGCCCGAAAAGAGGAGGAGAGGATCATGCTGCAGGACGCCATGGCGGTGCTGGACGGAGGGGGCGTCCTGACCCCCCACCCAAACACCAAGGCCACGGCGCTGCACGTCGCTGCGGCCAAGGGCTACATCGAAGTCCTGAAGTGAGCGTCGACGCACAAAAGGGGGAGACTTCTCAGATTCTGCCTCAATGTTTGCACTGAGCGAAAATTATGTTCCCCGCTCTCTCCGTTCAGGGTCCTGCTGCAGTGTGGGGTGGACGTGAACAGCAGGGACATCGACGGATGGACGCCCCTGCATGCGGCGGCTCACTGGGGGCAGGAGGAGGTGTGCACCCTGCTCGCCGACAACATGTGCAACATGGGTGCCGTCAACAATGTGGTGAGGAGGCGAGCAGCAGCCTCTCCGTGCCGTTCAGCGTCCGCCGGCTGCTCGGCTAACGCCGCGCTCTGAATGTCCTTGTAGGGCCAAACCCCCTTAGACGTCGCAGACGAGAACCTCGCGGACACCCTGGAGGAGTTACAGAAGAAACAGAACGCCGTGAGTCTGCCTCCACATGGCTATCGCACTCCGTTAGATAAACCCGCCGTGATTGATGGCATTGCAGCGGCAAATGCTCTCCGTGTTTATGTCTGTTTATGTTCCTCTTCAGCTCCGCAGCGAGATAGAGAAACAGACTCCTGTTATTGAGACCAGTCCGCAAATCTCCGTGGTACAAGTTCGCACACGCAGGTCAGTTTGCCGGCGTGTGGGCACGTGTTGGAGTGTGTGTTTGTGTGTGTGTGTGTGTGTTTGAATACACGCTATGCTCTACAGCTGAATGCCAGTAATCCCCGTATCAGTTGTCGCATGCTACTGTGATGGTGACACATTGAGTGTGTGTTTAAACCTTATCTCTGACCGGCCCAGGTAGACTGTACCTCAGTTTCAAAGAGAATACGAACCGTAATCTTTGGACTGTTTGGAAACATTGGTAAGCCAGATTAAGTAAAAGACAAATTTTGTCCAGTACTTGATGGACTTAATGAACTAACAACAGTTAGTTAAGTACCAGCAGTGAGCTTAAGGAATGGTTTTCGTTATAGATACACAAATGATCAGGTTGGAAATGTTTTCTGTTTTGTTGTTTGAGACACATCAGATTTATTTTCAATGGTGAATGTTGTTTAGAAAAAAATCAAGACGGCACCTCCCATCGTCCCAAACCACTTGACCACAGTCCTAAACTCTTCCTCTCAGTCCTCAGTGGGGTTTTCATTTGTGCTGGTTGTTCATATAAATCAATTTGCCTTTAAGTAAACACAATGACAAGAGTTTCTCCGGATTATTATTTAAGGAATTTATTAAAATATGACCTCAATTTTAACACTTAAGGGGGAAAAATCCGTCCAGTATCTCCTGCTTCATGATGCACACCAGCAAGTTTCAGCAAACTTTTCACCGAGGGCCAGGTTTTACTCAGCCTTTTTTTTTTAAATCACAAAAGTTAAAGGTAAAGTGGACGATTTTCTCGAAAAAGTTGGCGCCAAACGTCTGTTACTCGCTTTTTGAAAACGTGCATGCGCCAGACCTGCTCTGCTGCTCCTACGAGCGCGCCTGACGGCGTGACGCAAGCGTTTCTCCAGCGTGATTGACATGTCGGAGGACCAATAGTTGACACTCGCATCACACCATTCATTGGCCAAAACGTCGTCCATTATACCTTTAAGAGTTAACACTATATATTTATGATATTATTTGTGGGGGAAACCTAAAACTAACCAAAACTTAAAGGTAGTTCATGATTCATATTTCAAAAATGTGCTTAAATGCAATATAGTTCTGAGTGGACATATACAAGAACAATAGACACTGGTAAACATGCCAAGATGTGGTTATTTCCTCCTCGTTTAATGATTATTTTGGTTAAAATATTCGTCACCACATTTCATGTTTTATTAGATATCTAAAAAAATACACTTATCAGGCAAATTTGTGCTCTAACTCTTGGAACCAAGCAGAATGCAGCCTTAAATATGCTTAAAAAGTTTTAATCAAAAGTGTCACATCTTTTTCTCATTCAATCCTATACAAGCATCATCTGTTTTGATGTATCATTGGATGTAGTTCATTAACTCATCAATATCAGGTCATGTAAAAATGGAAGAAAGGAGGATATTAGGGATGAAGTGTAGAAAATATGGTTGTACTGTGTTGTCAATCAATCTTTCACTTTTAGTATTCCATGTGATGTTGAGGCACAGCATTTGTTTGTAGGTTTTATGGAGGTTCTTTGCTGTTTTTTTACTGTCTGCCTGTTTCCAAATGAATAATTGATGCAGAGGAAAAGACCGGTTGGATTTTCAGACAGTAATTAAACAGCCAACGACTGACAGGTTCGACACGTAGCGTCACAGAGAGTGATCCACCTTCTCACCTGCTCGTGTGTTGATTGGCGCACGCTCGCTCTAAGTGGCTGCACATGGAATGACGGCCCTCACTGATGAGCCCCTCCCCCCCCTCCCCCTTGCATGCCACCTGTTTGTTCCGCCCCGCCTTGGCCCCGCCCCTCTTGCAGGACTTCTATCTCTCGTATGAGCAGCAAAGAGAAGTTCTGCCTCCACGAGCGGGAGAAGCACCCGCCGCCCGCCCTGCAGAGCAGCCCGGCCGAGGACGAGGAGGAGGAGGGCCAGGCGGGACAGGGCCACCCGCAGAGCCAGGCCAAAGCGTCCAGCAGCTCCAGCTCGGAGGAGGAGAGCGAATCGGAGAGCGACGCAGAGTCAGGTTGGACGAGCGGATGCGAGATTTTCCTAATTTGAGAGTCTGTTCTGCGTTTTAGCAATCAAGATAAGACACTGAATTTTGAAGTAGATTTAAGAATCATTGATCGCTGAACATCTCACTTTGCAGAAAAAGCGAAAAACCGAGAAATCATAAACAACTTGAACAACAAACGCAACACCACCAGCCTGCTTCCTACCTCCATGTCAACGGGTACAGCTGCCAGCCAAGTGAAGAAGGTAACGAGATGGGAGCCTCAGGTGTCTGTTTGACCGTACTGAAGAGTAAAACTGACGGCGAGCGCACGTCTAACAGGAACCCAGCAAGCTCCCGACCACCGAAGCCCCCGGCTCGTGGAGAACGTCTCTGAGGAAAGCGGGCAGCTCCGTGAACCTGGGCTCGGCCGGGCTGTCGGACTCCGGCCAGGACAGCAGCAGACCTCCGTCCGGCCTGGGGATGACCCGCTCCGCTTCGAGCCCCCGACTCAGCTCCGACACCGACGCCAAGGTACAGAAAGGTTTAGACACCGATGGAACCGCGGCCGCACAGTACTGATACACCCATCCCCCGATTCAGTCTCAGGAGCCGCGGCTCGCTCGGGTACCGCCCATTCCGACGCGGAGACTCTTCAGTATTCCAGATAGCAGCAACGAAACGTCCAACAGGTGAGGCACCGACTCTCTCGCCCCCGCCTGCCTGCACTTGTGGAACGAGAGTCTGAGTCCCTGCACCTGCCCCCCCCCCGTGTCTCCCCCAGCTGGTTAAGCCGTAGCTCCTCTTACACCCGCCGCCTCCACGGTCAGTCAGGGAATGATCTCACTAGTTCCACCCCGTCCTTGCTTCTCAGGTCAGTCACGCTGCTCACCGCCCCGTCCTGTAATTGTCTCGTGCGCCACGTTCGTGCCGTGCCACCACTCGTTGTCCTCCAGCAGAGAACACTGCTTCGAGTGTGTTTCCCATGAACGGCGCTCTTGTGTGTTTCAACGGTCTCTGTGGTGTTTCTAGCTCATCTTATGGAAAGAGACTGGATGACCCCGCCGTGACCTCAGCCAGCACTGGACTCAGCCGCCTTAACAGTGTCTCAGCTCAGAGGTATTTCGTTACTGTTTTGGAAACGTTTTTCCACCGTTCCTTGAAAGATCGGACAGTCATCTTTTTCTCTTTGGGTCTTCGGAAGACTTTCTCAGGAACAGACAGAAAAGAAGGATCAGAACGCCGCCTTAAACTCCCAGAGCTCCACCACGGGCGAGCAGGAGACCAAGCAGAGACGCAAGTGAGTCGCAGCCCGTGTGTGTGTGTGTGTTTACGTGGAAGTCAAACGGCTTCTCGGTTCTGATGGCGAGTCGTTGTCACCTGTGTAGGTCCTACCTGACGCCCGTGCGCGATGAGGAGGCGGAGGCTCAGAGGAAAGCTCGCTCCAGACACGCACGGCAGTCCCGCCGCTCAACTCAGGTACGAAAAACCAAAAAAAAAACCACACAATTCTCCTCAGCTGCAGTTTGTCGGCTCGGTGTGTGACTGTTTCCGTTGTCGTGAAAGGGGGTGACGCTGACAGATCTGCAGGAGGCAGAGAAGACGATGAAGACGATGAAGATGGACAACAAAGGGAGAGAAAAGGAGGAAGAAGAGAAGCAGAAAGAGAAGGAAGCGAAGCAGCAGCAGAAGAAGGGAGAGGATGGGGTGAGAGTTGAGTTTTTATCGGCCTGCTTCCCACCGCTCTTGCTTAGCATTTTGGAACATGACATAGCAGGAGCCGCCGTGTTTACAGGAAGTGAGCTGGAGGTCCCGCATTGCCAGCCTGCAGAAGTCGGACCTGCTGGGCCTGACGCAGCCCGCCGGCGCGCCCCGGCCTCAGACCTCCGACAGGAGAGGTGGGCATCGCCCCTCACACCCACTGGCTACACGGATGTTTCATTCGGTCTTCAAACGCTGCTGCCTGGCTTTGTTCCAGATGTTGAGGCCAGCACCGGGGAGAGCGAGACGGAACGGTGGGCCCGGGAGCGCAGAGAGAGGAGGCAGGCTCGGGCCAGGAGGAAGGCGCAGAGGACCGGCGAGGTAAACACCAGACATGTTCTTCATCTGAGAACCTGATGCTCCAAGGTTTCTTAACAAAAACCCTTGATGTTTTGTTCTTTTCCCCTGCAGGGTGAAGAGAATGACCCCAGTGGAGAGGAGGAGTTCTCAGGCAGTGGGTTGGATCAGCAGGTGTGTGTTCATTCATGACGTCAGTGTATTGTAACCAAAACTCAGCAGCTACAGTGTGTTAGCTTATTTTTTTTGTTGTTTTGTGATTGCAGACGGATCATTTGAGCCCGAGGTATGAATCCAGCCGTCGATCGGTTTCATTTGACCCTTTTTCTTCATTCTGTCAGCGCAGCTTGTGTGTTCATGCCGTCTCTGTCCCCTGCTCTGCTCATCTGCTCAGGGTGGACGCTTCCTGCAATGACCGCACTCAGGGAGGAGGATCTGAGGCCAAGGATTTTAAGAAGGTCAGCATTTTGAGAACCATGTGGACGACGTGCGTTTCCTCTCGACGTGCTCGTGATTGTCTTGTGTGTTGTGTCAGTTGTTCGAGGAGCTGTCGAGGGAAAACAGCCAGCTCCAGTCCCAGCTGCAGGACACGCAGAGGATCGTGAGTCAGACGAGGCTGGACCTGGAGAAGGCCACACAGGTGAAGCGTGAGAGGATAGCAAACACCGACTTTCACCCCTTCTCCACACACATTTTAAAATGTGCATTTACATGGACTGTGCTTTTCTTTTTCCCTAAAAGCTCTCACCCAACAAAAATACTCAAAAACTGCAGTCGCTGTTGTTTCTGTCTCTTTATGTAATTCTAAATATAATCCATGAAATGGGATCAACACGACACTGCTAAAGAGCTTCCAATGTGTTTTCAAACCCTAATGATATGTCTTCATGGTTGGAATTACAGTATTCTTTTTTGCATTTCGTGATGGAATGAACATGAATGAACATTCTTTCATGAATGTGCACATTGTGGTATGTTCCTTCTATATGTAAAGCTTGTGACTGACAGATGCATTGTGGCACCATGTTTTTCTAGAAGTTTAAAACCTGGAGTAAATTCGTACCTGAACAGGAGACATGGTTTTATCAGTATTGAAACTTTACCCCACAATATCTGACAGCGAATTACCGACCGTTTGTTTGGATATTGACTTTTTTTTTTCAAAATTGGTTTGAAATGAAACAAACATGCTTGAAGTTGCAGACTTTCAGCGTTAATCTGATGGTATAACATCCATCAGGTAAATTATGTAGGAAGTAAAGCACATCTGAGATGTGCCATTGAAGTGTATATACCTGCCCAGAGTTTGTTATTGACGTGGACATTTGTTTGTTTCCCACAGAGACAGGAGCGCTTCACCGATTGCTCAGCACTGTTGGAGCTGGAGAGAAAGGTAACGCCTCCCTGCTGTTTCGCCGTCGTCTCGGCTTCATCTGCCTCACGACTGCCACCACTGCTGTCTGTTGACACTTTCTCCTCTCCTCCCCCGTTTCCTCACTTGTTGTCACTCATCTTTTTTGCGCCTCTTCGGCCTTCCTCCTCCTCACATCGCGTTCCCCCCCCCCCTTTTCTCCCTCACGACTCCCTCGTCGACCAGGACCGGAGGATGCTGGAGCGGCGCATGGCCGAGCTGGAGGAGGAGCTGAAGGTGAGGCTTTGGGGCCACGGGCACTCTGCATGCGTCTGCTTGATCAGCTTGGCTTTAGCTTGTGCGGTTTGAAAACACAGCGGCGAGCTGATTGACTCCGTCTTCAGGCGCCGCTGACACAAGAGTGGTGTTATGCAACGGGTGGATTTTACTGCTGTTTATTGAGTGAATTAATTTATTGTTGCACCTGCTAACCAGTTACCTTTGACCCTTGCGACCTCTTGCTATGACAGTTATGGAACTCGGTATTTTTCCACCCTGACTTTGTCTACTGGTATTTTCTCAGACGAGATGGTTTATTCAAGGAATTTATACTTTTCAGCCAAATGTATACCTATTCTGACTTTATTTTTAAAAGTACATGTTCAGATTCAGCTACACAAAAGATATTTTTCCTCTTAAGAATTTAATTTATTGACTCACTCTCTTTTATAATGTATTTGAAAACAGTGTCTCCACTTTTACAGCAATTTATCGTCTTTGAGTACCGAGTGAAAACAAATCCTAAATCAACTTGAGTACCAAATTCCCGGTGCATCATGGGAAATGATCTCCAGCGTCGAGTCGGCCAAATACAACACACATACTGAGTTAGAGCATTTCATGACTAAACCTACTGGAGCATGGCAGCAAAAAAACAGACCTGATTTTTTTTTTTTTTTTTTTTTTAACTTTCCTCTTTCTGGATGCTGGATGTTGGAGTCCATCACTTTATTTTTTCAATAATTTTCATTCAAGCTGTGAAACTTCAAAACAGTATTAATCAACTGATATATTTTTACCCTTTTTGATTTTATTTGTACTTTGGGCTAATCCTTCTTCAGGGGATCTCAGTGCTGCTGGTAAAAGCTGCCTTATACAGTTCATGTTCATAACAGCCAGTATCTTAATATGGTAAATCAGCCATGTGGAAACGGCACGGCAGAGGAAACGGCTTCTATGTTTTGAAAAATAATTGTTCTCATGTGGGCCCTGCTTTGTTTTCTCTCTCCCACCAGGTGTTGGTTGACCTGAGAGCCGACAACCAGCGGCTCAAAGACGAGAATGGAGCACTGATCCGTGTCATCAGCAAGCTGTCCAAGTAGCTGAAGACGCAAAGAGACACGAAGAGCAGGGAACCCCCTCCCCTCCCCTCTCCCTCCCTCCCTCCCTCCCTCCCTCCATCCATCTATTCCTCCCTCCCTCCATACATTCCTCCCAGTGCCAAAGAACAAGAGAGCGAGAGAGAGGGGAGAGAAGAAGGAGCAACAGAATGTCCTTCGTACACGAGCACTACAGCTTGACTTGGATTGTGAAGCCTATTTATGGACAGCTGGAGTGTCTTTTGTGTGCCTTTAAATTGTCACAGGACGACCTGCGGCTGCGGCCCGAGGCCCCCGTAACCCGAGAGCCCACGGCAGCCAGCGAGCTCGCAGCCGGCGCAACACACACCAAACACAACAGCCGTGTGTTGTGACTGTGCATCAGGGGAATGCCGACACTTCCTCGACGCACATTCCACCGAGCACATAAGACAACTCGAGCCTTAAAGCTCCCACTTAGTATTTATTTTTATGTTGTTTGTTTTTTTTTTGTGAACACTTACATCGCACAGTCACAAATTTTTTTCCTCCCCCACCACGTAGTCCAAGTCCAAGTCCAACTCCGACGTGCTGTCAAGCAGTGCTAAAGGTTTTCGGTGTATCCGTCTGAAGAAGCTCCACTCCGAACCATACTGCAGGGCTCTGCCTTTCCATCCTGACCGCCACGGGAATCCATGAAGCTCCGCCGGCGTCGTTTTGTTTCCACGTGCAAGTGTTTGAACCCACCTACCTCTCCACCTATGCACTTCCCCGTGATTTTTTTTTCTTTCTTCTTTTTTAATGTTTGTGACCACAGACACACTCCATGCTCTTAATGATGACTGCAGAACCAGGTCAGTCAGCCACAGCACTTTACTCCGCAAAGCAATTAAAGACCTTTGGGACTTTGCCCATCGTCCAGATGACTTTAGTTCAGAGCAGCAGCTTCCCGGGAGACGTTTCCGTTTCCCTCAGCCGAGGGGGCGATAACAGTTTCCAGAAATTGCTGTTCTGTCAAAGCCAATGATGCCACCAGTGGTTTTAATTATTACCACTGAGTAAGATATTATTTTCATAGATATTCATCAATTCCTCTCTTACAAGGGAGCATGGTTATGTATATGTGTATAAATGTTAGTCTTGAGTAATACCCATTTGAAGTAAAATTCCATGTAGCCCGTCTTCACATGTTGGTTTTCTAATATATTAAATGGATGTCTGCACCATCATAATAAAAAAAGTGTGTTTGTAGCAAGTGTTTTTTTATTTTTGTCCACCCCCATTAAAAACTCGAGGTTCTCGCCGAACCAGAAGAGCGACGCGTCCGTGCCCGTGCGCAGATCACGAGTCGCAGATTTGCTGACATTTCCATCCGTGCTGGTTGAGTTTACTTTTTTTTGTTGTTTTCACCATCACTATTCTTAGTCGTACCCATTCATACTGTCAGTCTTGCAGTTTGCGGGCAGCCAGATGTCCTACATCACTGGGAAGGAATAAAAAAGAAAAAGAGAAAAAAACAGCTGCAACACTCACACCGAGAGCCAAACAGAGGGCACAGGGTGCGTGTAGTTACAGTTCCACGTCCGAACTACTGGAATAATCTCCAAATGCTCTCAAGGAGACATCACGTGTGTCGCAACTGACGGGTGTCAGAGTCATTACACTTGCTGGGTGGAGCTGTGGCGTCTCCTCAGGTCCTGTGCGTTTTCACTTGAGTGCAGTCAGCAGCACTCGCCCATGTGTTTGTCTCCTCTGAGAGCAGGGAGATGGACCACTGTCCTTTAGGGGAGAAGCACTGACAACAAGCTCAGCTCCTAATAAGGAAGGGCAGGCTGGCCGAGGCGCTCTCTCTGTAAATATCCCTCAGGTCTGAGAAAGGCAGAGGAAGGGAGCTGGGGAGGAAGAGGGAAGCGGATGGATTGCGGCCTTATATGGACAAAGCATTGCTTTTCCCAGGGTTTGTGGCTCTGACCCCCGGCCTGCTGCCAGATGCTGGAGAAACAACTGCTTGGCGCCACCAAGAGGTGAAGCACAGCTAATGCTTCAGTTCAACTGAAGTCCAAAGTCTTCTGTGTCGCTTTAGGACAAAGGTAGATTATATCACAGTCCATCACTGGGACAACAG